>NC_077229.1:488757746-490251194 GCF_027887165.1 Monodelphis domestica | reverse complement strand
TGCAAGTTCTGGCCATATGGGGGAGAGGAAGGCAAGGAAGGGAACTTAAGCCTTGTCACTGAAAAACTGTTGCATGAAGCACACATTTTGATGCCTGTGATTTCATGCAGGAAGAAGTTTAAGGAGAAATATAGCGAGGATTGAGAATTTTCTCAAGGAACAACATGAGGAGCACATGGGGATTCCTTGAAAACTAGGGTTGGGCAGTGATTCTAGGTCAGTGATGGTTGAGTCTTTTGGAAACTTTTGGAAACACTTTTGGGAACTGTGCGGTGCCTTCCCCCACCCCACCTCCAGACTTGGTGCCCTGATCCCCATCCCCTGCTTTGCCCTGCCCACACTGCAACAATGTGTCACATCCCTCTCCCCAGCATTGGACAGAGGGGCTTTGGGGGGGGGGGATGAGGGCTCCCAGCTGGCTGGAGCCTGGGCAAGCCAACTCCTGTAGCCATAGGGACCTGCCCTTGCACCCAGCTGCGTTGGGGGCTGGCTGAGTGAGGGGGCTGCTGCCTGGCCGTGGGCTGAGCAGGTGGCGCAAGCCCAGAGGGTAGTCAACTCAGAGACCCTGCTCCCCGCACTCACCATTTGGGAGTGGGGCCAGCACCCAGCCAGCCCATGCCTGGAGAAAGCTACCTCCTGAGGCCAGGGACCTTCCCCTACACCCAGTCCCGCCTGCCTATTAAGCTGCCATTCCCATGGGGTGGGAGCAGGGGCCATAGGGAGCCTGGTTACCCTTTGGTGGCTGAGGTCACCCCCCACACTGCCACCTGGCAGGGAAGGACAGAAGAAAGTGGAGATCTTTTCAGGGCTGTGGGAGGCCTCTGCTCTACAGGAGGGGATACACCAACACCTTCCCCAAGCCAAGCAGCACCGAAGCCCAGACAGAGGGGAAAGACAAAGGGAAGGTTTAACCTGAGCTCAGCGGCAGGAAAGCAACTCTGCAGAGGTCGCATCCTCCACACCCACATCCAAGGAGAAATCTCTGGGTGCCGTCTTTGGCACACGAGCCATAGGTTCACCAGCATGCTTCTAGCTGTTGCAAAGTAAAGGACTCCCCATTCTTTCTATTGCAACCATATCTCCTAGTACTTTTCTGGTGAGCTTTGACAAAACTGCAAGTTGCTCATGCATTTGAGACCTTCTTTTACCTCATTATCTACTTTCAAATCCTCTTCTCTGTGCCCTGGCTTGTTTCCTACTAAGAAGTAAGGCTTCAAATATCTCCCTGGTAGTCACTGTTTATCAGCTGACAACTGTTCTATTTCCAGCACCGAGGAACACCCTTAACTATGTTTTACGTTTAATCCTTAGCGAATAAAGTACCTTTTCTTCTTTCTGCTGTATGGCTTCCCAAAGTTCCTTTTGATAATTCCCAGCCAGGTTATCATCCACAGACGTTAAAGAGGCTTTGGGATTCTTGAGAGTTACAAGAGTCTCTTCTGCGATGCCCTTCTTAATGGCTTCAATGATGGCAATGACTGCAGCATGCACTGAACATGGGAGAGGAATAGAAGACATTTATTTTTAAAGCCAAAAAGCTAATGAGAGAAACATTGGGATGAAAAAAGCCGGCCTCCTATTACCTTAAATGATTGTCCACATTAAACTAAAGAAGAATGACTTTGCATTCAATGACTTGGGTGTGTGGGGGGCTGCGGGGGTTGGGGGGTTTCCATTTTTCAGCCCTTACCTTCTGTCTGAGACTCAATACTATGTATTAGTTGCCAGGCAGAAGAGCGGGAAGGCCTAGGCAATTGTGGCAAAGAGAATTGACCAGGGTCACACAGCTAGAACCTGTCCCCAGTCACCTTGTAACTCAGCACACCTCCTGTCTCCAAGCCTTTTCTGTCCACTGAGTCCCTTAGCTGCCCTGAAGCCGTTGGTCCAGAAGTCTACAAATATTGAGATTATGTGCTCAGCGTTACATAGCTGAAAACGATCTGAGGCCGTGGTCTATACACAATAGGCCATATGGCTTTCATGGCTGTTGCTTGTTAAGAACTACCATCATTACGACATTTCCCACTTTCCTACATCCTCTTGTTTTCTTGGTTTGGCTGATGATGACTGTAAAAGGAATAATCTACATGCTCTCATGGGTTGCAAAGAGGAAATTAAAGCTCTGCCTATGTTAGCTGAGCTTCATCCTTGATAATTGACATAGAAACTGCTTCTCAGTTCCAGGATTCTTGTCGCTGAGGACAACAATTGAGAGGGAACTTAAAAAATGAGTGAACCTCCAAGGATATTTAGGGAGGCTACAGGAAAGCAGAAGCGATAGAGTATTTGTGCAAGCCATTTCAAAGCTTTTGGCCTGAGTGGGGGTGGGGTGGAATTGCTTGACCAATAAGGGCCCTTTCCACTCTCAATCAGAGGCTGCCTTGATGCAGGGAAATGTTAGACGAGATTTCCACCCAAGGTCTTCTTGCCCAAATCCAACACGAGGCTCTCTACGCAACACAAGCAATTTGCCTGGCAGATTCCGCAAATTCCTGAGCAATGGAAGAATGGGAAAATAACCCTGTGGTGCCTAAAAGGGGCAACCTCGGTGTTCGGGAGGCTGGGCATATTACAAAAGAACAAAAAGAAGACAACCCATGACGAAGCCGTACTATATTGGGCTCTACATCTTTTTCAACATCAAGGTTTAGGAAAAAAAGATGCTCAAATTCCGTTTCAGTCCTGTCTCACAGAAAACTGTCAATCAGCACTAACCCTGAACAGGCAGGGCTACAAGACCCTGACCATATCAGAGATGAGTGATCCTTGATGAAAAGATGAAGATGGTGTCTCAGGCAACCTGTCCATCAAAAGGGGCGAAAAAGGAATTGGAGCAGCTACAGCTGACAAGGTGACACATAGCATTGCAAGAGAGCAGGGCACATGTCAAAGCTCGAGAAGAGCCCAAAGCCTTAAACATCGAAGCACATGGACGTCCGCCAACAAAACTACGGCGAAAGCATGAGACGAGAAGAGGAAAAGGATGCCTCACAACCTCTGCGACTTGAGAGAAATGATGATGAGTGGCTGCTGACAAGTCAAAGAAGGGGAAACCAGGGCAGGGATGATTTCATTACAAAGATGAGAGGTGGGAAAGGCAAATATAACAACATAAACCGGGAAATATCCCACAGAGGACCTGAGAGCTGCAAAGTCCTGCAAAACCCTCCCAAAACAGATTAAGAAATTGAGGCCCATGGAGAACAAATCATTTTTCCAACAGTCCCAAAGGCCTTAGTGGCATAGCTGGGACCAGAAATGCAGACTCCTGATTTTGATCCATTTTGATCCTCGCAGGAATCTAAGGTTACTGACTCAAGGAATGGGAACAAGAATACATTCTGCCCCTACTAGGTGACACGCACTGTGCTGCTCGGTGCTGCATAAATATCATCTCCCTTTCATCCTGACCACAACCCTGAGAGGTAGATACTATTATTTCCCCCATATGGGCCTGGAGGAACCTCGGCCAGAGGCTCAATCATTGGCCCAGGGGCATATCACGAGGCAGTAGCTGAGACATGACTTGATCTCCAGTCTTCCTCACTATGCAGTCAGCACTTTAGGCACTGAGCCACACATCAGATATTTCCTCATTATTCCAGAATGTTTCCTCGGCCGAGGAAGACTTTAGTCCAATATCCCGCATCCTTTACATTTCTATCACCATCTGTGATGAAAATGATGAACAGAGCGCCACGGCCAAGAGGATGAAGTTATAGTCATTGCCATGAAAAAGTCACCTTTCGATATCATCTAGAGGGGAAGGTCAGTGGCTGTGGATAAGAGTGAGGAACCTGGACTTGAGAAGCCCTGGATTCAGATCCGGCATCACATACTTTCCTACCTTTTCCTAACCTTGCGAAAGTCAAGGAACTCCACTTGCCTAGCCCTTACCGCTCTGCTGCCTGGCAACCAATATTTGTATTGATTCACTTTCCATGAACTAAGACAAAAATCATGTAATAAGACACATTAGGACATGTTCCCCGCACCCCCAAATAGGACTGGAGTTAAAAATTGAGGAAACCATTGGCTAAAGGTCAAGCCTCGAATTATCCTGAGGACAGACATTCACAAGCATTCTGGAAAACCAAACTGACTGCACTTACTTTCTTCTCCTTGAATTTCAGCTTCTTGAATTTCCTCATTGACCCTATCGATTTGATTCTGCATTTCATCCCTCCTCAGGTTATCCTGTCCTTGAGATGAGGCTTCTCTTTTGATGGACATGAGCCTGCTAGCGTACCTGGGGAAGACAAAAGTCACCAAACATCCATTATCTTTAAATGTCCCTTTCAGTTGACGAAACACGACAGATACTGGGAGAGCGACCTATGGGAAGAGTAGGAGAACAGGCAGGCAGCAGGGTTTGTAGCCCTTCCGTGACTTTCACCCGAGAAACATGTGTAAAACGATGACGTTGCAAATGGAAAAGCCCTGTGGGGACTCGAGTGTCTAGAGGACGCCATGGCCACCCCAAAGAGCCTCTGACCACAAGGAACCCGCACCTCCGTAGGACTTACACAGGGATGGACAGCTATTTACAGCACACAGAAAATGACTTCCAGGTGGGGGCATGCCCACAAAGGGAAGGCTCAGGGAAGGGACGTCTCGCGTAGCTATCCTGCCCTGACAGAAGTAAAGTCTCTGTAAATTGTAGCGCCCACTTGCCCAGCCCTTCTTGTTCTTCTGTCTTAGAAACGACAGAAGGAGAGGGATTAACAACATGGAAAAGAAGAAACAAAAGGCATTGCTGTTGTCCAAGTGAGAGCTGAAGAACGGCCCCACTTGCCTGGGAGTCATTTCGATGGCCTGCAGATCTAAGAGATTCTGGGCATGCAGAATGCACCAGAGTTGACAAGAGAAAAGCAGTTTCTCTCTGACCTTGTGGACCTGGCTAATCCCACTGTGAGAGTGTCAAGGCCAGAAGGGGCAAAGTGGTCTCAGGTCGGAAAGGTTTATCTCCATCGCAGTCACAGAGCCATGGTTTTCTACACACAGTTGGTTTCCTTATTCTTCTGACTGTGGAATTTGGAGTCAGAAGAGCTGGATGAAAATCCTGACTCTAGGTGGCTTGGGGTATTGAGAGTCAGGCAGAAAGAGGGGAGGTCTTCGATTCAAGGAGGACCCCAGACACTTCCTAGCTGCCTAACCATGGAGAAGTCACTTCGCCTGCATTCTCTAGCCCTTACTGCTCTTTGGCCTCAGAACCAAAGCCTAAGACAGATCCCAAGATTTAAAGCAAAGGGTAATTTTGGTTTCCTTTCGTTTTTCATCCTTAATCGGCCATCTACTACCAATGGGATCACAGGCAAAGCTAATAAACCTATCTAAGCCTCAGCTTCCTTCTCTGTTGCAGAGGTGGCTGGGGTAGGGGACCCCTAACAAATCTGTCCTCTGGAGAACTTTTGCTCACCTTCAGGGTGGGCGGTGAGGGGATGGGGGGTAAGGTGGGGCATTTTATAACTGTTAACACTGGGAGAGGACCAGCAATATCTCCCCTCGGGGGGGTCACCAACACAAATGAGGACAATCCCGTAGAGCCTGACTAAAAAGTATCCTGGCCTTGCCCTCTTCCACATGCAGGTATGTTTCTTTCTCAAACTTTTCACTTTGGTTTAGAACATCCATCCATCCTGCACTAATGGCTCCAGTGTCTTTGCTGTCCAGGAGTGAGTTCTGGCAGCATCAAATGAAAGGAACAGCAGCTGAACATGGGCACGTGCCAGCTAGGACCCTGTTCAGGGCTGTCCCAAGGAAATAGCAAAAGGAAGCCCCCTCTTCTCAATGTCTGCTTTGCCCCCTATTAGAGCAGGTGATGGGACAGATGGTTGGAGATAATGCAGGATGCCTGACAGTGATCAGATCTACCAGTGCAGAGAGGCTCCTTAAACACTGAGAGCTCAACATGGTCTGGCTCACGCAGGCCACAGAGGACTCAAAAGCAGGTCCTGCTGACTTCTTCCTGAGCTTGTCACCGGACCTCTCTTACTGGACAGAAAGCCCAAGGTAGCCACTCTACCTGAAAGCATGGCAAACGTGTAGGTTACGGTGGCAGCTTCCCTTATATCCCCCACAGTTGAAAGGAACAAGTCCACCTTTTCGGAAAAGCAAATACAACCAAGACAACGTCCACGAGCACTCTTAGCTCTTCATGACCACTTAGAATATGGCCGATCAGGAAACCAAAAACATTTCCAAAGGGCTTTGACAGGAAGGACTCCATCCTTGAGATTACAGGTCCCTGGAGCCAATGATTCCAGAATGTCAGCGGTACCACTGACAAAGAGCTGAAAGGAATGAGGGATCCCTTACCGTTCCAAGTGTGCTTCATCCAGGTTATTGAAGTCAATTGAGGGATTTCTGAGACGATCCTGGGTCAACTCAAGATCCTCGGTTTCCAACGCCTGGTTAAGCAGAGCAACGGCTGACACCTTCTCTACTGTCGTGGACAGCTCCTCGGGGGCCAAGTAGTTCTGGAGCAAAACATATGTCCTTCAGGAGAATTGTCACGGCATTATACAAAGTATCAATTCTGAAAATCCCCACGAAACACAAAAACGAAAAACCTGCTTGAAACACCTTGCTGCCAAAGGTGCCATGGTCACAATTGAAGAAAAGGAAGTCAATAGGTAGGTGGATGAGAAGAAGAACAAGGATGCATAAGAAGGAATGCCAGTGTAGTCCCTAATATTGCCAACAGCTGATAATTCGACAAGCTGACTATCAGGGCCACACGGGATGATAAGCTGGCAAGTAGCTGTGCTATTACTCCCGACAGAGTGCTTGCAGAAAGAGAAAGGCTTTTTCTTCAACCCTTACCTTCTCTTGTGACACCGATAGAGTGCTTAGGTTCCAAGGTAAAAGAATGCGAAGGCCTAGGCGACGGGGCTTCGGGACCTTCAGTAAGGTCAAAGGGCCCTAACATTTCAGGGTATCGCCCCGGGCCGGTGTTCCTCCGGCTTGCCTCACTGACTGTTCTATCTCAGTCTGTTTGGTCAATCCCTTCCCTTCTGTCTTGGAATCAATGCTCAGGAGAGCTTCCAAGGCAGAAAAGTGGTAAGTAAGGGCTAGGCCATTGGTGTGAAGCTCGCGATCAGCCAGCTACCAAAGGCAACCAGGCCACACGGGAACCGAAGGCTGCAGGACCCCCGGTCCAATGCTCCCTCCAGGGGACCAGCCGTCATGGCAGTCCGGACGACGCAGTGCCTATGCTTTCTGGGAATCACTACGTTAAGTGAAGGGCAACTAGATCCTATGGATGGCCGCAAAGTCCCAGCAGCTTTCTTCCCCTTCTGCCATGATCTCAGAGCAACACCTCATTTTCAAGTGGATTCTGCCTTTCCCAAGCAATGCTCCAGCCTCCGAGTCACTCATGCAGCCACAGACCTCCTCCTGCACTTACCAAAGAGCTCTGTTTCTGAAGGTTGAACAGTTCATCCTGATACAGAACAGCAGCAAAGGGATGAACGGTCGGGAGCTGGGCCTCAGGTTTCATGAGTGCCATCACGGTGTTACTGGGATGACCTTCCCGAATCACAGCATTGATCTCATCGACAGCAGCGAGCCCTGGAGGACAAGGAGGCAGTCAGATGGCAGTCAGAATCACACTTTATGTACTTGCTGGTGTTTCCCCTTGAATCGCTCAGGGATTGGGGGTTTAACGATCACTACTCTTCCGGGCAGCACCAGCCTAGCCAATCACCACTTACCCTGACCACGGAGAGGTCTACAATACCTAGACCACATCAGAGATGAATGATCCTTGATGGAAAGGGGCAGATGGCGTGTCTCAGCCTTCCGGCACAACAAAAGGGGCCAAATAGTTGTGGAGCAGCTACAGTGGACAAGGTCACAGATTTCATCCCATGGGAGTTGGGGAGGTTTCAAACCATGAGAAGCCCCCGGAGCCTCATGAATGGACTCGCACGAAAGTCCTCCACAAAAACAATGTCAAAAGCAGAAGGCAGAAAGAGGAAAAGGATGCCACACAACTTCAGGGGACTTGAGGGAACAAAAGTCTATCACCTCGCACTTCCTTCACAAAATGACATCACTTACTGTTGACTTCGTTGATGATCCCTTGGATGTCAACTTGGGTCAGGAGCTCCTCCCTTTCATCTCTTTCCTCCTCAGAAAGGATATACTGAAAAAACAACAACTTCAATGGTTGCAGCCCAAAAGCAAACAGGCTTTCAAGAGTTCAGTCCTTCAGGGAATACCTTTCCCAATGGGCCACCGATTCTCACGTCCAACATGGGCTCGATAGATTACAGAATCAAAATGCACTTTGGTTCTTGTTGAACAGTGTTTGTAAAACCACATTTTTTTTCTCCTTCCATTGTTTCTCCTGTCTAGTTCTGCACGCTTCTATTTGGGATGTTGTTGGCAAAGATGCTGGACTGCTTGGCCATTCCTCCAATACAACTTGGAGAGAAAGTTCTACAGAGAGCTACTTTTCTCTTGTAATCATCCTCTCAGAGCTCATAGCCTGGGCTTATTCTACAAAGCTGAGACTTTTATCACCCACATCAATCCCAACTAGAAAAATCTAATCATGGGAGGCAGGCATGATGTGGTGCTTTCGGGGGAACAGAACGAATCCTGGATGCAAGTTCTGGCCATATGGGGGAGAGGAAGGCAAGGAAGGGAACTTAAGCCTTGTCACTGAAAAACTGTTGCATGAAGCACACATTTTGATGCCTGTGATTTCATGCAGGAAGAAGTTTAAGGAGAAATATAGCGAGGATTGAGAATTTTCTCAAGGAACAACATGAGGAGCACATGGGGATTCCTTGAAAACTAGGGTTGGGCAGTGATTCTAGGTCAGTGATGGTTGAGTCTTTTGGAAACTTTTGGAAACACTTTTGGGAACTGTGCGGTGCCTTCCCCCACCCCACCTCCAGACTTGGTGCCCGGATCCCCATCCCCTGCTTTGCCCTGCCCACACTGCAACAATGTGTCACATCCCTCTCCCCAGCATTGGACAGAGGGGCTTTGTGGGGGGGATGAGGGCTCCCAGCTGGCTGGAGCCTGGGCAAGCCAACTCCTGTAGCCATAGGGACCTGCCCTTGCACCCAGCTGCGTTGGGGGCTGGCTGAGTGAGGGGGCTGCTGCCTGGCCGTGGGCTGAGCAGGTGGTGCAAGCCCAGAGGGTAGTCAACTCAGAGACCCTGCTCCCCGCACTCACCATTTGGGAGTGGGGCCAGCACCCAGCCAGCCCATGCCTGGAGAAAGCTACCTCCTGAGGCCAGGGACCTTCCCCTACACCCAGTCCCGCCTGCCTATTAAGCTGCCATTCCCATGGGGTGGGAGCAGGGGCCATAGGGAGCCTGGTTACCCTTTGGTGGCTGAGGTCACCCCCCACACTGCCACCTGGCAGGGAAGGACAGAAGAAAGTGGAGATCTTTTCAGGGCTGTGGGAGGCCTCTGCTCTACAGGAGGGGATACACCAACACCTTCCCCAAGCCAAGCAGCACCGAAGCCCAGACAGAGGGGAAAGACAAAGGGAAGGTTTAACCTGAGCTCAGCGGCAGGAAAGCAACTCTGCAGAGGTCTCATCCTCCACACCCACATCCAAGGAGAGATCTCTGGGTGCCGTCTTTGGCACACGAGCCATAGGTTCACCAGCACGCTTCTAGCTGTTGCAAAGTAAAGGACTCCCCATTCTTTCTATTGCAACCATATCTCCTAGTACTTTTCTGGTGAGCTTTGACAAAACTGCAAGTTGCTCATGCATTTGAGACCTTCTTTTACCTCATTATCTACTTTCAAATCCTCTTCTCTGTGCCCTGGCTTGTTTCCTACTAAGAAGTAAGGCTTCAAATATCTCCCTGGTAGTCACTGTTTATCAGCTGACAACTGTTCTATTTCCAGCACCGAGGAACACCCTTAACTATGTTTTACGTTTAATCCTTAGCGAATAAAGTACCTTTTCTTCTTTCTGCTGTATGGCTTCCCAAAGTTCCTTTTGATAATTCCCAGCCAGGTTATCATCCACAGACGTTAAAGAGGCTTTGGGATTCTTGAGAGTTACAAGAGTCTCTTCTGCGATGCCCTTCTTAATGGCTTCAATGATGGCAATGACTGCAGCATGCACTGAACATGGGAGAGGAATAGAAGACATTTATTTTTAAAGCCAAAAAGCTAATGAGAGAAACATTGGGATGAAAAAAGCCGGCCTCCTATTACCTTAAATGATTGTCCACATTAAACTAAAGAAGAATGACTTTGCATTCAATGACTTGGGTGTGTGGGGGGCTGCGGGGGTTGGGGGGTTTCCATTTTTCAGCCCTTACCTTCTGTCTGAGACTCAATACTATGTATTAGTTGCCAGGCAGAAGAGCGGGAAGGCCTAGGCAATTGTGGCAAAGAGAATTGACCAGGGTCACACAGCTAGAACCTGTCCCCAGTCACCTTGTAACTCAGCACACCTCCTGTCTCCAAGCCTTTTCTGTCCACTGAGTCCCTTAGCTGCCCTGAAGCTGTTGGTCCAGAAGTCTACAAATATTGAGATTATGTGCTCAGCGTTACATAGCTGAAAACGATCTGAGGCCGTGGTCTATACACAATAGGCCATATGGCTTTCATGGCTGTTGCTTGTTAAGAACTACCATCATTACGACATTTCCCACTTTCCTACATCCTCTTGTTTTCTTGGTTTGGCTGATGATGACTGTAAAAGGAATAATCTACATGCTCTCATGGGTTGCAAAGAGGAAATTAAAGCTCTGCCTATGTTAGCTGAGCTTCATCCTTGATAATTGACATAGAAACTGCTTCTCAGTTCCAGGATTCTTGTCGCTGAGGACAACAATTGAGAGGGAACTTAAAAAATGAGTGAACCTCCAAGGATATTTAGGGAGGCTACAGGAAAGCAGAAGCGATAGAGTATTTGTGCAAGCCATTTCAAAGCTTTTGGCCTGAGTGGGGGTGGGGTGGAATTGCTTGACCAATAAGGGCCCTTTCCACTCTCAATCAGAGGCTGCCTTGATGCAGGGAAATGTTAGACGAGATTTCCACCCAAGGTCTTCTTGCCCAAATCCAACACGAGGCTCTCTACGCAACACAAGCAATTTGCCTGGCAGATTCCGCAAATTCCTGAGCAATGGAAGAATGGGAAAATAACCCTGTGGTGCCTAAAAGGGGCAACCTCGGTGTTCGGGAGGCTGGGCATATTACAAAAGAACAAAAAGAAGACAACCCATGACGAAGCCGTACTATATTGGGCTCTACATCTTTTTCAACATCAAGGTTTAGGAAAAAAAGATGCTCAAATTCCGTTTCAGTCCTGTCTCACAGAAAACTGTCAATCAGCACTAACCCTGAACAGGCAGGGCTACAAGACCCTGACCATATCAGAGATGAGTGATCCTTGATGAAAAGATGAAGATGGTGTCTCAGGCAACCTGTCCATCAAAAGGGGCGAAAAAGGAATTGGAGCAGCTACAGCTGACAAGGTGACACATAGCATTGCAAGAGAGCAGGGCACATGTCAAAGCTCGAGAAGAGCCCAAAGCCTTAAACATCGACGCACATGGACGTCCGCCAACAAAACTACGGCGAAAGCATGAGACGAGAAGAGGAAAAGGATGCCTCACAACCTCTGCGACTTGAGAGAAATGATGATGAGTGGCTGCTGACAAGTCAAAGAAGGGGAAACCAGGGCAGGGATGATTTCATTACAAAGATGAGAGGTGGGAAAGGCAAATATAACAACATAAACCGGGAAATATCCCACAGAGGACCTGAGAGCTGCAAAGTCCTGCAAAACCCTCCCAAAACAGATTAAGAAATTGAGGCCCATGGAGAACAAATCATTTTTCCAACAGTCCCAAAGGCCTTAGTGGTATAGCTGGGACCAGAAATGCAGACTCCTGATTTTGATCCATTTTGATCCTCGCAGGAATCTAAGGTTACTGACTCAAGGAATGGGAACAAGAATACATTCTGCCCCTACTAGGTGACACGCACTGTGCTGCTCGGTGCTGCATAAATATCATCTCCCTTTCATCCTGACCACAACCCTGAGAGGTAGATACTATTATTTCCCCCATATGGGCATGGAGGAACCTCGGCCAGAGGCTCAATCATTGGCCCAGGGGCATATCACGAGGCAGTAGCTGAGACATGACTTGATCTCCAGTCTTCCTCACTATGCAGTCAGCACTTTAGGCACTGAGCCACACATCAGATATTTCCTCATTATTCCAGAATGTTTCCTCGGCCGAGGAAGACTTTAGTCCAATATCCCGCATCCTTTACATTTCTATCACCATCTGTGATGAAAATGATGAACAGAGCGCCACGGCCAAGAGGATGAAGTTATAGTCATTGCCATGAAAAAGTCACCTTTCGATATCATCTAGAGGGGAAGGTCAGTGGCTGTGGATAAGAGTGAGGAACCTGGACTTGAGAAGCCCTGGATTCAGATCCGGCATCACATACTTTCCTACCTTTTCCTAACCTTGCGAAAGTCAAGGAACTCCACTTGCCTAGCCCTTACCGCTCTGCTGCCTGGCAACCAATATTTGTATTGATTCACTTTCCATGAACTAAGACAAAAATCATGTAATAAGACACATTAGGACAAGTTCCCCGCACCCCCAAATAGGACTGGAGTTAAAAATTGAGGAAACCATTGGCTAAAGGTCAAGCCTCGAATTATCCTGAGGACAGACATTCACAAGCATTCTGGAAAACCAAACTGACTGCACTTACTTTCTTCTCCTTGAATTTCAGCTTCTTGAATTTCCTCATTGACCCTATCGATTTGATTCTGCATTTCATCCCTCCTCAGGTTATCCTGTCCTTGAGATGAGGCTTCTCTTTTGATGGACATGAGCCTGCTAGCGTACCTGGGGAAGACAAAAGTCACCAAACATCCATTATCTTTAAATGTCCCTTTCAGTTGACGAAACACGACAGATACTGGGAGAGCGACCTATGGGAAGAGTAGGAGAACAGGCAGGCAGCAGGGTTTGTAGCCCTTCCGTGACTTTCACCCGAGAAACATGTGTAAAACGATGACGTTGCAAATGGAAAAGCCCTGTGGGGACTCGAGTGTCTAGAGGACGCCATGGCCACCCCAAAGAGCCTCTGACCACAAGGAACCCGCACCTCCGTAGGACTTACACAGGGATGGACAGCTATTTACAGCACACAGAAAATGACTTCCAGGTGGGGGCATGCCCACAAAGGGAAGGCTCAGGGAAGGGACGTCTCGCGTAGCTATCCTGCCCTGACAGAACTAAAGTCTCTGTAAATTGTAGCGCCCACTTGCCCAGCCCTTCTTGTTCTTCTGTCTTAGAAACGACAGAAGGAGAGGGATTAACAACATGGAAAAGAAGAAACAAAAGGCATTGCTGTTGTCCAAGTGAGAGCTGAAGAACGGCCCCACTTGCCTGGGAGTCATTTCGATGGCCTGCAGATCTAAGAGATTCTGGGCATGCAGAATGCACCAGAGTTGACAAGAGAAAAGCAGTTTCTCTCTGACCTTGTGGACCTGGCTAATCCCACTGTGAGAGTGTCAAGGCCAGAAGGGGCAAAGTGGTCTCAGGTCGGAAAGGTTTATCTCCGTCGCAGTCACAGAGCCATGGTTTTCTACACACAGTTGGTTTCCTTATTCTTCTGACTGTGGAATTTGGAGTCAGAAGAGCTGGATGAAAATCCTGACTCTAGGTGGCTTGGGGTATTGAGAGTCAGGCGGAGAGAGGGGAGGTCTTCGATTCAAGGAGGACCCCAGACACTTCCTAGCTGCCTAACCATGGAGAAGTCACTTCGCCTGCATTCTCTAGCCCTTACTGCTCTTTGGCCTCAGAACCAAAGCCTAAGACAGATCCCAAGATTTAAAGCAAAGGGTAATTTTGGTTTCCTTTCGTTTTTCATCCTTAATCGGCCATCTACTACCAATGGGATCACAGGCAAAGCTAATAAACCTATCTAAGCCTCAGCTTCCTTCTCTGTTGCAGAGGTGGCTGGGGTAGGGGACCCCTAACAAATCTGTCCTCTGGAGACCTTTTGCTCACCTTCAGGGTGGGCGGTGAGGGGATGGGGGGTAAGGTGGGGCATTTTATAACTGTTAACACTGGGAGAGGACCAGCAATATCTCCCCTCGGGGGGGTCACCAACACAAATGAGGAGAATCCCGTAGAGCCTGACTAAAAAGTATCCTGGCCTTGCCCTCTTCCACATGCAGGTATGTTTCTTTCTCAAACTTTTCACTTTGGTTTAGAACATCCATCCATCCTGCACTAATGGCTCCAGTGTCTTTGCTGTCCAGGAGTGAGTTCTGGCAGCATCAAATGAAAGGAACAGCAGCTGAACATGGGCACGTGCCAGCTAGGACCCTGTTCAGGGCTGTCCCAAGGAAATAGCAAAAGGAAGCCCCCTCTTCTCAATGTCTGCTTTGCCCCCTATTAGAGCAGGTGATGGGACAGATGGTTGGAGATAATGCAGGATGCCTGACAGTGATCAGATCTACCAGTGCAGAGAGGCTCCTTAAACACTGAGAGCTCAACATGGTCTGGCTCACGCAGGCCACAGAGGACTCAAAAGCAGGTCCTGCTGACTTCTTCCTGAGCTTGTCACCGGACCTCTCTTACTGGACAGAAAGCCCAAGGTAGCCACTCTACCTGAAAGCATGGCAAACGTGTAGGTTACGGTGGCAGCTTCCCTTATATCCCCCACAGTTGAAAGGAACAAGTCCACCTTTTCGGAAAAGCAAATACAACCAAGACAACGTCCACGAGCACTCTTAGCTCTTCATGACCACTTAGAATATGGCCGATCAGGAAACCAAAAACATTTCCAAAGGGCTTTGACAGGAAGGACTCCATCCTTGAGATTACAGGTCCCTGGAGCCAATGATTCCAGAATGTCAGCGGTACCACTGACAAAGAGCTGAAAGGAATGAGGGATCCCTTACCGTTCCAAGTGTGCTTCATCCAGGTTATTGAAGTCAATTGAGGGATTTCTGAGACGATCCTGGGTCAACTCAAGATCCTCGGTTTCCAACGCCTGGTTAAGCAGAGCAACGGCTGACACCTTCTCTACTGTCGTGGACAGCTCCTCGGGGGCCAAGTAGTTCTGGAGCAAAACATATGTCCTTCAGGAGGATTGTCACGGCATTATACAAAGTATCAATTCTTAAAATCCCCACGAAACACAAAAACGAAAAACCTGCTTGAAACACCTTGCTGCCAAAGGTGCCATGGTCACAATTGAAGAAAAGGAAGTCAATAGGTAGGTGGATGAGAAGAAGAACAAGGATGCATAAGAAGGAATGCCAGTGTAGTCCCTAATATTGCCAACAGCTGATAATTCGACAAGCTGACTATCAGGGCCACACGGGATGATAAGCTGGCAAGTAGCTGTGCTATTACTCCCGACAGAGTGCTTGCAGAAAGAGAAAGGCTTTTTCTTCAACCCTTACCTTCTCTTGTGACACCGATAGAGTGCTTAGGTTCCAAGGTAAAAGAATGCGAAGGCCTAGGCGACGGGGCTTCGGGACCTTCAGTAAGGTCAAAGGGCCCTAACATTTCAGGGTATCGCCCCGGGCCGGTGTTCCTCCGGCTTGCCTCACTGACTGTTCTATCTCAGTCTGTTTGGTCAATCCCTTCCCTTCTGTCTTGGAATCAATGCTCAGGAGAGCTTCCAAGGCAGAAAAGTGGTAAGTAAGGGCTAGGCCATTGGTGTGAAGCTCGCGATCAGCCAGCTACCAAAGGCAACCAGGCCACACGGGAACCGAAGTCTGCAGGACCCCCGGTCCAATGCTCCCTCCAGGGGACCAGCCGTCATGGCAGTCCGGACGACGCAGTGCCTATGCTTTCTGGGAATCACTACGTTAAGTGAAGGGCAACTAGATCCTATGGATGGCCGCAAAGTCCCAGCAGCTTTCTTCCCCTTCTGCCATGATCTCAGAGCAACACCTCATTTTCAAGTGGATTCTGCCTTTCCCAAGCAATGCTCCAGCCTCCGAGTCACTCATGCAGCCACAGACCTCCTGCACTTACCAAAGAGCTCTGTTCCTGAAGGTTGAACAGTTCATCCTGATACAGAACAGCAGCAAAGGGATGAACGGTCGGGAGCTGGGCCTCAGGTTTCATGAGTGCCATCACGGTGTTACTGGGATGACCTTCCCGAATCACAGCATTGATCTCATCGACAGCAGCGAGCCCTGGAGGACAAGGAGGCAGTCAGATGGCAGTCAGAATCACACTTTATGTACTTGCTGGTGTTTCCCCTTGAATCGCTCAGGGATTGGGGGTTTAACGATCACTACTCTTCCGGGCAGCACCAGCCTAGCCAATCACCACTTACCCTGACCACGGAGAGGTCTACAATACCTAGACCACATCAGAGATGAATGATCCTTGATGGAAAGGGGCAGATGGCGTGTCTCAGCCTTCCGGCACAACAAAAGGGGCCAAATAGTTGTGGAGCAGCTACAGTGGACAAGGTCACAGATTTCATCCCATGGGAGTTGGGGAGGTTTCAAACCATGAGAAGCCCCCGGAGCCTCATGAATGGACTCGCACGAAAGTCCTCCACAAAAACAATGTCAAAAGCAGAAGGCAGAAAGAGGAAAAGGATGCCACACAACTTCAGGGGACTTGAGGGAACAAAAGTCTATCACCTGGCACTTCCTTCACAAAATGACATCACTTACTGTTGACTTCGTTGATGATCCCTTGGATGTCAACTTGGGTCAGGAGCTCCTCCCTTTCATCTCTTTCCTCCTCAGAAAGGATATACTGAAAAAACAACAACTTCAATGGTTGCAGCCCAAAAGCAAACAGGCTTTCAAGAGTTCAGTCCTTCAGGGAATACCTTTCCCAATGGGCCACCGATTCTCACGTCCAACATGGGCTCGATAGATTACAGAATCAAAATGCACTTTGGTTCTTGTTGAACAGTGTTTGTAAAACCACATTTTTTTTCTCCTTCCATTGTTTCTCCTGTCTAGTTCTGCACGCTTCTATTTGGGATGTTGTTGGCAAAGATGCTGGACTGCTTGGCCATTCCTCCAATACAACTTGGAGAGAAAGTTCTACAGAGAGCTACTTTTCTCTTGTAATCATCCTCTCAGAGCTCATAGCCTGGGCTTATTCTACAAAGCTGAGACTTTTATCACCCACATCAATCCCAACTAGAAAAATCTAATCATGGGAGGCAGGCATGATCTGGTGCTTTCGGGGGAACAGAACGAATCCTGGATGCAAGTTCTGGCCATATGGGGGAGAGGAAGGCAAGGAAGGGAACTTAAGCCTTGTCACTGAAAAACTGTTGCATGAAGCACACATTTTGATGCCTGTGATTTCATGCAGGAAGAAGTTTAAGGAGAAATATAGCGAGGATTGAGAATTTTCTCAAGGAACAACATGAGGAGCACATGGGGATTCCTTGAAAACTAGGGTTGGGCAGTGATTCTAGGTCAGTGATGGTTGAGTCTTTTGGAAACTTTTGGAAACACTTTTGGGAACTGTGCGGTGCCTTCCCCCACCCCACCTCCAGACTTGGTGCCCGGATCCCCATCCCCTGCTTTGCCCTGCCCACACTGCAACAATGTGTCACATCCCTCTCCCCAGCATTGGACAGAGGGGCTTTGGGGGGGGGGATGAGGGCTCCCAGCTGGCTGGAGCCTGGGCAAGCCAACTCCTGTAGCCATAGGGACCTGCCCGTGCACCCAGCTGCGTTGGGGGCTGGCTGAGTGAGGGGGCTGCTGCCTGGCCGTGGGCTGAGCAGGTGGTGCAAGCCCAGAGGGTAGTCAACTCAGAGACCCTGCTCCCCGCACTCACCATTTGGGAGTGGGGCCAGCACCCAGCCAGCCCATGCCTGGAGAAAGCTACCTCCTGAGGCCAGGGACCTTCCCCTACACCCAGTCCCGCCTGCCTATTAAGCTGCCATTCCCATGGGGTGGGAGCAGGGGCCATAGGGAGCCTGGTTACCCTTTGGTGGCTGAGGTCACCCCCCACACTGCCACCTGGCAGGGAAGGACAGAAGAAAGTGGAGATCTTTTCAGGGCTGTGGGAGGCCTCTGCTCTACAGGAGGGGATACACCAACACCTTCCCCAAGCCAAGCAGCACCGAAGCCCAGACAGAGGGGAAAGACAAAGGGAAGGTTTAACCTGAGCTCAGCGGCAGGAAAGCAACTCTGCAGAGGTCTCATCCTCCACACCCACATCCAAGGAGAGATCTCTGGGTGCCGTCTTTGGCACACGAGCCATAGGTTCACCAGCACGCTTCTAGCTGTTGCAAAGTAAAGGACTCCCCATTCTTTCTATTGCAACCATATCTCCTAGTACTTTTCTGGTGAGCTTTGACAAAACTGCAAGTTGCTCATGCATTTGAGACCTTCTTTTACCTCATTATCTACTTTCAAATCCTCTTCTCTGTGCCCTGGCTTGTTTCCTACTAAGAAGTAAGGCTTCAAATATCTCCCTGGTAGTCACTGTTTATCAGCTGACAACTGTTCTATTTCCAGCACCGAGGAACACCCTTAACTATGTTTTACGTTTAATCCTTAGCGAATAAAGTACCTTTTCTTCTTTCTGCTGTATGGCTTCCCAAAGTTCCTTTTGATAATTCCCAGCCAGGTTATCATCCACAGACGTTAAAGAGGCTTTGGGATTCTTGAGAGTTACAAGAGTCTCTTCTGCGATGCCCTTCTTAATGGCTTCAATGATGGCAATGACTGCAGCATGCACTGAACATGGGAGAGGAATAGAAGACATTTATTTTTAAAGCCAAAAAGCTAATGAGAGAAACATTGGGATGAAAAAAGCCGGCCTCCTATTACCTTAAATGATTGTCCACATTAAACTAAAGAAGAATGACTTTGCATTCAATGACTTGGGTGTGTGGGGGGCTGCGGGGGTTGGGGGGTTTCCATTTTTCAGCCCTTACCTTCTGTCTGAGACTCAATACTATGTATTAGTTGCCAGGCAGAAGAGCGGGAAGGCCTAGGCAATTGTGGCAAAGAGAATTGACCAGGGTCACACAGCTAGAACCTGTCCCCAGTCACCTTGTAACTCAGCACACCTCCTGTCTCCAAGCCTTTTCTGTCCACTGAGTCCCTTAGCTGCCCTGAAGCCGTTGGTCCAGAAGTCTACAAATATTGAGATTATGTGCTCAGCGTTACATAGCTGAAAACGATCTGAGGCCGTGGTCTATACACAATAGGCCATATGGCTTTCATGGCTGTTGCTTGTTAAGAACTACCATCATTACGACATTTCCCACTTTCCTACATCCTCTTGTTTTCTTGGTTTGGCTGATGATGACTGTAAAAGGAATAATCTACATGCTCTCATGGGTTGCAAAGAGGAAATTAAAGCTCTGCCTATGTTAGCTGAGCTTCATCCTTGATAATTGACATAGAAACTGCTTCTCAGTTCCAGGATTCTTGTCGCTGAGGACAACAATTGAGAGGGAACTTAAAAAATGAGTGAACCTCCAAGGATATTTAGGGAGGCTACAGGAAAGCAGAAGCGATAGAGTATTTGTGCAAGCCATTTCAAAGCTTTTGGCCTGAGTGGGGGTGGGGTGGAATTGCTTGACCAATAAGGGCCCTTTCCACTCTCAATCAGAGGCTGCCTTGATGCAGGGAAATGTTAGACGAGATTTCCACCCAAGGTCTTCTTGCCCAAATCCAACACGAGGCTCTCTACGCAACACAAGCAATTTGCCTGGCAGATTCCGCAAATTCCTGAGCAATGGAAGAATGGGAAAATAACCCTGTGGTGCCTAAAAGGGGCAACCTCGGTGTTCGGGAGGCTGGGCATATTACAAAAGAACAAAAAGAAGACAACCCATGACGAAGCCGTACTATATTGGGCTCTACATCTTTTTCAACATCAAGGTTTAGGAAAAAAAGATGCTCAAATTCCGTTTCAGTCCTGTCTCACAGAAAACTGTCAATCAGCACTAACCCTGAACAGGCAGGGCTACAAGACCCTGACCATATCAGAGATGAGTGATCCTTGATGAAAAGATGAAGATGGTGTCTCAGGCAACCTGTCCATCAAAAGGGGCGAAAAAGGAATTGGAGCAGCTACAGCTGACAAGGTGACACATAGCATTGCAAGAGAGCAGGGCACATGTCAAAGCTCGAGAAGAGCCCAAAGCCTTAAACATCGACGCACATGGACGTCCGCCAACAAAACTACGGCGAAAGCATGAGACGAGAAGAGGAAAAGGATGCCTCACAACCTCTGCGACTTGAGAGAAATGATGATGAGTGGCTGCTGACAAGTCAAAGAAGGGGAAACCAGGGCAGGGATGATTTCATTACAAAGATGAGAGGTGGGAAAGGCAAATATAACAACATAAACCGGGAAATATCCCACAGAGGACCTGAGAGCTGCAAAGTCCTGCAAAACCCTCCCAAAACAGATTAAGAAATTGAGGCCCATGGAGAACAAATCATTTTTCCAACAGTCCCAAAGGCCTTAGTGGCATAGCTGGGACCAGAAATGCAGACTCCTGATTTTGATCCATTTTGATCCTCGCAGGAATCTAAGGTTACTGACTCAAGGAATGGGAACAAGAATACATTCTGCCCCTACTAGGTGACACGCACTGTGCTGCTCGGTGCTGCATAAATATCATCTCCCTTTCATCCTGACCACAACCCTGAGAGGTAGATACTATTATTTCCCCCATATGGGCATGGAGGAACCTCGGCCAGAGGCTCAATCATTGGCCCAGGGGCATATCACGAGGCAGTAGCTGAGACATGACTTGATCTCCAGTCTTCCTCACTATGCAGTCAGCACTTTAGGCACTGAGCCACACATCAGATATTTCCTCATTATTCCAGAATGTTTCCTCGGCCGAGGAAGACTTTAGTCCAATATCCCGCATCCTTTACATTTCTATCACCATCTGTGATGAAAATGATGAACAGAGCGCCACGGCCAAGAGGATGAAGTTATAGTCATTGCCATGAAAAAGTCACCTTTCGATATCATCTAGAGGGGAAGGTCAGTGGCTGTGGATAAGAGTGAGGAACCTGGACTTGAGAAGCCCTGGATTCAGATCCGGCATCACATACTTTCCTACCTTTTCCTAACCTTGCGAAAGTCAAGGAACTCCACTTGCCTAGCCCTTACCGCTCTGCTGCCTGGCAACCAATATTTGTATTGATTCACTTTCCATGAACTAAGACAAAAATCATGTAATAAGACACATTAGGACAAGTTCCCCGCACCCCCAAATAGGACTGGAGTTAAAAATTGAGGAAACCATTGGCTAAAGGTCAAGCCTCGAATTATCCTGAGGACAGACATTCACAAGCATTCTGGAAAACCAAACTGACTGCACTTACTTTCTTCTCCTTGAATTTCAGCTTCTTGAATTTCCTCATTGACCCTATCGATTTGATTCTGCATTTCATCCCTCCTCAGGTTATCCTGTCCTTGAGATGAGGCTTCTCTTTTGATGGACATGAGCCTGCTAGCGTACCTGGGGAAGACAAAAGTCACCAAACATCCATTATCTTTAAATGTCCCTTTCAGTTGACGAAACAGGACAGATACTGGGAGAGCGACCTATGGGAAGAGTAGGAGAACAGGCAGGCAGCAGGGTTTGTAGCCCTTCCGTGACTTTCACCCGAGAAACATGTGTAAAACGATGACGTTGCAAATGGAAAAGCCCTGTGGGGACTCGAGTGTCTAGAGGACGCCATGGCCACCCCAAAGAGCCTCTGACCACAAGGAACCCGCACCTCCGTAGGACTTACACAGGGATGGACAGCTATTTACAGCACACAGAAAATGACTTCCAGGTGGGGGCATGCCCACAAAGCGAAGGCTCAGGGAAGGGACGTCTCGCGTAGCTATCCTGCCCTGACAGAACTAAAGTCTCTGTAAATTGTAGCGCCCACTTGCCCAGCCCTTCTTGTTCTTCTGTCTTAGAAACGACAGAAGGAGAGGGATTAACAACATGGAAAAGAAGAAACAAAAGGCATTGCTGTTGTCCAAGTGAGAGCTGAAGAACGGCCCCACTTGCCTGGGAGTCATTTCGATGGCCTGCAGATCTAAGAGATTCTGGGCATGCAGAATGCACCAGAGTTGACAAGAGAAAAGCAGTTTCTCTCTGACCTTGTGGACCTGGCTAATCCCACTGTGAGAGTGTCAAGGCCAGAAGGGGCAAAGTGGTCTCAGGTCGGAAAGGTTTATCTCCATCGCAGTCACAGAGCCATGGTTTTCTACACACAGTTGGTTTCCTTATTCTTCTGACTGTGGAATTTGGAGTCAGAAGAGCTGGATGAAAATCCTGACTCTAGGTGGCTTGGGGTATTGAGAGTCAGGCGGAAAGAGGGGAGGTCTTCGATTCAAGGAGGACCCCAGACACTTCCTAGCTGCCTAACCATGGAGAAGTCACTTCGCCTGCATTCTCTAGCCCTTACTGCTCTTTGGCCTCAGAACCAAAGCCTAAGACAGATCCCAAGATTTAAAGCAAAGGGTAATTTTGGTTTCCTTTCGTTTTTCATCCTTAATCGGCCATCTACTACCAATGGGATCACAGGCAAAGCTAATAAACCTATCTAAGCCTCAGCTTCCTTCTCTGTTGCAGAGGTGGCTGGGGTAGGGGACCCCTAACAAATCTGTCCTCTGGAGACCTTTTGCTCACCTTCAGGGTGGGCGGTGAGGGGATGGGGGGTAAGGTGGGGCATTTTATAACTGTTAACACTGGGAGAGGACCAGCAATATCTCCCCTCGGGGGGGTCACCAACACAAATGAGGAGAATCCCGTAGAGCCTGACTAAAAAGTATCCTGGCCTTGCCCTCTTCCACATGCAGGTATGTTTCTTTCTCAAACTTTTCACTTTGGTTTAGAACATCCATCCATCCTGCACTAATGGCTCCAGTGTCTTTGCTGTCCAGGAGTGAGTTCTGGCAGCATCAAATGAAAGGAACAGCAGCTGAACATGGGCACGTGCCAGCTAGGACCCTGTTCAGGGCTGTCCCAAGGAAATAGCAAAAGGAAGCCCCCTCTTCTCAATGTCTGCTTTGCCCCCTATTAGAGCAGGTGATGGGACAGATGGTTGGAGATAATGCAGGATGCCTGACAGTGATCAGATCTACCAGTGCAGAGAGGCTCCTTAAACACTGAGAGCTCAACATGGTCTGGCTCACGCAGGCCACAGAGGACTCAAAAGCAGGTCCTGCTGACTTCTTCCTGAGCTTGTCACCGGACCTCTCTTACTGGACAGAAAGCCCAAGGTAGCCACTCTACCTGAAAGCATGGCAAACGTGTAGGTTACGGTGGCAGCTTCCCTTATATCCCCCACAGTTGAAAGGAACAAGTCCACCTTTTCGGAAAAGCAAATACAACCAAGACAACGTCCACGAGCACTCTTAGCTCTTCATGACCACTTAGAATATGGCCGATCAGGAAACCAAAAACATTTCCAAAGGGCTTTGACAGGAAGGACTCCATCCTTGAGATTACAGGTCCCTGGAGCCAATGATTCCAGAATGTCAGCGGTACCACTGACAAAGAGCCGAAAGGAATGAGGGATCCCTTACCGTTCCAAGTGTGCTTCATCCAGGTTATTGAAGTCAATTGAGGGATTTCTGAGACGATCCTGGGTCAACTCAAGATCCTCGGTTTCCAACACCTGGTTAAGCAGAGCAACGGCTGACACCTTCTCTACTGTCGTGGACAGCTCCTCGGGGGCCAAGTAGTTCTGGAGCAAAACATATGTCCTTCAGGAGAATTGTCACGGCATTATACAAAGTATCAATTCTTAAAATCCCCACGAAACACAAAAACGAAAAACCTGCTTGAAACACCTTGCTGCCAAAGGTGCCATGGTCACAATTGAAGAAAAGGAAGTCAGTAGGTAGGTGGATGAGAAGAAGAACAAGGATGCATAAGAAGGAATGCCAGTGTAGTCCCTAATATTGCCAACAGCTGATAATTCGACAAGCTGACTATCAGGGCCACACTGGATGATAAGCTGGCAAGTAGCTGTGCTATTACTCCCGACAGAGTCCTTGCAGAAAGAGAAAGGCTTTTTCTTCAACCCTTACCTTCTCTTGTGACACCGATAGAGTGCTTAGGTTCCAAGGTAAAAGAATGCGAAGGCCTAGGCGACGGGGCTTCGGGACCTTCAGTAAGGTCAAAGGGCCCTAACATTTCAGGGTATCGCCCCGGGCCGGTGTTCCTCCGGCTTGCCTCACTGACTGTTCTATCTCAGTCTGTTTGGTCAATCCCTTCCCTTCTGTCTTGGAATCAATGCTCAGGAGAGCTTCCAAGGCAGAAAAGTGGTAAGTAAGGGCTAGGCCATTGGTGTGAAGCTCGCGATCAGCCAGCTACCAAAGGCAACCAGGCCACACGGGAACCGAAGGCTGCAGGACACCCGGTCCAATGCTCCCTCCAGGGGACCAGCCGTCATGGCAGTCCGGACGACGCAGTGCCTATGCTTTCTGGGAATCACTACGTTAAGTGAAGGGCAACTAGATCCTATGGATGGCCGCAAAGTCCCAGCAGCTTTCTTCCCCTTCTGCCATGATCTCAGAGCAACACCTCATTTTCAAGTGGATTCTGCCTTTCCCAAGCAATGCTCCAGCCTCCGAGTCACTCATGCAGCCACAGACCTCCTGCACTTACCAAAGAGCTCTGTTCCTGAAGGTTGAACAGTTCATCCTGATACAGAACAGCAGCAAAGGGATGGACGGTCGGGAGCTGGGCCTCAGGTTTCATGAGTGCCATCACGGTGTTACTGGGATGACCTTCCCGAATCACAGCATTGATCTCATCGACAGCAGCGAGCCCTGGAGGACAAGGAGGCAGTCAGATGGCAGTCAGAATCACACTTTATGTACTTGCTGGTGTTTCCCCTTGAATCGCTCAGGGATTGGGGGTTTAACGATCACTACTCTTCCGGGCAGCACCAGCCTAGCCAATCACCACTTACCCTGACCACGGAGAGGTCTACAATACCTAGACCACATCAGAGATGAATGATCCTTGATGGAAAGGGGCAGATGGCGTGTCTCAGCCTTCCGGCACAACAAAAGGGGCCAAATAGTTGTGGAGCAGCTACAGTGGACAAGGTCACAGATTTCATCCCATGGGAGTTGGGGAGGTTTCAAACCATGAGAAGCCCCCGGAGCCTCATGAATGGACTCGCACGAAAGTCCTCCACAAAAACAATGTCAAAAGCAGAAGGCAGAAAGAGGAAAAGGATGCCACACAACTTCAGGGGACTTGAGGGAACAAAAGTCTATCACCTGGCACTTCCTTCACAAAATGACATCACTTACTGTTGACTTCGTTGATGATCCCTTGGATGTCAACTTGGGTCAGGAGCTCCTCCCTTTCATCTCTTTCCTCCTCAGAAAGGATATACTGAAAAAACAACAACTTCAATGGTTGCAGCCCAAAAGCAAACAGGCTTTCAAGAGTTCAGTCCTTCAGGGAATACCTTTCCCAATGGGCCACCGATTCTCACGTCCAACATGGGCTCGATAGATTACAGAATCAAAATGCACTTTGGTTCTTGTTGAACAGTGTTTGTAAAACCACATTTTTTTTCTCCTTCCATTGTTTCTCCTGTCTAGTTCTGCACGCTTCTATTTGGGATGTTGTTGGCAAAGATGCTGGACTGCTTGGCCATTCCTCCAATACAACTTGGAGAGAAAGTTCTACAGAGAGCTACTTTTCTCTTGTAATCATCCTCTCAGAGCTCATAGCCTGGGCTTATTCTACAAAGCTGAGACTTTTATCACCCACATCAATCCCAACTAGAAAAATCTAATCATGGGAGGCAGGCATGATCTGGTGCTTTCGGGGGAACAGAACGAATCCTGGATGCAAGTTCTGGCCATATGGGGGAGAGGAAGGCAAGGAAGGGAACTTAAGCCTTGTCACTGAAAAACTGTTGCATGAAGCACACATTTTGATGCCTGTGATTTCATGCAGGAAGAAGTTTAAGGAGAAATATAGCGAGGATTGAGAATTTTCTCAAGGAACAACATGAGGAGCACATGGGGATTCCTTGAAAACTAGGGTTGGGCAGTGATTCTAGGTCAGTGATGGTTGAGTCTTTTGGAAACTTTTGGAAACACTTTTGGGAACTGTGCGGTGCCTTCCCCCACCCCACCTCCAGACTTGGTGCCCGGATCCCCATCCCCTGCTTTGCCCTGCCCACACTGCAACAATGTGTCACATCCCTCTCCCCAGCATTGGACAGAGGGGCTTTGGGGGGGGGGATGAGGGCTCGCAGCTGGCTGGAGCCTGGGCAAGCCAACTCCTGTAGCCATAGGGACCTGCCCTTGCACCCAGCTGCGTTGGGGGCTGGCTGAGTGAGGGGGCTGCTGCCTGGCCGTGGGCTGAGCAGGTGGTGCAAGCCCAGAGGGTAGTCAACTCAGAGACCCTGCTCCCCGCACTCACCATTTGGGAGTGGGGCCAGCACCCAGCCAGCCCATGCCTGGAGAAAGCTACCTCCTGAGGCCAGGGACCTTCCCCTACACCCAGTCCCGCCTGCCTATTAAGCTGCCATTCCCATGGGGTGGGAGCAGGGGCCATAGGGAGCCTGGTTACCCTTTGGTGGCTGAGGTCACCCCCCACACTGCCACCTGGCAGGGAAGGACAGAAGAAAGTGGAGATCTTTTCAGGGCTGTGGGAGGCCTCTGCTCTACAGGAGGGGATACACCAACACCTTCCCCAAGCCAAGCAGCACCGAAGCCCAGACAGAGGGGAAAGACAAAGGGAAGGTTTAACCTGAGCTCAGCGGCAGGAAAGCAACTCTGCAGAGGTCTCATCCTCCACACCCACATCCAAGGAGAGATCTCTGGGTGCCGTCTTTGGCACACGAGCCATAGGTTCACCAGCACGCTTCTAGCTGTTGCAAAGTAAAGGACTCCCCATTCTTTCTATTGCAACCATATCTCCTAGTACTTTTCTGGTGAGCTTTGACAAAACTGCAAGTTGCTCATGCATTTGAGACCTTCTTTTACCTCATTATCTACTTTCAAATCCTCTTCTCTGTGCCCTGGCTTGTTTCCTACTAAGAAGTAAGGCTTCAAATATCTCCCTGGTAGTCACTGTTTATCAGCTGACAACTGTTCTATTTCCAGCACCGAGGAACACCCTTAACTATGTTTTACGTTTAATCCTTAGCGAATAAAGTACCTTCTCTTCTTTCTGCTGTATGGCTTCCCAAAGTTCCTTTTGATAATTCCCAGCCAGGTTATCATCCACAGACGTTAAAGAGGCTTTGGGATTCTTGAGAGTTACAAGAGTCTCTTCTGCGATGCCCTTCTTAATGGCTTCAATGATGGCAATGACTGCAGCATGCACTGAACATGGGAGAGGAATAGAAGACATTTATTTTTAAAGCCAAAAAGCTAATGAGAGAAACATTGGGATGAAAAAAGCCGGCCTCCTATTACCTTAAATGATTGTCCACATTAAACTAAAGAAGAATGACTTTGCATTCAATGACTTGGGTGTGTGGGGGGCTGCGGGGGTTGGGGGGTTTCCATTTTTCAGCCCTTACCTTCTGTCTGAGACTCAATACTATGTATTAGTTGCCAGGCAGAAGAGCGGGAAGGCCTAGGCAATTGTGGCAAAGAGAATTGACCAGGGTCACACAGCTAGAACCTGTCCCCAGTCACCTTGTAACTCAGCACACCTCCTGTCTCCAAGCCTTTTCTGTCCACTGAGTCCCTTAGCTGCCCTGAAGCCGTTGGTCCAGAAGTCTACAAATATTGAGATTATGTGCTCAGCGTTACATAGCTGAAAACGATCTGAGGCCGTGGTCTATACACAATAGGCCATATGGCTTTCATGGCTGTTGCTTGTTAAGAACTACCATCATTACGACATTTCCCACTTTCCTACATCCTCTGGTTTTCTTGGTTTGGCTGATGATGACTGTAAAAGGAATAATCTACATGCTCTCATGGGTTGCAAAGAGGAAATTAAAGCTCTGCCTATGTTAGCTGAGCTTCATCCTTGATAATTGACATAGAAACTGCTTCTCAGTTCCAGGATTCTTGTCGCTGAGGACAACAATTGAGGGGGAACTTAAAAAATGAGTGAACCTCCAAGGATATTTAGGGAGGCTACAGGAAAGCAGAAGCGATAGAGTATTTGTGCAAGCCATTTCAAAGCTTTTGGCCTGAGTGGGGGTGGGGTGGAATTGCTTGACCAATAAGGGCCCTTTCCACTCTCAATCAGAGGCTGCCTTGATGCAGGGAAATGTTAGACGAGATTTCCACCCAAGGTCTTCTTGCCCAAATCCAACACGAGGCTCTCTACGCAACACAAGCAATTTGCCTGGCAGATTCCGCAAATTCCTGAGCAATGGAAGAATGGGAAAATAACCCTGTGGTGCCTAAAAGGGGCAACCTCGGTGTTCGGGAGGCTGGGCATATTACAAAAGAACAAAAAGAAGACAACCCATGACGAAGCCGTACTATATTGGGCTCTACATCTTTTTCAACATCAAGGTTTAGGAAAAAAAGATGCTCAAATTCCGTTTCAGTCCTGTCTCACAGAAAACTGTCAATCAGCACTAACCCTGAACAGGCAGGGCTACAAGACCCTGACCATATCAGAGATGAGTGATCCTTGATGAAAAGATGAAGATGGTGTCTCAGGCAACCTGTCCATCAAAAGGGGCGAAAAAGGAATTGGAGCAGCTACAGCTGACAAGGTGACACATAGCATTGCAAGAGAGCAGGGCACATGTCAAAGCTCGAGAAGAGCCCAAAGCCTTAAACATCGACGCACATGGACGTCCGCCAACAAAACTACGGCGAAAGCATGAGACGAGAAGAGGAAAAGGATGCCTCACAACCTCTGCGACTTGAGAGAAATGATGATGAGTGGCTGCTGACAAGTCAAAGAAGGGGAAACCAGGGCAGGGATGATTTCATTACAAAGATGAGAGGTGGGAAAGGCAAATATAACAACATAAACCGGGAAATATCCCACAGAGGACCTGAGAGCTGCAAAGTCCTGCAAAACCCTCCCAAAACAGATTAAGAAATTGAGGCCCATGGAGAACAAATCATTTTTCCAACAGTCCCAAAGGCCTTAGTGGCATAGCTGGGACCAGAAATGCAGACTCCTGATTTTGATCCATTTTGATCCTCGCAGGAATCTAAGGTTACTGACTCAAGGAATGGGAACAAGAATACATTCTGCCCCTACTAGGTGACACGCACTGTGCTGCTCGGTGCTGCATAAATATCATCTCCCTTTCATCCTGACCACAACCCTGAGAGGTAGATACTATTATTTCCCCCATATGGGCATGGAGGAACCTCGGCCAGAGGCTCAATCATTGGCCCAGGGGCATATCACGAGGCAGTAGCTGAGACATGACTTGATCTCCAGTCTTCCTCACTATGCAGTCAGCACTTTAGGCACTGAGCCACACATCAGATATTTCCTCATTATTCCAGAATGTTTCCTCGGCCGAGGAAGACTTTAGTCCAATATCCCGCATCCTTTACATTTCTATCACCATCTGTGATGAAAATGATGAACAGAGCGCCACGGCCAAGAGGATGAAGTTATAGTCATTGCCATGAAAAAGTCACCTTTCGATATCATCTAGAGGGGAAGGTCAGTGGCTGTGGATAAGAGTGAGGAACCTGGACTTGAGAAGCCCTGGATTCAGATCCGGCATCACATACTTTCCTACCTTTTCCTAACCTTGCGAAAGTCAAGGAACTCCACTTGCCTAGCCCTTACCGCTCTGCTGCCTGGCAACCAATATTTGTATTGATTCACTTTCCATGAACTAAGACAAAAATCATGTAATAAGACACATTAGGACAAGTTCCCCGCACCCCCAAATAGGACTGGAGTTAAAAATTGAGGAAACCATTGGCTAAAGGTCAAGCCTCGAATTATCCTGAGGACAGACATTCACAAGCATTCTGGAAAACCAAACTGACTGCACTTACTTTCTTCTCCTTGAATTTCAGCTTCTTGAATTTCCTCATTGACCCTATCGATTTGATTCTGCATTTCATCCCTCCTCAGGTTATCCTGTCCTTGAGATGAGGCTTCTCTTTTGATGGACATGAGCCTGCTAGCGTACCTGGGGAAGACAAAAGTCACCAAACATCCATTATCTTTAAATGTCCCTTTCAGTTGACGAAACACGACAGATACTGGGAGAGCGACCTATGGGAAGAGTAGGAGAACAGGCAGGCAGCAGGGTTTGTAGCCCTTCCGTGACTTTCACCCGAGAAACATGTGTAAAACGATGACGTTGCAAATGGAAAAGCCCTGTGGGGACTCGAGTGTCTAGAGGACGCCATGGCCACCCCAAAGAGCCTCTGACCACAAGGAACCCGCACCTCCGTAGGACTTACACAGGGATGGACAGCTATTTACAGCACACAGAAAATGACTTCCAGGTGGGGGCATGCCCACAAAGCGAAGGCTCAGGGAAGGGACGTCTCGCGTAGCTATCCTGCCCTGACAGAACTAAAGTCTCTGTAAATTGTAGCGCCCACTTGCCCAGCCCTTCTTGTTCTTCTGTCTTAGAAACGACAGAAGGAGAGGGATTAACAACATGGAAAAGAAGAAACAAAAGGCATTGCTGTTGTCCAAGTGAGAGCTGAAGAACGGCCCCACTTGCCTGGGAGTCATTTCGATGGCCTGCAGATCTAAGAGATTCTGGGCATGCAGAATGCACCAGAGTTGACAAGAGAAAAGCAGTTTCTCTCTGACCTTGTGGACCTGGCTAATCCCACTGTGAGAGTGTCAAGGCCAGAAGGGGCAAAGTGGTCTCAGGTCGGAAAGGTTTATCTCCATCGCAGTCACAGAGCCATGGTTTTCTACACACAGTTGGTTTCCTTATTCTTCTGACTGTGGAATTTGGAGTCAGAAGAGCTGGATGAAAATCCTGACTCTAGGTGGCTTGGGGTATTGAGAGTCAGGCGGAAAGAGGGGAGGTCTTCGATTCAAGGAGGACCCCAGACACTTCCTAGCTGCCTAACCATGGAGAAGTCACTTCGCCTGCATTCTCTAGCCCTTACTGCTCTTTGGCCTCAGAACCAAAGCCTAAGACAGATCCCAAGATTTAAAGCAAAGGGTAATTTTGGTTTCCTTTCGTTTTTCATCCTTAATCGGCCATCTACTACCAATGGGATCACAGGCAAAGCCAACAAACCTATCTAAGCCTCAGCTTCCTTCTCTGTTGCAGAGGTGGCTGGGGTAGGGGACCCCTAACAAATCTGTCCTCTGGAGACCTTTTGCTCACCTTCAGGGTGGGCGGTGAGGGGATGGGGGGTAAGGTGGGGCATTTTATAACTGTTAACACTGGGAGAGGACCAGCAATATCTCCCCTCGGGGGGGTCACCAACACAAATGAGGAGAATCCCGTAGAGCCTGACTAAAAAGTATCCTGGCCTTGCCCTCTTCCACATGCAGGTATGTTTCTTTCTCAAACTTTTCACTTTGGTTTAGAACATCCATCCATCCTGCACTAATGGCTCCAGTGTCTTTGCTGTCCAGGAGTGAGTTCTGGCAGCATCAAATGAAAGGAACAGCAGCTGAACATGGGCACGTGCCAGCTAGGACCCTGTTCAGGGCTGTCCCAAGGAAATAGCAAAAGGAAGCCCCCTCTTCTCAATGTCTGCTTTGCCCCCTATTAGAGCAGGTGATGGGACAGATGGTTGGAGATAATGCAGGATGCCTGACAGTGATCAGATCTACCAGTGCAGAGAGGCTCCTTAAACACTGAGAGCTCAACATGGTCTGGCTCACGCAGGCCACAGAGGACTCAAAAGCAGGTCCTGCTGACTTCTTCCTGAGCTTGTCACCGGACCTCTCTTACTGGACAGAAAGCCCAAGGGAGCCACTCTACCTGAAAGCATGGCAAACGTGTAGGTTACGGTGGCAGCTTCCCTTATATCCCCCACAGTTGAAAGGAACAAGTCCACCTTTTCGGAAAAGCAAATACAACCAAGACAACGTCCACGAGCACTCTTAGCTCTTCATGACCACTTAGAATATGGCCGATCAGGAAACCAAAAACATTTCCAAAGGGCTTTGACAGGAAGGACTCCATCCTTGAGATTACAGGTCCCTGGAGCCAATGATTCCAGAATGTCAGCGGTACCACTGACAAAGAGCTGAAAGGAATGAGGGATCCCTTACCGTTCCAAGTGTGCTTCATCCAGGTTATTGAAGTCAATTGAGGGATTTCTGAGACGATCCTGGGTCAACTCAAGATCCTCGGTTTCCAACGCCTGGTTAAGCAGAGCAATGGCTGACACCTTCTCTACTGTCGTGGACAGCTCCTCGGGGGCCAAGTAGTTCTGGAGCAAAACATATGTCCTTCAGGAGGATTGTCACGGCATTATACAAAGTATCAATTCTTAAAATCCCCACGAAACACAAAAACGAAAAACCTGCTTGAAACACCTTGCTGCCAAAGGTGCCATGGTCACAATTGAAGAAAAGGAAGTCAATAGGTAGGTGGATGAGAAGAAGAACAAGGATGCATAAGAAGGAATGCCAGTGTAGTCCCTAATATTGCCAACAGCTGATAATTCGACAAGCTGACTATCAGGGCCACACGGGATGATAAGCTGGCAAGTAGCTGTGCTATTACTCCCGACAGAGTGCTTGCAGAAAGAGAAAGGCTTTTTCTTCAACCCTTACCTTCTCTTGTGACACCGATAGAGTGCTTAGGTTCCAAGGTAAAAGAATGCGAAGGCCTAGGCGACGGGGCTTCGGGACCTTCAGTAAGGTCAAAGGGCCCTAACATTTCAGGGTATCGCCCCGGGCCGGTGTTCCTCCGGCTTGCCTCACTGACTGTTCTATCTCAGTCTGTTTGGTCAATCCCTTCCCTTCTGTCTTGGAATCAATGCTCAGGAGAGCTTCCAAGGCAGAAAAGTGGTAAGTAAGGGCTAGGCCATTGGCGTGAAGCTCGCGATCAGCCAGCTACCAAAGGCAACCAGGCCACACGGGAACCGAAGGCTGCAGGACACCCGGTCCAATGCTCCCTCCAGGGGACCAGCCGTCATGGCAGTCCGGACGACGCAGTGCCTATGCTTTCTGGGAATCACTACGTTAAGTGAAGGGCAACTAGATCCTATGGATGGCCGCAAAGTCCCAGCAGCTTTCTTCCCCTTCTGCCATGATCTCAGAGCAACACCTCATTTTCAAGTGGATTCTGCCTTTCCCAAGCAATGCTCCAGCCTCCGAGTCACTCATGCAGCCACAGACCTCCTGCACTTACCAAAGAGCTCTGTTCCTGAAGGTTGAACAGTTCATCCTGATACAGAACAGCAGCAAAGGGATGGACGGTCGGGAGCTGGGCCTCAGGTTTCATGAGTGCCATCACGGTGTTACTGGGATGACCTTCCCGAATCACAGCATTGATCTCATCGACAGCAGCGAGCCCTGGAGGACAAGGAGGCAGTCAGATGGCAGTCAGAATCACACTTTATGTACTTGCTGGTGTTTCCCCTTGAATCGCTCAGGGATTGGGGGTTTAACGATCACTACTCTTCCGGGCAGCACCAGCCTAGCCAATCACCACTTACCCTGACCACGGAGAGGTCTACAATACCTAGACCACATCAGAGATGAATGATCCTTGATGGAAAGGGGCAGATGGCGTGTCTCAGCCTTCCGGCACAACAAAAGGGGCCAAATAGTTGTGGAGCAGCTACAGTGGACAAGGTCACAGATTTCATCCCATGGGAGTTGGGGAGGTTTCAAACCATGAGAAGCCCCCGGAGCCTCATGAATGGACTCGCACGAAAGTCCTCCACAAAAACAATGTCAAAAGCAGAAGGCAGAAAGAGGAAAAGGATGCCACACAACTTCAGGGGACTTGAGGGAACAAAAGTCTATCACCTCGCACTTCCTTCACAAAATGACATCACTTACTGTTGACTTCGTTGATGATCCCTTGGATGTCAACTTGGGTCAGGAGCTCCTCCCTTTCATCTCTTTCCTCCTCAGAAAGGATATACTGAAAAAACAACAACTTCAATGGTTGCAGCCCAAAAGCAAACAGGCTTTCAAGAGTTCAGTCCTTCAGGGAATACCTTTCCCAATGGGCCACCGATTCTCACGTCCAACATGGGCTCGATAGATTACAGAATCAAAATGCACTTTGGTTCTTGTTGAACAGTGTTTGTAAAACCACATTTTTTTTCTCCTTCCATTGTTTCTCCTGTCTAGTTCTGCACGCTTCTATTTGGGATGTTGTTGGCAAAGATGCTGGACTGCTTGGCCATTCCTCCAATACAACTTGGAGAGAAAGTTCTACAGAGAGCTACTTTTCTCTTGTAATCATCCTCTCAGAGCTCATAGCCTGGGCTTATTCTACAAAGCTGAGACTTTTATCACCCACATCAATCCCAACTAGAAAAATCTAATCATGGGAGGCAGGCATGATCTGGTGCTTTCGGGGGAACAGAACGAATCCTGGATGCAAGTTCTGGCCATATGGGGGAGAGGAAGGCAAGGAAGGGAACTTAAGCCTTGTCACTGAAAAACTGTTGCATGAAGTACACATTTTGATGCCTGTGATTTCATGCAGGAAGAAGTTTAAGGAGAAATATAGCGAGGATTGAGAATTTTCTCAAGGAACAACATGAGGAGCACATGGGGATTCCTTGAAAACTAGGGTTGGGCAGTGATTCTAGGTCAGTGATGGTTGAGTCTTTTGGAAACTTTTGGAAACACTTTTGGGAACTGTGCGGTGCCTTCCCCCACCCCACCTCCAGACTTGGTGCCCGGATCCCCATCCCCTGCTTTGCCCTGCCCACACTGCAACAATGTGTCACATCCCTCTCCCCAGCATTGGACAGAGGGGCTTTGGGGGGGGGGGATGAGGGCTCCCAGCTGGCTGGAGCCTGGGCAAGCCAACTCCTGTAGCCATAGGGACCTGCCCTTGCACCCAGCTGCGTTGGGGGCTGGCTGAGTGAGGGGGCTGCTGCCTGGCCGTGGGCTGAGCAGGTGGTGCAAGCCCAGAGGGTAGTCAACTCAGAGACCCAGCTCCCTGCACTCACCATTTGGGAGTGGGGCCAGCACCCAGCCAGCCCATGCCTGGAGAAAGCTACCTCCTGAGGCCAGGGACCTTCCCCTACACCGAGTCCCGCCTGCCTATTGGGCTGCCATTCCCATGGGGTGGGAGCAGGGGCCATAGGGAGCCTGGTTACCCTTTGGTGGCTGAGGTCACCCCCCACACTGCCACCTGGCAGGGAAGGACAGAAGAAAGTGGAGATCTTTTCAGGGCTGTGGGAGGCCTCTGCTCTACAGGAGGGGATACACCAACACCTTCCCCAAGCCAAGCAGCACCGAAGCCCAGACAGAGGGGAAAGACAAAGGGAAGGTTTAACCTGAGCTCAGCGGCAGGAAAGCAACTCTGCAGAGGACGCATCCTCCACACCCACATCCAAGGAGAGATCTCTGGGTGCCGTCTTTGGCACACGAGCCATAGGTTCACCAGCACGCTTCTAGCTGTTGCAAAGTAAAGGACTCCCCATTCTTTCTATTGCAACCATATCTCCTAGTACTTTTCTGGTGAGCTTTGACAAAACTGCAAGTTGCTCATGCATTTGAGACCTTCTTTTACCTCATTATCTACTTTCAAATCCTCTTCTCTGTGCCCTGGCTTGTTTCCTACTAAGAAGTAAGGCTTCAAATATCTCCCTGGTAGTCACTGTTTATCAGCTGACAACTGTTCTATTTCCAGCACCCAGGAACACCCTTAACTATGTTTTACGTTTAATCATTAGCGAATAAAGTACCTTCTCTTCTTTCTGCTGCTTGGCTTCCCAAAGTTCCTTTTGATAATTCGCAGCCAGGTTATCATCCACAGACGTTAAAGCGGCTTTGGGATTCTTGAGAGTTACAAGAGTCTCTTCTGCGATGCCCTTCTTAATGGCTTCAATGATGGCAATGACTGCAGCATGCACTGAACATGGGAGAGGAATAGAAGGCATTTGTTTTTAAAGCCACAAAAGCTAATGAGAGACACATTGGGATGAAAAAAGCCGGCCTCCTTTTACCTTAAATGATTGTCCACATTAAACTAAATTAGAATGACTTTGCATTCAATGACTTGGGTGTGTGTGGGGGGCTGCGGGGGTTGGGGGGTTCCCATTTTTGAGCCCTTACCTTCTGTCTGAGACTCAATACTATGTATTAGTTGCCAGGCAGAAGAGCGGGAAGGCCTAAGCAATTGTGGCAAAGAGAATTGACCAGGGTCACACAGCTAGGACCTGTCCCCAGTCACCTTGTAACTCAGCATACCTCCTGTCTCCAAGACTTTTCTGTCCACTGAGTCCCTTAGCTGCCCTGAAGCTGTTGGTCCAGAAGTCTACAAATATTGAGATTATGTGCTCAGCATTACATAGCTGAAAACGATCTGAGGCCGTGGTCTATACACAATAGGCCATATGGCTTTCATGGCTGTTGCTTGTTAAGAACTACCATCATTACGACATTTCCCACTTTCCTACATCCTCTTGTTTTCTTGGTTTGGCTGATGATGACTGTAAAAGGAATAATCTACATGCTCTCATGGGTTGCAAAGAGGAAATTAAAGCTCTGCCTATGTTAGCTGAGCTTCATCCTTGATAATTGACATAGAAACTGCTTCTCAGTTCCAGGATTCTTGTCGCTGAGGACAACAATTGAGAGGGAACTTAAAAAACGAGTGAACCTCCAAGGATATTTAGGGAGGCTACAGGAAAGCAGAAGCGATAGAGTATTTGTGCAAGCCATTTCAAAGCTTTTGGCCTGAGTGGGGGTGGGGTGGAATTGCTTGACCAATAAGGGCCCTTTCCACTCTCAATCAGAGGCTGCCTTGATGCAGGGAAATGTTAGACGAGATTTCCACCCAAGGTCTTCTTGCCCAAATCCAACACGAGGCTCTCTACGCAACACAAGCAATTTGCCTGGCAGATTCCGCAAATTCCTGAGCAATGGAAGAATGGGAAAATAACCCTGTGGTGCCTAAAAGGGGCAACCTCGGGGTTCCGGAGGCTGGGCATATTACAAAAGAACAAAAAGAAGACAACCCATGACGAAGCCGTACAATATTGGGCTCTCCATCTTTTTCAACATCAAGGTTTAGGAAAAAAAGATGCTCAAATTCCGTTTCAGTCCTGTCTCACAGAAAACTGTCAATCAGCACTAACCCTGAACAGGCAGGGCTACAAGACCCTGACCATATCAGAGATGAGTGATCCTTGATGAAAAGATGAAGATGGTGTCTCAGGCAACCTGCCCATCAAAAGGGGCCAAAAAGATTTGGAGCAGCTACAGCTGACAAGGTGACACATAGCATTGCAAGAGAGCAGGGCACATGTCAAAGCTCGAGAAGAGCCCAAAGCCTTAACCATCGACGCACATGGACGTCCCCCAACAAAACTACGGCGAAAGCATGAGACGAGAAGAGGAAAACGATGCCTCACAACCTCTGCGACTTGAGAGAAATGATGATGAGTGGCTGCTGACAAGTCAAAGAATGGGAAACCAGGGCAGGGATGATTTCATTACAAAGATGAGAGGTGGGAAAGGCAAATATAACAACATAAACCTGGAAATATCCCACAGAGGACCTGAGAGCTGCAAAGTCCTGCAAAACCCTCCCAAAACAGATTAAGAAATTGAGGCCCATGGAGAACAAATCATTTTTCCAACAGTCCCAAAGGCCTTAGTGGCATAGCTGGGACCAGAAATGCAGACTCCTGATTTTGATCCATTTTGATCCTCGCAGGAATCTAAGGTTACTGACTCAAGGAATGGGAACAAGAATACATTCTGCCCCTACTAGGTGACACGCACTGTGCTGCTCGGTGCTGCATAAATATCATCTCCCTTTCATCCTGACCACAACCCTGAGAGGTAGCTACTATTATTTCCCCCATATGGGCCTGGAGGAACCTCGGCCAGAGGATCAATCATTGGCCCAGGGGCATATCACGAGGCAGTAGCTGAGACATGACTTGATCTCCAGTCTTCCTCACTATGCAGTCAGCACTTTAGGCACTGAGCCACACATCAGATATTTCCTCATTATTCCAGAATGTTTCCTTGGCCGAGGAAGACTTTAGTCCAATATCCCGCATCCTTTACATTTCTATCACCATCTGTGATGAAAATGATGAACAGAGCCAAGAGGATGAAGTTATAGTCATTGCCATGAAAAAGTCACCTTTCGATATCATCTAGAGGGGAAGGTCAGTGGCTGTGGATAAGAGTGAGGAACCTGGACTTGAGAAGCCCTGGATTCAGATCCGGCATCACATACTTTCCTACCTTTTCCTAACCTTGCGAAAGTCAAGGAACTCCACTTGCCTAGCCCTTACCGCTCTGCTGCCTGGCAACCAATATTTGTATTGATTCACATTCCATGAACTAAGACAAAAATCATGTAATAAGACACATTAGGACAAGTTCCCCGCACCCCCAAATAGGACTGGAGTTAACAATTGAGGAAACCATTGGCTAAAGGTCAAGCCTCGAATTATCCTGAGGACAGACATTCACAAGCATTCTGCAAAACCAAACTGACTGCACTTACTTTCTTCTCCTTGAATTTCAGCTTCTTGAATTTCCTCATTGACCCTATCGATTTGATTCTGCATTTCATCCCGCCTCAGGTTATCCTGTCCTTGAGATGAGGCTTCTCTTTTGATGGACATGAGCCTGCTAGCGTACCTGGGGAAGACAAAAGTCACCAAACATCCATTATCTTTAAATGTCCCTTTCAGTTGACGAAACACGACAGACACTGGGAGAGCGACCTATGGGAAGAGTAGGAGAACAGGCAGGCAGCAGGGTTTGTCGCCCTTCTGTGACATTCACCCGAGAAGCATGTGTAAAACGATGACGTTGCAAAGGGAAAAGCCCTGTGGGGACTCGAGTGTCTAGAGGACGCCATGGCCACCCCAAAGAGCCTCTGACCACAAGGAACCCGCACCTCCGTAGGACTTACACAGGGATGGACAGCTATTTACAGCACACAGAAAATGACTTCCAGGTGGGGGCATGCCCACAAAGGGAAGGCTCAGGGAAGGGACGTCTCGCGTAGCTATCCTGCCCTGACAGAACTAAAGTCTCTGTAAATCGTAGCGCCCACTTGCCCAGCCCTTCTTGTTCTTCTGTCTTAGATAGGACAGGAGGAGAGGGATTAACAACATGGAAAAGAAGAAACAAAAGGCATTGCTGTTGTCCAAGTGAGAGCTGAAGAACGGCCCCACTTGCCTGGGAGTCATTTCGATGGCCTGCAGATCTAAGAGATTCTGGGCATGCAGAATCCACCAGAGTTGACAAGAGAAAAGCAGTTTCTCTCTGACCTTGTGGACCTGGCTAATCCCACTGTGAGAGTGTCAAGGCCAGAAGGGGCAAAGTGGTCTCAGGTCGGAAAGGTTTATCTCCATCGCAGTCACAGAGCCATGGTTTTCTACACACAGTTGGTTTCCTTATTCTTCTGACTGTGGAATTTGGAGTCAGAAGAGCTGGATGAAAATCCTGACTCTAGGTGGCTTGGGGTATTGAGAGTCAGGCGGAGAGAGGGGAGGTCTTCGATTCAAGGAGGACCCCAGACACTTCCTAGCTGCCTAACCATGGAGAAGTCACTTCGCCTGCATTCTCTAGCCCTTACTGCTCTTTGGCCTCAGAACCAAAGCCTAAGACAGATCCCAAGATTTAAAGCAAAGGGTAATTTTGGTTTCCTTTCGTTTTTCATCCTTAATCGGCCATCTACTACCAATTGAATCACAGGCAAAGCTAATAAACCTATCTAAGCCTCAGCTTCCTTCTCTGTTGCAGAGGTGGCTGGGGTAGGGGATCCCTAACAAATCTGTCCTCTGGAGAACTTTTGCTCACCTTCAGGGTGGGCGGTGAGGGGATGGGGGGTAAGGTGGGGCATTTTATAACTGTTAACACTGGGAGAGGACCAGCAATATCTCCCCTCAGGGGGTGGCACCAACACAAATGAGGAGAATCCCGTAGAGCCTGACTAAAAAGTATCCTGGCCTTGCCCTCTTCCACATGCAGGTATGTTTCTTTCTCAAACTTTTCACTTTGGTTTAGAACATCCATCCATCCTGCACTAATGGCTCCAGTGTCTTTGCTGTCCAGGAGTGAGTTCTGGCAGCATCAAATGAAAGGAACAGCAGCTGAACATGGGCACGTGCCAGCAAGGACCCTGTTCAGGGCTGTCCCAAGGAAATAGCAAAAGGAAGCCCCCTCTTTTCAATGTCTGCTTTGCCCCCTATTAGAGTAGGTGATGGGACAGATGGTTGGAGATAATGCAGGATGCCTGACAGTGATCAGATCTACCAGTGCAGAGAGGCTCCTTAAACACTGAGAGCTCAACATGGTCTGGCTCACGCAGGCCACAGAGGACTCAAAAGCAGGTCCTGCTGACTTCTTCCAGAGCTTGTCACCGGACCTCTCTTACTGGACAGAAAGCCCAAGGTAGCCACTCTACCTGAAAGCATGGCAAAGGTGTAGGTTACGGTGGCAGCTTCCCTTATATCCCCCACAGTTGAAAGGAACAAGTCCACCTTTTCGGAAAAGCAAATACAACCAAGACAACGTCCACGAGCACTCTTAGCTCTTCATGACCACTTAGAATATGGCCCATCAGGAAACCAAAAACATTTCCAAAGGGCTTTGACAGGAAGGACTCCATCCTTGAGATTACAGGTCCCTGGAGCCAATGATTCCAGAATCTCAGCGGTACCACTGACAAAGAGCTGAAAGGAATGAGGGATCCCTTACCGTTCCAAGTGTGCTTCATCCAGGTTATTGAAGTCAATTGAGGGATTTCTGAGACGATCCTGGGTCAACTCAAGATCCTCGGTTTCCAACGCCTGGTTAAGCAGAGCAACGGCTGACACCTTCTCTACTGTCGTGGACAGCTCCTCGGGGGCCAAGTAGTTCTGGAGCAAAACATATGTCCTTCAGGAGAATTGTCACGGCATTATACAAAGTATAAATTCTGAAAATCCCCACGAAACACAAAAACGAAAAACCTGCTTGAAACACCTTGCTGCCAAAGGTGCCATGGTCACAGTTGAAGAAAAGGAAGTCAATAGGTAGGTGGATGAGAAGAAGAACAAGGATGCATGAGAATGAATGCCAGTGTAGTCCCTAATATTGCCAACAGCTGATAATTCGACAAGCTGACTATCAGGGCCACACGGGATGATAAGCTGGCAAGGAGCTGTGCTATTACTCCCGACAGAGTGCTTGCAGAAAGAGAAAGGCTTTTTCTTCAACCCTTACCTTCTCTTGTGACACCGATAGAGTGCTTAGGTTCCAAGGTAAAAGAATGCGAAGGCCTAGGCGACGGGGCTTCGGGACCTTCAGTAAGGTCACAGGGCTCTAACGTTTCAGGGTATCGCCCCGGGCCGGTGTTCCTCCGGCTTGCCTCACTGACTGTTCCATCTCAGTCTGTTTGGTCAATCCCTTCCCTTCTGTCTTGGAATCAATGCTCAGGAGAGCTTCCAAGGCAGAAAAGTGGTAAGTAAGGGCCAGGCCATTGGCGTGAAGCTCACGATCAGCCAGCTACCAAAGGCAACCAGGCCACACGGGAACCGAAGTCTGCAGGACCCCCGGTCCAATGCTCCCTCCACGGGACCAGCCGTCATGGCAGTCCGGACGACGCAGTGCCTATGCTTTCTGGGAATCACTACGTTAAGTGAAGGGCAACTAGATCCTATGGATGGCCGCAAAGTCCCAGCAGCTTTCTTCCCCTTCTGCCATGATCTCAGAGCAACACCTCATTTTCAAGTGGATTCTGCCCTTCCCAAGCAATGCTCCAGCCTCCGAGTCACTCATGCAGCCACAGACCTCCTGCACTTACCAAAGAGCTCTGTTCCTGAAGGTTGAACAGTTCATCCTGATACAGAACAGCAGCAAAGGGATGAACGGTCGGGAGCTGGGCCTCAGGTTTCATGAGTGCCATCACGGTGTTACTGGGATGACCTTCCCGAATCACAGCATTGATCTCATCGACAGCAGCGAGCCCTGGAGGACAAGGAGGCAGTCAGATGGCAGTCAGAATCACACTTTATGTACTTGCTGGTGTTTCCCCTTGAATCGCTCAGGGATTGGGGGTTTAACGATCACTACTCTTCCGGGCAGCACCAGCCTAGCCAATCACCACTTACCCTGACCACGGAGAGGTCTACAATACCTAGACCACATCAGAGATGAATGATCCTTGATGGAAAGGGGCAGATGGCGTGTCTCAGCCTTCCGGCACAACAAAAGGGGCCAAATAGTTGCGGAGCAGCTACAGTGGACAAGGTCACAGATTTCATCCCATGGGAGTTGGGGAGGTTTCAAACCATGAGAAGCCCCCGAGCCTCATGAATGGACTCGCACGAAAGTCCTCCACAAAAACAATGTCAAAAGCAGAAGGCAGAAAGAGGAAAAGGATGCCACACAACTTCAGGGGACTTGAGGGAACAAAAGTCTATCACCTCGCACTTCCTTCACAAAATGACATCACTTACTGTTGACTTCGTTGATGATCCCTTGGATTTCAACTTGGGTCAGGAGCTCCTCCCTTGCATCTCTTTCCTCCTCAGAAAGGATATACTGAAAAAACAACAACTTCAATGGTTGCAGCCCAAAAGCAAACAGGCTTTCAAGAGTTCAGTCCTTCAGGGAATACCTTTCCCAAAGGGCCACCGATTCTCACGTCCAACATGGGCTCGATAGATTACAGAATCAAAATGCACTTTGGTTCTTGTTGAACAGTGTTTGTAAAACCACATTTTTTTTCTCCTTCCATTGTTTCTCCTGTCTAGTTCTGCACGCTTCTATTTGTGATGTTGTTGGCAAAGATGCTGGACTGCTTGGCCACTCCTCCAATACAACTTGGAGAGAAAGTTCTACAGAGAGCTACTTTTCTCTTGTAATCATCCTATCAGAGCTCATAGCCTGGGCTTATTCTACAAAGCTGAGACTTTTATCACCCACATCAATCCCAACTAGAAAAATCTAATCATGGGAGGCAGGCATGATCTGGTGCTTTCGGGGGAACAGACCGAATCCTGGATGCAAGTTCTGGCCATATGGGGGAGAGGAAGGCAAGGAAGGGAACTTAAGCCTTGTCACTGAAAAACTGTTGCATGAAGCACACATTTTGATGCCTGTGATTTCATGCAGGAAGAAGTTTAAGGAGAAATATAGAGAGGATTGAGAATATTCTCAAGGAACAACATGAGGAGCACATGGGGATTCCTTGAAAACTAGGGTTGGGCAGTGATTCTAGGTCAGTGATGGTTGAGTCTTTTGGAAACTTTTGGAAACACTTTTGGGGACTGTGAGGTGCATTCCCCCACCCCACCTCCAGACTTGGTGCCCGGATCCCCATCCCCTGCTTTGCCCTGCCCACACTGCAATAATGTGTCACATCCCTCTCCCAAGCATTGGACAGAGGGGCTTTGGGGGGGGGGGATGAGGGCTCCCAGCTGGCTGGAGCCTGGGCAAGCCAACTCCTGTAGCCATAGGGACCTGCCCTTGCACCCAGCTGCGTTGGGGGCTGGCTGAGTGAGGGGGCTGCTGCCTGGCCGTGGGCTGAGCAGGTGGCGCAAGCCCAGAGGGTAGTCAACTCAGAGACACTGCTCCCCGCACTCACCATTTGGGAGTGGGGCCAGCACCCAGCTAGCTCATGCCTGGAGAAAGCTACCTCCTGAGGCCAGGGACCTTCCCCTACACCCAGTCCCGCCTGCCTATTAAGCGGCCATTCCCATGGGGTGGGAGCAGGGGCCATAGGGAGCCTGGTTACCCTTTGGTGGCTGAGGTCACCCCCCACACTGCCACCTGGCAGGGAAGGACAGAAGAAAGTGGAGATCTTTTCAGGGCTGTGGGAGGCCTCTGCTCTACAGGAGGGGATACACCAACACCTTCCCCAAGCCAAGCAGCACCGAAGCCCAGACAGAGGGGAAAGACAAAGGGAAGGTTTAACCTGAGCTCAGCGGCAGGAAAGCAACTCTGCAGAGGACGCATCCTCCACACCCACATCCAAGGAGAGATCTCTGGGTGCCGTCTTTGGCACACGAGCCATAGGTTCACCAGCACGCTTCTAGCTGTTGCAAAGTAAAGGACTCCCCATTCTTTCTATTGCAACCATATCTCCTAGTACTTTTCTGGTGAGCTTTGACAAAACTGCAAGTTGCTCATGCATTTGAGACCTTCTTTTACCTCATTATCTACTTTCAAATCCTCTTCTCTGTGCCCTGGCTTGTTTCCTACTAAGAAGTAAGGCTTCAAATATCTCCCTGGTAGTCACTGTTTATCAGCTGACAACTGTTCTATTTCCAGCACCGAGGAACACCCTTAACTATGTTTTACGTTTAATCATTAGTGAATAAAGTACCTGTTCTTCTTTCTGCTGTATGGCTTCCCAAAGTTCCTTTTGATAATTCGCAGCCAGGTTATCATCCACAGACGTTAAAGAGGCTTTGGGATTCTTGAGAGTTACAAGAGTCTCTTCTGCGATGCCCTTCTTAATGGCTTCAATGATGGCAATGACTGCAGCATGCACTGAACATGGGAGAGGAATAGAAGACATTTATTTTTAAAGCCAAAAAGCTAATGAGAGAAACATTGGGATGAAAAAAGCCGGCCTCCTTTTACCTTAAATGATTGTCCACATTAAACTAAATTAGAATGACTTTGCATTCAATGACTTGGGTGTGTGTGGGGGGCTGCGGGGGTTGGGGGGTTCCCATTTTTGAGCCCTTACCTTCTGTCTGAGACTCAATACTATGTATTAGTTGCCAGGCAGAAGAGCGGGAAGGCCTAGGTTATTGTGGCAAAGAGAATTGACCAGGGTCACACAGCTAGGACCTGTCCCCAGTCACCTTGTAACTCAGCATACCTCCTGTCTCCAAGACTTTTCTGTCCACTGAGTCCCTTAGCTGCCCTGAAGCTGTTGGTCCAGAAGTCTACAAATATTGAGATTATGTGCTCAGCGTTACATAGCTGAAAACGATCTGAGGCCGTGGTCTATACACAATAGGCCATATGGCTTTCATGGCTGTTGCTTGTTAAGAACTACCATCATTACGACATTTCCCACTTTCCTACATCCTCTTGTTTTCTTGGTTTGGCTGATGATGACTGTAAAAGGAATAATCTACATGCTCTCATGGGTTGCAAAGAGGAAATTAAAGCTCTGCCTATGTTAGCTGAGCTTCATCCTTGATAATTGACATAGAAACTGCTTCTCAGTTCCAGGATTCTTGTCGCTGAGGACAACAATTGAGAGGGAACTTAAAAAACGAGTGAACCTCCAAGGATATTTAGGGAGGCTACAGGAAAGCAGAAGCGATAGAGTATTTGTGCAAGCCATTTCAAAGCTTTTGGCCTGAGTGGGGGTGGGGTGGAATTGCTTGACCAATAAGGGCCCTTTCCACTCTCAATCAGAGGCTGCCTTGATGCAGGGAAATGTTAGACGAGATTTCACCCACGGTCTTCTTGCCCAAATCCAACACTAGGCTCTCTACGCAACACAGGCAATTTGCCTGGCAGATTCCGCAAATTCCTGAGCAATGGAAGAATGGGAAAATAACCCTGTGGTGCCTAAAAGGGGCAACCTCGGGGTTCGGGAGGCTGGGCATGTTACAAAAGAACAAAAAGAAGACAACCCATGACGAAGCCGTACAATATTGGGCTCTCCATCTTTTTCAACATCAAGGTTTAGGAAAAAAAGATGCTCAAATTCCGTTTCAGTCCTGTCTCACAGAAAACTGTCAATCAGCACTAACCCTGAACAGGCAGGGCTACAAGACCCTGACCATATCAGAGATGAGTGATCCTTGATGAAAAGATGAAGATGGTGTCTCAAGCAACCTGCCCATCAAAAGGGGCGAAAAAGGAATTGGAGCAGCTACAGCTGACAAGGTGACACATAGCATTGCAAGAGAGCAGGGCAGATGTCAAAGCTCGAGAAGAGCCCAAAGCCTTAAACATCGACGCACATGGACGTCCGCCAACAAAACTACGGCGAAAGCATGAGACGAGAAGAGGAAAACGATGCCTCACAACCTCTGCGACTTGAGAGAAATGATGATGAGTGGCTGCTGACAAGTCAAAGAATGGGAAACCAGGGCAGGGATGATTTCATTACAAAGATGAGAGGTGGGAAAGGCAAATATAACAACATAAACCGGGAAATATCCCACAGAGGACCTGAGAGCTGCAAAGTCCTGCAAAACCCTCCCAAAACAGATTAAGAAATTGAGGCCCATGGAGAACAAATCATTTTTCCAACAGTCCCAAAGGCCTTAGTGGCATAGCTGGGACCAGAAATGCAGACTCCTGATTTTGATCCATTTTGATCCTCGCAGGAATCTAAGGTTACTGACTCAAGGAATGGGAACAAGAATACATTCTGCCCCTACTAGGTGACACGCACTGTGCTGCTCGGTGCTGCATAAATATCATCTACCTTTCATCCTGACCACAACCCTGAGAGGTAGATACTATTATTTTCCCCATATGGGCATGGAGGAACCTCGGCCAGAGGCTCAATCATTGGCCCAGGGGCATATCACGAGGCAGTAGCTGAGACATGACTTGATCTCCAGTCTTCCTCACTATGCAGTCAGCACTTTAGGCACTGAGCCACACATCAGATATTTCCTCATTATTCCAGAATGTTTCCTCGGCCGAGGAAGACTTTAGTCCAATATCCCGCATCCTTTACATTTTTATCACCATCTGTGATGAAAATGATGAACAGAGCGCCACGGCCAAGAGGATAAAGTTATAGTCATTGCCATGAAAAAGTCACCTTTCGATATCATCTAGAGGGGAAGGTCAGTGGCTGTGGATAAGAGTGAGGAACCTGGACTTGAGAAGCCCTGGATTCAGATCCGGCATCACATACTTTCCTACCTTTTCCTAACCTTGCGAAAGTCAAGGAACTCCACTTGCCTAGCCCTTACCGCTCTGCTGCCTGGCAACCAATATTTGTATTGATTCACATTCCATGAACTAAGACAAAAATCATGTAATAAGACACATTAGGACAAGTTCCCCGCACCCCCAAATAGGACTGGAGTTAAAAATTGAGGAAACCATTGGCTAAAGGTCAAGCTTAGAATTATCCTGAGGACAGACATTCACAAGCATTCTGCAAAACCAAACTGACTGCACTTACTTTCTTCTCCTTGAATTTCAGCTTCTTGAATTTCCTCATTGACCCTATGGATTTGATTCTGCATTTCATCCCGCCTCAGGTTATCCTGTCCTTGAGATGAGGCTTCTCTTTTGATGGACATGAGCCTGCTAGCGTACCTGGGGAAGACAAAAGTCACCAAACATCCATTATCTTTAAATGTCCCTTTCAGTTGACGAAACACGACAGACACTGGAAGAGCGACCTATGGGAAGAGTAGGAGAACAGGCAGGCTGCAGGGTTTGTCGCCCTTCCGTGACATTCACCCGAGAAGCATGTGTAAAATGATGACGTTGCAAAGGGAAAAGCCCTGTGGGGACTCGAGTGTCTAGAGGACGCCATGGCCACCCCAAAGAGCCTCCGACCACAAGGAACCCGCACCTCCGAAGGACTTACACAGGGATGGACAGCTATTTACAGCACACAGAAAATGACTTCCAGGTGGGGGCATGCCCACAAAGGGAAGGCTCAGGGAAGGGACGTCTCGCGTAGCTGACCTGCCCTAACAGAACTAAAGTCTCTGTAAATCGTAGCGCCCACTTGCCCAGCCCTTCTTGTCCTTCTGTCTTAGAAACGACAGAAGGAGAGGGATTAACAACATGGAAAAGAAGAAACAAAAGGCATTGCTGTTGTCCAAGTGAGAGCTGAAGAACAGCCCCACTTGCCTGGGAGTCATTTCGATGGCCTGCAGATCTAAGAGATTCTGGGCATGCAGAATCCATCAGAGTTGACAAGAGAAAAGCAGTTTCTCTCTGACCTTGTGGACCTGGCTAATCCCACTGTGAGAGTGTCAAGGCCAGAAGGGGCAAAGTGGTCTCAGGTCGGAAAGGATTATCTCCATCGCAGTCACAGAGCCATGGTTTTCTACACACAGTTGGTTTCCTTATTCTTCTGACTGTGGAATTTGGAGTCAGAAGAGCTGGATGAAAATCCTGACTCTAGGTGGCTTGGGGTATTGAGAGTCAGGCTGAGAGAGGGGAGGTCTTCGATTCAAGGAGGACCCCAGACACTTCCTAGCTGCCTAACCATGGAGAAGTCACTTCGCCTGCATTCTCTAGCCCTTACTGCTCTTTGGCCTCAGAACCAAAGCCTAAGACAGATCCCAAGATTTAAAGCAAAGGGTAATTTTGGTTTCCTTTCGTTTTTCATCCTTAATCGGCCATCTACTACCAATGGGATCACAGGCAAAGCCAACAAACCTATCTAAGCCTCAGCTTCCTTCTCTGTTGCAGAGGTGGCTGGGGTAGGGGACCCCAAACAAATCTGTCCTCTGGAGAACTTTTGCTCACCTTCAGGGTGGGCGGTGAGGGGGTGGGGGGTAAGGTGGGGCATTTTATAACTGTTAACACTGGGAGAGGACCAGCAATACCTCCCCTCGGGGGGGTCACCAACACAAATGAGGAGAATCCCGTAGAGCCTGACTAAAAAGTATCCTGGCCTTGCCCTCTTCCACATGCAGGTATGTTTCTTTCTCAAACTTTTCACTTTGGTTTAGAACATCCATCCATCCTGCACTAATGGCTCCAGTGTCTTTGCTGTCCAGGTGTGAGTTCTGGCAGCATCAAATGAAAGGAACAGCAGCTGAACATGGGCACGTGCCAGCTAGGACCCTGTTCAGGGCTGTCCCAAGGAAATAGCAAAAGGAAGCCCCCTCTTCTCAATGTCTGCTTTGCCCCCTATTAGAGCAGGTAATGGGACAGATGGTTGGAGATAATGCAGGATGCCTGACAGTGATCAGATCTACCAGTGCAGAGAGGCTCCTTAAACACTGAGAGCTCAACATGGTCTGGCTCACGCAGGCCACAGAGGACTCAAAAGCAGGTCCTGCTGACTTCTTCCAGAGCTTGTCACCGGACCTCTCTTACTGGACAGAAAGCCCAAGGTAGCCACTCTACCTGAAAGCATGGCAAAGGTGTAGGTTACGGTGGCAGCTTCCCTTATATCCCCCACAGTTGAAAGGAACAAGTCCACCTTTTCGGAAAAGCAAATACAACCAAGACAACGTCCACGAGCACTCTTAGCTCTTCATGACCACTTAGAATATGGCCCATCAGGAAACCAAAAACATTTCCAAAGGGCTTTGACAGGAAGGACTCCATCCTTGAGATTACAGGTCCCTGGAGCCAATGATTCCAGAATCTCAGCGGTACCACTGACAAAGAGCTGAAAGGAATGAGGGATCCCTTACCGTTCCAAGTGTGCTTCATCCAGGTTCTTGAAGTCAATTGAGGGATTTCTGAGACGATCCTGGGTCAACTCAAGATCCTCGGTTTCCAACGCCTGGTTAAGCAGAGCAACGGCTGACACCTTCTCTACTGTCGTGGACAGCTCCTCGGGGGCCAAGTAGTTCTGGAGCAAAACATATGTCCTTCAGGAGAATTGTCACGGGATTATACAAAGTATCAATTCTGAAAATCCCCACAAAACACAAAAACGAAAAACCTGCTTGAAACACCTTGCTGCCAAAGGTGCCATGGTCACAGTTGAAGAAAAGGAAGTCAATAGGTAGGTGGATGAGAAGAAGAACAAGGATGCATAAGAAGGAATGCCAGTGTAGTCCCTAATATTGCCAACAGCTGATAATTCGACAAGCTGACTATCAGGGCCACACGGGATGATAAGCTGGCAAGTAGCTGTGCTATTACTCCCGACAGAGTGCTTGCAGAAAGAGAAAGGCTTTTTCTTCAACCCTTACCTTCTCTTGTGACACCGATAGAGTGCTTAGGTTCCAAGGTAAAAGAATGCGAAGGCCTAGGCGACGGGGCTTCGGGACCTTCAGTAAGGTCACAGAGCCCTAACGTTTCAGGGTATCGCCCCGGGCCGGTGTTCCTACGGCTTGCCTCACTGACTGTTCCATCTCAGTCTGTTTGGTCAATCCCTTCCCTTCTGTCTTGGAATCAATGCTCAGGAGAGCTTCCAAGGCAGAAAAGTGGTAAGTAAGGGCTGGGCCATTGGTGTGAAGCTCACGATCAGCCAGCTACCAAAGGCAACCAGGCCACACAAGAACCGAAGTCTGCAGGACCCCCGGTCCAATGCTCCCTCCAGGGGACCAGCCGTCATGGCAGTCCGGACGACGCAGTGCCTATGCTTTCTGGGAATCACTACGTTAAGTGAAGGGCAACTAGATCCTATGGATGGCCGCAAAGTCCCAGCAGCTTTCTTCCCCTTCTGCCATGATCTCAGAGCAACACCTCATTTTCAAGTGGATTCTGCCCTTCCCAAGCAATGCTCCAGCCTCCGAGTCACTCATGCAGCCACAGACCTCCTGCACTTACCAAAGAGCTCTGTTCCTGAAGGTTGAACAGTTCATCCTGATACAGAACAGCAGCAAAGGGATGAACGGTCGGGAGCTGGGCCTCAGGTTTCATGAGTGCCATCACGGTGTTACTGGGATGACCTTCCCGAATCACAGCATTGATCTCATCGACAGCAGCGAGCCCTGGAGGACAAGGAGGCAGTCAGATGGCAGTCAGAATCACACTTTATGTACTTGCTGGTGTTTCCCCTTGAATCTCTCAGGGATTGGGGGTTTAACGATCACTACTCTTCCGGGCAGCACCAGCCTAACCAATCACCACTTACCCTGACCACGGAGAGGTCTACAATACCTAGACCACATCAGAGATGAATGATCCTTGATGGAAAGGGGCAGATGGCGTGTCTCAGCCTTCCGGCACAACAAAAGGGGCCAAATAGTTGTGGAGCAGCTACAGTGGACAAGGTCACAGATTTCATCCCACGGGAGTTGGGGAGGTTTCAAACCATGAGAAGCCCCCCGAGCCTCATGAATGGACTCGCACGAATGTCCTCCACAAAAACAATGTCAAAAGCATAAGGCAGAAAGAGGAAAAGGATGCCACACAACTTCAGGGGACTTGAGGGAACAAAAGTCTATCACCTCGCACTTCCTTCACAAAATGACATCACTTACTGTTGACTTCGTTGATGATCCCTTGGATTTCAACTTGGGTCAGGAGTTCCTCCCTTGCATCTCTTTCCTCCTCAGAAAGGATATACTGAAAAAACAACAACTTCAATGGTTGCAGCCCAAAAGCAAACAGGCTTTCAAGAGTTCAGTCCTTCAGGGAATACCTTTCCCAATGGGCCACCGATTCTCACGTCCAACATGGGCTCGATAGATTACAGAATCAAAATGCACTTTGGTTCTTGTTGAACAGTGTTTGTAAAACCACATTTCTTTTCTCCTTCCATTGTTTCTCCTGTCTAGTTCTGCACGCTTCTATTTGGGATGTTGTTGGCAAAGATGATGGACTGCTTGGCCACTCCTCCAATACAACTTGGAGAGAAAGTTCTACAGAGAGCTACTTTTCTCTTGTAATCATCCTCTCAGAGCTCATAGCCTGGGCTTATTCTACAAAGCTGAGACTTTTATCACCCACATCAATCCCAACTAGAAAAATCTAATCATGGGAGGCAGGCATGATCTGGTGCTTTCGGGGGAACAGAACGAATCCTGGATGCAAGTTCTGGCCATATGGGGGAGAGGAAGGCAAGGAAGGGAACTTAAGCCTTGTCACTGAAAAACTGTTGCATGAAGCACACATTTTGATTCCTGTGATTTCATGCAGGAAGAAGTTTAAGGAGAAATATAGCGAGGATTGAGAATATTCTCAAGGAACAACATGAGGAGCACATGGGGATTCCTTGAAAACTAGGGTTGGGCAGTGATTCTAGGTCAGTGATGGTTGAGTCTTTTGGAAACTTTTGGAAACATTTTTGGGAACTGTGCGGTGCCTTCCCCCACCCCACCTCCAGACTTGGTGCCCGGATCCCCATCCCCTGCTTTGCCCTGCCCACACTGCAACAATGTGTCACATCCCTCTCCCCAGCATTGGACAGAGGGGCTTTGGGGGGGGGAATGAGGGCTCCCAGCTGGCTGGAGCCTGGGCAAGCCAACTCCTGTAGCCATAGGGACCTGCCCTTGCACCCAGCTGCGTTGGGGGCTGGCTGAGTGAGGGGGCTGCTGCCTGGCCGTGGGCTGAGCAGGTGGCGCAAGCCCAGAGGGTAGTCAACTCAGAGACACTGCTCCCCGCACTCACCATTTGGGAGTGGGGCCAGCACCCAGCGAGCTCATGCCTGGAGAAAGCTACCTCCTGAGGCCAGGGACCTTCCCCTACACCCAGTCCCGCCTGCCTATTAAGCTGCCATTCCCATGGGGTGGGAGCAGGGGCCAGAGGGGGCCTGGTTACCCTTTGGTGGCTGAGGTCACCCCCCACACTGCCACCTGGCAGGGAAGGACAGAAGAAAGTGGAGATCTTTTCAGGGCTGTGGGAGGCCTCTGCTCTACAGGAGGGGATACACCAACACCTTCCCCAATCCAAGCAGCACCGAAGCCCAGACAGAGGGGAAAGACAAGGGGAAGGTTTAACCTGAGCTCAGCGGCAGGAAAGCAACTCTGCAGAGGACGCATCCTCCACACCCACATCCAAGGAGAGATCTCTGGGTGCCGTCTTTGGCACACGAGCCATAGGTTCACCAGCACGCTTCTAGCTGTTGCAAAGTAAAGGACTCCCCATTCTTTCTATTGCAACCATATCTCCTAGTACTTTTCTGGTGAGCTTTGACAAAACTGCAAGTTGCTCATGCATTTGAGACCTTCTTTTACCTCATTATCTACTTTCAAATCCTCTTCTCTGTGCCCTGGCTTGTTTCCTACTAAGAAGTAAGGCTTCAAATATCTCCCTGGTAGTCACTGTTTATCAGCTGACAACTGTTCTATTTCCAGCACCGAGGAACACCCTTAACTATGTTTTACGTTTAATCCTTAGCGAATAAAGTACCTTTTCTTCTTTCTGCTGTATGGCTTCCCAAAGTTCCTTTTGATAATTCCCAGCCAGGTTATCATCCACAGACGTTAAAGAGGCTTTGGGATTCTTGAGAGTTACAAGAGTCTCTTCTGCGATGCCCTTCTTAATGGCTTCAATGATGGCAATGACTGCAGCATGCACTGAACATGGGAGAGGAATAGAAGACATTTATTTTTAAAGCCAAAAAGCTAATGAGAGAAACATTCGGATGAAAAAAGCCGGCCTCCTTTTACCTTAAATGATTGTCCACATTAAACTAAATTAGAATGACTTTGCATTCAATGACTTGGGTGTGTGTGGGGGGCTGCGGGGGTTGGGGGGTTTCCATTTTTCAGCCCTTACCTTCTGTCTGAGACTCAATACTATGTATTAGTTGCCAGGCAGAAGAGCGGGAAGGCCTAGGCAATTGTGGCAAAGAGAATTGACCAGGGTCACACAGCTAGGACCTGTCCCCAGTCACCTTGTAACTCAGCATACCTCCTGTCTCCAAGCCTTTTCTGTCCACTGAGTCCCTTAGCTGCCCTGAAGCTGTTGGTCCAGAAGTCTACAAATATTGAGATTATGTGCTCAGCATTACATAGCTGAAAACGATCTGAGGCCGTGGTCTATACACAATAGGCCATATGGCTTTCATGGCTGTTGCTTGTTAAGAACTACCATCATTACGACATTTCCCACTTTCCTACATCCTCTTGTTTTCTTGGTTTGGCTGATGATGACTGTAAAAGGAATAATCTACATGCTCTCATGGGTTGCAAAGAGGAAATTAAAGCTCTGCCTATGTTAGCTGAGCTTCATCCTTGATAATTGACATAGAAACTGCTTCTCAGTTCCAGGATTCTTGTCGCTGAGGACAACAATTGAGAGGGAACTTAAAAAACGAGTGAACCTCCAAGGATATTTAGGGAGGCTACAGGAAAGCAGAAGCGATAGAGTATTTGTGCAAGCCATTTCAAAGCTTTTGGCCTGAGTGGGGGTGGGGTGGAATTGCTTGACCAATAAGGGCCCTTTCCACTCTCAATCAGAGGCTGCCTTGATGCAGGGAAATGTTAGACGAGATTTCCACCCAAGGTCTTCTTGCCCAAATCCAACACGAGGCTCTCTACGCAACACAAGCAATTTGCCTGGCAGATTCCGCAAATTCCTGAGCAATGGAAGAATGGGAAAATAACCCTGTGGTGCCTAAAAGGGGCAACCTCGGTGTTCGGGAGGCTGGGCATATTACAAAAGAACGAAAAGAAGACAACCCATGACGAAGCCGTACAATATTGGGCTCTACATCTTTTTCAACATCAAGGTTTAGGAAAAAAAGATGCTCAAATTCCGTTTCAGTCCTGTCTCACAGAAAACTGTCAATCAGCACTAACCCTGAACAGGCAGGGCTACAAGACCCTGACCATATCAGAGATGAGTGATCCTTGATGAAAAGATGAAGATGGTGTCTCAGGCAACCTGCCCATCAAAAGGGGCCAAAAAGATTTGGAGCAGCTACAGCTGACAAGGTGACACATAGCATTGCAAGAGAGCAGGGCACATGTCAAAGCTCGAGAAGAGCCCAAAGCCTTAAACATCGACGCACATGGACGTCCGCCAACAAAACTACGGCGAAAGCATGAGACGAGAAGAGGAAAAGGATACCTCACAACCTCTGCGACTTGAGAGAAATGATGATGAGTGGCTGCTGACAAGTCAAAGAATGGGAAACCAGGGCAGGGATGATTTCATTACAAAGATGAGAGGTGGGAAAGGCAAATATAACAACATAAACCGGGAAATATCCCACAGAGGACCTGAGAGCTGCAAAGTCCTGCAAAACCCTCCCAAAACAGATTAAGAAATTGAGGCCCATGGAGAACAAATCATTTTTCCAACAGTCCCAAAGGCCTTAGTGGCATAGCTGGGACCAGAAATGCAGACTCCTGATTTTGATCCATTTTGATCCTCGCAGGAATCTAAGGTTACTGACTCAAGGAATGGGAACAAGAATACATTCTGCCCCTACTAGGTGACACGCACTGTGCTGCTCGGTGCTGCATAAATATCATCTCCCTTTCATCCTGACCACAACCCTGAGAGGTAGATACTATTATTTTCCCCATATGGGCATGGAGGAACCTCGGCCAGAGGCTCAATCATTGGCCCAGGGGCATATCACGAGGCAGTAGCTGAGACATGACTTGATCTCCAGTCTTCCTCACTATGCAGTCAGCACTTTAGGCACTGAGCCACACATCAGATATTTCCTCATTATTCCAGAATGTTTCCTCGGCCGAGGAAGACTTTAGTCCAATATCCCGCATCCTTTACATTTCTATCACCATCTGTGATGAAAATGATGAACAGAGCGCCACGGCCAAGAGGATGAAGTTATAGTCATTGCCATGAAAAAGTCACCTTTCGATATCATCTAGAGGGGAAGGTCAGTGGCTGTGGATAAGAGTGAGGAACCTGGACTTGAGAAGCCCTGGATTCAGATCCGGCATCACATACTTTCCTACCTTTTCCTAACCTTGGGAAAGTCAAGGAACTCCACTTGCCTAGCCCTTACCGCTCTGCTGCCTGGCAAGCAATATTTGTATTGATTCACTTTCCATGAACTAAGACAAAAATCATGTAATAAGACACATTAGGACAAGTTCCCCGCACCCCCAAATAGGACTGGAGTTAACAATTGAGGAAACCATTGGCTAAAGGTCAAGCCTCGAATTATCCTGAGGACAGACATTCACAAGCATTCTGCAAAACCAAACTGACTGCACTTACTTTCTTCTCCTTGAATTTCAGCTTCTTGAATTTCCTCATTGACCCTATCGATTTGATTCTGCATTTCATCCCGCCTCAGGTTATCCTGTCCTTGAGATGAGGCTTCTCTTTTGATGGACATGAGCCTGCTAGCGTACCTGGGGAAGACAAAAGTCACCAAACATCCATTATCTTTAAATGTCCCTTTCAGTTGACGAAACACGACAGACACTGGGAGAGCGACCTATGGGAAGAGTAGGAGAACAGGCAGGCAGCAGGGTTTGTCGCCCTTCCGTGACATTCACCCGAGAAACATGTGTAAAACGATGACGTTGCAAAGGGAAAAGCCCTGTGGGGACTCGAGTGTCTAGAGGACGCCATGGCCACCCCAAAGAGCCTCTGACCACAAGGAACCCGCACCTCCGTAGGACTTACACAGGGATGGACAGCTATTTACAGCACACAGAAAATGACTTCCAGGTGGGGGCATGCCCACAAAGGGAAGGCTCAGGGAAGGGACGTCTCGCGTAGCTGTCCTGCCCTGACAGAATTAAAGTCTCTGTAAATCCTAGCGCCCACTTGCCCAGCCCTTCTTGTTCTTCTGTCTTAGAAACGACAGGAGGAGAGGGATTAACAACATGGAAAAGAAGAAACAAAAGGCATTGCTGTTGTCCAAGTGAGAGCTGAAGAACGGCCCCACTTGCCTGGGAGTCATTTCGATGGCCTGCAGATCTAAGAGATTCTGGGCATGCAGAATGCACCAGAGTTGACAAGAGAAAAGCAGTTTCTCTCTGACCTTGTGGACCTGGCTAATCCCACTGTGAGAGTGTCAAGGCCAGAAGGGGCAAAGTGGTCTCAGGTCGGAAAGGTTTATCTCCATTGCAGTCACAGAGCCATGGTTTTCTACACACAGTTGGTTTCCTTATTCTTCTGACTGTGGAATTTGGAGTCAGAAGAGCTGGATGAAAATCCTGACTCTAGGTGGCTTGGGGTATTGAGAGTCAGGCTGAGAGAGGGGAGGTCTTCGATTCAAGGAGGACCCCAGACACTTCCTAGCTGCCTAACCATGGAGAAGTCACTTCGCCTGCATTCTCTAGCCCTTACTGCTCTTTGGCCTCAGAACCAAAGCCTAAGACAGATCCCAAGATTTAAAGCAAAGGGTAATTTTGGTTTCCTTTCGTTTTTCATCCTTAATCGGCCATCTACTACCAATGGGATCACAGGCAAAGCTAATAAACCTATCTAAGCCTCAGCTTCCTTCTCTGGTGCAGAGGTGGCTGGGGTAGGGGACCCCTAACAAATCTGTCCTCTGGAGAGCTTTTGCTCACCTTCAGCGTGGGGGGTGAGGGGATGGGGGGTAAGGTGGGGCATTTTATAACTGTTAACACTGGGAGAGGACCAGCAATATCTCCCCTCGGGGGGGTCACCAACACAAATGAGGAGAATCCCGTAGAGCCTGACTAAAAAGAATCCTGGCCTTGCCCTCTTCCACATGCAGGTATGTTTCTTTCTCAAACTTTTCACTTTGGTTTAGAACATCCATCCATCCTGCACTAATGGCTCCAGTGTCTTTGCTGTCCAGGAGTGAGTTCTGGCAGCATCAAATGAAAGGAACAGCAGCTGAACATGGGCACGTGCCAGCTAGGACCCTGTTCAGGGCTGTCCCAAGGAAATAGCAAAAGGAAGCCCCCTCTTCTCAATGTCTGCTTTGCCCCGTATTAGAGCAGGTAATGGGACAGATGGTTGGAGATAATGCAGGATGCCTGACAGTGATCAGATCTACCAGTGCAGAGAGGCTCCTTAAACACTGAGAGCTCAACATGGTCTGGCTCACGCAGGCCACAGAGGACTCAAAAGCAGGTCCTGCTGACTTCTTCCTGAGCTTGTCACCGGACCTCTCTTACTGGACAGAAAGCCCAAGGTAGCCACTCTACCTGAAATCATGGCAAACGTGTAGGTTACGGTGGCAGCTTCCCTTATATCCCCCACAGTTGAAAGGAACAAGTCCACCTTTTCGGAAAAGCAAATACAACCAAGACAACGTCCACGAGCACTCTTAGCTCTTCATGACCACTTAGAATATGGCCCATCAGGAAACCAAAAACATTTCCAAAGGGCTTTGACAGGAAGGACTCCATCCTTGAGATTACAGGTCCCTGGAGCCAATGATTCCAGAATGTCAGCGGTACCACTGACAAAGAGCTGAAAGGAATGAGGGATCCCTTACCGTTCCAAGTGTGCTTCATCCAGGTTATTGAAGTCAATTGAGGGATTTCTGAGACGATCCTGGGTCAACTCAAGATCCTCGGTTTCCAACGCCTGGTTAAGCAGAGCAACGGCTGACACCTTCTCTACTGTCGTGGACAGCTCCTCGGGGGCCAAGTAGTTCTGGAGCAAAACATATGTCCTTCAGGAGAATTGTCACGGCATTATACAAAGTATCAATTCTTAAAATCCCCACGAAACACAAAAACGAAAAACCTGCTTGAAACACCTTGCTGCCAAAGGTGCCATGGTCACAGTTGAAGAAAAGGAAGTCAATAGGTAGGTGGATGAGAAGAAGAACAAGGATGCATGAGAATGAATGCCAGTGTAGTCCCTAATATTGCCAACAGCTGATAATTCGACAAGCTGACTATCAGGGCCACACGGGATGATAAGCTGGCAAGGAGCTGTGCTATTACTCCCGACAGAGTGCTTGCAGAAAGAGAAAGGCTTTTTCTTCAACCCTTACCTTCTCTTGTGACACCGATAGAGTGCTTAGGTTCCAAGGTAAAAGAATGCGAAGGCCTAGGCGACGGGGCTTCGGGACCTTCAGTAAGGTCACAGGGCTCTAACGTTTCAGGGTATCGCCCCGGGCCGGTGTTCCTCCGGCTTGCCTCACTGACTGTTCCATCTCAGTCTGTTTGGTCAATCCCTTCCCTTCTGTCTTGGAATCAATGCTCAGGAGAGCTTCCAAGGCAGAAAAGTGGTAAGTAAGGGCCAGGCCATTGGCGTGAAGCTCACGATCAGCCAGCTACCAAAGGCAACCAGGCCACACGGGAACCGAAGTCTGCAGGACCCCCGGTCCAATGCTCCCTCCACGGGACCAGCCGTCATGGCAGTCCGGACGACGCAGTGCCTATGCTTTCTGGGAATCACTACGTTAAGTGAAGGGCAACTAGATCCTATGGATGGCCGCAAAGTCCCAGCAGCTTTCTTCCCCTTCTGCCATGATCTCAGAGCAACACCTCATTTTCAAGTGGATTCTGCCCTTCCCAAGCAATGCTCCAGCCTCCGAGTCACTCATGCAGCCACAGACCTCCTGCACTTACCAAAGAGCTCTGTTCCTGAAGGTTGAACAGTTCATCCTGATACAGAACAGCAGCAAAGGGATGAACGGTCGGGAGCTGGGCCTCAGGTTTCATGAGTGCCATCACGGTGTTACTGGGATGACCTTCCCGAATCACAGCATTGATCTCATCGACAGCAGCGAGCCCTGGAGGACAAGGAGGCAGTCAGATGGCAGTCAGAATCACACTTTATGTACTTGCTGGTGTTTCCCCTTGAATCTCTCAGGGATTGGGGGTTTAACGATCACTACTCTTCCGGGCAGCACCAGCCTAGCCAATCACCACTTACCCTGACCACGGAGAGGTCTACAATACCTAGACCACATCAGAGATGAATGATCCTTGATGGAAAGGGGCAGATGGCGTGTCTCAGCCTTCCGGCACAACAAAAGGGGCCAAATAGTTGCGGAGCAGCTACAGTGGACAAGGTCACAGATTTCATCCCATGGGAGTTGGGGAGGTTTCAAACCATGAGAAGCCCCCGAGCCTCATGAATGGACTCGCACGAAAGTCCTCCACAAAAACAATGTCAAAAGCAGAAGGCAGAAAGAGGAAAAGGATGCCACACAACTTCAGGGGACTTGAGGGAACAAAAGTCTATCACCTCGCACTTCCTTCACAAAATGACATCACTTACTGTTGACTTCGTTGATGATCCCTTGGATTTCAACTTGGGTCAGGAGCTCCTCCCTTGCATCTCTTTCCTCCTCAGAAAGGATATACTGAAAAAACAACAACTTCAATGGTTGCAGCCCAAAAGCAAACAGGCTTTCAAGAGTTCAGTCCTTCAGGGAATACCTTTCCCAAAGGGCCACCGATTCTCACGTCCAACATGGGCTCGATAGATTACAGAATCAAAATGCACTTTGGTTCTTGTTGAACAGTGTTTGTAAAACCACATTTTTTTTCTCCTTCCATTGTTTCTCCTGTCTAGTTCTGCACGCTTCTATTTGTGATGTTGTTGGCAAAGATGCTGGACTGCTTGGCCACTCCTCCAATACAACTTGGAGAGAAAGTTCTACAGAGAGCTACTTTTCTCTTGTAATCATCCTATCAGAGCTCATAGCCTGGGCTTATTCTACAAAGCTGAGACTTTTATCACCCACATCAATCCCAACTAGAAAAATCTAATCATGGGAGGCAGGCATGATCTGGTGCTTTCGGGGGAACAGACCGAATCCTGGATGCAAGTTCTGGCCATATGGGGGAGAGGAAGGCAAGGAAGGGAACTTAAGCCTTGTCACTGAAAAACTGTTGCATGAAGCACACATTTTGATGCCTGTGATTTCATGCAGGAAGAAGTTTAAGGAGAAATATAGCGAGGATTGAGAATATTCTCAAGGAACAACATGAGGAGCACATGGGGATTCCTTGAAAACTAGGGTTGGGCAGTGATTCTAGGTCAGTGATGGTTGAGTCTTTTGGAAACTTTTGGAAACACTTTTGGGGACTGTGAGGTGCATTCCCCCACCCCACCTCCAGACTTGGTGCCCGGATCCCCATCCCCTGCTTTGCCCTGCCCACACTGCAATAATGTGTCACATCCCTCTCCCAAGCATTGGACAGAGGGGCTTTGGGGGGGGGGGATGAGGGCTCCCAGCTGGCTGGAGCCTGGGCAAGCCAACTCCTGTAGCCATAGGGACCTGCCCTTGCACCCAGCTGCGTTGGGGGCTGGCTGAGTGAGGGGGCTGCTGCCTGGCCGTGGGCTGAGCAGGTGGCGCAAGCCCAGAGGGTAGTCAACTCAGAGACACTGCTCCCCGCACTCACCATTTGGGAGTGGGGCCAGCACCCAGCTAGCTCATGCCTGGAGAAAGCTACCTCCTGAGGCCAGGGACCTTCCCCTACACCCAGTCCCGCCTGCCTATTAAGCGGCCATTCCCATGGGGTGGGAGCAGGGGCCATAGGGAGCCTGGTTACCCTTTGGTGGCTGAGGTCACCCCCCACACTGCCACCTGGCAGGGAAGGACAGAAGAAAGTGGAGATCTTTTCAGGGCTGTGGGAGGCCTCTGCTCTACAGGAGGGGATACACCAACACCTTCCCCAAGCCAAGCAGCACCGAAGCCCAGACAGAGGGGAAAGACAAAGGGAAGGTTTAACCTGAGCTCAGCGGCAGGAAAGCAACTCTGCAGAGGACGCATCCTCCACACCCACATCCAAGGAGAGATCTCTGGGTGCCGTCTTTGGCACACGAGCCATAGGTTCACCAGCACGCTTCTAGCTGTTGCAAAGTAAAGGACTCCCCATTCTTTCTATTGCAACCATATCTCCTAGTACTTTTCTGGTGAGCTTTGACAAAACTGCAAGTTGCTCATGCATTTGAGACCTTCTTTTACCTCATTATCTACTTTCAAATCCTCTTCTCTGTGCCCTGGCTTGTTTCCTACTAAGAAGTAAGGCTTCAAATATCTCCCTGGTAGTCACTGTTTATCAGCTGACAACTGTTCTATTTCCAGCACCGAGGAACACCCTTAACTATGTTTTACGTTTAATCATTAGTGAATAAAGTACCTGTTCTTCTTTCTGCTGTATGGCTTCCCAAAGTTCCTTTTGATAATTCGCAGCCAGGTTATCATCCACAGACGTTAAAGAGGCTTTGGGATTCTTGAGAGTTACAAGAGTCTCTTCTGCGATGCCCTTCTTAATGGCTTCAATGATGGCAATGACTGCAGCATGCACTGAACATGGGAGAGGAATAGAAGACATTTATTTTTAAAGCCAAAAAGCTAATGAGAGAAACATTGGGATGAAAAAAGCCGGCCTCCTTTTACCTTAAATGATTGTCCACATTAAACTAAATTAGAATGACTTTGCATTCAATGACTTGGGTGTGTGTGGGGGGCTGCGGGGGTTGGGGGGTTCCCATTTTTGAGCCCTTACCTTCTGTCTGAGACTCAATACTATGTATTAGTTGCCAGGCAGAAGAGCGGGAAGGCCTAGGTTATTGTGGCAAAGAGAATTGACCAGGGTCACACAGCTAGGACCTGTCCCCAGTCACCTTGTAACTCAGCATACCTCCTGTCTCCAAGACTTTTCTGTCCACTGAGTCCCTTAGCTGCCCTGAAGCTGTTGGTCCAGAAGTCTACAAATATTGAGATTATGTGCTCAGCATTACATAGCTGAAAACGATCTGAGGCCGTGGTCTATACACAATAGGCCATATGGCTTTCATGGCTGTTGCTTGTTAAGAACTACCATCATTACGACATTTCCCACTTTCCTACATCCTCTTGTTTTCTTGGTTTGGCTGATGATGACTGTAAAAGGAATAATCTACATGCTCTCATGGGTTGCAAAGAGGAAATTAAAGCTCTGCCTATGTTAGCTGAGCTTCATCCTTGATAATTGACATAGAAACTGCTTCTCAGTTCCAGGATTCTTGTCGCTGAGGACAACAATTGAGAGGGAACTTAAAAAACGAGTGAACCTCCAAGGATATTTAGGGAGGCTACAGGAAAGCAGAAGCGATAGAGTATTTGTGCAAGCCATTTCAAAGCTTTTGGCCTGAGTGGGGGTGGGGTGGAATTGCTTGACCAATAAGGGCCCTTTCCACTCTCAATCAGAGGCTGCCTTGATGCAGGGAAATGTTAGACGAGATTTCACCCACGGTCTTCTTGCCCAAATCCAACACTAGGCTCTCTACGCAACACAGGCAATTTGCCTGGCAGATTCCGCAAATTCCTGAGCAATGGAAGAATGGGAAAATAACCCTGTGGTGCCTAAAAGGGGCAACCTCGGGGTTCGGGAGGCTGGGCATGTTACAAAAGAACAAAAAGAAGACAACCCATGACGAAGCCGTACAATATTGGGCTCTCCATCTTTTTCAACATCAAGGTTTAGGAAAAAAAGATGCTCAAATTCCGTTTCAGTCCTGTCTCACAGAAAACTGTCAATCAGCACTAACCCTGAACAGGCAGGGCTACAAGACCCTGACCATATCAGAGATGAGTGATCCTTGATGAAAAGATGAAGATGGTGTCTCAAACAACCTGCCCATCAAAAGGGGCGAAAAAGGAATTGGAGCAGCTACAGCTGACAAGGTGACACATAGCATTGCAAGAGAGCAGGGCAGATGTCAAAGCTCGAGAAGAGCCCAAAGCCTTAAACATCGACGCACATGGACGTCCGCCAACAAAACTACGGCGAAAGCATGAGACGAGAAGAGGAAAACGATGCCTCACAACCTCTGCGACTTGAGAGAAATGATGATGAGTGGCTGCTGACAAGTCAAAGAATGGGAAACCAGGGCAGGGATGATTTCATTACAAAGATGAGAGGTGGGAAAGGCAAATATAACAACATAAACCGGGAAATATCCCACAGAGGACCTGAGAGCTGCAAAGTCCTGCAAAACCCTCCCAAAACAGATTAAGAAATTGAGGCCCATGGAGAACAAATCATTTTTCCAACAGTCCCAAAGGCCTTAGTGGCATAGCTGGGACCAGAAATGCAGACTCCTGATTTTGATCCATTTTGATCCTCGCAGGAATCTAAGGTTACTGACTCAAGGAATGGGAACAAGAATACATTCTGCCCCTACTAGGTGACACGCACTGTGCTGCTCGGTGCTGCATAAATATCATCTACCTTTCATCCTGACCACAACCCTGAGAGGTAGATACTATTATTTTCCCCATATGGGCATGGAGGAACCTCGGCCAGAGGCTCAATCATTGGCCCAGGGGCATATCACGAGGCAGTAGCTGAGACATGACTTGATCTCCAGTCTTCCTCACTATGCAGTCAGCACTTTAGGCACTGAGCCACACATCAGATATTTCCTCATTATTCCAGAATGTTTCCTTGGCCGAGGAAGACTTTAGTCCAATATCCCGCATCCTTTACATTTTTATCACCATCTGTGATGAAAATGATGAACAGAGCGCCACGGCCAAGAGTATAAAGTTATAGTCATTGCCATGAAAAAGTCACCTTTCGATATCATCTAGAGGGGAAGGTCAGTGGCTGTGGATAAGAGTGAGGAACCTGGACTTGAGAAGCCCTGGATTCAGATCCGGCATCACATACTTTCCTACCTTTTCCTAACCTTGCGAAAGTCAAGGAACTCCACTTGCCTAGCCCTTACCGCTCTGCTGCCTGGCAACCAATATTTGTATTGATTCACATTCCATGAACTAAGACAAAAATCATGTAATAAGACACATTAGGACAAGTTCCCCGCACCCCCAAATAGGACTGGAGTTAAAAATTGAGGAAACCATTGGCTAAAGGTCAAGCTTAGAATTATCCTGAGGACAGACATTCACAAGCATTCTGCAAAACCAAACTGACTGCACTTACTTTCTTCTCCTTGAATTTCAGCTTCTTGAATTTCCTCATTGACCCTATGGATTTGATTCTGCATTTCATCCCGCCTCAGGTTATCCTGTCCTTGAGATGAGGCTTCTCTTTTGATGGACATGAGCCTGCTAGCGTACCTGGGGAAGACAAAAGTCACCAAACATCCATTATCTTTAAATGTCCCTTTCAGTTGACGAAACACGACAGACACTGGAAGAGCGACCTATGGGAAGAGTAGGAGAACAGGCAGGCTGCAGGGTTTGTCGCCCTTCCGTGACATTCACCCGAGAAGCATGTGTAAAATGATGACGTTGCAAAGGGAAAAGCCCTGTGGGGACTCGAGTGTCTAGAGGACGCCATGGCCACCCCAAAGAGCCTCCGACCACAAGGAACCCGCACCTCCGAAGGACTTACACAGGGATGGACAGCTATTTACAGCACACAGAAAATGACTTCCAGGTGGGGGCATGCCCACAAAGGGAAGGCTCAGGGAAGGGACGTCTCGCGTAGCTGACCTGCCCTAACAGAACTAAAGTCTCTGTAAATCGTAGCGCCCACTTGCCCAGCCCTTCTTGTCCTTCTGTCTTAGAAACGACAGAAGGAGAGGGATTAACAACATGGAAAAGAAGAAACAAAAGGCATTGCTGTTGTCCAAGTGAGAGCTGAAGAACAGCCCCACTTGCCTGGGAGTCATTTCGATGGCCTGCAGATCTAAGAGATTCTGGGCATGCAGAATCCATCAGAGTTGACAAGAGAAAAGCAGTTTCTCTCTGACCTTGTGGACCTGGCTAATCCCACTGTGAGAGTGTCAAGGCCAGAAGGGGCAAAGTGGTCTCAGGTCGGAAAGGATTATCTCCATCGCAGTCACAGAGCCATGGTTTTCTACACACAGTTGGTTTCCTTATTCTTCTGACTGTGGAATTTGGAGTCAGAAGAGCTGGATGAAAATCCTGACTCTAGGTGGCTTGGGGTATTGAGAGTCAGGCTGAGAGAGGGGAGGTCTTCGATTCAAGGAGGACCCCAGACACTTCCTAGCTGCCTAACCATGGAGAAGTCACTTCGCCTGCATTCTCTAGCCCTTACTGCTCTTTGGCCTCAGAACCAAAGCCTAAGACAGATCCCAAGATTTAAAGCAAAGGGTAATTTTGGTTTCCTTTCGTTTTTCATCCTTAATCGGCCATCTACTACCAATGGGATCACAGGCAAAGCCAACAAACCTATCTAAGCCTCAGCTTCCTTCTCTGTTGCAGAGGTGGCTGGGGTAGGGGACCCCAAACAAATCTGTCCTCTGGAGAACTTTTGCTCACCTTCAGGGTGGGCGGTGAGGGGGTGGGGGGTAAGGTGGGGCATTTTATAACTGTTAACACTGGGAGAGGACCAGCAATACCTCCCCTCGGGGGGGTCACCAACACAAATGAGGAGAATCCCGTAGAGCCTGACTAAAAAGTATCCTGGCCTTGCCCTCTTCCACATGCAGGTATGTTTCTTTCTCAAACTTTTCACTTTGGTTTAGAACATCCATCCATCCTGCACTAATGGCTCCAGTGTCTTTGCTGTCCAGGTGTGAGTTCTGGCAGCATCAAATGAAAGGAACAGCAGCTGAACATGGGCACGTGCCAGCTAGGACCCTGTTCAGGGCTGTCCCAAGGAAATAGCAAAAGGAAGCCCCCTCTTCTCAATGTCTGCTTTGCCCCCTATTAGAGCAGGTAATGGGACAGATGGTTGGAGATAATGCAGGATGCCTGACAGTGATCAGATCTACCAGTGCAGAGAGGCTCCTTAAACACTGAGAGCTCAACATGGTCTGGCTCACGCAGGCCACAGAGGACTCAAAAGCAGGTCCTGCTGACTTCTTCCAGAGCTTGTCACCGGACCTCTCTTACTGGACAGAAAGCCCAAGGTAGCCACTCTACCTGAAAGCATGGCAAAGATGTAGGTTACGGTGGCAGCTTCCCTTATATCCCCCACAGTTGAAAGGAACAAGTCCACCTTTTCGGAAAAGCAAATACAACCAAGACAACGTCCACGAGCACTCTTAGCTCTTCATGACCACTTAGAATATGGCCCATCAGGAAACCAAAAACATTTCCAAAGGGCTTTGACAGGAAGGACTCCATCCTTGAGATTACAGGTCCCTGGAGCCAATGATTCCAGAATCTCAGCGGTACCACTGACAAAGAGCTGAAAGGAATGAGGGATCCCTTACCGTTCCAAGTGTGCTTCATCCAGGTTCTTGAAGTCAATTGAGGGATTTCTGAGACGATCCTGGGTCAACTCAAGATCCTCGGTTTCCAACGCCTGGTTAAGCAGAGCAACGGCTGACACCTTCTCTACTGTCGTGGACAGCTCCTCGGGGGCCAAGTAGTTCTGGAGCAAAACATATGTCCTTCAGGAGAATTGTCACGGGATTATACAAAGTATCAATTCTGAAAATCCCCACAAAACACAAAAACGAAAAACCTGCTTGAAACACCTTGCTGCCAAAGGTGCCATGGTCACAGTTGAAGAAAAGGAAGTCAATAGGTAGGTGGATGAGAAGAAGAACAAGGATGCATAAGAAGGAATGCCAGTGTAGTCCCTAATATTGCCAACAGCTGATAATTCGACAAGCTGACTATCAGGGCCACACGGGATGATAAGCTGGCAAGTAGCTGTGCTATTACTCCCGACAGAGTGCTTGCAGAAAGAGAAAGGCTTTTTCTTCAACCCTTACCTTCTCTTGTGACACCAATAGAGTGCTTAGGTTCCAAGGTAAAAGAATGCGAAGGCCTAGGCGACGGGGCTTCGGGACCTTCAGTAAGGTCACAGAGCCCTAACGTTTCAGGGTATCGCCCCGGGCCGGTGTTCCTACGGCTTGCCTCACTGACTGTTCCATCTCAGTCTGTTTGGTCAATCCCTTCCCTTCTGTCTTGGAATCAATGCTCAGGAGAGCTTCCAAGGCAGAAAAGTGGTAAGTAAGGGCTGGGCCATTGGTGTGAAGCTCACGATCAGCCAGCTACCAAAGGCAACCAGGCCACACAAGAACCGAAGTCTGCAGGACCCCCGGTCCAATGCTCCCTCCAGGGGACCAGCCGTCATGGCAGTCCGGACGACGCAGTGCCTATGCTTTCTGGGAATCACTACGTTAAGTGAAGGGCAACTAGATCCTATGGATGGCCGCAAAGTCCCAGCAGCTTTCTTCCCCTTCTGCCATGATCTCAGAGCAACACCTCATTTTCAAGTGGATTCTGCCCTTCCCAAGCAATGCTCCAGCCTCCGAGTCACTCATGCAGCCACAGACCTCCTGCACTTACCAAAGAGCTCTGTTCCTGAAGGTTGAACAGTTCATCCTGATACAGAACAGCAGCAAAGGGATGAACGGTCGGGAGCTGGGCCTCAGGTTTCATGAGTGCCATCACGGTGTTACTGGGATGACCTTCCCGAATCACAGCATTGATCTCATCGACAGCAGCGAGCCCTGGAGGACAAGGAGGCAGTCAGATGGCAGTCAGAATCACACTTTATGTACTTGCTGGTGTTTCCCCTTGAATCGCTCAGGGATTGGGGGTTTAACGATCACTACTCTTCCGGGCAGCACCAGCCTAACCAATCACCACTTACCCTGACCACGGAGAGGTCTACAATACCTAGACCACATCAGAGATGAATGATCCTTGATGGAAAGGGGCAGATGGCGTGTCTCAGCCTTCCGGCACAACAAAAGGGGCCAAATAGTTGTGGAGCAGCTACAGTGGACAAGGTCACAGATTTCATCCCACGGGAGTTGGGGAGGTTTCAAACCATGAGAAGCCCCCCGAGCCTCATGAATGGACTCGCACGAATGTCCTCCACAAAAACAATGTCAAAAGCATAAGGCAGAAAGAGGAAAAGGATGCCACACAACTTCAGGGGACTTGAGGGAACAAAAGTCTATCACCTCGCACTTCCTTCACAAAATGACATCACTTACTGTTGACTTCGTTGATGATCCCTTGGATTTCAACTTGGGTCAGGAGTTCCTCCCTTGCATCTCTTTCCTCCTCAGAAAGGATATACTGAAAAAACAACAACTTCAATGGTTGCAGCCCAAAAGCAAACAGGCTTTCAAGAGTTCAGTCCTTCAGGGAATACCTTTCCCAATGGGCCACCGATTCTCACGTCCAACATGGGCTTGATAGATTACAGAATCAAAATGCACTTTGGTTCTTGTTGAACAGTGTTTGTAAAACCACATTTCTTTTCTCCTTCCATTGTTTCTCCTGTCTAGTTCTGCACGCTTCTATTTGGGATGTTGTTGGCAAAGATGATGGACTGCTTGGCCACTCCTCCAATACAACTTGGAGAGAAAGTTCTACAGAGAGCTACTTTTCTCTTGTAATCATCCTCTCAGAGCTCATAGCCTGGGCTTATTCTACAAAGCTGAGACTTTTATCACCCACATCAATCCCAACTAGAAAAATCTAATCATGGGAGGCAGGCATGATCTGGTGCTTTCGGGGGAACAGAACGAATCCTGGATGCAAGTTCTGGCCATATGGGGAAGAGGAAGGCAAGGAAGGGAACTTAAGCCTTGTCACTGAAAAACTGTTGCATGAAGCACACATTTTGATTCCTGTGATTTCATGCAGGAAGAAGTTTAAGGAGAAATATAGCGAGGATTGAGAATATTCTCAAGGAACAACATGAGGAGCACATGGGGATTCCTTGAAAACTAGGGTTGGGCAGTGATTCTAGGTCAGTGATGGTTGAGTCTTTTGGAAACTTTTGGAAACATTTTTGGGAACTGTGCGGTGCCTTCCCCCACCCCACCTCCAGACTTGGTGCCCGGATCCCCATCCCCTGCTTTGCCCTGCCCACACTGCAACAATGTGTCACATCCCTCTCCCCAGCATTGGACAGAGGGGCTTTGGGGGGGGGATGAGGGCTCCCAGCTGGCTGGAGCCTGGGCAAGCCAACTCCTGTAGCCATAGGGACCTGCCCTTGCACCCAGCTGCGTTGGGGGCTGGCTGAGTGAGGGGGCTGCTGCCTGGCCGTGGGCTGAGCAGGTGGCGCAAGCCCAGAGGGTAGTCAACTCAGAGACACTGCTCCCCGCACTCACCATTTGGGAGTGGGGCCAGCACCCAGCGAGCTCATGCCTGGAGAAAGCTACCTCCTGAGGCCAGGGACCTTCCCCTACACCCAGTCCCGCCTGCCTATTAAGCTGCCATTCCCATGGGGTGGGAGCAGGGGCCAGAGGGGGCCTGGTTACCCTTTGGTGGCTGAGGTCACCCCCCACACTGCCACCTGGCAGGGAAGGACAGAAGAAAGTGGAGATCTTTTCAGGGCTGTGGGAGGCCTCTGCTCTACAGGAGGGGATACACCAACACCTTCCCCAATCCAAGCAGCACCGAAGCCCAGACAGAGGGGAAAGACAAGGGGAAGGTTTAACCTGAGCTCAGCGGCAGGAAAGCAACTCTGCAGAGGACGCATCCTCCACACCCACATCCAAGGAGAGATCTCTGGGTGCCGTCTTTGGCACACGAGCCATAGGTTCACCAGCACGCTTCTAGCTGTTGCAAAGTAAAGGACTCCCCATTCTTTCTATTGCAACCATATCTCCTAGTACTTTTCTGGTGAGCTTTGACAAAACTGCAAGTTGCTCATGCATTTGAGACCTTCTTTTACCTCATTATCTACTTTCAAATCCTCTTCTCTGTGCCCTGGCTTGTTTCCTACTAAGAAGTAAGGCTTCAAATATCTCCCTGGTAGTCACTGTTTATCAGCTGACAACTGTTCTATTTCCAGCACCGAGGAACACACTTAACTATGTTTTACGTTTAATCCTTAGCGAATAAAGTACCTTTTCTTCTTTCTGCTGTATGGCTTCCCAAAGTTCCTTTTGATAATTCCCAGCCAGGTTATCATCCACAGACGTTAAAGAGGCTTTGGGATTCTTGAGAGTTACAAGAGTCTCTTCTGCGATGCCCTTCTTAATGGCTTCAATGATGGCAATGACTGCAGCATGCACTGAACATGGGAGAGGAATAGAAGACATTTATTTTTAAAGCCAAAAAGCTAATGAGAGAAACATTCGGATGAAAAAAGCCGGCCTCCTTTTACCTTAAATGATTGTCCACATTAAACTAAATTAGAATGACTTTGCATTCAATGACTTGGGTGTGTGTGGGGGGCTGCGGGGGTTGGGGGGTTTCCATTTTTCAGCCCTTACCTTCTGTCTGAGACTCAATACTATGTATTAGTTGCCAGGCAGAAGAGCGGGAAGGCCTAGGCAATTGTGGCAAAGAGAATTGACCAGGGTCACACAGCTAGGACCTGTCCCCAGTCACCTTGTAACTCAGCATACCTCCTGTCTCCAAGACTTTTCTGTCCACTGAGTCCCTTAGCTGCCCTGAAGCTGTTGGTCCAGAAGTCTACAAATATTGAGATTATGTGCTCAGCATTACATAGCTGAAAACGATCTGAGGCCGTGGTCTATACACAATAGGCCATATGGCTTTCATGGCTGTTGCTTGTTAAGAACTACCATCATTACGACATTTCCCACTTTCCTACATCCTCTTGTTTTCTTGGTTTGGCTGATGATGACTGTAAAAGGAATAATCTACATGCTCTCATGGGTTGCAAAGAGGAAATTAAAGCTCTGCCTATGTTAGCTGAGCTTCATCCTTGATAATTGACATAGAAACTGCTTCTCAGTTCCAGGATTCTTGTCGCTGAGGACAACAATTGAGAGGGAACTTAAAAAACGAGTGAACCTCCAAGGATATTTAGGGAGGCTACAGGAAAGCAGAAGCGATAGAGTATTTGTGCAAGCCATTTCAAAGCTTTTGGCCTGAGTGGGGGTGGGGTGGAATTGCTTGACCAATAAGGGCCCTTTCCACTCTCAATCAGAGGCTGCCTTGATGCAGGGAAATGTTAGACGAGATTTCCACCCAAGGTCTTCTTGCCCAAATCCAACACGAGGCTCTCTACGCAACACAAGCAATTTGCCTGGCAGATTCCGCAAATTCCTGAGCAATGGAAGAATGGGAAAATAACCCTGTGGTGCCTAAAAGGGGCAACCTCGGTGTTCGGGAGGCTGGGCATATTACAAAAGAACGAAAAGAAGACAACCCATGACGAAGCCGTACAATATTGGGCTCTACATCTTTTTCAACATCAAGGTTTAGGAAAAAAAGATGCTCAAATTCCGTTTCAGTCCTGTCTCACAGAAAACTGTCAATCAGCACTAACCCTGAACAGGCAGGGCTACAAGACCCTGACCATATCAGAGATGAGTGATCCTTGATGAAAAGATGAAGATGGTGTCTCAGGCAACCTGCCCATCAAAAGGGGCCAAAAAGATTTGGAGCAGCTACAGCTGACAAGGTGACACATAGCATTGCAAGAGAGCAGGGCACATGTCAAAGCTCGAGAAGAGCCCAAAGCCTTAAACATCGACGCACATGGACGTCCGCCAACAAAACTACGGCGAAAGCATGAGACGAGAAGAGGAAAAGGATACCTCACAACCTCTGCGACTTGAGAGAAATGATGATGAGTGGCTGCTGACAAGTCAAAGAATGGGAAACCAGGGCAGGGATGATTTCATTACAAAGATGAGAGGTGGGAAAGGCAAATATAACAACATAAACCGGGAAATATCCCACAGAGGACCTGAGAGCTGCAAAGTCCTGCAAAACCCTCCCAAAACAGATTAAGAAATTGAGGCCCATGGAGAACAAATCATTTTTCCAACAGTCCCAAAGGCCTTAGTGGCATAGCTGGGACCAGAAATGCAGACTCCTGATTTTGATCCATTTTGATCCTCGCAGGAATCTAAGGTTACTGACTCAAGGAATGGGAACAAGAATACATTCTGCCCCTACTAGGTGACACGCACTGTGCTGCTCGGTGCTGCATAAATATCATCTCCCTTTCATCCTGACCACAACCCTGAGAGGTAGATACTATTATTTTCCCCATATGGGCATGGAGGAACCTCGGCCAGAGGCTCAATCATTGGCCCAGGGGCATATCACGAGGCAGTAGCTGAGACATGACTTGATCTCCAGTCTTCCTCACTATGCAGTCAGCACTTTAGGCACTGAGCCACACATCAGATATTTCCTCATTATTCCAGAATGTTTCCTCGGCCGAGGAAGACTTTAGTCCAATATCCCGCATCCTTTACATTTCTATCACCATCTGTGATGAAAATGATGAACAGAGCGCCACGGCCAAGAGGATGAAGTTATAGTCATTGCCATGAAAAAGTCACCTTTCGATATCATCTAGAGGGGAAGGTCAGTGGCTGTGGATAAGAGTGAGGAACCTGGACTTGAGAAGCCCTGGATTCAGATCCGGCATCACATACTTTCCTACCTTTTCCTAACCTTGGGAAAGTCAAGGAACTCCACTTGCCTAGCCCTTACCGCTCTGCTGCCTGGCAAGCAATATTTGTATTGATTCACTTTCCATGAACTAAGACAAAAATCATGTAATAAGACACATTAGGACAAGTTCCCCGCACCCCCAAATAGGACTGGAGTTAACAATTGAGGAAACCATTGGCTAAAGGTCAAGCCTCGAATTATCCTGAGGACAGACATTCACAAGCATTCTGCAAAACCAAACTGACTGCACTTACTTTCTTCTCCTTGAATTTCAGCTTCTTGAATTTCCTCATTGACCCTATCGATTTGATTCTGCATTTCATCCCGCCTCAGGTTATCCTGTCCTTGAGATGAGGCTTCTCTTTTGATGGACATGAGCCTGCTAGCGTACCTGGGGAAGACAAAAGTCACCAAACATCCATTATCTTTAAATGTCCCTTTCAGTTGACGAAACACGACAGACACTGGGAGAGCGACCTATGGGAAGAGTAGGAGAACAGGCAGGCAGCAGGGTTTGTCGCCCTTCCGTGACATTCACCCGAGAAACATGTGTAAAACGATGACGTTGCAAAGGGAAAAGCCCTGTGGGGACTCGAGTGTCTAGAGGACGCCATGGCCACCCCAAAGAGCCTCTGACCACAAGGAACCCGCACCTCCGTAGGACTTACACAGGGATGGACAGCTATTTACAGCACACAGAAAATGACTTCCAGGTGGGGGCATGCCCACAAAGGGAAGGCTCAGGGAAGGGACATCTCGCGTCGCTGTCCTGCCCTGACAGAACTAAAGTCTCTGTAAATCGTAGCGCCCACTTGCCCAGCCCTTCTTGTTCTTCTGTCTTAGAAACGACAGGAGGAGAGGGATTAACAACATGGAAAAGAAGAAACAAAAGGCATTGCTGTTGTCCAAGTGAGAGCTGAAGAACGGCCCCACTTGCCTGGGAGTCATTTCGATGGCCTGCAGATCTAAGAGATTCTGGGCATGCAGAATGCACCAGAGTTGACAAGAGAAAAGCAGTTTCTCTCTGACCTTGTGGACCTGGCTAATCCCACTCTGAGAGTGTCAAGGCCAGAAGGGGCAAAGTGGTCTCAGGTCGGAAAGGTTTATCTCCATTGCAGTCACAGAGCCATGGTTTTCTACACACAGTTGGTTTCCTTATTCTTCTGACTGTGGAATTTGGAGTCAGAAGAGCTGGATGAAAATCCTGACTCTAGGTGGCTTGGGGTATTGAGAGTCAGGCGGAGAGAGGGGAGGTCTTCGATTCAAGGAGGACCCCAGACACTTCCTAGCTGCCTAACCATGGAGAAGTCACTTCGCCTGCATTCTCTAGCCCTTACTGCTCTTTGGCCTCAGAACCAAAGCCTAAGACAGATCCCAAGATTTAAAGCAAAGGGTAATTTTGGTTTCCTTTCGTTTTTCATCCTTAATCGGCCATCTACTACCAATGGGATCACAGGCAAAGCTAATAAACCTATCTAAGCCTCAGCTTCCTTCTCTGGTGCAGAGGTGGCTGGGGTAGGGGACCCCTAACAAATCTGTCCTCTGGAGAGCTTTTGCTCACCTTCAGCGTGGGCGGTGAGGGGATGGGGGGTAAGGTGGGGCATTTTATAACTGTTAACACTGGGAGAGGACCAGCAATATCTCCCCTCGGGGGTGTCACCAACACAAATGAGGAGAATCCCGTAGAGCCTGACTAAAAAGAATCCTGGCCTTGCCCTCTTCCACATGCAGGTATGTTTCTTTCTCAAACTTTTCACTTTGGTTTAGAACATCCATCCATCCTGCACTAATGGCTCCAGTGTCTTTGCTGTCCAGGAGTGAGTTCTGGCATCATCAAATGAAAGGAACAGCAGCTGAACATGGGCACGTGCCAGCTAGGACCCTGTTCAGGGCTGTCCCAAGGAAATAGCAAAAGGAAGCCCCCTCTTCTCAATGTCTGCTTTGCCCCCTATTAGAGCAGGTAATGGGACAGATGGTTGGAGATAATGCAGGATGCCTGACAGTGATCAGATCTACCAGTGCAGAGAGTCTCCTTAAACACTGAGAGCTCAACATGGTCTGGCTCACGCAGGCCACAGAGGACTCAAAAGCAGGTCCTCCTGACTTCTTCCTGAGCTTGTCACCGGACCTCTCTTACTGGACAGAAAGCCCAAGGTAGCCACTCTACCTGAAAGCATGGCAAACGTGTAGGTTACGGTGGCAGCTTCCCTTATATCCCCCACAGTTGAAAGGAACAAGTCCACCTTTTCGGAAAAGCAAATACAACCAAGACAACGTCCACGAGCACTCTTAGCTCTTCATGACCACTTAGAATATGGCCGATCAGGAAACCAAAAACATTTCCAAAGGGCTTTGACAGGAAGGACTCCATCCTTGAGATTACAGGTCCCTGGAGCCAATGATTCCAGAATCTCAGCGGTACCACTGACAAAGAGCTGAAAGGAATGAGGGATCCCTTACCGTTCCAAGTGTGCTTCATCCAGGTTATTGAAGTCAATTGAGGGATTTCTGAGACGATCCTGGGTCAACTCAAGATCCTCGGTTTCCAACGCCTGGTTAAGCAGAGCAACGGCTGACACCTTCTCTACTGTCATGGACAGCTCCTCGGGGGCCAAGTAGTTCTGGAGCAAAACATATGTCCTTCAGGAGAATTGTCACGGCATTATACAAAGTATCAATTCTGAAAATCCCCACGAAACACAAAAATGAAAAACCTGCTTGAAACACCTTGCTGCCAAAGGTGCCATGGTCACAGTTGAAGAAAAGGAAGTCAATAGGTAGGTGGATGAGAAGAAGAACAAGGATGCATGAGAAGGAATGCCAGTGTAGTCCCTAATATTGCCAACAGCTGATAATTCGACAAGCTGACTATCAGGGCCACACGGGATGATAAGCTGGCAAGTAGCTGTGCTATTACTCCCGACAGAGTGCTTGCAGAAAGAGAAAGGCTTTTTCTTCAACCCTTACCTTCTCTTGTGACACCGATAGAGTGCTTAGGTTCCAAGGTAAAAGAATGCGAAGGCCTAGGCGACGGGGCTTCGGGACCTTCAGTAAGGTCACAGGGCTCTAACGTTTCAGGGTATCGCCCCGGGCCGGTGTTCCTCCGGCTTGCCTCACTGACTGTTCCATCTCAGTCTGTTTGGTCAATCCCTTCCCTTCTGTCTTGGAATCAATGCTCAGGAGAGCTTCCAAGGCAGAAAAGGGGTAAGTAAGGGCTAGGCCATTGGTGTGAAGCTCGCGATCAGCCAGCTACCAAAGGCAACCAGGCCACACGGGAACCGAAGTCTGCAGGACCCCCGGTCCAATGCTCCCTCCACGGGACCAGCCGTCATGGCAGTCCGGACGACGCAGTGCCTATGCTTTCTGGGAATCACTACGTTAAGTGAAGGGCAACTAGATCCTATGGATGGCCGCAAAGTCCCAGCAGCTTTCTTCCCCTTCTGCCATGATCTCAGAGCAACACCTCATTTTCAAGTGGATTCTGCCCTTCCCAAGCAATGCTCCAGCCTCCGAGTCACTCATGCAGCCACAGACCTCCTGCACTTACCAAAGAGCTCTGTTCCTGAAGGTTGAACAGTTCATCCTGATACAGAACAGCAGCAAAGGGATGAACGGTCGGGAGCTGGGCCTCAGGTTTCATGAGTGCCATCACGGTGTTACTGGGATAACCTTCCCGAATCACAGCATTGATCTCATCGACAGCAGCGAGCCCTGGAGGACAAGGAGGCAGTCAGATGGCAGTCAGAATCACACTTTATGTACTTGCTGGTGTTTCCCCTTGAATCGCTCAGGGATTGGGGGTTTAACGATCACTACTCTTCCGGGCAGCACCAGCCTAGCCAATCACCACTTACCCTGACCACGGAGAGGTCTACAATACCTAGACCACATCAGAGATGAATGATCCTTGATGGAAAGGGGCAGATGGCGTGTCTCAGCCTTCCGGCACAACAAAAGGGGCCAAATAGTTGCGGAGCAGCTACAGTGGACAAGGTCACAGATTTCATCCCATGGGAGTTGGGGAGGTTTCAAACCATGAGAAGCCCCCGAGCCTCATGAATGGACTCGCACGAAAGTCCTCCACAAAAACAATGTCAAAAGCAGAAGGCAGAAAGAGGAAAAGGATGCCACACAACTTCAGGGGACTTGAGGGAACAAAAGTCTATCACCTGGCACTTCCTTCACAAAATGACATCACTTACTGTTGACTTCGTTGATGATCCCTTGGATTTCAACTTGGGTCAGGAGCTCCTCCCTTTCATCTCTTTCCTCCTCAGAAAGGATATACTGAAAAAACAACAACTTCAATGGTTGCAGCCCAAAAGCAAACAGGCTTTCAAGAGTTCAGTCCTTCAGGGAATACCTTTCCCAAAGGGCCACCGATTTTCACGTCCAACATGGGCTCGATAGATTACAGAATCAAAATGCACTTTGGTTCTTGTTGAACAGTGTTTGTAAAACCACATTTTTTTTCTCCTTCCATTGTTTCTCCTGTCTAGTTCTGCACGCTTCTATTTGGGATGTTGTTGGCAAAGATGCTGGACTGCTTGGCCACTCCTCCAATACAACTTGGAGAGAAAGTTCTACAGAGAGCTACTTTTCTCTTGTAATCATCCTATCAGAGCTCATAGCCTGGGCTTATTCTACAAAGCTGAGACTTTTATCACCCACATCAATCCCAACTAGAAAAATCTAATCATGGGAGGCAGGCATGATCTGGTGCTTTCGGGGGAACAGACCGAATCCTGGATGCAAGTTCTGGCCATATGGGGGAGAGGAAGGCAAGGAAGGGAACTTAAGCCTTGTCACTGAAAAACTGTTGCATGAAGCACACATTTTGAAGCCAGTGATTTCATGCAGGAAGAAGTTTAAGGAGAAATATAGCGAGGATTGAGAATATTCTCAAGGAACAACATGAGGAGCACATGGGGATTCCTTGAAAACTAGGGTTGGGCAGTGATTCTAGGTCAGTGATGGTTGAGTCTTTTGGAAACTTTTGGAAACACTTTTGGGGACTGTGAGGTGCATTCCCCCACCCCACCTCCAGACTTGGTGCCCGGATCCCCATCCCCTGCTTTGCCCTGCCCACACTGCAATAATGTGTCACATCCCTCTCCCAAGCATTGGACAGAGGGGCTTTGGGGGGGGGGATGAGGGCTCCCAGCTGGCTGGAGCCTGGGCAAGCCAACTCCTGTAGCCATAGGGACCTGCCCTTGCACCCAGCTGCGTTGGGGGCTGGCTGAGTGAGGGGGCTGCTGCCTGGCCGTGGGCTGAGCAGGTGGCGCAAGCCCAGAGGGTAGTCAACTCAGAGACCCTGCTCCCCGCACTCACCATTTGGGAGTGGGGCCAGCACCCAGCTAGCTCATGCCTGGAGAAAGCTACCTCCTGAGGCCAGGGACCTTCCCCTACACCCAGTCCCGCCTGCCTATTAAGCGGCCATTCCCATGGGGTGTGAGCAGGGGCCATAGGGAGCCTGGTTACCCTTTGGTGGCTGAGGTCACCCCCCACACTGCCACCTGGCAGGGAAGGACAGAAGAAAGTGGAGATCTTTTCAGGGCTGTGGGAGGCCTCTGCTCTACAGGAGGGGATACACCAACACCTTCCCCAAGCCAAGCAGCACCGAAGCCCAGACAGAGGGGAAAGACAAAGGGAAGGTTTAACCTGAGCTCAGCGGCAGGAAAGCAACTCTGCAGAGGACGCATCCTCCACACCCACATCCAAGGAGAGATCTCTGGGTTCCGTCTTTGGCACACGAGCCATAGGTTCACCAGCACGCTTCTAGCTGTTGCAAAGTAAAGGACTCCCCATTCTTTCTATTGCAACCATATCTCCTAGTACTTTTCTGGTGAGCTTTGACAAAACTGCAAGTTGCTCATGCATTTGAGACCTTCTTTTACCTCATTATCTACTTTCAAATCCTCTTCTCTGTGCCCTGGCTTGTTTCCTACTAAGAAGTAAGGCTTCAAATATCTCCCTGGTAGTCACTGTTTATCAGCTGACAACTGTTCTATTTCCAGCACCGAGGAACACCCTTAACTATGTTTTACGTTTAATCCTTAGCGAATAAAGTACCTTTTCTTCTTTCTGCTGTATGGCTTCCCAAAGTTCCTTTTGATAATTCCCAGCCAGGTTATCATCCACAGACGTTAAAGAGGCTTTGGGATTCTTGAGAGTTACAAGAGTCTCTTCTGCGATGCCCTTCTTAATGGCTTCAATGATGGCAATGACTGCAGCATGCACTGAACATGGGAGAGGAATAGAAGACATTTATTTTTAAAGCCAAAAAGCTAATGAGAGAAACATTGGGATGAAAAAAGCCGGCCTCCTATTACCTTAAATGATTGTCCACATTAAACTAAATTAGAATGACTTTGCATTCAATGACTTGGGTGTGTGTGGGGGGCTGCGGGGGTTGGGGGGTTTCCATTTTTCAGCCCTTACCTTCTGTCTGAGACTCAATACTATGTATTAGTTGCCAGGCAGAAGAGCGGGAAGGCCTAGGCAATTGTGGCAAAGAGAATTGACCAGGGTCACACAGCTAGAACCTGTCCCCAGTCACCTTGTAACTCAGCACACCTCCTGTCTCCAAGCCTTTTCTGTCCACTGAGTCCCTTAGCTGCCCTGAAGCTGTTGGTCCAGAAGTCTACAAATATTGAGATTATGTGCTCAGCGTTACATAGCTGAAAACGATCTGAGGCCGTGGTCTATACACAATAGGCCATATGGCTTTCATGGCTGTTGCTTGTTAAGAACTACCATCATTACGACATTTCCCACTTTCCTACATCCTCTTGTTTTCTTGGTTTGGCTGATGATGACTGTAAAAGGAATAATCTACATGCTCTCATGGGTTGCAAAGAGGAAATTAAAGCTCTGCCTATGTTAGCTGAGCTTCATCCTTGATAATTGACATAGAAACTGCTTCTCAGTTCCAGGATTCTTGTCGCTGAGGACAACAATTGAGAGGGACCTTAAAAACGAGTGAACCTCCAAGGATATTTAGGGAGGCTACAGGAAAGCAGAAGCGATAGAGTATTTGTGCAAGCCATTTCAAAGCTTTTGGCCTGAGTGGGGGTGGGGTGGAATTGCTTGACCAATAAGGGCCCTTTCCACTCTCAATCAGAGGCTGCCTTGATGCAGGGAAATGTTAGACGAGATTTCCACCCAAGGTCTTCTTGCCCAAATCCAACACGAGGCTCTCTACGCAACACAAGCAATTTGCCTGGCAGATTCCGCAAATTCCTGAGCAATGGAAGAATGGGAAAATAACCCTGTGGTGCCTAAAAGGGGCAACCTCGGGGTTCGGGAGGCTGGGCATGTTACAAAAGAACAAAAAGAAGACAACCCATGACGAAGCCGTACAATATTGGGCTCTCCATCTTTTTCAACATCAAGGTTTAGGAAAAAAAGATGCTCAAATTCCGTTTCAGTCCTGTCTCACAGAAAACTGTCAATCAGCACTAACCCTGAACAGGCAGGGCTACAAGACCCTGACCATATCAGAGATGAGTGATCCTTGATGAAAAGATGAAGATGGTGTCTCAGGCAACCTGCCCATCAAAAGGGGCCAAAAAGATTTGGAGCAGCTACAGCTGACAAGGTGACACATAGCATTGCAAGAGAGCAGGGCACATGTCAAAGCTCGAGAAGAGCCCAAAGCCTTAAACATCGACGCACATGGACGTCCGCCAACAAAACTACGGCGAAAGCATGAGACGAGAAGAGGAAAAGGATGCCTCACAACCTCTGCGACTTGAGAGAAATGATGATGAGTGGCTGCTGACAAGTCAAAGAAGGGGAAACCAGGGCAGGGATGATTTCATTACAAAGATGAGAGGTGGGAAAGGCAAATATAACAACATAAACCGGGAAATATCCCACAGAGGACCTGAGAGCTGCAAAGTCCTGCAAAACCCTCCCAAAACAGATTAAGAAATTGAGGCCCATGGAGAACAAATCATTTTTCCAACAGTCCCAAAGGCCTTAGTGGCATAGCTGGGACCAGAAATGCAGACTCCTGATTTTGATCCATTTTGATCCTCGCAGGAATCTAAGGTTACTGACTCAAGGAATGGGAACAAGAATACATTCTGCCCCTACTAGGTGACACGCACTGTGCTGCTCGGTGCTGCATAAATATCATCTCCCTTTCATCCTGACCACAACCCTGAGAGGTAGATACTATTATTTCCCCCATATGGGCCTGGAGGAACCTCGGCCAGAGGATCAATCATTGGCCCAGGGGCATATCACGAGGCAGTAGCTGAGACATGACTTGATCTCCAGTCTTCCTCACTATGCAGTCAGCACTTTAGGCACTGAGCCACACATCAGATATTTCCTCATTATTCCAGAATGTTTCCTCGGCCGAGGAAGACTTTAGTCCAATATCCCGCATCCTGTACATTTCTATCATCATCTGTGATCAAAATGATGAACAGAGCGCCACGGCCAAGAGGATGAAGTTATAGTCATTGCCATGAAAAAGTCACCTTTCGATATCATCTAGAGGGGAAGGTCTGTGGCTGTGGATAAGAGTGAGGAACCTGGACTTGAGAAGCCCTGGATTCAGATCCGGCATCACATACTTTCCTACCTTTTCCTAACCTTGCGAAAGTCAAGGAACTCCACTTGCCTAGCCCTTACCGCTCTGCTGCCTGGCAACCAATATTTGTATTGATTCACTTTCCATGAACTAAGACAAAAATCATGCAATAAGACACATTAGGACAAGTTCCCCGCACCCCCAAATAGGACTGGAGTTAAAAATTGAGGAAACCATTGGCTAAATGTCAAGCTTAGAATTATCCTGAGGACAGACATTCACAAGCATTCTGCAAAACCAAACTGACTGTACTTACTTTCTTCTCCTTGAATTTCAGCTTCTTGAATTTCCTCATTGACCCTATCGATTTGATTCTGCATTTCATCCCGCCTCAGGTTATCCTGTCCTTGAGATGAGGCTTCTCTTTTGATGGACATGAGCCTGCTAGCGTACCTGGGGAAGACAAAAGTCACCAAACATCCATTATCTTTAAATGTCCCTTTCAGTTGACGAAACACGACAGACACTGGGAGAGCGACCTATGGGAAGAGTAGGAGAACAGGCAGGCAGCAGGGTTTGTCGCCTTCCGTGACATTCACCCGAGAAGCATGTGTAAAACGATGACGTTGCAAAGGGAAAAGCCCTGTGGGGACTCGAGTGTCTAGAGGACGCCATGGACACCCCAAAGAGCCTCTGACCACAAGGAACCCGCAACTCTGTAGGACTTACACAGGGATGGACAGCTATTTACAGCACACAGAAAATGACTTCCAGGTGGGGGCATGCCCACAAAGGGAAGGCTCAGGGAAGGGACGTCTCACGTAGCTGTCCTGCCCTGACAGAACTAAAGTCTCTGTAAATCGTAGCGCCCACTTGCCCAGACCTTCTTGTTCTTCTGTCTTAGAAACGACAGAAGGAGAGGGATTAACAACATGGAAAAGAAGAAACAAAAGGCATTGCTGTTGTCCAAGTGAGAGCTGAAGAACGGCCCCACTTGCCTGGGAGTCATTTCGATGGCCTGCAGGTCTAAGAGATTCTGGGCATGCAGAATCCACCAGAGTTGACAAGAGAAAAGCAGTTTCTCTCTGACCTTGTGGACCTGGCTAATCCCACTGTGAGAGTGTCACGGCCAGAAGGGGCAAAGTGGTCTCAGGTCGGAAAGGTTTATCTCCATCGCAGTCACAGAGCCATGGTTTTCTACACACAGTTGGTTTCCTTATTCTTCTGACTGTGGAATTTGGAGTCAGAAGAGCTGGATGAAAATCCTGACTCTAGGTGGCTTGGGGTATTGAGAGTCAGGCGGAGAGAGGGGAGGTCTTCGATTCAAGGAGGATCCCAGACACTTCCTAGCTGCCTAACCATGGAGAAGTCACTTTGCCTGCATTCTCTAGCCCTTACTGCTCTTTGGCCTCAGAACCAAAGCCTAAGACAGATCCCAAGATTTAAAGCAAAGGGTAATTTTGGTTTCCTTTCGTTTTTCATCCTTAATCGGCCATCTACTACCAATGGGATCACAGGCAAAGCTAATAAACCTATCTAAGCCTCAGCTTCCTTCTCTGTTGCAGAGGTGGCTGGGGTAGGGGATCCCTAACAAATCTGTCCTCTGGAGAACTTTTGCTCACCTTCAGGGTGGGCGGTGAGGGGATGGGGGGTAAGGTGGGGCATTTTATAACTGTTAACACTGGGAGAGGACCAGCAATATCTCCCCTCGGGGGGGTCACCAACACAAATGAGGAGAATCCCGTAGAGCCTGACTAGAAAGTATCCTGGCCTTGCCCTCTTCCACATGCAGGTATGTTTCTTTCTCAAACTTTTCACTTTGGTTTAGAACATCCATCCATCCTGCACTAATGGCTCCAGTGTCTTTGCTGTCCAGGAGTGAGTTCTGGCAGCATCAAATGAAAGGAACAGCAGCTGAACATGGGCACGTGCCAGCTAGGACCCTGTTCAGGGCTGTCCCAAGGAAATAGCAAAAGGAAGCCCCCTCTTCTCAATGTCTGCTTTGCCCCCTAATAGAGTAGGTGATGGGACAGATGGTTGGAGATAATGCAGGATGCCTGACAGTGATCAGATCTACCAGTGCAGAGAGGCTCCTTAAACACTGAGAGCTCAACATGGTCTGGCTCACGCAGGCCACAGAGGACTCAAAAGCAGGTCCTGCTGACTTCTTCCTGAGCTTGTCACCGGACCTCTCTTACTGGACAGAAAGCCCAAGGTAGCCACTCTACCTGAAAGCATGGCAAACGTGTAGGTTACGGTGGCAGCTTCCCTTATATCCCCCACAGTTGAAAGGAACAAGTCCACCTTTTCGGAAAAGCAAATACAACCAAGACAACGTCCACGAGCACTCTTAGCTCCTCATGACCACTTAGAATATGGCCGATCAGGAAACCAAAAACATTTCCAAAGGGCTTTGACAGGAAGGACTCCATCCTGGAGATTACAGGTCCCTGGAGCCAATGATTCCAGAATCTCAGCGGTACCACTGACAAAGAGCTGAAAGGAATGAGGGATCCCTTACCGTTCCAAGTGTGCTTCATCCAGGTTATTGAAGTCAATTGAGGGATTTCTGAGACGATCCTGGGTCAACTCAAGATCCTCGGTTTCCAACGCCTGGTTAAGCAGAGCAACGGCTGACACCTTCTCTACTGTCATGGACAGCTCCTCGGGGGCCAAGTAGTACTGGAGCAAAACATATGTCCTTCAGGAGAATTGTCACGGCATTATACAAAGTATCAATTCTGAAAATCCCCACGAAACACAAAAACGAAAAACCTGCTTGAAACACCTTGCTGCCAAAGGTGCCATGGTCACAATTGAAGAAAAGGAAGTCAATAGGTAGGTGGATGAGAAGAAGAACAAGGATGCAGGAGAAGGAATGCCAGTGTAGTCCCTAATATTGCCAACAGCTGATAATTCGACAAGCTGACTATCAGGGCCACACGGGATGATAAGCTGGCAAGTAGCTGTGCTATTACTCCCGACAGAGTGCTTGCAGAAAGAGAAAGGCTTTTTCTTCAACCCTTACCTTCTCTTGTGACACCGATAGAGTGCTTAGGTTCCAAGGTAAAAGAATGCGAAGGCCTAGGCGACGGGGCTTCGGGACCTTCAGTAAGGTCAAAGGGCCCTAACGTTTCAGGGTATCGCCCCGGGCCGGTGTTCCTCCGGCTTGCCTCACTGACTGTTCCATCTCAGTCTGTTTGGTCAATCCCTTCCCTTCTGTCTTGGAATCAATGCTCAGGAGAGCTTCCAAGGCAGAAAAGGGGTAAGTAAGGGCTAGGCCATTGGTGTGAAGCTCGCGATCAGCCAGCTACCAAAGGCAACCAGGCCACACGGGAACCGAAGTCTGCAGGACCCCCGGTCCAATGCTCCCTCCAGGGGACCAGCCGTCATGGCAGTCCGGACGACGCAGTGCCTATGCTTTCTGGGAATCACTACGTTAAGTGAAGGGCAACTAGATCCTATGGATGGCCGCAAAGTCCCAGCAGCTTTCTTCCCCTTCTGCCATGATCTCAGAGCAACACCTCATTTTCAAGTGGATTCTGCCCTTCCCAAGCAATGCTCCAGCCTCCGAGTCACTCATGCAGCCACAGACCTCCTGCACTTACCAAAGAGCTCTGTTCCTGAAGGTTGAACAGTTCATCCTGATACAGAACAGCAGCAAAGGGATGGACGGTCGGGAGCTGGGCCTCAGGTTTCATGAGTGCCATCACGGTGTTACTGGGATGACCTTCCCGAATCACAGCATTGATCTCATCGATAGCAGCGAGCCCTGGAGGACAAGGAGGCAGTCAGATGGCAGTCAGAATCACACTTTATGTACTTGCTGGTGTTTCCCCTTGAATCGCTCAGGGATTGGGGGTTTAACGATCACTACTCTTCCGGGCAGCACCAGCCTAGCCAATCACCACTTACCCTGACCACGGAGAGGTCTACAATACCTAGACCACATCAGAGATGAATGATCCTTGATGGAAAGGGGCAGATGGCGTGTCTCAGCCTTCCGGCACAACAAAAGGGGCCAAATAGTTGCGGAGCAGCTACAGTGGACAAGGTCACAGATTTCATCCCATGGGAGTTGGGGAGGTTTCAAACCATGAGAAGCCCCCCGAGCCTCATGAATGGACTCGCACGAAAGTCCTCCACAAAAACAATGTCAAAAGCAGAAGGCAGAAAGAGGAAAAGGATGCCACACAACTTCAGGGGACTTGAGGGAACAAAAGTCTATCACCTCGCACTTCCTTCACAAAATGACATCACTTACTGTTGACTTCGTTGATGATCCCTTGGATTTCAACTTGGGTCAGGAGCTCCTCCCTTTCATCTCTTTCCTCCTCAGAAAGGATATACTGAAAAAACAACAACTTCAATGGTTGCAGCCCAAAAGCAAACAGGCTTTCAAGAGTTCAGTCCTTCAGGGAATACCTTTCCCAAAGGGCCACCGATTCTCACGTCCAACATGGGCTCGATAGATTACAGAATCAAAATGCACTTTGGTTCTTGTTGAACAGTGTTTGTAAAACCACATTTTTTTTCTCCTTCCATTGTTTCTCCTGTCTAGTTCTGCACGCTTCTATTTGGGATGTTGTTGGCAAAGATGCTGGACTGCTTGGCCATTCCTCAAATACAACTTGGAGAGAAAGTTCTACAGAGAGCTACTTTTCTCTTGTAATCATCCTCTCAGAGCTCATAGCCTGGGCTTATTCTACAAAGCTGAGACTTTTATCACCCACATCAATCCCAACTAGAAAAATCTAATCATAGGAGGCAGGCATGATCTGGTGTTTTCGGGGGAACAGAACGAATCCTGGATGCAAGTTCTGGCCATATGGGGGAGAGGAAGGCAAGGAAGGGAACTTAAGCCTTGTCACTGAAAAACTGTTGCATGAAGCACACATTTTGATGCCTGTGATTTCATGCAGGAAGAAGTTTAAGGAGAAATATAGCGAGGATTGAGAATATTCTCAAGGAACAACATGAGGAGCACATGGGGATTCCTTGAAAACTAGGGTTGGGCAGTGATTCTAGGTCAGTGATGGTTGAGTCTTTTGGAAACTTTTGGAAACACTTTTGGGAACTGTGCGGTGCCTTCCCCCACCCCACCTCCAGACTTGGTGCCCGGATCCCCATCCCCTGCTTTGCCCTGCCCACACTGCAACAATGTGTCACATCCCTCTCCCCAGCATTGGACAGAGGGGCTTTGGGGGGGGATGAGGGCACCCAGCTGGCTGGAGCCTGGGCAAGCCAACTCTTGTAGCCATAGGGACCTGCCCTTGCACCCAGCTGCGTTGGGGGCTGGCTGAGTGAGGGGGCTGCTGCCTGGCCGTGGGCTGAGCAGGTGGCGCAAGCCCAGAGGGTAGTCAACTCAGAGACCCTGCTCCCCGCACTCACCATTTGGGAGTGGGGCCAGCACCCAGCGAGCTCATGCCTGGAGAAAGCTACCTCCTGAGGCCAGGGACCTTCCCCTACACCCAGTCCCGCCTGCCTATTAAGCTGCCATTCCCATGGGGTGGGAGCAGGGGCCATAGGGAGCCTGGTTACCCTTTGGTGGCTGAGGTCACCCCCCACACTGCCACCTGGCAGGGAAGGACAGAAGAAAGTGGAGATCTTTTCAGGGCTGTGGGCGGCCTCTGCTCTACAGGAGGGGATACACCAACACCTTCCCCAAGCCAAGCAGCACCGAAGCCCCGACAGAGGGGGGACAAAGGGAAGGTTTACCCTGAGCTCAGCGGCAGGAAAGCAACTCTGCAGAGGACGCATCCTCCACACCCACATCCAAGGAGAGATCTCTGGGTGCCGTCTTTGGCACACGAGCCATAGGTTCACCAGCACGCTTCTAGCTGTTGCAAAGTAAAGGACTCCCCATTCTTTCTATTGCAACCATATCTCCTAGTACTTTTCTGGTGAGCTTTGACAAAACTGCAAGTTGCTCATGCATTTGAGACCTTCTTTTACCTCATTATCTACTTTCAAATCCTCTTCTCTGTGCCCTGGCTTGTTTCCTACTAAGAAGTAAGACTTCAAATATCTACCTGGTAGTCACTGTTTATCAGCTGACAACTGTTCTATTTCCAGCACCGAGGAACACCCTTAACTATGTTTTACGTTTAATCATTAGCAAATAAAGTACCTTTTCTTCTTTCTGCTGTATGGCTTCCCAAAGTTCCTTTTGATAATTCGCAGCCAGGTTATCATCCACAGACGTTAAAGAGGCTTTGGGATTCTTGAGAGTTACAAGAGTCTCTTCTGCGATGCCCTTCTTAATGGCTTCAATGATGGCAATGACTGCAGCATGCACTGAACATGGGAGAGGAATAGAAGGCATTTGTTTTTAAAGCCACCAAAGCTAATGAGAGAAACATTGGGATGAAAAAAGCCGGCCTCCTATTACCTTAAATGATTGTCCACATTAAACTAAAGAAGAATGACTTTGCATTCAATGTCTTGGGTGTGTGTGGGGGGCTGCGGGGGTTGGGGGGTTTCCATTTTTGAGCCCTTACCTTCTGTCTGAGACTCAATACTATGTATTAGTTGCCAGGCAGAAGAGCGGGAAGGCCTAGGTTATTGTGGCAAAGAGAATTGACCAGGGTCACACAGCTAGGACCTGTCCCCAGTCACCTTGGAACTCAGCACACCTCCTGTCTCCAAGCCTTTTCTGTCCACTGAGTCCCTTAGCTGCCCTGAAGCTGTTGGTCCAGAAGTCTACAAATATTGAGATTATGTGCTCAGCGTTACATAGCTGAAAACGATCTGAGGCCGTGGTCTATACACAATAGGCCATATGGCTTTCATGGCTGTTGCTTGTTAAGAACTACCATCATTACGACATTTCCCACTTTCCTACATCCTCTTGTTTTCTTGGTTTGGCTGATGATGACTGTAAAAGGAATAATCTACATGCTCTCATGGGTTGCAAAGAGGAAATTAAAGCTCTGCCTATGTTAGCTGAGCTTCATCCTTGATAATTGACATAGAAACTGCTTCTCAGTTCCAGGATTCTTGTCGCTGAGGACAACAATTGAGAGGGACCTTAAAAACGAGTGAACCTCCAAGGATATTTAGGGAGGCTACAGGAAAGCAGAAGCCATAGAGTATTTGTGCAAGCCATTTCAAAGCTTTTGGCCTGAGTGGGGGTGGGGTGGAATTGCTTGACCAATAAGGGCCCTTTCCACTCTCAATCAGAGGCTGCCTTGATGCAGGGAAATGTTAGACGAGATTTCCACCCAAGGTCTTCTTGCCCAAATCCAACACGAGGCTCTCTATGCAACACAAGCAATTTGCCTGGCAGATTCCGCAAATTCCTGAGCAATGGAAGAATGGGAAAATAACCCTGTGGTGCCTAAAAGGGGCAACCTCGGGGTTCGGGAGGCTGGGCATGTTACAAAAGAACAAAAAGAAGACAACCCATGACGAAGCCGTATAATATTGGGCTCTCCATCTTTTTCAACATCAAGGTTTAGGAAAAAAGGATGCTCAAATTCCGTTTCAGTCCTGTCTCACAGAAAACTGTCAATCAGCACTAACCCTGAACAGGCAGGGCTACAAGACCCTGACCATATCAGAGATGAGTGATCCTTGATGAAAAGATGAAGATGGTGTCTCAGGCAACCTGTCCATCAAAAGGGACCAAAAAGATTTGGAGCAGCTACAGTTGACAAGGTGACACATAGCATTGCAAGAGAGCAGGGCACATGTCAAAGCTCGAGAAGAGCCCAAAGCCTTACACATCGAAGCACATGGACATCCGCCAACAAAACTACGGCGAAAGCATGAGACGAGAAGAGGAAAACGATGCCTCACAACCTCTGCGACTTGAGAGAAATGATGATGAGTGGCTGCTGACAAGTCAAAGAAGGGGAAACCAGGGCAGGGATGATTTCATTACAAAGATGAGAGGTGGGAAAGGCAAATATAACAACATAAACCTGGAAATATCCCACAGAGGACCTGAGAGCTGCAAAGTCCTGCAAAACCCTCCCAAAACAGATTAAGAAATTGAGGCCCATGGAGAACAAATCATTTTTCCAACAGTCCCAAAGGCCTTAGTGGCATAGCTGGGACCAGAAATGCAGACTCCTGATTTTGATCCATTTTGATCCTCGCAGGAATCTAAGGTTACTGACTCAAGGAAAGGGAACAAGAATACATTCTGCCCCTACTAGGTGACACGCACTGTGCTGCTCGGTGCTGCATAAATATCATCTCCCTTTCATCCTGAAAACAAATCTGAGAGGTAGCTACTATTATTTCCCCCATATTGGCATGGAGGAACCTCGGCCAGAGGCTCAATCATTGGCCCAGGGGCATATCACGAGGCAGTAGCTGAGAAATGACTTGATCTGCAGTCTTCCTCACTATGCAGTCAGCACTTTACGCACTGAGCCACACATCAGATATTTCCTCATTATTCCAGAATGTTTCCTCGGCCGAGGAAGACTTTAGTCCAATATCCCGCATCCTTTACATTTCTATCACCATCTGTGATGAAAATGATGAACAGAGCGCCACGGCCAAGAGGATGAAGTTATAGTCATTGCCATGAAAAAGTCACCTTTCGATATCATCTAGAGGGGAAGGTCAGTGGCTGTGGATAAGAGTGAGGAACCTGGACTTGAGAAGCCCTGGATTCAGATCCGGCATCACATACTTTCCTACCTTTTCCTAACCTTGCGAAAGTCAAGGAACTCCACTTGCCTAGCCCTTACCGCTCTGCTGCCTGGCAATCAATATTTGTATTGATTCACTTTCCATGAACTAAGACAAAAATCATGTAATAAGACACATTAGGACAAGTTCCCCACACCCCCAAATAGGACTGGAGTTAACAATTGAGGAAACCATTGGCTAAAGGTCAAGCCTCGAATTATCCAGAAGACAGACATTCGCAAGCATTCTGCAAAACCAAACTGACTGCACTTACTTTCTTCTCCTTGAATTTCAGCTTCTTGAATTTCCTCATTGACCCTATCGATTTGATTCTGCATTTCATCCCGCCTCAGGTTATCCTGTCCTTGAGATGAGGCTTCTCTTTTGATGGACATGAGCCTGCTAGCGTACCTGGGGAAGACAAAAGTCACCAAACATCCATTATCTTTAAATGTCCCTTTCAGTTGACGAAACACGACAGACACTGGGAGAGCGACCTATGGGAAGAGTAGGAGAACAGGCAGGCAGCAGGGTTTGTCGCCCTTCCGTGACATTCACCCGAGAAGCATGTGTAAAACGATGACGTTGCAAAGGGAAAAGCCCTGTGGGGACTCGAGTGTCTAGAGGACGCCATGGCCACCCCAAAGAGCCTCTGACCACAAGGAACCCGCACCTCCGTAGGACTTACACAGGGATGGACAGCTATTTACAGCACACAGAAAATGACTTCCAGGTGGGGGCATGCCCACAAAGGGAAGGCTCAGGGAAGGGACGTCTCGCGTAGCTGTCCTGCCCTGACAGAACTAAAGTCTCTGTAAATCGTTGCGCCCACTTGCCCAGCCCTTCTTGTTCTTCTGTCTTAGAAACGACAGGAGGAGAGGGATTAACAACATGGAAAAGAAGAAAAAAAAAGGCATTGCTGTTGTCCAAGTGAGAGCTGAAGAACGGCCCCACTTGCCTGGGAGCCATTTCGATGGCCTGCAGATCTAAGAGATTCTGGGCATGCAGAATGCACCAGAGTTGACAAGAGAAAAGCAGTTTCTCTCTGACCTTGTGGACCTGGCTAATCCCACTGTGAGAGTGTCAAGGCCAGAAGGGGCAAAGTGGTCTCAGGTCGGAAAGGTTTATCTCCATCGCAGTCACAGAGCCATGGTTTGCTACACACAGTTGGTTTCCTTATTCTTCTGACTGTGGAATTTGGAGTCAGAAGAGCTGGATGAAAATCCTGACTCTAGGTGGCTTGGGGTATTGAGAGTCAGGCGGAAAGAGGGGAGGTCTTCGATTCAAGGAGGATCCCAGACACTTCCTAGCTGCCTAACCATGGAGAAGTCACTTCGCCTGCATTCTCTAGCCCTTACTGCTCTTTGGCCTCAGAACCAAAGCCTAAGACAGATCCCAAGATTTAAAGCAAAGGGTAATTTTGGTTTCCTTTCGTTTTTCATCCTTAATCGGCCATCTACTGCCAATGGGATCACAGGCGAAGCCAACAAACCTATCTAAGCCTCAGCTTCCTTCTCTGTTGCAGAGGTGGCTGGGGTAGGGGATCCCTAACAAATCTGTCCTCTGGAGAACTTTTGCTCACCTTCAGCGTGGGCGGTGAGGGGATGGGGGGTAAGGTGGGGCATTTTATAACTGTTAACACTGGGAGAGGACCAGCAATATCTCCGCTCGGGGGGGTCACCAACACAAATGAGGACAATCCCGTAGAGCCTGACTAAAAAGTATCCTGGCCTTGCCCTCTTCCACATGCAGGTATGTTTCTTTCTCAAACTTTTCACTTTGGTTTAGAACATCCATCCATCCTGCACTAATGGCTCCAGTGTCTTTGCTGTCCAGGAGTGAGTTCTGGCAGCATCAAATGAAAGGAACACCAGCTGAACATGGGCACGTGCCAGCTAGGACCCTGTTCAGGGCTGTCCCAAGGAAATAGCAAAAGGAAGCCCCCTCTTCTCAATGTCTGTTTTGCCCCCTATTCGAGCAGGTGATGGGACAGATGGTTGGAGATAAGGCAGGATGCCTGACAGTGATCAGATCTACCAGTGCAGAGAGGCTCCTTAAACACTGAGAGTTCAACATGGTCTGGCTCACGCAGGCCACAGAGGACTCAAAAGCAGGTCCTGCTGACTTCTTCCTGAGCTTGTCACTGGACCTCTCTTACTGGACAGAAAGCCCAAGGTAGCCACTCTACCTGAAAGCATGGCAAAGGTGTAGGTTCCGGTGGCAGCTTCCCTTATATCCCCCACAGTTGAAAGGAACAAGTCCACCTTTTCGGAAAAGCAAATACAACCAAGACAACGTCCACGAGCACTCTTAGCTCTTCATGACCACTTAGAATATGGCCGATCAGGAAACCAAAAACATTTCCAAAGGGCTTTGACAGGAAGGACTCCATCCTGGAGATTACAGGTCCCTGGAGCCAATGATTCCAGAATGTCAGCGGTACCACTGACAAAGAGCTGAAAGGAATGAGGGATCCCTTACCGTATCAAGTGTGCTTCATCCAGGTTCTTGAAGTCAATTGAGGGATTTCTGAGACGATCCTGGGTCAACTCAAGATCCTCGGTTTCCAACACCTGGTTAAGCAGAGCAACGGCTGACACCTTCTCTACTGTCGTGGACAGCTCCTCGGGGGCCAAGTAGTTCTGGAGCAAAACATATGTCCTTCAGGAGAATTGTCACGGCATTATACAAAGTATCAATTCTTAAAATCCCCGCGAAACACAAAAACGAAAAACCTGCTTGAAACACCTTGCTGCCAAAGGTGCCATGGTCACAGTTGAAGAAAAGGAAGTCAATAGGTAGGTGGATGAGAAGAAGAACAAGGATGCATAAGAAGGAATGCCAGTGTAGTCCCTAATATTGCCAACAGCTGATAATTCGACAAGCTGACTATCAGGGCCACACGGGATGATAAGCTGGCAAGGAGCTGTGCTATTACTCCCGACAGAGTGCTTGCAGAAAGAGAAAGGCTTTTTCTTCAACCCTTACCTTCTCTTGTGACACCGATAGAGTGCTTAGGTTCCAAGGTAAAAGAATGCGAAGGCCTAGGCGACGGGGCTTCGGGACCTTCAGTAAGGTCACAGGGCCCTAACATTTCAGGGTATCGCCCCGGGCCGGTGTTCCTCCGGCTTGCCTCACTGACTGTTCCATCTCAGTCTGTTTGGTCAATCCCTTCCCTTCTGTCTTGGAATCAATGCTCAGGAGAGCTTCCAAGGCAGAAAAGTGGTAAGTAAGGGCTAGGCCACTGGCGTGAAGCTCGCGATCAGCCAGCTACCAAAGGCAACCAGGCCACACGGGAACCGAAGTCTGCAGGACCCCCGGTCCAATGCTCCCTCCACAGGACCAGCCGTCATGGCAGTCCGGACGACGCAGTGCCTATGCTTTCTGGGGAATCACTACTTTAAGTGAAGGGCAACTAGATCCTATGGATGGCCTCAAAGTCCCAGCAGCTTTCTTCCCCTTCTGCCATGATCTCAGAGCAACACCTCATTTTCAAATGGATTCTGCCCTTCCCAAGCAATGCTCCAGCCTCCGAGTCACTCATGCAGCCACAGACCTCCTGCACTTACCAAAGAGCTCTGTTCCTGAAGGTTGAACAGTTCATCCTGATACAGAACAGCAGCAAAGGGATGGACGGTCGGGAGCTGGGCCTCAGGTTTCATGAGTGCCATCACGGTGTTACTGGGATGACCTTCCCGAATCACAGCATTGATCTCATCGACAGCAGCGAGCCCTGGAGGACAAGGAGGCAGTCAGATGGCAGTCAGAATCACACTTTATGTACTTGCTGGTGTTTCCCCTTGAATCGCTCAGGGATTGGGGGTTTAACGATCACTACTCTTCCGGGCAGCACCAGCCTAGCCAATCACCACTTACCCTGACCACGGAGAGGTCTACAATATGTAGACCACATCAGAGATGAATGATCCTTGATGGAAAGGGGCAGATGGCGTGTCTCAGCCTTCCGGCACAACAAAAGGGGCCAAATAGTTGCGGAGCAGCTACAGTGGACAAGGTCACAGATTTCATCCCATGGGAGTTGGGGAGGTTTCAAACCAGGAGAAGCCCCCCGAGCCTCATGAATGGACTCGCACGAAAGTCCTCCACAAAAACAATGTCAAAAGCATAAGGCAGAAAGAGGAAAAGGATGCCACACAACTTCAGGGGACTTGAGGGAACAAAAGTCTATCACCTCGCACTTCCTTCACAAAATGACATCACTTACTGTTGACTTCGTTGATGATCCCTTGGATTTCAACTTGGGTCAGGAGCTCCTCCCTTTCATCTCTTTCCTCCTCAGAAAGGATATACTGAAAAAACAACAACTTCAATGGTTGCAGCCCAAAAGCAAACAGGCTTTCAAGAGTTCAGTCCTTCAGGGAATACCTTTCCCAAAGGGCCACCGATTCTCACGTCCAACATGGGCTCGATAGATTACAGAATCAAAATGCACTTTGGTTCTTGTTGATCAGTGTTTGTAAAACCACATTTCTTTTCTCCTTCCATTGTTTCTCCTGTCTAGTTCTGCACGCTTCTATTTGGGATGTTGTTGGCAAAGATGATGGACTGCTTGGCCATTCCTCCAATACAACTTGGAGAGAAAGTTCTACAGAGAGCTACTTTTCTCTTGTAATCATCCTCTCAGAGCTCATAGTCTGGGCTTATTCTACAAAGCTGAGACTTTTATCACCCACATCAATCCCAACTAGAAAAATCTAATCATGGGAGGCAGGCATGATCTGGTGCTTTCGGGGGAACAGACCGAATCCTGGATGCAAGTTCTGGCCATATGGGGGAGAGGAAGGCAAGGAAGGGAACTTAAGCCTTGTCACTGAAAAACTGTTGCATGAAGTACACATTTTGATGCCTGTGATTTCATGGAGGAAGAAGTTTAAGGAGAAATATAGCGAGGTTTGAGAATTTTCTCAAGGAACAACATGAGGAGCACATGGGGATTCCTTGAAAACTAGGGTTGGGCAGTGATTCTAGGTCAGTGATGGTTGAGTCTTTTGGAAACTTTTGGAAACACTTTTGGGAAATGTGCAGTGCCTTCCCCCACCCCACCTCCAGACTTGGTGCCCGGATCCCCATCCCCTGCTTTGCCCTGCCCACACTGCAACAATGTGTCACTTCCCTCTCCCCAGCATTGGACAGAGGGGCTTTGGGGGGGGGGGATGAGGGCTCCCAGCTGGCTGGAGCCTGGGCAAGCCAACTCCTGTAGAATTGGGAACTGCCCTTGCACCCAGCTGCGTTGGGGGGCTGGCTGAGTGAGGGGGCTGCTGCCTGGCCATGGGCTGAGCAGGTGGCGCAAGCCCAGAGGGTAGTCAACTCAGAGACCCAGCTCCCCGCACTCACCATTTGGGAGTGGGGCCAGCACCCAGCCAGCCCATGCCTGGAGAAAGCTACCTCCTGAGGCCAGGGACCTTCCCCTACACCCAGTCCCACCTGCCTATTAAGCTGCCATTCCCATAGGATGGGAGCAGGGGCCATAGGGAGCCTGGTTACCCTTTGGTGGCTGAGGTCACCCCCCACACTGCCACCTGGCAGGGAAGGACAGAAGAAAGTGGAGATCTTTTCAGGGCTGTGGGCGGCCTCTGCTCTACAGGAGGGGATACACCAACACCTTCCCCAAGCCAAGCAGCACCGAAGCCCAGACAGAGGGGGGACAAAGGGAAGGTTTACCCTGAGCTCAGAGGCAGGAAAGCAACTCTGCAGAGGAACCATCCTCCACACCCACATCCAAGGAGAGGTCTCTGGGTGCCGTCTTTGGCACACGAGCCATAGGTTCACCAGCACGCTTCTAGCTGTTGCAAAGTAAAGGACTCCCCATTCTTTCTATTGCAACCATATCTCCTAGTACTTTTCTGGTGAGCTTTGACAAAACTGCAAGTTGCTCATGCATTTGAGACCTTCTTTTACCTCATTATCTACTTTCAAATCCTCTTCTCTGTGCCCTGGCTTGTTTCCTACTAAGAAGTAAGACTTCAAATATCTCCCTGGTAGTCACTGTTTATCAGCTGACAACTGTTTTATTTCCAGCACCGAGGAACACCCTTAACTATGTTTTACATTTAATCATTAGCAAATAAAGTACCTTTTCTTCTTTCTGCTGTATGGCTTCCCAAAGTTCCTTTTGATAATTCGCAGCCAGGTTATCATCCACAGACGTTAAAGAGGCTTTGGGATTCTTGAGAGTTACAAGAGTCTCTTCTGCGATGCCCTTCTTAATGGCTTCAATGATGGCAATGACTGCAGCATGCACTGAACATGGGAGAGGAATAGAAGGCATTTGTTTTTAAAGCCACCAAAGCTAATGAGAGAAACATTGGGATGAAAAAAGCCGGCCTCCTATTACCTTAAATGATTGTCCACATTAAACTAAAGAAGAATGACTTTGCATTCAATGTCTTGGGTGTGTGTGGGGGGCTGCGGGGGTTGGGGGGTTTCCATTTTTGAGCCCTTACCTTCTGTCTGAGACTCAATACTATGTATTAGTTGCCAGGCAGAAGAGCGGGAAGGCCTAGGCAATTGTGGCAAAGAGAATTGACCAGGGTCACACAGCTAGGACCTGTCCCCAGTCACCTTGTAACTCAGCACACCTCCTGTCTCCAAGCCTTTTCTGTCCACTGAGTCCCTTAGCTGCCCTGAAGCTGTTGGTCCAGAAGTCTACAAATATTGAGATTATGTGCTCAGCGTTACATAGCTGAAAACGATCTGAGGCCGTGGTCTATACACAATAGGCCATATGGCTTTCATGGCTGTTGCTTGTTAAGAACTACCATCATTACGACATTTCCCACTTTCCTACATCCTCTTGTTTTCTTGGTTTGGCTGATGATGACTGTAAAAGGAATAATCTACATGCTCTCATGGGTTGCAAAGAGGAAATTAAAGCTCTGCCTATGTTAGCTGAGCTTCATCCTTGATAATTGACATAGAAACTGCTTCTCAGTTCCAGGATTCTTGTCGCTGAGGACAACAATTGAGAGGGACCTTAAAAACGAGTGAACCTCCAAGGATATTTAGGGAGGCTACAGGAAAGCAGAAGCCATAGAGTATTTGTGCAAGCCATTTCAAAGCTTTTGGCCTGAGTGGGGGTGGGGTGGAATTGCTTGACCAATAAGGGCCCTTTCCACTCTCAATCAGAGGCTGCCTTGATGCAGGGAAATGTTAGACGAGAATTCCACCCAAGGTCTTCTTGCCCAAATCCAACACGAGGCTCTCTACGCAACACAAGCAATTTGCCTGGCAGATTCCGCAAATTCCTGAGCAATGGAAGAATGGGAAAATAACCCTGTGGTGCCTAAAAGGGGCAACCTCGGGGTTCGGGAGGCTGGGCATGTTACAAAAGAACAAAAAGAAGACAACCCATGACGAAGCCGTACAATATTGGGCTCTCCATCTTTTTCAACATCAAGGTTTAGGAAAAAAAGATGCTCAAATTCCGTTTCAGTCCTGTCTCACAGAAAACTGTCAATCAGCACTAACCCTGACCAGGCAGGGCTACAAGACCCTGACCATATCAGAGATGAGTGATCCTTGACGAAAAGATGAAGATGGTGTCTCAGGCAACCCCTGCCCATCAAAAGGGACCAAAAAGATTTGGAGCAGCTACAGTTGACAAGGTGACACATAGCATTGCAAGAGAGCAGGGCACATGTCAAGCTCGAGAAGAGCCCAAAGCCTTAAACATCGAGGCACATGCACGTCCGCCAACAAAACTACGGCGAAAGCATGAGACGAGAAGAGGAAAAGGATGCCTCACAAACTCTGCGACATGAGAGAAATGATGATGAGTGGCTGCTGACAAGTCAAAGAAGGGGAAACCAGGGCAGGGATGATTTCATTACAAAGATGAGAGGTGGGAAAGGCAAATATAACAACATAAACCGGGAAATATCCCACAGAGGACCTGAGAGCTGCAAAGTCCTGCAAAACCCTCCCAAAACAGATTAAGAAATTGAGGCCCATGGAGAACAAATCATTTTTCCCACAGTCCCAAAGGCCTTAGTGGCATAGCTGGGACCAGAAATGCAGACTCCTGATTTTGATCCATTTTGATCCTCGCAGGAATCTAAGGTTACTGACTCAAGGAAAGGGAACAAGAATACATTCTGCACCTACTAGGTGACACGCACTGTGCTGCTCGGTGCTGCATAAATATCATCTCCCTTTCATCCTGACCACAAATCTGAGAGGTAGCTACTATTATTTCCCCCATATGGGCATGGAGGAACCTCGGCCAGAGGCTCAATCATTGGCCCAGGGGCATATCACGAGGCAGTAGCTGAGACATGACTTGATCTCCAGTCTTCCTCACTATGCAGTCAGCACTTTACGCACTGAGCCACACATCAGATATTTCCTCATTATTCCAGAATGTTTCCTCGGCCGAGGAAGACTTTAGTCCAATATCCCGCATCCTTTACATTTCTATCACCATCTGTGATGAAAATGATGAACAGAGCGCCACGGCCAAGAGGATGCAGTTATAGTCATTGCCATGAAAAAGTCACCTTTCGATATCATCTAGAGGGGAAGGTCAGTGGCTGTGGATAAGAGTGAGGAACCTGGACTTGAGAAGCCCTGGATTCAGTTCCGGCATCACATACTTTCCTACCTTTTCCTGACCTTGCGAAAGTCAAGGAACTCCACTTGCCTAGCCGTTACCGCTCTGCTGCCTGGCAACCAATATTTGTATTGATTCACTTTCCATGAACTAAGACAAAAATCATGTAATAAGACACATTAGGACAAGTTCCCCGCACCCCCAAATAGGACTGGAGTTAAAAATTGAGGAAACCATTGGCTAAAGGTCAAGCCTCGAATTATCCAGAAGACCGACATTCGCAAGCATTCTGCAAAACCAAACTGACTGCACTTACTTTCTTCTCCTTGAATTTCAGCTTCTTGAATTTCCTCATTGACCCTATCGATTTGATTCTGCATTTCGTCCGGCCTCAGGTTATCCTGTCCTTGAGATGAGGCTTCTCTTTTGATGGACATGAGCCTGCTAGCGTACCTAGGGAAGACAAGAGTCACCAAACATCCATTATCTTTAAATGTCCCTTTCAGTTGACGAAACACGACAGACACTGGGAGAGCGACCTATGGGAAGATTAGGAGAACAGGCAGGCAGCAGGGTTTGTCGCCCTTCCGTGACATTCACCCGAGAAGCATGTGTAAAACGATGACGTTGCAAATGGAAAAGCCCTGTGGGGACTCGAGTGTCTAGAGGACGCCATGGCCACCCCAAAGAGCCTCTGACCACAAGGAACCCGCACCTCCGTAGGACTTACACAGGGATGGACAGCTATTTACAGCACACAGAAAATGACTTCCAGGTGGGGGCATGCCCACAAAGGGAAGGCTCAGGGAAGGGACGTCTCGCGTAGCTGTCCTGCCCTGACAGAACTAAAGTCTCTGTAAATCGTTGCGCCCACTTGCCCAGCCCTTCTTGTTCTTCTATCTTAGAAACGACAGGAGGAGAGGGATTAACAACATGGAAAAGAAGAAAAAAAAGGCATTGCTCTTGTCCAAGTGAGAGCTGAAGAATGGCCCCACTTGCCAGGGAGTCATTTCGATGGCCTGCAGATCTAAGAGATTCTGAGCATGCAGAATCCACCAGAGATGACAAGAGAGAAGCAGTTTCTCTCTGACCTTGTGGACCTGGCTAATCCCACTGTGAGAGTGTCAAGGCCAGAAGGGGCAAAGTGGTCTCAGGTCGGAAAGGTTTATCTCCATCGCAGTCACAGAGCCATGGTTTTCTACACACAGTTGGTTTCCTTATTCTTCTGACTGTGGAATTTGGAGTCAGAAGAGCTGGATGAAAATCCTGACTCTAGGTGGCTTGGGGTATTGAGAGTCAGGCGGAGAGAGGGGAGGTCTTCGATTCAAGGAGGACCCCAGACACTTCCTAGCTGCCTAACCATGGAGAAGTCACTTCGCCTGCATTCTCTAGCCCTTACTGCTCTTTGGCCTCAGAACCAAAGCCTAAGACAGATCCCAAGATTTAAAGCAAAGGGTAATTTTGGTTTCCTTTCGTTTTTCATCCTTAATCGGCCATCTACTACCAATGGGATCACAGGCAAAGCTAATAAACCTATCTAAGCCTCAGCTTCCTTCTCTGGTGCAGAGGTGGCTGGGCTAGGGAACCGCTAACAAATCTGTCCTCTGGAGAACTTTTGCTCACCTTCAGGGTGGGCGGTGAGGGGATGGGGGGTAAGGTGGGGCATTTTATAACTGTTAACACTGGGAGAGGACCAGCAATATCTCCCCTCGGGGGGGTCACCAACACAAATGAGGACAATCCCGTAGAGCCTGACTAAAAAGTATCCTGGCCTTGCCCTCTTCGACATGCAGGTATGTTTCTTTCTCAAACTTTTCACTTTGGTTTAGAACATCCATCCATCCTGCACTAATGGCTCCAGTGTCTTTGCTGTCCAGGAGTGAGTTCTGGCAGCATCAAATGAAAGGAACAGCAGCTGAACATGGGCACGTGCCAGCTAGGACCCTGTTCAGGGCTGTCCCAAGGAAATAGCAAAAGGAAGCCCCCTCTTCTCAATGTCTGCTTTGCCCCCTATTAGAGCAGGTGATGGGACAGATGGTTGGAGATAATGCAGGATGCCTGACAGTGATCAGATCTACGAGTGCAGAGAGGCTCCTTAAACACTGAGAGCTCAACATGGTCTGGCTCACGCAGGCCACAGAGGACTCAAAAGCAGGTCCTGCTGACTTCTTCCTGAGCTTGTCACAGGACCTCTCTTACTGAAAAAAAAAAGCCCAAGGTAGCCACTCTACCTGAAAGCATGGCAAAGGTGTAGGTTACGGTGGCAGCTTCCCTCATATTACCCACAGTTGAAAGGAACAAGTCCACCTTTTCGAAAAAGCAAATACAACCAAGACAACGTCCACGAGCACTCTTAGCTCTTCATGACCACTTAGAATATGGCCGATCAGGAAACCAAAAACATTTCCAAAGGGCTTTGACAGGAAGGACTCCATCCTGGAGATTACAGGTCCCTGGAGCCAATGATTCCAGAATGTCAGCGGTACCACTGACAAAGAGCTGAAAGGAATGAGGGATCCCTTACCGTTCCAAGTGTGCTTCATCCAGGTTATTGAAGTCAATTGAGGGATTTCTAAGACGATCCTGGGTCAACTCAAGATCCTCGGTTTCCAACGCCTGGTTAAGCAGAGCAACGGCTGACACCTTCTCTACTGTCGTGGACAGCTCCTCGGGGGCCAAGTAGTTCTGGAGCAAAACATATGTCCTTCAGGAGAATTGTCACGGCATTATACAAAGTATCAATTCTTAAAATCCCCACGAAACACAAAAACGAAAAACCTGCTTGAAACACCTTGCTGCCAAAGGTGCCATGGTCACAGTTGAAGAAAAGGAAGTCAATAGGTAGGTGGATGAGAAGAAGAACAAGGATGCATAAGAAGGAATGCCAGTGTAGTCCCTAATATTGCCAACAGCTGATAATTCGACAAGCTGACTATCAGGGCCACACGGGATGATAAGCTGGCAAGGAGCTGTGCTATTACTCCCGACAGAGTGCTTGCAGAAAGAGAAAGGCTTTTTCTTCAACCCTTACCTTCTCTTGTGACACCGATAGAGTGCTTAGGTTCCAAGGTAAAAGAATGCGAAGGCCTAGGCGACGGGGCTTCGGGACCTTCAGTAAGGTCACAGGCCCTAACGTTTCAGGGTATCGCCCCGGGCCGGTGTTCCTCCGGCTTGCCTTACTGACTGTTCCATCTCAGTCTGTTTGGTCAATCCCTTCCCTTCTGTCTTGGAATCAATGCTCAGGAGAGCTTCCAAGGCAGAAAAGTGGTAAGTAAGGGCTAGGCCACTGGCGTGAAGCTCGCGATCAGCCAGCTACCAAAGGCAACCAGGCCACACGGGAACCGAAGTCTGCAGGACCCCCGGTCCAATGCTCCCTCCACGGGACCAGCCGTCATGGCAGTCCGGACGACGCAGTGCCTATGCTTTCTGGGGAATCACTACTTTAAGTGAAGGGCAACTAGATCCTATGGATGGCCTCAAAGTCCCAGCAGCTTTCTTCCCCTTCTGCCATGATCTCAGAGCAACACCTCATTTTCAAGTGGATTCTGCCCTTCCCAAGCAATGCTCCAGCCTCCGAGTCACTCATGCAGCCACAGACCTCCTGCACTTACCAAAGAGCTCTGTTCCTGAAGGTTGAACAGTTCATCCTGATACAGAACAGCAGCAAAGGGATGGACGGTCGGGAGCTGGGCCTCAGGTTTCATGAGTGCCATCACGGTGTTACTGGGATGACCTTCCCGAATCACAGCATTGATCTCATCAACAGCAGCGACCCCTGGAGGACAAGGAGGCAGTCAGATGGCAGTCAGAATCACACTTTATGTACTTGCTGGTGTTTCCCCTTGAATCGCTCAGGGATTGGGGGTTTAACGATCACTACTCTTCCGGGCAGCACCAGCCTAGCCAATCACCACTTACCCTGACCACGGAGAGGTCTACAATATGTAGACCACATCAGAGATGAATGATCCTTGATGGAAAGGGGCAGATGGCGTGTCTCAGCCTTCCGGCACAACAAAAGGGGCCAAATAGTTGCGGAGCAGCTACAGTGGACAAGGTCACAGATTTCATCCCATGGGAGTTGGGGAGGTTTCAAACCAGGAGAAGCCCCCCGAGCCTCATGAATGGACTCGCACGAAAGTCCTCCACAAAAACAATGTCAAAAGCAGAAGGCAGAAAGAGGAAAAGGATGCCACACAACTTCAGGGGACTTGAGGGAACAAAAGTCTATCACCTCGCACTTCCTTCACAAAATGACATCACTTACTGTTGACTTCGTTGATGATCCCTTGGATTTCAACTTGGGTCAGGAGCTCCTCCCTTTCATCTCTTTCCTCCTCAGAAAGGATATACTGAAAAAACAACAACTTCAATGGTTGCAGCCCAAAAGCAAACAGGCTTTCAAGAGTTCAGTCCTTCAGGGAATACGTTTCCCAAAGGGCCACCGATTCTCACGTCCAACATGGGCTCGATAGATTACAGAATCAAAATGCACTTTGGTTCTTGTTGATCAGTGTTTGTAAAACCACATTTCTTTTCTCCTTCCATTGTTTCTCCTGTCTAGTTCTGCACGCTTCTATTTGGGATGTTGTTGGCAAAGATGATGGACTGCTTGGCCACTCCTCCAATACAACTTGGAGAGAAAGTTCTACAGAGAGCTACTTTTCTCTTGTAATCATCCTCTCAGAGCTCATAGCCTGGGCTTATTCTACAAAGCTGAGACTTTTATCACCCACATCAATCCCAACTAGAAAAATCTAATCATGGGAGGCAGGCATGATCTGGTGCTTTCGGGGGAACAGACCGAATCCTGGATGCAAGTTCTGGCCATATGGGGGAGAGGAAGGCAAGGAAGGGAACTTAAGCCTTGTCACTGAAAAACTGTTGCATGAAGTACACATTTTGATGCCTGTGATTTCATGGAGGAAGAAGTTTAAGGAGAAATATAGCAAGGTTTGAGAATTTTCTCAAGGAACAACATGAGGAGCACATGGGGATTCCTTGAAAACTAGGGTTGGGCAGTGATTCTAGGTCAGTGATGGTTGAGTCTTTTGGAAACTTTTGGAAACACTTTTGGGAAATGTGCAGTGCCTTCCCCCACCCCACCTCCAGACTTGGTGCCCGGATCCCCATCCCCTGCTTTGCCCTGCCCACACTGCAACAATGTGTCACTTCCCTCTCCCCAGCATTGGACAGAGGGGCTTTGGGGGGGGGGGGGATGAGGGCTCCCAGCTGGCTGGAGCCTGGGCAAGCCAACTCCTGTAGAATTGGGAACTGCCCTTGCACCCAGCTGCGTTGGGGGGCTGGCTGAGTGAGGGGGCTGCTGCCTGGCCATGGGCTGAGCAGGTGGCGCAAGCCCAGAGGGTAGTCAACTCAGAGACCCAGCTCCCCGCACTCACCATTTGGGAGTGGGGCCAGCACCCAGCCAGCCCATGCCTGGAGAAAGCTACCTCCTGAGGCCAGGGACCTTCCCCTACACCCAGTCCCACCTGCCTATTAAGCTGCCATTCCCATAGGATGGGAGCAGGGGCCATAGGGAGCCTGGTTACCCTTTGGTGGCTGAGGTCACCCCCCACACTGCCACCTGGCAGGGAAGGACAGAAGAAAGTGGAGATCTTTTCAGGGCTGTGGGCGGCCTCTGCTCTACAGGAGGGGATACACCAACACCTTCCCCAAGCCAAGCAGCACCGAAGCCCAGACAGAGGGGGGACAAAGGGAAGGTTTACCCTGAGCTCAGAGGCAGGAAAGCAACTCTGCAGAGGAACCATCCTCCACACCCACATCCAAGGAGAGGTCTCTGGGTGCCGTCTTTGGCACACGAGCCATAGGTTCACCAGCACGCTTCTAGCTGTTGCAAAGTAAAGGACTCCCCATTCTTTCTATTGCAACCATATCTCCTAGTACTTTTCTGGTGAGCTTTGACAAAACTGCAAGTTGCTCATGCATTTGAGACCTTCTTTTACCTCATTATCTACTTTCAAATCCTCTTCTCTGTGCCCTGGCTTGTTTCCTACTAAGAAGTAAGACTTCAAATATCTCCCTGGTAGTCACTGTTTATCAGCTGACAACTGTTTTATTTCCAGCACCGAGGAACACCCTTAACTATGTTTTACATTTAATCATTAGCAAATAAAGTACCTTTTCTTCTTTCTGCTGTATGGCTTCCCAAAGTTCCTTTTGATAATTCGCAGCCAGGTTATCATCCACAGACGTTAAAGAGGCTTTGGGATTCTTGAGAGTTACAAGAGTCTCTTCTGCGATGCCCTTCTTAATGGCTTCAATGATGGCAATGACTGCAGCATGCACTGAACATGGGAGAGGAATAGAAGGCATTTGTTTTTAAAGCCACCAAAGCTAATGAGAGAAACATTGGGATGAAAAAAGCCGGCCTCCTATTACCTTAAATGATTGTCCACATTAAACTAAAGAAGAATGACTTTGCATTCAATGTCTTGGGTGTGTGTGGGGGGCTGCGGGGGTTGGGGGGTTTCCATTTTTGAGCCCTTACCTTCTGTCTGAGACTCAATACTATGTATTAGTTGCCAGGCAGAAGAGCGGGAAGGCCTAGGCAATTGTGGCAAAGAGAATTGACCAGGGTCACACAGCTAGGACCTGTCCCCAGTCACCTTGTAACTCAGCACACCTCCTGTCTCCAAGCCTTTTCTGTCCACTGAGTCCCTTAGCTGCCCTGAAGCTGTTGGTCCAGAAGTCTACAAATATTGAGATTATGTGCTCAGCGTTACATAGCTGAAAACGATCTGAGGCCGTGGTCTATACACAATAGGCCATATGGCTTTCATGGCTGTTGCTTGTTAAGAACTACCATCATTACGACATTTCCCACTTTCCTACATCCTCTTGTTTTCTTGGTTTGGCTGATGATGACTGTAAAAGGAATAATCTACATGCTCTCATGGGTTGCAAAGAGGAAATTAAAGCTCTGCCTATGTTAGCTGAGCTTCATCCTTGATAATTGACATAGAAACTGCTTCTCAGTTCCAGGATTCTTGTCGCTGAGGACAACAATTGAGAGGGACCTTAAAAACGAGTGAACCTCCAAGGATATTTAGGGAGGCTACAGGAAAGCAGAAGCCATAGAGTATTTGTGCAAGCCATTTCAAAGCTTTTGGCCTGAGTGGGGGTGGGGTGGAATTGCTTGACCAATAAGGGCCCTTTCCACTCTCAATCAGAGGCTGCCTTGATGCAGGGAAATGTTAGACGAGAATTCCACCCAAGGTCTTCTTGCCCAAATCCAACACGAGGCTCTCTACGCAACACAAGCAATTTGCCTGGCAGATTCCGCAAATTCCTGAGCAATGGAAGAATGGGAAAATAACCCTGTGGTGCCTAAAAGGGGCAACCTCGGGGTTCGGGAGGCTGGGCATGTTACAAAAGAACAAAAAGAAGACAACCCATGACGAAGCCGTACAATATTGGGCTCTCCATCTTTTTCAACATCAAGGTTTAGGAAAAAAAGATGCTCAAATTCCGTTTCAGTCCTGTCTCACAGAAAACTGTCAATCAGCACTAACCCTGACCAGGCAGGGCTACAAGACCCTGACCATATCAGAGATGAGTGATCCTTGACGAAAAGATGAAGATGGTGTCTCAGGCAACCTGCCCATCAAAAGGGACCAAAAAGATTTGGAGCAGCTACAGTTGACAAGGTGACACATAGCATTGCAAGAGAGCAGGGCACATGTCAAAGCTCGAGAAGAGCCCAAAGCCTTAAACATCGAGGCACATGCACGTCCGCCAACAAAACTACGGCGAAAGCATGAGACGAGAAGAGGAAAAGGATGCCTCACAACCTCTGCGACATGAGAGAAATGATGATGAGTGGCTGCTGACAAGTCAAAGAAGGGGAAACCAGGGCAGGGATGATTTCATTACAAAGATGAGAGGTGGGAAAGGCAAATATAACAACATAAACCGGGAAATATCCCACAGAGGACCTGAGAGCTGCAAAGTCCTGCAAAACCCTCCCAAAACAGATTAAGAAATTGAGGCCCATGGAGAACAAATCATTTTTCCCACAGTCCCAAAGGCCTTAGTGGCATAGCTGGGACCAGAAATGCAGACTCCTGATTTTGATCCATTTTGATCCTCGCAGGAATCTAAGGTTACTGACTCAAGGAAAGGGAACAAGAATACATTCTGCACCTACTAGGTGACACGCACTGTGCTGCTCGGTGCTGCATAAATATCATCTCCCTTTCATCCTGACCACAAATCTGAGAGGTAGCTACTATTATTTCCCCCATATGGGCATGGAGGAACCTCGGCCAGAGGCTCAATCATTGGCCCAGGGGCATATCACGAGGCAGTAGCTGAGACATGACTTGATCTCCAGTCTTCCTCACTATGCAGTCAGCACTTTACGCACTGAGCCACACATCAGATATTTCCTCATTATTCCAGAATGTTTCCTCGGCCGAGGAAGACTTTAGTCCAATATCCCGCATCCTTTACATTTCTATCACCATCTGTGATGAAAATGATGAACAGAGCGCCACGGCCAAGAGGATGCAGTTATAGTCATTGCCATGAAAAAGTCACCTTTCGATATCATCTAGAGGGGAAGGTCAGTGGCTGTGGATAAGAGTGAGGAACCTGGACTTGAGAAGCCCTGGATTCAGTTCCGGCATCACATACTTTCCTACCTTTTCCTGACCTTGCGAAAGTCAAGGAACTCCACTTGCCTAGCCGTTACCGCTCTGCTGCCTGGCAACCAATATTTGTATTGATTCACTTTCCATGAACTAAGACAAAAATCATGTAATAAGACACATTAGGACAAGTTCCCCGCACCCCCAAATAGGACTGGAGTTAAAAATTGAGGAAACCATTGGCTAAAGGTCAAGCCTCGAATTATCCAGAAGACCGACATTCGCAAGCATTCTGCAAAACCAAACTGACTGCACTTACTTTCTTCTCCTTGAATTTCAGCTTCTTGAATTTCCTCATTGACCCTATCGATTTGATTCTGCATTTCGTCCGGCCTCAGGTTATCCTGTCCTTGAGATGAGGCTTCTCTTTTGATGGACATGAGCCTGCTAGCGTACCTAGGGAAGACAAGAGTCACCAAACATCCATTATCTTTAAATGTCCCTTTCAGTTGACGAAACACGACAGACACTGGGAGAGCGACCTATGGGAAGATTAGGAGAACAGGCAGGCAGCAGGGTTTGTCGCCCTTCCGTGACATTCACCCGAGAAGCATGTGTAAAACGATGACGTTGCAAATGGAAAAGCCCTGTGGGGACTCGAGTGTCTAGAGGACGCCATGGCCACCCCAAAGAGCCTCTGACCACAAGGAACCCGCACCTCCGTAGGACTTACACAGGGATGGACAGCTATTTACAGCACACAGAAAATGACTTCCAGGTGGGGGCATGCCCACAAAGGGAAGGCTCAGGGAAGGGACGTCTCGCGTAGCTGTCCTGCCCTGACAGAACTAAAGTCTCTGTAAATCGTTGCGCCCACTTGCCCAGCCCTTCTTGTTCTTCTATCTTAGAAACGACAGGAGGAGAGGGATTAACAACATGGAAAAGAAGAAAAAAAAGGCATTGCTCTTGTCCAAGTGAGAGCTGAAGAATGGCCCCACTTGCCAGGGAGTCATTTCGATGGCCTGCAGATCTAAGAGATTCTGAGCATGCAGAATCCACCAGAGATGACAAGAGAGAAGCAGTTTCTCTCTGACCTTGTGGACCTGGCTAATCCCACTGTGAGAGTGTCAAGGCCAGAAGGGGCAAAGTGGTCTCAGGTCGGAAAGGTTTATCTCCATCGCAGTCACAGAGCCATGGTTTTCTACACACAGTTGGTTTCCTTATTCTTCTGACTGTGGAATTTGGAGTCAGAAGAGCTGGATGAAAATCCTGACTCTAGGTGGCTTGGGGTATTGAGAGTCAGGCGGAGAGAGGGGAGGTCTTCGATTCAAGGAGGACCCCAGACACTTCCTAGCTGCCTAACCATGGAGAAGTCACTTCGCCTGCATTCTCTAGCCCTTACTGCTCTTTGGCCTCAGAACCAAAGCCTAAGACAGATCCCAAGATTTAAAGCAAAGGGTAATTTTGGTTTGCTTTCGTTTTTCATCCTTAATCGGCCATCTACTACCAATGGGATCACAGGCAAAGCTAATAAACCTATCTAAGCCTCAGCTTCCTTCTCTGGTGCAGAGGTGGCTGGGCTAGGGAACCGCTAACAAATCTGTCCTCTGGAGAACTTTTGCTCACCTTCAGGGTGGGCGGTGAGGGGATGGGGGGTAAGGTGGGGCATTTTATAACTGTTAACACTGGGAGAGGACCAGCAATATCTCCCCTCGGGGGGGTCACCAACACAAATGAGGACAATCCCGTAGAGCCTGACTAAAAAGTATCCTGGCCTTGCCCTCTTCGACATGCAGGTATGTTTCTTTCTCAAACTTTTCACTTTGGTTTAGAACATCCATCCATCCTGCACTAATGGCTCCAGTGTCTTTGCTGTCCAGGAGTGAGTTCTGGCAGCATCAAATGAAAGGAACAGCAGCTGAACATGGGCACGTGCCAGCTAGGACCCTGTTCAGGGCTGTCCCAAGGAAATAGCAAAAGGAAGCCCCCTCTTCTCAATGTCTGCTTTGCCCCCTATTAGAGCAGGTGATGGGACAGATGGTTGGAGATAATGCAGGATGCCTGACAGTGATCAGATCTACGAGTGCAGAGAGGCTCCTTAAACACTGAGAGCTCAACATGGTCTGGCTCACGCAGGCCACAGAGGACTCAAAAGCAGGTCCTGCTGACTTCTTCCTGAGCTTGTCACAGGACCTCTCTTACTGAAAAAAAAAAGCCCAAGGTAGCCACTCTACCTGAAAGCATGGCAAAGGTGTAGGTTACGGTGGCAGCTTCCCTCATATTACCCACAGTTGAAAGGAACAAGTCCACCTTTTCGAAAAAGCAAATACAACCAAGACAACGTCCACGAGCACTCTTAGCTCTTCATGACCACTTAGAATATGGCCGATCAGGAAACCAAAAACATTTCCAAAGGGCTTTGACAGGAAGGACTCCATCCTGGAGATTACAGGTCCCTGGAGCCAATGATTCCAGAATGTCAGCGGTACCACTGACAAAGAGCTGAAAGGAATGAGGGATCCCTTACCGTTCCAAGTGTGCTTCATCCAGGTTATTGAAGTCAATTGAGGGATTTCTAAGACGATCCTGGGTCAACTCAAGATCCTCGGTTTCCAACGCCTGGTTAAGCAGAGCAACGGCTGACACCTTCTCTACTGTCGTGGACAGCTCCTCGGGGGCCAAGTAGTTCTGGAGCAAAACATATGTCCTTCAGGAGAATTGTCACGGCATTATACAAAGTATCAATTCTTAAAATCCCCACGAAACACAAAAACGAAAAACCTGCTTGAAACACCTTGCTGCCAAAGGTGCCATGGTCACAGTTGAAGAAAAGGAAGTCAATAGGTAGGTGGATGAGAAGAAGAACAAGGATGCATAAGAAGGAATGCCAGTGTAGTCCCTAATATTGCCAACAGCTGATAATTCGACAAGCTGACTATCAGGGCCACACGGGATGATAAGCTGGCAAGGAGCTGTGCTATTACTCCCGACAGAGTGCTTGCAGAAAGAGAAAGGCTTTTTCTTCAACCCTTACCTTCTCTTGTGACACCGATAGAGTGCTTAGGTTCCAAGGTTAAAGAATGCGAAGGCCTAGGCGACGGGGCTTCGGGACCTTCAGTAAGGTCACAGGCCCTAACGTTTCAGGGTATCGCCCCGGGCCGGTGTTCCTCCGGCTTGCCTTACTGACTGTTCCATCTCAGTCTGTTTGGTCAATCCCTTCCCTTCTGTCTTGGAATCAATGCTCAGGAGAGCTTCCAAGGCAGAAAAGTGGTAAGTAAGGGCTAGGCCACTGGCGTGAAGCTCGCGATCAGCCAGCTACCAAAGGCAACCAGGCCACACGGGAACCGAAGTCTGCAGGACCCCCGGTCCAATGCTCCCTCCACGGGACCAGCCGTCATGGCAGTCCGGACGACGCAGTGCCTATGCTTTCTGGGGAATCACTACTTTAAGTGAAGGGCAACTAGATCCTATGGATGGCCTCAAAGTCCCAGCAGCTTTCTTCCCCTTCTGCCATGATCTCAGAGCAACACCTCATTTTCAAGTGGATTCTGCCCTTCCCAAGCAATGCTCCAGCCTCCGAGTCACTCATGCAGCCACAGACCTCCTGCACTTACCAAAGAGCTCTGTTCCTGAAGGTTGAACAGTTCATCCTGATACAGAACAGCAGCAAAGGGATGGACGGTCGGGAGCTGGGCCTCAGGTTTCATGAGTGCCATCACGGTGTTACTGGGATGACCTTCCCGAATCACAGCATTGATCTCATCAACAGCAGCGACCCCTGGAGGACAAGGAGGCAGTCAGATGGCAGTCAGAATCACACTTTATGTACTTGCTGGTGTTTCCCCTTGAATCGCTCAGGGATTGGGGGTTTAACGATCACTACTCTTCCGGGCAGCACCAGCCTAGCCAATCACCACTTACCCTGACCACGGAGAGGTCTACAATATGTAGACCACATCAGAGATGAATGATCCTTGATGGAAAGGGGCAGATGGCGTGTCTCAGCCTTCCGGCACAACAAAAGGGGCCAAATAGTTGCGGAGCAGCTACAGTGGACAAGGTCACAGATTTCATCCCATGGGAGTTGGGGAGGTTTCAAACCAGGAGAAGCCCCCCGAGCCTCATGAATGGACTCGCACGAAAGTCCTCCACAAAAACAATGTCAAAAGCAGAAGGCAGAAAGAGGAAAAGGATGCCACACAACTTCAGGGGACTTGAGGGAACAAAAGTCTATCACCTCGCACTTCCTTCACAAAATGACATCACTTACTGTTGACTTCGTTGATGATCCCTTGGATTTCAACTTGGGTCAGGAGCTCCTCCCTTTCATCTCTTTCCTCCTCAGAAAGGATATACTGAAAAAACAACAACTTCAATGGTTGCAGCCCAAAAGCAAACAGGCTTTCAAGAGTTCAGTCCTTCAGGGAATACCTTTCCCAAAGGGCCACCGATTCTCACGTCCAACATGGGCTCGATAGATTACAGAATCAAAATGCACTTTGGTTCTTGTTGATCAGTGTTTGTAAAACCACATTTCTTTTCTCCTTCCATTGTTTCTCCTGTCTAGTTCTGCACGCTTCTATTTGGGATGTTGTTGGCAAAGATGATGGACTGCTTGGCCATTCCTCCAATACAACTTGGAGAGAAAGTTCTACAGAGAGCTACTTTTCTCTTGTAATCATCCTCTCAGAGCTCATAGTCTGGGCTTATTCTACAAAGCTGAGACTTTTATCACCCACATCAATCCCAACTAGAAAAATCTAATCATGGGAGGCAGGCATGATCTGGTGCTTTCGGGGGAACAGACCGAATCCTGGATGCAAGTTCTGGCCATATGGGGGAGAGGAAGGCAAGGAAGGGAACTTAAGCCTTGTCACTGAAAAACTGTTGCATGAAGTACACATTTTGATGCCTGTGATTTCATGGAGGAAGAAGTTTAAGGAGAAATATAGCGAGGTTTGAGAATTTTCTCAAGGAACAACATGAGGAGCACATGGGGATTCCTTGAAAACTAGGGTTGGGCAGTGATTCTAGGTCAGTGATGGTTGAGTCTTTTGGAAACTTTTGGAAACACTTTTGGGAAATGTGCAGTGCCTTCCCCCACCCCACCTCCAGACTTGGTGCCCGGATCCCCATCCCCTGCTTTGCCCTGCCCACACTGCAACAATGTGTCACATCCCTCTCCCCAGCATTGGACAGAGGGGCTTTGGGGGGGGATGAGGGCTCCCAGCTGGCTGGAGCCTGGGCAAGCCAACTCCTGTAGAATTGGGAACTGCCCTTGCACCCAGCTGCGTTGGGGGGCTGGCTGAGTGAGGGGGCTGCTGCCTGGCCATGGGCTGAGCAGGTGGCGCAAGCCCAGAGGGTAGTCAACTCAGAGACCCAGCTCCCCGCACTCACCATTTGGGAGTGGGGCCAGCACCCAGCCAGCCCATGCCTGGAGAAAGCTACCTCCTGAGGCCAGGGACCTTCCCCTACACCCAGTCCCACCTGCCTATTAAGCTGCCATTCCCATAGGATGGGAGCAGGGGCCATAGGGAGCCTGGTTACCCTTTGGTGGCTGAGGTCACCCCCCACACTGCCACCTGGCAGGGAAGGACAGAAGAAAGTGGAGATCTTTTCAGGGCTGTGGGCGGCCTCTGCTCTACAGGAGGGGATACACCAACACCTTCCCCAAGCCAAGCAGCACCGAAGCCCAGACAGAGGGGGGACAAAGGGAAGGTTTACCCTGAGCTCAGAGGCAGGAAAGCAACTCTGCAGAGGAACCATCCTCCACACCCACATCCAAGGAGAGGTCTCTGGGTGCCGTCTTTGGCACACGAGCCATAGGTTCACCAGCACGCTTCTAGCTGTTGCAAAGTAAAGGACTCCCCATTCTTTCTATTGCAACCATATCTCCTAGTACTTTTCTGGTGAGCTTTGACAAAACTGCAAGTTGCTCATGCATTTGAGACCTTCTTTTACCTCATTATCTACTTTCAAATCCTCTTCTCTGTGCCCTGGCTTGTTTCCTACTAAGAAGTAAGACTTCAAATATCTCCCTGGTAGTCACTGTTTATCAGCTGACAACTGTTTTATTTCCAGCACCGAGGAACACCCTTAACTATGTTTTACATTTAATCATTAGCAAATAAAGTACCTTTTCTTCTTTCTGCTGTATGGCTTCCCAAAGTTCCTTTTGATAATTCGCAGCCAGGTTATCATCCACAGACGTTAAAGAGGCTTTGGGATTCTTGAGAGTTACAAGAGTCTCTTCTGCGATGCCCTTCTTAATGGCTTCAATGATGGCAATGACTGCAGCATGCACTGAACATGGGAGAGGAATAGAAGGCATTTGTTTTTAAAGCCACCAAAGCTAATGAGAGAAACATTGGGATGAAAAAAGCCGGCCTCCTATTACCTTAAATGATTGTCCACATTAAACTAAAGAAGAATGACTTTGCATTCAATGTCTTGGGTGTGTGTGGGGGGCTGCGGGGGTTGGGGGGTTTCCATTTTTGAGCCCTTACCTTCTGTCTGAGACTCAATACTATGTATTAGTTGCCAGGCAGAAGAGCGGGAAGGCCTAGGCAATTGTGGCAAAGAGAATTGACCAGGGTCACACAGCTAGGACCTGTCCCCAGTCACCTTGGAACTCAGCACACCTCCTGTCTCCAAGCCTTTTCTGTCCACTGAGTCCCTTAGCTGCCCTGAAGCTGTTGGTCCAGAAGTCTACAAATATTGAGATTATGTGCTCAGCGTTACATAGCTGAAAACGATCTGAGGCCGTGGTCTATACACAATAGGCCATATGGCTTTCATGGCTGTTGCTTGTTAAGAACTACCATCATTACGACATTTCCCACTTTCCTACATCCTCTTGTTTTCTTGGTTTGGCTGATGATGACTGTAAAAGGAATAATCTACATGCTCTCATGGGTTGCAAAGAGGAAATTAAAGCTCTGCCTATGTTAGCTGAGCTTCATCCTTGATAATTGACATAGAAACTGCTTCTCAGTTCCAGGATTCTTGTCGCTGAGGACAACAATTGAGAGGGACCTTAAAAACGAGTGAACCTCCAAGGATATTTAGGGAGGCTACAGGAAAGCAGAAGCCATAGAGTATTTGTGCAAGCCATTTCAAAGCTTTTGGCCTGAGTGGGGGTGGGGTGGAATTGCTTGACCAATAAGGGCCCTTTCCACTCTCAATCAGAGGCTGCCTTGATGCAGGGAAATGTTAGACGAGAATTCCACCCAAGGTCTTCTTGCCCAAATCCAACACGAGGCTCTCTACGCAACACAAGCAATTTGCCTGGCAGATTCCGCAAATTCCTGAGCAATGGAAGAATGGGAAAATAACCCTGTGGTGCCTAAAAGGGGCAACCTCGGGGTTCGGGAGGCTGGGCATGTTACAAAAGAACAAAAAGAAGACAACCCATGACGAAGCCGTACAATATTGGGCTCTCCATCTTTTTCAACATCAAGGTTTAGGAAAAAAAGATGCTCAAATTCCGTTTCAGTCCTGTCTCACAGAAAACTGTCAATCAGCACTAACCCTGACCAGGCAGGGCTACAAGACCCTGACCATATCAGAGATGAGTGATCCTTGACGAAAAGATGAAGATGGTGTCTCAGGCAAACTGCCCATCAAAAGGGACCAAAAAGATTTGGAGCAGCTACAGTTGACAAGGTGACACATAGCATTGCAAGAGAGCAGGGCACATGTCAAAGCTCGAGAAGAGCCCAAAGCCTTAAACATCGAGGCACATGCACGTCCGCCAACAAAACTACTGCGAAAGCATGAGACGAGAAGAGGAAAAGGATGCCTCACAACCTCTGCGACATGAGAGAAATGATGATGAGTGGCTGCTGACAAGTCAAAGAAGGGGAAACCAGGGCAGGGATGATTTCATTACAAAGATGAGAGGTGGGAAAGGCAAATATAACAACATAAACCGGGAAATATCCCACAGAGGACCTGAGAGCTGCAAAGTCCTGCAAAACCCTCCCAAAACAGATTAAGAAATTGAGGCCCATGGAGAACAAATCATTTTTCCCACAGTCCCAAAGGCCTTAGTGGCATAGCTGGGACCAGAAATGCAGACTCCTGATTTTGATCCATTTTGATCCTCGCAGGAATCTAAGGTTACTGACTCAAGGAAAGGGAACAAGAATACATTCTGCACCTACTAGGTGACACGCACTGTGCTGCTCGGTGCTGCATAAATATCATCTCCCTTTCATCCTGACCACAAATCTGAGAGGTAGCTACTATTATTTCCCCCATATGGGCATGGAGGAACCTCGGCCAGAGGCTCAATCATTGGCCCAGGGGCATATCACGAGGCAGTAGCTGAGACATGACTTGATCTCCAGTCTTCCTCACTATGCAGTCAGCACTTTACGCACTGAGCCACACATCAGATATTTCCTCATTATTCCAGAATGTTTCCTCGGCCGAGGAAGACTTTAGTCCAATATCCCGCATCCTTTACATTTCTATCACCATCTGTGATGAAAATGATGAACAGAGCGCCACGGCCAAGAGGATGCAGTTATAGTCATTGCCATGAAAAAGTCACCTTTCGATATCATCTAGAGGGGAAGGTCAGTGGCTGTGGATAAGAGTGAGGAACCTGGACTTGAGAAGCCCTGGATTCAGTTCCGGCATCACATACTTTCCTACCTTTTCCTGACCTTGCGAAAGTCAAGGAACTCCACTTGCCTAGCCGTTACCGCTCTGCTGCCTGGCAACCAATATTTGTATTGATTCACTTTCCATGAACTAAGACAAAAATCATGTAATAAGACACATTAGGACAAGTTCCCCGCACCCCCAAATAGGACTGGAGTTAAAAATTGAGGAAACCATTGGCTAAAGGTCAAGCCTCGAATTATCCAGAAGACAGACATTCGCAAGCATTCTGCAAAACCAAACTGACTGCACTTACTTTCTTCTCCTTGAATTTCAGCTTCTTGAATTTCCTCATTGACCCTATCGATTTGATTCTGCATTTCGTCCGGCCTCAGGTTATCCTGTCCTTGAGATGAGGCTTCTCTTTTGATGGACATGAGCCTGCTAGCGTACCTAGGGAAGACAAGAGTCACCAAACATCCATTATCTTTAAATGTCCCTTTCAGTTGACGAAACACGACAGACACTGGGAGAGCGACCTATGGGAAGATTAGGAGAACAGGCAGGCAGCAGGGTTTGTCGCCCTTCCGTGACATTCACCCGAGAAGCATGTGTAAAACAATGACGTTGCAAAGGGAAAAGCCCTGTGGGGACTCGAGTGTCTAGAGGACGCCATGGCCACCCCAAAGAGCCTCTGACCACAAGGAACCCGCACCTCCGAAGGACTTACACAGGGATGGACAGCTATTTACAGCACACAGAAAATGACTTCCAGGTGGGGGCATGCCCACAAAGGGAAGGCTCAGGGAAGGGACGTCTCGCGTAGCTGTCCTGCCCTGACAGAACTAAAGTCTCTGTAAATCGTTGCGCCCACTTGCCCAGCCCTTCTTGTTCTTCTATCTTAGAAACGACAGGAGGAGAGGGATTAACAACATGGAAAAGAAGAAAAAAAAGGCATTGCTCTTGTCCAAGTGAGAGCTGAAGAATGGCCCCACTTGCCAGGGAGTCATTTCGATGGCCTGCAGATCTAAGAGATTCTGAGCATGCAGAATCCACCAGAGATGACAAGAGAGAAGCAGTTTCTCTCTGACCTTGTGGACCTGGCTAATCCCACTGTGAGAGTGTCAAGGCCAGAAGGGGCAAAGTGGTCTCAGGTCGGAAAGGTTTATCTCCATCGCAGTCACAGAGCCATGGTTTTCTACACACAGTTGGTTTCCTTATTCTTCTGACTGTGGAATTTGGAGTCAGAAGAGCTGGATGAAAATCCTGACTCTAGGTGGCTTGGGGTATTGAGAGTCAGGCGGAGAGAGGGGAGGTCTTCGATTCAAGGAGGACCCCAGACACTTCCTAGCTGCCTAACCATGGAGAAGTCACTTCGCCTGCATTCTCTAGCCCTTACTGCTCTTTGGCCTCAGAACCAAAGCCTAAGACAGATCCCAAGATTTAAAGCAAAGGGTAATTTTGGTTTCCTTTCGTTTTTCATCCTTAATCGGCCATCTACTACCAATGGGATCACAGGCAAAGCTAATAAACCTATCTAAGCCTCAGCTTCCTTCTCTGGTGCAGAGGTGGCTGGGCTAGGGAACCGCTAACAAATCTGTCCTCTGGAGAACTTTTGCTCACCTTCAGGGTGGGCGGTGAGGGGATGGGGGGTAAGGTGGGGCATTTTATAACTGTTAACACTGGGAGAGGACCAGCAATATCTCCCCTCGGGGGGGTCACCAACACAAATGAGGACAATCCCGTAGAGCCTGACTAAAAAGTATCCTGGCCTTGCCCTCTTCGACATGCAGGTATGTTTCTTTCTCAAACTTTTCACTTTGGTTTAGAACATCCATCCATCCTGCACTAATGGCTCCAGTGTCTTTGCTGTCCAGGAGTGAGTTCTGGCAGCATCAAATGAAAGGAACAGCAGCTGAACATGGGCACGTGCCAGCTAGGACCCTGTTCAGGGCTGTCCCAAGGAAATAGCAAAAGGAAGCCCCCTCTTCTCAATGTCTGCTTTGCCCCCTATTAGAGCAGGTGATGGGACAGATGGTTGGAGATAATGCAGGATGCCTGACAGTGATCAGATCTACGAGTGCAGAGAGGCTCCTTAAACACTGAGAGCTCAACATGGTCTGGCTCACGCAGGCCACAGAGGACTCAAAAGCAGGTCCTGCTGACTTCTTCCTTAGCTTGTCACAGGACCTCTCTTACTGAAAAAAAAAAGCCCAAGGTAGCCACTCTACCTGAAAGCATGGCAAAGGTGTAGGTTACGGTGGCAGCTTCCCTCATATTACCCACAGTTGAAAGGAACAAGTCCACCTTTTCGAAAAAGCAAATACAACCAAGACAACGTCCACGAGCACTCTTAGCTCTTCATGACCACTTAGAATATGGCCGATCAGGAAACCAAAAACATTTCCAAAGGGCTTTGACAGGAAGGACTCCATCCTTGAGATTACAGGTCCCTGGAGCCAATGATTCCAGAATGTCACCGGTACCACTGACAAAGAGCTGAAAGGAATGAGGGATCCCTTACCGTTCCAAGTGTGCTTCATCCAGGTTATTGAAGTCAATTGAGGGATTTCTAAGACGATCCTGGGTCAACTCAAGATCCTCGGTTTCCAACGCCTGGTTAAGCAGAGCAACGGCTGACACCTTCTCTACTGTCGTGGACAGCTCCTCGGGGGCCAAGTAGTTCTGGAACAAAACATATGTCCTTCAGGAGAATTGTCACGGCATTATACAAAGTATCAATTCTTAAAATCCCCACGAAACACAAAAACGAAAAACCTGCTTGAAACACCTTGCTGCCAAAGGTGCCATGGTCACAGTTGAAGAAAAGGAAGTCAATAGGTAGGTGGATGAGAAGAAGAACAAGGATGCATGAGAAGGAATGACAGTGTAGTCCCTAATATTGCCAACAGCTGATAATTCGACAAGCTGACTATCAGGGCCACACGGGATGATAAGCTGGCAAGTAGCTGTGCTATTACTCCCGACAGAGTGCTTGCAGAAAGAGAAAGGCTTTTTCTTCAACCCTTACCTTCTCTTGTCACACCCATAGAGTGCTTAGGTTCCAAGGTAAAAGAATGCGAAGGCCTAGGCGACGGGGCTTCGGGACCTTCAGTAAGGTCACAGGGCCCTAACGTTTCAGGGTATCGCCCCGGGCCGGTGTTCCTCCGGCTTACCTCACTGACTGTTCCATCTCAGTCTGTTTGGTCAATCCCTTCCCTTCTGTCTTGGAATCAATGCTCAGGAGAGCTTCCAAGGCAGAAAAGGGGTAAGTAAGGGCTAGGCCATTAGTGTGAAGCTCGCGATCAGCCAGCTACCAAAGGCAACCAGGCCACACGGGAACCGAAGTCTGCAGGACCCCCGGTCCAATGCTCCCTCCAGGGGACCAGCCGTCATGGCAGTCCGGACGACGCAGTGCCTATGCTTTCTGGGGAATCACTACTTTAAGTGAAGGGCAACTAGATCCTATGGATGGCCGCAAAGTCCCAGCAGCTTTCTTCCCCTTCTGCCATGATCTCAGAGCAACACCTCATTTTCAAGAGGATTCTGCCCTTCCCAAGCAATGCTCCAGCCTCTGAGTCACTCATGCAGCCACAGACCTCCTGCACTTACCAAAGAGCTCTGTTCCTGAAGGTTGAACAGTTCATCCTGATACAGAACAGCAGCAAAGGGATGGACGGTCGGGAGCTGGGCCTCAGGTTTCATGAGTGCCATCACGGTGTTACTGGGATGACCTTCCCGAATCACAGCATTGATCTCATCGATAGCAGCGAGCCCTGGAGGACAAGGAGGCAGTCAGATGGCAGTCAGAATCACACTTTATGTACTTGCTGGTGTTTCCCCTTGAATCGCTCAGGGATTGGGGGTTTAACGATCACTACTCTTCCGGGCAGCACCAGCCTAGCCAATCACCACTTACCCTGACCACGGAGAGGTCTACAATACCTAGACCACATCAGAGATGAATGATCCTTGATGGAAAGGGGCAGATGGCGTGTCTCAGCCTTCCGGCACAACAAAAGGGGCCAAATAGTTGCGGAGCAGCTACAGTGGACAAGGTCACAGATTTCATCCCATGGGAGTTGGGGAGGTTTCAAACCAGGAGAAGCCCCCCGAGCCTCATGAATGGACTCGCACGAAAGTCCTCCACAAAAACAATGTCAAAAGCAGAAGGCAGAAAGAGGAAAAGGATGCCACACAACTTCAGGGGACTTGAGGGAACAAAAGTCTATCACCTCGCACTTCCTTCACAAAATGACATCACTTACTGTTGACTTCGTTGATGATCCCTTGGATTTCAACTTGAGTCATGAGGTCCTCCCTTTCATCTCTTTCCTCCTCAGAAAGGATATACTGAAAAAACAACAACTTCAATGGTTGCAGCCCAAAAGCAAACAGGCTTTCAAGAGTTCAGTCCTTCAGGGAATACCTTTCCCAATGGGCCACCGATTCTCACGTCCAACATGGGCTCGATAGATTACAGAATCAAAATGCACTTTGGTTCTTGTTGAACAGTGTTTGTAAAACCACATTTCTTTTCTCCTTCCATTGTTTCTCCTGTCTAGTTCTGCACGCTTCTATTTGGGATGTTGTTGGCAAAGATGATGGACTGCTTGGCCATTCCTCCAATACAACTTGGAGAGAAAGTTCTACAGAGAGCTACTTTTCTCTTGTAATCATCCTCTCAGAGCTCATAGCCTGGGCTTATTCTACAAAGCTGAGACTTTTATCACCCACATCAATCCCAACTAGAAAAATCTAATCATGGGAGGCAGGCATGATCTGGTGCTTTCGGGGGAACAGAACGAATCCTGGATGCAAGTTCTGGCCATATGGGGGAGAGGAAGGCAAGGAAGGGAACTTAAGCCTTGTCACTGAAAAACTGTTGCATGAAGTACACATTTTGATGCCTGTGATTTCATGCAGGAAGAAGTTTAAGGAGAAATATAGCGAGGATTGAGAATATTCTCAAGGAACAACATGAGGAGCACATGGGGATTCCTTGAAAACTAGGGTTGGGCAGTGATTCTAGGTCAGTGATGGTTGAGTCTTTTGGAAACTTTTGGAAACACTTTTGGGAACTGTGAGGTGCATTCCCCCACCCCACCTCCAGACTTGGTGCCCGGATCCCCATCCCCTGCTTTGCCCTGCCCACACTGCAACAATGTGTCACATCCCTCTCCCCAGCATTGGACAGAGGGGCTTTGTGGGGGGGATGAGGGCTCCCAGCTGGCTGGAGCCTGGGCAAGCCAACTCCTGTAGCCATAGGGACCTGCCCTTGCACCCAGCTGCGTTGGGGGGCTGGCTGAGTGAGGGGGCTGCTGCCTGGCCGTGGGCTGAGCAGGTGGCGCAAGCCCAGAGGGTAGTCAACTCAGAGACCCAGCTCCCCGCACTCACCATTTGGGAGTGGGGCCAGCACCCAGCCAGCCCATGCCTGGAGAAAGCTACCTCCTGAGGCCAGGGACCTTCCCCTACACCCAGTCCCGCCTGCCTATTGGGCTGCCATTCCCATGGGGTGGGAGCAGGGGCCAGAGGGAGCCTGGTTACCCTTTGGTGGCTGAGGTCACCCCCCACACTGCCACCTGGCAGGGAAGGACAGAAGAAAGTGGAGATCTTTTCAGGGCTGTGGGCGGCCTCTGCTCTACAGGAGAGGATACACCAACACCTTCCCCAAGCCATGCAGCACCGAAGCCCAGACAGAGGGGGGACAAAGGGAAGGTTTACCCTGAGCTCAGCGGCAGGAAAGCAAATCTGCAGAGGACGCATCCTCCACACCCACATCCAAGGAGAGATCTCTGGGTGCCGTCTTTGGCACACGAGCCATAGGTTCACCAGCACGCTTCTAGCTGTTGCAAAGTAAAGGACTCCCCATTCTTTCTATTGCAACCATATCTCCTAGTACTTTTCTGGTGAGCTTTGACAAAACTGCAAGTTGCTTATGCATTTGAGACCTTCTTTTACCTCATTATCTACTTTCAAATCCTCTTCTCTGTGCCCTGGCTTGTTTCCTACTAAGAAGTAAGGCTTCAAATATCTCCCTGGTAGTCACTGTTTATCAGCTGACAACTGTTCTATTTCCAGCACCCAGGAACACCCTTAACTATGTTTTACGTTTAATCATTAGCGAATAAAGTACCTTCTCTTCTTTCTGCTGTATGGCTTCCCAAAGTTCCTTTTGATAATTCGCAGCCAGGTTATCATCCACAGACGTTAAAGAGGCTTTGGGATTCTTGAGAGTTACAAGAGTCTCTCCTGCGATGCCCTTCTTAATGGCTTCAATGATGGCAATGACTGCAGAATGCACTGAACATGGGAGAGGAATAGAAGACATTTATTTTTAAAGCCAAAAAGCTAATGAGAGAAACATTGGGATGAAAAAAGCCGGCCTCCTATTACCTTAAATGATTGTCCACATTAAACTAAAGAAGAATGACTTTGCATTCAATGACTTGGGTGTGTGTGGGGGGCTGCGGAGGGGGGGGGTGTCCATTTTTGAGCCCTTACCTTCTGTCTGAGACTCAATACTATGTATTAGTTGCCAGGCAGAAGAGCGGGAAGGCCTAGGTTATTGTGGCAAAGAGAATTGACCAGGGTCACACAGCTAGGACCTGTCCCCAGTCACCTTGGAACTCAGCACACCTCCTGTCTCCAAGCCTTTTCTGTCCACTGAGTCCCTTAGCTGCCCTGAAGCTGTTGGTCCAGAAGTCTACAAATATTGAGATTATGTGCTCAGCGTTACATAGCTGAAAACGATCTGAGGCCGTGGTCTATACACAATAGGCCATATGGCTTTCATGGCTGTTGCTTGTTAAGAACTACCATCATTACGACATTTCCCACTTTCCTACATCCTCTTGTTTTCTTGGTTTGGCTGATGATGACTGTAAAAGGAATAATCTACATGCTCTCATGGGTTGCAAAGAGGAAATTAAAGCTCTGCCTATGTTAGCTGAGCTTCATCCTTGATAATTGACATAGAAACTGCTTCTCAGTTCCAGGATTCTTGTCGCTGAGGACAACAATTGAGAGGGACCTTAAAAACGAGTGAACCTCCAAGGATATTTAGGGAGGCTACAGGAAAGCAGAAGCCATAGAGTATTTGTGCAAGCCATTTCAAAGCTTTTGGCCTGAGTGGGGGTGGGGTGGAATTGCTTGACCAATAAGGGCCCTTTCCACTCTCAATCAGAGGCTGCCTTGATGCAGGGAAATGTTAGACGAGAATTCCACCCAAGGTCTTCTTGCCCAAATCCAACACGAGGCTCTCTACGCAACACAAGCAATTTGCCTGGCAGATTCCGCAAATTCCTGAGCAATGGAAGAATGGGAAAATAACCCTGTGGTGCCTAAAAGGGGCAACCTCGGGGTTCGGGAGGCTGGGCATGTTACAAAAGAACAAAAAGAAGACAACCCATGACGAAGCCGTACAATATTGGGCTCTCCATCTTTTTCAACATCAAGGTTTAGGAAAAAAAGATGCTCAAATTCCGTTTCAGTCCTGTCTCACAGAAAACTGTCAATCAGCACTAACCCTGACCAGGCAGGGCTACAAGACCCTGACCATATCAGAGATGAGTGATCCTTGACGAAAAGATGAAGATGGTGTCTCAGGCAACCTGCCCATCAAAAGGGACCAAAAAGATTTGGAGCAGCTACAGTTGACAAGGTGACACATAGCATTGCAAGAGAGCAGGGCACATGTCAAAGCTCGAGAAGAGCCCAAAGCCTTAAACATCGAGGCACATGCACGTCCGCCAACAAAACTACGGCGAAAGCATGAGACGAGAAGAGGAAAAGGATGCCTCACAACCTCTGCGACATGAGAGAAATGATGATGAGTGGCTGCTGACAAGTCAAAGAAGGGGAAACCAGGGCAGGGATGATTTCATTACAAAGATGAGAGGTGGGAAAGGCAAATATAACAACATAAACCGGGAAATATCCCACAGAGGACCTGAGAGCTGCAAAGTCCTGCAAAACCCTCCCAAAACAGATTAAGAAATTGAGGCCCATGGAGAACAAATCATTTTTCCCACAGTCCCAAAGGCCTTAGTGGCATAGCTGGGACCAGAAATGCAGACTCCTGATTTTGATCCATTTTGATCCTCGCAGGAATCTAAGGTTACTGACTCAAGGAAAGGGAACAAGAATACATTCTGCACCTACTAGGTGACACGCACTGTGCTGCTCGGTGCTGCATAAATATCATCTCCCTTTCATCCTGACCACAAATCTGAGAGGTAGCTACTATTATTTCCCCCATATGGGCATGGAGGAACCTCGGCCAGAGGCTCAATCATTGGCCCAGGGGCATATCACGAGGCAGTAGCTGAGACATGACTTGATCTCCAGTCTTCCTCACTATGCAGTCAGCACTTTAGGCACTGAGCCACACATCAGATATTTCCTCATTATTCCAGAATGTTTCCTCGGCCGAGGAAGACTTTAGTCCAATATCCCGCATCCTTTACATTTCTATCACCATCTGTGATGAAAATGATGAACAGAGCGCCACGGCCAAGAGGATGCAGTTATAGTCATTGCCATGAAAAAGTCACCTTTCGATATCATCTAGAGGGGAAGGTCAGTGGCTGTGGATAAGAGTGAGGAACCTGGACTTGAGAAGCCCTGGATTCAGTTCCGGCATCACATACTTTCCTACCTTTTCCTGACCTTGCGAAAGTCAAGGAACTCCACTTGCCTAGCCGTTACCGCTCTGCTGCCTGGCAACCAATATTTGTATTGATTCACTTTCCATGTACTAAGACAAAAATCATGTAATAAGACACATTAGGACAAGTTCCCCGCACCCCCAAATAGGACTGGAGTTAAAAATTGAGGAAACCATTGGCTAAAGGTCAAGCCTCGAATTATCCAGAAGACCGACATTCGCAAGCATTCTGCAAAACCAAACTGACTGCACTTACTTTCTTCTCCTTGAATTTCAGCTTCTTGAATTTCCTCATTGACCCTATCGATTTGATTCTGCATTTCGTCCGGCCTCAGGTTATCCTGTCCTTGAGATGAGGCTTCTCTTTTGATGGACATGAGCCTGCTAGCGTACCTAGGGAAGACAAGAGTCACCAAACATCCATTATCTTTAAATGTCCCTTTCAGTTGACGAAACACGACAGACACTGGGAGAGCGACCTATGGGAAGATTAGGAGAACAGGCAGGCAGCAGGGTTTGTCGCCCTTCCGTGACATTCACCCGAGAAGCATGTGTAAAACGATGACGTTGCAAAGGGAAAAGCCCTGTGGGGACTCGAGTGTCTAGAGGACGCCATGGCCACCCCAAAGAGCCTCTGACCACAAGGAACCCGCACCTCCGTAGGACTTACACAGGGATGGACAGCTATTTACAGCACACAGAAAATGACTTCCAGGTGGGGGCATGCCCACAAAGGGAAGGCTCAGGGAAGGGACGTCTCGCGTAGCTGTCCTGCCCTGACAGAACTAAAGTCTCTGTAAATCGTTGCGCCCACTTGCCCAGCCCTTCTTGTTCTTCTATCTTAGAAACGACAGGAGGAGAGGGATTAACAACATGGAAAAGAAGAAAAAAAAGGCATTGCTGTTGTCCAAGTGAGAGCTGAAGAATGGCCCCACTTGCCAGGGAGTCATTTCGATGGCCTGCAGATCTAAGAGATTCTGAGCATGCAGAATCCACCAGAGATGACAAGAGAGAAGCAGTTTCTCTCTGACCTTGTGGACCTGGCTAAACCCACTCTGAGAGTGTCAAGGCCAGAAGGGGCAAAGTGGTCTCAGGTCGGAAAGGTTTATCTCCATCGCAGTCACAGAGCCATGGTTTTCTACACACAGTTGGTTTCCTTATTCTTCTGACTGTGGAATTTGGAGTCAGAAGAGCTGGATGAAAATCCTGACTCTAGGTGGCTTGGGGTATTGAGAGTCAGGCGGAGAGAGGGGAGGTCTTCGATTCAAGGAGGACCCCAGACACTTCCTAGCTGCCTAACCATGGAGAAGTCACTTCGCCTGCATTCTCTAGCCCTTACTGCTCTTTGGCCTCAGAACCAAAGCCTAAGACAGATCCCAAGATTTAAAGCAAAGGGTAATTTTGGTTTCCTTTCGTTTTTCATCCTTAATCGGCCATCTACTACCAATGGGATCACAGGCAAAGCTAATAAACCTATCTAAGCCTCAGCTTCCTTCTCTGGTGCAGAGGTGGCTGGGCTAGGGAACCGCTAACAAATCTGTCCTCTGGAGAACTTTTGCTCACCTTCAGGGTGGGCGGTGAGGGGATGGGGGGTAAGGTGGGGCATTTTATAACTGTTAACACTGGGAGAGGACCAGCAATATCTCCCCTCGGGGGGGTCACCAACACAAATGAGGACAATCCCGTAGAGCCTGACTAAAAAGTATCCTGGCCTTGCCCTCTTCGACATGCAGGTATGTTTCTTTCTCAAACTTTTCACTTTGGTTTAGAACATCCATCCATCCTGCACTAATGGCTCCAGTGTCTTTGCTGTCCAGGAGTGAGTTCTGGCAGCATCAAATGAAAGGAACAGCAGCTGAACATGGGCACGTGCCAGCTAGGACCCTGTTCAGGGCTGTCCCAAGGAAATAGCAAAAGGAAGCCCCCTCTTCTCAATGTCTGCTTTGCCCCCTATTAGAGCAGGTGATGGGACAGATGGTTGGAGATAATGCAGGATGCCTGACAGTGATCAGATCTACGAGTGCAGAGAGGCTCCTTAAACACTGAGAGCTCAACATGGTCTGGCTCACGCAGGCCACAGAGGACTCAAAAGCAGGTCCTGCTGACTTCTTCCTTAGCTTGTCACAGGACCTCTCTTACTGAAAAAAAAAAGCCCAAGGTAGCCACTCTACCTGAAAGCATGGCAAAGGTGTAGGTTACGGTGGCAGCTTCCCTCATATTACCCACAGTTGAAAGGAACAAGTCCACCTTTTCGAAAAAGCAAATACAACCAAGACAACGTCCACGAGCACTCTTAGCTCTTCATGACCACTTAGAATATGGCCGATCAGGAAACCAAAAACATTTCCAAAGGGCTTTGACAGGAAGGACTCCATCCTTGAGATTACAGGTCCCTGGAGCCAATGATTCCAGAATGTCAGCGGTACCACTGACAAAGAGCTGAAAGGAATGAGGGATCCCTTACCGTTCCAAGTGTGCTTCATCCAGGTTATTGAAGTCAATTGAGGGATTTCTAAGACGATCCTGGGTCAACTCAAGATCCTCGGTTTCCAACGCCTGGTTAAGCAGAGCAACGGCTGACACCTTCTCTACTGTCGTGGACAGCTCCTCGGGGGCCAAGTAGTTCTGGAACAAAACATATGTCCTTCAGGAGAATTGTCACGGCATTATACAAAGTATCAATTCTTAAAATCCCCACGAAACACAAAAACGAAAAACCTGCTTGAAACACCTTGCTGCCAAAGGTGCCATGGTCACAGTTGAAGAAAAGGAAGTCAATAGGTAGGTGGATGAGAAGAAGAACAAGGATGCATGAGAAGGAATGACAGTGTAGTCCCTAATATTGCCAACAGCTGATAATTCGACAAGCTGACTATCAGGGCCACACGGGATGATAAGCTGGCAAGTAGCTGTGCTATTACTCCCGACAGAGTGCTTGCAGAAAGAGAAAGGCTTTTTCTTCAACCCTTACCTTCTCTTGTCACACCCATAGAGTGCTTAGGTTCCAAGGTAAAAGAATGCGAAGGCCTAGGCGACGGGGCTTCGGGACCTTCAGTAAGGTCACAGGGCCCTAACGTTTCAGGGTATCGCCCCGGGCCGGTGTTCCTCCGGCTTACCTCACTGACTGTTCCATCTCAGTCTGTTTGGTCAATCCCTTCCCTTCTGTCTTGGAATCAATGCTCAGGAGAGCTTCCAAGGCAGAAAAGGGGTAAGTAAGGGCTAGGCCATTAGTGTGAAGCTCGCGATCAGCCAGCTACCAAAGGCAACCAGGCCACACGGGAACCGAAGTCTGCAGGACCCCCGGTCCAATGCTCCCTCCAGGGGACCAGCCGTCATGGCAGTCCGGACGACGCAGTGCCTATGCTTTCTGGGGAATCACTACTTTAAGTGAAGGGCAACTAGATCCTATGGATGGCCGCAAAGTCCCAGCAGCTTTCTTCCCCTTCTGCCATGATCTCAGAGCAACACCTCATTTTCAAGAGGATTCTGCCCTTCCCAAGCAATGCTCCAGCCTCTGAGTCACTCATGCAGCCACAGACCTCCTGCACTTACCAAAGAGCTCTGTTCCTGAAGGTTGAACAGTTCATCCTGATACAGAACAGCAGCAAAGGGATGAACGGTCGGGAGCTGGGCCTCAGGTTTCATGAGTGCCATCACGGTGTTACTGGGATGACCTTCCCGAATCACAGCATTGATCTCATCGACAGCAGCGAGCCCTGGAGGACAAGGAGGCAGTCAGATGGCAGTCAGAATCACACTTTATGTACTTGCTGGTGTTTCCCCTTGAATCGCTCAGGGATTGGGGGTTTAACGATCACTACTCTTCCGGGCAGCACCAGCCTAGCCAATCACCACTTACCCTGACCACGGAGACTTCTACAATACCTAGACCACATCAGAGATGAATGATCCTTGATGGAAAGGGGCAGATGGCGTGTCTCAGCCTTCCGGCACAACAAAAGGGGCCAAATAGTTGCGGAGCAGCTACAGTGGACAAGGTCACAGATTTCATCCCATGGGAGTTGGGGAGGTTTCAAACCAGGAGAAGCCCCCCGAGCCTCATGAATGGACTCGCACGAAAGTCCTCCACAAAAACAATGTCAAAAGCAGAAGGCAGAAAGAGGAAAAGGATGCCACACAACTTCAGGGGACTTGAGGGAACAAAAGTCTATCACCTCGCACTTCCTTCACAAAATGACATCACTTACTGTTGACTTCGTTGATGATCCCTTGGATTTCAACTTGAGTCATGAGGTCCTCCCTTTCATCTCTTTCCTCCTCAGAAAGGATATACTGAAAAAACAACAACTTCAATGGTTGCAGCCCAAAAGCAAACAGGCTTTCAAGAGTTCAGTCCTTCAGGGAATACCTTTCCCAATGGGCCACCGATTCTCACGTCCAACATGGGCTCGATAGATTACAGAATCAAAATGCACTTTGGTTCTTGTTGAACAGTGTTTGTAAAACCACATTTCTTTTCTCCTTCCATTGTTTCTCCTGTCTAGTTCTGCACGCTTCTATTTGGGATGTTGTTGGCAAAGATGATGGACTGCTTGGCCATTCCTCCAATACAACTTGGAGAGAAAGTTCTACAGAGAGCTACTTTTCTCTTGTAATCATCCTCTCAGAGCTCATAGCCTGGGCTTATTCTACAAAGCAGAGACTTTTATCACCCACATCAATCCCAACTAGAAAAATCTAATCATGGGAGGCAGGCATGATCTGGTGCTTTCGGGGGAATAGAACGAATCCTGGATGCAAGTTCTGGCCATATGGGGGAGAGGAAGGCAAGGAAGGGAACTTAAGCCTTGTCACTGAAAAACTGTTGCATGAAGTACACATTTTGATGCCTGTGATTTCATGCAGGAAGAAGTTTAAGGAGAAATATAGCGAGGATTGAGAATATTCTCAAGGAACAACATGAGGAGCACATGGGGATTCCTTGAAAACTAGGGTTGGGCAGTGATTCTAGGTCAGTGATGGTTGAGTCTTTTGGAAACTTTTGGAAACACTTTTGGGAACTGTGCGGTGCCTTCCCACACCCCAACTCCAGACTTGGTGCCCGGATCCCCATCCCCTGCTTTGCCCTGCCCACACTGCAACAATGTGTCACATCCCTCTCCCCAGCATTGGACAGAGGGGCTTTGTGGGGGGGATGAGGGCTCCCAGCTGGCTGGAGCCTGGGCAAGCCAACTCCTGTAGCCATAGGGACCTGCCCTTGCACCCAGCTGCGTTGGGGGGCTGGCTGAGTGAGGGGGCTGCTGCCTGGCCGTGGGCTGAGCAGGTGGCGCAAGCCCAGAGGGTAGTCAACTCAGAGACCCAGCTCCCCGCACTCACCATTTGGGAGTGGGGCCAGCACCCAGCCAGCCCATGCCTGGAGAAAGCTACCTCCTGAGGCCAGGGACCTTCCCCTACACCCAGTCCCGCCTGCCTATTGGGCTGCCATTCCCATGGGGTGGGAGCAGGGGCCAGAGGGAGCCTGGTTACCCTTTGGTGGCTGAGGTCACCCCCCACACTGCCACCTGGCAGGGAAGGACAGAAGAAAGTGGAGATCTTTTCAGGGCTGTGGGCGGCCTCTGCTCTACAGGAGAGGATACACCAACACCTTCCCCAAGCCATGCAGCACCGAAGCCCAGACAGAGGGGGGACAAAGGGAAGGTTTACCCTGAGCTCAGCGGCAGGAAAGCAAATCTGCAGAGGACGCATCCTCCACACCCACATCCAAGGAGAGATCTCTGGGTGCCGTCTTTGGCACACGAGCCATAGGTTCACCAGCACGCTTCTAGCTGTTGCAAAGTAAAGGACTCCCCATTCTTTATATTGCAACCATATCTCCTAGTACTTTTCTGGTGAGCTTTGACAAAACTGCAAGTTGCTTATGCATTTGAGACCTTCTTTTACCTCATTATCTACTTTCAAATCCTCTTCTCTGTGCCCTGGCTTGTTTCCTACTAAGAAGTAAGGCTTCAAATATCTCCCTGGTAGTCACTGTTTATCAGCTGACAACTGTTCTATTTCCAGCACCCAGGAACACCCTTAACTATGTTTTACGTTTAATCATTAGCGAATAAAGTACCTTCTCTTCTTTCTGCTGTATGGCTTCCCAAAGTTCCTTTTGATAATTCGCAGCCAGGTTATCATCCACAGACGTTAAAGAGGCTTTGGGATTCTTGAGAGTTACAAGAGTCTCTCCTGCGATGCCCTTCTTAATGGCTTCAATGATGGCAATGACTGCAGAATGCACTGAACATGGGAGAGGAATAGAAGACATTTATTTTTAAAGCCAAAAAGCTAATGAGAGAAACATTGGGATGAAAAAAGCCGGTCTCCTATTACCTTAAATGATTGTCCACATTAAACTAAAGAAGAATGACTTTGCATTCAATGACTTGGGTGTGTGTGGGGGGCTGCGGAGGGGGGGGGTGTCCATTTTTGAGCCCTTACCTTCTGTCTGAGACTCAATGCTATGTATTAGTTGCCAGGCAGAAGAGCGGGAAGGCCTAGGTTATTGTGGCAAAGAGAATTGACCAGGGTCACACAGCTAGGACCTGTCCCCAGTCACCTTGGAACTCAGCACACCTCCTGTCTCCAAGCCTTTTCTATCCACTGAGTCCCTTAGCTGCCCTGAAGCTGTTGGTCCAGAAGTCTACAAATATTGAGATTATGTGCTCAGCGTTACATAGCTGAAAACGATCTGAGGCCGTGGTCTATACACAATAGGCCATATGGCTTTCATGGCTGTTGCTTGTTAAGAACTACCATCATTACGACATTTCCCACTTTCCTACATCCTCTTGTTTTCTTGGTTTGGCTGATGATGACTGTAAAAGGAATAATCTACATGCTCTCATGGGTTGCAAAGAGGAAATTAAAGCTCTGCCTATGTTAGCTGAGCTTCATCCTTGATAATTGACATAGAAACTGCTTCTCAGTTCCAGGATTCTTGTCGCTGAGGACAACAATTGAGAGGGACCTTAAAAACGAGTGAACCTCCAAGGATATTTAGGGAGGCTACAGGAAAGCAGAAGCGATAGAGTATTTGTGCAAGCCATTTCAAAGCTTTTGGCCTGAGTGGGGGTGGGGTGGAATTGCTTGACCAATAAGGGCCCTTTCCACTCTCAATCAGAGGCTGCCTTGATGCAGGGAAATGTTAGACGAGATTTCCACCCAAGGTCTTCTTGCCCAAATCCAACACGAGGCTCTCTATGCAACACAAGCAATTTGCCTGGCAGATTCCGCAAATTCCTGAGCAATGGAAGAATGGGAAAATAACCCTGTGGTGCCTAAAAGGGGCAACCTCGGGGTTCGGGAGGCTGGGCATGTTACAAAAGAACAAAAACAAGACAACCCATGACGAAGCCGTACAATATTGGGCTCTCCATCTTTTTCAACATCAAGGTTTAGGAAAAAAAGATGCTCAAATTCCGTTTCAGTCCTGTCTCACAGAAAACTGTCAATCAGCACTAACCCTGAACAGGCAGGGCTACAAGACCCTGACCATATCAGAGATGAGTGATCCTTGATGAAAAGATGAAGATGGTGTCTCAGGCAACCCCTGTCCATCAAAAGGGACCAAAAAGATTTGGAGCAGCTACAGCTGACAAGGTGACACATAGCATTGCAAGAGAGCAGGGCACATGTCAAAGCTCGAGAAGAGCCCAAAGCCTTAAACATCGAAGCACATGGACGTCCGCCAACAAAACTACGGCGAAAGCATGAGACGAGAAGAGGAAAACGATGCCTCACAACCTCTGCGACTTGAGAGAAATGATGATGAGTGGCTGCTGACAAGTCAAAGAAGGGGAAACCAGGGCAGGGATGATTTCATTACAAAGATGAGAGGTGGGAAAGGCAAATATAACAACATAAACCGGGAAATATCCCACAGAGGACCTGAGAGCTGCAAAGTCCTGCAAAACCCTCCCAAAACAGATTAAGAAATTGAGGCCCATGGAGAACAAATCATTTTTCCAACAGTCCCAAAGGACTTAGTGGCATAGCTGGGACCAGAAATGCAGACTCCTGATTTTGATCCATTTTGATCCTCTCAGGAATCTAAGGTTACTGACTCAAGGAATGGGAACAAGAATACATTCTGCCCCTACTAGGTGACACGCACTGTGCTGCTCGGTGCTGCATAAATATCATATCCCTTTCATCCTGACCACAAATCTGAGAGGTAGCTACTATTATTTCCCCCATATGGGCATGGAGGAACCTCGGCCAGAGGCTCAATCATTGGCCCAGGGGCATATCACGAGGCAGTAGCTGAGACATGACTTGAACTCCAGCCTTCCTCACTATGCAGTCAGCACTTTAGGCACTGAGCCACACATCAGATATTTCCTCATTATTCCAGAATGTTTCCTCGGCCGAGGAAGACTTTAGTCCAATATCCCGCATCCTTTACATTTCTATCACCATCTGTGATGAAAATGATGAACAGAGCGCCACGGCCAAGAGGATGAAGTTATAGTCAATGCCATGAAAAAGTCACCTTTCGATATCATCTAGAGGGGAAGGTCAGTGGCTGTGGATAAGAGTGAGGAACCTGGACTTGAGAAGCCCTGGATTCAGATCCGGCATCACATACTTTCCTACCTTTTCCTAACCTTGCGAAAGTCATGGAACTCCACTTGCCTAGCCCTTACCGCTCTGCTGCCTGGCAACCAATATTTGTATTGATTCACTTTCCATGAACTAAGACAAAAATCATGTAATAAGACACATTAGGACAAGTTCCCCGCACCCCCAAATAGGACTGGAGTTAAAAATTGAGGAAACCATTGGCTAAAGGTCAAGCCTCGAATTATCCTGAGGACAGACATTCGCAAGCATTCTGCAAAACCAAACTGACTGCACTTACTTTCTTCTCCTTGAATTTCAGCTTCTTGAATTTCCTCATTGACCCTATCGATTTGATTCTGCATTTCGTCCGGCCTCAGGTTATCCTGTCCTTGAGATGAGGCTTCTCTTTTGATGGACATGAGCCTGCTAGCGTACCTGGGGAAGACAAAAGTCACCAAACATCCATTATCTTTAAATGTCCCTTTCAGTTGACGAAACACGACAGACACTGGAAGAGCGACCTATGGGAAGAGTAGGAGAACAGGCAGGCAGCAGGGTTTGTCGCCCTTCCGTGACTTTCACCCGAGAAACATGTGTAAAACGATGACGTTGCAAAGGGAAAAGCCCTGTGGGGACTCGAGTGTCTAGAGGACACCATGGCCACCCCAAAGAGCCTCTGACCACAAGGAACCCGCACCTCCGTAGGACTTACACAGGGATGGACAGCTATTTACAGCACACAGAAAATGACTTCCAGGTGGGGGCATGCCCACAAAGGGAAGGCTCAGGGAAGGGACGTCTCGCGTAGCTGTCCTGCCCTGACAGAACTAAAGTCTCTGTAAATCGTTGCGCCCACTTGCCCAGCCCTTCTTGTTCTTCTGTCTTAGATAGGACAGGAGGAGAGGGATTAACAACATGGAAAAGAAGAAAAAAAAGGCATTGCTGTTGTCCAAGTGAGAGCTGAAGAACGGCCCCACTTGCCTGGGAGTCATTTCGATGGCCTGCAGATCTAAGAGATTCTGGGCATGCAGAATCCACCAGAGATGACAAGAGAAAAGCAGTTTCTCTCTGACCTTGTGGACCTGGCTAATCCCACTGTGAGAGTGTCAAGGCCAGAAGGGGCAAAGTGGTCTCATGCTGGAAAGGTTTATCTCCATCGCAGTCACAGAGCCATGGTTTTCTACAGACAGTTGGTTTCCTTATTCTTCTGACTGTGGAATTTGGAGTCAGAAGAGCTGGATGAAAATGCTGACTCTAGGTGGCTTGGGGTATTGAGAGTCAGGCTGAGAGAGGGGAGGTCTTCGATTCAAGGAGGACCCCAGACACTTCCTAGCTGCCTAACCATGGAGAAGTCACTTCGCCTGCATTCTCTAGCCCTTACTGCTCTTTGGCCTCAGAACCAAAGCCTAAGACAGATCCCAAGATTTAAAGCAAAGGGTAATTTTGGTTTCCTTTCGTTTTTCATCCTTAATCGGCCATCTACTACCAATGGGATCACAGGCAAAGCCAACAAACCTATCTAAGCCTCAGCTTCCTTCTCTGTTGCAGAGGTGGCTGGGGTAGGGAACCGCTAACAAATCTGTCCTCTGGAGAACTTTTGCTCACCTTCAGGGTGGGCGGTGAGGGGATGGGGGGTAAGGTGGGGCATTTTATAACTGTTAACACTGGGAGAGGACCAGCAATATCTCCCCTCGGGGGGGTCACCAACACAAATGAGGAGAATCCCGTAGAGCCTGACTAAAAAGTATCCTGGCCTTGCCCTCTTCGACATGCAGGTATGTTTCTTTCTCAAACTTTTCACTTTGGTTTAGAACATCCATCCATCCTGCACTAATGGCTCCAGTGTCTTTGCTGTCCAGGAGTGAGTTCTGGCAGCATCAAATGAAAGGAACAGCAGCTGAACATGGGCACGTGCCAGCTAGGACCCTGTTCAGGGCTGTCCCAAGGAAATAGCAAAAGGAAGCCCCCTCTTCTCAATGTCTGCTTTGCCCCCTATTAGAGCAGGTGATGGGACAGATGGTTGGAGATAATGCAGGATGCCTGACAGTGATCAGATCTACGAGTGCAGAGAGGCTCCTTAAACACTGAGAGCTCAACATGGTCTGGCTCACGCAGGCCACAGAGGACTCAAAAGCAGGTCCTGCTGACTTCTTCCTTAGCTTGTCACAGGACCTCTCTTACTGAAAAAAAAAAGCCCAAGGTAGCCACTCTACCTGAAAGCATGGCAAAGGTGTAGGTTACGGTGGCAGCTTCCCTCATATTACCCACAGTTGAAAGGAACAAGTCCACCTTTTCGAAAAAGCAAATACAACCAAGACAACGTCCACGAGCACTCTTAGCTCTTCATGACCACTTAGAATATGGCCGATCAGGAAACCAAAAACATTTCCAAAGGGCTTTGACAGGAAGGACTCCATCCTGGAGATTACAGGTCCCTGGAGCCAATGATTCCAGAATGTCAGCGGTACCACTGACAAAGAGCTGAAAGGAATGAGGGATCCCTTACCGTTCCAAGTGTGCTTCATCCAGGTTATTGAAGTCAATTGAGGGATTTCTAAGACGATCCTGGGTCAACTCAAGATCCTCGGTTTCCAACGCCTGGTTAAGCAGAGCAACGGCTGACACCTTCTCTACTGTCGTGGACAGCTCCTCGGGGGCCAAGTAGTTCTGGAACAAAACATATGTCCTTCAGGAGAATTGTCACGGCATTATACAAAGTATCAATTCTTAAAATCCCCACGAAACACAAAAACGAAAAACCTGCTTGAAACACCTTGCTGCCAAAGGTGCCATGGTCACAGTTGAAGAAAAGGAAGTCAATAGGTAGGTGGATGAGAAGAAGAACAAGGATGCATGAGAAGGAATGACAGTGTAGTCCCTAATATTGCCAACAGCTGATAATTCGACAAGCTGACTATCAGGGCCACACGGGATGATAAGCTGGCAAGTAGCTGTGCTATTACTCCCGACAGAGTGCTTGCAGAAAGAGAAAGGCTTTTTCTTCAACCCTTACCTTCTCTTGTCACACCGATAGAGTGCTTAGGTTCCAAGGTTAAAGAATGCGAAGGCCTAGGCGACGGGGCTTCGGGACCTTCAGTAAGGTCACAGGGCCCTAACGTTTCAGGGTATCGCCCCGGGCCGGTGTTCCTCCGGCTTACCTCACTGACTGTTCCATCTCAGTCTGTTTGGTCAATCCCTTCCCTTCTGTCTTGGAATCAATGCTCAGGAGAGCTTCCAAGGCAGAAAAGGGGTAAGTAAGGGCTAGGCCATTGGTGTGAAGCTCGCGATCAGCCAGCTACCAAAGGCAACCAGGCCACACGGGAACCGAAGTCTGCAGGACACCCGGTCCAATGCTCCCTCCACGGGACCAGCCGTCATGGCAGTCCGGACGACGCAGTGCCTATGCTTTCTGAGAATCACTACGTTAAGTGAAGGGCAACTAGATCATATGGATGGCCGCAAAGTCCCAGCAGCTTTCTTCCCCTTCTGCCATGATCTCAGAGCAACACCTCATTTTCAAGTGGATTCTGCCCTTCCCAAGCAATGCTCCAGCCTCCGAGTCACTCATGCAGCCACAGACCTCTTGCACTTACCAAAGAGCTCTGTTCCTGAAGGTTGAACAGTTCATCCTGATACAGAACAGCAGCAAAGGGATGAACGGTCGGGAGCTGGGCCTCAGGTTTCATGAGTGCCATCACGGTGTTACTGGGATGACCTTCCCGAATCACAGCATTGATCTCATCGACAGCAGCGAGCCCTGGAGGACAAGGAGGCAGTCAGATGGCAGTCAGAATCACACTTTATGTACTTGCTGGTGTTTCCCCTTGAATCGCTCAGGGATTGGGGGTTTAACGATCACTACTCTTCCGGGCAGCACCAGCCTAGCCAATCACCACTTACCCTGACCACGGAGAGGTCTACAATACCTAGACCACATCAGAGATGAATGATCCTTGATGGAAAGGGGCAGATGGCGTGTCTCAGCCTTCTGGCACAACAAAAGGGGCCAAATAGTTGCGGAGCAGCTACAGTGGACAAGGTCACAGATTTCATCCCATGGGAGTTGGGGAGGTTTCAAACCAGGAGAAGCCCCCGAGCCTCATGAATGGACTCGCACGAAAGTCCTCCACCAAAACAATGTCAAAAGCAGAAGGCAGAAAGAGGAAAAGGATGCCACACAACTTCAGGGGACTTGAGGGAACAAAAGTCTATCACCTCGCACTTCCTTCACAAAATGACATCACTTACTGTTGACTTCGTTGATGATCCCTTGGATTTCAACTTGAGTCATGAGGTCCTCACTTTCATCTCTTTCCTCCTCAGAAAGGATATACTGAAAAAACAACAACTTCAATGGTTGCAGCCCAAAAGCAAACAGGCTTTCAAGAGTTCAGTCCTTCAGGGAATACCTTTCCCAATGGGCCACCGATTCTCACGTCCAACATGGGCTCGATAGATTACAGAATCAAAATGCACTTTGGTTCTTGTTGAACAGTGTTTGTAAAACCACATTTCTTTTCTCCTTCCATTGTTTCTCCTGTCTAGTTCTGCACGCTTCTATTTGGGATGTTGTTGGCAAAGATGATGGACTGCTTGGCCATTCCTCCAATACAACTTGGAGAGAAAGTTCTACAGAGAGCTACTTTTCTCTTGTAATCATCCTCTCAGAGCTCATAGCCTGGGCTTATTCTACAAAGCTGAGACTTTTATCACCCACATCAATCCCAACTAGAAAAATCTAATCATGGGAGGCAGGCATGATCTGGTGCTTTCGGGGGAACAGAACGAATCCTGGATGCAAGTTCTGGCCATATGGGGGAGAGGAAGGCAAGGAAGGGAACTTAAGCCTTGTCACTGAAAAACTGTTGCATGAAGTACACATTTTGATGCCTGTGATTTCATGCAGGAAGAAGTTTAAGGAGAAATATAGCGAGGATTGAGAATATTCTCAAGGAACAACATGAGGAGCACATGGGGATTCCTTGAAAACTAGGGTTGGGCAGTGATTCTAGGTCAGTGATGGTTGAGTCTTTTGGAAACTTTTGGAAACACTTTTGGGAACTGTGCGGTGCCTTCCCACACCCCAACTCCAGACTTGGTGCCCGGATCCCCATCCCCTGCTTTGCCCTGCCCACACTGCAACAATGTGTCACATCCCTCTCCCCAGCATTGGACAGAGGGGCTTTGTGGGGGGGATGAGGGCTCCCAGCTGGCTGGAGCCTGGGCAAGCCAACTCCTGTAGCCATAGGGACCTGCCCTTGCACCCAGCTGCGTTGGGGGGCTGGCTGAGTGAGGGGGCTGCTGCCTGGCCATGGGCTGAGCAGGTGGCGCAAGCCCAGAGGGTAGTCAACTCAGAGACCCAGCTCCCCGCACTCACCATTTGGGAGTGGGGCCAGCACCCAGCCAGCCCATGCCTGGAGAAAGCTACCTCCTGAGGCCAGGGACCTTCCCCTACACCCAGTCCCGCCTGCCTATTGGGCTGCCATTCCCATGGGGTGGGAGCAGGGGCCAGAGGGAGCCTGGTTACCCTTTGGTGGCTGAGGTCACCCCCCACACTGCCACCTGGCAGGGAAGGACAGAAGAAAGTGGAGATCTTTTCAGGGCTGTGGGCGGCCTCTGCTCTACAGGAGAGGATACACCAACACCTTCCCCAAGCCATGCAGCACCGAAGCCCAGACAGAGGGGGGACAAAGGGAAGGTTTACCCTGAGCTCAGCGGCAGGAAAGCAAATCTGCAGAGGACGCATCCTCCACACCCACATCCAAGGAGAGATCTCTGGGTGCCGTCTTTGGCACACGAGCCATAGGTTCACCAGCACGCTTCTAGCTGTTGCAAAGTAAAGGACTCCCCATTCTTTCTATTGCAACCATATCTCCTAGTACTTTTCTGGTGAGCTTTGACAAAACTGCAAGTTGCTTATGCATTTGAGACCTTCTTTTACCTCATTATCTACTTTCAAATCCTCTTCTCTGTGCCCTGGCTTGTTTCCTACTAAGAAGTAAGGCTTCAAATATCTCCCTGGTAGTCACTGTTTATCAGCTGACAACTGTTCTATTTCCAGCACCCAGGAACACCCTTAACTATGTTTTACGTTTAATCATTAGCGAATAAAGTACCTTCTCTTCTTTCTGCTGTATGGCTTCCCAAAGTTCCTTTTGATAATTCGCAGCCAGGTTATCATCCACAGACGTTAAAGAGGCTTTGGGATTCTTGAGAGTTACAAGAGTCTCTCCTGCGATGCCCTTCTTAATGGCTTCAATGATGGCAATGACTGCAGCATGCACTGAACATGGGAGAGGAATAGAAGACATTTATTTTTAAAGCCAAAAAGCTAATGAGAGAAACATTGGGATGAAAAAAGCCGGCCTCCTATTACCTTAAATGATTGTCCACATTAATCTAAAGAAGAATGACTTTGCATTCAATGTCTTGGGTGTGTGTGGGGGGCTGCGGAGGGGGGGGTGTCCATTTTTGAGCCCTTACCTTCTGTCTGAGACTCAATACTATGTATTAGTTGCCAGGCAGAAGAGCGGGAAGGCCTAGGTTATTGTGGCAAAGAGAATTGACCAGGGTCACACAGCTAGGACCTGTCCCAGTCACCTTGTAACTCAGCATACCTCCTGTCTCCAAGCCTTTTCTGTCCACTGAGTCCCTTAGCTGCCCTGAAGCTGTTGGTCCAGAAGTCTACAAATATTGAGATTATGTGCTCAGCGTTACATAGCTGAAAACGATCTGAGGCCGTGGTCTATACACAATAGGCCATATGGCTTTCATGGCTGTTGCTTGTTAAGAACTACCATCATTACGACATTTCCCACTTTCCTACATCCTCTGGTTTTCTTGGTTTGGCTGATGATGACTGTAAAAGGAATAATCTACATGCTCTCATGGGTTGCAAAGAGGAAATTAAAGCTCTGCCTATGTTAGCTGAGCTTCATCCTTGATAATTGACATAGAAACTGCTTCTCAGTTCCAGGATTCTTGTCGCTGAGGACAACAATTGAGAGGGAACTTAAAAACGAGTGAACCTCCAAGGATATTTAGCGAGGCTACAGGAAAGCAGAAGTGATAGAGTATTTGTGCAAGCCATTTCAAAGCTTTTGGCCTGAGTGGGGGTGGGGTGGAATTGCTTGACCAATAAGGGCCCTTTCCACTCTCAATCAGAGGCTGCCTTGATGCAGGGAAATGTTAGACGAGATTTCCACCCAAGGTCTTCTTGCCCAAATCCAACACGAGGCTCTCTATGCAACACAAGCAATTTGCCTGGCAGATTCCGCAAATTCCTGAGCAATGGAAGAATGGGAAAATAACCCTGTGGTGCCTAAAAGGGGCAACCTCGGGGTTCGGGAGGCTGGGCATGTTACAAAAGAACAAAAAGAAGACAACCCATGACGAAGCCGTACAATATTGGGCTCTCCATCTTTTTCAACATCAAGGTTTAGGAAAAAAAGATGCTCAAATTCCGTTTCAGTCCTGTCTCACAGAAAACTGTCAATCAGCACTAACCCTGAACAGGCAGGGCTACAAGACCCTGACCATATCAGAGATGAGTGATCCTTGATGAAAAGATGAAGATGGTGTCTCAGGCAACCCCTGTCCATCAAAAGGGACCAAAAAGATTTGGAGCAGCTACAGCTGACAAGGTGACACATAGCATTGCAAGAGAGCAGGGCACATGTCAAAGCTCGAGAAGAGCCCAAAGCCTTAAACATCGAAGCACATGGACGTCCGCCAACAAAACTACGGCGAAAGCATGAGACGAGAAGAGGAAAACGATGCCTCACAACCTCTGCGACTTGAGAGAAATGATGATGAGTGGCTGCTGACAAGTCAAAGAAGGGTAAACCAGGGCAGGGATGATTTCATTACAAAGATGAGGGGTGGGAAAGGCAAATATAACAACATAAACCTGGAAATATCCCACAGAGGACCTGAGAGCTGCAAAGTCCTGCAAAACCCTCCCAAAACAGATTAAGAAATTGAGGCCCATGGAGAACAAATCATTTTTCCAACAGTCCCAAAGGACTTAGTGGCATAGCTGGGACCAGAAATGCAGACTCCTGATTTTGATCCATTTTGATCCTCTCAGGAATCTAAGGTTACTGACTCAAGGAATGGGAACAAGAATACATTCTGCCCCTACTAGGTGACACGCACTGTGCTGCTCGGTGCTGCATAAATATCATCTCCCTTTCATCCTGACCACAACCCTGAGAGGTAGCTACTATTATTTCCCCCATATTGGCGTGGAAGAACCTCGGCCAGAGGCTCAATCATTGGCCCAGGGGCATATCACGAGGCAGTAGCTGAGACATGACTTGAACTCCAGCCTTCCTCACTATGCAGTCAGCACTTTACGCACTGAGCCACACATCAGATATTTCCTCATTATTCCAGAATGTTTCCTTGGCCGAGAAAGACTTTAGTCCAATATCCCGCATCCTTTACATTTCTATCACCATCTGTGATCAAAATGATGAACAGAGCGCCACGGCCAAGAGGATGAAGTTATAGTCAATGCCATGAAAAAGTCACCTTTCGATATCATCTAGAGGGGAAGGTCAGTGGCTGTGGATAAGAGTGAGGAACCTGGACTTGAGAAGCCCTGGATTCAGATCCGGCATCACATACTTTCCTACCTTTTCCTAACCTTGCGAAAGTCAAGGAACTCCACTTGCCTAGCCCTTACCGCTCTGCTGCCTGGCAACCAATATTTGTATTGATTCACTTTCCATGAACTAAGACAAAAATCATGTAATAAGACACATTAGGACAAGTTCCCCGCACCCCCAAATAGGACTGGAGTTAAAAATTGAGGAAACCATTGGCTAAAGGTCAAGCCTCGAATTATCCTGAGGACAGACATTCGCAAGCATTCTGCAAAACCAAACTGACTGCACTTACTTTCTTCTCCTTGAATTTCAGCTTCTTGAATTTCCTCATTGACCCTATTGATTTGATTCTGCATTTCGTCCGGCCTCAGGTTATCCTGTCCTTGAGATGAGGCTTCTCTTTTGATGGACATGAGCCTGCTAGCGTACCTGGGGAAGACAAAAGTCACCAAACATCCATTATCTTTAAATGTCCCTTTCAGTTGACGAAACACGACAGACACTGGAAGAGCGACCTATGGGAAGAGTAGGAGAACAGGCAGGCAGCAGGGTTTGTCGCCCTTCCGTGACATTCACCCGAGAAGCATGTGTAAAACGATGACGTTGCAAAGGGAAAAGCCCTGTGGGGACTCGAGTGTCTAGAGGACGCCATGGCCACCCCAAAGAGCCTCTGACCACAAGGAACCCGCACCTCCGTAGGACTTACACAGGGATGGACAGCTATTTACGGCACACCGAAAATGACTTCCAGGTGGGGGCATGCCCACAAAGGGAAGGCTCAGGGAAGGGACGTCTCGCGTAGCTGTCCTGCCCTGACAGAACTAAAGTCTCTGTAAATCGTTGCGCCCACTTGCCCAGCCCTTCTTGTTCTTCTGTCTTAGATAGGACAGGAGGAGAGGGATTAACAACATGGAAAAGAAGAAAAAAAAGGCATTGCTGTTGTCCAAGTGAGAGCTGAAGAACGGCCCCACTTGCCTGGGAGTCATTTCGATGGCCTGCAGATCTAAGATATTCTGGGCATGCAGAATCCACCAGAGATGACAAGAGAAAAGCAGTTTCTCTCTGACCTTGTGGACCTGGCTAATCCCACTGTGAGAGTGTCAAGGCCAGAAGGGGCAAAGTGGTCTCATGCTGGAAAGGTTTATCTCCATCGCAGTCACAGAGCCATGGTTTTCTACAGACAGTTGGTTTCCTTATTCTTCTGACTGTGGAATTTGGAGTCAGAAGAGCTGGATGAAAATGCTGACTCTAGGTGGCTTGGGGTATTGAGAGTCAGGCTGAGAGAGGGGAGGTCTTCGATTCAAGGAGGACCCCAGACACTTCCTAGCTGCCTAACCATGGAGAAGTCACTTCGCCTGCATTCTCTAGCCCTTACTGCTCTTTGGCCTCAGAACCAAAGCCTAAGACAGATCCCAAGATTTAAAGCAAAGGGTAATTTTGGTTTCCTTTCGTTTTTCATCCTTAATCGGCCATCTACTACCAATGGGATCACAGGCAAAGCCAACAAACCTATCTAAGCCTCAGCTTCCTTCTCTGTTGCAGAGGTGGCTGGGGTAGGGGACCCCTAACAAATCTGTCCTCTGGAGAACTTTTGCTCACCTTCAGGGTGGGCGATGAGGGGATGGGGGGTAAGGTGGGGCATTTTATAACTGTTAACACTGGGAGAGGACCAGCAATATCTCCGCTCGGGGGGGTCACCAACACAAATGAGGACAATCCCGTAGAGCCTGACTAAAAAGTATCCTGGCCTTGCCCTCTTCCACATGCAGGTATGTTTCTTTCTCAAACTTTTCACTTTGGTTTAGAACATCCATCCATCCTGCACTAATGGCTCCAGTGTCTTTGCTGTCCAGGAGTGAGTTCTGGCAGCATCAAATGAAAGGAACAGCAGCTGAACATGGGCACGTGCCAGCTAGGACCCTGTTCAGGGCTGTCCCAAGGAAATAGCAAAAGGAAGCCCCCTCTTCTCAATGTCTGCTTTGCCCCCTATTAGAGCAGGTGATGGGACAGATGGTTGGAGATAATGCAGGATGCCTGACAGTGATCAGATCTACCAGTGCAGAGAGGCGCCTTAAACACTGAGAGCTCAACATGGTCTGGCTCACGCAGGCCACAGAGGACTCAAAAGCAGGTCCTGCTGACTTCTTCCTGAACTTGTCACAGGACTTCTCTTACTGGACAGAAAGCCCAAGGTAGCCACGCTACCTGAAAGCATGGCAAAGGTGTAGGTTACGGTGGCAGCTTCCCTCATATCCCCCACAGTTGAAAGGAACAAGTCCACCTTTTCGGAAAAGCAAATACAACCAAGACAACGTCCACGAGCACTCTTAGCTCTTGATGACCACTTAGAATATGGCCGATCAGGAAACCAAAAACATTTCCAAAGGGCTTTGACAGGAAGGACTCCATCCTGGAGATTACAGGTCCCTGGAGCCAATGATTCCAGAATGTCAGCGGTACCACTGACAAAGAGCTGAAAGGAATGAGGGATCCCTTACCGTTCCAAGTGTGCTTCATCCAGGTTATTGAAGTCAATTGAGGGATTTCTAAGACGATCCTGGGTCAACTCAAGATCCTCGGTTTCCAACGCCTGGTTAAGCAGAGCAACGGCTGACACCTTCTCTACTGTCGTGGACAGCTCCTCGGGGGCCAAGTAGTTCTGGAACAAAACATATGTCCTTCAGGAGAATTGTCACGGCATTATACAAAGTATCAATTCTTAAAATCCCCACGAAACACAAAAACGAAAAACCTGCTTGAAACACCTTGCTGCCAAAGGTGCCATGGTCACAGTTGAAGAAAAGGAAGTCAATAGGTAGGTGGATGAGAAGAAGAACAAGGATGCATGAGAAGGAATGACAGTGTAGTCCCTAATATTGCCAACAGCTGATAATTCGACAAGCTGACTATCAGGGCCACACGGGATGATAAGCTGGCAAGTAGCTGTGCTATTACTCCCGACAGAGTCCTTGCAGAAAGAGAAAGGCTTTTTCTTCAACCCTTACCTTCTCTTGTGACACCGATAGAGTGCTTAGGTTCCAAGGTAAAAGAATGCGAAGGCCTAGGCGACGGGGCTTCGGGACCTTCAGTAAGGTCACAGGGCCCTAACGTTTCAGGGTATCGCCCCGGGCCGGTGTTCCTCCGGCTTACCTCACTGACTGTTCCATCTCAGTCTGTTTGGTCAATCCCTTCCCTTCTGTCTTGGAATCAATGCTCAGGAGAGCTTCCAAGGCAGAAAAGGGGTAAGTAAGGGCTAGGCCATTGGTGTGAAGCTCGCGATCAGCCAGCTACCAAAGGCAACCAGGCCACACGGGAACCGAAGTCTGCAGGACACCCGGTCCAATGCTCCCTCCACGGGACCAGCCGTCATGGCAGTCCGGACGACGCAGTGCCTATGCTTTCTGGGAATCACTACGTTAAGTGAAGGGCAACTAGATCCTATGGATGGCCGCAAAGTCCCAGCAGCTTTCTTCCCCTTCTGCCATGATCTCAGAGCAACACCTCATTTTCAAGTGGATTCTGCCCTTCCCAAGCAATGCTCCAGCCTCCGAGTCACTCATGCAGCCACAGACCTCCTGCACTTACCAAAGAGCTCTGTTCCTGAAGGTTGAACAGTTCATCCTGATACAGAACAGCAGCAAAGGGATGAACGGTCGGGAGCTGGGCCTCAGGTTTCATGAGTGCCATCACGGTGTTACTGGGATGACCTTCCCGAATCACAGCATTGATCTCATCGACAGCAGCGAGCCCTGGAGGACAAGGAGGCAGTCAGATGGCAGTCAGAATCACACTTTATGTACTTGCTGGTGTTTCCCCTTGAATCGCTCAGGGATTGGGGGTTTAACGATCACTACTCTTCCGGGCAGCACCAGCCTAGCCAATCACCACTTACCCTGACAACGGAGAGGTCTACAATACCTAGACCACATCAGAGATGAATGATCCTTGATGGAAAGGGGCAGATGGCGTGTCTCAGCCTTCCGGCACAACAAAAGGGGCCAAATAGTTGCGGAGCAGCTACAGTGGACAAGGTCACAGATTTCATCCCATGGGAGTTGGGGAGGTTTCAAACCAGGAGAAGCCCCCGAGCCTCATGAATGGACTCGCACGAAAGTCCTCCACCAAAACAATGTCAAAAGCAGAAGGCAGAAAGAGGAAAAGGATGCCACACAACTTCAGGGGACTTGAGGGAACAAAAGTCTATCACCTCGCACTTCCTTCACAAAATGACATCACTTACTGTTGACTTCGTTGATGATCCCTTGGATTTCAACTTGAGTCATGAGGTCCTCCCTTTCATCTCTTTCCTCCTCAGAAAGGATATACTGAAAAAACAACAACTTCAATGGTTGCAGCCCAAAAGCAAACAGGCTTTCAAGAGTTCAGTCCTTCAGGGAATACCTTTCCCAATGGGCCACCGATTCTCACGTCCAACATGGGCTCGATAGATTACAGAATCAAAATGCACTTTGGTTCTTGTTGAACAGTGTTTGTAAAACCACATTTCTTTTCTCCTTCCATTGTTTCTCCTGTCTAGTTCTGCACGCTTCTATTTGGGATGTTGTTGGCAAAGATGATGGACTGCTTGGCCATTCCTCCAATACAACTTGGAGAGAAAGTTCTACAGAGAGCTACTTTTCTCTTGTAATCGTCCTCTCAGAGCTCATAGCCTGGGCTTATTCTACAAAGCTGAGACTTTTATCACCCACATCAATCCCAACTAGAAAAATCTAATCATGGGAGGCAGGCATGATCTGGTGCTTTCGGGGGAACAGAACGAATCCTGGATGCAAGTTCTGGCCATATGGGGGAGAGGAAGGCAAGGAAGGGAACTTAAGCCTTGTCACTGAAAAACTGTTGCATGAAGTACACATTTTGATGCCTGTGATTTCATGCAGGAAGAAGTTTAAGGAGAAATATAGCGAGGATTGAGAATATTCTCAAGGAACAACATGAGGAGCACATGGGGATTCCTTGAAAACTAGGGTTGGGCAGTGATTCTAGGTCAGTGATGGTTGAGTCTTTTGGAAACTTTTGGAAACACTTTTGGGAACTCTGCGGTGCCTTCCCACACCCCAACTCCAGACTTGGTGCCCGGATCCCCATCCCCTGCTTTGCCCTGCCCACACTGCAACAATGTGTCACATCCCTCTCCCCAGCATTGGACAGAGGGGCTTTGTGGGGGGGATGAGGGCTCCCAGCTGGCTGGAGCCTGGGCAAGCCAACTCCTGTAGCCATAGGGACCTGCCCTTGCACCCAGCTGCGTTGGGGGGCTGGCTGAGTGAGGGGGCTGCTGCCTGGCCGTGGGCTGAGCAGGTGGCGCAAGCCCAGAGGGTAGTCAACTCAGAGACCCAGCTCCCCGCACTCACCATTTGGGAGTGGGGCCAGCACCCAGCCAGCCCATGCCTGGAGAAAGCTACCTCCTGAGGCCAGGGACCTTCCCCTACACCCAGTCCCGCCTGCCTATTGGGCTGCCATTCCCATGGGGTGGGAGCAGGGGCCAGAGGGAGCCTGGTTACCCTTTGGTGGCTGAGGTCACCCCCCACACTGCCACCTGGCAGGGAAGGACAGAAGAAAGTGGAGATCTTTTCAGGGCTGTGGGCGGCCTCTGCTCTACAGGAGAGGATACACCAACACCTTCCCCAAGCCATGCAGCACCGAAGCCCAGACAGAGGGGGGACAAAGGGAAGGTTTACCCTGAGCTCAGCGGCAGGAAAGCAAATCTGCAGAGGACGCATCCTCCACACCCACATCCAAGGAGAGATCTCTGGGTGCCGTCTTTGGCACACGAGCCATAGGTTCACCAGCACGCTTCTAGCTGTTGCAAAGTAAAGGACTCCCCATTCTTTCTATTGCAACCATATCTCCTAGTACTTTTCTGGTGAGCTTTGACAAAACTGCAAGTTGCTTATGCATTTGAGACCTTCTTTTACCTCATTATCTACTTTCAAATCCTCTTCTCTGTGCCCTGGCTTGTTTCCTACTAAGAAGTAAGGCTTCAAATATCTCCCTGGTAGTCACTGTTTATCAGCTGACAACTGTTCTATTTCCAGCACCCAGGAACACCCTTAACTATGTTTTACGTTTAATCATTAGCGAATAAAGTACCTTCTCTTCTTTCTGCTGTATGGCTTCCCAAAGTTCCTTTTGATAATTCGCAGCCAGGTTATCATCCACAGACGTTAAAGAGGCTTTGGGATTCTTGAGAGTTACAAGAGTCTCTCCTGCGATGCCCTTCTTAATGGCTTCAATGATGGCAATGACTGCAGCATGCACTGAACATGGGAGAGGAATAGAAGACATTTATTTTTAAAGCCAAAAAGCTAATGAGAGAAACATTGGGATGAAAAAAGCCGGCCTCCTATTACCTTAAATGATTGTCCACATTAATCTAAAGAAGAATGACTTTGCATTCAATGTCTTGGGTGTGTGTGGGGGGCTGCGGAGGGGGGGGTGTCCATTTTTGAGCCCTTACCTTCTGTCTGAGACTCAATACTATGTATTAGTTGCCAGGCAGAAGAGCGGGAAGGCCTAGGTTATTGTGGCAAAGAGAATTGACCAGGGTCACACAGCTAGGACCTGTCCCAGTCACCTTGTAACTCAGCATACCTCCTGTCTCCAAGCCTTTTCTGTCCACTGAGTCCCTTAGCTGCCCTGAAGCTGTTGGTCCAGAAGTCTACAAATATTGAGATTATGTGCTCAGCGTTACATAGCTGAAAACGATCTGAGGCCGTGGTCTATACACAATAGGCCATATGGCTTTCATGGCTGTTGCTTGTTAAGAACTACCATCATTACGACATTTCCCACTTTCCTACATCCTCTGGTTTTCTTGGTTTGGCTGATGATGACTGTAAAAGGAATAATCTACATGCTCTCATGGGTTGCAAAGAGGAAATTAAAGCTCTGCCTATGTTAGCTGAGCTTCATCCTTGATAATTGACATAGAAACTGCTTCTCAGTTCCAGGATTCTTGTCGCTGAGGACAACAATTGAGAGGGACCTTAAAAACGAGTGAACCTCCAAGGATATTTAGGGAGGCTACAGGAAAGCAGAAGCCATAGAGTATTTGTGCAAGCCATTTCAAAGCTTTTGGCCTGAGTGGGGGTGGGGTGGAATTGCTTGACCAATAAGGGCCCTTTCCACTCTCAATCAGAGGCTGCCTTGATGCAGGGAAATGTTAGACGAGATTTCCACCCAAGGTCTTCTTGCCCAAATCCAACACGAGGCTCTCTATGCAACACAAGCAATTTGCCTGGCAGATTCCGCAAATTCCTGAGCAATGGAAGAATGGGAAAATAACCCTGTGGTGCCTAAAAGGGGCAACCTCGGGGTTCGGGAGGCTGGGCATGTTACAAAAGAACAAAAACAAGACAACCCATGACGAAGCCGTACAATATTGGGCTCTCCATCTTTTTCAACATCAAGGTTTAGGAAAAAAAGATGCTCAAATTCCGTTTCAGTCCTGTCTCACAGAAAACTGTCAATCAGCACTAACCCTGAACAGGCAGGGCTACAAGACCCTGACCATATCAGAGATGAGTGATCCTTGATGAAAAGATGAAGATGGTGTCTCAGGCAACCCCTGTCCATCAAAAGGGACCAAAAAGATTTGGAGCAGCTACAGCTGACAAGGTGACACATAGCATTGCAAGAGAGCAGGGCACATGTCAAAGCTCGAGAAGAGCCCAAAGCCTTAAACATCGAAGCACATGGACGTCCGCCAACAAAACTACGGCGAAAGCATGAGACGAGAAGAGGAAAACGATGCCTCACAACCTCTGCGACTTGAGAGAAATGATGATGAGTGGCTGCTGACAAGTCAAAGAAGGGTAAACCAGGGCAGGGATGATTTCATTACAAAGATGAGGGGTGGGAAAGGCAAATATAACAACATAAACCTGGAAATATCCCACAGAGGACCTGAGAGCTGCAAAGTCCTGCAAAACCCTCCCAAAACAGATTAAGAAATTGAGGCCCATGGAGAACAAATCATTTTTCCAACAGTCCCAAAGGACTTAGTGGCATAGCTGGGACCAGAAATGCAGACTCCTGATTTTGATCCATTTTGATCCTCTCAGGAATCTAAGGTTACTGACTCAAGGAATGGGAACAAGAATACATTCTGCCCCTACTAGGTGACACGCACTGTGCTGCTCGGTGCTGCATAAATATCATCTCCCTTTCATCCTGACCACAACCCTGAGAGGTAGCTACTATTATTTCCCCCATATTGGCGTGGAAGAACCTCGGCCAGAGGCTCAATCATTGGCCCAGGGGCATATCACGAGGCAGTAGCTGAGACATGACTTGAACTCCAGCCTTCCTCACTATGCAGTCAGCACTTTACGCACTGAGCCACACATCAGATATTTCCTCATTATTCCAGAATGTTTCCTTGGCCGAGAAAGACTTTAGTCCAATATCCCGCATCCTTTACATTTCTATCACCATCTGTGATCAAAATGATGAACAGAGCGCCACGGCCAAGAGGATGAAGTTATAGTCAATGCCATGAAAAAGTCACCTTTCGATATCATCTAGAGGGGAAGGTCAGTGGCTGTGGATAAGAGTGAGGAACCTGGACTTGAGAAGCCCTGGATTCAGATCCGGCATCACATACTTTCCTACCTTTTCCTAACCTTGCGAAAGTCAAGGAACTCCACTTGCCTAGCCCTTACCGCTCTGCTGCCTGGCAACCAATATTTGTATTGATTCACTTTCCATGAACTAAGACAAAAATCATGTAATAAGACACATTAGGACAAGTTCCCCGCACCCCCAAATAGGACTGGAGTTAAAAATTGAGGAAACCATTGGCTAAAGGTCAAGCCTCGAATTATCCTGAGGACAGACATTCGCAAGCATTCTGCAAAACCAAACTGACTGCACTTACTTTCTTCTTCTTGAATTTCAGCTTCTTGAATTTCCTCATTGACCCTATTGATTTGATTCTGCATTTCGTCCGGCCTCAGGTTATCCTGTCCTTGAGATGAGGCTTCTCTTTTGATGGACATGAGCCTGCTAGCGTACCTGGGGAAGACAAAAGTCACCAAACATCCATTATCTTTAAATGTCCCTTTCAGTTGACGAAACACGACAGACACTGGAAGAGCGACCTATGGGAAGAGTAGGAGAACAGGCAGGCAGCAGGGTTTGTCGCCCTTCCGTGACATTCACCCGAGAAGCATGTGTAAAACGATGACGTTGCAAATGGAAAAGCCCTGTGGGGACTCGAGTGTCTAGAGGACGCCATGGCCACCCCAAAGAGCCTCTGACCACAAGGAACCCGCACCTCCGTAGGACTTACACAGGGATGGACAGCTATTTACGGCACACCGAAAATGACTTCCAGGTGGGGGCATGCCCACAAAGGGAAGGCTCAGGGAAGGGACGTCTCGCGTAGCTGTCCTGCCCTGACAGAACTAAAGTCTCTGTAAATCGTTGCGCCCACTTGCCCAGCCCTTCTTGTTCTTCTGTCTTAGATAGGACAGGAGGAGAGGGATTAACAACATGGAAAAGAAGAAAAAAAAGGCATTGCTGTTGTCCAAGTGAGAGCTGAAGAACGGCCCCACTTGCCTGGGAGTCATTTCGATGGCCTGCAGATCTAAGATATTCTGGGCATGCAGAATCCACCAGAGATGACAAGAGAAAAGCAGTTTCTCTCTGACCTTGTGGACCTGGCTAATCCCACTGTGAGAGTGTCAAGGCCAGAAGGGGCAAAGTGGTCTCATGCTGGAAAGGTTTATCTCCATCGCAGTCACAGAGCCATGGTTTTCTACAGACAGTTGGTTTCCTTATTCTTCTGACTGTGGAATTTGGAGTCAGAAGAGCTGGATGAAAATCCTGACTCTAGGTGGCTTGGGGTATTGAGAGTCAGGCTGAGAGAGGGGAGGTCTTCGATTCAAGGAGGACCCCAGACACTTCCTAGCTGCCTAACCATGGAGAAGTCACTTCGCCTGCATTCTCTAGCCCTTACTGCTCTTTGGCCTCAGAACCAAAGCCTAAGACAGATCCCAAGATTTAAAGCAAAGGGTAATTTTGGTTTCCTTTCGTTTTTCATCCTTAATCGGCCATCTACTACCAATGGGATCACAGGCAAAGCCAACAAACCTATCTAAGCCTCAGCTTCCTTCTCTGTTGCAGAGGTGGCTGGGGTAGGGGACCCCTAACAAATCTGTCCTCTGGAGAACTTTTGCTCACCTTCAGGGTGGGCGATGAGGGGATGGGGGGTAAGGTGGGGCATTTTATAACTGTTAACACTGGGAGAGGACCAGCAATATCTCCGCTCGGGGGGGTCACCAACACAAATGAGGACAATCCCGTAGAGCCTGACTAAAAAGTATCCTGGCCTTGCCCTCTTCCACATACAGGTATGTTTCTTTCTCAAACTTTTCACTTTGGTTTAGAACATCCATCCATCCTGCACTAATGGCTCCAGTGTCTTTGCTGTCCAGGAGTGAGTTCTGGCAGCATCAAATGAAAGGAACAGCAGCTGAACATGGGCACGTGCCAGCTAGGACCCTGTTCAGGGCTGTCCCAAGGAAATAGCAAAAGGAAGCCCCCTCTTCTCAATGTCTGCTTTGCCCCCTATTAGAGCAGGTGATGGGACAGATGGTTGGAGATAATGCAGGATGCCTGACAGTGATCAGATCTACCAGTGCAGAGAGGCGCCTTAAACACTGAGAGCTCAACATGGTCTGGCTCACGCAGGCCACAGAGGACTCAAAAGCAGGTCCTGCTGACTTCTTCCTGAACTTGTCACAGGACTTCTCTTACTGGACAGAAAGCCCAAGGTAGCCACGCTACCTGAAAGCATGGCAAAGGTGTAGGTTACGGTGGCAGCTTCCCTCATATCCCCCACAGTTGAAAGGAACAAGTCCACCTTTTCGGAAAAGCAAATACAACCAAGACAACGTCCACGAGCACTCTTAGCTCTTGATGACCACTTAGAATATGGCCGATCAGGAAACCAAAAACATTTCCAAAGGGCTTTGACAGGAAGGACTCCATCCTGGAGATTACAGGTCCCTGGAGCCAATGATTCCAGAATGTCACCGGTACCACTGACAAAGAGCTGAAAGGAATGAGGGATCCCTTACCGTTCCAAATGTGCTTCATCCAGGTTCTTGAAGTCAATTGAGGGATTTCTGAGACGATCCTGGGTCAACTCAAGATCCTCGGTTTCCAACGCCTGGTTAAGCAGAGCAATGGCTGACACCTTCTCTACTGTCGTGGACAGCTCCTCGGGGGCCAAGTAGTTCTGGAGCAAAACATATGTCCTTCAGGAGAATTGTCACGGCATTATACAAAGTATCAATTCTTAAAATCCCCACGAAACACAAAAACGAAAAACCTGCCTGAAACACCTTGCTGCCAAAGGTGCCATGGTCACAATTGAAGAAAAGGAAGTCAATAGGTAGGTGGATGAGAAGAAGAACAAGGATGCATGAGAAGGAATGCCAGTGTAGTCCCTAATATTGCCAACAGCTGATAATTCGACAAGCTGACTATCAGGGCCACACGGGATGATAAGCTGGCAAGGAGCTGTGCTATTACTCCCGACAGAGTGCTTGCAGAAAGAGAAAGGCTTTTTCTTCAACCCTTACCTTCTCTTGTGACACCGATAGAGTGCTTAGGTTCCAAGGTAAAAGAATGCGAAGGCCTAGGCGACGGGGCTTCGGGACCTTCAGTAAGGTCACAGGCCCTAATGTTTCAGGGTATCGCCCCGGGCCGGTGTTCCTCCGGCTTACCTCACTGACTGTTCCATCTCAGTCTGTTTGGTCAATCCCTTCCCTTCTGTCTTGGAATCAATGCTCAGGAGAGCTTCCAAGGCAGAAAAGTGGTAAGTAAGGGCTAGGCCATTGGCGTGAAGCTCGCGATCAGCCAGCTACCAAAGGCAACCAGGCCACACGGGAACCGAAGTCTGCAGGACCCCCGGTCCAATGCTCCCTCCACGGGACCAGCCGTCATGGCAGTCCGGACGACGCAGTGCCTATGCTTTCTGGGGAATCACTACTTTAAGTGAAGGGCAACTAGATCCTATGGATGGCCGCAAAGTCCCAGCAGCTTTCTTCCCCTTCTGCCATGATCTCAGAGCAACACCTCATTTTCAAGTGGATTCTGCCCTTCCCAAGCAATGCTCCAGCCTCCGAGTCACTCATGCAGCCACAGACCTCCTGCACTTACCAAAGAGCTCTGTTCCTGAAGGTTGAACAGTTCATCCTGATACAGAACAGCAGCAAAGGGATGAACGGTCGGGAGCTGGGCCTCAGGTTTCATGAGTGCCATCACGGTGTTACTGGGATGACCTTCCCGAATCACAGCATTGATCTCATCGACAGCAGCGAGCCCTGGAGGACAAGGAGGCAGTCAGATGGCAGTCAGAATCACACTTTATGTACTTGCTGGTGTTTCCCCTTGAATCGCTCAGGGATTGGGGGTTTAACGATCACTACTCTTCCGGGCAGCACCAGCCTAGCCAATCACCACTTACCCTGACCACGGAGACTTCTACAATACCTAGACCACATCAGAGATGAATGATCCTTGATGGAAAGGGGCAGATGGCGTGTCTCAGCCTTCCGGCACAACAAAAGGGGCCAAATAGTTGCGGAGCAGCTACAGTGGACAAGGTCACAGATTTCATCCCATGGGAGTTGGGGAGGTTTCAAACCAGGAGAAGCCCCCCGAGCCTCATGAATGGACTCGCACGAAAGTCCTCCACAAAAACAATGTCAAAAGCATAAGGCAGAAAGAGGAAAAGGATGCCACACAACTTCAGGGGACTTGAGGGAACAAAAGTCTATCACCTCGCACTTCCTTCACAAAATGACATCACTTACTGTTGACTTCGTTGATGATCCCTTGGATTTCAACTTGAGTCATGAGGTCCTCCCTTTCATCTCTTTCCTCCTCAGAAAGGATATACTGAAAAAACAACAACTTCAATGGTTGCAGCCCAAAAGCAAACAGGCTTTCAAGAGTTCAGTCCTTCAGGGAATACCTTTCCCAATGGGCCACCGATTCTCACGTCCAACATGGGCTCGATAGATTACAGAATCAAAATGCACTTTGGTTCTTGTTGAACAGTGTTTGTAAAACCACATTTCTTTTCTCCTTCCATTGTTTCTCCTGTCTAGTTCTGCACGCTTCTATTTGGGATGTTGTTGGCAAAGATGATGGACTGCTTGGCCATTCCTCCAATACAACTTGGAGAGAAAGTTCTACAGAGAGCTACTTTTCTCTTGTAATCATCCTCTCAGAGCTCATAGCCTGGGCTTATTCTACAAAGCTGAGACTTTTATCACCCACATCAATCCCAACTAGAAAAATCTAATCATGGGAGGCAGGCATGATCTGGTGCTTTCGGGGGAACAGAACGAATCCTGGATGCAAGTTCTGGCCATATGGGGGAGAGGAAGGCAAGGAAGGGAACTTAAGCCTTGTCACTGAAAAACTGTTGCATGAAGTACACATTTTGATGCCTGTAATTTCATGCAGGAAGAAGTTTAAGGAGAAATATAGCGAGGATTGAGAATATTCTCAAGGAACAACATGAGGAGCACATGGGGATTCCTTGAAAACTAGGGTTGGGCAGTGATTCTAGGTCAGTGATGGTTGAGTCTTTTGGAAACTTTTGGAAACACTTTTGGGAACTGTGCGGTGCCTTCCCACACCCCAACTCCAGACTTGGTGCCCGGATCCCCATCCCCTGCTTTGCCCTGCCCACACTGCAACAATGTGTCACATCCCTCTCCCCAGCATTGGACAGAGGGGCTTTGTGGGGGGGATGAGGGCTCCCAGCTGGCTGGAGCCTGGGCAAGCCAACTCCTGTAGCCATAGGGACCTGCCCTTGCACCCAGCTGCGTTGGGGGGCTGGCTGAGTGAGGGGGCTGCTGCCTGGCCGTGGGCTGAGCAGGTGGCGCAAGCCCAGAGGGTAGTCAACTCAGAGACCCAGCTCCCCGCACTCACCATTTGGGAGTGGGGCCAGCACCCAGCCAGCCCATGCCTGGAGAAAGCTACCTCCTGAGGCCAGGGACCTTCCCCTACACCCAGTCCCGCCTGCCTATTGGGCTGCCATTCCCATGGGGTGGGAGCAGGGGCCAGAGGGAGCCTGGTTACCCTTTGGTGGCTGAGGTCACCCCCCACACTGCCACCTGGCAGGGAAGGACAGAAGAAAGTGGAGATCTTTTCAGGGCTGTGGGCGGCCTCTGCTCTACAGGAGAGGATACACCAACACCTTCCCCAAGCCATGCAGCACCGAAGCCCAGACAGAGGGGGGACAAAGGGAAGGTTTACCCTGAGCTCAGCGGCAGGAAAGCAAATCTGCAGAGGACGCATCCTCCACACCCACATCCAAGGAGAGATCTCTGGGTGCCGTCTTTGGCACACGAGCCATAGGTTCACCAGCACGCTTCTAGCTGTTGCAAAGTAAAGGACTCCCCATTCTTTCTATTGCAACCATATCTCCTAGTACTTTTCTGGTGAGCTTTGACAAAACTGCAAGTTGCTTATGCATTTGAGACCTTCTTTTACCTCATTATCTACTTTCAAATCCTCTTCTCTGTGCCCTGGCTTGTTTCCTACTAAGAAGTAAGGCTTCAAATATCTCCCTGGTAGTCACTGTTTATCAGCTGACAACTGTTCTATTTCCAGCACCCAGGAACACCCTTAACTATGTTTTACGTTTAATCATTAGCGAATAAAGTACCTTCTCTTCTTTCTGCTGTATGGCTTCCCAAAGTTCCTTTTGATAATTCGCAGCCAGGTTATCATCCACAGACGTTAAAGAGGCTTTGGGATTCTTGAGAGTTACAAGAGTCTCTCCTGCGATGCCCTTCTTAATGGCTTCAATGATGGCAATGACTGCAGAATGCACTGAACATGGGAGAGGAATAGAAGACATTTATTTTTAAAGCCAAAAAGCTAATGAGAGAAACATTGGGATGAAAAAAGCCGGTCTCCTATTACCTTAAATGATTGTCCACATTAAACTAAAGAAGAATGACTTTGCATTCAATGACTTGGGTGTGTGTGGGGGGCTGCGGAGGGGGGGGGTGTCCATTTTTGAGCCCTTACCTTCTGTCTGAGACTCAATGCTATGTATTAGTTGCCAGGCAGAAGAGCGGGAAGGCCTAGGTTATTGTGGCAAAGAGAATTGACCAGGGTCACACAGCTAGGACCTGTCCCCAGTCACCTTGGAACTCAGCACACCTCCTGTCTCCAAGCCTTTTCTATCCACTGAGTCCCTTAGCTGCCCTGAAGCTGTTGGTCCAGAAGTCTACAAATATTGAGATTATGTGCTCAGCGTTACATAGCTGAAAACGATCTGAGGCCGTGGTCTATACACAATAGGCCATATGGCTTTCATGGCTGTTGCTTGTTAAGAACTACCATCATTACGACATTTCCCACTTTCCTACATCCTCTTGTTTTCTTGGTTTGGCTGATGATGACTGTAAAAGGAATAATCTACATGCTCTCATGGGTTGCAAAGAGGAAATTAAAGCTCTGCCTATGTTAGCTGAGCTTCATCCTTGATAATTGACATAGAAACTGCTTCTCAGTTCCAGGATTCTTGTCGCTGAGGACAACAATTGAGAGGGACCTTAAAAACGAGTGAACCTCCAAGGATATTTAGGGAGGCTACAGGAAAGCAGAAGCGATAGAGTATTTGTGCAAGCCATTTCAAAGCTTTTGGCCTGAGTGGGGGTGGGGTGGAATTGCTTGACCAATAAGGGCCCTTTCCACTCTCAATCAGAGGCTGCCTTGATGCAGGGAAATGTTAGACGAGATTTCCACCCAAGGTCTTCTTGCCCAAATCCAACACGAGGCTCTCCATGCAACACAAGCAATTTGCCTGGCAGATTCCGCAAATTCCTGAGCAATGGAAGAATGGGAAAATAACCCTGTGGTGCCTAAAAGGGGCAACCTCGGGGTTCGGGAGGCTGGGCATGTTACAAAAGAACAAAAACAAGACAACCCATGACGAAGCCGTACAATATTGGGCTCTCCATCTTTTTCAACATCAAGGTTTAGGAAAAAAAGATGCTCAAATTCCGTTTCAGTCCTGTCTCACAGAAAACTGTCAATCAGCACTAACCCTGAACAGGCAGGGCTACAAGACCCTGACCATATCAGAGATGAGTGATCCTTGATGAAAAGATGAAGATGGTGTCTCAGGCAACCCCTGTCCATCAAAAGGGACCAAAAAGATTTGGAGCAGCTACAGCTGACAAGGTGACACATAGCATTGCAAGAGAGCAGGGCACATGTCAAAGCTCGAGAAGAGCCCAAAGCCTTAAACATCGAAGCACATGGACGTCCGCCAACAAAACTACGGCGAAAGCATGAGACGAGAAGAGGAAAACGATGCCTCACAACCTCTGCGACTTGAGAGAAATGATGATGAGTGGCTGCTGACAAGTCAAAGAAGGGGAAACCAGGGCAGGGATGATTTCATTACAAAGATGAGAGGTGGGAAAGGCAAATATAACAACATAAACCGGGAAATATCCCACAGAGGACCTGAGAGCTGCAAAGTCCTGCAAAACCCTCCCAAAACAGATTAAGAAATTGAGGCCCATGGAGAACAAATCATTTTTCCAACAGTCCCAAAGGACTTAGTGGCATAGCTGGGACCAGAAATGCAGACTCCTGATTTTGATCCATTTTGATCCTCTCAGGAATCTAAGGTTACTGACTCAAGGAATGGGAACAAGAATACATTCTGCCCCTACTAGGTGACACGCACTGTGCTGCTCGGTGCTGCATAAATATCATATCCCTTTCATCCTGACCACAAATCTGAGAGGTAGCTACTATTATTTCCCCCATATGGGCATGGAGGAACCTCGGCCAGAGGCTCAATCATTGGCCCAGGGGCATATCACGAGGCAGTAGCTGAGACATGACTTGAACTCCAGCCTTCCTCACTATGCAGTCAGCACTTTAGGCACTGAGCCACACATCAGATATTTCCTCATTATTCCAGAATGTTTCCTCGGCCGAGGAAGACTTTAGTCCAATATCCCGCATCCTTTACATTTCTATCACCATCTGTGATGAAAATGATGAACAGAGCGCCACGGCCAAGAGGATGAAGTTATAGTCAATGCCATGAAAAAGTCACCTTTCGATATCATCTAGAGGGGAAGGTCAGTGGCTGTGGATAAGAGTGAGGAACCTGGACTTGAGAAGCCCTGGATTCAGATCCGGCATCACATACTTTCCTACCTTTTCCTAACCTTGCGAAAGTCATGGAACTCCACTTGCCTAGCCCTTACCGCTCTGCTGCCTGGCAACCAATATTTGTATTGATTCACTTTCCATGAACTAAGACAAAAATCATGTAATAAGACACATTAGGACAAGTTCCCCGCACCCCCAAATAGGACTGGAGTTAAAAATTGAGGAAACCATTGGCTAAAGGTCAAGCCTCGAATTATCCTGAGGACAGACATTCGCAAGCATTCTGCAAAACCAAACTGACTGCACTTACTTTCTTCTCCTTGAATTTCAGCTTCTTGAATTTCCTCATTGACCCTATCGATTTGATTCTGCATTTCGTCCGGCCTCAGGTTATCCTGTCCTTGAGATGAGGCTTCTCTTTTGATGGACATGAGCCTGCTAGCGTACCTGGGGAAGACAAAAGTCACCAAACATCCATTATCTTTAAATGTCCCTTTCAGTTGACGAAACACGACAGACACTGGAAGAGCGACCTATGGGAAGAGTAGGAGAACAGGCAGGCAGCAGGGTTTGTCGCCCTTCCGTGACTTTCACCCGAGAAACATGTGTAAAACGATGACGTTGCAAAGGGAAAAGCCCTGTGGGGACTCGAGTGTCTAGAGGACACCATGGCCACCCCAAAGAGCCTCTGACCACAAGGAACCCGCACCTCCGTAGGACTTACACAGGGATGGACAGCTATTTACAGCACACAGAAAATGACTTCCAGGTGGGGGCATGCCCACAAAGGGAAGGCTCAGGGAAGGGACGTCTCGCGTAGCTGTCCTGCCCTGACAGAACTAAAGTCTCTGTAAATCGTTGCGCCCACTTGCCCAGCCCTTCTTGTTCTTCTGTCTTAGATAGGACAGGAGGAGAGGGATTAACAACATGGAAAAGAAGAAAAAAAAGGCATTGCTGTTGTCCAAGTGAGAGCTGAAGAACGGCCCCACTTGCCTGGGAGTCATTTCGATGGCCTGCAGATCTAAGATATTCTGGGCATGCAGAATCCACCAGAGATGACAAGAGAAAAGCAGTTTCTCTCTGACCTTGTGGACCTGGCTAATCCCACTGTGAGAGTGTCAAGGCCAGAAGGGGCAAAGTGGTCTCATGCTGGAAAGGTTTATCTCCATCGCAGTCACAGAGCCATGGTTTTCTACAGACAGTTGGTTTCCTTATTCTTCTGACTGTGGAATTTGGAGTCAGAAGAGCTGGATGAAAATGCTGACTCTAGGTGGCTTGGGGTATTGAGAGTCAGGCTGAGAGAGGGGAGGTCTTCGATTCAAGGAGGACCCCAGACACTTCCTAGCTGCCTAACCATGGAGAAGTCACTTCGCCTGCATTCTCTAGCCCTTACTGCTCTTTGGCCTCAGAACCAAAGCCTAAGACAGATCCCAAGATTTAAAGCAAAGGGTAATTTTGGTTTCCTTTCGTTTTTCATCCTTAATCGGCCATCTACTACCAATGGGATCACAGGCAAAGCCAACAAACCTATCTAAGCCTCAGCTTCCTTCTCTGTTGCAGAGGTGGCTGGGGTAGGGAACCGCTAACAAATCTGTCCTCTGGAGAACTTTTGCTCACCTTCAGGGTGGGCGGTGAGGGGATGGGGGGTAAGGTGGGGCATTTTATAACTGTTAACACTGGGAGAGGACCAGCAATATCTCCCCTCGGGGGGGTCACCAACACAAATGAGGAGAATCCCGTAGAGCCTGACTAAAAAGTATCCTGGCCTTGCCCTCTTCGACATGCAGGTATGTTTCTTTCTCAAACTTTTCACTTTGGTTTAGAACATCCATCCATCCTGCACTAATGGCTCCAGTGTCTTTGCTGTCCAGGAGTGAGTTCTGGCAGCATCAAATGAAAGGAACAGCAGCTGAACATGGGCACGTGCCAGCTAGGACCCTGTTCAGGGCTGTCCCAAGGAAATAGCAAAAGGAAGCCCCCTCTTCTCAATGTCTGCTTTGCCCCCTATTAGAGCAGGTGATGGGACAGATGGTTGGAGATAATGCAGGATGCCTGACAGTGATCAGATCTACGAGTGCAGAGAGGCTCCTTAAACACTGAGAGCTCAACATGGTCTGGCTCACGCAGGCCACAGAGGACTCAAAAGCAGGTCCTGCTGACTTCTTCCTTAGCTTGTCACAGGACCTCTCTTACTGAAAAAAAAAAGCCCAAGGTAGCCACTCTACCTGAAAGCATGGCAAAGGTGTAGGTTACGGTGGCAGCTTCCCTCATATTACCCACAGTTGAAAGGAACAAGTCCACCTTTTCGAAAAAGCAAATACAACCAAGACAACGTCCACGAGCACTCTTAGCTCTTCATGACCACTTAGAATATGGCCGATCAGGAAACCAAAAACATTTCCAAAGGGCTTTGACAGGAAGGACTCCATCCTGGAGATTACAGGTCCCTGGAGCCAATGATTCCAGAATGTCAGCGGTACCACTGACAAAGAGCTGAAAGGAATGAGGGATCCCTTACCGTTCCAAGTGTGCTTCATCCAGGTTATTGAAGTCAATTGAGGGATTTCTAAGACGATCCTGGGTCAACTCAAGATCCTCGGTTTCCAACGCCTGGTTAAGCAGAGCAACGGCTGACACCTTCTCTACTGTCGTGGACAGCTCCTCGGGGGCCAAGTAGTTCTGGAACAAAACATATGTCCTTCAGGAGAATTGTCACGGCATTATACAAAGTATCAATTCTTAAAATCCCCACGAAACACAAAAACGAAAAACCTGCTTGAAACACCTTGCTGCCAAAGGTGCCATGGTCACAGTTGAAGAAAAGGAAGTCAATAGGTAGGTGGATGAGAAGAAGAACAAGGATGCATGAGAAGGAATGACAGTGTAGTCCCTAATATTGCCAACAGCTGATAATTCGACAAGCTGACTATCAGGGCCACACGGGATGATAAGCTGGCAAGTAGCTGTGCTATTACTCCCGACAGAGTCCTTGCAGAAAGAGAAAGGCTTTTTCTTCAACCCTTACCTTCTCTTGTCACACCCATAGAGTGCTTAGGTTCCAAGGTTAAAGAATGCGAAGGCCTAGGCGACGGGGCTTCGGGACCTTCAGTAAGGTCACAGGGCCCTAACGTTTCAGGGTATCGCCCCGGGCCGGTGTTCCTCCGGCTTACCTCACTGACTGTTCCATCTCAGTCTGTTTGGTCAATCCCTTCCCTTCTGTCTTGGAATCAATGCTCAGGAGAGCTTCCAAGGCAGAAAAGGGGTAAGTAAGGGCTAGGCCATTGGTGTGAAGCTCGCGATCAGCCAGCTACCAAAGGCAACCAGGCCACACGGGAACCGAAGTCTGCAGGACACCCGGTCCAATGCTCCCTCCACGGGACCAGCCGTCATGGCAGTCCGGACGACGCAGTGCCTATGCTTTCTGAGAATCACTACGTTAAGTGAAGGGCAACTAGATCATATGGATGGCCGCAAAGTCCCAGCAGCTTTCTTCCCCTTCTGCCATGATCTCAGAGCAACACCTCATTTTCAAGTGGATTCTGCCCTTCCCAAGCAATGCTCCAGCCTCCGAGTCACTCATGCAGCCACAGACCTCTTGCACTTACCAAAGAGCTCTGTTCCTGAAGGTTGAACAGTTCATCCTGATACAGAACAGCAGCAAAGGGATGAACGGTCGGGAGCTGGGCCTCAGGTTTCATGAGTGCCATCACGGTGTTACTGGGATGACCTTCCCGAATCACAGCATTGATCTCATCGACAGCAGCGAGCCCTGGAGGACAAGGAGGCAGTCAGATGGCAGTCAGAATCACACTTTATGTACTTGCTGGTGTTTCCCCTTGAATCGCTCAGGGATTGGGGGTTTAACGATCACTACTCTTCCGGGCAGCACCAGCCTAGCCAATCACCACTTACCCTGACCACGGAGAGGTCTACAATACCTAGACCACATCAGAGATGAATGATCCTTGATGGAAAGGGGCAGATGGCGTGTCTCAGCCTTCTGGCACAACAAAAGGGGCCAAATAGTTGCGGAGCAGCTACAGTGGACAAGGTCACAGATTTCATCCCATGGGAGTTGGGGAGGTTTCAAACCAGGAGAAGCCCCCGAGCCTCATGAATGGACTCGCACGAAAGTCCTCCACCAAAACAATGTCAAAAGCAGAAGGCAGAAAGAGGAAAAGGATGCCACACAACTTCAGGGGACTTGAGGGAACAAAAGTCTATCACCTCGCACTTCCTTCACAAAATGACATCACTTACTGTTGACTTCGTTGATGATCCCTTGGATTTCAACTTGAGTCATGAGGTCCTCACTTTCATCTCTTTCCTCCTCAGAAAGGATATACTGAAAAAACAACAACTTCAATGGTTGCAGCCCAAAAGCAAACAGGCTTTCAAGAGTTCAGTCCTTCAGGGAATACCTTTCCCAATGGGCCACCGATTCTCACGTCCAACATGGGCTCGATAGATTACAGAATCAAAATGCACTTTGGTTCTTGTTGAACAGTGTTTGTAAAACCACATTTCTTTTCTCCTTCCATTGTTTCTCCTGTCTAGTTCTGCACGCTTCTATTTGGGATGTTGTTGGCAAAGATGATGGACTGCTTGGCCATTCCTCCAATACAACTTGGAGAGAAAGTTCTACAGAGAGCTACTTTTCTCTTGTAATCATCCTCTCAGAGCTCATAGCCTGGGCTTATTCTACAAAGCTGAGACTTTTATCACCCACATCAATCCCAACTAGAAAAATCTAATCATGGGAGGCAGGCATGATCTGGTGCTTTCGGGGGAACAGAACGAATCCTGGATGCAAGTTCTGGCCATATGGGGGAGAGGAAGGCAAGGAAGGGAACTTAAGCCTTGTCACTGAAAAACTGTTGCATGAAGTACACATTTTGATGCCTGTGATTTCATGCAGGAAGAAGTTTAAGGAGAAATATAGCGAGGATTGAGAATATTCTCAAGGAACAACATGAGGAGCACATGGGGATTCCTTGAAAACTAGGGTTGGGCAGTGATTCTAGGTCAGTGATGGTTGAGTCTTTTGGAAACTTTTGGAAACACTTTTGGGAACTGTGCGGTGCCTTCCCACACCCCAACTCCAGACTTGGTGCCCGGATCCCCATCCCCTGCTTTGCCCTGCCCACACTGCAACAATGTGTCACATCCCTCTCCCCAGCATTGGACAGAGGGGCTTTGTGGGGGGGATGAGGGCTCCCAGCTGGCTGGAGCCTGGGCAAGCCAACTCCTGTAGCCATAGGGACCTGCCCTTGCACCCAGCTGCGTTGGGGGGCTGGCTGAGTGAGGGGGCTGCTGCCTGGCCGTGGGCTGAGCAGGTGGCGCAAGCCCAGAGGGTAGTCAACTCAGAGACCCAGCTCCCCGCACTCACCATTTGGGAGTGGGGCCAGCACCCAGCCAGCCCATGCCTGGAGAAAGCTACCTCCTGAGGCCAGGGACCTTCCCCTACACCCAGTCCCGCCTGCCTATTGGGCTGCCATTCCCATGGGGTGGGAGCAGGGGCCAGAGGGAGCCTGGTTACCCTTTGGTGGCTGAGGTCACCCCCCACACTGCCACCTGGCAGGGAAGGACAGAAGAAAGTGGAGATCTTTTCAGGGCTGTGGGCGGCCTCTGCTCTACAGGAGAGGATACACCAACACCTTCCCCAAGCCATGCAGCACCGAAGCCCAGACAGAGGGGGGACAAAGGGAAGGTTTACCCTGAGCTCAGCGGCAGGAAAGCAAATCTGCAGAGGACGCATCCTCCACACCCACATCCAAGGAGAGATCTCTGGGTGCCGTCTTTGGCACACGAGCCATAGGTTCACCAGCACGCTTCTAGCTGTTGCAAAGTAAAGGACTCCCCATTCTTTCTATTGCAACCATATCTCCTAGTACTTTTCTGGTGAGCTTTGACAAAACTGCAAGTTGCTTATGCATTTGAGACCTTCTTTTACCTCATTATCTACTTTCAAATCCTCTTCTCTGTGCCCTGGCTTGTTTCCTACTAAGAAGTAAGGCTTCAAATATCTCCCTGGTAGTCACTGTTTATCAGCTGACAACTGTTCTATTTCCAGCACCCAGGAACACCCTTAACTATGTTTTACGTTTAATCATTAGCGAATAAAGTACCTTCTCTTCTTTCTGCTGTATGGCTTCCCAAAGTTCCTTTTGATAATTCGCAGCCAGGTTATCATCCACAGACGTTAAAGAGGCTTTGGGATTCTTGAGAGTTACAAGAGTCTCTCCTGCGATGCCCTTCTTAATGGCTTCAATGATGGCAATGACTGCAGCATGCACTGAACATGGGAGAGGAATAGAAGACATTTATTTTTAAAGCCAAAAAGCTAATGAGAGAAACATTGGGATGAAAAAAGCCGGCCTCCTATTACCTTAAATGATTGTCCACATTAATCTAAAGAAGAATGACTTTGCATTCAATGTCTTGGGTGTGTGTGGGGGGCTGCGGAGGGGGGGGTGTCCATTTTTGAGCCCTTACCTTCTGTCTGAGACTCAATACTATGTATTAGTTGCCAGGCAGAAGAGCGGGAAGGCCTAGGTTATTGTGGCAAAGAGAATTGACCAGGGTCACACAGCTAGGACCTGTCCCAGTCACCTTGTAACTCAGCATACCTCCTGTCTCCAAGCCTTTTCTGTCCACTGAGTCCCTTAGCTGCCCTGAAGCTGTTGGTCCAGAAGTCTACAAATATTGAGATTATGTGCTCAGCGTTACATAGCTGAAAACGATCTGAGGCCGTGGTCTATACACAATAGGCCATATGGCTTTCATGGCTGTTGCTTGTTAAGAACTACCATCATTACGACATTTCCCACTTTCCTACATCCTCTGGTTTTCTTGGTTTGGCTGATGATGACTGTAAAAGGAATAATCTACATGCTCTCATGGGTTGCAAAGAGGAAATTAAAGCTCTGCCTATGTTAGCTGAGCTTCATCCTTGATAATTGACATAGAAACTGCTTCTCAGTTCCAGGATTCTTGTCGCTGAGGACAACAATTGAGAGGGAACTTAAAAACGAGTGAACCTCCAAGGATATTTAGCGAGGCTACAGGAAAGCAGAAGCGATAGAGTATTTGTGCAAGCCATTTCAAAGCTTTTGGCCTGAGTGGGGGTGGGGTGGAATTGCTTGACCAATAAGGGCCCTTTCCACTCTCAATCAGAGGCTGCCTTGATGCAGGGAAATGTTAGACGAGATTTCCACCCAAGGTCTTCTTGCCCAAATCCAACACGAGGCTCTCTATGCAACACAAGCAATTTGCCTGGCAGATTCCGCAAATTCCTGAGCAATGGAAGAATGGGAAAATAACCCTGTGGTGCCTAAAAGGGGCAACCTCGGGGTTCGGGAGGCTGGGCATGTTACAAAAGAACAAAAAGAAGACAACCCATGACGAAGCCGTACAATATTGGGCTCTCCATCTTTTTCAACATCAAGGTTTAGGAAAAAAAGATGCTCAAATTCCGTTTCAGTCCTGTCTCACAGAAAACTGTCAATCAGCACTAACCCTGAACAGGCAGGGCTACAAGACCCTGACCATATCAGAGATGAGTGATCCTTGATGAAAAGATGAAGATGGTGTCTCAGGCAACCCCTGTCCATCAAAAGGGACCAAAAAGATTTGGAGCAGCTACAGCTGACAAGGTGACACATAGCATTGCAAGAGAGCAGGGCACATGTCAAAGCTCGAGAAGAGCCCAAAGCCTTAAACATCGAAGCACATGGACGTCCGCCAACAAAACTACGGCGAAAGCATGAGACGAGAAGAGGAAAACGATGCCTCACAACCTCTGCGACTTGAGAGAAATGATGATGAGTGGCTGCTGACAAGTCAAAGAAGGGTAAACCAGGGCAGGGATGATTTCATTACAAAGATGAGGGGTGGGAAAGGCAAATATAACAACATAAACCTGGAAATATCCCACAGAGGACCTGAGAGCTGCAAAGTCCTGCAAAACCCTCCCAAAACAGATTAAGAAATTGAGGCCCATGGAGAACAAATCATTTTTCCAACAGTCCCAAAGGACTTAGTGGCATAGCTGGGACCAGAAATGCAGACTCCTGATTTTGATCCATTTTGATCCTCTCAGGAATCTAAGGTTACTGACTCAAGGAATGGGAACAAGAATACATTCTGCCCCTACTAGGTGACACGCACTGTGCTGCTCGGTGCTGCATAAATATCATCTCCCTTTCATCCTGACCACAACCCTGAGAGGTAGCTACTATTATTTCCCCCATATTGGCGTGGAAGAACCTCGGCCAGAGGCTCAATCATTGGCCCAGGGGCATATCACGAGGCAGTAGCTGAGACATGACTTGAACTCCAGCCTTCCTCACTATGCAGTCAGCACTTTACGCACTGAGCCACACATCAGATATTTCCTCATTATTCCAGAATGTTTCCTTGGCCGAGAAAGACTTTAGTCCAATATCCCGCATCCTTTACATTTCTATCACCATCTGTGATCAAAATGATGAACAGAGCGCCACGGCCAAGAGGATGAAGTTATAGTCAATGCCATGAAAAAGTCACCTTTCGATATCATCTAGAGGGGAAGGTCAGTGGCTGTGGATAAGAGTGAGGAACCTGGACTTGAGAAGCCCTGGATTCAGATCCGGCATCACATACTTTCCTACCTTTTCCTAACCTTGCGAAAGTCAAGGAACTCCACTTGCCTAGCCCTTACCGCTCTGCTGCCTGGCAACCAATATTTGTATTGATTCACTTTCCATGAACTAAGACAAAAATCATGTAATAAGACACATTAGGACAAGTTCCCCGCACCCCCAAATAGGACTGGAGTTAAAAATTGAGGAAACCATTGGCTAAAGGTCAAGCCTCGAATTATCCTGAGGACAGACATTCGCAAGCATTCTGCAAAACCAAACTGACTGCACTTACTTTCTTCTCCTTGAATTTCAGCTTCTTGAATTTCCTCATTGACCCTATTGATTTGATTCTGCATTTCGTCCGGCCTCAGGTTATCCTGTCCTTGAGATGAGGCTTCTCTTTTGATGGACATGAGCCTGCTAGCGTACCTGGGGAAGACAAAAGTCACCAAACATCCATTATCTTTAAATGTCCCTTTCAGTTGACGAAACACGACAGACACTGGAAGAGCGACCTATGGGAAGAGTAGGAGAACAGGCAGGCAGCAGGGTTTGTCGCCCTTCCGTGACATTCACCCGAGAAGCATGTGTAAAACGATGACGTTGCAAAGGGAAAAGCCCTGTGGGGACTCGAGTGTCTAGAGGACGCCATGGCCACCCCAAAGAGCCTCTGACCACAAGGAACCCGCACCTCCGTAGGACTTACACAGGGATGGACAGCTATTTACGGCACACCGAAAATGACTTCCAGGTGGGGGCATGCCCACAAAGGGAAGGCTCAGGGAAGGGACGTCTCGCGTAGCTGTCCTGCCCTGACAGAACTAAAGTCTCTGTAAATCGTTGCGCCCACTTGCCCAGCCCTTCTTGTTCTTCTGTCTTAGATAGGACAGGAGGAGAGGGATTAACAACATGGAAAAGAAGAAAAAAAAGGCATTGCTGTTGTCCAAGTGAGAGCTGAAGAACGGCCCCACTTGCCTGGGAGTCATTTCGATGGCCTGCAGATCTAAGATATTCTGGGCATGCAGAATCCACCAGAGATGACAAGAGAAAAGCAGTTTCTCTCTGACCTTGTGGACCTGGCTAATCCCACTGTGAGAGTGTCAAGGCCAGAAGGGGCAAAGTGGTCTCAGGTCGGAAAGGTTTATCTCCATCGCAGTCACAGGGCCATGGTTTTCTACACACAGTTGGTTTCCTTATTCTTCTGACTGTGGAATTTGGAGTCAGAAGAGCTGGATGAAAATGCTGACTCTAGGTGGCTTGGGGTATTGAGAGTCAGGCTGAGAGAGGGGAGGTCTTCGATTCAAGGAGGACCCCAGACACTTCCTAGCTGCCTAACCATGGAGAAGTCACTTCGCCTGCATTCTCTAGCCCTTACTGCTCTTTGGCCTCAGAACCAAAGCCTAAGACAGATCCCAAGATTTAAAGCAAAGGGTAATTTTGGTTTCCTTTCGTTTTTCATCCTTAATCGGCCATCTACTACCAATGGGATCACAGGCAAAGCCAACAAACCTATCTAAGCCTCAGCTTCCTTCTCTGTTGCAGAGGTGGCTGGGGTAGGGGACCCCTAACAAATCTGTCCTCTGGAGAACTTTTGCTCACCTTCAGGGTGGGCGATGAGGGGATGGGGGGTAAGGTGGGGCATTTTATAACTGTTAACACTGGGAGAGGACCAGCAATATCTCCGCTCGGGGGGGTCACCAACACAAATGAGGACAATCCCGTAGAGCCTGACTAAAAAGTATCCTGGCCTTGCCCTCTTCCACATGCAGGTATGTTTCTTTCTCAAACTTTTCACTTTGGTTTAGAACATCCATCCATCCTGCACTAATGGCTCCAGTGTCTTTGCTGTCCAGGAGTGAGTTCTGGCAGCATCAAATGAAAGGAACAGCAGCTGAACATGGGCACGTGCCAGCTAGGACCCTGTTCAGGGCTGTCCCAAGGAAATAGCAAAAGGAAGCCCCCTCTTCTCAATGTCTGCTTTGCCCCCTATTAGAGCAGGTGATGGGACAGATGGTTGGAGATAATGCAGGATGCCTGACAGTGATCAGATCTACCAGTGCAGAGAGGCGCCTTAAACACTGAGAGCTCAACATGGTCTGGCTCACGCAGGCCACAGAGGACTCAAAAGCAGGTCCTGCTGACTTCTTCCTGAACTTGTCACAGGACTTCTCTTACTGGACAGAAAGCCCAAGGTAGCCACGCTACCTGAAAGCATGGCAAAGGTGTAGGTTATGGTGGCAGCTTCCCTCATATCCCCCACAGTTGAAAGGAACAAGTCCACCTTTTCGGAAAAGCAAATACAACCAAGACAACGTCCACGAGCACTCTTAGCTCTTGATGACCACTTAGAATATGGCCGATCAGGAAACCAAAAACATTTCCAAAGGGCTTTGACAGGAAGGACTCCATCCTGGAGATTACAGGTCCCTGGAGCCAATGATTCCAGAATGTCAGCGGTACCACTGACAAAGAGCTGAAAGGAATGAGGGATCCCTTACCGTTCCAAGTGTGCTTCATCCAGGTTCTTGAAGTCAATTGAGGGATTTCTAAGACGATCCTGGGTCAACTCAAGATCCTCGGTTTCCAACGCCTGGTTAAGCAGAGCAACGGCTGACACCTTCTCTACTGTCGTGGACAGCTCCTCGGGGGCCAAGTAGTTCTGGAACAAAACATATGTCCTTCAGGAGAATTGTCACGGCATTATACAAAGTATCAATTCTTAAAATCCCCACGAAACACAAAAACGAAAAACCTGCTTGAAACACCTTGCTGCCAAAGGTGCCATGGTCACAGTTGAAGAAAAGGAAGTCAATAGGTAGGTGGATGAGAAGAAGAACAAGGATGCATGAGAAGGAATGACAGTGTAGTCCCTAATATTGCCAACAGCTGATAATTCGACAAGCTGACTATCAGGGCCACACGGGATGATAAGCTGGCAAGTAGCTGTGCTATTACTCCCGACAGAGTCCTTGCAGAAAGAGAAAGGCTTTTTCTTCAACCCTTACCTTCTCTTGTGACACCGATAGAGTGCTTAGGTTCCAAGGTAAAAGAATGCGAAGGCCTAGGCGACAGGGCTTCGGGACCTTCAGTAAGGTCACAGGGCCCTAACGTTTCAGGGTATCGCCCCGGGCCGGTGTTCCTCCGGCTTACCTCACTGACTGTTCCATCTCAGTCTGTTTGGTCAATCCCTTCCCTTCTGTCTTGGAATCAATGCTCAGGAGAGCTTCCAAGGCAGAAAAGGGGTAAGTAAGGGCTAGGCCATTGGTGTGAAGCTCGCGATCAGCCAGCTACCAAAGGCAACCAGGCCACACGGGAACCGAAGTCTGCAGGACACCCGGTCCAATGCTCCCTCCATGGGACCAGCCGTCATGGCAGTCCGGACGACGCAGTGCCTATGCTTTCTGGGAATCACTACGTTAAGTGAAGGGCAACTAGATCCTATGGATGGCCGCAAAGTCCCAGCAGCTTTCTTCCCCTTCTGCCATGATCTCAGAGCAACACCTCATTTTCAAGTGGATTCTGCCCTTCCCAAGCAATGCTCCAGCCTCCGAGTCACTCATGCAGCCACAGACCTCCTGCACTTACCAAAGAGCTCTGTTCCTGAAGGTTGAACAGTTCATCCTGATACAGAACAGCAGCAAAGGGATGAACGGTCGGGAGCTGGGCCTCAGGTTTCATGAGTGCCATCACGGTGTTACTGGGATGACCTTCCCGAATCACAGCATTGATCTCATCGACAGCAGCGAGCCCTGGAGGACAAGGAGGCAGTCAGATGGCAGTCAGAATCACACTTTATGTACTTGCTGGTGTTTCCCCTTGAATCGCTCAGGGATTGGGGGTTTAACGATCACTACTCTTCCGGGCAGCACCAGCCTAGCCAATCACCACTTACCCTGACAACGGAGAGGTCTACAATACCTAGACCACATCAGAGATGAATGATCCTTGATGGAAAGGGGCAGATGGCGTGTCTCAGCCTTCCGGCACAACAAAAGGGGCCAAATAGTTGCGGAGCAGCTACAGTGGACAAGGTCACAGATTTCATCCCATGGGAGTTGGGGAGGTTTCAAACCAGGAGAAGCCCCCGAGCCTCATGAATGGACTCGCACGAAAGTCCTCCACCAAAACAATGTCAAAAGCAGAAGGCAGAAAGAGGAAAAGGATGCCACACAACTTCAGGGGACTTGAGGGAACAAAAGTCTATCACCTCGCACTTCCTTCACAAAATGACATCACTTACTGTTGACTTCGTTGATGATCCCTTGGATTTCAACTTGAGTCATGAGGTCCTCCCTTTCATCTCTTTCCTCCTCAGAAAGGATATACTGAAAAAACAACAACTTCAATGGTTGCAGCCCAAAAGCAAACAGGCTTTCAAGAGTTCAGTCCTTCAGGGAATACCTTTCCCAATGGGCCACCGATTCTCACGTCCAACATAGGCTCGATAGATTACAGAATCAAAATGCACTTTGGTTTTTGTTGAACAGTGTTTGTAAAACCACATTTCTTTTCTCCTTCCATTGTTTCTCCTGTCTAGTTCTGCACGCTTCTATTTGGGATGTTGTTGGCAAAGATGATGGACTGCTTGGCCATTCCTCCAATACAACTTGGAGAGAAAGTTCTACAGAGAGCTACTTTTCTCTTGTAATCGTCCTCTCAGAGCTCATAGCCTGGGCTTATTCTACAAAGCTGAGACTTTTATCACCCACATCAATCCCAACTAGAAAAATCTAATCATGGGAGGCAGGCATGATCTGGTGCTTTCGGGGGAACAGAACGAATCCTGGATGCAAGTTCTGGCCATATGGGGGAGAGGAAGGCAAGGAAGGGAACTTAAGCCTTGTCACTGAAAAACTGTTGCATGAAGTACACATTTTGATGCCTGTGATTTCATGCAGGAAGAAGTTTAAGGAGAAATATAGCGAGGATTGAGAATATTCTCAAGGAACAACATGAGGAGCACATGGGGATTCCTTGAAAACTAGGGTTGGGCAGTGATTCTAGGTCAGTGATGGTTGAGTCTTTTGGAAACTTTTGGAAACACTTTTGGGAACTGTGCGGTGCCTTCCCACACCCCAACTCCAGACTTGGTGCCCGGATCCCCATCCCCTGCTTTGCCCTGCCCACACTGCAACAATGTGTCACATCCCTCTCCCCAGCATTGGACAGAGGGGCTTTGTGGGGGGGATGAGGGCTCCCAGCTGGCTGGAGCCTGGGCAAGCCAACTCCTGTAGCCATAGGGACCTGCCCTTGCACCCAGCTGCGTTGGGGGGCTGGCTGAGTGAGGGGGCTGCTGCCTGGCCGTGGGCTGAGCAGGTGGCGCAAGCCCAGAGGGTAGTCAACTCAGAGACCCAGCTCCCCGCACTCACCATTTGGGAGTGGGGCCAGCACCCAGCCAGCCCATGCCTGGAGAAAGCTACCTCCTGAGGCCAGGGACCTTCCCCTACACCCAGTCCCGCCTGCCTATTGGGCTGCCATTCCCATGGGGTGGGAGCAGGGGCCAGAGGGAGCCTGGTTACCCTTTGGTGGCTGAGGTCACCCCCCACACTGCCACCTGGCAGGGAAGGACAGAAGAAAGTGGAGATCTTTTCAGGGCTGTGGGCGGCCTCTGCTCTACAGGAGAGGATACACCAACACCTTCCCCAAGCCATGCAGCACCGAAGCCCAGACAGAGGGGGGACAAAGGGAAGGTTTACCCTGAGCTCAGCGGCAGGAAAGCAAATCTGCAGAGGACGCATCCTCCACACCCACATCCAAGGAGAGATCTCTGGGTGCCGTCTTTGGCACACGAGCCATAGGTTCACCAGCACGCTTCTAGCTGTTGCAAAGTAAAGGACTCCCCATTCTTTCTATTGCAACCATATCTCCTAGTACTTTTCTGGTGAGCTTTGACAAAACTGCAAGTTGCTTATGCATTTGAGACCTTCTTTTACCTCATTATCTACTTTCAAATCCTCTTCTCTGTGCCCTGGCTTGTTTCCTACTAAGAAGTAAGGCTTCAAATATCTCCCTGGTAGTCACTGTTTATCAGCTGACAACTGTTCTATTTCCAGCACCCAGGAACACCCTTAACTATGTTTTACGTTTAATCATTAGCGAATAAAGTACCTTCTCTTCTTTCTGCTGTATGGCTTCCCAAAGTTCCTTTTGATAATTCGCAGCCAGGTTATCATCCACAGACGTTAAAGAGGCTTTGGGATTCTTGAGAGTTACAAGAGTCTCTCCTGCGATGCCCTTCTTAATGGCTTCAATGATGGCAATGACTGCAGCATGCACTGAACATGGGAGAGGAATAGAAGACATTTATTTTTAAAGCCAAAAAGCTAATGAGAGAAACATTGGGATGAAAAAAGCCGGCCTCCTATTACCTTAAATGATTGTCCACATTAATCTAAAGAAGAATGACTTTGCATTCAATGTCTTGGGTGTGTGTGGGGGGCTGCGGAGGGGGGGGTGTCCATTTTTGAGCCCTTACCTTCTGTCTGAGACTCAATACTATGTATTAGTTGCCAGGCAGAAGAGCGGGAAGGCCTAGGTTATTGTGGCAAAGAGAATTGACCAGGGTCACACAGCTAGGACCTGTCCCAGTCACCTTGTAACTCAGCATACCTCCTGTCTCCAAGCCTTTTCTGTCCACTGAGTCCCTTAGCTGCCCTGAAGCTGTTGGTCCAGAAGTCTACAAATATTGAGATTATGTGCTCAGCGTTACATAGCTGAAAACGATCTGAGGCCGTGGTCTATACACAATAGGCCATATGGCTTTCATGGCTGTTGCTTGTTAAGAACTACCATCATTACGACATTTCCCACTTTCCTACATCCTCTGGTTTTCTTGGTTTGGCTGATGATGACTGTAAAAGGAATAATCTACATGCTCTCATGGGTTGCAAAGAGGAAATTAAAGCTCTGCCTATGTTAGCTGAGCTTCATCCTTGATAATTGACATAGAAACTGCTTCTCAGTTCCAGGATTCTTGTCGCTGAGGACAACAATTGAGAGGGACCTTAAAAACGAGTGAACCTCCAAGGATATTTAGGGAGGCTACAGGAAAGCAGAAGCCATAGAGTATTTGTGCAAGCCATTTCAAAGCTTTTGGCCTGAGTGGGGGTGGGGTGGAATTGCTTGACCAATAAGGGCCCTTTCCACTCTCAATCAGAGGCTGCCTTGATGCAGGGAAATGTTAGACGAGATTTCCACCCAAGGTCTTCTTGCCCAAATCCAACACGAGGCTCTCTATGCAACACAAGCAATTTGCCTGGCAGATTCCGCAAATTCCTGAGCAATGGAAGAATGGGAAAATAACCCTGTGGTGCCTAAAAGGGGCAACCTCGGGGTTCGGGAGGCTGGGCATGTTACAAAAGAACAAAAACAAGACAACCCATGACGAAGCCGTACAATATTGGGCTCTCCATCTTTTTCAACATCAAGGTTTAGGAAAAAAAGATGCTCAAATTCCGTTTCAGTCCTGTCTCACAGAAAACTGTCAATCAGCACTAACCCTGAACAGGCAGGGCTACAAGACCCTGACCATATCAGAGATGAGTGATCCTTGATGAAAAGATGAAGATGGTGTCTCAGGCAACCCCTGTCCATCAAAAGGGACCAAAAAGATTTGGAGCAGCTACAGCTGACAAGGTGACACATAGCATTGCAAGAGAGCAGGGCACATGTCAAAGCTCGAGAAGAGCCCAAAGCCTTAAACATCGAAGCACATGGACGTCCGCCAACAAAACTACGGCGAAAGCATGAGACGAGAAGAGGAAAACGATGCCTCACAACCTCTGCGACTTGAGAGAAATGATGATGAGTGGCTGCTGACAAGTCAAAGAAGGGTAAACCAGGGCAGGGATGATTTCATTACAAAGATGAGGGGTGGGAAAGGCAAATATAACAACATAAACCTGGAAATATCCCACAGAGGACCTGAGAGTTGCAAAGTCCTGCAAAACCCTCCCAAAACAGATTAAGAAATTGAGGCCCATGGAGAACAAATCATTTTTCCAACAGTCCCAAAGGACTTAGTGGCATAGCTGGGACCAGAAATGCAGACTCCTGATTTTGATCCATTTTGATCCTCTCAGGAATCTAAGGTTACTGACTCAAGGAATGGGAACAAGAATACATTCTGCCCCTACTAGGTGACACGCACTGTGCTGCTCGGTGCTGCATAAATATCATCTCCCTTTCATCCTGACCACAACCCTGAGAGGTAGCTACTATTATTTCCCCCATATTGGCGTGGAAGAACCTCGGCCAGAGGCTCAATCATTGGCCCAGGGGCATATCACGAGGCAGTAGCTGAGACATGACTTGAACTCCAGCCTTCCTCACTATGCAGTCAGCACTTTACGCACTGAGCCACACATCAGATATTTCCTCATTATTCCAGAATGTTTCCTTGGCCGAGAAAGACTTTAGTCCAATATCCCGCATCCTTTACATTTCTATCACCATCTGTGATCAAAATGATGAACAGAGCGCCACGGCCAAGAGGATGAAGTTATAGTCAATGCCATGAAAAAGTCACCTTTCGATATCATCTAGAGGGGAAGGTCAGTGGCTGTGGATAAGAGTGAGGAACCTGGACTTGAGAAGCCCTGGATTCAGATCCGGCATCACATACTTTCCTACCTTTTCCTAACCTTGCGAAAGTCAAGGAACTCCACTTGCCTAGCCCTTACCGCTCTGCTGCCTGGCAACCAATATTTGTATTGATTCACTTTCCATGAACTAAGACAAAAATCATGTAATAAGACACATTAGGACAAGTTCCCCGCACCCCCAAATAGGACTGGAGTTAAAAATTGAGGAAACCATTGGCTAAAGGTCAAGCCTCGAATTATCCTGAGGACAGACATTCGCAAGCATTCTGCAAAACCAAACTGACTGCACTTACTTTCTTCTTCTTGAATTTCAGCTTCTTGAATTTCCTCATTGACCCTATTGATTTGATTCTGCATTTCGTCCGGCCTCAGGTTATCCTGTCCTTGAGATGAGGCTTCTCTTTTGATGGACATGAGCCTGCTAGCGTACCTGGGGAAGACAAAAGTCACCAAACATCCATTATCTTTAAATGTCCCTTTCAGTTGACGAAACACGACAGACACTGGAAGAGCGACCTATGGGAAGAGTAGGAGAACAGGCAGGCAGCAGGGTTTGTCGCCCTTCCGTGACATTCACCCGAGAAGCATGTGTAAAACGATGACGTTGCAAAGGGAAAAGCCCTGTGGGGACTCGAGTGTCTAGAGGACGCCATGGCCACCCCAAAGAGCCTCCGACCACAAGGAACCCGCACCTCCGTAGGACTTACACAGGGATGGACAGCTATTTACGGCACACCGAAAATGACTTCCAGGTGGGGGCATGCCCACAAAGGGAAGGCTCAGGGAAGGGACGTCTCGCGTAGCTGTCCTGCCCTGACAGAACTAAAGTCTCTGTAAATCGTTGCGCCCACTTGCCCAGCCCTTCTTGTTCTTCTGTCTTAGATAGGACAGGAGGAGAGGGATTAACAATATGGAAAAGAAGAAAAAAAAAGGCATTGCTGTTGTCCAAGTGAGAGCTGAAGAACGGCCCCACTTGCCTGGGAGTCATTTCGATGGCCTGCAGATCTAAGATATTCTGGGCATGCAGAATCCACCAGAGATGACAAGAGAAAAGCAGTTTCTCTCTGACCTTGTGGACCTGGCTAATCCCACTGTGAGAGTGTCAAGGCCAGAAGGGGCAAAGTGGTCTCATGCTGGAAAGGTTTATCTCCATCGCAGTCACAGAGCCATGGTTTTCTACAGACAGTTGGTTTCCTTATTCTTCTGACTGTGGAATTTGGAGTCAGAAGAGCTGGATGAAAATCCTGACTCTAGGTGGCTTGGGGTATTGAGAGTCAGGCTGAGAGAGGGGAGGTCTTCGATTCAAGGAGGACCCCAGACACTTCCTAGCTGCCTAACCATGGAGAAGTCACTTCGCCTGCATTCTCTAGCCCTTACTGCTCTTTGGCCTCAGAACCAAAGCCTAAGACAGATCCCAAGATTTAAAGCAAAGGGTAATTTTGGTTTCCTTTCGTTTTTCATCCTTAATCGGCCATCTACTACCAATGGGATCACAGGCAAAGCCAACAAACCTATCTAAGCCTCAGCTTCCTTCTCTGTTGCAGAGGTGGCTGGGGTAGGGGACCCCTAACAAATCTGTCCTCTGGAGAACTTTTGCTCACCTTCAGGGTGGGCGATGAGGGGATGGGGGGTAAGGTGGGGCATTTTATAACTGTTAACACTGGGAGAGGACCAGCAATATCTCCGCTCGGGGGGGTCACCAACACAAATGAGGACAATCCCGTAGAGCCTGACTAAAAAGTATCCTGGCCTTGCCCTCTTCCACATACAGGTATGTTTCTTTCTCAAACTTTTCACTTTGGTTTAGAACATCCATCCATCCTGCACTAATGGCTCCAGTGTCTTTGCTGTCCAGGAGTGAGTTCTGGCAGCATCAAATGAAAGGAACAGCAGCTGAACATGGGCACGTGCCAGCTAGGACCCTGTTCAGGGCTGTCCCAAGGAAATAGCAAAAGGAAGCCCCCTCTTCTCAATGTCTGCTTTGCCCCCTATTAGAGCAGGTGATGGGACAGATGGTTGGAGATAATGCAGGATGCCTGACAGTGATCAGATCTACCAGTGCAGAGAGGCGCCTTAAACACTGAGAGCTCAACATGGTCTGGCTCACGCAGGCCACAGAGGACTCAAAAGCAGGTCCTGCTGACTTCTTCCTGAACTTGTCACAGGACTTCTCTTACTGGACAGAAAGCCCAAGGTAGCCACGCTACCTGAAAGCATGGCAAAGGTGTAGGTTACGGTGGCAGCTTCCCTCATATCCCCCACAGTTGAAAGGAACAAGTCCACCTTTTCGGAAAAGCAAATACAACCAAGACAACGTCCACGAGCACTCTTAGCTCTTGATGACCACTTAGAATATGGCCGATCAGGAAACCAAAAACATTTCCAAAGGGCTTTGACAGGAAGGACTCCATCCTTGAGATTACAGGTCCCTGGAGCCAATGATTCCAGAATGTCACCGGTACCACTGACAAAGAGCTGAAAGGAATGAGGGATCCCTTACCGTTCCAAGTGTGCTTCATCCAGGTTCTTGAAGTCAATTGAGGGATTTCTGAGACGATCCTGGGTCAACTCAAGATCCTCGGTTTCCAACGCCTGGTTAAGCAGAGCAATGGCTGACACCTTCTCTACTGTCGTGGACAGCTCCTCGGGGGCCAAGTAGTTCTGGAGCAAAACATATGTCCTTCAGGAGAATTGTCACGGCATTATACAAAGTATCAATTCTTAAAATCCCCACGAAACACAAAAACGAAAAACCTGCCTGAAACACCTTGCTGCCAAAGGTGCCATGGTCACAATTGAAGAAAAGGAAGTCAATAGGTAGGTGGATGAGAAGAAGAACAAGGATGCATGAGAAGGAATGCCAGTGTAGTCCCTAATATTGCCAACAGCTGATAATTCGGCAAGCTGACTATCAGGGCCACACGGGATGATAAGCTGGCAAGGAGCTGTGCTATTACTCCCGACAGAGTGCTTGCAGAAAGAGAAAGGCTTTTTCTTCAACCCTTACCTTCTCTTGTGACACCGATAGAGTGCTTAGGTTCCAAGGTAAAAGAATGCGAAGGCCTAGGCGACGGGGCTTCGGGACCTTCAGTAAGGTCACAGGCCCTAATGTTTCAGGGTATCGCCCCGGGCCGGTGTTCCTCCGGCTTACCTCACTGACTGTTCCATCTCAGTCTGTTTGGTCAATCCCTTCCCTTCTGTCTTGGAATCAATGCTCAGGAGAGCTTCCAAGGCAGAAAAGTGGTAAGTAAGGGCTAGGCCATTGGCGTGAAGCTCGCGATCAGCCAGCTACCAAAGGCAACCAGGCCACACGGGAACCGAAGTCTGCAGGACCCCCGGTCCAATGCTCCCTCCACGGGACCAGCCGTCATGGCAGTCCGGACGACGCAGTGCCTATGCTTTCTGGGGAATCACTACTTTAAGTGAAGGGCAACTAGATCCTATGGATGGCCGCAAAGTCCCAGCAGCTTTCTTCCCCTTCTGCCATGATCTCAGAGCAACACCTCATTTTCAAGAGGATTCTGCCCTTCCCAAGCAATGCTCCAGCCTCTGAGTCACTCATGCAGCCACAGACCTCCTGCACTTACCAAAGAGCTCTGTTCCTGAAGGTTGAACAGTTCATCCTGATACAGAACAGCAGCAAAGGGATGAACGGTCGGGAGCTGGGCCTCAGGTTTCATGAGTGCCATCACGGTGTTACTGGGATGACCTTCCCGAATCACAGCATTGATCTCATCGACAGCAGCGAGCCCTGGAGGACAAGGAGGCAGTCAGATGGCAGTCAGAATCACACTTTATGTACTTGCTGGTGTTTCCCCTTGAATCGCTCAGGGATTGGGGGTTTAACGATCACTACTCTTCCGGGCAGCACCAGCCTAGCCAATCACCACTTACCCTGACCACGGAGAGGTCTACAATACCTAGACCACATCAGAGATGAATGATCCTTGATGGAAAGGGGCAGATGGCGTGTCTCAGCCTTCCGGCACAACAAAAGGGGCCAAATAGTTGCGGAGCAGCTACAGTGGACAAGGTCACAGATTTCATCCCATGGGAGTTGGGGAGGTTTCAAACCAGGAGAAGCCCCCCGAGCCTCATGAATGGACTCGCACGAAAGTCCTCCACAAAAACAATGTCAAAAGCATAAGGCAGAAAGAGGAAAAGGATGCCACACAACTTCAGGGGACTTGAGGGAACAAAAGTCTATCACCTCGCACTTCCTTCACAAAATGACATCACTTACTGTTGACTTCGTTGATGATCCCTTGGATTTCAACTTGAGTCATGAGGTCCTCCCTTTCATCTCTTTCCTCCTCAGAAAGGATATACTGAAAAAACAACAACTTCAATGGTTGCAGCCCAAAAGCAAACAGGCTTTCAAGAGTTCAGTCCTTCAGGGAATACCTTTCCCAATGGGCCACCGATTCTCACGTCCAACATGGGCTCGATAGATTACAGAATCAAAATGCACTTTGGTTCTTGTTGAACAGTGTTTGTAAAACCACATTTCTTTTCTCCTTCCATTGTTTCTCCTGTCTAGTTCTGCACGCTTCTATTTGGGATGTTGTTGGCAAAGATGATGGACTGCTTGGCCATTCCTCCAATACAACTTGGAGAGAAAGTTCTACAGAGACCTACTTTTCTCTTGTAATCATCCTCTCAGAGCTCATAGCCTGGGCTTATTCTACAAAGCTGAGACTTTTATCACCCACATCAATCCCAACTAGAAAAATCTAATCATGGGAGGCAGGCATGATCTGGTGCTTTCGGGGGAACAGAACGAATCCTGGATGCAAGTTCTGGCCATATGGGGGAGAGGAAGGCAAGGAAGGGAACTTAAGCCTTGTCACTGAAAAACTGTTGCATGAAGTACACATTTTGATGCCTGTGATTTCATGCAGGAAGAAGTTTAAGGAGAAATATAGCGAGGATTGAGAATATTCTCAAGGAACAACATGAGGAGCACATGGGGATTCCTTGAAAACTAGGGTTGGGCAGTGATTCTAGGTCAGTGATGGTTGAGTCTTTTGGAAACTTTTGGAAACACTTTTGGGAACTGTGCGGTGCCTTCCCACACCCCAACTCCAGACTTGGTGCCCGGATCCCCATCCCCTGCTTTGCCCTGCCCACACTGCAACAATGTGTCACATCCCTCTCCCCAGCATTGGACAGAGGGGCTTTGTGGGGGGGATGAGGGCTCCCAGCTGGCTGGAGCCTGGGCAAGCCAACTCCTGTAGCCATAGGGACCTGCCCTTGCACCCAGCTGCGTTGGGGGGCTGGCTGAGTGAGGGGGCTGCTGCCTGGCCGTGGGCTGAGCAGGTGGCGCAAGCCCAGAGGGTAGTCAACTCAGAGACCCAGCTCCCCGCACTCACCATTTGGGAGTGGGGCCAGCACCCAGCCAGCCCATGCCTGGAGAAAGCTACCTCCTGAGGCCAGGGACCTTCCCCTACACCCAGTCCCGCCTGCCTATTGGGCTGCCATTCCCATGGGGTGGGAGCAGGGGCCAGAGGGAGCCTGGTTACCCTTTGGTGGCTGAGGTCACCCCCCACACTGCCACCTGGCAGGGAAGGACAGAAGAAAGTGGAGATCTTTTCAGGGCTGTGGGCGGCCTCTGCTCTACAGGAGAGGATACACCAACACCTTCCCCAAGCCATGCAGCACCGAAGCCCAGACAGAGGGGGGACAAAGGGAAGGTTTACCCTGAGCTCAGCGGCAGGAAAGCAAATCTGCAGAGGACGCATCCTCCACACCCACATCCAAGGAGAGATCTCTGGGTGCCGTCTTTGGCACACGAGCCATAGGTTCACCAGCACGCTTCTAGCTGTTGCAAAGTAAAGGACTCCCCATTCTTTCTATTGCAACCATATCTCCTAGTACTTTTCTGGTGAGCTTTGACAAAACTGCAAGTTGCTTATGCATTTGAGACCTTCTTTTACCTCATTATCTACTTTCAAATCCTCTTCTCTGTGCCCTGGCTTGTTTCCTACTAAGAAGTAAGGCTTCAAATATCTCCCTGGTAGTCACTGTTTATCAGCTGACAACTGTTCTATTTCCAGCACCGAGGAACACCCTTAACTATGTTTTACGTTTAATCATTAGCGAATAAAGTACCTTCTCTTCTTTCTGCTGTATGGCTTCCCAAAGTTCCTTTTGATAATTCGCAGCCAGGTTATCATCCACAGACGTTAAAGAGGCTTTGGGATTCTTGAGAGTTACAAGAGTCTCTCCTGCGATGCCCTTCTTAATGGCTTCAATGATGGCAATGACTGCAGAATGCACTGAACATGGGAGAGGAATAGAAGACATTTATTTTTAAAGCCAAAAAGCTAATGAGAGAAACATTGGGATGAAAAAAGCCGGCCTCCTATTACCTTAAATGATTGTCCACATTAAACTAAAGAAGAATGACTTTGCATTCAATGACTTGGGTGTGTGTGGGGGGCTGCGGAGGGGGGGGGTGTCCATTTTTGAGCCCTTACCTTCTGTCTGAGACTCAATACTATGTATTAGTTGCCAGGCAGAAGAGCGGGAAGGCCTAGGTTATTGTGGCAAAGAGAATTGACCAGGGTCACACAGCTAGGACCTGTCCCCAGTCACCTTGGAACTCAGCACACCTCCTGTCTCCAAGCCTTTTCTGTCCACTGAGTCCCTTAGCTGCCCTGAAGCTGTTGGTCCAGAAGTCTACAAATATTGAGATTATGTGCTCAGCGTTACATAGCTGAAAACGATCTGAGGCCGTGGTCTATACACAATAGGCCATATGGCTTTCATGGCTGTTGCTTGTTAAGAACTACCATCATTACGACATTTCCCACTTTCCTACATCCTCTTGTTTTCTTGGTTTGGCTGATGATGACTGTAAAAGGAATAATCTACATGCTCTCATGGGTTGCAAAGAGGAAATTAAAGCTCTGCCTATGTTAGCTGAGCTTCATCCTTGATAATTGACATAGAAACTGCTTCTCAGTTCCAGGATTCTTGTCGCTGAGGACAACAATTGAGAGGGACCTTAAAAACGAGTGAACCTCCAAGGATATTTAGGGAGGCTACAGGAAAGCAGAAGCCATAGAGTATTTGTGCAAGCCATTTCAAAGCTTTTGGCCTGAGTGGGGGTGGGGTGGAATTGCTTGACCAATAAGGGCCCTTTCCACTCTCAATCAGAGGCTGCCTTGATGCAGGGAAATGTTAGACGAGATTTCCACCCAAGGTCTTCTTGCCCAAATCCAACACGAGGCTCTCTATGCAACACAAGCAATTTGCCTGGCAGATTCCGCAAATTCCTGAGCAATGGAAGAATGGGAAAATAACCCTGTGGTGCCTAAAAGGGGCAACCTCGGGGTTCGGGAGGCTGGGCATGTTACAAAAGAACAAAAAGAAGACAACCCATGACGAAGCCGTACAATATTGGGCTCTCCATCTTTTTCAACATCAAGGTTTAGGAAAAAAAGATGCTCAAATTCCGTTTCAGTCCTGTCTCACAGAAAACTGTCAATCAGCACTAACCCTGAACAGGCAGGGCTACAAGACCCTGACCATATCAGAGATGAGTGATCCTTGAGGAAAAGATGAAGATGGTGTCTCAGGCAACCTGTCCATCAAAAGGGACCAAAAAGATTTGGAGCAGCTACAGCTGACAAGGTGACACATAGCATTGCAAGAGAGCAGGGCACATGTCAAAGCTCGAGAAGAGCCCAAAGCCTTAAACATCGAAGCACATGGACGTCCGCCAACAAAACTACGGCGAAAGCATGAGACGAGAAGAGGAAAACGATGCCTCACAACCTCTGCGACTTGAGAGAAATGATGATGAGTGGCTGCTGACAAGTCAAAGAAAGGGAAACCAGGGCAGGGATGATTTCATTACAAAGATGAGAGGTGGGAAAGGCAAATATAACAACATAAACCTGGAAATATCCCACAGAGGACCTGAGAGCTGCAAAGTCCTGCAAAACCCTCCCAAAACAGATTAAGAAATTGAGGCCCATGGAGAACAAATCATTTTTCCAACAGTCCCAAAGGACTTAGTGGCATAGCTGGGACCAGAAATGCAGACTCCTGATTTTGATCCATTTTGATCCTCTCAGGAATCTAAGGTTACTGACTCAAGGAATGGGAACAAGAATACATTCTGCCCCTACTAGGTGACACGCACTGTGCTGCTCGGTGCTGCATAAATATCATCTCCCTTTCATCCTGACCACAAATCTGAGAGGTAGCTACTATTATTTCCCCCATATGGGCATGGAGGAACCTCGGCCAGAGGCTCAATCATTGGCCCAGGGGCATATCACGAGGCAGTAGCTGAGACATGACTTGAACTCCAGCCTTCCTCACTATGCAGTCAGCACTTTACGCACTGAGCCACACATCAGATATTTCCTCATTATTCCAGAATGTTTCCTTGGCCGAGGAAGACTTTAGTCCAATATCCCGCATCCTTTACATTTCTATCACCATCTGTGATGAAAATGATGAACAGAGCGCCACGGCCAAGAGGATGAAGTTATAGTCAATGCCATGAAAAAGTCACCTTTCGATATCATCTAGAGGGGAAGGTCAGTGGCTGTGGATAAGAGTGAGGAACCTGGACTTGAGAAGCCCTGGATTCAGATCCGGCATCACATACTTTCCTACCTTTTCCTAACCTTGCGAAAGTCAAGGAACTCCACTTGCCTAGCCCTTACCGCTGTGCTGCCTGGCAACCAATATTTGTATTGATTCACTTTCCATGAACTAAGACAAAAATCATGTAATAAGACACATTAGGACAAGTTCCCCGCACCCCCAAATAGGACTGGAGTTAAAAATTGAGGAAACCATTGGCTAAAGGTCAAGCCTCGAATTATCCTGAGGACAGACATTCGCAAGCATTCTGCAAAACCAAACTGACTGCACTTACTTTCTTCTCCTTGAATTTCAGCTTCTTGAATTTCCTCATTGACCCTATTGATTTGATTCTGCATTTCGTCCGGCCTCAGGTTATCCTGTCCTTGAGATGAGGCTTCTCTTTTGATGGACATGAGCCTGCTAGCGTACCTGGGGAAGACAAAAGTCACCAAACATCCATTATCTTTAAATGTCCCTTTCAGTTGACGAAACACGACAGACACTGGAAGAGCGACCTATGGGAAGAGTAGGAGAACAGGCAGGCAGCAGGGTTTGTCGCCCTTCCGTGACTTTCACCCGAGAAACATGTGTAAAACGATGACGTTGCAAAGGGAAAAGCCCTGTGGGGACTCGAGTGTCTAGAGGACACCATGGCCACCCCAAAGAGCCTCTGACCACAAGGAACCCGCACCTCCGTAGGACTTACACAGGGATGGACAGCTATTTACGGCACACCGAAAATGACTTCCAGGTGGGGGCATGCCCACAAAGGGAAGGCTCAGGGAAGGGACGTCTCGCGTAGCTGTCCTGCCCTGACAGAACTAAAGTCTCTGTAAATCGTTGCGCCCACTTGCCCAGCCCTTCTTGTTCTTCTGTCTTAGATACGACAGGAGGAGAGGGATTAACAACATGGAAAAGAAGAAACAAAAGGCATTGCTGTTGTCCAAGTGAGAGCTGAAGAACGGCCCCACTTGCCTGGGAGTCATTTCGATGGCCTGCAGATCTAAGATATTCTGGGCATGCAGAATCCACCAGAGATGACAAGAGAAAAGCAGTTTCTCTCTGACCTTGTGGACCTGTCTAATCCCACTGTGAGAGTGTCAAGGCCAGAAGGGGCAAAGTGGTCTCAGGTCGGAAAGGATTATCTCCATCGCAGTCACAGAGCCATGGTTTTCTACAGACAGTTGGTTTCCTTATTCTTCTGACTGTGGAATTTGGAGTCAGAAGAGCTGGATGAAAATGCTGACTCTAGGTGGCTTGGGGTATTGAGAGTCAGGCTGAGAGAGGGGAGGTCTTCGATTCAAGGAGGACCCCAGACACTTCCTAGCTGCCTAACCATGGAGAAGTCACTTCGCCTGCATTCTCTAGCCCTTACTGCTCTTTGGCCTCAGAACCAAAGCCTAAGACAGATCCCAAGATTTAAAGCAAAGGGTAATTTTGGTTTCCTTTCGTTTTTCATCCTTAATCGGCCATCTACTACCAATGGGATCACAGGCAAAGCCAACAAACCTATCTAAGCCTCAGCTTCCTTCTCTGTTGCAGAGGTGGCTGGGGTAGGGGACCCCTAACAAATCTGTCCTCTGGAGAACTTTTGCTCACCTTCAGGGTGGGCGATGAGGGGATGGGGGGTAAGGTGGGGCATTTTATAACTGTTAACACTGGGAGAGGACCAGCAATATCTCCGCTCGGGGGGGTCACCAACACAAATGAGGACAATCCCGTAGAGCCTGACTAAAAAGTATCCTGGCCTTGCCCTCTTCCACATACAGGTATGTTTCTTTCTCAAACTTTTCACTTTGGTTTAGAACATCCATCCATCCTGCACTAATGGCTCCAGTGTCTTTGCTGTCCAGGAGTGAGTTCTGGCAGCATCAAATGAAAGGAACAGCAGCTGAACATGGGCACGTGCCAGCTAGGACCCTGTTCAGGGCTGTCCCAAGGAAATAGCAAAAGGAAGCCCCCTCTTCTCAATGTCTGCTTTGCCCCCTATTAGAGCAGGTGATGGGACAGATGGTTGGAGATAATGCAGGATGCCTGACAGTGATCAGATCTACCAGTGCAGAGAGGCGCCTTAAACACTGAGAGCTCAACATGGTCTGGCTCACGCAGGCCACAGAGGACTCAAAAGCAGGTCCTGCTGACTTCTTCCTGAACTTGTCACAGGACTTCTCTTACTGGACAGAAAGCCCAAGGTAGCCACGCTACCTGAAAGCATGGCAAAGGTGTAGGTTACGGTGGCAGCTTCCCTCATATCCCCCACAGTTGAAAGGAACAAGTCCACCTTTTCGGAAAAGCAAATACAACCAAGACAACGTCCACGAGCACTCTTAGCTCTTGATGACCACTTAGAATATGGCCGATCAGGAAACCAAAAACATTTCCAAAGGGCTTTGACAGGAAGGACTCCATCCTTGAGATTACAGGTCCCTGGAGCCAATGATTCCAGAATGTCACCGGTACCACTGACAAAGAGCTGAAAGGAATGAGGGATCCCTTACCGTTCCAAGTGTGCTTCATCCAGGTTCTTGAAGTCAATTGAGGGATTTCTGAGACGATCCTGGGTCAACTCAAGATCCTCGGTTTCCAACGCCTGGTTAAGCAGAGCAATGGCTGACACCTTCTCTACTGTCGTGGACAGCTCCTCGGGGGCCAAGTAGTTCTGGAGCAAAACATATGTCCTTCAGGAGAATTGTCACGGCATTATACAAAGTATCAATTCTTAAAATCCCCACGAAACACAAAAACGAAAAACCTGCCTGAAACACCTTGCTGCCAAAGGTGCCATGGTCACAATTGAAGAAAAGGAAGTCAATAGGTAGGTGGATGAGAAGAAGAACAAGGATGCATGAGAAGGAATGCCAGTGTAGTCCCTAATATTGCCAACAGCTGATAATTCGGCAAGCTGACTATCAGGGCCACACGGGATGATAAGCTGGCAAGGAGCTGTGCTATTACTCCCGACAGAGTGCTTGCAGAAAGAGAAAGGCTTTTTCTTCAACCCTTACCTTCTCTTGTGACACCGATAGAGTGCTTAGGTTCCAAGGTAAAAGAATGCGAAGGCCTAGGCGACGGGGCTTCGGGACCTTCAGTAAGGTCACAGGCCCTAATGTTTCAGGGTATCGCCCCGGGCCGGTGTTCCTCCGGCTTACCTCACTGACTGTTCCATCTCAGTCTGTTTGGTCAATCCCTTCCCTTCTGTCTTGGAATCAATGCTCAGGAGAGCTTCCAAGGCAGAAAAGTGGTAAGTAAGGGCTAGGCCATTGGCGTGAAGCTCGCGATCAGCCAGCTACCAAAGGCAACCAGGCCACACGGGAACCGAAGTCTGCAGGACCCCCGGTCCAATGCTCCCTCCACGGGACCAGCCGTCATGGCAGTCCGGACGACGCAGTGCCTATGCTTTCTGGGGAATCACTACTTTAAGTGAAGGGCAACTAGATCCTATGGATGGCCGCAAAGTCCCAGCAGCTTTCTTCCCCTTCTGCCATGATCTCAGAGCAACACCTCATTTTCAAGAGGATTCTGCCCTTCCCAAGCAATGCTCCAGCCTCTGAGTCACTCATGCAGCCACAGACCTCCTGCACTTACCAAAGAGCTCTGTTCCTGAAGGTTGAACAGTTCATCCTGATACAGAACAGCAGCAAAGGGATGAACGGTCGGGAGCTGGGCCTCAGGTTTCATGAGTGCCATCACGGTGTTACTGGGATGACCTTCCCGAATCACAGCATTGATCTCATCGACAGCAGCGAGCCCTGGAGGACAAGGAGGCAGTCAGATGGCAGTCAGAATCACACTTTATGTACTTGCTGGTGTTTCCCCTTGAATCGCTCAGGGATTGGGGGTTTAACGATCACTACTCTTCCGGGCAGCACCAGCCTAGCCAATCACCACTTACCCTGACCACGGAGAGGTCTACAATACCTAGACCACATCAGAGATGAATGATCCTTGATGGAAAGGGGCAGATGGCGTGTCTCAGCCTTCCGGCACAACAAAAGGGGCCAAATAGTTGCGGAGCAGCTACAGTGGACAAGGTCACAGATTTCATCCCATGGGAGTTGGGGAGGTTTCAAACCAGGAGAAGCCCCCCGAGCCTCATGAATGGACTCGCACGAAAGTCCTCCACAAAAACAATGTCAAAAGCATAAGGCAGAAAGAGGAAAAGGATGCCACACAACTTCAGGGGACTTGAGGGAACAAAAGTCTATCACCTCGCACTTCCTTCACAAAATGACATCACTTACTGTTGACTTCGTTGATGATCCCTTGGATTTCAACTTGAGTCATGAGGTCCTCCCTTTCATCTCTTTCCTCCTCAGAAAGGATATACTGAAAAAACAACAACTTCAATGGTTGCAGCCCAAAAGCAAACAGGCTTTCAAGAGTTCAGTCCTTCAGGGAATACCTTTCCCAATGGGCCACCGATTCTCACGTCCAACATGGGCTCGATAGATTACAGAATCAAAATGCACTTTGGTTCTTGTTGAACAGTGTTTGTAAAACCACATTTCTTTTCTCCTTCCATTGTTTCTCCTGTCTAGTTCTGCACGCTTCTATTTGGGATGTTGTTGGCAAAGATGATGGACTGCTTGGCCATTCCTCCAATACAACTTGGAGAGAAAGTTCTACAGAGACCTACTTTTCTCTTGTAATCATCCTCTCAGAGCTCATAGCCTGGGCTTATTCTACAAAGCTGAGACTTTTATCACCCACATCAATCCCAACTAGAAAAATCTAATCATGGGAGGCAGGCATGATCTGGTGCTTTCGGGGGAACAGAACGAATCCTGGATGCAAGTTCTGGCCATATGGGGGAGAGGAAGGCAAGGAAGGGAACTTAAGCCTTGTCACTGAAAAACTGTTGCATGAAGTACACATTTTGATGCCTGTGATTTCATGCAGGAAGAAGTTTAAGGAGAAATATAGCGAGGATTGAGAATATTCTCAAGGAACAACATGAGGAGCACATGGGGATTCCTTGAAAACTAGGGTTGGGCAGTGATTCTAGGTCAGTGATGGTTGAGTCTTTTGGAAACTTTTGGAAACACTTTTGGGAACTGTGCGGTGCCTTCCCACACCCCAACTCCAGACTTGGTGCCCGGATCCCCATCCCCTGCTTTGCCCTGCCCACACTGCAACAATGTGTCACATCCCTCTCCCCAGCATTGGACAGAGGGGCTTTGTGGGGGGGATGAGGGCTCCCAGCTGGCTGGAGCCTGGGCAAGCCAACTCCTGTAGCCATAGGGACCTGCCCTTGCACCCAGCTGCGTTGGGGGGCTGGCTGAGTGAGGGGGCTGCTGCCTGGCCGTGGGCTGAGCAGGTGGCGCAAGCCCAGAGGGTAGTCAACTCAGAGACCCAGCTCCCCGCACTCACCATTTGGGAGTGGGGCCAGCACCCAGCCAGCCCATGCCTGGAGAAAGCTACCTCCTGAGGCCAGGGACCTTCCCCTACACCCAGTCCCGCCTGCCTATTGGGCTGCCATTCCCATGGGGTGGGAGCAGGGGCCAGAGGGAGCCTGGTTACCCTTTGGTGGCTGAGGTCACCCCCCACACTGCCACCTGGCAGGGAAGGACAGAAGAAAGTGGAGATCTTTTCAGGGCTGTGGGCGGCCTCTGCTCTACAGGAGAGGATACACCAACACCTTCCCCAAGCCATGCAGCACCGAAGCCCAGACAGAGGGGGGACAAAGGGAAGGTTTACCCTGAGCTCAGCGGCAGGAAAGCAAATCTGCAGAGGACGCATCCTCCACACCCACATCCAAGGAGAGATCTCTGGGTGCCGTCTTTGGCACACGAGCCATAGGTTCACCAGCACGCTTCTAGCTGTTGCAAAGTAAAGGACTCCCCATTCTTTCTATTGCAACCATATCTCCTAGTACTTTTCTGGTGAGCTTTGACAAAACTGCAAGTTGCTTATGCATTTGAGACCTTCTTTTACCTCATTATCTACTTTCAAATCCTCTTCTCTGTGCCCTGGCTTGTTTCCTACTAAGAAGTAAGGCTTCAAATATCTCCCTGGTAGTCACTGTTTATCAGCTGACAACTGTTCTATTTCCAGCACCGAGGAACACCCTTAACTATGTTTTACGTTTAATCATTAGCGAATAAAGTACCTTCTCTTCTTTCTGCTGTATGGCTTCCCAAAGTTCCTTTTGATAATTCGCAGCCAGGTTATCATCCACAGACGTTAAAGAGGCTTTGGGATTCTTGAGAGTTACAAGAGTCTCTCCTGCGATGCCCTTCTTAATGGCTTCAATGATGGCAATGACTGCAGCATGCACTGAACATGGGAGAGGAATAGAAGACATTTATTTTTAAAGCCAAAAAGCTAATGAGAGAAACATTGGGATGAAAAAAGCCGGCCTCCTATTACCTTAAATGATTGTCCACATTAAACTAAAGAAGAATGACTTTGCATTCAATGACTTGGGTGTGTGTGGGGGGCTGCGGAGGGGGGGGGTGTCCATTTTTGAGCCCTTACCTTCTGTCTGAGACTCAATACTATGTATTAGTTGCCAGGCAGAAGAGCGGGAAGGCCTAGGTTATTGTGGCAAAGAGAATTGACCAGGGTCACACAGCTAGGACCTGTCCCCAGTCACCTTGGAACTCAGCACACCTCCTGTCTCCAAGCCTTTTCTGTCCACTGAGTCCCTTAGCTGCCCTGAAGCTGTTGGTCCAGAAGTCTACAAATATTGAGATTATGTGCTCAGCGTTACATAGCTGAAAACGATCTGAGGCCGTGGTCTATACACAATAGGCCATATGGCTTTCATGGCTGTTGCTTGTTAAGAACTACCATCATTACGACATTTCCCACTTTCCTACATCCTCTTGTTTTCTTGGTTTGGCTGATGATGACTGTAAAAGGAATAATCTACATGCTCTCATGGGTTGCAAAGAGGAAATTAAAGCTCTGCCTATGTTAGCTGAGCTTCATCCTTGATAATTGACATAGAAACTGCTTCTCAGTTCCAGGATTCTTGTCGCTGAGGACAACAATTGAGAGGGACCTTAAAAACGAGTGAACCTCCAAGGATATTTAGGGAGGCTACAGGAAAGCAGAAGCCATAGAGTATTTGTGCAAGCCATTTCAAAGCTTTTGGCCTGAGTGGGGGTGGGGTGGAATTGCTTGACCAATAAGGGCCCTTTCCACTCTCAATCAGAGGCTGCCTTGATGCAGGGAAATGTTAGACGAGATTTCCACCCAAGGTCTTCTTGCCCAAATCCAACACGAGGCTCTCTATGCAACACAAGCAATTTGCCTGGCAGATTCCGCAAATTCCTGAGCAATGGAAGAATGGGAAAATAACCCTGTGGTGCCTAAAAGGGGCAACCTCGGGGTTCGGGAGGCTGGGCATGTTACAAAAGAACAAAAAGAAGACAACCCATGACGAAGCCGTACAATATTGGGCTCTCCATCTTTTTCAACATCAAGGTTTAGGAAAAAAAGATGCTCAAATTCCGTTTCAGTCCTGTCTCACAGAAAACTGTCAATCAGCACTAACCCTGAACAGGCAGGGCTACAAGACCCTGACCATATCAGAGATGAGTGATCCTTGAGGAAAAGATGAAGATGGTGTCTCAGGCAACCTGTCCATCAAAAGGGACCAAAAAGATTTGGAGCAGCTACAGCTGACAAGGTGACACATAGCATTGCAAGAGAGCAGGGCACATGTCAAAGCTCGAGAAGAGCCCAAAGCCTTAAACATCGAAGCACATGGACGTCCGCCAACAAAACTACGGCGAAAGCATGAGACGAGAAGAGGAAAACGATGCCTCACAACCTCTGCGACTTGAGAGAAATGATGATGAGTGGCTGCTGACAAGTCAAAGAAAGGGAAACCAGGGCAGGGATGATTTCATTACAAAGATGAGAGGTGGGAAAGGCAAATATAACAACATAAACCTGGAAATATCCCACAGAGGACCTGAGAGCTGCAAAGTCCTGCAAAACCCTCCCAAAACAGATTAAGAAATTGAGGCCCATGGAGAACAAATCATTTTTCCAACAGTCCCAAAGGACTTAGTGGCATAGCTGGGACCAGAAATGCAGACTCCTGATTTTGATCCATTTTGATCCTCTCAGGAATCTAAGGTTACTGACTCAAGGAATGGGAACAAGAATACATTCTGCCCCTACTAGGTGACACGCACTGTGCTGCTCGGTGCTGCATAAATATCATCTCCCTTTCATCCTGACCACAAATCTGAGAGGTAGCTACTATTATTTCCCCCATATGGGCATGGAGGAACCTCGGCCAGAGGCTCAATCATTGGCCCAGGGGCATATCACGAGGCAGTAGCTGAGACATGACTTGAACTCCAGCCTTCCTCACTATGCAGTCAGCACTTTACGCACTGAGCCACACATCAGATATTTCCTCATTATTCCAGAATGTTTCCTTGGCCGAGGAAGACTTTAGTCCAATATCCCGCATCCTTTACATTTCTATCACCATCTGTGATGAAAATGATGAACAGAGCGCCACGGCCAAGAGGATGAAGTTATAGTCAATGCCATGAAAAAGTCACCTTTCGATATCATCTAGAGGGGAAGGTCAGTGGCTGTGGATAAGAGTGAGGAACCTGGACTTGAGAAGCCCTGGATTCAGATCCGGCATCACATACTTTCCTACCTTTTCCTAACCTTGCGAAAGTCAAGGAACTCCACTTGCCTAGCCCTTACCGCTGTGCTGCCTGGCAACCAATATTTGTATTGATTCACTTTCCATGAACTAAGACAAAAATCATGTAATAAGACACATTAGGACAAGTTCCCCGCACCCCCAAATAGGACTGGAGTTAAAAATTGAGGAAACCATTGGCTAAAGGTCAAGCCTCGAATTATCCTGAGGACAGACATTCGCAAGCATTCTGCAAAACCAAACTGACTGCACTTACTTTCTTCTCCTTGAATTTCAGCTTCTTGAATTTCCTCATTGACCCTATTGATTTGATTCTGCATTTCGTCCGGCCTCAGGTTATCCTGTCCTTGAGATGAGGCTTCTCTTTTGATGGACATGAGCCTGCTAGCGTACCTGGGGAAGACAAAAGTCACCAAACATCCATTATCTTTAAATGTCCCTTTCAGTTGACGAAACACGACAGACACTGGAAGAGCGACCTATGGGAAGAGTAGGAGAACAGGCAGGCAGCAGGGTTTGTCGCCCTTCCGTGACTTTCACCCGAGAAACATGTGTAAAACGATGACGTTGCAAAGGGAAAAGCCCTGTGGGGACTCGAGTGTCTAGAGGACACCATGGCCACCCCAAAGAGCCTCTGACCACAAGGAACCCGCACCTCCGTAGGACTTACACAGGGATGGACAGCTATTTACGGCACACCGAAAATGACGTCCAGGTGGGGGCATGCCCACAAAGGGAAGGCTCAGGGAAGGGACGTCTCGCGTAGCTGTCCTGCCCTGACAGAACTAAAGTCTCTGTAAATCGTTGCGCCCACTTGCCCAGCCCTTCTTGTTCTTCTGTCTTAGATACGACAGGAGGAGAGGGATTAACAACATGGAAAAGAAGAAACAAAAGGCATTGCTGTTGTCCAAGTGAGAGCTGAAGAACGGCCCCACTTGCCTGGGAGTCATTTCGATGGCCTGCAGATCTAAGATATTCTGGGCATGCAGAATCCACCAGAGATGACAAGAGAAAAGCAGTTTCTCTCTGACCTTGTGGACCTGTCTAATCCCACTGTGAGAGTGTCAAGGCCAGAAGGGGCAAAGTGGTCTCAGGTCGGAAAGGATTATCTCCATCGCAGTCACAGAGCCATGGTTTTCTACAGACAGTTGGTTTCCTTATTCTTCTGACTGTGGAATTTGGAGTCAGAAGAGCTGGATGAAAATGCTGACTCTAGGTGGCTTGGGGTATTGAGAGTCAGGCTGAGAGAGGGGAGGTCTTCGATTCAAGGAGGACCCCAGACACTTCCTAGCTGCCTAACCATGGAGAAGTCACTTCGCCTGCATTCTCTAGCCCTTACTGCTCTTTGGCCTCAGAACCAAAGCCTAAGACAGATCCCAAGATTTAAAGCAAAGGGTAATTTTGGTTTCCTTTCGTTTTTCATCCTTAATCGGCCATCTACTACCAATGGGATCACAGGCAAAGCCAACAAACCTATCTAAGCCTCAGCTTCCTTCTCTGTTGCAGAGGTGGCTGGGGTAGGGAACCGCTAACAAATCTGTCCTCTGGAGAACTTTTGCTCACCTTCAGGGTGGGCGGTGAGGGGATGGGGGGTAAGGTGGGGCATTTTATAACTGTTAACACTGGGAGAGGACCAGCAATATCTCCGCTCGGGGGGGTCACCAACACAAATGAGGACAATCCCGTAGAGCCTGACTAAAAAGTATCCTGGCCTTGCCCTCTTCCACATGCAGGTATGTTTCTTTCTCAAACTTTTCACTTTGGTTTAGAACATCCATCCATCCTGCACTAATGGCTCCAGTGTCTTTGCTGTCCAGGAGTGAGTTCTGGCAGCATCAAATGAAAGGAACAGCAGCTGAACATGGGCACGTGCCAGCTAGGACCCTGTTCAGGGCTGTCCCAAGGAAATAGCAAAAGGAAGCCCCCTCTTCTCAATGTCTGCTTTGCCCCCTATTAGAGCAGGTGATGGGACAGATGGTTGGAGATAATGCAGGATGCCTGACAGTGATCAGATCTACGAGTGCAGAGAGGCTCCTTAAACACTGAGAGCTCAACATGGTCTGGCTCACGCAGGCCACAGAGGACTCAAAAGCAGGTCCTGCTGACTTCTTCCTTAGCTTGTCACAGGACCTCTCTTACTGAAAAAAAAAAGCCCAAGGTAGCCACTCTACCTGAAAGCATGGCAAAGGTGTAGGTTACGGTGGCAGCTTCCCTCATATTACCCACAGTTGAAAGGAACAAGTCCACCTTTTCGAAAAAGCAAATACAACCAAGACAACGTCCACGAGCACTCTTAGCTCTTCATGACCACTTAGAATATGGCCGATCAGGAAACCAAAAACATTTCCAAAGGGCTTTGACAGGAAGGACTCCATCCTTGAGATTACAGGTCCCTGGAGCCAATGATTCCAGAATGTCAGCGGTACCACTGACAAAGAGCTGAAAGGAATGAGGGATCCCTTACCGTTCCAAGTGTGCTTCATCCAGGTTATTGAAGTCAATTGAGGGATTTCTAAGACGATCCTGGGTCAACTCAAGATCCTCGGTTTCCAACGCCTGGTTAAGCAGAGCAACGGCTGACACCTTCTCTACTGTCGTGGACAGCTCCTCGGGGGCCAAGTAGTTCTGGAACAAAACATATGTCCTTCAGGAGAATTGTCACGGCATTATACAAAGTATCAATTCTTAAAATCCCCACGAAACACAAAAACGAAAAACCTGCTTGAAACACATTGCTGCCAAAGGTGCCATGGTCACAGTTGAAGAAAAGGAAGTCAATAGGTAGGTGGATGAGAAGAAGAACAAGGATGCATGAGAAGGAATGACAGTGTAGTCCCTAATATTGCCAACAGCTGATAATTCGACAAGCTGACTATCAGGGCCACACGGGATGATAAGCTGGCAAGTAGCTGTGCTATTACTCCCGACAGAGTGCTTGCAGAAAGAGAAAGGCTTTTTCTTCAACCCTTACCTTCTCTTGTGACACCGATAGAGTGCTTAGGTTCCAAGGTAAAAGAATGCGAAGGCCTAGGCGACGGGGCTTCGGGACCTTCAGTAAGGTCACAGGGCCCTAACGTTTCAGGGTATCGCCCCGGGCCGGTGTTCCTCCGGCTTACCTCACTGACTGTTCCATCTCAGTCTGTTTGGTCAATCCCTTCCCTTCTGTCTTGGAATCAATGCTCAGGAGAGCTTCCAAGGCAGAAAAGGGGTAAGTAAGGGCTAGGCCATTGGCGTGAAGCTCGCGATCAGCCAGCTACCAAAGGCAACCAGGCCACACGGGAACCGAAGTCTGCAGGACACCCGGTCCAATGCTCCCTCCACGGGACCAGCCGTCATGGCAGTCCGGATGACGCAGTGCCTATGCTTTCTGGGAATCACTACTTTAAGTGAAGGGCAACTAGATCCTATGGATGGCCGCAAAGTCCCAGCAGCTTTCTTCCCCTTCTGCCATGATCTCAGAGCAACACCTCATTTTCAAGTGGATTCTGCCCTTCCCAAGCAATGCTCCAGCCTCCGAGTCACTCATGCAGCCACAGACCTCTTGCACTTACCAAAGAGCTCTGTTCCTGAAGGTTGAACAGTTCATCCTGATACAGAACAGCAGCAAAGGGATGAACGGTCGGGAGCTGGGCCTCAGGTTTCATGAGTGCCATCACGGTGTTACTGGGATGACCTTCCCGAATCACAGCATTGATCTCATCGACAGCAGCGAGCCCTGGAGGACAAGGAGGCAGTCAGATGGCAGTCAGAATCACACTTTATGTACTTGCTGGTGTTTCCCCTTGAATCGCTCAGGGATTGGGGGTTTAACGATCACTACTCTTCCGGGCAGCACCAGCCTAGCCAATCACCACTTACCCTGACCACGGAGAGGTCTACAATACCTAGACCACATCAGAGATGAATGATCCTTGATGGAAAGGGGCAGATGGCGTGTCTCAGCCTTCCGGCACAACAAAAGGGGCCAAATAGTTGCGGAGCAGCTACAGTGGACAAGGTCACAGATTTCATCCCATGGGAGTTGGGGAGGTTTCAAACCAGGAGAAGCCCCCGAGCCTCATGAATGGACTCGCACGAAAGTCCTCCACCAAAACAATGTCAAAAGCAGAAGGCAGAAAGAGGAAAAGGATGCCACACAACTTCAGGGGACTTGAGGGAACAAAAGTCTATCACCTCGCACTTCCTTCACAAAATGACATCACTTACTGTTGACTTCGTTGATGATCCCTTGGATTTCAACTTGAGTCATGAGGTCCTCCCTTTCATCTCTTTCCTCCTCAGAAAGGATATACTGAAAAAACAACAACTTCAATGGTTGCAGCCCAAAAGCAAACAGGCTTTCAAGAGTTCAGTCCTTCAGGGAATACCTTTCCCAATGGGCCACCGATTCTCACGTCCAACATGGGCTCGATAGATTACAGAATCAAAATGCACTTTGGTTCTTGTTGAACAGTGTTTGTAAAACCACATTTCTTTTCTCCTTCCATTGTTTCTCCTGTCTAGTTCTGCACGCTTCTATTTGGGATGTTGTTGGCAAAGATGATGGACTGCTTGGCCATTCCTCCAATACAACTTGGAGAGAAAGTTCTACAGAGAGCTACTTTTCTCTTGTAATCATCCTCTCAGAGCTCATAGCCTGGGCTTATTCTACAAAGCTGAGACTTTTATCACCCACATCAATCCCAACTAGAAAAATCTAATCATGGGAGGCAGGCATGATCTGGTGCTTTCGGGGGAACAGAACGAATCCTGGATGCAAGTTCTGGCCATATGGGGGAGAGGAAGGCAAGGAAGGGAACTTAAGCCTTGTCACTGAAAAACTGTTGCATGAAGTACACATTTTGATGCCTGTGATTTCATGCAGGAAGAAGTTTAAGGAGAAATATAGCGAGGATTGAGAATATTCTCAAGGAACAACATGAGGAGCACATGGGGATTCCTTGAAAACTAGGGTTGGGCAGTGATTCTAGGTCAGTGATGGTTGAGTCTTTTGGAAACTTTTGGAAACACTTTTGGGAACTGTGCGGTGCCTTCCCACACCCCAACTCCAGACTTGGTGCCCGGATCCCCATCCCCTGCTTTGCCCTGCCCACACTGCAACAATGTGTCACATCCCTCTCCCCAGCATTGGACAGAGGGGCTTTGTGGGGGGGATGAGGGCTCCCAGCTGGCTGGAGCCTGGGCAAGCCAACTCCTGTAGCCATAGGGACCTGCCCTTGCACCCAGCTGCGTTGGGGGGCTGGCTGAGTGAGGGGGCTGCTGCCTGGCCGTGGGCTGAGCAGGTGGCGCAAGCCCAGAGGGTAGTCAACTCAGAGACCCAGCTCCCCGCACTCACCATTTGGGAGTGGGGCCAGCACCCAGCCAGCCCATGCCTGGAGAAAGCTACCTCCTGAGGCCAGGGACCTTCCCCTACACCCAGTCCCGCCTGCCTATTGGGCTGCCATTCCCATGGGGTGGGAGCAGGGGCCAGAGGGAGCCTGGTTACCCTTTGGTGGCTGAGGTCACCCCCCACACTGCCACCTGGCAGGGAAGGACAGAAGAAAGTGGAGATCTTTTCAGGGCTGTGGGCGGCCTCTGCTCTACAGGAGAGGATACACCAACACCTTCCCCAAGCCATGCAGCACCGAAGCCCAGACAGAGGGGGGACAAAGGGAAGGTTTACCCTGAGCTCAGCGGCAGGAAAGCAAATCTGCAGAGGACGCATCCTCCACACCCACATCCAAGGAGAGATCTCTGGGTGCCGTCTTTGGCACACGAGCCATAGGTTCACCAGCACGCTTCTAGCTGTTGCAAAGTAAAGGACTCCCCATTCTTTCTATTGCAACCATATCTCCTAGTACTTTTCTGGTGAGCTTTGACAAAACTGCAAGTTGCTTATGCATTTGAGACCTTCTTTTACCTCATTATCTACTTTCAAATCCTCTTCTCTGTGCCCTGGCTTGTTTCCTACTAAGAAGTAAGGCTTCAAATATCTCCCTGGTAGTCACTGTTTATCAGCTGACAACTGTTCTATTTCCAGCACCCAGGAACACCCTTAACTATGTTTTACGTTTAATCATTAGCGAATAAAGTACCTTCTCTTCTTTCTGCTGTATGGCTTCCCAAAGTTCCTTTTGATAATTCGCAGCCAGGTTATCATCCACAGACGTTAAAGAGGCTTTGGGATTCTTGAGAGTTACAAGAGTCTCTCCTGCGATGCCCTTCTTAATGGCTTCAATGATGGCAATGACTGCAGCATGCACTGAACATGGGAGAGGAATAGAAGACATTTATTTTTAAAGCCAAAAAGCTAATGAGAGAAACATTGGGATGAAAAAAGCCGGCCTCCTATTACCTTAAATGATTGTCCACATTAAACTAAAGAAGAATGACTTTGCATTCAATGACTTGGGTGTGTGTGGGGGGCTGCGGAGGGGGGGGGTGTCCATTTTTGAGCCCTTACCTTCTGTCTGAGACTCAATACTATGTATTAGTTGCCAGGCAGAAGAGCGGGAAGGCCTAGGTTATTGTGGCAAAGAGAATTGACCAGGGTCACACAGCTAGGACCTGTCCCAGTCACCTTGTAACTCAGCATACCTCCTGTCTCCAAGCCTTTTCTGTCCACTGAGTCCCTTAGCTGCCCTGAAGCTGTTGGTCCAGAAGTCTACAAATATTGAGATTATGTGCTCAGCGTTACATAGCTGAAAACGATCTGAGGCCGTGGTCTATACACAATAGGCCATATGGCTTTCATGGCTGTTGCTTGTTAAGAACTACCATCATTACGACATTTCCCACTTTCCTACATCCTCTTGTTTTCTTGGTTTGGCTGATGATGACTGTAAAAGGAATAATCTACATGCTCTCATGGGTTGCAAAGTGGAAATTAAAGCTCTGCCTATGTTAGCTGAGCTTCATCCTTGATAATTGACATAGAAACTGCTTCTCAGTTCCAGGATTCTTGTCGCTGAGGACAACAATTGAGAGGGACCTTAAAAACGAGTGAACCTCCAAGGATATTTAGGGAGGCTACAGGAAAGCAGAAGCCATAGAGTATTTGTGCAAGCCATTTCAAAGCTTTTGGCCTGAGTGGGGGTGGGGTGGAATTGCTTGACCAATAAGGGCCCTTTCCACTCTCAATCAGAGGCTGCCTTGATGCAGGGAAATGTTAGACGAGATTTCCACCCAAGGTCTTCTTGCCCAAATCCAACACGAGGCTCTCTATGCAACACAAGCAATTTGCCTGGCAGATTCCGCAAATTCCTGAGCAATGGAAGAATGGGAAAATAACCCTGTGGTGCCTAAAAGGGGCAACCTCGGGGTTCGGGAGGCTGGGCATGTTACAAAAGAACAAAAAGAAGACAACCCATGACGAAGCCATACAATATTGGGCTCTCCATCTTTTTCAACATCAAGGTTTAGGAAAAAAAGATGCTCAAATTCCGTTTCAGTCCTGTCTCACAGAAAACTGTCAATCAGCACTAACCCTGAACAGGCAGGGCTACAAGACCCTGACCATATCAGAGATGAGTGATCCTTGATGAAAAGATGAAGATGGTGTCTCAGGCAACCTGTCCATCAAAAGGGACCAAAAAGATTTGGAGCAGCTACAGCTGACAAGGTGACACATAGCATTGCAAGAGAGCAGGGCACATGTCAAAGCTCGAGAAGAGCCCAAAGCCTTAAACATCGAAGCACATGGACGTCCGCCAACAAAACTACGGCGAAAGCATGAGACGAGAAGAGGAAAACGATGCCTCACAACCTCTGCGACTTGAGAGAAATGATGATGAGTGGCTGCTGACAAGTCAAAGAAGGGGAAACCAGGGCAGGGATGATTTCATTACAAAGATGAGGGGTGGGAAAGGCAAATATAACAACATAAACCGGGAAATATCCCACAGAGGACCTGAGAGCTGCAAAGTCCTGCAAAACCCTCCCAAAACAGATTAAGAAATTGAGGCCCATGGAGAACAAATCATTTTTCCAACAGTCCCAAAGGACTTAGTGGCATAGCTGGGACCAGAAATGCAGACTCCTGATTTTGATCCATTTTGATCCTCTCAGGAATCTAAGGTTACTGACTCAAGGAATGGGAACAAGAATACATTCTGCCCCTACTAGGTGACACGCACTGTGCTGCTCGGTGCTGCATAAATATCATCTCCCTTTCATCCTGACCACAACCCTGAGAGGTAGCTACTATTATTTCCCCCATATTGGCGTGGAAGAACCTCGGCCAGAGGCTCAATCATTGGCCCAGGGGCATATCACGAGGCAGTAGCTGAGACATGACTTGAACTCCAGCCTTCCTCACTATGCAGTCAGCACTTTACGCACTGAGCCACACATCAGATATTTCCTCATTATTCCAGAATGTTTCCTTGGCCGAGAAAGACTTTAGTCCAATATCCCGCATCCTTTACATTTCTATCACCATCTGTGATGAAAATGATGAACAGAGCGCCACGGCCAAGAGGATGAAGTTATAGTCAATGCCATGAAAAAGTCACCTTTCGATATCATCTAGAGGGGAAGGTCAGTGGCTGTGGATAAGAGTGAGGAACCTGGACTTGAGAAGCCCTGGATTCAGATCCGGCATCACATACTTTCCTACCTTTTCCTAACCTTGCGAAAGTCAAGGAACTCCACTTGCCTAGCCCTTACCGCTCTGCTGCCTGGCAACCAATATTTGTATTGATTCACTTTCCATGAACTAAGACAAAAATCATGTAATAAGACACATTAGGACAAGTTCCCCGCACCCCCAAATAGGACTGGAGTTAAAAATTGAGGAAACCATTGGCTAAAGGTCAAGCCTCGAATTATCCTGAGGACAGACATTCGCAAGCATTCTGCAAAACCAAACTGACTGCACTTACTTTCTTCTCCTTGAATTTCAGCTTCTTGAATTTCCTCATTGACCCTATTGATTTGATTCTGCATTTCGTCCGGCCTCAGGTTATCCTGTCCTTGAGATGAGGCTTCTCTTTTGATGGACATGAGCCTGCTAGCGTACCTGGGGAAGACAAAAGTCACCAAACATCCATTATCTTTAAATGTCCCTTTCAGTTGACGAAACACGACAGACACTGGAAGAGCGACCTATGGGAAGAGTAGGAGAACAGGCAGGCAGCAGGGTTTGTCGCCCTTCTGTGACATTCACCCGAGAAGCATGTGTAAAACGATGACGTTGCAAAGGGAAAAGCCCTGTGGGGACTCGAGTGTCTAGAGGACGCCATAGCCACCCCAAAGAGCCTCTGACCACAAGGAACCCGCACCTCCGTAGGACTTACACAGGGATGGACAGCTATTTACGGCACACCGAAAATGACTTCCAGGTGGGGGCATGCCCACAAAGGGAAGGCTCAGGGAAGGGACGTCTCGCGTAGCTGTCCTGCCCTGACAGAACTAAAGTCTCTGTAAATCGTTGCGCCCACTTGCCCAGCCCTTCTTGTTCTTCTGTCTTAGATAGGACAGGAGGAGAGGGATTAACAACATGGAAAAGAAGAAAAAAAAGGCATTGCTGTTGTCCAAGTGAGAGCTGAAGAACGGCCCCACTTGCCTGGGAGTCATTTCGATGGCCTGCAGATCTAAGATATTCTGGGCATGCAGAATCCACCAGAGATGACAAGAGAAAAGCAGTTTCTCTCTGACCTTGTGGACCTGGCTAATCCCACTGTGAGAGTGTCAAGGCCAGAAGGGGCAAAGTGGTCTCATGCTGGAAAGGTTTATCTCCATCGCAGTCACAGAGCCATGGTTTTCTACAGACAGTTGGTTTCCTTATTCTTCTGACTGTGGAATTTGGAGTCAGAAGAGCTGGATGAAAATCCTGACTCTAGGTGGCTTGGGGTATTGAGAGTCAGGCTGAGAGAGGGGAGGTCTTCGATTCAAGGAGGACCCCAGACACTTCCTAGCTGCCTAACCATGGAGAAGTCACTTCGCCTGCATTCTCTAGCCCTTACTGCTCTTTGGCCTCAGAACCAAAGCCTAAGACAGATCCCAAGATTTAAAGCAAAGGGTAATTTTGGTTTCCTTTCGTTTTTCATCCTTAATCGGCCATCTACTACCAATGGGATCACAGGCAAAGCCAACAAACCTATCTAAGCCTCAGCTTCCTTCTCTGTTGCAGAGGTGGCTGGGGTAGGGGACCCCTAACAAATCTGTCCTCTGGAGAACTTTTGCTCACCTTCAGGGTGGGCGATGAGGGGATGGGGGGTAAGGTGGGGCATTTTATAACTGTTAACACTGGGAGAGGACCAGCAATATCTCCCCTCGGGGGGGTCACCAACACAAATGAGGACAATCCCGTAGAGCCTGACTAAAAAGTATCCTGGCCTTGCCCTCTTCCACATACAGGTATGTTTCTTTCTCAAACTTTTCACTTTGGTTTAGAACATCCATCCATCCTGCACTAATGGCTCCAGTGTCTTTGCTGTCCAGGAGTGAGTTCTGGCAGCATCAAATGAAAGGAACAGCAGCTGAACATGGGCACGTGCCAGCTAGGACCCTGTTCAGGGCTGTCCCAAGGAAATAGCAAAAGGAAGCCCCCTCTTCTCAATGTCTGCTTTGCCCCCTATTAGAGCAGGTGATGGGACAGATGGTTGGAGATAATGCAGGATGCCTGACAGTGATCAGATCTACGAGTGCAGAGAGGCTCCTTAAACACTGAGAGCTCAACATGGTCTGGCTCACGCAGGCCACAGAGGACTCAAAAGCAGGTCCTGCTGACTTCTTCCTTAGCTTGTCACAGGACCTCTTACTGAAAAAAAAAAGCCCAAGGTAGCCACTCTACCTGAAAGCATGGCAAAGGTGTAGGTTACGGTGGCAGCTTCCCTCATATTACCCACAGTTGAAAGGAACAAGTCCACCTTTTCGAAAAAGCAAATACAACCAAGACAACGTCCACGAGCACTCTTAGCTCTTCATGACCACTTAGAATATGGCCGATCAGGAAACCAAAAACATTTCCAAAGGGCTTTGACAGGAAGGACTCCATCCTGGAGATTACAGGTCCCTGGAGCCAATGATTCCAGAATGTCAGCGGTACCACTGACAAAGAGCTGAAAGGAATGAGGGATCCCTTACCGTTCCAAGTGTGCTTCATCCAGGTTATTGAAGTCAATTGAGGGATTTCTAAGACGATCCTGGGTCAACTCAAGATCCTCGGTTTCCAACGCCTGGTTAAGCAGAGCAACGGCTGACACCTTCTCTACTGTCGTGGACAGCTCCTCGGGGGCCAAGTAGTTCTGGAACAAAACATATGTCCTTCAGGAGAATTGTCACGGCATTATACAAAGTATCAATTCTTAAAATCCCCACGAAACACAAAAACGAAAAACCTGCTTGAAACACATTGCTGCCAAAGGTGCCATGGTCACAGTTGAAGAAAAGGAAGTCAATAGGTAGGTGGATGAGAAGAAGAACAAGGATGCATGAGAAGGAATGACAGTGTAGTCCCTAATATTGCCAACAGCTGATAATTCGACAAGCTGACTATCAGGGCCACACGGGATGATAAGCTGGCAAGTAGCTGTGCTATTACTCCCGACAGAGTCCTTGCAGAAAGAGAAAGGCTTTTTCTTCAACCCTTACCTTCTCTTGTCACACCCATAGAGTGCTTAGGTTCCAAGGTTAAAGAATGCGAAGGCCTAGGCGACGGGGCTTCGGGACCTTCAGTAAGGTCACAGGCCCTAATGTTTCAGGGTATCGCCCCGGGCCGGTGTTCCTCCGGCTTACCTCACTGACTGTTCCATCTCAGTCTGTTTGGTCAATCCCTTCCCTTCTGTCTTGGAATCAATGCTCAGGAGAGCTTCCAAGGCAGAAAAGTGGTAAGTAAGGGCTAGGCCATTGGCGTGAAGCTCGCGATCAGCCAGCTACCAAAGGCAACCAGGCCACACGGGAACCGAAGTCTGCAGGACCCCCGGTCCAATGCTCCCTCCACGGGACCAGCCGTCATGGCAGTCCGGACGACGCAGTGCCTATGCTTTCTGGGGAATCACTACTTTAAGTGAAGGGCAACTAGATCCTATGGATGGCCGCAAAGTCCCAGCAGCTTTCTTCCCCTTCTGCCATGATCTTAGAGCAACACCTCATTTTTAAGTGGATTTTGCCCTTCCCAAGCAATGCTCCAGCCTCCGAGTCACTCATGCAGCCACAGACCTCCTGCACTTACCAAAGAGCTCTGTTTCTGAAGGTTGAACAGTTCATCCTGATACAGAACAGCAGCAAAGGGATGAACGGTCGGGAGCTGGGCCTCAGGTTTCATGAGTGCCATCACAGTGTTACTGGGATGACCTTCCCGAATCACAGCATTGATCTCATCGACAGCAGCGAGCCCTGGAGGACAAGGAGGCAGTCAGATGGCAGTCAGAATCACACTTTATGTACTTGCTGGTGTTTCCCCTTGAATCGCTCAGGGATTGGGGGTTTAACGATCACTACTCTTCCGGGCAGCACCAGCCTAGCCAATCACCACTTACCCTGACCACGGAGAGGTCTACAATACCTAGACCACATCAGAGATGAATGATCCTTGATGGAAAGGGGCAGATGGCGTGTCTCAGCCTTCCGGCACAACAAAAGGGGCCAAATAGTTTTGGAGCAGCTACAGTGGACAAGGTCACAGATTTCATCCCATGGGAGTTGGGGAGGTTTCAAACCATGAGAAGCCCCCCGAGCCTCATGAATGGACTCGCACGAAAGTCCTCCACAAAAACAATGTCAAAAGCAGAAGGCAGAAAGAGGAAAGGATGCCACACAACTTCAGGGGACTTGAGGGAACAAAAGTCTATCACCTCGCACTTCCTTCACAAAATGACATCACTTACTGTTGATTTTGTTGATGCTCCCTTGGATTTCAACTTGAGTCATGAGGTCCTCCCTTTCATCTCTTTCCTCCTCAGAAAGGATATACTGAAAAAACAACAACTTCAATGGTTGCAGCCCAAAAACAGAGAGGCTTTCAAGAGTTCAGTCCTTCAGGGAATACCTTTCCCAATGGGCCACCGATTCTCACGTCCAACATGGGCTCGATAGATTACAGAATCAAAATGCACTTTGGTTCTTGTTGAACAGTGTTTGTAAAACCACATTTCTTTTCTCCTTCCATTGTTTCTCCTGTCTAGTTCTGCACGCTTCTATTTGGGATGTTGTTGACAAAGATGCTGGACTGCTTTGCCACTCCTCCAATACAACTTGGAGAGAAAGTTCTACAGAGAGCTACTTTTCTCTTGTAATCGTCCTCTCAGAGCTCATAGCCTGGGCTTATTCTACAAAGCTGAGACTTTTATCACCCACATCAATCCCAACTAAAAAAATCTAATCATGGGAGGCAGGCATGATCTGGTGCTTTTGTGGGAACAGAACGAATCCTGGATGCAAGTTCTGGCCATATGGGGGAGAGGAAGGCAAGGAAGGGAACTTAAGCCTTGTCACTGAAAAACTGTTGCATGAAGTACACATTTTGATGCCTGTGATTTCATACAGAAAGAACTTTAAGGAGAAATATAGCGAGGTTTGAGAATTTTCTCAAGGAACAACATGAGTAGCACATGGGGATTCCTTGAAAACTAGGGTTGGGCAGTGATTCTAGGTCAGTGATGGTTGAGTCTTTTGGAAACTTTTAGAAACACTTTTGGGAACTGTGCGGTGCCTTCCCCCACCCCACCTCCAGACTTGGTGCCCGGATCCCCATCCCCTGCTTTGCCCTGCCCACACTGCAACAATGTGTCACATCCCTCTCCCCAGCATTGGACAGAGGGGCTTTGTGGGGGGGATGAGGGCTCCCAGCTGGCTGGAGCCTGGGCAAGCCAACTCCTGTAGCCATAGGGACCTGCCCTTGCACCCAGCTGCGTTGGGGGCTGGCTGAGTGAGGGGGCTGCTGCCTGGCCGTGGGCTGAGCAGGTGGCGCAAGCCCAGAGGGTAGTCAACCCAGAGAACCAGCTCCCCGCACTCACCATTTGGGAGTGGGGCCAACACCCAGCCAGCCCATGCCTGGAGAAAGCTACCTCCTGAGGCCAGGGACCTTCCCCTACACCCAGTCCCACCTGCCTATTGGGCTGCCATTCCCATGGGGTGGGAGCAGGGGCCAGAGGGAGCCTGGTTACCCTTTGGTGGCTGAGGTCACCCCCTACACTGCCACCTGGCAGGGAAGGACAGAAGAAAGTGGAGATCTTTTCAGGGCTGTGGGCGGCCTCTGCTCTACGGGAGGGGATACACCAACATCTTCCCCAAGCCAAGCAGCACCGAAGCCCAGACAGAGGGGGGACAAAGGGAAGGTTTACCCTGAGCTCAGCGGCAGGAAAGCAAATCTGCAGAGGAACCATCCTCCACACCCACATCCAAGGAGAGGTCTCTGGGTGCCGTCTTTGGCACACGAGCCATAGGTTCACCAGCACGCTTCTAGCTGTTGCAAAGTAAAGGACTCCCCATTCTTTCTATTGCAACCATATCTCCTAGTACTTTTCTGGTGAGCTTTGACAAAACTGCAAGTTGCTCATGCATTTGAGACCTTCTTTTACCTCATTATCTACTTTCAAATCCTCTTCTCTGTGCCCTGGCTTGTTTCCTACTAAGAAGTAAGGCTTCAAATATCTCCCTGGTAGTCACTGTTTATCAGCTGACAACTGTTCAATTTCCAGCACCGAGGAACACCCTTAACTATGTTTTACGTTTAATCATTAGCGAATAAAGTACCTTCTCTTCTTTCTGCTGCTTGGCTTCCCAAAGTTCCTTTTGATAATTTGCAGCCAGGTTATCATCCACAGACTTTAAAGCGGCTTTGGGATTCTTGAGAGTTACAAGAGTGTCTCCTGCGATGCCCTTCTTAATGGCATTAATAATGGCAGTGACTGCATCATACCCTGAACATGGGAGAGGAATAGAAGGCATTTGTTTTTAAAGCCACAAAAGCTAATGAGAGAAACATTGGGATGAAAAAAGCCGGCCCCCTTTTACCTTAAATGATTGTCCACATTAATCTAAAGAAGAATGACTTTGCATTCAATGACTTGGGTGTGTGTGGGGGGCTGCGGAGGGGGGGTTGTCCATTTTTGAGCCCTTACCTTCTGTCTGAGACTCAATACTATGTATTAGTTGCCAGGCAGAAGAGCGGGAAGGCCTAGGCAATTGTGCCAAAGAGAATTGACCAGGGTCACACAGCTAGGACCTGTCCCCAGTCACCTTGTAACTCAGCACACCTCCTGTCTCCAAGCCTTTTCTGTCCACTGAGTCCCTTAGCTGCCCTGAAGCTGTTGGTCCAGAAGTCTACAAATATTGAGATTATGTGCTCAGCTTTACATAGCTGAAAACGATCTGAAACCGTGATCTATACACAATAGGCCATATGGCTTTCATGGCTGTTGCTTGTTAAGAACTACCATCATTACGACATTTCCCACTTTCCTACATCCTCTGGCTTTCTTGGTTTGGCTGATGATGACTGTAAAAGGAATAATCTACATGCTCTCATGGGTTGCAAAGGGGAAATTAAAGCTCTGCCTATGTTAGCTGAGCTTCATCCTTGATAATTGACATAGAAACTGCTTCTCAGTTCCAGGATTCTTGTCGCTGAGGACAACAATTGAGAGGGACCTTAAAAGTAGGTGAACCTCCAAGGATATTTAGGGAGGCTACAGGAAAGCAGAAGAGATAGAGTATTTGTGTAAGCTATTTCAAAGCTTTTGGCCTGAGCTGGGGGTGGGGTGGAATTGCTTGACCAATAAGGGCCCTTTCCACTCTCAATCAGAGGCTGCCTCGATGCAGGGAAATGTTAGACGAGATTTCCACCCAAGGTTTTCTTGCCCAAATCCAACACTAGGCTCTCTACGCAACACAGGCAATTTGCCTGGGAGATTCCGCAAATTCCTGAGCAATGGAAGAATGGGAAAATAACCCTGTGGTGCCTAAAAGGGGCAACCTCGGGGTTCGGGAGGCTGGGCATGTTACAAAAGAACAAAAAGAAGACAACCCATGACGAAGCCGTACAATATTGGGCTCTCCATCTTTTTCAACATCAAGGTTTAGGAAAAAAAGATGCTCAAATTCCATTTCAGACCTGTCTCACAGAAAACTGTCAATCAGCACTAACCCTGACCAGGCAGGGCTACAAGACCCTGACCATATCAGAGATGAGTGATCCTTGATGAAAAGATGAAGATGGTGTCTCAGGCAACCTGCCCATCAAAAGGGGCCAAAAAGATTTGGAGCAGCTACAGCTGACAAGGTGACACATAGCATTGCAAGAGAGCAGGGCACATGTCAAAGCTCGAGAAGAGCCCAAAGCCTTAACCATCGACGCACATGGACGTCCCCCAACAAAACTACGGCGAAAGCATGAGACGAGAAGAGGAAAAGGATGCCTCACAACCTCTGCGACTTGAGAGAAATGATGATGAGTGGCTGCTGACAAGTCAAAGACGGAAAACCAGGGCAGGGATGATTTCATTACAAAGATGAGAGGTGGGAAAGGCAAATATAACAACATAAACCGGGAAATATCCCACTGAGGACCTGAGAGCTGCAAAGTCCTGCAAAACCCTCCCAAAACAGATTAAGAAATTGAGGCCCATGGAGAACAAATCATTTTTCCAACAGTCCCAAAGGCCTTAGTGGCATAGCTGGGACCAGAAATGCAGACTCCTGATTTTGATCCATTTTGATCCTCGCAGGAATCTAAGCTTACTGACTCAAGGAAAGGGAACAAGAATACATTCTGCCCCTACTAGGTGACACGCACTGTGCTGCTCGGTGCTGCATAAATATCATCTCCCTTTCATCCTGACCACAACCCTGAGAGGTAGCTACTATTATTTCCCCCATATGGGCATGGAGGAACCTCGGCCAGAGGATCAATCATTGGCCCAGGGGCATATCACGAGGCAGTAGCTGAGACATGACTTGAACTCCAGCCTTCCTCACTATGCAGTCAGCACTTTAGGCACTGAGCCACACATCAGATATTTCCTCATTATTCCAGAATGTTTCCTCGGCCGAGGAAGACTTTAGTCCAATATCCCGCATCCATTACATTTCTATCACCATCTGTGATCAAAATGATGAACAGAGCGCCACAGCCAAGAGGATGAAGTTATAGTCATTGCCATGAAAAAGTCACCTTTCGATATCATCTAGAGGGGAAGGTCAGTGGCTGTGGATAAGAGTGAGGAACCTGGACTTGAGAAGCCCTGGATTCAGATCCGGCATCACATAATTTCCTACCTTTTCCTAACCTTGCGAAAGTCATGGAACTCCACTTGCCTAGCCCTTACCGCTCTGCTGCCTGGCAACCAATATTTGTATTGATTCACTTTCCATGAACTAAGACAAAAATCATGTAATAAGACACATTAGGACAAGTTCCCCGCACCCCCAAATAGGACTGGAGTTAAAAATTGAGGAAACCATTGGCTAAAGGTCAAGCCTCGAATTATCCAGAAGACCGACATTCGCAAGCATTCTGCAAAACCAAACTGACTGCACTTACTTTCTTCTCCTTGAATTTCAGCTTCTTGAATTTCCTCATTGACCCTATCGATTTGATTCTGCATTTCATCCCGCCTCAGGTTATCCTGTCCTTGAGATGAGGCTTCTCTTTTGATGGACATGAGCCTGCTAGCGTACCTGGGGAAGACAAAAGTCACCAAACATCCATTATCTTTAAATGTCCCTTTCAGTTGACGAAACACGACAGACACTGGAAGAGCGACCTATGGGAAGAGTAGGAGAACAGGCAGGCAGCAGGGTTTGTCGCCCTTCCGTGACTTTCACCCGAGAAACATGTGTAAAACGATGACGTTGCAAAGGGAAAAGCCCTGTGGGGACTTGAGTGTCTAGAGGACACCATGGCCACCCCAAAGAGCCTCTGACCACAAGGAACCCGCACCTCCGTAGGACTTACACAGGGATGGACAGCTATTTACGGCACACCGAAAATGACTTCCAGGTGGGGGCATGCCCACAAAGGGAAGGCTCAGGGAAGGGACGTCTCGCGTAGCTGTCCTGCCCTGACAGAACTAAAGTCTCTGTAAATCGTTGCGCCCACTTGCCCAGCCCTTCTTGTTCTTCTGTCTTAGATAGGACAGGAGGAGAGGGATTAACAACATGGAAAAGAAGAAAAAAAAGGCATTGCTGTTGTCCAAGTGAGAGCTGAAGAACGGCCCCACTTGCCTGGGAGTCATTTCGATGGCCTGCAGATCTAAGATATTCTGGGCATGCAGAATCCACCAGAGATGACAAGAGAAAAGCAGTTTCTCTCTGACCTTGTGGACCTGGCTAATCCCACTGTGAGAGTGTCAAGGCCAGAAGGGGCAAAGTGGTCTCATGCTGGAAAGGTTTATCTCCATCGCAGTCACAGAGCCATGGTTTTCTACAGACAGTTGGTTTCCTTATTCTTCTGACTGTGGAATTTGGAGTCAGAAGAGCTGGATGAAAATGCTGACTCTAGGTGGCTTGGGGTATTGAGAGTCAGGCTGAGAGAGGGGAGGTCTTCGATTCAAGGAGGACCCCAGACACTTCCTAGCTGCCTAACCATGGAGAAGTCACTTCGCCTGCATTCTCTAGCCCTTACTGCTCTTTGGCCTCAGAACCAAAGCCTAAGACAGATCCCAAGATTTAAAGCAAAGGGTAATTTTGGTTTCCTTTCGTTTTTCATCCTTAATCGGCCATCTACTACCAATGGGATCACAGGCAAAGCCAACAAACCTATCTAAGCCTCAGCTTCCTTCTCTGTTGCAGAGGTGGCTGGGGTAGGGAACCGCTAACAAATCTGTCCTCTGGAGAACTTTTGCTCACCTTCAGGGTGGGCGGTGAGGGGATGGGGGGTAAGGTGGGGCATTTTATAACTGTTAACACTGGGAGAGGACCAGCAATATCTCCCCTCGGGGGGGTCACCAACACAAATGAGGAGAATCCCGTAGAGCCTGACTAAAAAGTATCCTGGCCTTGCCCTCTTCGACATGCAGGTATGTTTCTTTCTCAAACTTTTCACTTTGGTTTAGAACATCCATCCATCCTGCACTAATGGCTCCAGTGTCTTTGCTGTCCAGGAGTGAGTTCTGGCAGCATCAAATGAAAGGAACAGCAGCTGAACATGGGCACGTGCCAGCTAGGACCCTGTTCAGGGCTGTCCCAAGGAAATAGCAAAAGGAAGCCCCCTCTTCTCAATGTCTGCTTTGCCCCCTATTAGAGCAGGTGATGGGACAGATGGTTGGAGATAATGCAGGATGCCTGACAGTGATCAGATCTACCAGTGCAGAGAGGCTCCTTAAACACTGAGAGCTCAACATGGTCTGGCTCACGCAGGCCACAGAGGACTCAAAAGCAGGTCCTGCTGACTTCTTCCTTAGCTTGTCACCGGACCTCTCTTACTGAAAAAAAAAAGCCCAAGGTAGCCACTCTACCTGAAAGCATGGCAAAGGTGTAGGTTACGGTGGCAGCTTCCCTCATATTACCCACAGTTGAAAGGAACAAGTCCACCTTTTCGAAAAAGCAAATACAACCAAGACAACGTCCACGAGCACTCTTAGCTCTTCATGACCACTTAGAATATGGCCGATCAGGAAACCAAAAACATTTCCAAAGGGCTTTGACAGGAAGGACTCCATCCTGGAGATTACAGGTCCCTGGAGCCAATGATTCCAGAATGTCAGCGGTACCACTGACAAAGAGCTGAAAGGAATGAGGGATCCCTTACCGTTCCAAGTGTGCTTCATCCAGGTTATTGAAGTCAATTGAGGGATTTCTAAGACGATCCTGGGTCAACTCAAGATCCTCGGTTTCCAACGCCTGGTTAAGCAGAGCAACGGCTGACACCTTCTCTACTGTCGTGGACAGCTCCTCGGGGGCCAAGTAGTTCTGGAACAAAACATATGTCCTTCAGGAGAATTGTCACGGCATTATACAAAGTATCAATTCTTAAAATCCCCACGAAACACAAAAACGAAAAACCTGCTTGAAACACCTTGCTGCCAAAGGTGCCATGGTCACAGTTGAAGAAAAGGAAGTCAATAGGTAGGTGGATGAGAAGAAGAACAAGGATGCATGAGAAGGAATGACAGTGTAGTCCCTAATATTGCCAACAGCTGATAATTCGACAAGCTGACTATCAGGGCCACACGGGATGATAAGCTGGCAAGTAGCTGTGCTATTACTCCCGACAGAGTCCTTGCAGAAAGAGAAAGGCTTTTTCTTCAACCCTTACCTTCTCTTGTGACACCAATAGAGTGCTTAGGTTCCAAGGTAAAAGAATGCGAAGGCCTAGGAGACGGGGCTTCGGGACCTTCAGTAAGGTCACAGGGCCCTAACGTTTCAGGGTATCGCCCCGGGCCGGTGTTCCTCCGGCTTACCTCACTGACTGTTCCATCTCAGTCAGTTTGGTCAATCCCTTCCCTTCTGTCTTGGAATCAATGCTCAGGAGAGCTTCCAAGGCAGAAAAGGGGTAAGTAAGGGCTAGGCCATTGGTGTGAAGCTCGCGATCAGCCAGCTACCAAAGGCAACCAGGCCACACGTGAACCGAAGTCTGCAGGACCCCCGGTCCAATGCTCCCTCCACGGGACCAGCCGTCATGGCAGTCCGGACGACGCAGTGCCTATGCTTTCTGGGAATCACTACGTTAAGTGAAGGGCAACTAGATCCTATGGATGGCCGCAAAGTCCCAGCAGCTTTCTTCCCCTTCTGCCATGATCTCAGAGCAACACCTCATTTTCAAGTGGATTCTGCCCTTCCCAAGCAATGCTCCAGCCTCCGAGTCACTCATGCAGCCACAGACCTCTTGCACTTACCAAAGAGCTCTGTTCCTGAAGGTTGAACAGTTCATCCTGATACAGAACAGCAGCAAAGGGATGGACGGTCGGGAGCTGGGCCTCAGGTTTCATGAGTGCCATCACGGTGTTACTGGGATGACCTTCCCGAATCACAGCATTGATCTCATCGACAGCAGCGAGCCCTGGAGGACAAGGAGGCAGTCAGATGGCAGTCAGAATCACACTTTATGTACTTGCTGGTGTTTCCCCTTGAATCGCTCAGGGATTGGGGGTTTAACGATCACTACTCTTCCGGGCAGCACCAGCCTAGCCAATCACCACTTACCCTGACCACGGAGAGGTCTACAATACCTAGACCACATCAGAGATGAATGATCCTTGATGGAAAGGGGCAGATGGCGTGTCTCAGCCTTCCGGCACAACAAAAGGGGCCAAATAGTTGCGGAGCAGCTACAGTGGACAAGGTCACAGATTTCATCCCATGGGAGTTGGGGAGGTTTCAAACCAGGAGAAGCCCCCGAGCCTCATGAATGGACTCGCACGAAAGTCCTCCACCAAAACAATGTCAAAAGCAGAAGGCAGAAAGAGGAAAAGGATGCCACACAACTTCAGGGGACTTGAGGGAACAAAAGTCTATCACCTCGCACTTCCTTCACAAAATGACATCACTTACTGTTGACTTCGTTGATGATCCCTTGGATTTCAACTTGAGTCATGAGGTCCTCCCTTTCATCTCTTTCCTCCTCAGAAAGGATATACTGAAAAAACAACAACTTCAATGGTTGCAGCCCAAAAGCAAACAGGCTTTCAAGAGTTCAGTCCTTCAGGGAATACCTTTCCCAATGGGCCACCGATTCTCACGTCCAACATGGGCTCGATAGATTACAGAATCAAAATGCACTTTGGTTCTTGTTGAACAGTGTTTGTAAAACCACATTTCTTTTCTCCTTCCATTGTTTCTCCTGTCTAGTTCTGCACGCTTCTATTTGGGATGTTGTTGGCAAAGATGATGGACTGCTTGGCCATTCCTCCAATACAACTTGGAGAGAAAGTTCTACAGAGAGCTACTTTTCTCTTGTAATCATCCTCTAAGAGCTCATAGCCTGGGCTTATTCTACAAAGCTGAGACTTTTATCACCCACATCAATCCCAACTAGAAAAATCTAATCATGGGAGGCAGGCATGATCTGGTGCTTTCGGGGGAACAGAACGAATCCTGGATGCAAGTTGTGGCCATATGGGGGAGAGGAAGGCAAGGAAGGGAACTTAAGCCTTGTCACTGAAAAACTGTTGCATGAAGTACACATTTTGATGCCTGTGATTTCATGCAGGAAGAAGTTTAAGGAGAAATATAGCGAGGATTGAGAATATTCTCAAGGAACAACATGAGGAGCACATGGGGATTCCTTGAAAACTAGGGTTGGGCAGTGATTCTAGGTCAGTGATGGTTGAGTCTTTTGGAAACTTTTGGAAACACTTTTGGGAACTGTGCGGTGCCTTCCCACACCCCAACTCCAGACTTGGTGCCCGGATCCCCATCCCCTGCTTTGCCCTGCCCACACTGCAACAATGTGTCACATCCCTCTCCCCAGCATTGGACAGAGGGGCTTTGGGGGGGGGGGGGATGAGGGCTCCCAGCTGGCTGGAGCCTGGGCAAGCCAACTCCTGTAGCCATAGGGACCTGCCCTTGCACCCAGCTGCGTTGGGGGGCTGGCTGAGTGAGGGGGCTGCTGCCTGGCCGTGGGCTGAGCAGGTGGCGCAAGCCCAGAGGGTAGTCAACTCAGAGACCCAGCTCCCCGCACTCACCATTTGGGAGTGGGGCCAGCACCCAGCCAGCCCATGCCTGGAGAAAGCTACCTCCTGAGGCCAGGGACCTTCCCCTACACCCAGTCCCGCCTGCCTATTGGGCTGCCATTCCCATGGGGTGGGAGCAGGGGCCAGAGGGAGCCTGGTTACCCTTTGGTGGCTGAGGTCACCCCCCACACTGCCACCTGGCAGGGAAGGACAGAAGAAAGTGGAGATCTTTTCAGGGCTGTGGGCGGCCTCTGCTCTACAGGAGAGGATACACCAACACCTTCCCCAAGCCATGCAGCACCGAAGCCCAGACAGAGGGGGGACAAAGGGAAGGTTTACCCTGAGCTCAGCGGCAGGAAAGCAAATCTGCAGAGGACGCATCCTCCACACCCACATCCAAGGAGAGATCTCTGGGTGCCGTCTTTGGCACACGAGCCATAGGTTCACCAGCACGCTTCTAGCTGTTGCAAAGTAAAGGACTCCCCATTCTTTCTATTGCAACCATATCTCCTAGTACTTTTCTGGTGAGCTTTGACAAAACTGCAAGTTGCTTATGCATTTGAGACCTTCTTTTACCTCATTATCTACTTTCAAATCCTCTTCTCTGTGCCCTGGCTTGTTTCCTACTAAGAAGTAAGGCTTCAAATATCTCCCTGGTAGTCACTGTTTATCAGCTGACAACTGTTCTATTTCCAGCACCCAGGAACACCCTTAACTATGTTTTACGTTTAATCATTAGCGAATAAAGTACCTTCTCTTCTTTCTGCTGTATGGCTTCCCAAAGTTCCTTTTGATAATTCGCAGCCAGGTTATCATCCACAGACGTTAAAGAGGCTTTGGGATTCTTGAGAGTTACAAGAGTCTCTCCTGCGATGCCCTTCTTAATGGCTTCAATGATGGCAATGACTGCAGCATGCACTGAACATGGGAGAGGAATAGAAGACATTTATTTTTAAAGCCAAAAAGCTAATGAGAGAAACATTGGGATGAAAAAAGCCGGCCTCCTATTACCTTAAATGATTGTCCACATTAAACTAAAGAAGAATGACTTTGCATTCAATGACTTGGGTGGGTGTGGGGGGCTGCGGAGGGGGGGGTGTCCATTTTTGAGCCCTTACCTTCTGTCTGAGACTCAATACTATGTATTAGTTGCCAGGCAGAAGAGCGGGAAGGCCTAGGTTATTGTGGCAAAGAGAATTGACCAGGGTCACACAGCTAGGACCTGTCCCAGTCACCTTGTAACTCAGCATACCTCCTGTCTCCAAGCCTTTTCTGTCCACTGAGTCCCTTAGCTGCCCTGAAGCTGTTGGTCCAGAAGTCTACAAATATTGAGATTATGTGCTCAGCGTTACATAGCTGAAAACGATCTGAGGCCGTGGTCTATACACAATAGGCCATATGGCTTTCATGGCTGTTGCTTGTTAAGAACTACCATCATTACGACATTTCCCACTTTCCTACATCCTCTGGTTTTCTTGGTTTGGCTGATGATGACTGTAAAAGGAATAATCTACATGCTCTCATGGGTTGCAAAGAGGAAATTAAAGCTCTGCCTATGTTAGCTGAGCTTCATCCTTGATAATTGACATAGAAACTGCTTCTCAGTTCCAGGATTCTTGTCGCTGAGGACAACAATTGAGAGGGACCTTAAAAACGAGTGAACCTCCAAGGATATTTAGGGAGGCTACAGGAAAGCAGAAGCGATAGAGTATTTGTGCAAGCCATTTCAAAGCTTTTGGCCTGAGTGGGGGTGGGGTGGAATTGCTTGACCAATAAGGGCCCTTTCCACTCTCAATCAGAGGCTGCCTTGATGCAGGGAAATGTTAGACGAGATTTCCACCCAAGGTCTTCTTGCCCAAATCCAACACGAGGCTCTCTATGCAACACAAGCAATTTGCCTGGCAGATTCCGCAAATTCCTGAGCAATGGAAGAATGGGAAAATAACCCTGTGGTGCCTAAAAGGGGCAACCTCGGGGTTCGGGAGGCTGGGCATGTTACAAAAGAACAAAAACAAGACAACCCATGACGAAGCCGTACAATATTGGGCTCTCCATCTTTTTCAACATCAAGGTTTAGGAAAAAAAGATGCTCAAATTCCGTTTCAGTCCTGTCTCACAGAAAACTGTCAATCAGCACTAACCCTGAACAGGCAGGGCTACAAGACCCTGACCATATCAGAGATGAGTGATCCTTGATGAAAAGATGAAGATGGTGTCTCAGGCAACCTGTCCATCAAAAGGGACCAAAAAGATTTGGAGCAGCTACAGCTGACAAGGTGACACATAGCATTGCAAGAGAGCAGGGCACATGTCAAAGCTCGAGAAGAGCCCAAAGCCTTAAACATCGAAGCACATGGACGTCCGCCAACAAAACTACGGCGAAAGCATGAGACGAGAAGAGGAAAACGATGCCTCACAACCTCTGCGACTTGAGAGAAATGATGATGAGTGGCTGCTGACAAGTCAAAGAAGGGTAAACCAGGGCAGGGATGATTTCATTACAAAGATGAGGGGTGGGAAAGGCAAATATAACAACATAAACCTGGAAATATCCCACAGAGGACCTGAGAGCTCCAAAGTCCTGCAAAACCCTCCCAAAACAGATTAAGAAATTGAGGCCCATGGAGAACAAATCATTTTTCCAACAGTCCCAAAGGACTTAGTGGCATAGCTGGGACCAGAAATGCAGACTCCTGATTTTGATCCATTTTGATCCTCTCAGGAATCTAAGGTTACTGACTCAAGGAATGGGAACAAGAATACATTCTGCCCCTACTAGGTGACACGCACTGTGCTGCTCGGTGCTGCATAAATATCATCTCCCTTTCATCCTGACCACAACCCTGAGAGGTAGCTACTATTATTTCCCCCATATTGGCGTGGAAGAACCTCGGCCAGAGGCTCAATCATTGGCCCAGGGGCATATCACGAGGCAGTAGCTGAGACATGACTTGAACTCCAGCCTTCCTCACTATGCAGTCAGCACGTTACGCACTGAGCCACACATCAGATATTTCCTCATTATTCCAGAATGTTTCCTTGGCCGAGAAAGACTTTAGTCCAATATCCCGCATCCTTTACATTTCTATCACCATCTGTGATCAAAATGATGAACAGAGCGCCACGGCCAAGAGGATGAAGTTATAGTCAATGCCATGAAAAAGTCACCTTTCGATATCATCTAGAGGGGAAGGTCAGTGGCTGTGGATAAGAGTGAGGAACCTGGACTTGAGAAGCCCTGGATTCAGATCCGGCATCACATACTTTCCTACCTTTTCCTAACCTTGCGAAAGTCAAGGAACTCCACTTGCCTAGCCCTTACCGCTCTGCTGCCTGGCAACCAATATTTGTATTGATTCACTTTCCATGAACTAAGACAAAAATCATGTAATAAGACACATTAGGACAAGTTCCCCGCACCCCCAAATAGGACTGGAGTTAAAAATTGAGGAAACCATTGGCTAAAGGTCAAGCCTCGAATTATCCTGAGGACAGACATTCGCAAGCATTCTGCAAAACCAAACTGACTGCACTTACTTTCTTCTCCTTGAATTTCAGCTTCTTGAATTTCCTCATTGACCCTATCGATTTGATTCTGCATTTCGTCCCGCCTCAGGTTATCCTGTCCTTGAGATGAGGCTTCTCTTTTGATGGACATGAGCCTGCTAGCGTACCTGGGGAAGACAAAAGTCACCAAACATCCATTATCTTTAAATGTCCCTTTCAGTTGACGAAACACGACAGACACTGGAAGAGCGACCTATGGGAAGAGTAGGAGAACAGGCAGGCAGCAGGGTTTGTCGCCCTTCCGTGACATTCACCCGAGAAGCATGTGTAAAACGATGACGTTGGAAAGGGAAAAGCCCTGTGGGGACTCGAGTGTCTAGAGGACGCCATGGCCACCCCAAAGAGCCTCTGACCACAAGGAACCCGCACCTCCGTAGGACTTACACAGGGATGGACAGCTATTTACGGCACACCGAAAATGACTTCCAGGTGGGGGCATGCCCACAAAGGGAAGGCTCAGGGAAGGGACGTCTCGCGTCGCTGTCCTGCCCTGACAGAACTAAAGTCTCTGTAAATCGTAGCGCCCACTTGCCCAGCCCTTCTTGTTCTTCTGTCTTAGATAGGACAGGAGGAGAGGGATTAACAACATGGAAAAGAAGAAAAAAAAGGCATTGCTGTTGTCCAAGTGAGAGCTGAAGAACGGCCCCACTTGCCTGGGAGTCATTTCGATGGCCTGCAGATCTAAGATATTCTGGGCATGCAGAATCCACCAGAGATGACAAGAGAAAAGCAGTTTCTCTCTGACCTTGTGGACCTGGCTAATCCCACTGTGAGAGTGTCAAGGCCAGAAGGGGCAAAGTGGTCTCATGCTGGAAAGGTTTATCTCCATCGCAGTCACAGAGCCATGGTTTTCTACAGACAGTTGGTTTCCTTATTCTTCTGACTGTGGAATTTGGAGTCAGAAGAGCTGGATGAAAATCCTGACTCTAGGTGGCTTGGGGTATTGAGAGTCAGGCTGAGAGAGGGGAGGTCTTCGATTCAAGGAGGACCCCAGACACTTCCTAGCTGCCTAACCATGGAGAAGTCACTTCGCCTGCATTCTCTAGCCCTTACTGCTCTTTGGCCTCAGAACCAAAGCCTAAGACAGATCCCAAGATTTAAAGCAAAGGGTAATTTTGGTTTCCTTTCGTTTTTCATCCTTAATCGGCCATCTACTACCAATGGGATCACAGGCAAAGCCAACAAACCTATCTAAGCCTCAGCTTCCTTCTCTGTTGCAGAGGTGGCTGGGGTAGGGGACCCCTAACAAATCTGTCCTCTGGAGAACTTTTGCTCACCTTCAGGGTGGGCGATGAGGGGATGGGGGGTAAGGTGGGGCATTTTATAACTGTTAACACTGGGAGAGGACCAGCAATATCTCCCCTCGGGGGGGTCACCAACACAAATGAGGACAATCCCGTAGAGCCTGACTAAAAAGTATCCTGGCCTTGCCCTCTTCCACATACAGGTATGTTTCTTTCTCAAACTTTTCACTTTGGTTTAGAACATCCATCCATCCTGCACTAATGGCTCCAGTGTCTTTGCTGTCCAGGAGTGAGTTCTGGCAGCATCAAATGAAAGGAACAGCAGCTGAACATGGGCACGTGCCAGCTAGGACCCTGTTCAGGGCTGTCCCAAGGAAATAGCAAAAGGAAGCCCCCTCTTCTCAATGTCTGCTTTGCCCCCTATTAGAGCAGGTGATGGGACAGATGGTTGGAGATAATGCAGGATGCCTGACAGTGATCAGATCTACCAGTGCAGAGAGGCGCCTTAAACACTGAGAGCTCAACATGGTCTGGCTCACGCAGGCCACAGAGGACTCAAAAGCAGGTCCTGCTGACTTCTTCCTGAACTTGTCACAGGACTTCTCTTACTGGACAGAAAGCCCAAGGTAGCCACGCTACCTGAAAGCATGGCAAAGGTGTAGGTTACGGTGGCAGCTTCCCTCATATCCCCCACAGTTGAAAGGAACAAGTCCACCTTTTCGGAAAAGCAAATACAACCAAGACAACGTCCACGAGCACTCTTAGCTCTTGATGACCACTTAGAATATGGCCGATCAGGAAACCAAAAACATTTCCAAAGGGCTTTGACAGGAAGGACTCCATCCTGGAGATTACAGGTCCCTGGAGCCAATGATTCCAGAATGTCACCGGTACCACTGACAAAGAGCTGAAAGGAATGAGGGATCCCTTACCGTTCCAAGTGTGCTTCATCCAGGTTCTTGAAGTCAATTGAGGGATTTCTGAGACGATCCTGGGTCAACTCAAGATCCTCGGTTTCCAACGCCTGGTTAAGCAGAGCAATGGCTGACACCTTCTCTACTGTCGTGGACAGCTCCTCGGGGGCCAAGTAGTTCTGGAGCAAAACATATGTCCTTCAGGAGAATTGTCACGGCATTATACAAAGTATCAATTCTTAAAATCCCCACGAAACACAAAAACGAAAAACCTGCCTGAAACACCTTGCTGCCAAAGGTGCCATGGTCACAATTGAAGAAAAGGAAGTCAATAGGTAGGTGGATGAGAAGAAGAACAAGGATGCATGAGAAGGAATGCCAGTGTAGTCCCTAATATTGCCAACAGCTGATAATTCGACAAGCTGACTATCAGGGCCACACGGGATGATAAGCTGGCAAGTAGCTGTGCTATTACTCCCGACAGAGTGCTTGCAGAAAGAGAAAGGCTTTTTCTTCAACCCTTACCTTCTCTTGTGACACCAATAGAGTGCTTAGGTTCCAAGGTAAAAGAATGCGAAGGCCTAGGCGACGGGGCTTCGGGACCTTCAGTAAGGTCACAGGGCCCTAACGTTTCAGGGTATCGCCCCGGGCCGGTGTTCCTCCGGCTTGCCTCACTGACTGTTCCATCTCAGTTTGTTTGGTCAATCCCTTCCCTTCTGTCTTGGAATAAATGCTCAGGAGAGCTTCCAAGGCAGAAAAGGGGTAAGTAAGGGCTAGGCCATTGGCGTGAAGCTCGCGATCAGCCAGCTACCAAAGGCAACCAGGCCACACGGGAACCGAAGTCTGCAGGACCCCCGGTCCAATGCTCCCTCCACGGGACCAGCCGTCATGGCAGTCCGGACGACGCAGTGCCTATGCTTTTTGGTGAATCACTACTTTAAGTGAAGGGCAACTAGATCCTATGGATGGCTGCAAAGTCCCAGCAGCTTTCTTCCCCTTCTGCCATGATCTTAGAGCAACACCTCATTTTTAAGTGGATTCTGCCCTTCCCAAGCAATGCTCCAGCCTCCGAGTCACTCATGCAGCCACAGACCTCCTGCACTTACCAAAGAGCTCTGTTTCTGAAGGTTGAACAGTTCATCCTGATACAGAACAGCAGCAAAGGGATGAACGGTCGGGAGCTGGGCCTCAGGTTTCATGAGTGCCATCACAGTGTTACTGGGATGACCTTCCCGAATCACAGCATTGATCTCATCGACAGCAGCGAGCCCTGGAGGACAAGGAGGCAGTCAGATGGCAGTCAGAATCACACTTTATGTACTTGCTGGTGTTTCCCCTTGAATCGCTCAGGGATTGGGGGTTTAACGATCACTACTCTTCCGGGCAGCACCAGCCTAGCCAATCACCACTTACCCTGACCACGGAGAGGTCTACAATACCTAGACCACATCAGAGATGAATGATCCTTGATGGAAAGGGGCAGATGGCGTGTCTCAGCCTTCCGGCACAACAAAAGGGGCCAAATAGTTGTGGAGCAGCTACAGTGGACAAGGTCACAGATTTCATCCCATGGGAGTTGGGGAGGTTTCAAACCATGAGAAGCCCCCCGAGCCTCATGAATGGACTCGCACGAAAGTCCTCCACAAAAACAATGTCAAAAGCAGAAGGCAGAAAGAGGAAAGGATGCCACACAACTTCAGGGGACTTGAGGGAACAAAAGTCTATCACCTCGCACTTCCTTCACAAAATGACATCACTTACTGTTGATTTTGTTGATGCTCCCTTGGATTTCAACTTGAGTCATGAGGTCCTCCCTTTCATCTCTTTCCTCCTCAGAAAGGATATACTGAAAAAACAACAACTTCAATGGTTGCAGCCCAAAAACAGAGAGGCTTTCAAGAGTTCAGTCCTTCAGGGAATACCTTTCCCAATGGGCCACCGATTCTCACGTCCAACATGGGCTCGATAGATTACAAAATCAAAATGCACTTTGGTTCTTGTTGAACAGTGTTTGTAAAACCACATTTTTTTTCTCCTTCCATTGTTTCTCCTGTCTAGTTCTGCACGCTTCTATTTGGGATGTTGTTGGCAAAGATGCTGGACTGCTTGGCCATTCCTCCAATACAACTTGGAGAGAAAGTTCTACAGAGAGCTACTTTTCTCTTGTAATCATCCTCTCAGAGCTCATAGCCTGGGCTTATTCTACAAAGCTGAGACTTTTATCACCCACATCAATCCCAACTAGAAAAATCTAATCATGGGAGGCAGGCATGATCTGGTGCTTTCGGGGGAACAGAACGAATCCTGGATGCAAGTTCTGGCCATATGGGGGAGAGGAAGGCAAGGAAGGGAACTTAAGCCTTGTCACTGAAAAACTGTTGCATGAAGTACACATTTTGATGCCTGTGATTTCATACAGAAAGAACTTTAAGGAGAAATATAGCGAGGTTTGAGAATTTTCTCAAGGAACAACATGAGTAGCACATGGGGATTCCTTGAAAACTAGGGTTGGGCAGTGATTCTAGGTCAGTGATGGTTGAGTCTTTTGGAAACTTTTAGAAACAATTTTGGGAACTGTGCGGTGCCTTCCCCCACCCCACCTCCAGACTTGGTGCCCGGATCCCCATCCCCTGCTTTGCCCTGCCCACACTGCAACAATGTGTCACATCCCTCTCCCCAGCATTGGACAGAGGGGCTTTGTGGGGGGGATGAGGGCTCCCAGCTGGCTGGAGCCTGGGCAAGCCAACTCCTGTAGCCATAGGGACCTGCCCTTGCACCCAGCTGCGTTGGGGGCTGGCTGAGTGAGGGGGCTGCTGCCTGGCCGTGGGCTGAGCAGGTGGCGCAAGCCCAGAGGGTAGTCAACCCAGAGAACCAGCTCCCCGCACTCACCATTTGGGAGTGGGGCCAACACCCAGCCAGCCCATGCCTGGAGAAAGCTACCTCCTGAGGCCAGGGACCTTCCCCTACACCCAGTCCCACCTGCCTATTGGGCTGCCATTCCCATGGGGTGGGAGCAGGGGCCAGAGGGAGCCTGGTTACCCTTTGGTGGCTGAGGTCACCCCCTACACTGCCACCTGGCAGGGAAGGACAGAAGAAAGTGGAGATCTTTTCAGGGCTGTGGGCGGCCTCTGCTCTACGGGAGGGGATACACCTACATCTTCCCCAAGCCAAGCAGCCCCGAAGCCCAGACAGAGGGGGGACAAAGGGAAGGTTTACCCTGAGCTCAGCGGCAGGAAAGCAAATCTGCAGAGGACGCATCCTCCACACCCACATCCAAGGAGAGATCTCTGGGTGCCGTCTTTGGCACACGAGCCATAGGTTCACCAGCACTCTTCTAGCTGTTGCAAAGTAAAGGACTCCCCATTCTTTCTATTGCAACCATATCTCCTAGTACTTTTCTGGTGAGCTTTGACAAAACTGAAAGTTCCTCATGCACTTGAGACCTTCTTTTACCTCATTATCTACTTTCAAATCCTCTTCTCTGTGCCCTGGCTTGTTTCCTACTAAGAAGTAAGGCTTCAAATATCTCCCTGGTAGTCACTGTTTATCAGCTGACAACTGTTCAATTTCCAGCACCGAGGAACACCCTTAACTATGTTTTACGTTTAATCATTAGCGAATAAAGTACCTTCTCTTCTTTCTGCTGCTTGGCTTCCCAAAGTTCCTTTTGATAATTTGCAGCCAGGTTATCATCCACAGACTTTAAAGCGGCTTTGGGATTCTTGAGAGTTACAAGAGTGTCTCCTGCGATGCCCTTCTTAATGGCATTAATAATGGCAGTGACTGCATCATACCCTGAACATGGGAGAGGAATAGAAGGCATTTGTTTTTAAAGCCACAAAAGCTAATGAGAGAAACATTGGGATGAAAAAAGCCGGCCCCCTTTTACCTTAAATGATTGTCCACATTAATCTAAAGAAGAATGACTTTGCATTCAATGACTTGGGTGTGTGTGGGGGGCTGCGGAGGGGGGGTTGTCCATTTTTGAGCCCTTACCTTCTGTCTGAGACTCAATACTATGTATTAGTTGCCAGGCAGAAGAGCGGGAAGGCCTAGGCAATTGTGGCAAAGAGAATTGACCAGGGTCACACAGCTAGGACCTGTCCCCAGTCACCTTGTAACTCAGCACACCTCCTGTCTCCAAGCCTTTTCTGTCCACTGAGTCCCTTAGCTGCCCTGAAGCTGTTGGTCCAGAAGTCTACAAATATTGAGATTATGTGCTCAGCGTTACATAGCTGAAAACGATCTGAGGCCGTGGTCTATACACAATAGGCCATATGGCTTTCATGGCTGTTGCTTGTTAAGAACTACCATCATTACGACATTTCCCACTTTCCTACATCCTCTGGCTTTCTTGGTTTGGCTGATGATGACTGTAAAAGGAATAATCTACATGCTCTCATGGGTTGCAAAGGGGAAATTAAAGCTCTGCCTATGTTAGCTGAGCTTCATCCTTGATAATTGACATAGAAACTGCTTCTCAGTTCCAGGATTCTTGTCGCTGAGGACAACAATTGAGAGGGAACTTAAAAACGAGTGAACCTCCAAGGATATTTAGGGAGGCTACAGGAAAGCAGAAGAGATAGAGTATTTGTGTAAGCTATTTCAAAGCTTTTGGCCTGAGCTGGGGGTGGGGTGGAATTGCTTGACCAATAAGGGCCCTTTCCACTCTCAATCAGAGGCTGCCTCGATGCAGGGAAATGTTAGACGAGATTTCACCCAAGGTTTTCTTGCCCAAATCCAACACTAGGCTCTCTACGCAACACAGGCAATTTGCCTGGGAGATTCGGCAAATTCCTGAGCAATGGAAGAATGGGAAAATAACCCTGTGGTGCCTAAAAGGGGCAACCTCGGGGTTCGGGAGGCTGGGCATGTTACAAAAGAACAAAAAGAAGACAACCCATGACGAAGCCGTACAATATTGGGCTCTCCATCTTTTTCAACATCAAGGTTTAGGAAAAAAAGATGCTCAAATTCCATTTCAGACCTGTCTCACAGAAAACTGTCAATCAGCACTAACCCTGACCAGGCAGGGCTACAAGACCCTGACCATATCAGAGATGAGTGATCCTTGATGAAAAGATGAAGATGGTGTCTCAGGCAACCTGCCCATCAAAAGGGGCCAAAAAGATTTGGAGCAGCTACAGCTGACAAGGTGACACATAGCATTGCAAGAGAGCAGGGCACATGTCAAAGCTCGAGAAGAGCCCAAAGCCTTAACCATCGACGCACATGGACGTCCCCCAACAAAACTACGGCGAAAGCATGAGACGAGAAGAGGAAAAGGATGCCTCACAACCTCTGCGACTTGAGAGAAATGATAATGAGTGGCTGCTGACAAGTCAAAGACGGAAAACCAGGGCAGGGATGATTTCATTACAAAGATGAGAGGTGGGAAAGGCAAATATAACAACATAAACCGGGAAATATCCCACAGAGGACCTGAGAGCTGCAAAGTCCTGCAAAACCCTCCCAAAACAGATTAAGAAATTGAGGCCCATGGAGAACAAATCATTTTTCCAACAGTCCCAAAGGCCTTAGTGGCATAGCTGGGACCAGAAATGCAGACTCCTGATTTTGATCCATTTTGATCCTCGCAGGAATCTAAGCTTACTGACTCAAGGAAAGGGAACAAGAATACATTCTGCCCCTACTAGGTGACACGCACTGTGCTGCTCGGTGCTGCATAAATATCATCTCCCTTTCATCCTGACCACAACCCTGAGAGGTAGCTACTATTATTTCCCCCATATGGGCATGGAGGAACCTCGGCCAGAGGATCAATCATTGGCCCAGGGGCATATCACGAGGCAGTAGCTGAGACATCACTTGAACTCCAGTCTTCCTCACTATGCAGTCAGCACTTTAGGCACTGAGCCACACATCAGATATTTCCTCATTATTCCAGAATGTTTCCTCGGCCGAGGAAGACTTTAGTCCAATATCCCGCATCCTTTACATTTCTATCACCATCTGTGATCAAAATGATGAACAGAGCGCCACAGCCAAGAGGATGAAGTTATAGGCAATGCCATGAAAAAGTCACCTTTCGATATCATCTAGAGGGGAAGGTCAGTGGCTGTGGATAAGAGTGAGGAACCTGGACTTGAGAAGCCCTGGATTCAGATCCGGCATCACATAATTTCCTACCTTTTCCTAACCTTGCGAAAGTCATGGAACTCCACTTGCCTAGCCCTTACCGCTCTGCTGCCTGGCAACCAATATTTGTATTGATTCACTTTCCATGAACTAAGACAAAAATCATGTAATAAGACACATTAGGACAAGTTCCCCGCACCCCCAAATAGGACTGGAGTTAAAAATTGAGGAAACCATTGGCTAAAGGTCAAGCCTCGAATTATCCAGAAGACCGACATTCGCAAGCATTCTGCAAAACCAAACTGACTGCACTTACTTTCTTCTCCTTGAATTTCAGCTTCTTGAATTTCCTCATTGACCCTATCGATTTGATTCTGCATTTCATCCCGCCTCAGGTTATCCTGTCCTTGAGATGAGGCTTCTCTTTTGATGGACATGAGCCTGCTAGCGTACCTGGGGAAGACAAAAGTCACCAAACATCCATTATCTTTAAATGTCCCTTTCAGTTGACGAAACACGACAGACACTGGAAGAGCGACCTATGGGAAGAGTAGGAGAACAGGCAGGCAGCAGGGTTTGTCGCCCTTCCGTGACATTCACCCGAGAAGCATGTGTAAAACGATGACGTTGCAAAGGGAAAAGCCCTGTGGGGACTCGAGTGTCTAGAGGACGCCATGGCCACCCCAAAGAGCCTCTGACCACAAGGAACCCGCACCTCCGTAGGACTTACACAGGGATGGACAGCTATTTACAGCACACAGAAAATGACTTCCAGGTGGGGGCATGCCCACAAAGGGAAGGCTCAGGGAAGGGACGTCTCGCGTAGCTGTCCTGCCCTGACAGAACTAAAGTCTCTGTAAATCGTAGCGCCCACTTGCCCAGCCCTTCTTCTTCTTCTGTCTTAGAAACGACAGGAGGAGAGGGATTAACAAAATGGAAAAGAAGAAAAAAAAGGCATTGCTGTTGTCCAAGTGAGAGCTGAAGAACAGCCCCACTTGCCTGGGAGTCATTTCGATGGCCTGCAGATCTAAGAGATTCTGGGCATGCAGAATGCACCAGAGTTGACAAGAGAAAAGCAGTTTCTCTCTGACCTTGTGGACCTGGCTAATCCCACTGTGAGAGTGTCAAGGCCAGAAGGGGCAAAGTGGTCTCAGGTCGGAAAGGATTATCTCCATCGCAGTCACAGAGCCATGGTTTTCTACACACAGTTGGTTTCCTTATTCTTCTGACTGTGGAATTTGGAGTCAGAAGAGCTGGATGAAAATCCTGACTGTAGGTGGCTTGGGGTATTGAGAGTCAGGCTGAGAGAGGGGAGGTCTTCGATTCAAGGAGGACCCCAGACACTTCCTAGCTGCCTAACCATGGAGAAGTCACTTCGCCTGCATTCTCTAGCCCTTACTTCTCTTTTGCCTCAGAACCAAAGCCTAAGACAGATCCCAAGATTTAAAGCAAAGGGTAATTTTGGTTTGCTTTCGTTTTTCACCCTTAATCGGCCATCTACTACCAATGGGATCACAGGCGAAGCCAATAAACCTATCTAAGCCTCAGCTTCCTTCTCTGTTGCAGAGGTGGCTGGGGTAGGGGACCGCTAACAAATCTGTCCTCTGGAGAACTTTTGTTCACCTTTAGGGTGGGCAGTGAGGGGATGGGGGGTAAGGTGGGGCATTTTATAACTGTTAACACTGTGACCAGCAATATCTCCCCTCGGGGGGGTCACCAACACAAATGAGGAGAATCCCGTAGAGCCTGACTAAAAAGTATCCTGGCCTTGCCCTCTTCCACATGCAGGTATGTTTCTTGCTGAAATGTTTCACTTTGGTTTAGAACATCCATCCATCCTGCACTAATGGCTCCAGTGTCTTTGCTGTCCAGGAGTGAGTTCTGGCAGCATCAAATGAAAGGAACAGCAGCTGAACATGGGCACGTGCCAGCTAGGACCCTGTTCAGGGCTGTCCCAAGGAAATAGCAAAAGGAAGCCCCCTCTTCTCAATGTCTGCTTTGCCCCCTATTAGAGCAGGTGATGGGACAGATGGTTGGCGATAATGCAGGATGCCTGACAGTGATCAGATCTACCAGTGCAGAGAGGCTCCTTAAACACTGAGAGCTCAACATGGTCTGGCTCACGCAGGCCACAGAGGACTCAAAAGCAGGTCCTGCTGACTTCTTCCTGAACTTGTCACTGGACTTCTCTTACTGGACAGAAAGCCCAAGGTAGCCACTCTACCTGAAAGCATGGCAAACGTGTAGGTTACGGTGGCAGCTTCCCTCATATCCCCCACAGTTGAAAGGAACAAGTCCACCTTTTCGGAAAAGCAAATACAACCAAGACATCGTCCACGAGCACTCTTAGCTCTTCATGACCACTTAGAATATGGCCGATCAGGAAACCAAAAACATTTCCAAAGGGCTTTGACAGGAAGGACTCCATCCTTGAGATTACAGGTCCCTGGAGCCAATGATTCCAGAATCTCACCGGTACCACTGACAAAGAGCTGAAAGGAATGAGGGATCCCTTACCGTTCCAAGTGTGCTTCATCCAGGTTATTGAAGTCAATTGAGGGATTTCTGAGACGATCCTGGGTCAACTCAAGATCCTCGGTTTCCAACGCCTGGTTAAGCAGAGCAACGGCTGACACCTTCTCTACTGTTGTGGACAGCTCCTCGGGGGCCAAGTAGTACTGGAACAAAACATATGTCCTTCAGGAGAATTGTCACGGCATTATACAAAGTATCAATTCTTAAAATCCCCACGAAACACAAAAACGAAAAACCTGCTTGAAACACCTTGCTGCCAAAGGTGCCATGGTCACACTTGAAGAAAAGGAAGTCAGTAGGTAGGTGGATGAGAAGAAGAACAAGGATGCATAAGAAGGAATGCCAGTGTAGTCCCTAATATTGCCAACAGCTGATAATTCGACAAGCTGACTATCAGGGCCACACGGGATGATAAGCTGGCAAGTAGCTGTGCTATTACTCCCGACAGAGTCCTTGCAGAAAGAGAAAGGCTTTTTCTTCAACCCTTACCTTCTCTTGTGACACCAATAGAGTGCTTAGGTTCCAAGGTAAAAGAATGCGAAGGCCTAGGAGACGGGGCTTCGGGACCTTCAGTAAGGTCAGAGGGCCCTAAGGTTTCAGGGTATCGCCCCGGGCCGGTGTTCCTCCGGCTTGCCTCACTGACTGTTCCATCTCAGTCTGTTTGGTCAATCCCTTCCCTTCTGTCTTGGAATCAATGCTCAGGAGAGCTTCCAAGGCAGAAAAGTGGTAAGTAAGGGCCAGGCCATTGGTGTGAAGCTCGCGATCAGCCAGCTACCAAAGGCAACCAGGCCACACGGGAACCGAAGTCTGCAGGACCCCCGGTCCAATGCTCCCTCCACGGGACTAGCCGTCATGGCAGTCCGGACGACGCAGTGCCTATGCTTTCTGGGAATCACTACGTTAAGTGAAGGGCAACTAGATCCTATGGATGGCCGCAAAGTCCCAGCAGCTTTCTTCCCCTTCTGCCATGATCTCAGAGCAACACCTCATTTTCAAGTGGATTCTGCCCTTCCCAAGCAATGCTCCAGCCTCCGAGTCACTCATGCAGCCACAGACCTCCTGCACTTACCAAAGAGCTCTGTTCCTGAAGGTTGAACAGTTCATCCTGATACAGAACAGCAGCAAAGGGATGGACGGTCGGGAGCTGGGCCTCAGGTTTCATGAGTGCCATCACGGTGTTACTGGGATGACCTTCCCGAATCACAGCATTGATCTCATCGACAGCAGCGAGCCCTGGAGGACAAGGAGGCAGTCAGATGGCAGTCAGAATCACACTTTATGTACTTGCTGGTGTTTCCCCTTGAATCGCTCAGGGATTGGGGGTTTAACGATCACTACTCTTCCGGGCAGCACCAGCCTAGCCAATCACCACTTACCCTGACCACGGAGAGGTCTACAATACCTAGACCACATCAGAGATGAATGATCCTTGATGGAAAGGGGCAGATGGCGTGTCTCAGCCTTCCGGCACAACAAAAGGGGCCAAATAGTTGTGGAGCAGCTACAGTGGACAAGGTCACAGATTTCATCCCATGGGAGTTGGGGAGGTTTCAAACCATGAGAAGCCCCCCGAGCCTCATGAATGGACTCGCACGAAAGTCCTCCACAAAAACAATGTCAAAAGCATAAGGCAGGAAGAGGAAAAGGATGCCACACAACTTCAGGGGACTTGAGGGAACAAAAGTCTATCACCTCGCACTTCCTTCACAAAATGACATCACTTACTGTTGATTTTGTTGATGCTCCCTTGGATTTCAACTTGGGTCAGGAGCTCCTCCTTTTCATCTCTTTCCTCCTCAGACAGGATATTCTGAAAAAACAACAACTTCAATGGTTGCAGCCCAAAAGCAAACAGGCTTTCAAGAGTTCAGTCCTTCAGGGAATACTTTTCCCAATGGGCCACCGATTCTCACGTCCAACATGGGCTCGACAGATACAAAATCAAAATGCACTTTGGTTCTTGTTGAACAGTGTTTGTAAAACCACATTTCTTTTCTCCTTCCATTGTTTCTCCTGTCTAGTTCTGCACGCTTCTATTTGGGATGTTGTTGGCAAAGATGCTGGACTGCTTGGCCACTCCTCCAATACAATTTGGGAGAAAGTTCTACAGAGAGCTACTTTTCTCTTGTAATCATCCTCTCAGAGCTCATAGCCTGGGCTTATTCTACAAAGCTGAGACTTTTATCACCCACATCATTCCCAACTAGAAAAATCTAATCATGGGAGGCAGGCATGATCTGGTGCTTTCGGGGGAACAGAACGAATCCTGGATGCAATTTCTGGCCATATGGGGGAGAGGAAGGCAAGGAAGGGAACTTAAGCCTTGTCACTGAAAAACTGTTGCATGAAGCACACATTTTGATCCCTGTGATTTCATGCAGGAAGAACTTTAAGGAGAAATATAGCGAGGATTGAGAATTTTCTCAAGGAACAACATGAGGAGCACATGGGGATTCCTTGAAAACTAGGGTTGGGCAGTGATTCTAGGTCAGTGATGGTTGAGTCTTTTTGAAACATTTGGAAACACTTTTGGGAACTGTGCGGTGCCTTCCCCCACCCCACCTCCAGACTTGGTGCCCGAATCCCCATCCCCTGCTTTGCCCTGCCCACACTGCAACAATGTGTCACATCCCTCTCCCCAGCATTGGACAGAGGGGCTTTGGGGGGGGATGAGGGCTCCCAGCTGGCTGGAGCCTGGGCAAGCCAACTCCTGTAGCCATAGGGACCAGCACTTGCACCCAGCTGCGTTGGGGGCTGGCTGAGAGAGGGGGCTGCTGCCTGGCCGTGGGCTGAGCAGGTGGCACAAGCCCAGAGGGTAGTCAACTCAGAGACCCTGCTCCCCGCACTCACCATTTGGGAGTGGGGCCAGCACCCAGCCAGCCCATGCCTGGAGAAAGCTACCTCCTGAGGCCAGGGACCTTCCCCTACACCCAGTCCCGCCTGCCTATTGGGCTGCCATTCCCATGGGGTGGGAGCAGGGGCCAGGGGGAGCCTGGTTACCCTTTGGTGGCTGAGGTCACCCCCCACACTGTCACCTGGCAGGGAAGGACAGAAGAAAGTGGAGATCTTTTCAGGGCTGTGGGCGGCCTCTGCTCTACAGGAGGGGATACACCAACACCTTCCCCAAGCCAAGCAGCCCCGAAGCCCAGACAGAGGGGGGACAAAGGGAAGGTTTACCCTGAACTCAGAGGCAGGAAAGCAACTCTGCAGAGGACGCATCCTCCACACCCGCATCCAAGGAGAGGTCTCTGGGTGCCATCTTTGGCACACGAGCCATAGGTTCACCAGTAGGCTTTTAGCTGTTGCAAAGTAAAGGACTCCCCATTCTTTCTATTGCAACCATATCTGCTAGTACTTTTCTGGTGAGCTTTGAAAAAACTGCAAGTTCCTCATGCATTTGAGACCTTCTTTTACCTCATTATTTACTTTCAAATTCTCTTCTCTGTGCCCTGGCTTGTTTCCTACTAGATTGTAAGACTTCAAATATCTCCCTGGTACTCACTGTTTATCAGCTGACAACTGTTCTATTTCCAGCACCGAGGAATACCCTTAAATATATTTTACGTTTAATCATTAGCGAATAAAGTACCTTCTCTTCTTTCTGCTGCTTGGCTTCCCAAAGTGCCTTTTGATAATTCGCAGCCAGGTTATCATCCACAGACTTTAAAGCGGCTTTGGGATTCTTGAGAGTTACAAGAGTCTCTCCTGCGATGCCCTTCTTAATGGCATTAATAATGGCAGTGACTGCATCATACCCTGAACATGGGAGAGGAATAGAAGTCATTTGTTTTTAAAGCCACAAAAGCTAATGAGAGAAACACTGGGATGAAAAAAGCTGGCCTCTTTTTACCTTAAATAATTGTCCACATTAAACTAAATTAGAATGACTTTGCATTCAATGACTTGGGTGTGTGTGGGGGGCTGCGGAGGGGGGGGTGTCCATTTTTGAGCCCTTACCTTCTGTCTGAGACTCAATACTATGTATTAGTTGCCAGGCAGAAGAGCGGGAAGGCCTAGGCAATTGTGGCAAAGAGAATTGACCAGGGTCACACAGCTAGGACCTGTCCCCAGTCACCTTGTAACTCAGCATACCTCCTGTCTCCAAGCCTTTTCTGTCCACTGAGTCCCTTAGCTGCCCTGAAGCTGTTGGTCCAGAAGTCTACAAATATTGAGATTATGTGCTCAGCGTTACATAGCTGAAAACGATCTGAGGCCGTGGTCTATACACAATAGGCCATATGGCTTTCATGGCTGTTGCTTGTTAAGAACTACCATCATTACGACATTTCCCACTTTCCTACATCCTCTGGTTTTCTTGGATTGGCTGATGATGACTGTAAAAGGAATAATCTACATGCTCTCATGGGTTGCAAAGAGGAAATTAAAGCTCTGCCTATGTTAGCTGAGCTTCATCCTTGATAATTGACATAGAAACTGCTTCTCAGTTCCAGGATTCTTGTCGCTGAGGACAACAATTGAGAGGGACCTTAAAAACGAGTGAACCTCCAAGGATATTTAGGGAGGCTACAGGAAAGCAGAAGCGATAGAGTATTTGTGCAAGCCATTTCAAAGCTTTTGGCCTGAGTTGGGGGTGGGGTGGAATTGCTTGACCAATAAAGGCCCTTTCCACTCTCAATCAGAGGCTGCCTTGATGCAGGGAAATGTTAGACGAGATTTCACCCAAGGTCTTCTTGCCCAAATCCAACACTAGGCTCTCTAGGCAACACAGGCAATTTGCCTGGCAGATTCCGCAAATTCCTGAGCAATGGAAGAATGGGAAAATAACCCTGTGGTGCCTAAAAGGGGCAACCTCGGGGTTCGGGAGGCTGGGCATGTTACAAAAGAACAAAAACAAGACAACCCATGACGAAGCCGTACAATATTGGGCTCTCCATCTTTTTCAACATCAAGGTTTAGGAAAAAAAGATGCTCAAATTCCGTTTCAGTCCTGTCTCACAGAAAACTGTCAATCAGCACTAACCCTGAACAGGCAGGGCTACAAGACCCTGACCATATCAGAGATGAGTGAAACTTGACGAAAAGATGAAGATGGTGTCTCAGGCAACCTGCCCATCAAAAGGGACCAAAAAGATTTGGAGCAGCTACAGCTGACAAGGTGACACATAGCATTGCAAGAGAGCAGGGCACATGTCAAAGCTCGAAAAGAGCCCAAAGCCTTAAACATCGACGCACATGGACGTCCGCCAACAAAACTACGGCGAAATCATGAGACGAGAAGAGGAAAAGGATACCTCACAACCTCTGCGACTTGAGAGAAATGATGATGAGTGGCTGCTGACAAGTCAAAGAAGGGGAAACCAGGGCAGGGATGATTTCATTACAAAGATGAGAGGTGGGAAAGGCAAATATAACAACATGAACCTGGAAATATCCCACAGAGGACCTGAGACCTGCAAAGTCCTGCAAAACCCTCCCAAAACAGATTAAGAAATTGAGGCCCATGGAGAACAAATCATTTTTCCAACAGTCCCAAAGGCCTTAGTGGCATAGCTGGGACCAGAAATGCAGACTCCTGATTTTGATCCATTTTGATCCTCGCAGGAATCTAAGCTTACTGACTCAAGGAAAGGGAACAAGAATACATTCTGCCCCTACTAGGTGACACGCACTGTGCTGCTCGGTGCTGCATAAATATCATCTCCCTTTCATCCTGACCACAACCCTGAGAGGTAGATACTATTATTTCCCCCATATGGGCGTGGAGGAACCTCGGCCAGAGGCTCAATCTTTGGCCCAGGGGCATATCACGAGGCAGTAGCTGAGACATGACTTGAACTCCAGCCTTCCTCACTATGCAGTCAGCACTTTAGGCACTGAGCCACACATCAGATATTTCCTCATTATTCCAGAATGTTTCCTCGGCCGAGGAAGACTTTAGTCCAATATCCCGCATCCTTTACATTTCTATCACCATCTGTGATCAAAATGATGAACAGAGAGCCACGGCCAAGAGGATGAAGTTATAGTCATTGCCATGAAAAAGTCACCTTTCGATATCATCTAGAGGGGAAGGTCAGTGGCTGTGGATAAGAGTGAGGAACCTGGACTTGAGAAGCCCTGGATTCAGATCCGGCATCACATAATTTCCTACCTTTTCCTAACCTTGCGAAAGTCATGGAACTCCACTTGCCTAGCCCTTACCGCTCTGCTGCCTGGCAACCAATATTTGTATTGATTCACTTTCCATGAACTAAGACAAAAATCAATAATAAGACACATTAGGACAAGTTCCCCGCACCCCCAAATAGGACTGGAGTTAAAAATTGAGGAAACCATTGGCTAAAGGTCAAGCCTCGAATTATCCAGAAGACCGACATTCGCAAGCATTCTGCAAAACCAAACTGACTGCACTTACTTTCTTCTCCTTGAATTTCAGCTTCTTGAATTTCCTCATTGACCCTATTGATTTGATTCTGCATTTCATCACGCCTCAGATTATCCTGTCCTTGAGATGAGGCTTCTCTTTTGATGGACATGAGCCTGCTAGCGTACCTGGGGAAGACAAAAGTCACCAAACATCCATTATCTTTATATGTCCTTTTCATTTGAGGAAACACGACAGATACTGGGAGAGCGACCTATGGGAAGAGTAGGAGAACAGGCAGGCAGCAGGGTTTGTAGCCCTTCCGTGACTTTCACCCGAGAAGCATGTGTGAAACGATGACGTTGCAAAGGGAAAAGCCCTGTGGGGACTCGAGTGTCTAGAGGACACCATGGCCACCCCAAAGAGCCTCTGACCACAAGGAACCCGCACCTCCGTAGGACTTACACAGGGATGGACAGCTATTTACAGCACACAGAAAATGACTTCCAGGTGGGGGCATGCCCACAAAGGGAAGGCTCAGGGAAGGGACGTCTCGCGTAGCTGTCCTGCCCTGACAGAACTAAAGTCTCTGTAAATCGTAGCTCCCACTTGCCCAGCCCTTCTTGTTCTTCTGTCTTAGAAACAACAGGAGGAGAGGGATTAACAACATGGAAAAGAAGAAAAAAAAGGCATTGCTGTTGTCCAAGTGAGAGCTGAAGAACGGCCCCACTTGCCTGGGAGTCATTTTGATGGCCTGCAGATCTAAGAGATTCTGGGCATGCAGAATGCACCAGAGTTGACAAGAGAAAAGCAGTTTCTCTCTGACCTTGTGGACCTGGCTAATCCCACTCTGAGAGTGTCAAGGCCAGAAGGGGCAAAGTGGTCTCATCTCGGAAAGGTTTTTCTCCATCGCAGTCACAGAGCCATGGTTTTCTACACACAGTTGGTTTCCTTATTCTTCTGACTGTGGAATTTGGAGTCAGAAGAGCTGGATGAAAATCCTGACTCTAGGTGGCTTGGGGTATTGAGAGTCAGGCGGAGAGAGGGGAGATCTTCGATTCAAGGAGGACCCCAGACACTTCCTAGCTGCCTAACCATGGAGAAGTCACTTCGCCTGCCTTTTCTAGCCTTTACTGCTCTTTGGCCTCAGAACCAAAGCCTAAGACAGATCGCAAGATTTAAAGCAAAGGGTTATATTGGTTTTCTTTCGTTTTTCATCCTTAATCGGCCATCTACTACCAATGGGATCACAGGCGAAGCCAACAAACCTATCTAAGCCTCAGCTTCCTTCTCTGGTGCAGAGGTGGCTGTGGTAGGGGACCCCTAACAAATCTGTCCTCCGGAGAACTTTTGCTCACCTTCAGGGTGGGCAGTGAGGGGATGGGGGGTAAGGTGGGGCATTTTATAACTGTTAACACTGGGAGAGGACCAGCAATATCTCCCCTCGGGGGGGGCACCAACACAAATGAGGACAATCCCGTAGAGCCTGACTAAAAAGTATCCTGGCCTTGCCCTCTTCCACATGCAGGTATGTTTCTTTCTCAAACTTTTCACTTTGGTTTAGAACATCCATCCATCCTGCACTAATGGCTCCAGTGTCTTTGCTGTCCAGGAGTGAGTTCTGGCAGCATCAAATGAAAGGAACAGCAGCTGAACATGGGCACGTGCCAGGTAGGACCCTGTTCAGGGCTGTCCCAAGGAAATAGCAAAAGGAAGCCCCCTCTTCTCAATGTCTCCTTTGCCCGCTATTAGAGTAGGTGATGGGACAGATGGTTGGAGATAATGCAGGATGCCTGACAGTGATCAGATCTACCAGTGCAGAGAGGCGCCTTAAACACTGAGAGCTCAACATGGTCTGGCTCACGCAGGCCACAGAGGACTCAAAAGCAGGTCCTGCTGACTTCTTCCTGAGCTTGTCACCGGACCTCTCTTACTGGACAGAAAGCCCAAGGTAGCCACTCTACCTGAAAGCATGGCAAAGGTGTAGGTTATGGTGGCAGCTTCCCTTATATCCCCCACAGTTGAAAGGAACAAGTCCACCTTTTCGGAAAAGCAAATACAACCAAGACAACGTCCATGAGCACTCTTAGCTCTTCATGACCACTAAGAATATGGTCGATCAGGAAACCAAAAACATTTCCAAAGGGCTTTGCCAGGAAGGACTCCATCCTTGAGATTACAGGTCCCTGGAGCCAATGATTCCAGAATCTCACCGGTACCACTGACAAAGAGCTGAAAGGAATGAGGGATCCCTTACCGTTCCAAGTGTGCTTCATCCAGGTTATTGAAGTCAATTGAGGGATTTCTGAGACGATCCTGGGTCAACTCAAGATCCTCGGTTTCCAACGCCTGGTTAAGCAGAGCAACGGCTGACACCTTCTCTACTGTCATGGACAGCTCCTCGGGGGCCAAGTAGTTCTGGAGCAAAACATATGTCCTTCAGGAGAATTGTCACGGCATTATACAAAGTATCAATTCTTAAAATCCCCACGAAACACAAAAACGAAAAACCTGCTTGAAACACCTTGCTGCCAAAGGTGCCATGGTCACAGTTGAAGAAAAGGAAGTCAGTAGGTAGGTGGATGAGAAGAAGAACAAGGATGCAGGAGAAGGAATGCCAGTGTAGTCCCTAATATTGCCAACAGCTGATAATTCGACAAGCTGACTATCAAGGCCACACGGGATGATAAGCTGGCAAGGAGCTGTGCTATTACTCCCGACAGAGTGCTTGCAGAAAGAGAAAGGCTTTTTCTTCAACCCTTACCTTCTCTTGTCACACCCATAGAGTGCTTAGGTTCCAAGGTAAAAGAATGCGAAGGCCTAGGCGACGGGGCTTCGGGACCTTCAGTAAGGCCACAGGGCTCTAACGTTTCAGGGAATCGCCCCGGGCCGGTGTTCCTAAGGCTTGCCTCACTGACTGTTCCATCTCAGTCTGTTTGGTCAATCCCTTCCCTTCTGTCTTGGAATCAATGCTCAGGAGAGCTTTCAAGGCAGAAAAGTCGTAAGTAAGGGCCAGGCCATTGGCGTGAAGCTCGCGATCAGCCAGCTACCAAAGGCAACCAGGCCACACTGGAACCGAAGTCTGCAGGACCCCCGGTCCAATGCTCCCTCCACGGGACCAGCCGTCATGGCAGTCCGGACGACGCAGTGCCTATGCTTTCTGGGGAATCACTACTTTAAGTGAAGGGCAACTAGATCCTATGGATGGCCGCAAAGTCCCAGCAGCTTTCTTCCCCTTCTGCCATGATCTCAGAGCAACACCTCATTTTCAAGTGGATTCTGCCCTTCCCAAGCAATGCTCCAGCCTCCGAGTCACTCATGCAGCCACAGACCTCCTCCTGCACTTACCAAAGAGCTCTGTTCCTGAAGGTTGAACAGTTCATCCTGATACAGAACAGCAGCAAAGGGATGGACGGTCGGGAGCTGGGCCTCAGGTTTCATGAGTGCCATCACAGTGTTACTGGGATGACCTTCCCGAATCACAGCATTGATCTCATCGACAGCAGCGAGCCCTGGAGGACAAGGAGGCAGTCAGATGGCAGTCAGAATCACACTTTATGTACTTGCTGGTGTTTCCCCTTGAATCGCTCAGGGATTGGGGGTTTAATGATCACTACTCTTCCGGGCAGCACCAGCCTAGCCAATCACCACTTACCCTGACCACGGAGAGGTCTACAATACCTAGACCACATCAGAGATGAATGATCCTTGATGGAAAGGGGCAGATGGCGTGTCTCAGCCTTCCGGCACAACAAAAGGGGCCAAATAGTTGTGGAGCAGCTACAGTGGACAAGGTCACAGATTTCATCCCATGGGAGTTGGGGAGGTTTCAAACCATGAGAAGCCCCCCGAGCCTCATGAATGCACTCGCGCGAAAGTCCTCCACAAAAAGAATGTCAAAAGCAGAAGGCAGAAAGAGGAAAAGGATGCCACACAACTTCAGGGGACTTGAGGGAACAAAAGTCTATCACCTCGCACTTCCTTCACAAAATGACATCACTTACTGTTGATTTTGTTGATGCTCCCTTGGATTTCAACTTGGGTCAGGAGCTCCTCCCTTTCATCTCTTTCCTCCTCAGACAGGATATTCTGAAAAAACAACAACTTCAATGGTTGCAGCCCAAAAACAAACAGGCTTTCAAGAGTTCATTCCTTCAGGGAATACCTTTCCCAATGGGCCACCGATTCTCACGTCCAACATGGGCTCGATAGATACAGAATCAAAATGCACTTTGGTTCTTGTTGAACAGTGTTTGTAAAACCACATTTCTTTTCTCCTTCTATTGTTTCTCCTGTCTAGTTCTGCACGCTTCTATTTGGGATGTTGTTGGCAAAGATGATGGACTGCTTGGCCACTCCTCCAATACAACTTGGAGAGAAAGTTCTACAGAGAGCTACTTTTCTCTTGTAATCGTCCTCTCAGAGCTCATAGCCTGGGCTTATTCTACAAAGCTGAGACTTTTATCACCCACATCAATCCCAACTAGAAAAATCTAATCATGGGAGGCAGGCATGATCTGGGGCTTTCGGGGGAACAGAACGAATCCTGGATGCAATTTCTGGCCATATGGGGGAGAGGAAGGCAAGGAAGGGAACTTAAGCCTTGTCACTGAAAAACTGTTGCATGAAGTACACATTTTGATCCCTGTGATTTCATGCAGGAAGAACTTTAAGGAGAAATATAGCGAGGTTTGAGAATTTTCTCAAGGAACAACATGAGGAGCACATGGGGATTCCTTGAAAACTAGGGTTGGGCAGTGATTCTAGGTCAGTGATGGTTGAGTCTTTTTGAAACATTTGGAAACACTTTTGGGAACTGTGCGGTGCCTTCCCCCACCCCACCTCCAGACTTGGTGCCCTAATCCCCATCCCCTGCTTTGCCCTGCCCACACTGCAACAATGTGTCACATCCCTCTCCCCAGCATTGGACAGAGGGGCTTTGGGGGGGGATGAGGGCTCCCAGCTGGCTGGAGCCTGGGCAAGCCAACTCCTGTAGCCATAGGGACCAGCCCTTGCACCCAGCTGCGTTGGGGGCTGGCTGAGAGAGGGGGCTGCTGCCTGGCCGTGGGCTGAGCAGTTGGCACAAGCCCAGAGGGTAGTCAACTCAGAGACCCAGCTCCCCGCACTCACCATTTGGGAGTGGGGCCAGCACCCAGCCAGCCCATGCCTGGAGAAAGCTACCTCCTGAGGCCAGGGACCTTCCCCTACACCCAGTCCCGCCTGCCTATTGGGCTGCCACTCCCATGGGGTGGGAGCAGGGGCCAGGGGGAGCCTGGTTACCCTTTGGTGGCTGAGGTCACCCCCCACACTGTCACCTGGCAGGGAAGGACAGAAGAAAGTGGAGATCTTTTCAGGGCTGTGGGCGGCCTCTGCTCTACAGGAGGGGATACACCAACACCTTCCCCAAGCCAAGCAGCCCCGAAGCCCAGACAGAGGGGGGACAAAGGGAAGGTTTACCCTGAACTCAGAGGCAGGAAAGCAACTCTGCAGAGGAACCGTCCTCCACATCCACATCCAAGGAGAGATCTCTGGGTGCCGTCTTTGGCACACGAGCCATAGGTTCACCAGCAGGCTTCTAGCTGTTGCAAAGTAAAGGACTCCCCATTCTTTCTATTGCAACCATATCTCCTAGTACTTTTCTGGTGAGCTTTGACACAACTGCAAGTTCCTCATGCATTTGAGACCTTCTTTTACCTCATTATCTACTTTCAAATCCTCTTCTCTGTGCCCTGGCTTGTTTCCTACTAAGAAGTAAGACTTCAAATATCTCCCTGGTAGTCACTATTTATCAGCTGACAACTGTTCTATTTCCAGCATCGAGGAACACCCTTAACTATGTTTTACGTTTAATCATTAGCGAATAAAGTACCTTCTCTTCTTTCTGCTGCTTGGCTTCCCAAAGTGCCTTTTGATAATTCGCAGCCAGGTTATCATGCACAGACTTTAAAGCGGCTTTGGGATTCTTGAGAGTTACAAGAGTCTCTTCTGCGATGCCCTTCTTAATGGCTTCAATGATGGCAATGACTGCAGCATGCACTGAACATGGGAGAGGAATAGAAGGCATTTGTTTTTAAAGCCACCAAAGCTAATGAGAGACACATTGGGATGAAAAAAGCCGGCCTCCTTTTACCTTAAATGATTGTTCACATTAAACTAAATTAGAATGACTTTGCATTCAATGTCGTGGGTGTGTGTGGGGGGCTGCAGAGGGGGGGGTGTCCATTTTTGAGCCCTTACCTTCTGTCTGAGACTCAATACTATGTATTAGTTGCCAGGCAGAAGAGCGGGAAGGCCTAGGCAATTGTGGCAAAGAGAATTGACCAGGGTCACACAGCTAGAACCTGTCCCCAGTCACCTTGGAACTCAGCACACCTCCTGTCTCCAAGCCTTTTCTCTCCACTGAGTCCCTTAGCTGCCCTGAAGCTGTTGGTCCAGAAGTCTACAAATATTGAGATTATGTGCTCAGCGTTACATAGCTGAAAACGATTTGAGGCCGTGGTCTATACACAATAGGCCATATGGCTTTCATGACTGTTGCTTGTTAAGAACTACCATCATTACGACATTTCCCACTTTCCTACATCCTCTGGTTTTCTTGGTTTGGCTGATGATGACTGTAAAAGGAATAATCTACATACTCTCATGGGTTGCAAAGAGGAAATTAAAGCTCTGCTTATGTTAGCTGAGCTTCATCCTTGATAATTGACATAGAAACTGCTTCTCAGTTCCAGGATTCTTGTCGCTGAGGACAACAATTGAGAGGGACCTTAAAAACGAGTGAACCTCCAAGGATATTTAGGGAGGCTACAGGAAAGCAGAAGCGATAGAGTATTTGTGCAAGCCATTTCAAAGCTTTTGGCCTGAGTTGGGGGTGGGGTGGAATTGCTTGACCAATAAGGGCCCTTTCCACTCTCAATCACAGGCTGCCTTGATGCAGGGAAATGTTAGACGAGATTTCCACCCAAGTTCTTCTTACCCAAATCCAACACTAGGCTCTCTACGCAACACAGGCAATTTGCCTGGCAGATTCCGCAAATTCCTGAGCAATGGAAGAATGGGAAAATAACCCTGTGGTGCCTAAAAGGGGCAACCTCGGGGTTCGGGAGGCTGGGCATGTTACAAAAGAACAAAAACAAGACAACCCATGACGAAGCCGTACAATATTGGGCTCTCCATCTTTTTCAACATCAAGGTTTAGGAAAAAAAGATGCTCAAATTCCGTTTCAGTCCTGTCTCACAGAAAACTGTCAATCAGCACTAACCCTGACCAGGCAGGGCTACAAGACCCTGACCATATCAGAGATGAGTGATCCTTGATGAAAAGATGAAGATGGTGTCTCAGGCAACCTGCCCATCAAAAGGGGCGAAAAAGGAATTGGAGCAGCTACAGCTGACAAGGTGACACATAGCATTGCAAGAGAGCAGGGCACATGTCAAAGCTCGAGAAGAGCCCAAAGCCTTAAACATCGACGCACATGGACGTCCATACAACAAAACTACGTCGAAATCATGAGACGAGAAGAGGAAAAGGATGCCTCACAACCTCTGCGACTTGAGAGAAATGATGATGAGTGGCTGCTGACAAGTCAAAGAAGGGGAAACCAGGGCAGGGATGATTTCATTACGAAGATGAGGGGTGGGAAAGGCAAATATAACAACATAAACCTGGAAATATCCCACAGAGGACTTGAGAGCTGCAAAGTCCTGCAAAACCCTCCCAAAACAGATTAAGAAATTGAGGCCCATGGAGAACAAATCATTTTTCCAACAGTCCCAAAGGTCTTAGTGGCATAGCTGGGACCAGAAATGCAGACTCCTGATTTTGATCCATTTTGATCCTCACAGGAATCTAAGCTTACTGACTCAAGGAAAGGGAACAAGAATACATTCTGCGCCTACTAGGTGACATGCACTGTGCTGCTCGGTGCTGCATAAATATCATCTCCCTTTCATCCTGACCACAACCCTGAGAGGTAGCTACTATTATTTCCCCCATATGGGCGTGGAGGAACCTCGGCCAGAGGCTCAATCATTGGCCCAGGGGCATATCACGAGGCAGTAGCTGAGACATGACTTAAACTCCAGCCTTCCTCACTATGCAGTCAGCACTTTAGGCACTGAGCCACACATCAGATATTTCCTCATTATTCCAGAATGTTTCCTCGGCCGAGGAAGACTTTAGTCCAATGTCCCGCATCCTTTACATTTCTATCATCATCTGTTATCAAAATGATGAACAGAGCGCCACGGCCAAGAGGATGAAGTTATAGTCATTGCCATGAAAAAGTCACCTTTCGATATCATCTAGAGGGGAAGGTCAGTGGCTGTGGATAAGAGTGAGGAACCTGTACTTGAGAAGCCCTGGATTCAGATCCGGCATCACACACTTTCCTACCTTTTCCTAACCTTGCGAAAGTCATGGAACTCCACTTGCCTAGCTCTTACCGCTCTGCTGCCTGGCAACCAATATTTGTATTGATTCACTTTCCATGAACTAAGACAAAAATCATGTAATAAGACACATTAGGACAAGTTCCCCGCACCCCCAAATAGGACTGGAGTTAAAAATTGAGGAAACCTTTGGCTAAAGGTCAAGCCTCGAATTATCCAGAAGACAGACATTCGCAAGCATTCTGCAAAACCAAACTGACTGCACTTACTTTCTTCTGCTTGAATTTCAGCTTCTTGAATTTCCTCATTGACCCTATCGATTTGATTCTGCATTTCATCCCGCCTCAGGTTATCCTGTCCTTGAGATGAGGCTTCTCTTTTGATGGACATGAGCCTGCTAGCGTACCTGGGGAAGACAAAAGTCACCAAACATCCATTATCTTTAAATGTCCCTTTCAGTTGACGAAACACAACAGACACTGGGAGAGCGACCTATGCGAAGAGTAGGAGAACAGGCAGGCAGCAGGGTTTGTAGCCCTTCCGTGACATTCACCCGAGAAACATGTGTAAAACGATGACGTTGCATACGGAAAAGCCCTGTGGGGACACGAGTGTCTAGAGGATGCCATGGCCACACCAAAGAGCCTCTGACTACAAGGAACCCGCACCTCCGTAGGACTTACACAGGGATGGACAGCTATTTACAGCACACAGAAAATGACTTCCAGGTGGGGGCATGCCCACAAAGGGAAGGCTCAGGGAAGGGACGTCTCGCGTCGCTGTCCTGCCCTGACAGAACTAATGTCTCTGTAAATCGTAGTGCCCAATTGCCCAGCCCTTCTTGTTCTTCTGTCTTAGAAACGACAGGAGGAGTAGGATTTATACCAGGGATGCAGGGCTGGTTCAATATTAGGAAAACCATCCACATAATTGACCACATTAACAAACAAACCAACAAGAACCACATGATTATCTCAATAGATGCAGAAAAAGCCTTTGATAAAATACAACACCCATTCCTATTAAAAACACTAGAAAGCATAGGAATAGAAGGGTCATTCCTAAAAATAATAAACAGTATATAACTAAAACCATCAGCTAATATCATTTGCAATGGGGATAAACTATATGCATTCCCAATAAAATCAGGAGTGAAACAAGGATGCCCATTATCACCTCTATTATTTGACATTGTACTAGAAACACTATCAGTAGCAATTAGAGAAGAAAAAGAAATTGAAGGCATCAAAATAGGCAAGGAGGAGACCAAGTTATCACTTTTTGCAGATGACATGATGGTCTACTTAAAGAATCCTAGAGATTCAACCAAACAGCTAATTGAAATAATCAACAACTTTAGCAAAGTTGCAGGATGCAAAATAAACCCACATAAATCATCAGCTTTTCTATATATCTCCAACACAGCTCAGCAGCAAAAACTAGAAAGAGAAATCCCATTCAAAATCACCTTAGACAAAATAAAATACCTAGGAATCTACCTCCCAAGACAAACGGAACTATATGAACACAACTACAAAACACTCGCCACGCAACTAAAACTAGACTTGAGCAATTGGAAAAACATTAACTGCTCGTGGGTAGGACGAGCCAACATAATAAAAATGACTATCCTGCCCAAACTTATTTATCTATTTAGTGCCATACCCATGGAACTCCCAAAAAATTTCTTTACTGATTTGGAAAAAAGCATAACAAAGTTCATTTGGAATAACAAAAGATCAAGGATATCCAGGGAAATAATGAAAAAAAAACACTAATGAGGGGGGCCTAGCAGTCCCAGACCTCAAACTATATTACAAAGCAGCAGTCATCAAAACAATTTGGTACTGGCTAAGAGAGAGAAAGGAGGATCAGTGGAATAGACTGGGGGAAAGCGACCTCAGCCAGATAGTATACGATAAACCCAAAGATCCCAGGTCTTGGGACAAAAATTCACTATTTGATAAGAACTGCTGGGAAAATTGGAAGACAGTGTGGGAGAGATTAGGAATTGATCAACACCTCACACCCTACACCAAGATAAATTCAAAATGGGTGAAAGACTTAAACATAAAGAAGGAAACCATAAGTAAATTGGGTAAACACAGAATAGTATACATGTCAGACCTTTGGGAAGGGAAAGACTTTAAAACCAAGCAAGACATAGAGAGAATCACAAAATGTAAAATAAATAATTTCGACTACATCAAATTAAAAGGCTTTTGTACAAACAAAAGCAATGTAACTAAAATCAGAAGGAAAACAACAAGTTGGGAAAAAATCTTCATAAAAACCTCTGACAAAGGTTTAATTACTCAAATTTATAAAGAGCTAAATCAATTGTACAAAAAATCAAGCCATTCCCCAATTGATAAATGGGCAAGGGACATGGATAGACAGTTTTCAGATAAAGAAATCAAAACTATTAATAAGCACATGAAGAAGTGCTCCACATCTCTTATAATCAGAGAGATGCAAATCAAAACAACTCTGAGGTATCACCTCACACCTAGCAGATAGGCTAACATGACAGTTATGGAAAGTAATGAATGCTGGAGGGGATGTGGCAAAGTAGGGACATTAATTCATTGCTGGTGGAGTTGTGAACTGATCCAGCCATTCTGGAGGGCAATTTGGAACTATGCACAAAGGGCGATAAAAGAATGTCTACCCTTTGATCCAGCCATAGCACTGCTGGGTTTGTACCCCAAAGAGATAATGGACAAAAAGACTTGTACAAAAATATTCATAGCTGCGCTCTTTGTGGTGGCCAAAAATTGGAAAATGAGGGGATGCCCATCAATTGGAGAATGGCTGAACAAATTGTGGTATATGTTGGTGATGGAATACTATTGTGCTCAAAGGAATAATAAAGTGGAGGATTTCCATGTGAACTGGAACAACCTCCAGGAAGTGATGCAGAGCGAGAGGAGCAGAACCAGGAGAACATTGTACACAGAGACAAACACACTGTGGTATAATCAAATATAATGGACTTCTCCATTAGTGGTGGTGTAATGTCCCTGCACAATCTGCAGGGATCAAGGAGAAAAAAACACTATCCAAAAGCAGAGGACAAACTGAGGGAATAGAAACACCTAGGAAAAGCAACTGCCTGACTACAATGGCTGAGGGGACATGACAGAGGAAAGACTCGGAGCGAACACTCTGATGCAAATACTAAAAACATGGCAATGGGTTCAAGTCAAGAACACATATGATACCAGTGGAATCACGCGTCGGCCACGGGGGGTGGGAGGGAGGAAAAGAAAATGATCTTTGTCTTTAATGAAAAATGCATGGAAATTATCAAATAAAATACTATAAAATTAAAAAAAAAAAGAAACGACAGGAGGAGAGGGATTAACAACATGGAAAAGAAGAAAAAAAAGGCATTGCTGTTGTCCAAGTGAGAGCTGAAGAACGGCCCCACTTGCCTGGGAGTCATTTCGATGGCCTGCAGATCTAAGAGATTCTGGGCATGCAGAATGCACCAGAGATGGCAAGAGAAAAGCAGTTTCTCTCAGACCTTGCGGACCTGGCTAATCCCACAGTGAGAGTGTCAAGGCCAGAAGGGGCAAAGTGGTCTCATGTCGGAAAGGTTTATCTCCATCGCAGTCACAGAGCCATGGTTTTCTACACACAGTTGGTTTCCTTATTCTTCTGACTGTGGAATTTGGAGTCAGAAGAGCTGGATGAAAATCCTGACTCTAGGTGGCTTGGGGTATTGAGAGTCAGGCGGAGAGAGGGGAGGTCTTCGATTCAAGGAGGACCCCAGACACTTCCTAGCTGCCTAACCATGGAGAAGTCACTTCGCCTGCATTCTCTAGCCCTTACTGCTCTTTGGCCTCAGAACCAAAGCCTAAGACAGATCCCAAGATTTAAAGCAAAGGGTAATTTTGGTTTCCTTTCGTTTTTCATCCTTAATCGGCCATCTACTACCAATGGGATCACAGGCAAAGCCAACAAACCTATCTAAGCCTCAGCTTCCTTCTCTGTTGCAGAGGTGGCTGGGGTAGGGGACCCCTAACAAATCTGTCCTCTGGAGAACTTTTGCTCACCTTCAGGGTGGGCGGTGAGGGGATGGGGGGTAAGGTGGGGCATTTTATAACTGTTAACACTGGGAGAGGACCAGCAATATCTCCCCTCGGGGGGGGCACCAACACAAATGAGGACAATCCCGTAGAGCCTGACTAAAAAGTATCCTGGCCTTGCCCTCTTCCACATGCAGGTATGTTTCTTTCTCAAACTTTGGTTTAGAACATCCATCCATCCTGCACTAATGGCTCCAGTGTCTTTGCTCTCCACGAGTGAGTTCTGGCAGCATCAAATGAAAGGACCAGCAGCTGAACATGGGCATGTGCCAGCTAGGACCCTGTTCAGGGCTGTCCCAAGGAAATAGCAAAAGGAAGCCCCCTCTTCTCAATGTCTGCTTTGCCCCCTATTAGAGCAGGTGATGGGACAGATGGTTGGAGATAATGCAGGATGCCTGACAGTGATCAGATCTACCAGTGCAGAGAGGCGCCTTAAACACTGAGAGCTCAACATGGTCTGGCTCACGCAGGCCACAGAGGACTCAAAAGCAGGTCCTGCTGACTTCTTCCTGAGCTTGTCACAGAACCTCTCTTACTGGACAGAAAACCCAAGGTAGCCACTCTACCTGAAAGCATGGCAAAGGTGTAGGTTCCGGTGGCAGCTTCCCTTATATCCCCCACAGTTGAAAGGAACAAGTCCACCTTTTCGGAAAAGCAAATACAACCAAGACAACGTCCACGAGCACTCTTAGCTCCTCATGAGCACTTAGAATATGGCCGATCAGGAAACCAAAAACATTTCCAAAGGGCTTTGACAGGAAGGACTCCATCCTTGAGATTACAGGTCCCTGGAGCCACTGATTCCAGAATCTCACCGGTACCACTGACAAAGAGCTGAAAGGAATGAGGGATCCCTTACCGTTCCAAGTGTGCTTCATCCAGGTTATTGAAGTCAATTGAGGGATTTCTGAGACGATATTGGGTCAACTCAAGATCCTCGGTTTCCAACGCCTGGTTAAGCAGAGCAACGGCTGACACCTTCTCTACTGTCGTGGACAGCTCCTCGGGGGCCAAGTAGTTCTGGAGCAAAACATATGTCCTTCAGGAGAATTGTCACGGCATTATACAAAGTATCAATTCTTAAAATCCCCACGAAACACAAAAACGAAAAACCTGCTTGAAACACCTTGCTGCCAAAGGTGCCATGGTCACAATTGAAGAAAAGGAAGTCAATAGGTAGGTGGATGAGAAGAAGAACAAGGATGCATAAGAAGGAATGCCAGTGTAGTCCCTAATATTGCCAACAGCTGATAATTCGACAAGCTGACTATCAGGGCCACACGGGATGATAAGCTGGCAAGTAGCTGTGCTATTACTCCCGACAGAGTCCTTGCAGAAAGAGAAAGGCTTTTTCTCCAACCCTTACCTTCTCTTGTGACACCAATAGAGTGCTTAGGTTCCAAGGTAAAAGAATGCGAAGGCCTAGGCGACGGGGCTTCGGGACCTTCAGTAAGGTCACAGGGCCCTAACGTTTCAGGGTATCGCCCCAGGCCGGTGTTCCTCCGGCTTGCCTCACTGACTGTTCCATCTCAGTCTGTTTGGTCAATCCCTTCCCTTCTGTCTTGGAATCAATGCTCAGGAGAGCTTCCAAGGCAGAAAAGGGGTAAGTAAGGGCTAGGCCATTGGCGTGAAGCTCGCGATCAGCCAGCTACCAAAGGCAACCAGGCCACACGGGAACCGAAGTCTGCAGGACCCCCGGTCCAATGCTCCCTCCAGGGGACCAGCCGTCATGGCAGTCCGGACGACGCATTGCCTATGCTTTCTGGGAATCACTACGTTAAGTGAAGGGCAACTAGATCCTATGGATGGCCGCAAAGTCCCAGCAGCTTTCTTCCCCTTCTGCCATGATCTCAGAGCAACACCTCATTTTCAAGTGGATTCTGCCCTTCCCAAGCAATGCTCCAGCCTCCGAGTCACTCATGCAGCCACAGACCTCCTGCACTTACCAAAGAGCTCTGTTTCTGAAGGTTGAACAGTTCATCCTGATACAGAACAGCAGCAAAGGGATGGACGGTCGGGAGCTGGGCCTCAGGTTTCATGAGTGCCATCACGGTGTTACTGGGATGACCTTCCCGAATCACAGCATTGATCTCATCGACAGCAGCGAGCCCTGGAGGACAAGGAGGCAGTCAGATGGCAGTCAGAATCACACTTTATGTACTTGCTGGTGTTTCCCCTTGAATCGCTCAGGGATTGGGGGTTTAACGATCACTACTCTTCCGGGCAGCACCAGCCTAACCAATCACCACTTACCCTGACCACGGAGAGGTCTACAATACCTAGACCACATCAGAGATGAATGATCCTTGATTGAAAGGGGCAGATGGCTTGTCTCAGCCTTCCGGCACAACAAAAGGGGCCAAATAGTTGTGGAGCAGCTACAGTGGACAAGGTCACAGATTTCATCCCATGGGAGTTGGGGAGGTTTCAAACCAGGAGAAGCCCCCCGAGCCTCATGAATGGACTCGCACGAAAGTCCTCCACAAAAACAATGTCAAAAGCATAAGGCAGAAAGAGGAAAAGGATGCCACACAACTTCAGGGGACTTGAGGGAACAAAAGTCTATCACCTCGCACTTCCTTCACAAAATGACATCACTTACTGTTGATTTTGTTGATGCTCCCTTGGATTTCAACTTGGGTCAGGAGCTCCTCCCTTGCATCTCTTTCCTCCTCAGAAAGGATATACTGAAAAAACAACAACTTCAATGGTTGCAGCCCAAAAGCAAACAGGCTTTCAAGAGTTCAGTCCTTCAGGGAATACCTTTCCCAATGGGCCACCGATTCTCACGTCCAACATGGGCTCGATAGATTACAGAATCAAAATGCACTTTGGTTCTTGTTGAACAGTGTTTGTAAAACCACATTTCTTTTCTCCTTCCATTGTTTCTCCTGTCTAGTTCTGCACGCTTCTATTTGGGATGTTGTTGGCAAAGATGCTGGACTGCTTGGCCACTCCTCCAATACAACTTGGAGAGAAAGTTCTACAGAGAGCTACTTTTCTCTTGTAATCATCATCTCAGAGCTCATAGCCTGGGCTTATTCTACAAAGCTGAGACTTTTATCACCCACATCAATCCCAACTAGAAAAATCTAATCATGGGAGGCAGGCATGATCTGGGGCTTTCGGGGGAACAGAACGAATCCTGGATGCAAGTTCTGGACATATGGGGGAGAGGAAGGCAAGGAAGGGAACTTAAGCCTTGTCACTGAAAAACTGTTGCATGAAGTACACATTTTGATGCCTGTGATTTCATGCAGGAAGAACTTTAAGGAGAAATATAGCGAGGTTTGAGAATTTTCTCAAGGAACAACATGAGTAGCACATGGGGATTCCTTGAAAACTAGGGTTGGGCAGTGATTCTAGGTCAGTGATGGTTGAGTCTTTTGGAAACTTTTGGAAACACTTTTGGGAACTGTGCGGTGCCTTCCCCCACCCCACCTCCAGACTTGGTGCCCGGATCCCCATCCCCTGCTTTGCCCTGCCCACACTGCAACAATGTGTCACATCCCTCTCCCCAGCATTGGACAGAGGGGCTTTGGGGGGGGGGATGAGGGCTCCCAGCTGGCTGGAGCCTGGGCAAGCCAACTCCTGTAGCCATAGGGACCTGCCCTTGCACCCAGCTGCGTTGGGGGCTGGCTGAGTGAGGGGGCTGCTGCCTGGCCGTGGGCTGAGCAGGTGGCGCAAGCCCAGAGGGTAGTCAACTCAGAGACAGACCCTGCTCCCCGCACTCACCATTTGGGAGTGGGGCCAGCACCCAGCCAGCCCATGCCTGGAGAAAGCTACCTCCTGAGGCCAGGGACCTTCCCCTACACCCAGTCCCGCCTGCCTATTGGGCTGCCATTCCCATGGGGTGGGAGCAGGGGCCAGAGGGAGCCTGGTTACCCTTTGGTGGCTGAGGTCACCCCCCACACTGCCACCTGGCAGGGAAGGACAGAAGAAAGTGGAGATCTTTTCAGGGCTGTGGGCGGCCTCTGCTCTACGGGAGGGGATACACCAACACCTTCCCCAAGCCAAGCAGCCCCGAAGCCCAGACAGAGGGGGGACAAAGGGAAGGTTTACCCTGAACTCAGAGGCAGGAAAGCAACTCTGCAGAGGAACCATCCTCCACACCCACATCCAAGGAGAGGTCTCTGGGTGCCGTCTTTGGCACACGAGCCATAGGTTCACCAGCAGGCTTCTAGCTGTTGCAAAGTAAAGGACTCCCCATTCTTTCTATTGCAACCATATCTCCTAGTACTTTTCTGGTGAGCTTTGACAAAACTGCAAGTTCCTCATGCATTTGAGACCTTCTTTTACCTCATTATCTACTTTCAAATCCTCTTCTCTGTGCCCTGGCTTGATTCCTACTAAGAAGTAAGACTTCAAATATCTCCCTGGTAGTCACTGTTTATCACCTGACAACTGTTCTATTTCCAGCACCGAGGAACACCCTTAACTATGTTTTACGTTTAATCATTAGCGAATAAAGTACCTTCTCTTCTTTCTGCTCTATGGCTTCCCAAAGTGCCTTTTGATAATTCCCAGCGAGGTTATCATGCACAGACTTTAAAGCGGCTTTGGGATTCTTGAGAGTTACAAGAGTCTCTTCTGCGATGCCCTTCTTAATGGCTTCAATGATGGCAATGACTGCAGCATGCACTAAACATGGGAGAGGAATAGAAGGCATTTGTTTTTAAAGCCACCAAAGCTAATGAGAGAAACATTGGGATGAAAAAAGCCGGCCTCCTTTTACCTTAAATGATTTTCCACATTAAACTAAATTAGAATGACTTTGCATTCAATGTCTTGGGTGTGTGGGGGGGGCTGCGGAAGGGGGGTGTCCATTTTTGAGCCCTTACCTTCTGTCTGAGACTCAATACTATGTATTAGTTGCCAGGCAGAAGAGCGGGAAGGCCTAGGCAATTGTGGCAAAGAGAATTGACCAGGGTCACACAGCTAGGACCTGTCCCCAGTCACCTTGGAACTCAGCACACCTCCTGTCTCCAAGCCTTTTCTGTCCACTGAGTCCCTTAGCTGCCCTGAAGCTGTTGGTCCAGAAGTCTACAAATATTGAGATTATGTGCTCAGCGTTACATAGCTGAAAACGATCTGAGGCCGTGGTCTATACACAATAGGCCATATGGCTTTCATGGCTGTTGCTTGTTAAGAACTACCATCATTACGACATTTCCCACTTTCCTACATCCTCTGGTTTTCTTGGTTTGGCTGATGATGACTGTAAAAGGAATAATCTACATGCTCTCATGGGTTGCAAAGAGGAAATTAAAGCTCTGCCTATGTTAGCTGAGCTTCATCCTTGATAATTGACATAGAAACTGCTTCTCAGTTCCAGGATTCTTGTCACTGAGGACAACAATTGAGAGGGACCTTAAAAACGAGTGAACCTCCAAGGATATTTAGGGAGGCTACAGGAAAGCAGAAGCGATAGAGTATTTGTGCAAGCCATTTCAAAGCTTTTGGCCTGAGTTGGGGGTGGGGTGGAATTGCTTGACCAATAAGGGCCCTTTCCACTCTCAATCAGAGGCTGCCTTGATGCAGGGAAATGTTAGACGAGATTTCCACCCAAGGTCTTCTTGCCCAAATCCAACACTAGGCTCTCTATGCAACACAGGCAATTTGCCTGGCAGATTCCGCAAATTCCTGAGCAATGGAAGAATGGGAAAATAACCCTGTGGTGCCTAAAAGGGGCAACCTCGGGGTTCGGGAGGCTGGGCATGTTACAAAAGAACAAAAAGAAGACAACCCATGACGAAGCCGTACAATATTGGGCTCTCCATCTTTTTCAACATCAAGGTTTAGGAAAAAAAGATGCTCAAATTCCGTTTCAGTCCTGTCTCACAGAAAACTGTCAATCAGCACTAACCCTGACCAGGCAGGGCTACAAGACCCTGACCATATCAGAGATGAGTGATCCTTGATGAAAAGATGAAGATGGTGTCTCAGGCAACCTGCCCATCAAAAGGGACCAAAAAGATTTGGAGCAGCTACAGCTGACAAGGTGACACATAGCATTGCAAGAGAGCAGGGCACATGTCAAAGCTCGAGAAGAGCCCAAAGCCTTAAACATCGACGCACATGGACATCCGCCAACAAAACTACGGCGAAATCATGAGACGAGAAGAGGAAAAGGATGCCTCACAACCTCTGCGACTTGAGAGAAATGATGATGAGTGGCTGCTGACAACTCAAAGAAGGGGAAACCAGGGCAGGGATGATTTCATTACAAAGATGAGAGGTGGGAAAGGCAAATATAACAACATAAACCTGGAAATATCCCACAGAGGACCTGAGAGCTGCAAAGTCCTGCAAAACCCTCCCAAAACAGATTAAGAAATTGAGGCCCATGGAGAACAAATCATTTTTCCAACAGTCCCAAAGGCCTTAGTGGCATAGCTGGGACCAGAAATGAAGACTCCTGATTTTGATCCATTTTGATCCTCGCAGGAATCTAAGCTTACTGACTCAAGGAAAGGGAACAAGAATACATTCTGCCCCTACTAGGTGACATGCACTGTGCTGCTCGGTGCTGCATAAATATCATCTCCCTTTCATCCTGACCACAAATCTGAGAGGTAGCTACTATTATTTCCCCCATATTGGCGTGGAGGAACCTCGGCCAGAGGCTCAATCATTGGCCCAGGGGCATATCACGAGGCAGTAGCTGAGACATGACTTGAACTCCAGCCTTCCTCACTATGCAGTCAGCACTTTAGGCACTGAGCCACACATCAGATATTTCCTCATTATTCCAGAATGTTTCCTCGGCCGAGGAAGACTTTAGTCCAATATCCCGCATCCTTTATATTTCTATCACCATCTGTGATCAAAATGATGAACAGAGCGCCACGGCCAAGAGGATGAAGTTATAGTCATTGCCATGAAAAAGTCACCTTTCGATATCATCTAGAGGGGAAGGTCAGTGGCTGTGGATAAGAGTGAGGAACCTGGACTTGAGAAGCCCTTGATTCAGATCCGGCATCACATACTTTCCTACCTTTTCCTAACCTTGCGAAAGTCAGGGAACTCCACTTGCCTAGCCCTTACCGCTCTGCTGCCTGGCAACCAATATTTGTATTGATTCACTTTCCATGAACTAAGACAAAAATCATGTAATAAGACACATTAGGACAAGTTCCCCACTCCCCAAATAGGACTGGAGTTAACAATTGAGGAAACCATTGGCTAAAGGTCAAGCCTCGAATTATCCAGAAGACAGACATTCGCAAGCATTCTGCAAAACCAAACTGACTGCACTTACTTTCTTCTGCTTGAATTTCAGCTTCTTGAATTTCCTCATTGACCCTATCGATTTGATTCTGCATTTCGTCCGGCCTCAGGTTATCCTGTCCTTGAGATGAGGCTTCTCTTTTGATGGACATGAGCCTGCTAGCGTACCTGGGGAAGACAAAAGTCACCAAACATCCATTATCTTTAAATGTCCCTTTCAGTTGACGAAACACGACAGATACTGGGAGAGCGACCTATGGGAAGAGTAGGAGAACAGGCAGGCAGCAGGGTTTGTCGCCCTTCCGTGACATTCACCCGAGAAGCATGTGTAAAACGATGACGTTGCAAAGGGAAAAGCCCTGTGGGGACTCGAGTGTCTAGAGGACGCCATGGCCACCCCAAAGAGCCTCTGACCACAAGGAACCCGCACCTCCGTAGGACTTACACAGGGATGGACAGCTATTTACAGCACACAGAAAATGACTTCCAGGTGGGGGCATGCCCACAAAGGGAAGGCTCAGGGAAGGGACGTCTCACGTAGCTGTCCTGCCCTGACAGAACTAAAGTCTCTGTAAATCGTAGCGCCCACTTGCCCAGCCCTTCTTGTTCTTCTGTCTTAGAAACGACAGAAGGAGAGGGATTAACAACATGGAAAAGAAGAAACAAAAGGCATTGCTGTTGTCCAAGTGAGAGCTGAAGAACGGCCCCACTTGCCTGGGAGTCATTTCGATGGCCTGCAGGTCTAAGAGATTCTGGGCATGCAGAATCCACCAGAGATGACAAGAGAAAAGCAGTTTCTCTCTGACCTTGTGGACCTGGCTAATCCCACTCTGAGAGTGTCAAGGCCAGAAGGGGCAAAGTGGTCTCAGGTCGGAAAGGTTTATCTCCATCGCAGTCACAGAGCCATGGTTTTCTACACACAGTTGGTTTCCTTATTCTTCTGACTGTGGAATTTGGAGTCAGAAGAGCTGGATGAAAATCCTGACTCTAGGTGGCTTGGGGTATTGAGAGTCAGGCTGAGAGAGGGGAGGTCTTCGATTCAAGGAGGACCCCAGACACTTCCTAGCTGCCTAACCATGGAGAAGTCACTTCGCCTGCCTTCTCTAGCCCTTACTGCTCTTTGGCCTCAGAACCAAAGCCTAAGACAAATCCCAAGATTTAAAGCAAAGGGTAATTTTGGTTTCCTTTCGTTTTTCATCCTTAATCGGCCATCTACTACCAATGGGATCACAGGCAAAGCTAATAAACCTATCTAAGCCTCAGCTTCCTTCTCTGGTGCAGAGGTGGCTGGGGTAGGGGACCACTAACAAATCTGTCCTCTGGAGAACTTTTGCTCACCTTCAGGGTGGGCGGTGAGGGGATGGGGGGTAAGGTGGGGCATTTTATAACTGTTAACACTGGGAGAGGACCAGCAATATCTCCCCTCGGGGGGGGCACCAACACAAATGAGGACAATCCCGTAGAGCCTGACTAAAAAGTATCCTGGCCTTGCCCTCTTCCACATGCAGGTATGTTTCTTTCTCAAACTTTTCACTTTGGTTTAGAACATCCATCCATCCTGCACTAATGGCTCCAGTGTCTTTGCTGTCCAGGTGTGAGTTCTGGCAGCATCAAATGAAAGGAACAGCAGCTGAACATGGGCACGTGCCAGCTAGGACCCTGTTCAGGGCTGTCCCAAGGAAATAGCAAAAGGAAGCCCTCTCTTCTCAATGTCTGCTTTGCCCCCTATTAGAGCAGGTGATGGGACAGATGGTTGGAGATAATGCAGAATGCCTGAAAGTGATCAGATCTACCAGTGCAGAGAGGCTCCTTAAACACTGAGAGCTCAACATGGTCTGGCTCACGCAGGCCACAGAGGAATCAAAAGCAGGTCCTGCTGACTTCTTCCTGAGCTTGTCACCGGACTTCTCTTACTGGACAGAAAGCCCAAGGTAGCCACTCTACCTGAAAGCATGGCAAACGTGTAGGTTACGGTGGCAGCTTCCCTCATATCCCCCACAGTTGAAAAGAACAAGTCCACCTTTTCGGAAAAGCAAATAAAACCAAGACAAGGTCCACGAGCACTCTTAGCTCTTCATGACCACTTAGAATATGGCCGATCAGGAAACCAAAAACATTTCCAAAGGGCTTTGCCAGGAAGGACTCCATCCTGGAGATTACAGGTCCCTGGAGCCAATGATTCCAGAATGTCACCGGTACCACTGACAAAGAGCTGAAAGGAATGAGGGATCCCTTACCGTTCCAAGTGTGCTTCATCCAGGTTCTTGAAGTCAATTAAGGGATTTCTGAGACGATCCTGGGTCAACTCAAGATCCTCGGTTTCCAACGCCTGGTTAAGCAGAGCAACGGCTGACACCTTCTCTACTGTCGTGGACAGCTCCTCGGGGGCCAAGTAGTACTGGAGCAAAACATATGTCCTTCAGGAGAATTGTCACGGCATTATACAAAGTATCAATTCTTAAAATCCCCACGAAACACAAAAACGAAAAACCTGCTTGAAACACCTTGCTGCCAAAGGTGCCATGGTCACAGTTGAAGAAAAGGAAGTCAATAGGTAGGTGGATGAGAAGAAGAACAAGGATGCAGGAGAAGGAATGCCAGTGTAGTCCCTAATATTGCCAACAGCTGATAATTCGACAAGCTGACTATCAGGGCCACACGGGATGATAAGCTGGCAAGTAGCTGTGCTATTACTCCCGACAGAGTGCTTGCAGAAAGAGAAAGGCTTTTTCTTCAACCCTTACCTTCTCTTGTGACACCGATAGAGTGCTTAGGTTCCAAGGTAAAAGAATGCGAAGGCCTAGGCGACGGGGCTTCGGGACCTTCAGTAAGGTCAAAGGGCCCTAACATTTCAGGGTATCGCCCCGGGCCGGTGTTCCTCCGGCTTGCCTCACTGACTGTTCCATCTCAGTCTGTTTGGTCAATCCCTTCCCTTCTGTCTTGGAATCAATGCTCAGGAGAGCTTCCAAGGCAGAAAAGGGGTAAGTAAGGGCTAGGCCATTGGCGTGAAGCTCGCGATCAGCCAGCTACCAAAGGCAACCAGGCCACACGGGAACCGAAGTCTGCAGGACCCCCGGTCCAATGCTCCCTCCACGGGACCAGCCGTCATGGCAGTCCGGACGACGCATTGCTATGCTTTCTGGGAATCACAACGTTAAGTGAAGGGCAACTAGATCCTATGGATGGCCGCAAAGTCCCAGCAGCTTTCTTCCCCTTCTGCCATGATCTCAGAGCAACACCTCATTTTCAAGTGGATTTTGCCCTTCCCAAGCAATGCTCCAGCCTCCGAGTCACTCATGCAGCCACAGACCTCCTGCACTTACCAAAGAGCTCTGTTCCTGAAGGTTGAACAGTTCATCCTGATAGAGAATAGCAGCAAAGGGATGGACGGTCGGGAGCTGGGCCTCAGGTTTCATGAGTGCCATCACGGTGTTACTGGGAATACCTTCCCGAATCACAGCATTGATCTCATCGACAGCAGCGAGCCCTGGAGGACAAGGAGGCAGTCAGATGGCAGTCAGAATCACACTTTATGTACTTGCTGGTGTTTCCCCTTGAATCGCTCAGGGATTGGGGGTTTAAGGATCACTACTCTTCCGGGCAGCACCAGCCTAGCCAATCACCACTTACCCTGACCACGGAGAGGTCTACAATACCTAGACCATATCAGAGATGAATGATCCTTGATGGAAAGGGGCAGATGGCGTGTCTCAGCCTTCCGGCACAACAAAAGGGGCCAAATAGTTGCGGAGCAGCTACAGTGGACAAGGTCACAGATTTCATCCCATGGGAGTTGGGGAGGTTTCAAACCATGAGAAGCCCCCCGAGCCTCATGAATGGACTCGCACGAAAGTCCTCCACAAAAACAATGTCAAAAGCAGAAGGCAGAAAGAGGAAAAGGATGCCACACAACTTCAGGGGACTTGAGGGAACAAAAGTCTATCACCTCGCACTTCCTTCACAAAATGACATCACTTACTGTTGATTTTGTTGATGCTCCCTTGGATTTCAACTTGGGTCAGGAGCTCCTCCCTTGCATCTCTTTCCTCCTCAGAAAGGATATACTGAAAAAACAACAACTTCAATGGTTGCAGCCCAAAAGCAAACAGGCTTTCAAGAGTTCAGTCCTTCAGGGAATACCTTTCCCAATGGGCCACCGATTCTCACGTCCAACATGGGCTCGATAGATTACAGAATCAAAATGCACTTTGGTTTTTGTTGAACAGTGTTTGTAAAACCACATTTCTTTTCTCCTTCCATTGTTTCTCCTGTCTAGTTCTGCACGCTTCTATTTGGGATGTTGTTGGCAAAGATGCTGGACTGCTTGGCCACTCCTCCAATACAACTTGGAGAGAAAGTTCTACAGAGACCTACTTTTCTCTTGTAATCATCCTCTCAGAGCTCATAGCCTGGGCTTATTCTACAAAGCTGAGACTTTTATCACCCACATCAATCCCAACTAGAAAAATCTAATCATGGGAGGCAGGCATGATCTGGTGCTTTCGGGGGAACAGAACGAATCCTGGATGCAAGTTCTGGCCATATGGGGGAGAGGAAGGCAAGGAAGGGAACTTAAGCCTTGTCACTGAAAAACTGTTGCATGAAGTACACATTTTGATGCCTGTGATTTCATGCAGGAAGAAGTTTAAGGAGAAATATAGCGAGGATTGAGAATATTCTCAAGGAACAACATGAGTAGCACATGGGGATTCCTTGAAAACTAGGGTTGGGCAGTGATTCTAGGTCAGTGATGGTTGAGTCTTTTGGAAACTTTTGGAAACACTTTTGGGAACTGTGCGGTGCCTTCCCACACCCCACCTCCAGACTTGGTGCCCGGATCCCCATCCCCTGCTTTGCCCTGCCCACACTGCAACAATGTGTCACATCCCTCTCCCCAGCATTGGACAGAGGGGCTTTGGGGGGGGGGATGAGGGCTCCCAGCTGGCTGGAGCCTGGGCAAGCCAACTCCTGTAGCCATAGGGACCAGCCCTTGCACCCAGCTGCGTTGGGGGCTGGCTGAGTGAGGGGGCTGCTGCCTGGCCGTGGGCTGAGCAGGTGGCGCAAGCCCAGAGGGTAGTCAACTCAGAGACCCTGCTCCCCGCACTCACCATTTGGGAGTGGGGCCAGCACCCAGCCAGCCCATGCCTGGAGAAAGCTACCTCCTGAGGCCAGGGACCTTCCCCTACACCCAGTCCCGCCTGCCTATTGGGCTGCCATTCCCATGGGGTGGGAGCAGGGGCCAGAGGGAGCCTGGTTACCCTTTGGTGGCTGAGGTCACCCCCCACACTGCCACCTGGCAGGGAAGGACAGAAGAAAGTGGAGATCTTTTCAGGGCTGTGGCGGCCTCTGCTCTACGGGAGGGGATACACCAACACCTTCCCCAAGCCAAGCAGCCCCGAAGCCCAGACAGAGGGGGGACAAAGGGAAGGTTTACCCTGAACTCAGAGGCAGGAAAGCAACTCTGCAGAGGAACCATCCTCCACACCCACATCCAAGGAGAGGTCTCTGGGTGCCGTCTTTGGCACACGAGCCATAGGTTCACCAGCACGCTTCTAGCTGTTGCAAAGTAAAGGACTCCCCAATCTTTCTATTGCAACCATATCTCCTAGTACTTTTCTGGTGAGCTTTGACAAAACTGCAAGTTCCTCATGCATTTGAGACCTTCTTTTACCTCATTATCTACCTTCAAATCCTCTTCTCTGTGCCCTGGCTTGTTTCCTACTAAGAAGTAAGACTTCAAATATCTCCCTGGTAGTCACTGTTTATCAGCTGACAACTGTTCTATTTCCAGCACCCAGGAACACCCTTAACTATGTTTTACGTTTAATCCTTAGCGAATAAAGTACCTTTTCTTCTTTCTGCTCTATGGCTTCCCAAAGTGCCTTTTGATAATTCCCAGCGAGGTTATCATGCACAGACTTTAAAGCGGCTTTGGGATTCTTGAGAGTTACAAGAGTCTCTTCTGCGATGCCCTTCTTAATGGCTTCAATGATGGCAATGACTGCAGCATGCACTGAACATGGGAGAGGAATAGAAGACATTTATTTTTAAAGCCAAAAAGCTAATGAGAGAAACATTGGGATGAAAAAAGCCGGCCTCCTTTTACCTTAAATGATTGTCCACATTAAACTAAATTAGAATGACTTTGCATTCAATGTCTTGGGTGTGTGTGGGGGGCTGCGGGGGTTGGGGGGTTTCCATTTTTGAGCCCTTACCTTCTGTCTGAGACTCAATACTATGTATTAGTTGCCAGGCAGAAGAGCGGGAAGGCCTAGGCAATTGTGGCAAAGAGAATTGACCAGGGTCACACAGCTAGGACCTGTCCCCAGTCACCTTGTAACTCAGCACACCTCCTGTCTCCAAGCCTTTTCTGTCCACTGAGTCCCTTAGCTGCCCTGAAGCTGTTGGTCCAGAAGTCTACAAATATTGAGATTATGTGCTCAGCGTTACATAGCTGAAAACGATCTGAGGCCGTGGTCTATACACAATAGGCCATATGGCTTTCATGGCTGTTGCTTGTTAAGAACTACCATCATTACGACATTTCCCACTTTCCTACATCCTCTGGTTTTCTTGGTTTGGCTGATGATGACTGTAAAAGGAATAATCTACATGCTCTCATGGGTTGCAAAGAGGAAATTAAAGCTCTGCCTATGTTAGCTGAGCTTCATCCTTGATAATTGACATAGAAACTGCTTCTCAGTTCCAGGATTCTTGTCGCTGAGGACAACAATTGAGAGGGAACTTAAAAACGAGTGAACCTCCAAGGATATTTAGCGAGGCTACAGGAAAGCAGAAGCGATAGAGTATTTGTGCAAGCCATTTCAAAGCTTTTGGCCTGAGTTGGGGGTGGGGTGGAATTGCTTGACCAATAAGGGCCCTTTCCACTCTCAATCAGAGGCTGCCTTGATGCAGGGAAATGTTAGACGAGATTTCCACCCAAGGTCTTCTTGCCCAAATCCAACACTAGGCTCTCTACGCAACACAGGCAATTTGCCTGGCAGATTCCGCAAATTCCTGAGCAATGGAAGAATGGGAAAATAACCCTGTGGTGCCTAAAAGGGGCAACCTCGGGGTTCGGGAGGCTGGGCATGTTACAAAAGAACAAAAACAAGACAACCCATGACGAAGCCGTACAATATTGGGCTCTCCATCTTTTTCAACATCAAGGTTTAGGAAAAAAAGATGCTCAAATTCCGTTTCAGTCCTGTCTCACAGAAAACTGTCAATCAGCACTAACCCTGACCAGGCAGGGCTACAAGACCCTGACCATATCAGAGATGAGTGATCCTTGATGAAAAGATGAAGATGGTGTCTCAGGCAACCTGCCCATCAAAAGGGGCCAAAAAGATTTGGAGCAGCTACAGCTGACAAGGTGACACATAGCATTGCAAGAGAGCAGGGCACATGTCAAAGCTCGAGAAGAGCCCAAAGCCTTAAACATCGACGCACATGGACGTCCGCCAACAAAACTACGGCGAAATCATGAGACGAGAAGAGGAAAAGGATACCTCACAACCTCTGAGCCTTGAGAGAAATGATGAAGAGTGGCTGCTGACAAGTCAAAGAAGGGTAAACCAGGGCAGGGATGATTTCATTACAAAGATGAGGGGTGGGAAAGGCAAATATAACAACATAAACCTGGAAATATCCCACAGAGGACCTGAGAGCTGCAAAGTCCTGCAAAACCCTCCCAAAACAGATTAAGAAATTGAGGCCCATGGAGAACAAATCATTTTTCCAACAGTCCCAAAGGCCTTAGTGGCATAGCTGGGACCAGAAATGCAGACTCCTGATTTTGATCCATTTTGATCCTCGCAGGAATCTAAGCTTACTGACTCAAGGAAAGGGAACAAGAATACATTCTGCCCCTACTAGGTGACATGCACTGTGCTGCTCGGTGCTGCATAAATATCATCTCCCTTTCATCCTGACCACAACCCTGAGAGGTAGATACTATTATTTCCCCCATATTGGCATGGAGGAACCTCGGCCAGAGGCTCAATCATTGGCCCAGGGGCATATCACGAGGCAGTAGCTGAGACATGACTTGAACTCCAGCCTTCCTCACTATGCAGTCAGCACTTTAGGCACTGAGCCACACATCAGATATTTCCTCATTATTCCAGAATGTTTCCTCGGCCGAGGAAGACTTTAGTCCAATATCCCGCATCCTTTACATTTCTATCACCATCTGTGATCAAAATGATGAACAGAGCGCCACGGCCAAGAGGATGAAGTTATAGTCATTGCCATGAAAAAGTCACCTTTCGATATCATCTAGAGGGGAAGGTCAGTGGCTGTGGATAAGAGTGAGGAACCTGGACTTGAGAAGCCCTGGATTCAGATCCGGCATCACATACTTTCCTACCTTTTCCTAACCTTGCGAAAGTCATGGAACTCCACTTGCCTAGCCCTTACCGCTCTGCTGCCTGGCAACCAATATTTGTATTGATTCACTTTCCATGAACTAAGACAAAAATCATGTAATAAGACACATTAGGACAAGTTCCCTGCACCCCCAAATAGGACTGGAGTTAAAAATTGAGGAAACCATTGGCTAAAGGTCAAGTCTCGAATTATCCAGAAGACCGACATTCGCAAGCATTCTGCAAAACCAAACTGACTGCACTTACTTTCTTCTTCTTGAATTTCAGCTTCTTGAATTTCCTCATTGACCCTATTGATTTGATTCTGGATTTCGTCCGGCCTCAGGTTATCCTGTCCTTGAGATGAGGCTTCTCTTTTGATGGACATGAGCCTGCTAGCGTACCTGGGGAAGACAAAAGTCACCAAACATCCATTATCTTTAAATGTCCCTTTCAGTTGAAGAAACACGACAGATACTGGGAGAGCGACCTATGGGAAGAGTAGGAGAACAGGCAGGCAGCAGGGTTTGTCGCCCTTCCGTGACATTCACCCGAGAAGCATGTGTAAAACGATGATGTTGCAAAGGGAAAAGCCCTGTGGGGACTCGAGTGTCTAGAGGACGCCATGGCCACCCCAAAGAGCCTCTGACCACAAGGAACCCGCACCTCCGTAGGACTTACACAGGGATGGACAGCTATTTACAGCACACAGAAAATGACTTCCAGGTGGGGGCATGCCCACAAAGGGAAGGCTCAGGGAAGGGACGTCTCGCGTAGCTGTCCTGCCCTGACAGAACTAAAGTCTCTGTAAATCGTAGCGCCCACTTGCCCAGCCCTTCTTGTTCTTCTGTCTTAGAAACGACAGGAGGAGAGGGATTAACAACATGGAAAAGAAGAAACAAAAGGCATTGCTGTTGTCCAAGTGAGAGCTGAAGAACGGCCCCACTTGCCTGGGAGTCATTTCGATGGCCTGCAGATCTAAGAGATTCTGGGCATGCAGAATGCACCAGAGTTGACAAGAGAGAAGCAGTTTCTCTCTGACCTTGTGGACCTGGCTAATCCCACTGTGAGAGTGTCAAGGCCAGAAGGGGCAAAGTGGTCTCAGGTCGGAAAGGTTTATCTCCATCGCAGTCACAGAGCCATGGTTTTCTACACACAGTTGGTTTCCTTATTCTTCTGACTGTGGAATTTGGAGTCAGAAGAGCTGGATGAAAATCCTGACTCTAGGTGGCTTGGGGTATTGAGAGTCAGGCGGAGAGAGGGGAGGTCTTCGATTCAAGGAGGACCCCAGACACTTCCTAGCTGCCTAACCATGGAGAAGTCACTTTGCCTGCATTCTCTAGCCCTTACTGCTCTTTGGCCTCAGAACCAAAGCCTAAGACAGATCCCAAGATTTAAAGCAAAGGGTAATTTTGGTTTCCTTTCGTTTTTCATCCTTAATCGGCCATCTACTACCAATGGGATCACAGGCGAAGCCAACAAACCTATCTAAGCCTCAGCTTCCTTCTCTGGTGCAGAGGTGGCTGGGGTAGGGAACCGCTAACAAATCTGTCCTCTGGAGAACTTTTGCTCACCTTCAGGGTGGGCGGTGAGGGGGTGGGGGGTAAGGTGGGGCATTTTATAACTGTTAACACTGGGAGAGGACCAGCAATATCTCCCCTCGGGGGGGGGCACCAACACAAATGAGGACAATCCCATAGAGCCTGACTAAAAAGTATCCTGGCCTTGCCCTCTTCCACATGCAGGTATGTTTCTTTCTCAAGCTTTTCACTTTGGTTTAGAACATCCATCCATCCTGCACTAATGGCTCCAGTGTCTTTGCTGTCCAGGAGTGAGTTCTGGCAGCATCAAATGAAAGGAACACCAGCTGAACATGGGCACGTGCCAGCTAGGACCCTGTTCAGGGCTGTCCCAAGGAAATAGCAAAAGGAAGCCCCCTCTTCTCAATGTCTGCTTTGCCCCCTATTAGAGTAGGTGATGGGACAGATGGTTGGAGATAATGCAGGATGCCTGACAGTGATCAGATCTACCAGTGCAGAGAGGCTCCTTAAACACTGAGAGCTCAACATGGTCTGGCTCACGCAGGCCACAGAGGACTCAAAACCAGGTCCTGCTGACTTCTTCCTGAGCTTGTCACCGGACTTCTCTTACTGGACAGAAAGCCCAAGGTAGCCACTCTACCTGAAAGCATGGCAAACGTGTAGGTTACGGTGGCAGCTTCCCTCATATCCCCCACAGTTGAAAAGAACAACTCCACCTTTTCGGAAAAGCAAATACAACCAAGACAACGTCCACGAGCACTCTTAGCTCTTCATGACCACTTAGAATATGGCCCATCAGGAAACCAAAAACATTTCCAAAGGGCTTTGACAGGAAGGACTCCATCCTTGAGATTACAGGTCCCTGGAGCCAATGATTCCAGAATGTCACCGGTACCACTGACAAAGAGCTGAAAGGAATGAGGGATCCCTTACCGTTCCAAGTGTGCTTCATCCAGGTTCTTGAAGTCAATTAAGGGATTTCTGAGACGATCCTGGGTCAACTCAAGATCCTCGGTTTCCAACGCCTGGTTAAGCAGAGCAACGGCTGACACCTTCTCTACTGTCGTGGACAGCTCCTCGGGGGCCAAGTAGTACTGGAGCAAAACATATGTCCTTCAGGAGAATTGTCACGGCATTATACAAAGTATCAATTCTTAAAATCCCCACGAAACACAAAAACGAAAAACCTGCTTGAAACACCTTGCTGCCAAAGGTGCCATGGTCACAATTGAAGAAAAGGAAGTCAATAGGTAGGTGGATGAGAAGAAGAACAAGGATGCATGAGAAGGAATGCCAGTGTAGTCCCTAATATTGCCAACAGCTGATAATTCGACAAGCTGACTATCAGGGCCACACGGGATGATAAGCTGGCAAGTAGCTGTGCTATTACTCCCGACAGAGTCCTTGCAGAAAGAGAAAGGCTTTTTCTTCAACCCTTACCTTCTCTTGTGACACCGATAGAGTGCTTAGGTTCCAAGGTAAAAGAATGCGAAGGCCTAGGCGACGGGGCTTCGGGACCTTCAGTAAGGTCACAGGGCCCTAACGTTTCAGGGTATCGCCCCGGGCCGGTGTTCCTCCGGCTTGCCTCACTGACTGTTCCATCTCAGTCTGTTTGGTCAATCCCTTCCCTTCTGTCTTGGAATCAATGCTCAGGAGAGCTTCCAAGGCAGAAAAGGGGTAAGTAAGGGCTAGGCCATTGGCGTGAAGCTCACGATCAGCCAGCTACCAAAGGCAACCAGGCCACACGGGAACCGAAGTCTGCAGGACCCCCGGTCCAATGCTCCCTCCACGGGACCAGCCGTCATGGCAGTCCGGACGACGCAGTGCCTATGCTTTCTGGGGAATCACTACTTTAAGTGAAGGGCAACTAGATCCTATGGATGGCCGCAAAGTCCCAGCAGCTTTCTTCCCCTTCTGCCATGATCTCAGAGCAACACCTCATTTTCAAGTGGATTCTGCCCTTCCCAAGCAATGCTCCAGCCCCCGAGTCACTCATGCAGCCACAGACCTCCTGCACTTACCAAAGAGCTCTGTTCCTGAAGGTTGAACAGTTCATCCTGATAGAGAACAGCAGCAAAGGGATGGACGGTCGGGAGCTGGGCCTCAGGTTTCATGAGTGCCATCACGGTGTTACTGGGATGACCTTCCCGAATCACAGCATTGATCTCATCGACAGCAGCGAGCCCTGGAGGACAAGGAGGCAGTCAGATGGCAGTCAGAATCACACTTTATGTACTTGCTGGTGTTTCCCCTTGAATCGCTCAGGGATTGGGGGTTTAACGATCACTACTCTTCCGGGCAGCACCAGCCTAGCCAATCACCACTTACCCTGACCACGGAGAGGTCTACAATACCTAGACCACATCAGAGATGAATGATCCTTGATGGAAAGGGGCAGATTGCGTGTCTCAGCCTTCCGGCACAACAAAAGGGGCCAAATAGTTGCGGAGCAGCTACAGTGGACAAGGTCACAGATTTCATCCCATGGGAGTTGGGGAGGTTTTAAACCATGAGAAGCCCCCCCGAGCCTCATGAATGGACTCGCACGAAAGTCCTCCACAAAAACAATGTCAAAAGCAGAAGGCAGAAAGAGGAAAAGGATGCCACACAACTTCAGGGGACTTGAGGGAACAAAAGTCTATCACCTCGCACTTCCTTCACAAAATGACATCACTTACTGTTGATTTTGTTGATGCTCCCTTGGATTTCAACTTGGGTCAGGAGCTCCTCCCTTGCATCTCTTTCCTCCTCAGAAAGGATATACTGAAAAAACAACAACTTCAATGGTTGCAGCCCAAAAGCAAACAGGCTTTCAAGAGTTCAGTCCTTCAGGGAATACCTTTCCCAATGGGCCACCGATTCTCACGTCCAACATGGGCTCGATAGATTACAGAATCAAAATGCACTTTGGTTTTTGTTGAACAGTGTTTGTAAAACCACATTTCTTTTCTCCTTCCATTGTTTCTCCTGTCTAGTTCTGCACGCTTCTATTTGGGATGTTGTTGGCAAAGATGCTGGACTGCTTGGCCACTCCTCCAATACAACTTGGAGAGAAAGTTCTACAGAGAGCTACTTTTCTCTTGTAATCATCTTCTCAGAGCTCATAGCCTGGGCTTATTCTACAAAGCTGAGACTTTTATCACCCACATCAATCCCAACTAGAAAAATCTAATCATGGGAGGCAGGCATGATCTGGTGCTTTCGGGGGAACAGAACGAATCCTGGATGCAAGTTCTGGCCATATGGGGGAGAGGAAGGCAAGGAAGGGAACTTAAGCCTTGTCACTGAAAAACTGTTGCATGAAGTACACATTTTGATGCCTGTGATTTCATGCAGGAAGAAGTTTAAGGAGAAATATAGCGAGGATTGAGAATATTCTCAAGGAACAACATGAGGAGCACATGGGGATTCCTTGAAAACTAGGGTTGGGCAGTGATTCTAGGTCAGTGATGGTTGAGTCTTTTGGAAACTTTTGGAAACACTTTTGGGAACTGTGCGGTGCCTTCCCACACCCCACCTCCAGACTTGGTGCCCGGATCCCCATCCCCTGTTTTGCCCTGCCCACACTGCAACAATGTGTCACATCCCTCTCCCCAGCATTGGACAGAGGGGCTTTGGGGGGGGGGGATGAGGGCTCCCAGCTGGCTGGAGCCTGGGCAAGCCAACTCCTGTAGCCATAGGGACCAGCCCTTGCACTCAGCTGCGTTGGGGGCTGGCTGAGTGAGGGGGCTGCTGCCTGGCCGTGGGCTGAGCAGGTGGCGCAAGCCCAGAGGGTAGTCAACTCAGAGACCCTGCTCCCCGCACTCACCATTTGGGAGTGGGGCCAGCACCCAGCCAGCCCATGCCTGGAGAAAGCTACCTCCTGAGGCCAGGGACCTTCCCCTACACCCAGTCCCGCCTGCCTATTGGGCTGCCATTCCCATGGGGTGGGAGCAGGGGCCAGAGGGATCCTGGTTACCCTTTGGTGGCTGAGGTCACCCCCCACACTGCCACCTGGCAGGGAAGAACAGAAGAAAGTGGAGATCTTTTCAGGGCTGTGGGCGGCCTCTGCTCTACGGGAGGGGATACACCAACACCTTCCCCAAGCCAAGTAGCCCCGAAGCCCAGACAGAGGGGGGACAAAGGGAAGGTTTACCCGGAACTCAGAGGCAGGAAAGCAACTCTGCAGAGGAACCATCCTCCACACCCACATCCAAGGAGAGGTCTCTGGGTGCCGTCTTTGGCACACGAGCCATAGGTTCACCAGCACGCTTCTAGCTGTTGCAAAGTAAAGGACTCCCCAATCTTTATATTGCAACCATATCTCCTAGTACTTTTCTGGTGAGCTTTGACAAAACTGCAAGTTCCTCATGCATTTGAGACCTTCTTTTACCTCATTATCTACTTTCAAATCCTCTTCTCTGTGCCCTGGCTTGTTTCCTACTAAGAAGTAAGACTTCAAATATCTCCCTGGTAGTCACTGTTTATCAGCTGACAACTGTTCTATTTCCAGCACCCAGGAACACCCTTAACTATGTTTTACGTTTAATCATTAGCGAATAAAGTACCTTCTCTTCTTTCTGCTGCTTGGCTTCCCAAAGTTCCTTTTGATAATTCGCAGCCAGGTTATCATCCACAGACGTTAAAGCGGCTTTGGGATTCTTGAGAGTTACAAGAGTCTCTTCTGCGATGCCCTTCTTAATGGCTTCATTGATGGCAATGACTGCAGCATGCACTGAACATGGGAGAGGAATAGAAGGCATTTGTTTTTAAAGCCACCAAAGCTAATGAGAGACACATTGGGATGAAAAAAGCCGGCCTCCTTTTACCTTAAATGATTGTCCACATTAAACTAAATTAGAATGACTTTGCATTCAATGTCTTGGGTGTGTGGGGGGGGCCAAGGAGGGGGGGTGTCCATTTTTGAGCCCTTACCTTCTGTCTGAGACTCAATACTATGTATTAGTTGCCAGGCAGAAGAGCGGGAAGGCCTAGGTTATTGTGGCAAAGAGAATTGACCAGGGTCACACAGCTAGAACCTGTCCCCAGTCACCTTGTAACTCAGCATACCTCCTGTCTCCAAGCCTTTTCTGTCCACTGAGTCCCTTAGCTGCCCTGAAGCTGTTGGTCCAGAAGTCTACAAATATTGAGATTATGTGCTCAGCGTTACATAGCTGAAAACGATCTGAGGCCGTGGTCTATACACAATAGGCCATATGGCTTTCATGGCTGTTGCTTGTTAAGAACTACCATCATTACGACATTTCCCACTTTCCTACATCCTCTGGTTTTCTTGGTTTGGCTGATGATGACTGTAAAAGGAATAATCTACATGCTCTCATGGGTTGCAAAGAGGAAATTAAAGCTCTGCCTATGTTAGCTGAGCTTCATCCTTGATAATTGACATAGAAACTGCTTCTCAGTTCCAGGATTCTTGTCGCTGAGGACAACAATTGAGAGGGACCTTAAAAACGAGTGAACCTCCAAGGATATTTAGGGAGGCTACAGGAAAGCAGAAGCGATAGAGTATTTGTGCAAGCCATTTCAAAGCTTTTGGCCTGAGTTGGGGGTGGGGTGGAATTGCTTGACCAATAAGGGCCCTTTCCACTCTCAATCAGAGGCTGCCTTGATGCAGGGAAATGTTAGACGAGATTTCCACCCAAGGTCTTCTTGCCCAAATCCAACACTAGGCTCTCTACGCAACACAGGCAATTTGCCTGGCAGATTCCGCAAATTCCTGAGCAATGGAAGAATGGGAAAATAACCCTGTGGTGCCTAAAAGGGGCAACCTCGGGGTTCGGGAGGCTGGGCATGTTACAAAAGAACAAAAACAAGACAACCCATGACGAAGCCGTACAATATTGGGCTCTCCATCTTTTTCAACATCAAGGTTTAGGAAAAAAAGATGCTCAAATTCCGTTTCAGTCCTGTCTCACAGAAAACTGTCAATCAGCACTAACCCTGACCAGGCAGGGCTACAAGACCCTGACCATATCAGAGATGAGTGATCCTTGATGAAAAGATGAAGATGGTGTCTCAGGCAACCTGCCCATCAAAAGGGGCCAAAAAGATTTGGAGCAGCTACAGCTGACAAGGTGACACATAGCATTGCAAGAGAGCAGGGCACATGTCAAAGCTCGAGAAGAGCCCAAAGCCTTAAACATCGACGCACATGGACGTCCGCCAACAAAACTACGGCGAAATCATGAGACGAGAAGAGGAAAAGGATACCTCACAACCTCTGAGCCTTGAGAGAAATGATGAAGAGTGGCTGCTGACAAGTCAAAGAAGGGTAAACCAGGGCAGGGATGATTTCATTACAAAGATGAGAGGTGGGAAAGGCAAATATAACAACATAAACCTGGAAATATCCCACAGAGGACCTGAGAGCTGCAAAGTCCTGCAAAACCCTCCCAAAACAGATTAAGAAATTGAGGCCCATGGAGAACAAATCATTTTTCCAACAGTCCCAAAGGCCTTAGTGGCATAGCTGGGACCAGGAATGCAGACTCCTGATTTTGATCCATTTTGATCCTCGCAGGAATCTAAGCTTACTGACTCAAGGAAAGGGAACAAGAATACATTCTGCCCCTACTAGGTGACATGCACTGTGCTGCTCGGTGCTGCATAAATATCATATCCCTTTCATCCTGACCACAAATCTGAGAGGTAGCTACTATTATTTCCCCCATATTGGCGTGGAGGAACCTCGGCCAGAGGCTCAATCATTGGCCCAGGGGCATATCACGAGGCAGTAGCTGAGACATGACTTGAACTCCAGCCTTCCTCACTATGCAGTCAGCACTTTAGGCACTGAGCCACACATCAGATATTTCCTCATTATTCCAGAATGTTTCCTCGGCCGAGGAAGACTTTAGTCCAATATCCCGCATCCTTTACATTTCTATCACCATCTGTGATCAAAATGATGAACAGAGCGCCACGGCCAAGAGGATGAAGTTATAGTCATTGCCATGAAAAAGTCACCTTTCGATATCATCTAGAGGGGAAGGTCAGTGGCTGTGGATAAGAGTGAGGAACCTGGACTTGAGAAGCCCTGGATTCAGATCCGGCATCACATACTTTCCTACCTTTTCCTAACCTTGCGAAAGTCATGGAACTCCACTTGCCTAGCCCTTACCGCTCTGCTGCCTGGCAACCAATATTTGTATTGATTCACTTTCCATGAACTAAGACAAAAATCATGTAATAAGACACATTAGGACAAGTTCCCCACACCCCCAAATAGGACTGGAGTTAAAAATTGAGGAAACCATTGGCTAAAGGTCAAGCCTCGAATTATCCAGAAGACAGACATTCGCAAGCATTCTGCAAAACCAAACTGACTGCACTTACTTTCTTCTCCTTGAATTTCAGCTTCTTGAATTTCCTCATTGACCCTATCGATTTGATTCTGCATTTCGTCCGGCCTCAGGTTATCCTGTCCTTGAGATGAGGCTTCTCTTTTGATGGACATGAGCCTGCTAGCGTACCTGGGGAAGACAAAAGTCACCAAACATCCATTATCTTTAAATGTCCCTTTCAGTTGACGAAACACGACAGATACTGGGAGAGCGACCTATGGGAAGAGTAGGAGAACAGGCAGGCAGCAGGGTTTGTCGCCCTTCCGTGACATTCACCCGAGAAGCATGTGTAAAACGATGATGTTGCAAAGGGAAAAGCCCTGTGGGGACTCGAGTGTCTAGAGGACGCCATGGCCACCCCAAAGAGCCTCTGACCACAAGGAACCCGCACCTCCGTAGGACTTACACAGGGATGGACAGCTATTTACAGCACACAGAAAATGACTTCCAGGTGGGGGCATGCCCACAAAGGGAAGGCTCAGGGAAGGGACGTCTCGCGTAGCTGTCCTGCCCTGACAGAACTAAAGTCTCTGTAAATCGTAGCGCCCACTTGCCCAGCCCTTCTTGTTCTTCTGTCTTAGAAACGACAGGAGGAGAGGGATTAACAACATGGAAAAGAAGAAACAAAAGGCATTGCTGTTGTCCAAGTGAGAGCTGAAGAACGGCCCCACTTGCCTGGGAGTCATTTCGATGGCCTGCAGGTCTAAGAGATTCTGGGCATGCAGAATGCACCAAAGATGACAAGAGAGAAGCAGTTTCTCTCTGACCTTGTGGACCTTGCTAATCCCACTGAGAGTGTGTCAAGGCCAGAAGGGGCAAAGTGGTCTCAGGTCGGAAAGGATTATCTCCATCGCAGTCACAGAGCCATGGTTTTCTACACACAGTTGGTTTCCTTATTCTTCTGACTGTGGAATTTGGAGTCAGAAGAGCTGGATGAAAATCCTGACTCTAGGTGGCTTGGGGTATTGAGAGTCAGGCGGAGAGAGGGGAGGTCTTCGATTCAAGGAGGACCCCAGACACTTCCTAGCTGCCTAACCATGGAGAAGTCACTTCGCCTGCATTCTCTAGCCCTTACTGCTCTTTGGCCTCAGAACCAAAGCCTAAGACAGATCCCAAGATTTAAAGCAAAGGGTAATTTTGGTTTCCTTTCGTTTTTCATCCTTAATCGGCCATCTACTACCAATGGGATCACAGGCGAAGCCAACAAACCTATCTAAGCCTCAGCTTCCTTCTCTGGTGCAGAGGTGGCTGGGGTAGGGAACCGCTAACAAATCTGTCCTCTGGAGAACTTTTGCTCACCTTCAGGGTGGGCGGTGAGGGGGTGGGGGGTAAGGTGGGGCATTTTATAACTGTTAACACTGGGAGAGGACCAGCAATATCTCCCCTCGGGGGGGGGCACCAACACAAATGAGGACAATCCCATAGAGCCTGACTAAAAAGTATCCTGCCCTTGCCCTCTTCCACATGCAGGTATGTTTCTTTCTCAAGCTTTTCACTTTGGTTTAGAACATCCATCCATCCTGCACTAATGGCTCCAGTGTCTTTGCTGTCCAGGAGTGAGTTCTGGCAGCATCAAATGAAAGGAACACCAGCTGAACATGGGCACGTGCCAGCAAGGACCCTGTTCAGGGCTGTCCCAAGGAAATAGCAAAAGGAAGCCCCCTCTTCTCAATGTCTGCTTTGCCCCCTATTAGAGCAGGTGATGGGACAGATGGTTGGAGATAATGCAGGATGCCTGACAGTGATCAGATCTACCAGTGCAGAGAGGCTCCTTAAACACTGAGAGCTCAACATGGTCTGGCTCATGCAGGCCACAGAGGAATCAAAAGCAGGTCCTGCTGACTTCTTCCTGAGCTTGTCACCGGACCTCTCTTACTGAAAAAAAAAAACCCAAGGTAGCCACTCTACCTGAAAGCATGGCAAACGTGTAGGTTACGGTGGCAGCTTCCCTCATATCCCCCACAGTTGAAAAGAACAAGTCCACCTTTTCGGAAAAGCAAATACAACCAAGACAAGGTCCACGAGCACTCTTAGCTCTTCATGACCACTTAGAATATGGTCGATCAGGAAACCAAAAACATTTCCAAAGGGCTTTGACATTAAGGACTCCATCCTTGAGATTACAGGTCCCTGGAGCCAATGATTCCAGAATGTCACCGGTACCACTGACAAAGAGCTGAAAGGAATGAGGGATCCCTTACCGTTCCAAGTGTGCTTCATCCAGGTTCTTGAAGTCAATTAAGGGATTTCTGAGACGATCCTGGGTCAACTCAAGATCCTCGGTTTCCAACGCCTGGTTAAGCAGAGCAACGGCTGACACCTTCTCTACTGTCGTGGACAGCTCCTCGGGGGCCAAGTAGTACTGGAGCAAAACATATGTCCTTCAGGAGAATTGTCACGGCATTATACAAAGTATCAATTCTTAAAATCCCCACGAAACACAAAAACGAAAAACCTGCTTGAAACACCTTGCTGCCAAAGGTGCCATGGTCACAATTGAAGAAAAGGAAGTCAATAGGTAGGTGGATGAGAAGAAGAACAAGGATGCATAAGAAGGAATGCCAGTGTAGTCCCTAATATTGCCAACAGCTGATAATTCGACAAGCTGACTATCAGGGCCACACGGGATGATAAGCTGGCAAGGAGCTGTGCTATTACTCCCGACAGAGTGCTTGCAGAAAGAGAAAGGCTTTTTCTTCAACCCTTACCTTCTCTTGTGACACCGATAGAGTGCTTAGGTTCCAAGGTAAAAGAATGCGAAGGCCTAGGCGACGGGGCTTCGGGACCTTCAGTAAGGTCACAGGGCCCTAACGTTTCAGGGTATCGCCCCGGGCCGGTGTTCCTCCGGCTTGCCTCACTGACTGTTCCATCTCAGTCTGTTTGGTCAATCCCTTCCCTTCTGTCTTGGAATCAATGCTCAGGAGAGCTTCCAAGGCAGAAAAGGGATAAGTAAGGGCTAGGCCATTCGTGTGAAGCTCGCGATCAGCCAGCTACCAAAGGCAACCAGGCCACACGGGAACCGAAGTCTGCAGGACCCCCGGTCCAATGCTCCCTCCACGGGACCAGCCGTCATGGCAGTCCGGACGACGCAGTGCCTATGCTTTCTGGGGAATCACTACTTTAAGTGAAGGGCAACTAGATCCTATGGATGGCCGCAAAGTCCCAGCAGCTTTCTTCCCCTTCTGCCATGATCTCAGAGCAACACCTCATTTTCAAGTGGATTCTGCCCTTCCCAAGCAATGCTCCATCCTCCGAGTCACTCATGCAGACACAGACCTCCTGCACTTACCAAAGAGCTCTGTTCCTGAAGGTTGAACAGTTCATCCTGATAGAGAACAGCAGCAAAGGGATGGATGGTCGGGAGCTGGGCCTCAGGTTTCATGAGTGCCATCACGGTGTTACTGGGAATACCTTCCCGAATCACAGCATTGATCTCATCGACAGCAGCGAGCCCTGGAGGACAAGGAGGCAGTCAGATGGCAGTCAGAATCACACTTTATGTACTTGCTGGTGTTTCCCCTTGAATCGCTCAGGGATTGGGGGTTTAAGGATCACTACTCTTCCAGGCAGCACCAGCCTAGCCAATCACCACTTACCCTGACCACGGAGAGGTCTACAATACCTAGACCACATCAGAGATGAATGATCCTTGATGGAAAGGGGCAGATTGCGTGTCTCAGCCTTCCGGCACAACAAAAGGGGCCAAATAGTTGCGGAGCAGCTACAGTGGACAAGGTCACAGATTTCATCCCATGGGAGTTGGGGAGGTTTCAAACCATGAGAAGCCCCCCGAGCCTCATGAATGGACTCGCACGAAAGTCCTCCACAAAAACAATGTCAAAAGCAGAAGGCAGAAAGAGGAAAAGGATGCCACACAACTTCAGGGGACTTGAGGGAACAAAAGTCTATCACCTCGCACTTCCTTCACAAAATGACATCACTTACTGTTGATTTTGTTGATGCTCCCTTGGATTTCAACTTGGGTCAGGAGCTCCTCCCTTGCATCTCTTTCCTCCTCAGAAAGGATATACTGAAAAAACAACAACTTCAATGGTTGCAGCCCAAAAGCAAACAGGCTTTCAAGAGTTCAGTCCTTCAGGGAATACCTTTCCCAATGGGCCACCGATTCTCACGTCCAACATGGGCTCGATAGATTACAGAATCAAAATGCACTTTGGTTTTTGTTGAACAGTGTTTGTAAAACCACATTTCTTTTCTCCTTCCATTGTTTCTCCTGTCTAGTTCTGCACGCTTCTATTTGGGATGTTGTTGGCAAAGATGCTGGACTGCTTGGCCACTCCTCCAATACAACTTGGAGAGAAAGTTCTACAGAGAGCTACTTTTCTCTTGTAATCATCTTCTCAGAGCTCATAGCCTGGGCTTATTCTACAAAGCTGAGACTTTTATCACCCACATCAATCCCAACTAGAAAAATCTAATCATGGGAGGCAGGCATGATCTGGTGCTTTCGGGGGAACAGAACGAATCCTGGATGCAAGTTCTGGCCATATGGGGGAGAGGAAGGCAAGGAAGGGAACTTAAGCCTTGTCACTGAAAAACTGTTGCATGAAGTACACATTTTGATGCCTGTGATTTCATGCAGGAAGAAGTTTAAGGAGAAATATAGCGAGGATTGAGAATATTCTCAAGGAACAACATGAGGAGCACATGGGGATTCCTTGAAAACTAGGGTTGGGCAGTGATTCTAGGTCAGTGATGGTTGAGTCTTTTGGAAACTTTTGGAAACACTTTTGGGAACTGTGCGGTGCCTTCCCACACCCCACCTCCAGACTTGGTGCCCGGATCCCCATCCCCTGTTTTGCCCTGCCCACACTGCAACAATGTGTCACATCCCTCTCCCCAGCATTGGACAGAGGGGCTTTGGGGGGGGGGGATGAGGGCTCCCAGCTGGCTGGAGCCTGGGCAAGCCAACTCCTGTAGCCATAGGGACCAGCCCTTGCACTCAGCTGCGTTGGGGGCTGGCTGAGTGAGGGGGCTGCTGCCTGGCCGTGGGCTGAGCAGGTGGCGCAAGCCCAGAGGGTAGTCAACTCAGAGACCCTGCTCCCCGCACTCACCATTTGGGAGTGGGGCCAGCACCCAGCCAGCCCATGCCTGGAGAAAGCTACCTCCTGAGGCCAGGGACCTTCCCCTACACCCAGTCCCGCCTGCCTATTGGGCTGCCATTCCCATGGGGTGGGAGCAGGGGCCAGAGGGATCCTGGTTACCCTTTGGTGGCTGAGGTCACCCCCCACACTGCCACCTGGCAGGGAAGAACAGAAGAAAGTGGAGATCTTTTCAGGGCTGTGGGCGGCCTCTGCTCTACGGGAGGGGATACACCAACACCTTCCCCAAGCCAAGTAGCCCCGAAGCCCAGACAGAGGGGGGACAAAGGGAAGGTTTACCCTGAACTCAGAGGCAGGAAAGCAACTCTGCAGAGGAACCATCCTCCACACCCACATCCAAGGAGAGGTCTCTGGGTGCCGTCTTTGGCACACGAGCCATAGGTTCACCAGCACGCTTCTAGCTGTTGCAAAGTAAAGGACTCCCCAATCTTTATATTGCAACCATATCTCCTAGTACTTTTCTGGTGAGCTTTGACAAAACTGCAAGTTCCTCATGCATTTGAGACCTTCTTTTACCTCATTATCTACTTTCAAATCCTCTTCTCTGTGCCCTGGCTTGTTTCCTACTAAGAAGTAAGACTTCAAATATCTCCCTGGTAGTCACTGTTTATCAGCTGACAACTGTTCTATTTCCAGCACCCAGGAACACCCTTAACTATGTTTTACGTTTAATCATTAGCGAATAAAGTACCTTCTCTTCTTTCTGCTGCTTGGCTTCCCAAAGTTCCTTTTGATAATTCGCAGCCAGGTTATCATCCACAGACGTTAAAGCGGCTTTGGGATTCTTGAGAGTTACAAGAGTCTTTTCTGCGATGCCCTTCTTAATGGCTTCATTGATGGCAATGACTGCAGCATGCACTGAACATGGGAGAGGAATAGAAGGCATTTGTTTTTAAAGCCACCAAAGCTAATGAGAGACACATTGGGATGAAAAAAGCCGGCCTCCTTTTACCTTAAATGATTGTCCACATTAAACTAAATTAGAATGACTTTGCATTCAATGTCTTGGGTGTGTGGGGGGGGCCAAGGAGGGGGGGTGTCCATTTTTGAGCCCTTACCTTCTGTCTGAGACTCAATACTATGTATTAGTTGCCAGGCAGAAGAGCGGGAAGGCCTAGGTTATTGTGGCAAAGAGAATTGACCAGGGTCACACAGCTAGGACCTGTCCCCAGTCACCTTGTAACTCAGCACACCTCCTGTCTCCAAGCCTTTTCTGTCCACTGAGTCCCTTAGCTGCCCTGAAGCTGTTGGTCCAGAAGTCTACAAATATTGAGATTATGTGCTCAGCGTTACATAGCTGAAAACGATCTGAGGCCGTGGTCTATACACAATAGGCCATATGGCTTTCATGGCTGTTGCTTGTTAAGAACTACCATCATTACGACATTTCCCACTTTCCTACATCCTCTGGTTTTCTTGGTTTGGCTGATGATGACTGTAAAAGGAATAATCTACATGCTCTCATGGGTTGCAAAGAGGAAATTAAAGCTCTGCCTATGTTAGCTGAGCTTCATCCTTGATAATTGACATAGAAACTGCTTCTCAGTTCCAGGATTCTTGTCGCTGAGGACAACAATTGAGAGGGACCTTAAAAACGAGTGAACCTCCAAGGATATTTAGGGAGGCTACAGGAAAGCAGAAGCGATAGAGTATTTGTGCAAGCCATTTCAAAGCTTTTGGCCTGAGTTGGGGGTGGGGTGGAATTGCTTGACCAATAAGGGCCCTTTCCACTCTCAATCAGAGGCTGCCTTGATGCAGGGAAATGTTAGACGAGATTTCCACCCAAGGTCTTCTTGCCCAAATCCAACACTAGGCTCTCTACGCAACACAGGCAATTTGCCTGGCAGATTCCGCAAATTCCTGAGCAATGGAAGAATGGGAAAATAACCCTGTGGTGCCTAAAAGGGGCAACCTCGGGGTTCGGGAGGCTGGGCATGTTACAAAAGAACAAAAACAAGACAACCCATGACGAAGCCGTACAATATTGGGCTCTCCATCTTTTTCAACATCAAGGTTTAGGAAAAAAAGATGCTCAAATTCCGTTTCAGTCCTGTCTCACAGAAAACTGTCAATCAGCACTAACCCTGACCAGGCAGGGCTACAAGACCCTGACCATATCAGAGATGAGTGATCCTTGATGAAAAGATGAAGATGGTGTCTCAGGCAACCTGCCCATCAAAAGGGGCCAAAAAGATTTGGAGCAGCTACAGCTGACAAGGTGACACATAGCATTGCAAGAGAGCAGGGCACATGTCAAAGCTCGAGAAGAGCCCAAAGCCTTAAACATCGACGCACATGGACGTCCGCCAACAAAACTACGGCGAAATCATGAGACGAGAAGAGGAAAAGGATACCTCACAACCTCTGAGCCTTGAGAGAAATGATGAAGAGTGGCTGCTGACAAGTCAAAGAAGGGTAAACCAGGGCAGGGATGATTTCATTACAAAGATGAGAGGTGGGAAAGGCAAATATAACAACATAAACCTGGAAATATCCCACAGAGGACCTGAGAGCTGCAAAGTCCTGCAAAACCCTCCCAAAACAGATTAAGAAATTGAGGCCCATGGAGAACAAATCATTTTTCCAACAGTCCCAAAGGCCTTAGTGGCATAGCTGGGACCAGGAATGCAGACTCCTGATTTTGATCCATTTTGATCCTCGCAGGAATCTAAGCTTACTGACTCAAGGAAAGGGAACAAGAATACATTCTGCCCCTACTAGGTGACATGCACTGTGCTGCTCGGTGCTGCATAAATATCATATCCCTTTCATCCTGACCACAAATCTGAGAGGTAGCTACTATTATTTCCCCCATATTGGCGTGGAGGAACCTCGGCCAGAGGCTCAATCATTGGCCCAGGGGCATATCACGAGGCAGTAGCTGAGACATGACTTGAACTCCAGCCTTCCTCACTATGCAGTCAGCACTTTAGGCACTGAGCCACACATCAGATATTTCCTCATTATTCCAGAATGTTTCCTCGGCCGAGGAAGACTTTAGTCCAATATCCCGCATCCTTTACATTTCTATCACCATCTGTGATCAAAATGATGAACAGAGCGCCACGGCCAAGAGGATGAAGTTATAGTCATTGCCATGAAAAAGTCACCTTTCGATATCATCTAGAGGGGAAGGTCAGTGGCTGTGGATAAGAGTGAGGAACCTGGACTTGAGAAGCCCTGGATTCAGATCCGGCATCACATACTTTCCTACCTTTTCCTAACCTTGCGAAAGTCATGGAACTCCACTTGCCTAGCCCTTACCGCTCTGCTGCCTGGCAACCAATATTTGTATTGATTCACTTTCCATGAACTAAGACAAAAATCATGTAATAAGACACATTAGGACAAGTTCCCCACACCCCCAAATAGGACTGGAGTTAAAAATTGAGGAAACCATTGGCTAAAGGTCAAGCCTCGAATTATCCAGAAGACAGACATTCGCAAGCATTCTGCAAAACCAAACTGACTGCACTTACTTTCTTCTCCTTGAATTTCAGCTTCTTGAATTTCCTCATTGACCCTATCGATTTGATTCTGCATTTCGTCCGGCCTCAGGTTATCCTGTCCTTGAGATGAGGCTTCTCTTTTGATGGACATGAGCCTGCTAGCGTACCTGGGGAAGACAAAAGTCACCAAACATCCATTATCTTTAAATGTCCCTTTCAGTTGACGAAACACGACAGATACTGGGAGAGCGACCTATGGGAAGAGTAGGAGAACAGGCAGGCAGCAGGGTTTGTCGCCCTTCCGTGACATTCACCCGAGAAGCATGTGTAAAACGATGATGTTGCAAAGGGAAAAGCCCTGTGGGGACTCGAGTGTCTAGAGGACGCCATGGCCACCCCAAAGAGCCTCTGACCACAAGGAACCCGCACCTCCGTAGGACTTACACAGGGATGGACAGCTATTTACAGCACACAGAAAATGACTTCCAGGTGGGGGCATGCCCACAAAGGGAAGGCTCAGGGAAGGGACGTCTCGCGTAGCTGTCCTGCCCTGACAGAACTAAAGTCTCTGTAAATCGTAGCGCCCACTTGCCCAGCCCTTCTTGTTCTTCTGTCTTAGAAACGACAGGAGGAGAGGGATTAACAACATGGAAAAGAAGAAACAAAAGGCATTGCTGTTGTCCAAGTGAGAGCTGAAGAACGGCCCCACTTGCCTGGGAGTCATTTCGATGGCCTGCAGGTCTAAGAGATTCTGGGCATGCAGAATGCACCAAAGATGACAAGAGAGAAGCAGTTTCTCTCTGACCTTGTGGACCTTGCTAATCCCACTGAGAGTGTGTCAAGGCCAGAAGGGGCAAAGTGGTCTCAGGTCGGAAAGGATTATCTCCATCGCAGTCACAGAGCCATGGTTTTCTACACACAGTTGGTTTCCTTATTCTTCTGACTGTGGAATTTGGAGTCAGAAGAGCTGGATGAAAATCCTGACTCTAGGTGGCTTGGGGTATTGAGAGTCAGGCGGAGAGAGGGGAGGTCTTCGATTCAAGGAGGACCCCAGACACTTCCTAGCTGCCTAACCATGGAGAAGTCACTTCGCCTGCATTCTCTAGCCCTTACTGCTCTTTGGCCTCAGAACCAAAGCCTAAGACAGATCCCAAGATTTAAAGCAAAGGGTAATTTTGGTTTCCTTTCGTTTTTCATCCTTAATCGGCCATCTACTACCAATGGGATCACAGGCGAAGCCAACAAACCTATCTAAGCCTCAGCTTCCTTCTCTGGTGCAGAGGTGGCTGGGGTAGGGAACCGCTAACAAATCTGTCCTCTGGAGAACTTTTGCTCACCTTCAGGGTGGGCGGTGAGGGGGTGGGGGGTAAGGTGGGGCATTTTATAACTGTTAACACTGGGAGAGGACCAGCAATATCTCCCCTCGGGGGGGGGCACCAACACAAATGAGGACAATCCCATAGAGCCTGACTAAAAAGTATCCTGCCCTTGCCCTCTTCCACATGCAGGTATGTTTCTTTCTCAAGCTTTTCACTTTGGTTTAGAACATCCATCCATCCTGCACTAATGGCTCCAGTGTCTTTGCTGTCCAGGAGTGAGTTCTGGCAGCATCAAATGAAAGGAACACCAGCTGAACATGGGCACGTGCCAGCAAGGACCCTGTTCAGGGCTGTCCCAAGGAAATAGCAAAAGGAAGCCCCCTCTTCTCAATGTCTGCTTTGCCCCCTATTAGAGCAGGTGATGGGACAGATGGTTGGAGATAATGCAGGATGCCTGACAGTGATCAGATCTACCAGTGCAGAGAGGCTCCTTAAACACTGAGAGCTCAACATGGTCTGGCTCATGCAGGCCACAGAGGAATCAAAAGCAGGTCCTGCTGACTTCTTCCTGAGCTTGTCACCGGACCTCTCTTACTGAAAAAAAAAAACCCAAGGTAGCCACTCTACCTGAAAGCATGGCAAACGTGTAGGTTACGGTGGCAGCTTCCCTCATATCCCCCACAGTTGAAAAGAACAAGTCCACCTTTTCGGAAAAGCAAATACAACCAAGACAAGGTCCACGAGCACTCTTAGCTCTTCATGACCACTTAGAATATGGTCGATCAGGAAACCAAAAACATTTCCAAAGGGCTTTGACATTAAGGACTCCATCCTTGAGATTACAGGTCCCTGGAGCCAATGATTCCAGAATGTCACCGGTACCACTGACAAAGAGCTGAAAGGAATGAGGGATCCCTTACCGTTCCAAGTGTGCTTCATCCAGGTTCTTGAAGTCAATTAAGGGATTTCTGAGACGATCCTGGGTCAACTCAAGATCCTCGGTTTCCAACGCCTGGTTAAGCAGAGCAACGGCTGACACCTTCTCTACTGTCGTGGACAGCTCCTCGGGGGCCAAGTAGTACTGGAGCAAAACATATGTCCTTCAGGAGAATTGTCACGGCATTATACAAAGTATCAATTCTTAAAATCCCCACGAAACACAAAAACGAAAAACCTGCTTGAAACACCTTGCTGCCAAAGGTGCCATGGTCACAATTGAAGAAAAGGAAGTCAATAGGTAGGTGGATGAGAAGAAGAACAAGGATGCATAAGAAGGAATGCCAGTGTAGTCCCTAATATTGCCAACAGCTGATAATTCGACAAGCTGACTATCAGGGCCACACGGGATGATAAGCTGGCAAGGAGCTGTGCTATTACTCCCGACAGAGTGCTTGCAGAAAGAGAAAGGCTTTTTCTTCAACCCTTACCTTCTCTTGTGACACCGATAGAGTGCTTAGGTTCCAAGGTAAAAGAATGCGAAGGCCTAGGCGACGGGGCTTCGGGACCTTCAGTAAGGTCACAGGGCCCTAACGTTTCAGGGTATCGCCCCGGGCCGGTGTTCCTCCGGCTTGCCTCACTGACTGTTCCATCTCAGTCTGTTTGGTCAATCCCTTCCCTTCTGTCTTGGAATCAATGCTCAGGAGAGCTTCCAAGGCAGAAAAGGGATAAGTAAGGGCTAGGCCATTCGTGTGAAGCTCGCGATCAGCCAGCTACCAAAGGCAACCAGGCCACACGGGAACCGAAGTCTGCAGGACCCCCGGTCCAATGCTCCCTCCACGGGACCAGCCGTCATGGCAGTCCGGACGACGCAGTGCCTATGCTTTCTGGGGAATCACTACTTTAAGTGAAGGGCAACTAGATCCTATGGATGGCCGCAAAGTCCCAGCAGCTTTCTTCCCCTTCTGCCATGATCTCAGAGCAACACCTCATTTTCAAGTGGATTCTGCCCTTCCCAAGCAATGCTCCATCCTCCGAGTCACTCATGCAGACACAGACCTCCTGCACTTACCAAAGAGCTCTGTTCCTGAAGGTTGAACAGTTCATCCTGATAGAGAACAGCAGCAAAGGGATGGATGGTCGGGAGCTGGGCCTCAGGTTTCATGAGTGCCATCACGGTGTTACTGGGAATACCTTCCCGAATCACAGCATTGATCTCATCGACAGCAGCGAGCCCTGGAGGACAAGGAGGCAGTCAGATGGCAGTCAGAATCACACTTTATGTACTTGCTGGTGTTTCCCCTTGAATCGCTCAGGGATTGGGGGTTTAAGGATCACTACTCTTCCAGGCAGCACCAGCCTAGCCAATCACCACTTACCCTGACCACGGAGAGGTCTACAATACCTAGACCACATCAGAGATGAATGATCCTTGATGGAAAGGGGCAGATTGCGTGTCTCAGCCTTCCGGCACAACAAAAGGGGCCAAATAGTTGCGGAGCAGCTACAGTGGACAAGGTCACAGATTTCATCCCATGGGAGTTGGGGAGGTTTCAAACCATGAGAAGCCCCCCGAGCCTCATGAATGGACTCGCACGAAAGTCCTCCACAAAAACAATGTCAAAAGCAGAAGGCAGAAAGAGGAAAAGGATGCCACACAACTTCAGGGGACTTGAGGGAACAAAAGTCTATCACCTCGCACTTCCTTCACAAAATGACATCACTTACTGTTGATTTTGTTGATGCTCCCTTGGATTTCAACTTGGGTCAGGAGCTCCTCCCTTGCATCTCTTTCCTCCTCAGAAAGGATATACTGAAAAAACAACAACTTCAATGGTTGCAGCCCAAAAGCAAACAGGCTTTCAAGAGTTCAGTCCATCAGGGAATACCTTTCCCAATGGGCCACCGATTCTCACGTCCAACATGGGCTCGATAGATTACAGAATCAAAATGCACTTTGGTTCTTGTTGAACAGTGTTTGTAAAACCACATTTCTTTTCTCCTTCCATTGTTTCTCCTGTCTAGTTCTGCACGCTTCTATTTGGGATGTTGTTGGCAAAGATGCTGGACTGCTTGGCCACTCCTCCAATACAACTTGGAGAGAAAGTTCTACAGAGACCTACTTTTCTCTTGTAATCATCCTCTCAGAGCTCATAGCCTGGGCTTATTCTACGAAGCTGAGACTTTTATCACCCACATCAATCCCAACTAGAAAAATCTAATCATGGGAGGCAGGCATGATCTGGTGCTTTCGGGGGAACAGAACGAATCCTGGATGCAAGTTCTGGCCATATGGGGGAGAGGAAGGCAAGGAAGGGAACTTAAGCCTTGTCACTGAAAAACTGTTGCATGAAGTACACATTTTGATGCCTGTGATTTCATGCAGGAAGAAGTTTAAGGAGAAATATAGCGAGGATTGAGAATTTTCTCAAGGAACAACATGAGGAGCACATGGGGATTCCTTGAAAACTAGGGTTCGGCAGTGATTCTAGGTCAGTGATGGTTGAGTCTTTTGGAAACTTTTGGAAACACTTTTGGGAACTGTGCGGTGCCTTCCCCCACCCCACCTCCAGACTTGGTGCCCGGATCCCCATCCCCTGTTTTGCCCTGCCCACACTGCAACAATGTGTCACATCCCTCTCCCCAGCATTGAACAGAGGGGCTTTGGGGGGGGGGGGATGAGGGCTCCCAGCTGGCTGGAGCCTGGGCAAGCCAACTCCTGTAGCCATAGGGACCAGCCCTTGCACCCAGCTGCGTTGGGGGCTGGCTGAGTGAGGGGGCTGCTGCCTGGCCGTGGGCTGAGCAGGTGGCGCAAGCCCAGAGGGTAGTCAACTCAGAGACCCTGCTCCCCGCACTCACCATTTGGGAGTGGGGCCAGCACCCAGCCAGCCCATGCCTGGAGAAAGCTACCTCCTGAGGCCAGGGACCTTCCCCTACACCCAGTCCCGCCTGCCTATTGGGCTGCCATTCCCATGGGGTGGGAGCAGGGGCCAGAGGGAGCCTGGTTACCCTTTGGTGGCTGAGGTCACCCCCCACACTGCCACCTGGCAGGGTAGGACAGAAGAAAGTGGAGATCTTTTCAGGGCTGTGGGCGGCCTCTGCTCTACGGGAGGGGATACACCAACACCTTCCCCAAGCCAAGTAGCCCCGAAGCCCAGACAGAGGGGGGACAAAGGGAAGGTTTACCCTGAACTCAGAGGCAGGAAAGCAACTCTGCAGAGGAACCATCCTCCACACCCACATCCAAGGAGAGGTCTCTGGGTGCCGTCTTTGGCACACGAGCCATAGGTTCACCAGCACGCTTCTAGCTGTTGCAAAGTAAAGGACTCCCCAATCTTTCTATTGCAACCATATCTCCTAGTACTTTTCTGGTGAGCTTTGACAAAACTGCAAGTTCCTCATGCATTTGAGACCTTCTTTTACCTCATTATCTACTTTCAAATCCTCTTCTCTGTGCCCTGGCTTGTTTCCTACTAAGAAGTAAGACTTCAAATATCTCCCTGGTAGTCACTGTTTATCAGCTGACAACTGTTCTATTTCCAGCACCCAGGAACACCCTTAACTATGTTTTACGTTTAATCATTAGCGAATAAAGTACCTTCTCTTCTTTCTGCTGTATGGCTTCCCAAAGTTCCTTTTGATAATTCGCAGCCAGGTTATCATCCACAGACGTTAAAGCGGCTTTGGGATTCTTGAGAGTTACAAGAGTCTCTTCTGCGATGCCCTTCTTAATGGCTTCATTGATGGCAATGACTGCAGCATGCACTGAACATGGGAGAGGAATAGAAGACATTTGTTTTTAAAGCCACCAAAGCTAATGAGAGAAACATTGGGATGAAAAAAGCCGGCCTCCTTTTACCTTAAATGATTGTCCACATTAAACTAAATTAGAATGACTTTGCATTCAATGTCTTGGGTGTGTGGGGGGGTCGAAGGAGGGGGGGTGTCCATTTTTGAGCCCTTACCTTCTGTCTGAGACTCAATACTATGTATTAGTTGCCAGGCAGAAGAGCTGGAAGGCCTAGGCAATTGTGGCAAAGAGAATTGACCAGGGTCACACAGCTAGGACCTGTCCCCAGTCACCTTGTAACTCAGCATACCTCCTGTCTCCAAGCCTTTTCTGTCCACTGAGTCCCTTAGCTGCCCTGAAGCTGTTGGTCCAGAAGTCTACAAATATTGAGATTATGTGCTCAGCGTTACATAGCTGAAAACGATCTGAGGCCGTGGTCTATACACAATAGGCCATATGGCTTTCATGGCTGTTGCTTGTTAAGAACTACCATCATTACGACATTTCCCACTTTCCTACATCCTCTGGTTTTCTTGGTTTGGCTGATGATGACTGTAAAAGGAATAATCTACATGCTCTCATGGGTTGCAAAGAGGAAATTAAAGCTCTGCCTATGTTAGCTGAGCTTCATCCTTGATAATTGACATAGAAACTGCTTCTCAGTTCCAGGATTCTTGTCGCTGAGGACAACAATTGAGAGGGAACTTAAAAACGAGTGAACCTCCAAGGATATTTAGCGAGGCTACAGGAAAGCAGAAGCGATTTGTGCAAGCCATTTCAAAGCTTTTGGCCTGAGTTGGGGGTGGGGTGGAATTGCTTGACCAATAAGGGCCCTTTCCACTCTCAATCAGAGGCTGCCTTGATGCAGGGAAATGTTAGACGAGATTTCCACCCAAGGTCTTCTTGCCCAAATCCAACACTAGGCTCTCTACGCAACACAAGCAATTTGCCTGGCAGATTCCGCAAATTCCTGAGCAATGGAAGAATGGGAAAATAACCCTGTGGTGCCTAAAAGGGGCAACCTCGGGGTTCGGGAGGCTGGGCATGTTACAAAAGAACAAAAACAAGACAACCCATGACGAAGCCGTACAATATTGGGCTCTCCATCTTTTTCAACATCAAGGTTTAGGAAAAAAAGATGCTCAAATTCCGTTTCAGTCCTGTCTCACAGAAAACTGTCAATCAGCACTAACCCTGACCAGGCAGGGCTACAAGACCCTGACCATATCAGAGATGAGTGATCCTTGATGAAAAGATGAAGATGGTGTCTCAGGCAACCTGCCCATCAAAAGGGGCCAAAAAGATTTGGAGCAGCTACAGCTGACAAGGTGACACATAGCATTGCAAGAGAGCAGGGCACATGTCAAAGCTCGAGAAGAGCCCAAAGCCTTAAACATCGACGCACATGGACGTCCGCCAACAAAACTACGGCGAAATCATGAGACGAGAAGAGGAAAAGGATACCTCACAACCTCTGAGCCTTGAGAGAAATGATGAAGAGTGGCTGCTGACAAGTCAAAGAAGGGTAAACCAGGGCAGGGATGATTTCATTACAAAGATGAGAGGTGGGAAAGGCAAATATAACAACATAAACCTGGAAATATCCCACAGAGGACCTGAGAGCTGCAAAGTCCTGCAAAACCCTCCCAAAACAGATTAAGAAATTGAGGCCCATGGAGAACAAATCATTTTTCCAACAGTCCCAAAGGCCTTAGTGGCATAGCTGGGACCAGAAATGCAGACTCCTGATTTTGATCCATTTTGATCCTCGCAGGAATCTAAGCTTACTGACTCAAGGAAAGGGAACAAGAATACATTCTGCCCCTACTAGGTGACATGCACTGTGCTGCTCAGTGCTGCATAAATATCATATCCCTTTCATCCTGACCACAAATCTGAGAGGTAGCTACTATTATTTCCCCCATATTGGCGTGGAGGAACCTCGGCCAGAGGCTCAATCATTGGCCCAGGGGCATATCACGAGGCAGTAGCTGAGACATGACTTGAACTCCAGCCTTCCTCACTATGCAGTCAGCACTTTAGGCACTGAGCCACACATCAGATATTTCCTCATTATTCCAGAATGTTTCCTCGGCCGAGGAAGACTTTAGTCCAATATCCCGCATCCTTTACATTTCTATCACCATCTGTGATCAAAATGATGAACAGAGCGCCACGGCCAAGAGGATGAAGTTATAGTCATTGCCATGAAAAAGTCACCTTTCGATATCATCTAGAGGGGAAGGTCAGTGGCTGTGGATAAGAGTGAGGAACCTGGACTTGAGAAGCCCTGGATTCAGATCCGGCATCACATACTTTCCTACCTTTTCCTAACCTTGCGAAAGTCAAGGAACTCCACTTGCCTAGCCCTTACCGCTCTGCTGCCTGGCAACCAATATTTGTATTGATTCACTTTCCATGAACTAAGACAAAAATCATGTAATAAGACACATTAGGACAAGTTCCCCGCACCCCCAAATAGGACTGGAGTTAAAAATTGAGGAAACCATTGGCTAAAGGTCAAGCCTCGAATTATCCAGAAGACAGACATTCGCAAGCATTCTGCAAAACCAAACTGACTGCACTTACTTTCTTCTCCTTGAATTTCAGCTTCTTGAATTTCCTCATTGACCCTATCGATTTGATTCTGCATTTCGTCCGGACTCAGGTTATCCTGTCCTTGAGATGAGGCTTCTCTTTTGATGGACATGAGCCTGCTAGCGTACCTGGGGAAGACAAAAGTCACCAAACATCCATTATCTTTAAATGTCCCTTTCAGTTGAAGAAACACGACAGATACTGGGAGAGCGACCTATGGGAAGAGTAGGAGAACAGGCAGGCAGCAGGGTTTGTCGCCCTTCCGTGACATTCACCCGAGAAGCATGTATAAAACGATGATGTTGCAAAGGGAAAAGCCCTGTGGGGACTCGAGTGTCTAGAGGACGCCATGGCCACCCCAAAGAGCCTCTGACCACAAGGAACCCGCACCTCCGTAGGACTTACACAGGGATGGACAGCTATTTACAGCACACAGAAAATGACTTCCAGGTGGGGGCATGCCCACAAAGGGAAGGCTCAGGGAAGGGACGTCTCGCGTAGCTGTCCTGCCCTGACAGAACTAAAGTCTCTGTAAATCGTAGCGCCCACTTGCCCAGCCCTTCTTGTTCTTCTGTCTTAGAAACGACAGGAGGAGAGGGATTAACAACATGGAAAAGAAGAAACAAAAGGCATTGCTGTTGTCCAAGTGAGAGCTGAAGAACGGCCCCACTTGCCTGGGAGTCATTTCGATGGCCTGCAGGTCTAAGAGATTCTGGGCATGCAGAATGCACCAGAGTTGACAAGAGAAAAACAGTTTCTCTCTGACCTTGTGGACCTTGCTAATCCCACTGTGAGTGTGTCAAGGCCAGAAGGGGCAAAGTGGTCTCAGGTCGGAAAGGATTATCTCCATCGCAGTCACAGAGCCATGGTTTTCTACACACAGTTGGTTTCCTTATTCTTCTGACTGTGGAATTTGGAGTCAGAAGAGCTGGATGAAAATCCTGACTCTAGGTGGCTTGGGGTATTGAGAGTCAGGCGGAGAGAGGGGAGGTCTTCGATTCAAGGAGGACCCCAGACACTTCCTAGCTGCCTAACCATGGAGAAGTCACTTCGCCTGCATTCTCTAGCCCTTACTGCTCTTTGGCCTCAGAACCAAAGCCTAAGACAGATCCCAAGATTTAAAGCAAAGGGTAATTTTGGTTTCCTTTCGTTTTTCATCCTTAATCGGCCATCTACTACCAATGGGATCACAGGCAAAGCCAACAAACCTATCTAAGCCTCAGCTTCCTTCTCTGTTGCAGAGGTGGCTGGGGTAGGGGACCGCTAACAAATCTGTCCTCTGGAGAACTTTTGCTCACCTTCAGGGTGGGCGGTGAGGGGGTGGGGGGTAAGGTGGGGCATTTTATAACTGTTAACACTGGGAGAGGACCAGCAATATCTCCCCTCGGGGGGGGGCACCAACACAAATGAGGACAATCCCATAGAGCCTGACTAAAAAGAATCCTGGCCTTGCCCTCTTCCACATGCAGGTATGTTTCATTCTCAAACTTTTCACTTTGGTTTAGAATATCCATCCATCCTGCACTAATGGCTCCAGTGTCTTTGCTGTCCAGGAGTGAGTTCTGGCAGCATCAAATGAAAGGAACACCAGCTGAACATGGGCACGTGCCAGCTAGGACCCTGTTCAGGGCTGTCCCAAGGAAATAGCAAAAGGAAGCCCCCTCTTCTCAATGTCTGCTTTGCCCCCTATTAGAGTAGGTGATGGGACAGATGGTTGGAGATAATGCAGGATGCCTGACAGTGATCAGATCTACCAGTGCAGAGAGGCTCCTTAAACACTGAGAGCTCAACATGGTCTGGCTCACGCAGGCCACAGAGGACTCAAAACCAGGTCCTGCTGACTTCTTCCTGAGCTTGTCACCGGACTTCTCTTACTGGACAGAAAGCCCAAGGTAGCCACTCTACCTGAAAGCATGGCAAACGTGTAGGTTACGGTGGCAGCTTCCCTCATATCCCCCACAGTTGAAAGGAACAAGTCCACCTTTTCGGAAAAGCAAATACAACCAAGACAACGTCCACGAGCACTCTTAGCTCTTCATGACCACTTAGAATATGGCCCATCAGGAAACCAAAAACATTTCCAAAGGGCTTTGACAGGAAGGACTCCATCCTTGAGATTACAGGTCCCTGGAGCCAATGATTCCAGAATGTCACCGGTACCACTGACAAAGAGCTGAAAGGAATGAGGGATCCCTTACCGTTCCAAGTGTGCTTCATCCAGGTTCTTGAAGTCAATTAAGGGATTTCTGAGACGATCCTGGGTCAACTCAAGATCCTCGGTTTCCAACGCCTGGTTAAGCAGAGCAACGGCTGACACCTTCTCTACTGTCGTGGACAGCTCCTCGGGGGCCAAGTAGTACTGGAGCAAAACATATGTCCTTCAGGAGAATTGTCACGGCATTATACAAAGTATCAATTCTTAAAATCCCCACGAAACACAAAAACGAAAAACCTGCTTGAAACACCTTGCTGCCAAAGGTGCCATGGTCACAGTTGAAGAAAAGGAAGTCAATAGGTAGGTGGATGAGAAGAAGAACAAGGATGCATGAGAAGGAATGCCAGTGTAGTCCCTAATATTGCCAACAGCTGATAATTCGACAAGCTGACTATCAGGGCCACACGGGATGATAAGCTGGCAAGTAGCTGTGCTATTACTCCCGACAGAGTCCTTGCAGAAAGAGAAAGGCTTTTTCTTCAACCCTTACCTTCTCTGGTGACACCGATAGAGTGCTTAGGTTCCAAGGTAAAAGAATGCGAAGGCCTAGGCGACGGGGCTTCGGGACCTTCAGTAAGGTCACAGGGCCCTAACGTTTCAGGGTATCGCCCCGGGCCGGTGTTCCTCCGGCTTGCCTCACTGACTGTTCCATCTCAGTCTGTTTGGTCAATCCCTTCCCTTCTGTCTTGGAATCAATGCTCAGGAGAGCTTCCAAGTCAGAAAAGTGGTAAGTAAGGGCTGGGCCATTGGCGTGAAGCTCGCGATCAGCCAGCTACCAAAGGCAACCAGGCCACACGGGAACCGAAGTCTGCAGGACCCCCGGTCCAATGCTCCCTCCAGGGGACCAGCCGTCATGGCAGTCCGGACGACGCATTGCTATGCTTTCTGGGAATCACAACGTTAAGTGAAGGGCAACTAGATCCTATGGATGGCCGCAAAGTCCCAGCAGCTTTCTTCCCCTTCTGCCATGATCTCAGAGCAACACCTCATTTTCAAGTGGATTCTGCCCTTCCCAAGCAATGCTCCAGCCTCTGAGTCACTCATGCAGCCACAGACCTCCTGCACTTACCAAAGAGCTCTGTTCCTGAAGGTTGAACAGTTCATCCTGATACAGAACAGCAGCAAAGGGATGAACGGTCGGGAGCTGGGCCTCAGGTTTCATGAGTGCCATCACGGTGTTACTGGGATGACCTTCCCGAATCACAGCATTGATCTCATCGACAGCAGCGAGCCCTGGAGGACAAGGAGGCAGTCAGATGGCAGTCAGAATCACACTTTATGTACTTGCTGGTGTTTCCCCTTGAATCGCTCAGGGATTGGGGGTTTAACGATCACTACTCTTCCGGGCAGCACCAGCCTAGCCAATCACCACTTACCCTGACCACGGAGAGGTCTACAATACCTAGACCACATCAGAGATGAATGATCCTTGATGGAAAGGGGCAGATTGCGTGTCTCAGCCTTCCGGCACAACAAAAGGGGCCAAATAGTTGCGGAGCAGCTACAGTGGACAAGGTCACAGATTTCATCCCATGGGAGTTGGGGAGGTTTCAAACCATGAGAAGCCCCCCGAGCCTCATCAATGGACTCGCACGAAAGTCCTCCACAAAAACAATGTCAAAAGCAGAAAGCAGAAAGAGGAAAAGGATGCCACACAACTTCAGGGGACTTGAGGGAACAAAAGTCTATCACCTCGCACTTCCTTCACAAAATGACATCACTTACTGTTGATTTTGTTGATGCTCCCTTGGATTTCAACTTGGGTCAGGAGCTCCTCCCTTGCATCTCTTTCCTCCTCAGAAAGGATATACTGAAAAAACAACAACTTCAATGGTTGCAGCCCAAAAGCAAACAGGCTTTCAAGAGTTCAGTCCTTCAGGGAATACCTTTCCCAATGGGCCACCGATTCTCACGTCCAACATGGGCTCGATAGATTACAGAATCAAAATGCACTTTGGTTTTTGTTGAACAGTGTTTGTAAAACCACATTTCTTTTCTCCTTCCATTGTTTCTCCTGTCTAGTTCTGCACGCTTCTATTTGGGATGTTGTTGGCAAAGATGCTGGACTGCTTGGCCACTCCTCCAATACAACTTGGAGAGAAAGTTCTACAGAGACCTACTTTTCTCTTGTAATCATCCTCTCAGAGCTCATAGCCTGGGCTTATTCTACAAAGCTGAGACTTTTATCACCCACATCAATCCCAACTAGAAAAATCTAATCATGGGAGGCAGGCATGATCTGGGGCTTTCGGGGGAACAGAACGAATCCTGGATGCAAGTTCTGGCCATATGGGGGAGAGGAAGGCAAGGAAGGGAACTTAAGCCTTGTCACTGAAAAACTGTTGCATGAAGTACACATTTTGATGCCTGTGATTTCATGCAGGAAGAAGTTTAAGGAGAAATATAGCGAGGATTGAGAATTTTCTCAAGGAACAACATGAGGAGCACATGGGGATTCCTTGAAAACTAGGGTTGGGCAGTGATTCTAGGTCAGTGATGGTTGAGTCTTTTGGAAACTTTTGGAAACACTTTTGGGAACTGTGCGGTGCCTTCCCCCACCCCACCTCCAGACTTGGTGCCCGGATCCCCATCCCCTGTTTTGCCCTGCCCACACTGCAACAATGTGTCACATCCCTCTCCCCAGCATTGGACAGAGGGGCTTTGGGGGGGGGGGGATGAGGGCTCCCAGCTGGCTGGAGCCTGGGCAAGCCAACTCCTGTAGCCATAGGGACCAGCCCTTGCACCCAGCTGCGTTGGGGGCTGGCTGAGTGAGGGGGCTGCTGCCTGGCCGTGGGCTGAGCAGGTGGCGCAAGCCCAGAGGGTAGTCAACTCAGAGACGCTGCTCCCCGCACTCACCATTTGGGAGTGGGGCCAGCACCCAGCCAGCCCATGCCTGGAGAAAGCTACCTCCTGAGGCCAGGGAACTTCCCCTACACCCAGTCCCGCCTGCCTATTGGGCTGCCATTCCCATGGGGTGGGAGCAGGGGCCAGAGGGAGCCTGGTTACCCTTTGGTGGCTGAGGTCACCCCCCACACTGCCACCTGGCAGGGAAGGACAGAAGAAAGTGGAGATCTTTTCAGGGCTGTGGGCGGCCTCTGCTCTACGGGAGGGGATACACCAACACCTTCCCCAATCAAGTAGCCCCGAAGCCCAGACAGAGGGGGGACAAAGGGAAGGTTTACCCTGAACTCAGAGGCAGGAAAGCAACTCTGCAGAGGAACCATCCTCCACACCCACATCCAAGGAGAGGTCTCTGGGTGCCGTCTTTGGCACACGAGCCATAGGTTCACCAGCACGCTTCTAGCTGTTGCAAAGTAAAGGACTCCCCAATCTTTCTATTGCAACCATATCTCCTAGTACTTTTCTGGTGAGCTTTGACAAAACTGCAAGTTCCTCATGCATTTGAGACCTTCTTTTACCTCATTATCTACTTTCAAATCCTCTTCTCTGTGCCCTGGCTTGTTTCCTACTAAGAAGTAAGACTTCAAATATCTCCCTGGTAGTCACTGTTTATCAGCTGACAACTGTTCTATTTCCAGCACCCAGGAACACCCTTAACTATGTTTTACGTTTAATCATTAGCGAATAAAGTACCTTCTCTTCTTTCTGCTGTATGGCTTCCCAAAGTTCCTTTTGATAATTCGCAGCCAGGTTATCATCCACAGACGTTAAAGCGGCTTTGGGATTCTTGAGAGTTACAAGAGTCTCTTCTGCGATGCCCTTCTTAATGGCTTCATTGATGGCAATGACTGCAGCATGCACTGAACATGGGAGAGGAATAGAAGGCATTTGTTTTTAAAGCCACCAAAGCTAATGAGAGAAACATTGGGATGAAAAAAGCCGGCCTCCTTTTACCTTAAATGATTGTCCACATTAAACTAAATTAGAATGACTTTGCATTCAATGTCTTGGGTGTGTGGGGGGGCCAAGGAGGGGGGGTGTCCATTTTTGAGCCCTTACCTTCTGTCTGAGACTCAATACTATGTATTAGTTGCCAGGCAGAAGAGCGGGAAGGCCTAGGCAATTGTGGCAAAGAGAATTGACCAGGGTCACACAGCTAGGACCTGTCCCCAGTCACCTTGTAACTCAGCATACCTCCTGTCTCCAAACCTTTTCTGTCCACTGAGTCCCTTAGCTGCCCTGAAGCTGTTGGTCCAGAAGTCTACAAATATTGAGATTATGTGCTCAGCGTTACATAGCTGAAAACGATCTGAGGCCGTGGTCTATACACAATAGGCCATATGGCTTTCATGGCTGTTGCTTGTTAAGAACTACCATCATTACGACATTTCCCACTTTCCTACATCCTCTGGTTTTCTTGGTTTGGCTGATGATGACTGTAAAAGGAATAATCTACATGCTCTCATGGGTTGCAAAGAGGAAATTAAAGCTCTGCCTATGTTAGCTGAGCTTCATCCTTGATAATTGACATAGAAACTGCTTCTCAGTTCCAGGATTCTTGTCGCTGAGGACAACAATTGAGAGGGAACTTAAAAACGAGTGAACCTCCAAGGATATTTAGCGAGGCTACAGGAAAGCAGAAGCGATTTGTGCAAGCCATTTCAAAGCTTTTGGCCTGAGTTGGGGGTGGGGTGGAATTGCTTGACCAATAAGGGCCCTTTCCACTCTCAATCAGAGGCTGCCTTGATGCAGGGAAATGTTAGACGAGATTTCCACCCAAGGTCTTCTTGCCCAAATCCAACACTAGGCTCTCTACGCAACACAGGCAATTTGCCTGGCAGATTCCGCAAATTCCTGAGCAATGGAAGAATGGGAAAATAACCCTGTGGTGCCTAAAAGGGGCAACCTCGGGGTTCGGGAGGCTGGGCATGTTACAAAAGAACAAAAACAAGACAACCCATGACGAAGCCGTACAATATTGGGCTCTCCATCTTTTTCAACATCAAGGTTTAGGAAAAAAAGATGCTCAAATTCCGTTTCAGTCCTGTCTCACAGAAAACTGTCAATCAGCACTAACCCTGACCAGGCAGGGCTACAAGACCCTGACCATATCAGAGATGAGTGATCCTTGATGAAAAGATGAAGATGGTGTCTCAGGCAACCTGCCCATCAAAAGGGGCCAAAAAGATTTGGAGCAGCTACAGCTGACAAGGTGACACATAGCATTGCAAGAGAGCAGGGCACATGTCAAAGCTCGAGAAGAGCCCAAAGCCTTAAACATCGACGCACATGGACGTCCGCCAACAAAACTACGGCGAAATCATGAGACGAGAAGAGGAAAAGGATACCTCACAACCTCTGAGCCTTGAGAGAAATGATGAAGAGTGGCTGCTGACAAGTCAAAGAAGGGTAAACCAGGGCAGGGATGATTTCATTACAAAGATGAGAGGTGGGAAAGGCAAATATAACAACATAAACCTGGAAATATCCCACAGAGGACCTGAGAGCTGCAAAGTCCTGCAAAACCCTCCCAAAACAGATTAAGAAATTGAGGCCCATGGAGAACAAATCATTTTTCCAACAGTCCCAAAGGCCTTAGTGGCATAGCTGGGACCAGGAATGCAGACTCCTGATTTTGATCCATTTTGATCCTCGCAGGAATCTAAGCTTACTGACTCAAGGAAAGGGAACAAGAATACATTCTGCCCCTACTAGGTGACATGCACTGTGCTGCTCGGTGCTGCATAAATATCATATCCCTTTCATCCTGACCACAAATCTGAGAGGTAGCTACTATTATTTCCCCCATATTGGCGTGGAGGAACCTCGGCCAGAGGCTCAATCATTGGCCCAGGGGCATATCACGAGGCAGTAGCTGAGACATGACTTGAACTCCAGCCTTCCTCACTATGCAGTCAGCACTTTAGGCACTGAGCCACACATCAGATATTTCCTCATTATTCCAGAATGTTTCCTCGGCCGAGGAAGACTTTAGTCCAATATCCCGCATCCTTTACATTTCTATCACCATCTGTGATCAAAATGATGAACAGAGCGCCACGGCCAAGAGGATGAAGTTATAGTCATTGCCATGAAAAAGTCACCTTTCGATATCATCTAGAGGGGAAGGTCAGTGGCTGTGGATAAGAGTGAGGAACCTGGACTTGAGAAGCCCTGGATTCAGATCCGGCATCACATACTTTCCTACCTTTTCCTAACCTTGCGAAAGTCATGGAACTCCACTTGCCTAGCCCTTACCGCTCTGCTGCCTGGCAACCAATATTTGTATTGATTCACTTTCCATGAACTAAGACAAAAATCATGTAATAAGACACATTAGGACAAGTTCCCCGCACCCCCAAATAGGACTGGAGTTAAAAATTGAGGAAACCATTGGCTAAAGGTCAAGCCTCGAATTATCCAGAAGACCGACATTCGCAAGCATTCTGCAAAACCAAACTGACTGCACATACTTTCTTCTGCTTGAATTTCAGCTTCTTGAATTTCCTCATTGACCCTATCGATTTGATTCTGCATTTCGTCCGGACTCAGGTTATCCTGTCCTTGAGATGAGGCTTCTCTTTTGATGGACATGAGCCTGCTAGCGTACCTGGGGAAGACAAAAGTCACCAAACATCCATTATCTTTAAATGTCCCTTTCAGTTGACGAAACACGACAGACACTGGGAGAGCGACCTATGGGAAGAGTAGGAGAACAGGCAGGCAGCAGGGTTTGTCGCCCTTCCGTGACATTCACCCGAGAAGCATGTGTAAAACGATGATGTTGCAAAGGGAAAAGCCCTGTGGGGACTCGAGTGTCTAGAGGACGCCATGGCCACCCCAAAGAGCCTCTGACCACAAGGAACCCGCACCTCCATAGGACTTACACAGGGATGGACAGCTATTTACAGCACACAGAAAATGACTTCCAGGTGGGGGCATGCCCACAAAGGGAAGGCTCAGGGAAGGGACGTCTCGCGTAGCTGTCCTGCCCTGACAGAACTAAAGTCTCTGTAAATCGTTGCGCCCACTTGCCCAGCCCTTCTTGTTCTTCTGTCTTAGAAACGACAGGAGGAGAGGGATTAACAACGTGGAAAAGAAGAAACAAAAGGCATTGCTGTTGTCCAAGTGAGAGCTGAAGAACGGCCCCACTTGCCTGGGAGTCATTTCGATGGCCTGCAGGTCTAAGAGATTCTGGTCATGCAGAATGCACCAGAGTTGACAAGAGAAAAACAGTTTCTCTCTGACCTTGTGGACCTTGCTAATCCCACTGTGAGTGTGTCAAGGCCAGAAGGGGCAAAGTGGTCTCAGGTCGGAAAGGATTATCTCCATCGCAGTCACAGAGCCATGGTTTTCTACACACAGTTGGTTTCCTTATTCTTCTGACTGTGGAATTTGGAGTCAGAAGAGCTGGATGAAAATCCTGACTCTAGGTGGCTTGGGGTATTGAGAGTCAGGCGGAGAGAGGGGAGGTCTTCGATTCAAGGAGGACCCCAGACACTTCCTAGCTGCCTAACCATGGAGAAGTCACTTCGCCTGCATTCTCTAGCCCTTACTGCTCTTTGGCCTCAGAACCAAAGCCTAAGACAGATCCCAAGATTTAAAGCAAAGGGTAATTTTGGTTTCCTTTCGTTTTTCATCCTTAATCGGCCATCTACTACCAATGGGATCACAGGCGAAGCCAACAAACCTATCTAAGCCTCAGCTTCGTTCTCTGGTGCAGAGGTGGCTGGGGTAGGGAACCGCTAACAAATCTGTCCTCTGGAGAACTTTTGCTCACCTTCAGGGTGGGCGGTGAGGGGGTGGGGGGTAAGGTGGGGCATTTTATAACTGTTAACACTGGGAGAGGACCAGCAATATCTCCCCTCGGGGGGGGGGCACCAACACAAATGAGGACAATCCCATAGAGCCTGACTAAAAAGTATCCTGGCCTTGCCCTCTTCCACATGCAGGTATGTTTCTTTCTCAAGCTTTTCACTTTGGTTTAGAACATCCATCCATCCTGCACTAATGGCTCCAGTGTCTTTGCTGTCCAGGAGTGAGCTCTGGCAGCATCAAATGAAAGGAACACCAGCTGAACATGGGCACGTGCCAGCTAGGACCCTGTTCAGGGCTGTCCCAAGGAAATAGCAAAAGGAAGCCCCCTCTTCTCAATGTCTGCTTTGCCCCCTATTAGAGTAGGTGATGGGACAGATGGTTGGAGATAATGCAGGATGCCTGACAGTGATCAGATCTACCAGTGCAGAGAGGCTCCTTAAACACTGAGAGCTCAACATGGTCTGGCTCACGCAGGCCACAGAGGACTCAAAACCAGGTCCTGCTGACTTCTTCCTGAGCTTGTCACCGGACTTCTCTTACTGGACAGAAAGCCCAAGGTAGCCACTCTACCTGAAAGCATGGCAAACGTGTAGGTTACGGTGGCAGCTTCCCTCATATCCACCACAGTTGAAAAGAACAACTCCACCTTTTCGGAAAAGCAAATACAACCAAGACAAGGTCCACGAGCACTCTTAGCTCTTCATGACCACTTAGAATATGGCCCATCAGGAAACCAAAAACATTTCCAAAGGGCTTTGACAGGAAGGACTCCATCCTTGAGATTACAGGTCCCTGGAGCCAATGATTCCAGAATGTCACCGGTACCACTGACAAAGAGCTGAAAGGAATGAGGGATCCCTTACCGTTCCAAGTGTGCTTCATCCAGGTTCTTAAAGTCAATTAAGGGATTTCTGAGACGATCCTGGGTCAACTCAAGATCCTCGGTTTCCAACGCCTGGTTAAGCAGAGCAACGGCTGACACCTTCTCTACTGTCGTGGACAGCTCCTCGGGGGCCAAGTAGTACTGGAGCAAAACATATGTCCTTCAGGAGAATTGTCACGGCATTATACAAAGTATCAATTCTTAAAATCCCCACGAAACACAAACACGAAAAACCTGCTTGAAACACCTTGCTGCCAAAGGTGCCATGGTCACAATTGAAGAAAAGGAAGTCAATAGATAGGTGGATGGGAAGAAGAACAAGGATGCATAAGAAGGAATGCCAGTGTAGTCCCTAATATTGCCAACAGCTGATAATTCGACAAGCTGACTATCAGGGCCACACGGGATGATAAGCTGGCAAGTAGCTGTGCTATTACTCCCGACAGAGTGCTTGCAGAAAGAGAAAGGCTTTTTCTTCAACCCTTACCTTCTCTTGTGACACCGATAGAGTGCTTAGGTTCCAAGGTAAAAGAATGCGAAGGCCTAGGCGACGGGGCTTCGGGACCTTCAGTAAGGTCACAGAGCCCTAACGTTTCAGGGTATCGCCCCGGGCCGGTGTTCCTCCGGCTTGCCTCACTGACTGTTCCATCTCAGTCTGTTTGGTCAATCCCTTCCCTTCTGTCTTGGAATCAATGCTCAGGAGGGCTTCCAAGGCAGAAAAGGGGTAAGTAAGGGCTAGGCCATTGGCGTGAAGCTCACGATCAGCCAGCTACCAAAGGCAACCAGGCCACACGGGAACCGAAGTCTGCAGGACCCCCGGTCCAATGCTCCCTCCACGGGACCAGCCGTCATGGCAGTCCGGACGACGCAGTGCCTATGCTTTCTGGGGAATCACTACTTTAAGTGAAGGGCAACTAGATCCTATGGATGGCCGCAAAGTCCCAGCAGCTTTCTTCCCCTTCTGCCATGATCTCAGAGCAACACCTCATTTTCAAGTGGATTCTGCCCTTCCCAAGCACTGCTCCAGCCTCTGAGTCACTCATGCAGCCACAGACCTCCTGCACTTACCAAAGAGCTCTGTTCCTGAAGGTTGAACAGTTCATCCTGATACAGAACAGCAGCAAAGGGATGGACGGTCGGGAGCTGGGCCTCAGGTTTCATGAGTGCCATCACGGTGTTACTGGGAATACCTTCCCGAATCACAGCATTGATCTCATCGACAGCAGCGAGCCCTGGAGGACAAGGAGGCAGTCAGATGGCAGTCAGAATCACACTTTATGTACTTGCTGGTGTTTCCCCTTGAATCGCTCAGGGATTGGGGGTTTAACGATCACTACTCTTCCGGGCAGCACCAGCCTAGCCAATCACCACTTACCCTGACCACGGAGAGGTCTACAATACCTAGACCACATCAGAGATGAATGATCCTTGATGGAAAGGGGCAGATGGCGTGTCTCAGCCTTCCGGCACAACAAAAGGGGCCAAATAGTTGCGGAGCAGCTACAGTGGACAAGGTCACAGATTTCATCCCATGGGAGTTGGGGAGGTTTCAAACCATGAGAAGCCCCCCGAGCCTCATGAATGGACTCGCACGAAAGTCCTCCACAAAAACAATGTCAAAAGCAGAAGGCAGAAAGAGGAAAAGGATGCCACACAACTTCAGGGGACTTGAGGGAACAAAAGTCTATCACCTCGCACTTCCTTCACAAAATGACATCACTTACTGTTGATTTTGTTGATGCTCCCTTGGATTTCAACTTGGGTCAGGAGCTCCTCCCTTGCATCTCTTTCCTCCTCAGAAAGGATATACTGAAAAAACAACAACTTCAATGGTTGCAGCCCAAAAGCAAACAGGCTTTCAAGAGTTCAGTCCTTCAGGGAATACCTTTCCCAATGGGCCACCGATTCTCACGTCCAACATGGGCTCGATAGATTACAGAATCAAAATGCACTTTGGTTTTTGTTGAACAGTGTTTGTAAAACCACATTTCTTTTCTCCTTCCATTGTTTCTCCTGTCTAGTTCTGTACGTTTCTATTTGGGATGTTGTTGGCAAAGATGCTGGACTGCTTGGCCACTCCTCCAATACAACTTGGAGAGAAAGTTCTACAGAGACCTACTTTTCTCTTGTAATCATCCTCTCAGAGCTCATAGCCTGGGCTTATTCTACAAAGCTGAGACTTTTATCACCCACATCAATCCCAACTAGAAAAATCTAATCATGGGAGGCAGGCATGATCTGGTGCTTTCGGGGGAACAGAACGAATCCTGGATGCAAGTTCTGGCCATATGGGGGAGAGGAAGGCAAGGAAGGGAACTTAAGCCTTGTCACTGAAAAACTGTTGCATGAAGTACACATTTTGATGCCTGTGATTTCATGCAGGAAGAAGTTTAAGGAGAAATATAGCGAGGATTGAGAATATTCTCAAGGAACAACATGAGGAGCACATGGGGATTCCTTGAAAACTAGGGTTGGGCAGTGATTCTAGGTCAGTGATGGTTGAGTCTTTTGGAAACTTTTGGAAACACTTTTGGGAACTGTGCGGTGCCTTCCCCCACCCCACCTCCAGACTTGGTGCCCGGATCCCCATCCCCTGTTTTGCCCTGCCCACACTGCAACAATGTGTCACATCCCTCTCCCCAGCATTGGACAGAGGGGCTTTGGGGGGGGGGGATGAGGGCTCCCAGCTGGCTGGAGCCTGGGCAAGCCAACTCCTGTAGCCATAGGGACCTGCCCTTGCACCCAGCTGCGTTGGGGGCTGGCTGAGTGAGGGGGCTGCTGCCTGGCCGTGGGCTGAGCAGGTGGCGCAAGCCCAGAGGGTAGTCAACTCAGAGACCCTGCTCCCCGCACTCACCATTTGGGAGTGGGGCCAGCACCCAGCCAGCCCATGCCTGGAGAAAGCTACCTCCTGAGGCCAGGGACCTTCGCCTACACCCAGTCCCGCCTGCCTATTGGGCTGCCATTCCCATGGGGTGGGAGCAGGGGCCAGAGGGAGCCTGGTTACCCTTTGGTGGCTGAGGTCACCCCCCACACTGCCACCTGGCAGGGAAGGACAGAAGAAAGTGGAGATCTTTTCAGGGCTGTGGGCGGCCTCTGCTCTACGGGAGGGGATACACCAACACCTTCCCCAAGCCAAGTAGCCCCGAAGCCCAGACAGAGGGGGGACAAAGGGAAGGTTTACCCTGAACTCAGAGGTAGGAAAGCAACTCTGCAGAGGAACCATCCTCCACACCCACATCCAAGGAGAGGTCTCTGGGTGCCGTCTTTGGCACACGAGCCATAGGTTCACCAGCACGCTTCTAGCTGTTGCAAAGTAAAGGACTCCCCAATCTTTCTATTGCAACCATATCTCCTAGTACTTTTCTGGTGAGCTTTGACAAAACTGCAAGTTCCTCATGCATTTGAGACCTTCTTTTACCTCATTATCTACTTTCAAATCCTCTTCTCTGTGCCCTGGCTTGTTTCCTACTAAGAAGTAAGACTTCAAATATCTCCCTGGTAGTCACTGTTTATCAGCTGACAACTGTTCTATTTCCAGCACCCAGGAACACCCTTAACTATGTTTTATGTTTAATCATTAGCGAATAAAGTACCTTCTCTTCTTTCTGCTGTATGGCTTCCCAAAGTTCCTTTTGATAATTCGCAGCCAGGTTATCATCCACAGACGTTAAAGCGGCTTTGGGATTCTTGAGAGTTACAAGAGTCTCTTCTGCGATGCCCTTCTTAATGGCTTCATTGATGGCAATGACTGCAGCATGCACTGAACATGGGAGAGGAATAGAAGGCATTTGTTTTTAAAGCCACCAAAGCTAATGAGAGAAACATTGGGATGAAAAAAGCCGGCCTCCTTTTACCTTAAATGATTGTCCACATTAAACTAAATTAGAATGACTTTGCATTCAATGTCTTGGGTGTGTGTGGGGGGCTGCGGAGGGGGGGTGTCCATTTTTGAGCCCTTACCTTCTGTCTGAGACTCAATACTATGTATTAGTTGCCAGGCAGAAGAGCGGGAAGGCCTAGGCAATTGTGGCAAAGAGAATTGACCAGGGTCACACAGCTAGGACCTGTCCCCAGTCACCTTGTAACTCAGCATACCTCCTGTCTCCAAGCCTTTTCTGTCCACTGAGTCCCTTAGCTGCCCTGAAGCTGTTGGTCCAGAAGTCTACAAATATTGAGATTATGTGCTCAGCGTTACATAGCTGAAAACGATCTGAGGCCGTGGTCTATACACAATAGGCCATATGGCTTTCATGGCTGTTGCTTGTTAAGAACTACCATCATTACGACATTTCCCACTTTCCTACATCCTCTTGTTTTCTTGGTTTGGCTGATGATGACTGTAAAAGGAATAATCTACATGCTCTCATTGGTTGCAAAGAGGAAATTAAAGCTCTGCCTATGTTAGCTGAGCTTCATCCTTGATAATTGACATAGAAACTGCTTCTCAGTTCCAGGATTCTTGTCGCTGAGGACAACAATTGAGAGGGAACTTAAAAACGAGTGAACCTCCAAGGATATTTAGCGAGGCTACAGGAAAGCAGAAGCGATTTGTGCAAGCCATTTCAAAGCTTTTGGCCTGAGTTGGGGGTGGGGTGGAATTGCTTGACCAATAAGGGCCCTTTCCACTCTCAATCAGAGGCTGCCTTGATGCAGGGAAATGTTAGACGAGATTTCCACCCAAGGTCTTCTTGCCCAAATCCAACACTAGGCTCTCTACGCAACACAGGCAATTTGCCTGGCAGATTCCGCAAATTCCTGAGCAATGGAAGAATGGGAAAATAACCCTGTGGTGCCTAAAAGGGGCAACCTCGGGGTTCGGGAGGCTGGGCATGTTACAAAAGAACAAAAACAAGACAACCCATGACGAAGCCGTACAATATTGGGCTCTCCATCTTTTTCAACATCAAGGTTTACGAAAAAAAGATGCTCAAATTCCGTTTCAGTCCTGTCTCACAGAAAACTGTCAATCAGCACTAACCCTGACCAGGCAGGGCTACAAGACCCTGACCATATCAGAGATGAGTGATCCTTGATGAAAAGATGAAGATGGTGTCTCAGGCAACCTGCCCATCAAAAGGGGCCAAAAAGATTTGGAGCAGCTACAGCTGACAAGGTGACACATAGCATTGCAAGAGAGCAGGGCACATGTCAAAGCTCGAGAAGAGCCCAAAGACTTAAACATCGACGCACATGGACGTCCGCCAACAAAACTACGGCGAAAGCATGAGACGAGAAGAGGAAAAGGATGCCTCACAACCTCTGAGACTTGAGAGAAATGATGATGAGTGGCTGCTGACAAGTCAAAGAAGGGGAAACCAGGGCATGGATGATTTCATTACAAAGATGAGAGGTGGGAAAGGCAAATATAACAACATAAACCTGGAAATATCCCACAGAGGACCTGAGAGCTGCAAAGTCCTGCAAAACCCTCCCAAAACAGATTAAGAAATTGAGGCCCATGGAGAACAAATCATTTTTCCAACAGTCCCAAAGGCCTTAGTGGCATAGCTGGGACCAGAAATGCAGACTCCTGATTTTGATCCATTTTGATCCTCGCAGGAATCTAAGGTTACTGACTCAAGGAAAGGGAACAAGAATACATTCTGCCCCTACTAGGTGACACGCAGTGTGCTGCTCGGTGCTGCATAAATATCATCTCCCTTTCATCCTGACCACAACCCTGAGAGGTAGCTACTATTATTTCCCCCATATTGGCGTGGAGGAACCTCGGCCAGAGGCTCAATCATTGGCCCAGGGGCATATCACGAGGCAGTAGCTGAGACATGACTTGAACTCCAGCCTTCCTCACTATGCAGTCAGCACTTTACGCACTGAGCCACACATCAGATATTTCCTCATTATTCCAGAATGTTTCCTCGGCCGAGGAAGACTTTAGTCCAATATCCCGCATCCTGTACATTTCTATCACCATCTGTGATGAAAATGATGAACAGAGCGCCACGGCCAAGAGGATGCAGTTATAGTCATTGCCATGAAAAAGTCACCTTTCGATATCATCTAGAGGGGAAGGTCAGTGGCTGTGGATAAGAGTGAGGAACCTGGACTTGAGAAGCCCTGGATTCAGATCCGGCATCACATACTTTCCTACCTTTTCCTAACCTTGCGAAAGTCATGGAACTCCACTTGCCTAGCCCTTACCGCTCTGCTGCCTGGCAACCAATATTTGTATTGATTCACTTTCCATGAACTAAGACAAAAATCATGCAATAAGACCCATTAGGACAAGTTCCCCACACCCCAAATAGGACTGGAGTTAAAAATTGAGGAAACCATTGGCTAAAGGTCAAGCCTCGAATTATCCAGAAGACCGACATTCGCAAGCATTCTGCAAAACCAAACTGACTGCACTTACTTTCTTCTCCTTGAATTTCAGCTTCTTGAATTTCCTCATTGACCCTATCGATTTGATTCTGCATTTCATCCCTCCTCAGGTTATCCTGTCCTTGAGATGAGGCTTCTCTTTTGATGGACATGAGCCTGCTAGCGTACCTGGGGAAGACAAAAGTCACCAAACATCCATTATCTTTAAATGTCCCTTTCAGTTGACGAAACACGACAGATACTGGGAGAGCGACCTATGGGAAGAGTAGGAGAACAGGCAGGCAGCAGGGTTTGTCGCCCTTCCGTGACATTCACCCGAGAAGCATGTATAAAACGATGACGTTGCAAAGGGAAAAGCCCTGTGGGGACTCGAGTGTCTAGAGGACGCCATGGCCACCCCAAAGAGCCTCTGACCACAAGGAACCCGCACCTCCGTAGGACTTACACAGGGATGGACAGCTATTTACAGCACACAGAAAATGACTTCCAGGTGGGGGCATGCCCACAAAGGGAAGGCTCAGGGAAGGGACGTCTCGCGTAGCTGTCCTGCCCTGACAGAACTAAAGTCTCTGTAAATCGTAGCGCCCACTTGCCCAGCCCTTCTTGTTCTTCTGTCTTAGAAACGACAGGAGGAGAGGGATTAACAACATGGAAAAGAAGAAACAAAAGGCATTGCTGTTGTCCAAGTGAGAGCTGAAGAACGGCCCCACTTGCCTGGGAGTCATTTCGATGGCCTGCAGATCTAAGAGATTCTGGGCATGCAGAATCCACCAGAGATGACAAGAGAAAAGCAGTTTCTCTCTGACCTTGTGGACCTGGCTAATCCCACTGTGAGAGTGTCAAGGCCAGAAGGGGCAAAGTGGTCTCAGGTCGGAAAGGATTATCTCCATCGCAGTCACAGAGCCATGGTTTTCTACACACAGTTGGTTTCCTTATTCTTCTGACTGTGGAATTTGGAGTCAGAAGAGCTGGATGAAAATCCTGACTGTAGGTGGCTTGGGGTATTGAGAGTCAGGCTGAGAGAGGGGAGGTCTTCGATTCAAGGAGGACCCCAGACACTTCCTAGCTGCCTAACCATGGAGAAGTCACTTCGCCTGCATTCTCTAGCCCTTACTTCTCTTTTGCCTCAGAACCAAAGCCTAAGACAGATCCCAAGATTTAAAGCAAAGGGTAATTTTGGTTTGCTTTCGTTTTTCACCCTTAATCGGCCATCTACTACCAATGGGATCACAGGCGAAGCCAACAAACCTATCTAAGCCTCAGCTTCCTTCTCTGGTGCAGAGGTGGCTGGGGTAGGGGATCCCTAACAAATCTGTCCTCTGGAGAACTTTTGCTCACCTTCAGGGTGGGCGGTGAGGGGATGGGGGGTAAGGTGGGGCATTTTATAACTGTTAACACTGGGAGAGGACCAGCAATATCTCCCCTCGGGGGGGGCACCAACACAAATGAGGACAATCCCGTAGAGCCTGAATAAAAAGTATCCGGGCCTTGCCCTCTTCCACATGCAGGTATGTTTCTTTCTCAAACTTTTCACTTTGGTTTAGAACATCCATCCATCCTGCACTAATGGCTCCAGTGTCTTTGCTGTCCAGGAGTGAGTTCTGGCAGCATCAAATGAAAGGAACAGCAGCTGAACATGGGCACGTGCCAGCAAGGACCCTGTTCAGGGCTGTCCCAAGGAAATAGCAAAAGGAAGCCCCCTCTTCTCAATGTCTGCTTTGCCCCCTATTAGAGTAGGTGATGGGACAGATGGTTGGAGATAATGCAGGATGCCTGACAGTGATCAGATCTACCAGTGCAGAGAGGCGCCTTAAACACTGAGAGCTCAACATGGTCTGGCTCACGCAGGCCACAGAGGACTCAAAAGCAGGTCCTGCTGACTTCTTCCTGAGCTTGTCACAGGACCTCTCTTACTGGACAGAAAGCCCAAGGTAGCCACTCTACCTGAAAGCATGGCAAAGGTGTAGGTTACGGTGGCAGCTTCCCTTATATCCCCCACAGTTGAAAGGAACAAGTCCACCTTTTCGGAAAAGCAAATACAACCAAGACAACGTCCACGAGCACTCTTAGCTCTTCATGACCACTTAGAATATGGCCGATCAGGAAACCAAAAACATTTCCAAAGGGCTTTGCCAGGAAGGACTCCATCCTTGAGATTACAGGTCCCTGGAGCCAATGATTCCAGAATGTCAGCGGTACCCCTGACAAAGAGCTGAAAGGAATGAGGGATCCCTTACCGTTCCAAGTGTGCTTCATCCAGGTTATTGAAGTCAATTGAGGGATTTCTGAGACGATCCTGGGTCAACTCAAGATCCTCGGTTTCCAACGCCTGGTTAAGCAGAGCAACGGCTGACACCTTCTCTACTGTCGTGGACAGCTCCTCGGGGGCCAAGTAGTACTGGAACAAAACATATGTCCTTCAGGAGAATTGTCACGGCATTATACAAAGTATCAATTCTTAAAATCCCCACGAAACACAAAAACGAAAAACCTGCTTGAAACACCTTGCTGCCAAAGGTGCCATGGTCACAATTGAAGAAAAGGAAGTCAATAGGTAGGTGGATGAGAAGAAGAACAAGGATGCATGAGAAGGAATGCCAGTGTAGTCCCTAATATTGCCAACAGCTGATAATTCGACAAGCTGACTATCAGGGCCACACGGGATGATAAGCTGGCAACTAGCTGTGCTATTACTCCCGACAGAGTGGTTGCAGAAAGAGAAAGGCTTTTTCTCCAACCCTTACCTTCTCTTGTGACACCCATAGAGTGCTTAGGTTCCAAGGTAAAAGAATGCGAAGGCCTAGGCGACGGGGCTTCGGGACCTTCAGTAAGGTCACAGAGCCCTAACGTTTCAGGGTATCGCCCCGGGCCGGTGTTCCTCCGGCTTGCCTCACTGACTGTTCCATCTCAGTCTGTTTGGTCAATCCCTTCCCTTCTGTCTTGGAATCAATGCTCAGGAGAGCTTCCAAGGCAGAAAAGGGGTAAGTAAGGGCTGGGCCATTGGCGTGAAGCTCGCGATCAGCCAGCTACCAAAGGCAACCAGGCCACACGGGAACCGATGTCTGCAGGACCCCCGGTCCAATGCTCCCTCCAGGGGACCAGCCGTCATGGCAGTCCGGACGACGCATTGCCTATGCTTTCTGGGGAATCACTACTTTAAGTGAAGGGCAACTAGATCCTATGGATGGCCGCAAAGTCCCAGCAGCTTTCTTCCCCTTCTGCCATGATCTCAGAGCTACACCTCATTTTCAAGTGGATTCTGCCCTTCCCAAGCAATGCTCCAGCCTCCGAGTCACTCATGCAGCCACAGACCTCCTGCACTTACCAAAGAGCTCTGTTCCTGAAGGTTGAACAGTTCATCCTGATACAGAACAGCAGCAAAGGGATGGACGGTCGGGAGCTGGGCCTCAGGTTTCATGAGTGCCATCACGGTGTTACTGGGATGACCTTCCCGAATCACAGCATTGATCTCATCGACAGCAGCGACCCCTGGAGGACAAGGAGGCAGTCAGATGGCAGTCAGAATCACACTTTATGTACTTGCTGGTGTTTCCCCTTGAATCGCTCAGGGATTGGGGGTTTAACGATCACTACTCTTCCGGGCAGCACCAGCCTAGCCAATCACCACTTACCCTGACCACGGAGAGGTCTACAATACCTAGACCACATCAGAGATGAATGATCCTTGATGGAAAGGGGCAGATGGCGTGTCTCAGCCTTCTGGCACAACAAAAGGGGCCAAATAGTTGCGGAGCAGCTACAGTGGACAAGGTCACAGATTTCATCCCATGGGAGTTGGGGAGGTTTCAAACCATGAGAAGCCCCCGAGCCTCATGAATGGACTCGCACGAAAGTCCTCCACAAAAACAATGTCAAAAGCAGAAGGCAGAAAGAGGAAAAGGATGCCACACAACTTCAGGGGACTTGAGGGAACAAAAGTCTATCACCTCGCACTTCCTTCACAAAATGACATCACTTACTGTTGATTTTGTTGATGCTCCCTTGGATTTCAACTTGGGTCAGGAGCTCCTCCCTTGCATCTCTTTCCTCCTCAGAAAGGATATACTGAAAAAACAACAACTTCAATGGTTGCAGCCCCAAAACAAACAGGCTTTCAAGAGTTCAGTCCTTCAGGGAATACCTTTCCCAATGGGCCACCGATTCTCACGTCCAACATGGGCTCGACAGATACAGAATCAAAATGCACTTTGGTTCTTGTTGAACAGTGTTTGTAAAACCACATTTCTTTTCTCCTTCCATTGTTTCTCCTGTCTAGTTCTGCACGCTTCTATTTGGGATGTTGTTGGCAAAGATGCTGGACTGCTTGGCCACTCCTCCAATAAAACTTGGAGAGAAAGTTCTACAGAGAGCTACTTTTCTCTTGTAATCATCCTCTCAGAGCTCATAGCCTGGGCTTATTCTACAAAGCTGAGACTTTTATCACCCACATCAATCCCAACTAGAAAAATTTAATCATGGGAGGCAGGCATGATCTGGTGCTTTCTGGGGAACAGAACGAATCCTGGATTCAAGTTCTGGCCATATGGGGGAGAGGAAGGCAAGGAAGGGAATTTAAGCCTTGTCACTGAAAAACTGTTGCATGAAGTACACATTTTGATGCCTGTGATTTCATGCAGGAAGAACTTTAAGGAGAAATATAGTGAGGATTGAGAATATTCTCAAGGAACAACATGAGGAGCACATGGGGATTCCTTGAAAACTAGGGTTGGGCAGTGATTCTAGGTCAGTGATGGTTGAGTCTTTTGGAAACTTTTGGAAAGGCTTTTGAGAACTGTGCGGTGCCTTCCCCCACCCCACCTCCAGACTTGGTGCCCGGATCCCCATCCCCTGCTTTGCCCTGCCCACACTGCAACAATGTGTCACATCCCTCTCCCCAGAATTGGACAGTGGGGCTTTGGGGGGGGATGAGGGCACCCAGCTGGCTGGAGCCTGGGCAAGCCAACTCCTGTAGCCATAGGGACCTGCCCTTGCACCCAGCTGCGTTGGGGGCTGGCTGAGTGAGGGGGCTGCTGCCTGGCCGTGGGCTGAGCAGGTGGCGCAAGCCCAGAGGGAAGTCAACTCAGAGACCCTGCTCCCCGCACTCACCATTTGGGAGTGGGGCCAGCACCCAGCCAGCCCATGCCTGGAGAAAGCTACCTCCTGAGGCCAGGGACCTTCCCCTACACCCAGTCCCGCCTGCCTATTGGGCTGCCATTCCCATGGGGTGGGAGCAGGGGCCAGAGGGAGCCTGGTTACCCTTTGGTGGCTAAGGTCACCCCCCACACTGCCACGTGGCAGGGAAGGACAGAAGAAAGTGGAGATCTTTTCAGGGCTGTGGGCGGCCTCTGCTCTATGGGAGGGGATACACCAACACCTTCCCCAAGCCAAGCAGCCCCGAAGCCCAGACAGGGGGGACAAAGGGAAGGTTTACCCTGAACTAGAGGCAGGAAAGCAACTCTGCAGAGGAACCATCCTCCACACCCACATCCAAGGAGAGGTCTCTGGGTGCCGTCTTTGGCACACGAGCCATAGGTTCACCAGCACGCTTCTAGCTGTTGCAAAGTAAAGGACTCCCCAATCTTTCTATTGCAACCATATCTCCTAGTACTTTTCTGGTGAGCTTTGACAAAACTGCAAGTTCCTCATGCATTTGAGACCTTCTTTTACCTCATTATCTACTTTCAAATCCTCTTCTCTGTGCCCTGGCTTGTTTCCTACTAAGAAGTAAGACTTCAAATATCTCCCTGGTAGTCACTGTTTATCAGCTGACAACTGTTCTATTTCCAGCACCAAGGAACACCCTTAACTATGTTTTACGTTTAATCATTAGCGAATAAAGTACCTTTTCTTCTTTCTGCTGTATGGCTTCCCAAAGTTCCTTTTGATAATTCGCAGCCAGGTTATCATCCACAGACGTTAAAGCGGCTTTGGGATTCTTGAGAGTTACAAGAGTCTCTTCTGCGATGCCCTTCTTAATGGCTTCAATGATGGCAATGACTGCAGCATGCACTGAACATGGGAGAGGAATAGAAGGCATTTGTTTTTAAAGCCACCAAAGCTAATGAGAGAAACATTGGGATGAAAAAAGCCGGCCTCCTTTTACCTTAAATGATTGTCCACATTAAACTAAATTAGAATGACTTTGCATTCAATGTCTTGGGTGTGTGTGGGGGGCCAAGGAGGGGGGGTGTCCATTTTTGAGCCCTTACCTTCTGTCTGAGACTCAATACTATGTATTAGTTGCCAGGCAGAAGAGCGGGAAGGCCTAGGCAATTGTGGCAAAGAGAATTGACCAGGGTCACACAGCTAGAACCTGTCCCCAGTCACCTTGGAACTCAGCACACCTCCTGTCTCCAAGCCTTTTCTGTCTACTGAGTCCCTTAGCTGCCCCAAAGCTGTTGGTCCAGAAGTCTACAAATATTGAGATTATGTGCTCAGCGTTACATAGCTGAAAACGATCTGAGGCCGTGGTCTATACACAATAGGCCATATGGCTTTCATGGCTGTTGCTTGTTAAGAACTACCATCATTACGACATTTCCCACTGTCCTACATCCTCTTGTTTTCTTGGTTTGGCTGATGATGACTGTAAAAGGAATAATCTACATGCTCTCATGGGTTGCAAAGAGGAAATTAAAGCTCTGCCTATGTTAGCTGAGCTTCATCCTTGATAATTGACATAGAAACTGCTTCTCAGTTCCAGGAATCTTGTCGCTGAGGACAACAATTGAGAGGGAACTTAAAAAATGAGTGAACCTCCAAGGATATTTAGGGAGGCTACAGGAAAGCAGAAGCCATAGAGTATTTGTGCAAGCCATTTCAAAGCTTTTGGCCTGAGTTGGGGGTGGGGTGGAATTGCTTGACCAATAAGGGCCCTTTCCACTCTCAATCAGAGGCTGCCTTGATGCAGGGAAATGTTAGAGGAGATTTCACCCAAGGTCTTCTTGCCCAAATCCAACACTAGGCTCTCTACGCAACACAGGCAATTTGCATGGCAGATTCCGCAAATTCCTGAGCAATGGAAGAATGGGAAAATAACCCTGTGGTGCCTAAAAGGGGCAACCTCGGGGTTCGGGAGGCTGGGCATGTTACAAAAGAACAAAAACAAGACAAACCATGACGAAGCCGTACAATATTGGGCTCTCCATCTTTTTCAACATCAAGGTTTAGGAAAAAAAATGCTCAAATTCCGTTTCAGTCCTGTCTCACAGAAAACTGTCAGTCAGCACTAACCCTGACCAGGCAGGGCTACAAGACCCTGACCATATCAGAGATGAGTAATCCTTGATGAAAAGATGAAGATGGTGTCTCAGGCAACCTGCCCATCAAAAGGGGCCAAAAAGATTTGGAGCAGCTACAGCTGACAAGGTGACACATAGCATTGCAAGAGAGCAGGGCACATGTCAAAGCTCGAGAAGAGCCCAAAGCCTTGAACATCGACGCACATGGACGTCCGCCAACAAAACTACGGCGAAATCATGAGACGAGAAGAGGAAAAGGATACCTCACTACCTCTGCGACTTGAGAGAAATGATGATGAGTGGCTGCTGACAAGTCAAAGAAGGGGAAACCAGGGCAGGGATGATTTCATTACAAAGATGAGAGGTGGGAAAGGCAAATATAACAACATAAACCTGGAAATATCCCACAGAGGACCTGAGAGCTGCAAAGTCCTGCAAAACCCTCCCAAAACAGATTAAGAAATTGAGGCCCATGGAGAACAAATCATTTTTCCAACAGTCCCAAAGGCCTTAGTGGCATAGCTGGGACCAGAAATGCAGACTCCTGATTTTGATCCATTTTGATCCTCGCAGGAATCTAAGGTTACTGACTCAAGGAAAGGGAACAAGAATACATTCTGCCCCTACTAGGTGACACGCAGTGTGCTGCTCGGTGCTGCATAAATATCATCTCCCTTTCATCCTGACCACAACCCTGAGAGGTAGCTACTATTATTTCCCCCATATTGGCGTGGAAGAACCTCGGCCAGAGGCTCAATCATTGGCCCAGGGGCATATCACGAGGCAGTAGCTGAGACATGACTTGATCTCCAGCCTTCCTCACTATGCAGTCAGCACTTTAGGCACTGAGCCACACATCAGATATTTCCTCATTATTCCAGAATGTTTCCTCGGCCGAGGAAGACTTTAGTCCAATATCCCGCATCCTTTACATTTCTATCCTCATCTGTGATCAAAATGATGAACAGAGAGCCACGGCCAAGAGGATGCAGTTATAGTCATTGCCATGAAAAAGTCACCTTTCGAAATCATCTAGAGGGGAAGGTCAGTGGCTGTGGATAAGAGTGAGGAACCTGGACTTGAGAAGCCCTGGATTCAGATCCGGCATCACATACTTTCCTACCTTTTCCTAACCTTGCGAAAGTCAAGGAACTCCACTTGCCTAGCCCTTACCGCTCTGCTGCCTGGCAACCAATATTTGTATTGATTCACTTTCCATGAACTAAGACAAAAATCATGTAATAACACACATTAGGACAAGTTCCCCACACCCCCAAATAGGACTGGAGTTAAAAATTGAGGAAAACATTGGCTAAAGGTCAAGCCTCCAATTATCCAGAAGACCGACATTCGCAAGCATTCTGCAAAACCAAACTGACTGCACTTACTTTCTTCTGCTTGAATTTCAGCTTCTTGAATTTCCTCATTGACCCTATCGATTTGATTCTGCATTTCGTCCGGCCTCAGGTTATCCTGTCCTTGAGATGAGGCTTCCTTTTTGATGGACATGAGCCTGCTAGCGTACCTGGGGACGACAAAAGTCACCAAACATCCATTATCTTTAAATGTCCCTTTCAGTTGACGAAACACGACAGACACTGGGAGAGCGACCTATGGGAAGATTAGGAGAACAGGCAGGCAGCAGGGTTTGTCGCCCTTCCGTGACATTCACCCGAGAAGCATGTGTAAAACGATGACGTTGCAAAAGGAAAAGCCCTGTGGGGACTCGAGTGTCTAGAGGACGCCATGGCCACCCCAAAGAGCCTCTGACCACAAGGAACCCGCACCTCCGTAGGACTTACACAGGGATGGACAGCTATTTACAGCACACAGAAAATGACTTCCAGGTGGGGGCATGCCCACAAAGGGAAGGCTCAGGGAAGGGACGTCTCGCGTAGCTGTCCTGCCCTGACAGGACTAAAGTCTCTGTAAATCGTTGTGCCCACTTGCCCAGCCCTTCTTGTTCTTCTGTCTTAGAAACGACAGGAGGAGAGGGATTAACAACATGGAAAAGAAGAAAAAAAAGGCATTGCTGTTGTCCAAGTGAGAGCTGAAGAACGGCCCCACTTGCCTGGGAGTCATTTCGATGGCCTGCAGATCTAAGAGATTCTGGGCATGCAGAATGCACCAGAGTTGACAAGAGAAAAGCAGTTTCTCTCTGACCTTGTGGACCTGGCTAATCCCACTCTGAGAGTGTCAAGGCCAGAAGGGGCAAAGTGGTCTCAGGTCGGAAAGGTTTATCTCCATCGCAGTCACAGAGCCATGGTTTTCTACACACAGTTGGTTTCCTTATTCTTCTGACTGTGGAATTTGGAGTCAGAAGAGCTGGATGAAAATCCTGACTCTAGGTGGCTTGGGGTATTGAGAGTCAGGCTGAGAGAGGGGAGGACTTCGATTCAAGGAGGACCCCAGACACTTCCTAGCTGCCTAACCATGGAGAAGTCACTTCGCCTGCATTCTCTAGCCCTTACTGCTCTTTGGCCTCAGAACCAAAGCCTAAGACAGATCGCAAGATTTAAAGCAAAGGGTTATATTGGTTTTCTTTCGTTTTTCATCCTTAATCGGCCATCTACTACCAATGGGATCACAGGCGAAGCCAACAAACCTATCTAAGCCTCAGCTTCCTTCTCTGGTGCAGAGGTGGCTGGGGTAAGGAACCGCTAACAAATCTGTCCTCTGGAGAACTTTTGCTCACCTTCAGGGTGGGCGGTGAGGGGATGGGGGGTAAGGTGGGGCATTTTATAACTGTTAACACTGGGAGAGGACCAGCAATATCTCCCCTCGGGGGGGTCACCAACACAAATGAGGACAATCCCGTAGAGCCTGACTAAAAAGTATCCTGGCCTTGCCCTCTTCCACATGCAGGTATGTTTCTTTCTCAAACTTTTCACTTTGGTTTAGAACATCCATCCATCCTGCACTAAAGGCTCCAGTGTCTTTGCTGTCGAGGAGTGAGTTCTGGCAGCATCAAATGAAAGGAACAGCAGCTGAACATGGGCACGTGCCAGCTAGGACCCTGTTCAGGGCTGTCCCAAGGAAATAGCAAAAGGAAGCCCCCTCTTCTCAATGTCTGCTTTGCCCCGTATTAGAGCAGGTAATGGGACAGATGGTTGGAGATAATGCAGGATGCCTGACAGTGATCAGATCTACCAGTGCAGAGAGGCTCCTTAAACACTGAGAGCTCAACATGGTCTGGCTCACGCAGGCCACAGAGGACTCAAAAGCAGGTCCTGCTGACTTCTTCCTGAGCTTGTCACCGGACCTCTCTTACTGAAAAAAAAAAAGCCCAAGGTAGCCACTCTACCTGAAAGCATGGCAAAGGTGTAGGTTACGGTGGCAGCTTCCCTTATATCCCCCACAGTTGAAAGGAACAAGTCCACCTTTTCGGAAAAGCAAATACAACCAAGACAACGTCCACGAGCACTCTTAGCTCTTCATGACCACTTAGAATATGGCCCATCAGGAAACCAAAAACATTTCCAAAGGGCTTTGCCAGGAAGGACTCCATCCTTGAGATTACAGGTCCCTGGAGCCAATGATTCCAGAATCTCAGCGGTACCACTGACAAAGAGCTGAAAGGAATGAGGGATCCCTTACCGTTCCAAGTGTGCTTCATCCAGGTTATTGAAGTCAATTGAGGGATTTCTGAGACGATCCTGGGTCAACTCAAGATCCTCGGTTTCCAACGCCTGGTTAAGCAGAGCAATGGCTGACACCTTCTCTACTGTCGTGGACAGCTCCTCGGGGGCCAAGTAGTTCTGGAGCAAAACATATGTCCTTCAGGAGAATTGTCACGGCATTATACAAAGTATCAATTCTTAAAATCCCCACGAAACACAAAAACGAAAAACCTGCTTGAAACACCTTGCTGCCAAAGGTGCCATGGTCACAATTGAAGAAAAGGAAGTCAATAGGTAGGTGGATGAGAAGAAGAACAAGGATGCATAAGAAGGAATGCCAGTGTAGTCCCTAATATTGCCAACAGCTGATAATTCGACAAGCTGACTATCAGGGCCACACGGGATGATAAGCTGGCAAGTAGCTGTGCTATTACTCCCGACAGAGTGCTTGAAGAAAGAGAAAGGCTTTTTCTTCAACCCTTACCTTCTCTTGTCACACCCATAGAGTGCTTAGGTTCCAAGGTAAAAGAATGCGAAGGCCTAGGCGACGGGGCTTCGGGACCTTCAGTAAGGTCACAGGGCCCTAACGTTTCAGGGTATCGCCCCGGGCCGGTGTTCCTCCGGCTTGCCTCACTGACTGTTCTATCTCAGTCTGTTTGGTCAATCCCTTCCCTTCTGTCTTGGAATCAATGCTCAGGAGAGCTTCCAAGGCAGAAAAGGGGTAAGTAAGGGCTGGGCCATTGGTGTGAAGCTCGCGATCAGCCAGCTACCAAAGGCAACCAGGCCACACGGGAACCGAAGTCTGCAGGACCCCCGGTCCAATGCTCCCTCCAGGGGACCAGCCATCATGGCAGTCCGGACGACGCAGTGCCTATGCTTTCTGGGGAATCACTACTTAAATGAAGGGCAACTAGATCCTATGGATGGCCGCAAAGTCCCAGCAGCTTTCTTCCCCTTCTGCCATGATCTCAGAGCAACACCTCATTTTCAAGTGCATTCTGCCCTTCCCAAGCAATGCTCCAGCCTCCGAGTCACTCATGCAGCCACAGACCTCCTGCACTTACCAAAGAGCTCTGTTTCTGAAGGTTGAACAGTTCATCCTGATACAGAACAGCAGCAAAGGGATGAACGGTCGGGAGCTGGGCCTCAGGATTCATGAGTGCCATCACGGTGTTACTGGGATGATCTTCCCGAATCACAGCATTGATCTCATCGACAGCAGCGAGCCCTGGAGGACAAGGAGGCAGTCAGATGGCAGTCAGAATCACACTTTATGTACTTGCTGGTGTTTTCCCCTTGAATCGCTCAGGGATTGGGGGTTTAAGGATCACTACTCTTCCGGGCAGCACCAGCCTAGCCAATCACCACTTACCCTGACCACGGAGAGGTCTACAATACCTAGACCACATCAGAGATGAATGATCCCTGATGGAAAGGGGCAGATGGCATGTCTCAGCCTTCCGGCACAACAAAAGGGGCCAAATAGTTGCGGAGCAGCTACAGTGGACAAGGTCACAGATTTCATCCCATGGGAGTTGGGGAGGTTTCAAACCATGAGAAGCCCCCCGAGCCTCATGAATGGACTCGCACGAAAGTCCTCCACAAAAACAATGTCAAAAGCAGAAGGCAGAAAGAGGAAAAGGATGCCACACAACTTCAGGGGACTTGAGGGAACAAAAGTCTATCACCTCACACTTCCTTCACAAAATGACATCACTTACTGTTGATTTTGTTGATGCTCCCTTGGATTTCAACTTTGGTCAGGAGCTCCTCCCTTTCATCTCTTTCCTCCTCAGAAAGGATATACTGAAAAAACAACAACTTCAATGGTTGCAGCCCAAAAGCAAACAGGCTTTCAAGAGTTCAGTCCTTCAGGGAATACCTTTCCCAAGGGGCCACCGACGTCCAACATGGGCTCGATAGATTACAGAATCAAAATGCACTTTGGTTCTTGTTGAACAATGTTTGTAAAACCACATTTCTTTTCTCCTTCCATTGTTTCTCCTGTCTAGTTCTGCACGCTTCTATTTGGGATGTTGTTGGCAAAGATGCTGGACTGCTTGGCCACTCCTCCAATACAACTTGGAGAGAAAGTTCTACAGAGAGCTACTTTACTCTTGTAATCATCCTCTCAGAGCTCATAGCCTGGGCTTATTCTACAAAGCTGAGACTTTTATCACCCACATCAATCCCAACTAGAAAAATCTAATCATGGGAAGCAGGCATGATCTGGTGCTTTCGGGGGAACAGAACGAATCCTGGATGCAAGTTCTGGCCATATGGGGGAGAGGAAGGCAAGGAAGGGAACTTAAGCCTTGTCACTGAAAAACTGTTGCATGAAGTACACATTTTGATGCCTGTGATTTCATGCAAGAAGAAGTTTAAGGAGAAATATAGCGAGGATTGAGAATTTTCTCAAGGAACAACATGAGGAGCACATGGGGATTCCTTGAAAACTAGGGTTGGGCAGTGATTCTAGGTCAGTGATGGTTGAGTCTTTTGGAAACTTTCGGAAACACTTTTGGGAACTGTGCGGTGCCTTCCCCCACCCCACCTCCAGACTTGGTGCCCGGATCCCCATCCCCTGTTTTGCCCTGCCCACACTGCAACAAAGTGTCACATTCCTCTCCCCAGCATTGGACAGAGGGGCTTTGGGGGGGGATGAGGGCACCCAGCTGGCTGGAGCCTGGGAAAGCCAACTCCTGTAGCCATAGGGACCTGCCCTTGCACCCAGCTGCGTTGGGGGCTGGCTGAGTGAGGGGGCTGCTGCCTGGCCGTGGGCTGAGCAGGTGGCGCAAGCCCAGAGGGTAGTCAACTCAGAGACCCAGTCCCCGCACTCACCATTTGGGAGTGGGGCCAGCACCCAGCCAGCCCATGCCTGGAGAAAGCTACCTCCTGAGGCCAGGGACCTTCCCCTACACCCAGTCCCGCCTGCCTATTGGGCTGCCATTCCCATGGGGTGGGAGCAGGGGCCAGAGGGAGCCTGGTTATCCTTTGGTGGCTGAGGTCACCCCCCACACTGCCACCTGGCAGGGAAGGACAGAAGAAAGTGGAGATCTTTTCAGGGCTGTGGGCGGCCTCTGCTCTACGGGAGGGGATACACCAACACCTTCCCCAAGCCAAGCAGCCCCGAAGCCCAGACAGAGGGGGGACAAAGGGAAGGTTTACCCTGAACTCAGAGGTAGGAAAGCAACTCTGCAGAGGAACCATCCTCCACACCCACATCCAAGGAGAGGTCTCTGGGTGCCGTCTTTGGCACACGAGCCATAGGTTCACCAGCACGCTTCTAGCTGTTGCAAAGTAAAGGACTCCCCATTCTTTCTATTGCAACCATACCTCCTAGTACTTTTCTGGTGAGCTTTGACAAAACTGCAAGTTCCTCATGCATTTGAGACCTTCTTTTACCTCATTATCTACTTTCAAATCCTCTTCTCTGTGCCCTGGCTTGTTTCCTACTAAGAAGTAAGACTTCAAATATCTCCCTGGTAGTCACTGTTTATCAGCTGACAACTGTTCTATTTCCAGCACCGAGGAACACCCTTAACTATGTTTTACGTTTAATCATTAGCGAATAAAGTACCTTCTCTTCTTTCTGCTGTATGGCTTCCCAAAGTTCCTTTTGATAATTCCCAGCGAGGTTATCATGCACATACTTTAAAGCGGCTTTGGGATTCTTGAGAGTTACAAGAGTCTCTTCTGCGATGCCCTTCTTAATGGCTTCAATGATTTCAATGACTGCAGCATGCACTGAACATGGGAGAGGAATAGAAGGCATTTGTTTTTAAAGCCACCAAAGCTAATGAGAGAAACATTGGGATGAAAAAAGCCGGCCTCCTTTTACCTTAAATGATTGTCCACATTAAACTAAATTAGAATGACTTTGCATTCAATGTCTTGGGTGTGTGTGGGGGGCTGCGGAGGGGGGGGTGTCCATTTTTGAGCCCTTACCTTCTGTCTGAGACTCAATACTATGTATTAGTTGCCAGGCAGAAGAGCGGCCTAGCAAAAGCAAAGGCCAAAGCAAAGGCTTTGCCAAAGCAAAACGCCTAGGCAATTGTGGCAAAGAGAATTGACCAGGGTCACACAGCTAGAACCTGTCCCCAGTCACCTTGGAACTCAGAACACCTCCTGTCTCCAAGCCTTTTCTGTCCACTGAGTCCCTTAGCTGCCCTGAAGCTGTTGGTCCAGAAGTCTACAAATATTGAGATTATGTGCTCAGCGTTACATAGCTGAAAACGATCTGAGGCCGTGGTCTATACACAATAGGCCATATGGCTTTCATGGCTGTTGCTTGTTAAGAACTACCATCATTACGACATTTCCCACTTTCCTACATCCTCTTGTTTTCTTGGTTTGGCTGATGATGACTGTAAATCTACATGCTCTCATGGGTTGCAAAGAGGAAATTAAAGCTCTGCCTATGTTAGCTGAGCTTCATCCTTGATAATTGACATAGAAACTGCTTCTCAGTTCCAGGATTCTTGTCGCTGAGGACAACAATTGAGAGGGAACTTAAAAACGAGTGAACCTCCAAGGATATTTAGGGAGGCTACAGGAAAGCAGAAGCGATAGAGTATTTGTGCAAGCCATTTCAAAGCTTTTGGCCTGAGTTGGGGGTGGGGTGGAATTGCTTGACCAATAAGGGCCCTTTCCACTCTCAATCAGAGGCTGCCTTGATGCAGGGAAATGTTAGACGGGATTTCCACCCAAGGTCTTCTTGCCCAAATCCAACACTAGGCTCTCTACGCAACACAGGCAATTTGCCTGGCAGATTCCGCAAATTCCTGAGCAATGGAAGAATGGGAAAATAACCCTGTGGTGCCTAAAAGGGGCAACCTCGGGGTTCGGGAGGCTGGGCATGTTACAAAAGAACAAAAACAAGACAACCCATGACGAAGCCGTACAATATTGGGCTCTCCATCTTTTTCAACATCAAGGTTTAGGAAAAAAAGATGCTCAAATTCCGTTTCAGTCCTGTCTCACAGAAAACTGTCAATCAGCACTAACCCTGACCAGGCAGGGCTACAAGACCCTGACCATATCAGAGATGAGTGATCCTTGATGAAAAGATGAAGATGGTGTCTCAGGCAACCTGCCCATCAAAAGGGACCAAAAAGATTTGGAGCAGCTACAGCTGACAAGGTGACACATAGCATTGCAAGAGAGCAGGGCACATCAAAGCCTTAAACATCGAAGCACATGGACGTCCGCCTACAAAACTACGGCGAAATCATGAGACGAGAAGAGGAAAACGATGTCTCACAACCTCTGCGCCTTGAGAGAAATGATGATGAGTGGCTGCTGACAAATCAAAGAAGGGGAAACCAGGGCAGGGATGATTTCATTACAAAGATGAGAGGTGGGAAAGGCAAATATAACAACATAAACCTGGAAATATCCCACAGAGGACCTGAGAGCTCCAAAGTCCTGCAAAACCCTCCCAAAACAGATTAAGAAATTGAGGCCCATGGAGAACAAATCATTTTTCCAACAGTCCCAAAGGCCTTAGTGGCATAGCTGGGACCAGAAATGCAGACTCCTGATTTTGATCCCTTTTGATCCTCGCAGGAATCTAAGGTTACTGACTCAAGGAAAGGGAACAAGAATACATTCTGCCCCTACTAGGTGACACGCACTGTGCTGCTCGGTGCTGCATAAATATCATATCCCTTTCATCCTGACCACAACCCTGAGAGGTAGCTACTATTATTTCCCCCATATTGGCGTGGAGGAACCTCGGCCAGAGGCTCAATCTTTGGCCCAGGGGCATATCACAAGGCAGTAGCTGAGACATGACTTGAACTCCAGCCTTCCGCACTATGCAGTCAGCATTTTACGCACTGAGCCACACATCAGATATTTCCTCATTATTCCAGAATGTTTCCTCGGCCGAGGAAGACTTTAGTCCAATATCCCGCATCCTTTACATTTCTATCATCATCTGTGATCAAAATGATGAACAGAGCGCCACGGCCAAGAGGATGCAGTTATAGTCATTGCCATGAAAAAGTCACCTTTTGATATCATCTAGAGGGGAAGGTCAGTGGCTGTGGATAAGAGTGAGGAACCTGGACTTGAGAAGCCCTGGATTCAGATCCGGCATCACTTACTTTCCTACCTTTTCCTAACCTTGCAAAAGTCATGGAACTCCACTTGCCCAGCCCTTACCGCTCTGCTGCCTGGCAACCAATATTTGTATTGATTCACTTTCCATGAACTAAGACAAAAATCATGTAATAAGACACATTAGGACAAGTTCCCCACTCCCCAAATAGGACTGGAGTTAAAAATTGAGGAAACCATTGGCTAAAGGTCAAGCCTCGAATTATCCAGAAGACAGACATTCGCAAGCATTCTGCAAAACCAAACTGACTGCACTTACTTTCTTCTGCTTGAATTTCAGCTTCTTGAATTTCCTCATTGACCCTATCGATTTGATTCTGCATTTCATCCCTCCTCAGGTTATCCTGTCCTTGAGATGAGGCTTCTCTTTTGATGGACATGAGCCTGCTAGCGTACCTGGGGAAGACAAAAGTCACCAAACATCCATTATCTTTAAATGTCCCTTTCAGTTGACGAAACACGACAGACACTGGGAGAGCGACCTATGGGAAGAGTAGGAGAACAGGCAGGCAGCAGGGTTTGTCGCCCTTCCGTGACATTCACCCGAGAAGCATGTGTAAAAAGATGACGTTGCAAAAGGAAAAGCCCTGTGGGGACTCGAGTGTCTAGAGGACGCCATGGCCACCCCAAAGAGCCTCTGACCACAAGGAACCCGCACCTCCGTAGGACTTACACAGGGATGGACAGCTATTTACAGCACACAGAAAATGACTTCCAGGTGGGGGCATGCCCACAAAGGGAAGGCTCAGGGAAGGGACGTCTCGCGTAGCTGTCCTGCCCTGACAGAACTAAAGTCTCTGTAAATCGTTATGCCCACTTGCCCAGCCCTTCTTGTTCTTCTGTCTTAGAAACGACAACAGGAGAGGGATTAACAACATGGAAAAGAAGAAACAAAAGGCATTGCTGTTGTCCAAGTGAGAGCTGAAGAACGGCCCCACTTGCCTGGGAGTCATTTCGATGGCCTGCAGGTCTAAGAGATTCTGGGCATGCAGAATCCACCAGAGATGACAAGAGAAAAGCAGTTTCTCTCTGACCTTGTGGACCTGTCTAATCCCACTGTGAGAGTGTCAAGGCCAGAAGGGGCAAAGTGGTCTCAGGTCGGAAAGGATTATCTCCATCGCAGTCACAGGGCCATGGTTTTCTACACACAGTTGGTTTCCTTATTCTTCTGACTGTGGAATTTGGAGTCAGAAGAGCTGGATGAAAATCCTGACTCTAGGTGGCTTGGGGTATTGAGAGTCAGGCTGAGAGAGGGGAGGTCTTCGATTCAAGGAGGACCCCAGACACTTCCTAGCTGCCTAACCATGGAGAAGTCACTTCGCCTGCATTCTCTAGCCCTTACTGCTCTTTGGCCTCAGAACCAAAGCCTAAGACAGATCCCAAGATTTAAAGCAAAGGGTAATTTTGGTTTCCTTTCGTTTTTCATCCTTAATCGGCCATCTACTACCAATGGGATCACAGGCGAAGACAACAAACCTATCTAAGCCTCAGCTTCCTTCTCTGGTGCAGAGGTGGCTGGGGTAGGGGATCCCTAACAAATCTGTCCTCTGGAGAACTTTTGCTCACCTTCAGGGTGGTCGGTGAGGGGATGGGGGGTAAAGTGGGGCATTTTATAACTGTTAACACTGGGAGAGGACCAGCAATATCTCCCCTCGGGGGGGGCACCAACACAAATGAGGACAATCCCGTAGAGCCTGACTAAAAAGTATCCTGCCCTTGCCCTCTTCCACATGCAGGTATGTTTCATTCTCAAACTTTTCACTTTGGTTTAGAACATCCATCCATCCTGCACTAATGGCTCCAGTGTCTTTGCTGTCCAGGAGTGAGTTCTGGCAGCATCAAATGAAAGGAACACCAGCTGAACATGGGCACGTGCCAGCTAGGACCCTGTTCAGGGCTGTCCCAAGGAAATAGCAAAAGGAAGCCCCCTCTTCTCAATGTCTGCTTTGCCCCGTATTAGAGCAGGTGATGGGACAGATGTTTGGAGATAATGCAGGATGCCTGACAGTGATCAGATCTACCAGTGCAGAGAGGCGCCTTAAACACTGAGAGCTCAACATGGTCTGGCTCACGCAGGCCACAGAGGACTCAAAAGCAGGTCCTGCTGACTTCTTCCTGAGCTTGTCACCGGACCTCTCTTACTGAAAAAAAAAGCCCAAGGTAGCCACTCTACCTGAAAGCATGGCAAACGTGTAGGTTACGGTGGCAGCTTCCCTTATATCCCCCACAGTTGAAAGGAACAAGTCCACCTTTTCGGAAAAGCAAACACAACCAAGACAACCTACACGAGCACTCTTAGCTCTTCATGACCACTTAGAATATGGCCGATCAGGAAACCAAAAACATTTCCAAAGGGCTTTGACAGGAAGGACTCCATCCTTGAGATTACAGGTCCCTGGAGCCAATGATTCCAGAATCTCACCGGTACCACTGACAAAGAGCTGAAAGGAATGAGGGATCCCTTACCGTTCCAAGTGTGCTTCATCCAGGTTATTGAAGTCAATTGAGGGATTTCTGAGACGATCCTGGGTCAACTCAAGATCCTCGGTTTCCAACGCCTGGTTAAGCAGAGCAACGGCTGACACCTTCTCTACTGTCGTGGACAGCTCCTCGGGGGCCAAGTAGTTCTGGAGCAAAACATATGTCCTTCAGGAGAATTGTCACGGCATTATACAAAGTATCAATTCTTAAAATCCCCACGAAACACAAAAACGAAAAACCTGCTTGAAACACCTTGCTGCCAAAGGTGCCATGGTCACAATTGAAGAAAAGGAAGCCAAAAGGTAGGTGGATGAGAAGAAGAACAAGGATGCATAAGAAGGAATGCCAGTGTAGTCCCTAATATTGCCAACAGCTGATAATTCGACAAGCTGACTATCAGGGCCACACGGGATGATAAGCTGGCAAGGAGCTGTGCTATTACTCCCGACAGAGTGCTTGAAGAAAGAGAAAGGCTTTTTCTTCAACCCTTACCTTCTCTTGTCACACCCATAGAGTGCTTAGGTTCCAAGGTAAAAGAATGCGAAGGCCTAGGCGACGGGGCTTCGGGACCTTCAGTAAGGTCACAGGGCCCTAACATTTCAGGGTATCGCCCCGGGCCGGTGTTCCTCCGGCTTGCCTCACTGACTGTTCCATCTCAGTCTGTTTGGTCAATCCCTTCCCTTCTGTCTTGGAATCAATGCTCAGGAGAGGATCCAAGGCAGAAAAGTGGTAAGTAAGGGCTAGGCCATTGGTGTGAAGCTCGCGATCAGCCAGCTACGAAAGGCAACCAGGCCACACGGGAAACGAAGTCTGCAGGACCCCCGGTCCAATGCTCCCTCCAGGGGACCAGCCGTCATGGCAGTCCGGACGACGCAGTGCCTATGCTTTCTGGGGAATCACTACTTTAAGTGAAGGGCAACTAGATCCTATGGATGGCCGCAAAGTCCCAGCAGCTTTCTTCCCCTTCTGCCATGATCTCTGAGCAACACCTCATTTTCAAGTGGATTCTGCCCTTCCCAAGCAATGCTCCAGCCTCCGAGTCACTCATGCAGCCACAGACCTCCTGCACTTACCAAAGAGCTCTGTTCCTGAAGGTTGAACAGTTCATCCTGATACAGAACAGCAGCAAAGGGATGAACGGTCGGGAGCTGGGCCTCAGGTTTCATGAGTGCCATCACGGTGTTACTGGGATGACCTTCCCGAATCACAGCATTGATCTCATCGACAGCAGCGAGCCCTGGAGGACAAGGAGGCAGTCAGATGGCAGTCAGAATCACACTTTATGTACTTGCTGGTGTTTCCCCTTGAATCGCTCAGGGATTGGGGGTTTAACGATCACTACTCTTCCGGGCAGCACCAGCCTAGCCAATCACCACTTACCCTGACCACGGAGAGGTCTACAATACCTAGACCACATCAGAGATGAATGATCCTTGATGGAAAGGGGCAGATGGCGTGTCTCAGCCTTCCGGCACAACAAAAGGGGCCAAATAGTTGCGGAGCAGCTACAGTGGACAAGGTCACAGATTTCATCCCACGGGAGTTGGGGAGGTTTCAAACCATGAGAAGCCCCCCGAGCCTCATGAATGGACTCGCACGAAAGTCCTCCACAAAAACAATGTCAAAAGCAGAAGGCAGAAAGAGGAAAAGGATGCCACACAACTTCAGGGGACTTGAGGGAACAAAAGTCTATCACCTCGCACTTCCTTCACAAAATGACATCACTTACTGTTGATTTTGTTGATGCTCCCTTGGATTTCAACTTGGGTCAGGAGCTCCTCCCTTGCATCTCTTTCCTCCTCAGAAAGGATATACTGAAAAAACAACAACTTCAATGGTTGCAGCCCAAAAGCAAACAGGCTTTCAAGAGTTCAGTCCTTCAGGGAATACCTTTCCCAATGGGCCACCGATTCTCACGTCCAACATGGGCTCGATAGATTACAGAATCAAAATGCACTTTGGTTTTTGTTGAACAGTGTTTGTAAAACCACATTTCTTTTCTCCTTCCATTGTTTCTCCTGTCTAGTTCTGCACGCTTCTATTTGGGATGTTGTTGGCAAAGATGCTGGACTGCTTGGCCACTCCTCCAATACAACTTAGAGAGAAAGTTCTACAGAGAGCTACTTTTCTCTTGTAATCATCCTCTCAGAGCTCATAGCCTGGGCTTATTCTACAAAGCTGAGACTTTTATCACCCACATCAATCCCAACTAGAAAAATCTAATCATGGGAGGCAGGCATGATCTGGTGCTTTCGGGGGAACAGAACGAATCCTGGATGCAAGTTCTGGCCATATGGGGGAGAGGAAGGCAAGGAAGGGAACTTAAGCCTTGTCACTGAAAAACTGTTGCATGAAGCACACATTTTGATGCCTGTGATTTCATGCAGGAAGAAGTTTAAGGAGAAATATAGCGAGGATTGAGAATTTTCTCAAGGAACAACATGAGGAGCTCATGGGGATTCCTTGAAAACTAGGGTTGGGCAGTGATTCTAGGTCAGTGATGGTTGAGTCTTTTGGAAACTTTCGGAAACACTTTTGGGAACTGTGCGGTGCCTTCCCCCACCCCACCTCCAGACTTGGTGCCCGAATCCCCATCCCCTGCTTTGCCCTGCCCACACTGCAACAAAGTGTCACATTCCTCTCCCCAGCATTGGACAGAGGGGCTTTGGGGGGGGATGAGGGCACCCAGCTGGCTGGAGCCTGGGAAAGCCAACTCCTGTACCCATAGGGACCTGCCCTTGCACCCAGCTGCGTTGGGGGCTGGCTGAGTGGCCGTGGGCTGAGCAGGTGGCGCAAGCCCAGAGGGTAGTCAACTCAGAGACCCAGTCCCCGCACTCACCATTTGGGAGTGGGGCCAGCACCCAGCCAGCCCATGCCTGGAGAAAGCTACCTCCTGAGGCCAGGGACCTTCCCCTACACCCAGTCCCGCCTGCCTATTGGGCTGCCATTCCCATGGGGTGGGAGCAGGGGCCAGAAGGAGCCTGGTTACCCTTTGGTGGCTGAGGTCACCCCCCACACTGCCACCTGGCAGGGAAGGACAGAAGAAAGTGGAGATCTTTTCAGGGCTGTGGGCGGCCTCTGTTCTACGGGAGGGGATACACCAACACCTTCCCCAAGCCAAGCAGCCCCGAAGCCCAGACAGAGGGGGGACAAAGGGAAGGTTTACCCTGAACTCAGAGGCAGGAAAGCAACTCTGCAGAGGAACCATCCTCCACACCCACATCCAAGGAGAGGTCTCTGGGTGCCGTCTTTGGCACACGAGCCATAGGTTCACCAGCACGCTTCTAGCTGTTGCAAAGTAAAGGACTCCCCATTCTTTCTATTGCAACCATATCTCCTAGTACTTTTCTGGTGAGCTTTGACAAAACTGCAAGTTCCTCATGCATTTGAGATCTTCTTTTACCTCATTATCTACTTTCAAATCCTCTTCTCTGTGCCCTGGCTTGTTTCCTACTAAGAAGTAAGACTTCAAATATCTCCCTGGTAGTCACTGTTTATCAGCTGACAACTGTTCTATTTCCAGCACCGAGGAACACCCTTAACTATGTTTTACGTTTAATCATTAGCGAATAAAGTACCTTCTCTTCTTTCTGCTGTATGGCTTCCCAAAGTTCCTTTTGATAATTCGCAGCCAGGTTATCATGCACAGACTTTAAAGCGGCTTTGGGATTCTTGAGAGTTACAAGAGTCTCTTCTGCGATGCCCTTCTTAATGGCTTCAATGATGGCAATGACTGCAGCATGCACTGAACATGGGAGAGGAATAGAAGGCATTTGTTTTTAAAGCCACCAAAGCTAATGAGAGAAACATTGGGATGAAAAAAGCCGGCCTCCTTTTACCTTAAATGATTGTCCACATTAAACTAAATTAGAATGACTTTGCATTCAATGTCTTGGGTGTGTGGGGGGGGCTGCGGAGAGGGGGGGGTGTCCATTTTTGAGCCCTTACCTTCTCTCTGAGACTCAATACTATGTATTAGTTGCCAGGCAGAAGAGCGGCCTAGCAAAAGCAAAGGCCAAAGCAAAACGCCTAGGCAATTGTGGCAAAGAGAATTGACCAGGGTCACACAGCTAGAACCTGTCCCCAGTCACCTTGGAACTCAGCACACCTCCTGTCTCCAAGCCTTTTCTGTCCACTGAGTCCCTTAGCTGCCCCAAAGCTGTTGGTCCAGAAGTCTACAAATATTGAGATTATGTGCTCAGCGTTACATAGCTGAAAACGATCTGAGGCCGTGGTCTATACACAATAGGCCATATGGCTTTCATGGCTGTTGCTTGTTAAGAACTACCATCATTACGACATTTCCCACTTTCCTACATCCTCTTGTTTTCTTGGTTTGGCTGATGATGACTGTAAAAGGAATAATCTACATACTCTCATGGGTTGCAAAGAGGAAATTAAAGCTCTGCCTATGTTAGCTGAGCTTCATCCTTGATAATTGACATAGAAACTGCTTCTCAGTTCCAGGATTCTTGTCGCTGAGGACAACAATTGAGAGGGAACTTAAAAACGAGTGAACCTACAAGGATATTTAGGGAGGCTACAGGAAAGCAGAAGCGATAGAGTATTTGTGCAAGCCATTTCAAAGCTTTTGGCCTGATTTGGGGGTGGGGTGGAATTGCTTGACCAATAAGGGCCCTTTCCACTCTCAATCAGAGGCTGCCTTGATGCAGGGAAATGTTAGACGAGATTTCCACCCAAGGTCTTCTTGCCCAAATCCAACACTAGGCTCTCTACGCAACACAGGCAATTTGCCTGGCAGATTCCGCAAATTCCTGAGCAATGGACGAATGGGAAAATAACCCTGTGGTGCCTAAAAGGGGCAACCTCGGGGTTCGGGAGGCTGGGCATGTTACAAAAGAACAAAAACAAGACAACCCATGACGAAGCCGTACAATATTGGGCTCTCCATCTTTTTCAACATCAAGGTTTAGGAAAAAAAGATGCTCAAATTCCGTTTCAGTCCTGTCTCACAGAAAACTGTCAATCAGCACTAACCCTGACCAGGCAGGGCTACAAGACCCTGACCATATCAGAGATGAGTGATCCTTGATGAAAAGATGAAGATGGTGTCTCAGGCAACCTGCCCATCAAAAGGGGCCAAAAAGATTTTGAGCAGCTACAGCTGACAAGGTGACACATAGCATTGCAAGAGAGCAGGGCACATGTCAAAGCTCGAGAAGAGCCCAAAGCCATAAACATCGACGCACATGGACGTCCGCCAACAAAACTACGGCGAAATCATGAGACGAGAAGAGGAAAACGATGCCTCACAACCTCTGAGACTTGAGAGAAATGATGATGAGTGGCTGCTGACAAGTCAAAGAAGGGGAAACCAGGGCAGGGATGATTTCATTACAAAGATGAGAGGTGGGAAAGGCAAATATAACAACATAAACCTGGAAATATCCCACAGAGGACCTGAGAGCTGCAAAGTCCTGCAAAACCCTCCCAAAACAGATTAAGAAATTGAGGCCCATGGAGAACAAATCATTTTTCCAACAGTCCCAAAGGCCTTAGTGGCATAGCTGGGACCAGAAATGCAGACTCCTGATTTTGATCCATTTTGATCCTCGCAGGAATCTAAGGTTACTGACTCAAGGAAAGGGAACAAGAATACATTCTGCCCCTACTAGGTGACACGCAGTGTGCTGCTCGGTGCTGCATAAATATCATCTCCCTTTCATCCTGACCACAACCCTGAGAGGTAGCTACTATTATTTCCCCCATATTGGCGTGGAAGAACCTCGGCCAGAGGCTCAATCATTGGCCCAGGGGCATATCACGAGGCAGTAGCTGAGACATGACTTGATCTGCAGTCTTCCTCACTATGCAGTCAGCACTTTACGCACTGAGCCACACATCAGATATTTCCTCATTATTCCAGAATGTTTCCTCGGCCGAGGAAGACTTTAGTCCAATATCCCGCATCCTTTACATTTCTATCCTCATCTGTGATCAAAATGATGAACAGAGAGCCACGGCCAAGAGGATGCAGTTATAGTCATTGCCATGAAAAAGTCACCTTTCGAAATCATCTAGAGGGGAAGGTCAGTGGCTGTGGATAAGAGTGAGGAACCTGGACTTGAGAAGCCCTGGATTCAGATCCGGCATCACATACTTTCCTACCTTTTCCTAACCTTGCGAAAGTCATGGAACTCCAGTTCCCTAGCCCTTACCGCTCTGCTGCCTGGCAACCAATATTTGTATTGATTCACTTTCCATGAACTAAGACAAAAATCATGTAATAACACACATTAGGACAAGTTCCCCACACCCCCAAATAGGACTGGAGTTAAAAATTGAGGAAAACATTGGCTAAAGGTCAAGCCTCCAATTATCCAGAAGACCGACATTCGCAAGCATTCTGCAAAACCAAACTGACTGCACTTACTTTCTTCTGCTTGAATTTCAGCTTCTTGAATTTCCTCATTGACCCTATCGATTTGATTCTGCATTTCGTCCGGCCTCAGGTTATCCTGTCCTTGAGATGAGGCTTCCCTTTTGATGGACATGAGCCTGCTAGCGTACCTGGGGACGACAAAAGTCACCAAACATCCATTATCTTTAAATGTCCCTTTCAGTTGACGAAACACGACAGACACTGGGAGAGCGACCTATGGGAAGAGTAGGAGAACAGGCAGGCAGCAGGGTTTGTCGCCCTTCCGTGACATTCACCCGAGAAGCATGTGTAAAACGATGACGTTGCAAAAGGAAAAGCCCTGTGGGGACTCGAGTGTCTAGAGGACGCCATGGCCACCCCAAAGAGCCTCTGACCACAAGGAACCCGCACCTCCGTAGGACTTACACAGGGATGGACAGCTATTTACAGCACACAGAAAATGACTTCCAGGTGGGGGCATGCCCACAAAGGGAAGGCTCAGGGAAGGGACGTCTCGCGTAGCTGTCCTGCCCTGACAGGACTAAAGTCTCTGTAAATCGTTGTGCCCACTTGCCCAGACCTTCTTGTTCTTCTGTCTTAGATACGACAGGAGGAGAGGGATTAACAACATGGAAAAGAAGAAAAAAAAGGCATTGCTGTTGTCCAAGTGAGAGCTGAAGAACGGCCCCACTTGCCTGGGAGTCATTTCGATGGCCTGCAGATCTAAGAGATTCTGGGCATGCAGAATGCACCAGAGTTGACAAGAGAAAAGCAGTTTCTCTCTGACCTTGTGGACCTGGCTAATCCCACTCTGAGAGTGTCAAGGCCAGAAGGGGCAAAGTGGTCTCAGGTCGGAAAGGTTTATCTCCATCGCAGTCACAGAGCCATGGTTTTCTACACACAGTTGGTTTCCTTATTCTTCTGACTGTGGAATTTGGAGTCAGAAGAGCTGGATGAAAATCCTGACTCTAGGTGGCTTGGGGTATTGAGAGTCAGGCTGAGAGAGGGGAGGACTTCGATTCAAGGAGGACCCCAGACACTTCCTAGCTGCCTAACCATGGAGAAGTCACTTCGCCTGCATTCTCTAGCCCTTACTGCTCTTTGGCCTCAGAACCAAAGACTAAGACAGATCGCAAGATTTAAAGCAAAGGGTTATATTGGTTTCCTTTCGTTTTTCATCCTTAATCGGCCATCTACTACCAATGGGATCACAGGCGAAGCCAACAAACCTATCTAAGCCTCAGCTTCCTTCTCTGGTGCAGAGGTGGCTGGGGTAGTGAACCCCTAACAAATCTGTCCTCTGGAGAACTTTTGCTCACCTTCAGGGTGGGCGTTGAGGGGATGGGGGGTAAGGTGGGGCATTTTATAACTGTTAACACTGGGAGAGGACCAGCAATATCTCCCCTCGGGGGGGGCACCAACACAAATGAGGACAATCCCGTAGAGCCTGACTAAAAAGTATCCTGGCCTTGCCCTCTTCCACATGCAGGTATGTTTCTTTCTCAAACTTTTCACTTTGGTTTAGAACATCCATCCATCCTGCACTAATGGCTCCAGTGTCTTTGCTGTCGAGGAGTGAGTTCTGGCAGCATCAAATGAAAGGAACAGCAGCTGAACATGGGCACGTGCCAGCTAGGACCCTGTTCAGGGCTGTCCCAAGGAAATAGCAAAAGGAAGCCCCCTCTTCTCAATGTCTGCTTTGCCCCCTAATAGAGTAGGTGATGGGACAGATGGTTGGAGATAATGCAGGATGCCTGACAGTGATCAGATCTACCAGTGCAGAGAGGCTCCTTAAACACTGAGAGCTCAACATGGTCTGGCTCACGCAGGCCACAGAGGACTCAAAAGCAGGTCCTGCTGACTTCTTCCTTAGCTTGTCACAGGACCTCTCTTACTGAAAAAAAAAAGCCCAAGGTAGCCACTCTACCTGAAAGCATGGCAAAGGTGTAGGTTACGGTGGCAGCTTCCCTTATATCCCCCACAGTTGAAAGGAACAAGTCCACCTTTTCGGAAAAGCAAATACAACCAAGACAACGTCCACGAGCACTCTTAGCTCTTCATGACCACTTAGAATATGGCCGATCAGGAAACCAAAAACATTTCCAAAGGGCTTTGACAGGAAGGACTCCATCCTTGAGATTACAGGTCCCTGGAGCCAATGATTCCAGAATCTCACCGGTACCACTGACAAAGAGCTGAAAGGAATGAGGGATCCCTTACCGTTCCAAGTGTGCTTCATCCAGGTTATTGAAGTCAATTGAGGGATTTCTGAGACGATCCTGGGTCAACTCAAGATCCTCGGTTTCCAACGCCTGGTTAAGCAGAGCAACGGCTGACACCTTCTCTACTGTCGTGGACAGCTCCTCGGGGGCCAAGTAGTTCTGGAGCAAAACATATGTCCTTCAGGAGAATTGTCACGGCATTATACAAAGTATCAATTCTTAAAATCCCCACGAAACACAAAAACGAAAAACCTGCTTGAAACACCTTGCTGCCAAAGGTGCCATGGTCACAGTTGAAGAAAAGGAAGTCAATAGGTAGGTGGATGAGAAGAAGAACAAGGATGCATGAGAAGGAATGCCAGTGTAGTCCCTAATATTGCCAACAGCTGATAATTCGACAAGCTGACTATCAGGGCCACACGGGATGATAAGCTGGCAAGGAGCTGTGCTATTACTCCCGACAGAGTGCTTGCAGAAAGAGAAAGGCTTTTTCTTCAACCCTTACCTTCTCTTGTGACACCGATAGAGTGCTTAGGTTCCAAGGTAAAAGAGTGCGAAGGCCTAGGCGACGGGGCTTCGGGACCTTCAGTAAGGTCAAAGGGCCCTAAGGTTTCAGGGTATCGCCCCGGGCCGGTGTTCCTCCGGCTTGCCTCACTGACTGTTCTATCTCAGTCTGTTTGGTCAATCCCTTCCCTTCTGTCTTGGAATCAATGCTCAGGAGAGCTTCCAAGGCAGAAAAGGGGTAAGTAAGGGCTGGGCCATTGGTGTGAAGCTCGCGATCAGCCAGCTACCAAAGGCAACCAGGCCACACGGGAACCGAAGTCTGCAGGACCCCCGGTCCAATGCTCCCTCCACGGGACCAGCCGTCATGGCAGTCCGGACGACGCAGTGCCTATGCTTTCTGGGGAATCACTACTTAAATGAAGGGCAACTAGATCCTATGGATGGCCGCAAAGTCCCAGCAGCTTTCTTCCCCTTCTGCCATGATCTCAGAGCAACACCTCATTTTCAAGTGGATTCTGCCCTTCCCAAGCAATGCTCCAGCCTCCGAGTCACTCATGCAGCCACAGACCTCCTGCACTTACCAAAGAGCTCTGTTTCTGAAGGTTGAACAGTTCATCCTGATACAGAACAGCAGCAAAGGGATGAACGGTCGGGAGCTGGGCCTCAGGTTTCATGAGTGCCATCACGGTGTTACTGGGATGACCTTCCCGAATCACAGCATTGATCTCATCGACAGCAGCGAGCCCTGGAGGACAAGGAGGCAGTCAGATGGCAGTCAGAATCACACTTTATGTACTTGCTGGTGTTTCCCCTTGAATCGCTCAGGGATTGGGGGTTTAAGGATCACTACTCTTCCGGGCAGCACCAGCCTAGCCAATCACCACTTACCCTGACCACGGAGAGGTCTACAATACCTAGACCACATCAGAGATGAATGATCCCTGATGGAAAGGGGCAGATGGCATGTCTCAGCCTTCCGGCACAACAAAAGGGGCCAAATAGTTGCGGAGCAGCTACAGTGGACAAGGTCACAGATTTCATCCCACGGGAGTTGGGGAGGTTTCAAACCATGAGAAGCCCCCCGAGCCTCATGAATGGACTCGCACGAAAGTCCTCCACAAAAACAATGTCAAAAGCAGAAGGCAGAAAGAGGAAAAGGATGCCACACAACTTCAGGGGACTTGAGGGAACAAAAGTCTATCACCTCGCACTTCCTTCACAAAATGACATCACTTACTGTTGATTTTGTTGATGCTCCCTTGGATTTCAACTTTGGTCAGGAGCTCCTCCCTTTCATCTCTTTCCTCCTCAGAAAGGATATACTGAAAAAACAACAACTTCAATGGTTGCAGCCCAAAAGCAAACAGGCTTTCAAGAGTTCAGTCCTTCAGGGAATACCTTTCCCAATGGGCCACCGACGTACAACATGGGCTCGATAGATTACAGAATCAAAAGGCACTTTGGTTCTTGTTGAACAATGTTTGTAAAACCACATTTCTTTTCTCCTTCCATTGTTTCTCCTGTCTAGTTCTGCACGCTTCTATTTGGGATGTTGTTGGCAAAGATGCTGGACTGCTTGGCCACTCCTCCAATACAACTTGGAGAGAAAGTTCTACAGAGAGCTACTTTACTCTTGTAATCATCCTCTCAGAGCTCATAGCCTGGGCTTATTCTACAAAGCTGAGACTTTTATCACCCACATCAATCCCAACTAGAAAAATCTAATCATGGGAGGCAGGCATGATCTGGTGCTTTCGGGGGAACAGAACGAATCCTGGATGCAAGTTCTGGCCATATGGGGGAGAGGAAGGCAAGGAAGGGAACTTAAGCCTTGTCACTGAAAAACTGTTGCATGAAGTACACATTTTGATGCCTGTGATTTCATGCAAGAAGAAGTTTAAGGAGAAATATAGCGAGGATTGAGAATTTTCTCAAGGAACAACATGAGGAGCACATGGGGATTCCTTGAAAACTAGGGTTGGGCAGTGATTCTAGGTCAGTGATGGTTGAGTCTTTTGGAAACTTTCGGAAACACTTTTGGGAACTGTGCGGTGCCTTCCCCCACCCCACCTCCAGACTTGGTGCCCGGATCCCCATCCCCTGTTTTGCCCTGCCCACACTGCAACAAAGTGTCACATTCCTCTCCCCAGCATTGGACAGAGGGGCTTTGGGGGGGGATGAGGGCACCCAGCTGGCTGGAGCCTGGGCAAGCCAACTCCTGTAGCCATAGGGACCTGCCCTTGCACCCAGCTGCGTTGGGGGCTGGCTGAGTGGCCGTGGGCTGAGCAGGTGGCGCAAGCCCAGAGGGTAGTCAACTCAGAGACCCAGTCCCCGCACTCACCATTTGGGAGTGGGGCCAGCACCCAGCCAGCCCATGCCTGGAGAAAGCTACCTCCTGAGGCCAGGGACCTTCCCCTACACCCAGTCCCGCCTGCCTATTGGGCTGCCATTCCCATGGGGTGGGAGCAGGGGCCAGAGGGAGCCTGGTTACCCTTTGGTGGCTGAGGTCACCCCCCACACTGCCACCTGGCAGGGAAGGACAGAAGAAAGTGGAGATCTTTTCAGGGCTGTGGGCGGCCTCTGCTCTACGGGAGGGGATACACCAACACCTTCCCCAAGCCAAGCAGCCCCGAAGCCCAGACAGAGGGGGGACAAAGGGAAGGTTTACCCTGAACTCAGAGGTAGGAAAGCAACTCTGCAGAGGAACCATCCTCCACACCCACATCCAAGGAGAGGTCTCTGGGTGCCGTCTTTGGCACACGAGCCATAGGTTCACCAGCACGCTTCTAGCTGTTGCAAAGTAAAGGACTCCCCATTCTTTCTATTGCAACCATACCTCCTAGTACTTTTCTGGTGAGCTTTGACAAAACTGCAAGTTCCTCATGCATTTGAGACCTTCTTTTACCTCATTATCTACTTTCAAATCCTCTTCTCTGTGCCCTGGCTTGTTTCCTACTAAGAAGTAAGACTTCAAATATCTCCCTGGTAGTCACTGTTTATCAGCTGACAACTGTTCTATTTCCAGCACCAAGGAACACCCTTAACTATGTTTTACGTTTAATCATTAGCGAATAAAGTACCTTCTCTTCTTTCTGCTGTATGGCTTCCCAAAGTTCCTTTTGATAATTCCCAGCGAGGTTATCATGCACATACTTTAAAGCGGCTTTGGGATTCTTGAGAGTTACAAGAGTCTCTTCTGCGATGCCCTTCTTAATGGCTTCAATGATTTCAATGACTGCAGCATGCACTGAACATGGGAGAGGAATAGAAGGCATTTGTTTTTAAAGCCACCAAAGCTAATGAGAGAAACATTGGGATGAAAAAAGCCGGCCTCCTTTTACCTTAAATGATTGTCCACATTAAACTAAATTAGAATGACTTTGCATTCAATGTCTTGGGTGTGTGTGGGGGGCTGCGGAGGGGGGGTGTCCATTTTTGAGCCCTTACCTTCTGTCTGAGACTCAATACTATGTATTAGTTGCCAGGCAGAAGAGCGGCCTAGCAAAAGCAAAGGCCAAAGCAAAGGCTTTGCCAAAGCAAAACGCCTAGGCAATTGTGGCAAAGAGAATTGACCAGGGTCACACAGCTAGAACCTGTCCCCAGTCACCTTGGAACTCAGAACACCTCCTGTCTCCAAGCCTTTTCTGTCCACTGAGTCCCTTAGCTGCCCTGAAGCTGTTGGTCCAGAAGTCTACAAATATTGAGATTATGTGCTCAGCGTTACATAGCTGAAAACGATCTGAGGCCGTGGTCTATACACAATAGGCCATATGGCTTTCATGGCTGTTGCTTGTTAAGAACTACCATCATTACGACATTTCCCACTTTCCTACATCCTCTTGTTTTCTTGGTTTGGCTGATGATGACTGTAAAAGGAATAATCTACATGCTCTCATGGGTTGCAAAGAGGAAATTAAAGCTCTGCCTATGTTAGCTGAGCTTCATCCTTGATAATTGACATAGAAACTGCTTCTCAGTTCCAGGATTCTTGTCGCTGAGGACAACAATTGAGAGGGAACTTAAAAACGAGTGAACCTCCAAGGATATTTAGGGAGGCTACAGGAAAGCAGAAGCGATAGAGTATTTGTGCAAGCCATTTCAAAGCTTTTGGCCTGAGTTGGGGGTGGGGTGGAATTGCTTGACCAATAAGGGCCCTTTCCACTCTCAATCAGAGGCTGCCTTGATGCAGGGAAATGTTAGATGAGATTTCCACCCACGGTCTTCTTGCCCAAATCCAACACTAGGCTCTCTATGCAACACAGGCAATTTGCCTGGCAGATTCCGCAAATTCCTGAGCAATGGAAGAATGGGAAAATAACCCTGTGGTGCCTAAAAGGGGCAACCTCGGGGTTCGGGAGGCTGGGCATGTTACAAAAGAACAAAAACAAGACAACCCATGACGAAGCCGTACAATATTGGGCTCTCCATCTTTTTCAACATCAAGGTTTAGGAAAAAAAAGATGCTCAAATTCCGTTTCAGTCCTGTCTCACAGAAAACTGTCAATCAGCACTAACCCTGACCAGGCAGGGCTACAAGACCCTGACCATATCAGAGATGAGTGATCCTTGATGAAAAGATGAAGATGGTGTCTCAGGCAACCTGCCCATCAAAAGGGACCAAAAAGATTTGGAGCAGCTACAGCTGACAAGGTGACACATAGCATTGCAAGAGAGCAGGGCACATGTCAAAGCTCGAGAAGAGCCCAAAGCCTTAAACATCGACGCACATGGACGTCCGCCAACAAAACTACGTCGAAATCATGAGACGAGAAGAGGAAAAGGATGCCTCACTACCTCTGCGACTTGAGAGAAATGATGATGAGTGGCTGCTGACAAGTCAAAGAAGGGTAAACCAGGGCAGGGATGATTTCATTACAAAGATGAGAGGTGGGAAAGGCAAATATAACAACATAAACCTGGAAATATCCCACAGAGGACCTGAGAGCTGCAAAGTCCTGCAAAACCCTCCCAAAACAGATTAAGAAATTGAGGCCCATGGAGAACAAATCATTTTTCCAACAGTCCCAAAGGCCTTAGTGGCATAGCTGGGACCAGAAATGCAGACTCCTGATTTTGATCCCTTTTGATCCTCGCAGGAATCTAAGGTTACTGACTCAAGGAAAGGGAACAAGAATACATTCTGCCCCTACTAGGTGACACGCACTGTGCTGCTCGGTGCTGCATAAATATCATCTCCCTTTCATCCTGACCACAACCCTGAGAGGTAGCTACTATTATTTCCCCCATATTGGCGAGGAAGAACCTCGGCCAGAGGCTCAATCATTGGCCCAGGGGCATATCACAAGGCAGTAGCTGAGACATGACTTGAACTCCAGCCTTCCGCACTATGCAGTCAGCACTTTACGCACTGAGCCACACATCAGATATTTCCTCATTATTCCAGAATGTTTCCTCGGCCGAGGAAGACTTTAGTCCAATATCCCGCATCCTTTACATTTCTATCATCATCTGTGATCAAAATGATGAACAGAGCGCCACGGCCAAGAGGATGCAGTTATAGTCATTGCCATGAAAAAGTCACCTTTCGATATCATCTAGAGGGGAAGGTCAGTGGCTGTGGATAAGAGTGAGGATCCTGGACTTGAGAAGCCCTGGATTCAGATCCGGCATCACATACTTTCCTACCTTTTCCTAACCTTGCAAAAGTCATGGAACTCCACTTGCCCAGCCCTTACCGCTCTGCTGCCTGGCAACCAATATTTGTATTGATTCACTTTCCATGAACTAAGACAAAAATCATGTAATAAGACACATTAGGACAAGTTCCCCGCACCCCAAATAGGACTGGAGTTAAAAATTGAGGAAACCATTGGCTAAAGGTCAAGCCTCGAATTATCCAGAAGACAGACATTTGCAAGCATTCTGCAAAACCAAACTGACTGCACTTACTTTCTTCTCCTTGAATTTCAGCTTCTTTAATTTCCTCATTGACCCTATCGATTTGATTCTGCATTTCATCCCGCCTCAGGTTATCCTGTCCTTGAGATGAGGCTTCTCTTTTGATGGACATGAGCCTGCTAGCGTACCTGGGGAAGACAAAAGTCACCAAACATCCATTATCTTTAAATGTCCCTTTCAGTTGACAAAACACGACAGACACTGGGAGAGCGACCTATGGGAAGAGTAGGAGAACAGGCAGGCAGCAGGGTTTGTCGCCCTTCCGTGACATTTACCCGAGAAGCATGTGTAAAACGATGATGTTGCAAAGGGAAAAGCCCTGTGGGGACTCGAGTGTCTAGAGGACGCCATGGCCACCCCAAAGAGCCTCTGACCACAAGGAACCCGCACCTCCGTAGGACTTACACAGGGATGGACAGCTATTTACAGCACACAGAAAATGACTTCCAGGTGGGGGCATGCCCACAAAGGGAAGGCTCAGGGAAGGGACGTCTCGCGTAGCTGTCCTGCCCTGACAGAACTAAAGTCTCTGTAAATCGTAGCGCCCACTTGCCCAGCCCTTCTTGTTCTTCTGTCTTAGAAACGACAGAAGGAGAGTGATTAACAACATGGAAAAGAAGAAAAAAAAGGCATTGCTGTTGTCCAAGTGAGAGCTGAAGAACGGCCCCACTTGCCTGGGAGTCATTTCGATGGCCTGCAGGTCTAAGAGATTCTGGGCATGCAGAATCCACCAGAGATGACAAGAGAAAAGCAGTTTCTCTCTGACCTTGTGGACCTGTCTAATCCCACTGTGAGAGTGTCAAGGCCAGAAGGGGCAAAGTGGTCTCAGGTCGGAAAGGATTATCTCCATCGCAGTCACAGAGCCATGGTTTTCTACACACAGTTGGTTTCCTTATTCTTCTGACTGTGGAATTTGGAGTCAGAAGAGCTGGATGAAAATCCTGACTCTAGGTGGCTTGGGGTATTGAGAGTCAGGCGGAGAGAGGGGAGGTCTTCGATTCAAGGAGGACCCCAGACACTTCCTAGCTGCCTAACCATGGAGAAGTCACTTCGCCTGCATTCTCTAGCCCTTACTGCTCTGTGGCCTCTGAACCAAAGCCTAAGACAGATCCCAAGATTTAAAGCAAAGAGTAATATTGGTTTTCCTTTCGTTTTTCATCCTTAATTGGTCATCTACTACCAATGGGATCACAGGCGAAGCCAACAAACCTATCTAAGCCTCAGCTTCCTTCTCTGGTGCAGAGGTGGCTGGGGTAGGGGACCCCAAACAAATCTGTCCTCTGGAGAACTTTTGCTCACCTTCAGGGTGGGCGGTGAGGGGATGGGGGGTAAGGTGGGGCATTTTATAACTGTTAACACTGGGAGAGGACCAGCAATATCTCCCCTCGGGGGGGTCACCAACACAAATGAGGACAATCCCGTAGAGCCTGACTAAAAAGTATCCTGCCCTTGCCCTCTTCCACATGCAGGTATGTTTCTTTCTCAAACTTTTCACTTTGGATTAGAACATCCATCCATCCTGCACTAATGGCTCCAGTGTCTTTGCTGTCCAGGAGTGAGTTCTGGCAGCATCAAATGAAAGGAACACCAGCTGAACATGGGCACGTGCCAGCTAGGACCCTCTTCAGGGCTGTCCCAAGGAAATAGCAAAAGGAAGCCCCCTCTTCTCAATGCCTGTTTTGCCCCCTAATAGAGTAGGTGATGGGACAGATGGTTGGAGATAATGCAGGATGCCTGACAGTGATCAGATCTACCAGTGCAGAGAGGCTCCTTAAACACTGAGAGCTCAACATGGTCTGGCTCACGCAGGCCACAGAGGACTCAAAAGCAGGTCCTGCTGACTTCTTCCTGAGCTTGTCACCGGACCTCTCTTACTGAAAAAAAAAAGCCCAAGGTAGCCACTCTACCTGAAAGCATGGCAAAGGTGTAGGTTACGGTGGCAGCTTCCCTTATATCCCCCAAAGTTGAAAGGAATAAGTCCACCTTTTCGGAAAAGCAAATACAACCAAGACAACGTCCACGAGCACTCTTAGCTCTTCATAACCACTTAGAATATGGCCGATCAGGAAACCAAAAACATTTCCAAAGGGCTTTGCCAGGAAGGACTCCATCCTTGAGATTACAGGTCCCTGGAGCCAATGATTCCAGAATCTCAGCGGTACCACTCACAAAGAGCTGAAAGGAATGAGGGATCCCTTACCGTTCCAAGTGTGCTTCATCCAGGTTATTGAAGTCAATTGAGGGATTTCTGAGACGATCCTGGGTCAACTCAAGATCTTCGGTTTCCAACGCCTGGTTAAGCAGAGCAACGGCTGACACCTTCTCTACTGTCGTGGACAGCTCCTCGGGGGCCAAGTAGTACTGGAACAAAACATATGTCCTTCAGGAGAATTGTCACGGCATTATACAAAGTATCAATTCTTAAAATCCCCACGAAACACAAAAACGAAAAACCTGCTTGAAACACCTTGCTGCCAAAGGTGCCATGGTCACAGTTGAAGAAAAGGAAGTCAATAGGTAGGTGGATGAGAAGAAGAACAAGGATGCATAAGAAGGAATGCCAGTGTAGTCCCTAATATTGCCAACAGCTGATAATTCGACAAGCTGACTATCAGGGCCACACGGGATGATAAGCTGGCAAGTAGCTGTGCTATTACTCCCGACAGAGTGCTTGCAGAAAGAGAAAGGCTTTTTCTTCAACCCTTACCTTCTCTTGTGACACCGATAGAGTGCTTAGGTTCCAAGGTAAAAGAATGCGAAGGCCTAGGCGACGGGGCTTCGGGACCTTCAGTAAGGTCACAGGGCCCTAACGTTTCAGGGTATCGCCCCGGGCCGGTGTTCCTCCGGCTTGCCTCACTGACTGTTCCATCTCAGTCTGTTTGGTCAATCCCTTCCCTTCTGTCTTGGAATCAATGCTCAGGAGAGCGTCCAAGGCAGAAAAGTGGTAAGTAAGGGCTAGGCCATTGGCGTGAAGCTCGCGATCAGCCAGCTACCAAAGGCAACGAGGCCACACGGGAACCGAAGTCTGCAGGACCCCCGGTCCAATGCTCCCTCCAGGGGACCAGCCGTCATGGCAGTCCGGATGACGCAGTGCCTATGCTTTCTGGGGAATCACTACTTTAAGTGAAGGGCAACTAGATCCTATGGATGGCCGCAAAGTCCCAGCAGCTTTCTTCCCCTTCTGCCATGATCTCAGAGCAACACCTCATTTTCAAGTGGATTCTGCCTTTCCCAAGCAATGCTCCAGCCTCCGAGTCACTCATGCAGCCACAGACCTCCTGCACTTACCAAAGAGCTCTGTTCCTGAAGGTTGAACAGTTCATCCTGATACAGAACAGCAGCAAAGGGATGAACGGTCGGGAGCTGGGCCTCAGGTTTCATGAGTGCCATCACGGTGTTACTGGGATGACCTTCCCGAATCACAGCATTGATCTCATCGACAGCAGCGAGCCCTGGAGGACAAGGAGGCAGTCAGATGGCAGTCAGAATCACACTTTATGTACTTGCTGGTGTTTCCCCTTGAATCGCTCAGGGATTGGGGGTTTAACGATCACTACTCTTCCGGGCAGCACCAGCCTAGCCAATCACCACTTACCCTGACCACGGAGAGGTCTACAATACCTAGACCACATCAGAGATGAATGATCCTTGATGGAAAGGGGCAGATGGCGTGTCTCAGCCTTCCGGCACAACAAAAGGGGCCAAATAGTTGCGGAGCAGCTACAGTGGACAAGGTCACAGATTTCATCCCATGGGAGTTGGGGAGGTTTCAAACCATGAGAAGCCCCCCGAGCCTCATCAATGGACTCGCACGAAAGTCCTCCACAAAAACAATGTCAAAAGCATAAGGCAGAAAGAGGAAAAGGATGCCACACAACTTCAGGGGACTTGAGGGAACAAAAGTCTATCACCTCGCACTTCCTTCACAAAATGACATCACTTACTGTTGATTTTGTTGATGCTCCCTTGGATTTCAACTTGGGTCAGGAGCTCCTCCCTTGCATCTCTTTCCTCCTCAGAAAGGATATACTGAAAAAACAACAACTTCAATGGTTGCAGCCCAAAAGCAAACAGGCTTTCAAGAGTTCAGTCCTTCAGGGAATACCTTTCCCAATGGGCCACCGATTCTCACGTCCAACATGGGCTCGATAGATTACAGAATCAAAATGCACTTTGGTTTTTGTTGAACAGTGTTTGTAAAACCACATTTCTTTTCTCCTTCCATTGTTTCTCCTGTCTAGTTCTGCACGCTTCTATTTGGGATGTTGTTGGCAAAGATGCTGGACTGCTTGGCCACTCCTCCAATACAACTTAGAGAGAAAGTTCTACAGAGAGCTACTTTTCTCTTGTAATCATCCTCTCAGAGCTCATAGCCTGGGCTTATTCTACAAAGCTGAGACTTTTATCACCCACATCAATCCCAACTAGAAAAATCTAATCATGGGAGGCAGGCATGATCTGGTGCTTTCGGGGGAACAGAACGAATCCTGGATGCAAGTTCTGGCCATATGGGGGAGAGGAAGGCAAGGAAGGGAACTTAAGCCTTGTCACTAAAAAACTGTTGCATGAAGCACACATTTTGATGCCTGTGATTTCATGCAGGAAGAAGTTTAAGGAGAAATATAGCGAGGATTGAGAATTTTCTCAAGGAACAACATGAGGAGCTCATGGGGATTCCTTGAAAACTAGGGTTGGGCAGTGATTCTAGGTCAGTGATGGTTGAGTCTTTTGGAAACTTTTGGAAACACTTTTGGGGACTGTGCGGTGCCTTCCCCCACCCCACCTCCAGACTTGGTGCCCGGATCCCCATCCCCTGTTTTGCCCTGCCCACACTGCAACAATGTGTCACATCCCTCTCCCCAACATTGGACAGAGGGGCTTTGGGGGGGGATGAGGGCACCCAGCTGGCTGGAGCCTGGGCAAGCCAACTCCTGTAGCCATAGGGACCTGCCCTTGCACCCAGCTGCGTTGGGGGCTGGCTGAGTGAGGGGGCTGCTGCCTGGCCGTGGGCTGAGCAGGTGGCGCAAGCCCAGAGGGTAGTCAACTCAGAGACCCTGCTCCCCGCACTCACCATTTGGGAGTGGGGCCAGCACCCAGCCAGCCCATGCCTGGAGAAAGCTACCTCCTGTGGCCAGGGACCTTCCCCTACACCCAGTCCCGCCTGCCTATTGGGCTGCCATTCCCATGGGGTGGGAGCAGGGGCCAGAGGGAGCCTGGTTACCCTTTGGTGGCTGAGGTCACCCCCCACACTACCACCTGGCAGGGAAGGACAGAAGAAAGTGGAGATCTTTTCAGGGCTGTGGGCGGCCTCTGATCTACGGGAGGGGATACAACAACACCTTCCCCAAGCCAAGCAGCCCCGAAGCCCAGACAGAGGGGGGACAAAGGGAAGGTTTACCCTGAGCTCAGAGGCAGGAAAGCAACTCTGCAGAGGACGCATCCTCCACACCCACATCCAAGGAGAGATCTCTGGGTGCCGTCTTTGGCACACGAGCCATAGGTTCACCAGCAGGCTTCTAGCTGTTGCAAAGTAAAGGACTCCCCATTCTTTCTATTGCAACCATATCTCCTAGTACTTTTCTGGTGAGCTTTGACAAAACTGCAAGTTCCTCATGCATTTGAGACCTTCTTTTACCTCATTATCTACTTTCAAATCCTCTTCTCTGTGCCCTGGCTTGTTTCCTACTAAGAAGTAAGACTTCAAATATCTCCCTGGTAGTCACTGTTTATCAGCTGACAACTGTTCTATTTCCAGCACCGAGGAACACCCTTAACTATGTTTTACGTTTAATCATTAGCGAATAAAGTACCTTCTCTTCTTTCTGCTGTATGGCTTCCCAAAGTTCCTTTTGATAATTCGCAGCCAGGTTATCATGCACAGACTTTAAAGCGGCTTTGGGATTCTTGAGAGTTACAAGAGTCTCTTCTGCGATGCCCTTCTTAATGGCTTCAATGATGGCAATGACTGCAGCATGCACTGAACATGGGAGAGGAATAGAAGGCATTTGTTTTTAAAGCCACCAAAGCTAATGAGAGAAACATTGGGATGAAAAAAGCCGGCCTCCTTTTACCTTAAATGATTGTCCACATTAAACTAAATTAGAATGACTTTGCATTCAATGTCTTGGGTGTGTGTGGGGGGCTGCGGAGGGGGGGTGTCCATTTTTGAGCCCTTACCTTCTGTCTGAGACTCAATACTATGTATTAGTTGCCAGGCAGAAGAGCGGGAAGGCCTAGGCAATTGTGGCAAAGAGAATTGACCAGGGTCACACAGCTAGAACCTGTCCCCAGTCACCTTGGAACTCAGCACACCTCCTGTCTCCAAGCCTTTTCTGTCCACTGAGTCCCTTAGCTGCCCTGAAGCTGTTGGTCCAGAAGTCTACAAATATTGAGATTATGTGCTCAGCGTTACATAGCTGAAAACGATCTGAGGCCGTGGTCTATACACAATAGGCCATATGGCTTTCATGGCTGTTGCTTGTTAAGAACTACCATCATTACGACATTTCCCACTTTCCTACATCCTCTGGTTTTCTTGGTTTGGCTGATGATGACTGTAAAAGGAATAATCTACATGCTCTCATGGGTTGCAAAGAGGAAATTAAAGCTCTGCCTATGTTAGCTGAGCTTCATCCTTGATAATTGACATAGAAACTGCTTCTCAGTTCCAGGATTCTTGTCGCTGAGGACAACAATTGAGAGGGAACTTAAAAACGAGTGAACCTCCAAGGATATTTAGGGAGGCTACAGGAAAGCAGAAGCGATAGAGTATTTGTGCCAGCCATTTCAAAGCTTTTGGCCTGAGTTGGGGGTGGGGTGGAATTGCTTGACCAATAAGGGCCCTTTCCACTCTCAATCAGAGGCTGCCTTGATGCAGGGAAATGTTAGACGGGATTTCACCCACGGTCTTCTTGCCCAAATCCAACACTAGGCTCTCTACGCAACACAGGCAATTGGCCTGGCAGATTCCGCAAATTCCTGAGCAATGGAAGAATGGGAAGATAACCCTGTGGTGCCTAAAAGGTGCATCCTCGGGGTTCGGGAGGCTGGGCATGTTACAAAAGAACAAAAACAAGACAACCCATGACGAAGCCGTACAATATTGGGCTCTCCATCTTTTTCAACATCAAGGTTTAGGAAAAAAAGATGCTCAAATTCCGTTTCAGTCCTGTCTCACAGAAAACTGTCAATCAGCACTAACCCTGACCAGGCAGGGCTACAAGACCCTGACCATATCAGAGATGAGTGATCCTTGATGAAAAGATGAAGATGGTGTCTCAGGCAACCTGCCCATCAAAAGGGGCCAAAAAGATTTGGAGCAGCTACAGCTGACAAGGTGACACATAGCATTGCAAGAGAGCAGGGCACATGTCAAAGCTCGAGAAGAGCCCAAAGTCTTAAACATCGACGCACATGGACGTCCGCCAACAAAACTACGGCGAAATCATGAGACGAGAAGAGGAAAAGGATGCCTCACAACCTCTGAGACTTGAGAGAAATGATGATGAGTGGCTGCTGACAAGTCAAAGAAGGGGAAACCAGGGCAGGGATGATTTCATTACAAAGATGAGAGGTGGGAAAGGCAAATATAACAACATAAACCTGGAAATATCCCACAGAGGACCTGAGAGCTGCAAAGTCCTGCAAAACCCTTCCAAAACAGATTAAGAAATTGAGGCCCATGGAGAACAAATCATTTTTCCAACAGTCCCAAAGGCCTTAGTGGCATAGCTGGGACCAGAAATGCAGACTCCTGATTTTGATCCATTTTGATCCTCGCAGGAATCTAAGGTTACTGACTCAAGGAAAGGGAACAAGAATACATTCTGCCCCTACTAGGTGACACGCAATGTGCTGCTCGGTGCCGCATAAATATCATCTCCCTTTCATCCTGACCACAACCCTGAGAGGTAGCTACTATTATTTCCCCCATATTGGCGTGGAGGAACCTCGGCCAGAGGTTCAATCATTGGCCCAGGGGCATATCACGAGGCAGTAGCTGAGACATGACTTGAACTCCAGCCTTCCTCACTATGCAGTCAGCACTTTACGCACTGAGCCACACATCAGATATTTCCTCATTATTCCAGAATGTTTCCTCGGCCGAGGAAGACTTTAGTCCAATATCCCGCATCATTTACATTTCTATCATCATCTGTGATCAAAATGATGAACAGAGCGCCACGGCCAAGAGGATGAAGTTATAGTCATTGCCATGAAAAAGTCACCTTTCGATATCATCTAGAGGGGAAGGTCAGTGGCTGTGGATAAGAGTGAGGAACCTGGACTTGAGAAGCCCTGGATTCAGATCCGGCATCACTTACTTTCCTACCTTTTCCTAACCTTGCAAAAGTCATGGAACTCCACTTGCCCAGCCCTTACCGCTCTGCTGCCTGGCAACCAATATTTGTATTGATTCACTTTCCATGAACTAAGACAAAAATCATGTAATAAGACACATTAGGACAAGTTCCCCGCACCCCCAAATAGGACTGGAGTTAAAAATTGAGGAAAACATTGGCTAAAGGTCAAGCCTCCAATTATCCAGAAGACCGACATTCGCAAGCATTCTGCAAAACCAAACTGACTGCACTTACTTTCTTCTGCTTGAATTTCAGCTTCTTGAATTTCCTCATTGACCCTATCGATTTGATTCTGCATTTCGTCCGGCCTCAGGTTATCCTGTCCTTGAGATGAGGCTTCCCTTTTGATGGACATGAGCCTGCTAGCGTACCTGGGGAAGACAAAAGTAACCAAACATCCATTATCTTTAAATGTCCCTTTCAGTTGACGAAACACGACAGACACTGGGAGAGCGACCTATGGGAAGAGTAGGAGAACAGGCAGGCAGCAGGGTTTGTCGCCCTTCCGTGACATTCACCCGAGAAGCATGTGTAAAACGATGACGTTGCAAAAGGAAAAGCCCTGTGGGGACTCGAGTGTCTAGAGGACGCCATGGCCACCCCAAAGAGCCTCTGACCACAAGGAACCCGCACCTCCGTAGGACTTACACAGGGTTGGACAGCTATTTACAGCACACAGAAAATGACTTCCAAATGGGGGCATGCCCACAAAGGGAAGGCTCAGGGAAGGGACGTCTCGCGTAGCTGTCCTGCCCTGACAGGATTAAAGTCTCTGTAAATCGTAGCGCCCACTTGCCCAACCCTTCTTGTTCTTCTGTCATAGAAATGACAGGAGGAGAGGGATTAACAACATGGAAAAGAAGAAACAAAAGGCATTGCTGTTGTCCAAGTGAGAGCTGAAGAACGGCCCCACTTGCCTGGGAGTCATTTCGATGGCCTGCAGGTCTAAGAGATTCTGGGCATGCAGAATCCACCAGAGATGACAAGAGAAAAGCAGTTTCTCTCTGACCTTGTGGACCTGGCTAATCCCACTCTGAGAGTGTCAAGGCCAGAAGGGGCAAAGTGGTCTCAGGTCGGAAAGGTTTATCTCCATCGCAGTCACAGAGCCATGGTTTTCTACACACAGTTGGTTTCCTTATTCTTCTGACTGTGGAATTTGGAGTCAGAAGAGCTGGATGAAAATCCTGACTCTAGGTGGCTTGGGGTATTGAGAGTCAGGCTGAGAGACGGGAGGTCTTCGATTCAAGGAGGACCCCAGACACATCCTAGCTGCCTAACCATGGAGAAGTCACTTCGCCTGCATTCTCTAGCCCTTACTGCTCTTTGGCCTCAGAACCAAAGCCTAAGACAGATCCCAAGATTTAAAGCAAAGGGTAATTTTGGTTTCCTTTCGTTTTTCATCCTTAATCGGCCATCTACTACCAATGGGATCATAGGCGAAGCCAACAAACCTATCTAAGCCTGAGCTTCCTTCTCTGGTGCAGAGGTGGCTGGGGTAGGGAACCGCTAACAAATCTGTCCTCTGGAGAGCTTTTGCTCACCTTCAGGGTGGTCGGTGAGGGGATGGGGGGTAAAGTGGGGCATTTTATAACTGTTAACACTGGGAGAGGACCAGCAATATCTCCCCTCGGGGGGGGCACCAACACAAATGAGGACAATCCCGTAGAGCCTGACTAAAAAGTATCCTGCCCTTGCCCTCTTCCACATGCAGGTATGTTTCTTTCTCAAACTTTTCACTTTGGTTTAGAACATCCATCCATCCTGCACTAATGGCTCCAGTGTCTTTGCTGTCCAGGAGTGAGTTCTGGCAGCATCAAATGAAAGGAACAGCAGCTGAACATGGGCACGTGCCAGCTAGGACCCTGTTCAGGGCTGTCCCAAGGAAATAGCAAAAGGAAGCCCCCTCTTCTCAATGTCTGTTTTGCCCCCTATTAGAGTAGGTGATGGGACAGATGGTTGGAGATAATGCAGGATGCCTGACAGTGATCAGATCTACCAGTGCAGAGAGGCTCCTTAAACACTGAGAGCTCAACATGGTCTGGCTCACGCAGGCCACAGAGGACTCAAAAGCAGGTCCTGCTGACTTCTTCCTGAGCTTGTCACAGGACCTCTCTTACTGAAAAAAAAAAGCCCAAGGTAGCCACTCTACCTGAAAGCATGGCAAAGGTGTAGGTTACGGTGGCAGCTTCCCTTATATCCCCCACAGTTGAAAGGAACAAATCCACCTTTTCGGAAAAGCAAATACAACCAAGACAACCTACACGAGCACTCTTAGCTCTTCATGACAACTTAGAATATGGCCGATCAGGAAACCAAAAACATTTCCAAAGGGCTTTGACAGGAAGGACTCCATCCTTGAGATTACAGGTCCCTGGAGCCAATGATTCCAGAATGTCACCGGTACCACTGACAAAGAGCTGAAAGGAATGAGGGATCCCTTACCGTTCCAAGTGTGCTTCATCCAGGTTATTGAAGTCAATTGAGGGATTTCTGAGACGATCCTGGGTCAACTCAAGATCCTCGGTTTCCAACGCCTGGTTAAGCAGAGCAATGGCTGACACCTTCTCTACTGTCGTGGACAGCTCCTCGGGGGCCAAGTAGTTCTGGAACAAAACATATGTCCTTCAGGAGAATTGTCACGGCATTATACAAACTATCAATTCTTTTTTTTTTTTAATAATATATTTTATTTGATCATTTCCAAGCATTATTCGTTAAAGACATAGATCATTTTCTTTTCCTCCCCCCCACCCCCCATAGCCGACGCGTAAGTCCACTGGGCATTACATGTTTTCTTGATTTGAACCCATTGCTTTGTTGATAGTATTTGCATTAGAGTGTTCATTTAAAGTCTATCCTCTGTCATGTCCCCTCAACCTCTGTATTCAGGCAGTTGCTTTTTCTCGGTGTTTCCACTCCCATAGTTTATCCTTTGCTTATGAATGGTGTTTTTTTTCTCCTGTATCCCTGAAAGTTGTTCAGGGACATTACACCGCCCCTAATGGAGAAGTCCATTACGTTCGATTATACCACAGTGTATTAGTCTCTGTGTACAATGTTCTCCTGGTTCTGCTCCTCTCGCTCTGCATCACTTCCTGGAGGTTGTTCCAGTCTCCATGGAACTTCTCCACTTTATTATTCCTTTGAGCACAATAGTATTCCATCACCAACATATACCACAGTTTGTTCAGCCATTCCCCAATTGATGGGCATCCCCTCGTTTTCCAGTTTTGGGCCACCACAAAGAGCGCAGCTATGAATATTTTTGTACAAGTCTTTGTGTCCATTATCTCTTTGGGGTACAGACCCAGCAGTGCTATGGCTGGGTCAAAGGGTAGATATTCTTTTGTCGCCCTTTGGGCATAGTTCCAAATTGCCCTCCAGAATGGTTGGATCAGTTCACAACTCCACCAGCAATGAATTAATGTCCCTACTTTGCCACATCCCCTCCAGCATTCATTACTTTCCTTTGCTGTTATGTTAGCCAATCTGCTAGGTGTGAGGTGATACCTCAGAGTTGTTTTGATTTGCATCTCTCTGATTATAAGAGATGTAGAACACTTCTTCATGTGCTTGTTAATAGTTTTGATTTCTTTATCTGAGAACTGCCTATCCATTTCCCTTGCCCATTTATCAATTGGAGAATGGCTTGATTTTTTGTACAATTGATTTAGCTCATTATAAATATGAGTAATTAAACCTTTGTCAGAGGTTTCTATGAAGATTTTTTCCCAATTTGTTGTTTCCCTTCTGATTTTAGTTATATTGGTTTTGTTTGTACAAAAGCTTTTTAGTTTGATGTAGTCAAAATTATTTATTTTACATTTTGTGATTCTTTCTATATCTTGCTTGGTTTTAAAGCCTTTCCCCTCCCAAAGGTCTGACATGTATACTATTCTGTGTTTACCCAATTTACTTATGGTTTCCTTCTTTATGTTTAAGTCACTCACCCATTTTGAATTTATCTTGGTGTAGGGTGTGAGGTGTTGATCTATTCCTAGTCTCTCCCACGCTGTCTTCCAATTTTCCCAGCAGTTTTTATCGAATAGTGGATTTTTGTCCCAAAAGCTGGGATCTTTGGGTTTATCGTATACTGTCTTGCTGAGGTCGTTTTCCCCCAGTCTATTCCACTGATCTTCCTTTCTGTTTCTTAGCCAGTACCAAATTGTTTTGATGACTGCTGCTTTGTAATATAGTTTGAGGTCTGGGACTGCAAGGCCCCCATCATATGTGTTTTTTTTCATTATTTCCCTGGATATCCTTGATCTTTTGTTCTTCCAAATGAACTTTGTTATGGTTTTTTCTAAATCAGTGAAGAAGTATTTTGGTAGTTCAATGGGTATGGCACTAAATAGATAAATAAGTTTGGGTAGGATGGTCATTTTTATTATATTGGCTCGTCCTATCCATGAGCAGTTAATGTTTTTCCAATTGTTCAAGTCTAGTTTTAGTTGTGTGGCGAGTGTTTTGTAGTTGTGTTCATATAGTTCCTGTGTTTGTCTTGGGAGGTAGATTCCTAGGTATTTTATTTTGTCTAAGGTGATTTTGAATGGGATTTCTCTTTCTAGTTCTTGCTGCTGAGCTGTGTTGGAGATATATAGAAAAGCTGATGATTTATGTGGGTTTATTTTGTATCCTGCAACTTTGCTAAAGTTGTTGATTATTTCAATTAGCTTTTTGGTTGAATCTCTAGGATTCTTTAAGTAGACCATCATGTCATCCGCAAAGAGTGATAACTTGGTCTCCTCCTTGCCTATTCTGATGCCTTCAATTTCTTTATCTTCTCTAATTGCTACTGCTAGTGTTTCTAGTACAATGTCAAATAGTAGAGGTGATAATGGGCATCCTTGTTTCACTCCTGATCTTATTGGGAATGCATCTAGTTTATCCCCATTGCAGATGATATTAGCTGTTGGTTTTAGATATATACTGTTTATTATTTTTAGGAATGACCCTTCTATTCCTATGCTTTCTAGTGTTTTTAATAGGAATGGGTGTTGTATTTTATCAAAGGCTTTTTCTGCATCTATTGAGATAATCATGTGGTTCTTGCTAGTTTGCTTGTTGATGTGGTCAATTATGTGGATGGTTTTCCTAATGTTGAACCAGCCCTGCATCCCTGGTATGAATCCTACTTGATCATGGTGAATGATCCTTCTGATCACTTGCTGGAGTCTTTTTGCTAGTATCCTATTTAAAATTTTTGCATCTATATTCATTAGGGAGATTGGTCTATAGTTTTCTTTCTCTGTTTTTGACCTGCCTGGTTTTGGAATCAGTACCATGTTTGTGTCGTAAAAGGAGTTTGGTAGAACTCCCTCTTTGCTTATTATGTCAAATAGTTTGTATAGTATTGGGGTTAACTGTTCTCTGAATGTTTGATAGAATTCACAGGTGAATCCATCAGGCCCTGGGGATTTTTTCTTAGGAAGTTCTTTGATGGCTTGATGGATTTCAATTTCTGATATGGGATTATTTAAGAATTCTATTTCCTCTTCTGTTAGTCTAGGCAGTTTGTATTTTTGTATATATTCATCCATTTCTCCTAAATTGGTGTATTTATTGCCATATAATTGGGCAAAGTAATTTCTAATGATTGCCTTAATTTCCTCCTCATTGGAGGTGCTGTCCCCCTTTTCATCTTTAATGCTGTGAATTTGCTTTTCTTCCTTCCTTTTTTTAATTAGATTGACCAGTACTTTGTCTATTTTGTTTGTTTTTTCAAAGTACCAGCTTCTTGTCTTATTTATTAAATCAATAGTTCTATCACTTTCGATTTTATTAATTTCTCCCTTAATTTTTAGGATTTCTAATTTGGTTTTCTGCTGGGGGTTTTTAATTTGATCGCTTTCGAGTTTTTTCAATTGCATTTCCAATTGATTGATCTCTGCTCTCCCTTGTTTGTTAATATGAGCTTTCAGGGATATGAATTTGCCTCTGATTACCGCTTTGGCTGCATCCCAAAAGGTTTGAAAGGATGTTTCGCCATTGTCATTTTCCTTGATGAAATTATTAATTGTTTCTATGATTTCTTCTTTAGCTAAACGGTTTTGGAGTATCATATTGTTTAATTTCCAATTGGTTTTAGATTTGGTTTTCCATGTACCATTACTAATCATTATTTTTATTGCCTTGTGATCTGAGAAGGCTGCATTCATTATTTCTGCTTTTTTGCATTTGTGTGCTATGTTTCTGTGACCTAATGTATGGTCAATTTTTGTGAATGTGCCATGTGGTTCTGAGAAGGAGGTGTATTCCTTTTTATCCCTATTTATTTTTCTCCATATGTCTATTAATTCTAATTTTTCTAAGATTTCATTCACTTCTTTTACCTCTTTCTTGTTTATTTTTTGATTTGATTTATCTAAATTTGATAATGGTTGGTTTAAGTCTCCCACTAGTATGGTTTTATTGTCTATTTCTTCCTTCAATTCTCCTAGTTTCTCCATTAGAAATTTGGGTGCTATATTATTTGGTGCATACATGTTGATTAATGATATTTCCTCATTGCCTAGAGTCCCTTTTAACAAAATATAATTACCTTCCCTATCCCTTTTGATCAGGTCTATTTTTGCATTGGCTTTATCAGATATCATGATTACCACTCCTGCCTTCTTTCTATCAGTTGAGGCCCAGAAGGTCTTACTCCATCCTTTAATTCTGACCTTGTGGGTGTCAACCCGCCTCATGTGTGTTTCTTGAAGACAACATATGGTAGGGTTTTGGATTCTAATCCATTCAGCTATTCGTCTACGTTTTATGGGTGAGTTCATCCCATTCACGTTCAAAGTTATGATTGTCATTTGTGGACTCCCTGGCATTTTGATTGCCTTCCCTAATTCTAACCTTTTCTTCTTCGGCTCTACCTTTTAGTCCAGTGATTTACTTTGAATCAGTCCCCCTTGTCCCCTCCCTTGATGTTTCCCTTTTTAGTCCCTCCCTTTTTGTTCCCTCCCCCTCCCCCCTCTCTTTCCCTCCCTTTTTGTTCTCCCTCTCCCCCTCCCCCCCTTGGTTTTCCCTTCTCCTTACCCTTGTTGGGTAAGATAGAATTCAAGATCCCAATGGATCTGGATGTTTTTCCCTCTCAGAGTTGATTTCCCTGAGATTGAGGTTTAAGTAAACCCCCCCCCCTCTCTTCCTCTCCTTCTTATAGGAGTTTTCTTCCCCTCCCCTTCCCCTGTGAATCTTTGTGTGAGAACCATTATTCTATTTGGTCTTTCTTTACCCCCTATTTATACATTACATTTTCCCCACATATTAGTATACATAGGTTGATATAAATGTAGTCCTTATAGAAGAGAGTTTGAGTAAAAGAAGATAACATTTTCCCCTTTCCTTAATATTTACCTTTTCAGGTATTCCTTGCTCTTTGATTTTCGGTATCAAACTTTCCACAGAGCTCTGGTCTTTTCTTTGCAAAAAGTTGGAAGTCTTCTATTTTGTTGAATGCCCATACTTTCCCTTGGAAGTATATAGTCAGTTTTGCTGGGTAGCTGATTCTTGGTTGGAGACCCAGCTCTCTTGCCTTTCTGAAGATCATGTTCCATGCCTTACGATCGTTCAGCGTAGAACTTGCAAGGTCTTGTGTGACCCTGATTGGCATTCCTTTATATCTAAATTGTCTTTTTCTGGCTTCCTGTAGGATTTTTTCTTTTGTTTGATAGCTTTGGAATTTGGCAATTACATTCCTGGGAGTTGTCTTTTGGGGGTTTAGTGTAGAAGGTGTTCTGTGAGCTCTGTCAGTGGATGTATTGCCCCCTTGTTCTAGAATCTCTGGGCAATTTTCTTTGATTATATCTTGTATCACCATGTCCAGTTTGGTGTTTATTTCTGGCTTTTCTGGGAGTCCAATTATTCTTAAATTTTCTCTTCTCCCCCTGTTTTCCAGATCTATCACCTTGTCGGTGAGATATTTTATGTTCTCTTCTAATTTCTTGGTGTTTTGGCTTTGCTTTATTAGTTCTTGCTTTAAAGCCTGGTTTTCTTTTACAATTTGGTCAAACTGGTTTTGTAGATGCGTGAATTTCTTTTGCATCATTTCCCACTTTTCCTCCCAGAGGGCTTCCATCTTTTTGGTCCTTTCTGATTCAAATTCTTCATGGGTTTGTGGAGAGTTTCTATTTCCTTTGGAGGATTTTGGAGAATTTTCTTGTATATCTTCTTCTATCTGCTCTGTATTTTGTATTTTGGCTCCATAGAATGTGTCCAGAGTCGCCCCTTTCTTCTTATTTTTCTTGGTATTTTGAGGCTTCTGTGCTTCTGTGGAATTTGTCATCTCTGAACGTGGAGGATTGGCTTTTCTTGTCTTTGTCTGGTGATCAGAGGCTTTAGTCCTGGGCAGATGTTGGTTCTATGAGCGTTCCCTGGGTTAAACTGAATATGCCTCACTGGAACTGGAATGGAAGGGTCGGACCACGAGGCAACACTCTCCCCCTGGCTCGATTTCCGGAAGTTGCCTTCAGAATCCCTGGCCGTGAGGCTGTTTCCTCGGCCTGCGGGGGGATGGGCTGCCGCTTCCCCAAGCTCCAAGAGCACAGACTTTCACTGAGACTTGGATAGCAGGATCCAGCCCGTGAGGCTGTCTTGCCCGCCCTGAGGATTGCTGTTGTTTTGACCAGCTCTCTGCAGCGGAGGCCCCAGGCAGTAACTTTCACCCGGACCAACCGGCTCTTTGACCTACCGGCTCTTTGCAGCGGAAGCCCCAGGCAGTAACTTTCACCTGGACTGGGACTTGGGTAGAAGACCCTGAGGGTTGTTGTTCCTCAGACCCTGCTCTCTGAGCCTGGCGCGGCTGCCGCTTCCGGGAGCCTTGGACTCTGCGCTCCTACCCCTGAGGTCCGAGGGATCTCGGGTTCTGGCTTTTAAGGGGAGCCGTACCTTTTGAACCGGGTCCAGGTCCAGGAGGAGGGTTCCCAGGGTCTGTGCTGTTGATCGTTTTGAATTTCGGCGCCTTAGGAGCTTCTAGTTTGAGATCGGTCGGGAAGGGTTTTCCGGAGATCTGAACTTCAGCTTTCTCTAAGCCGCCATCTTAACCGTAAGTCCCAAACTATCAATTCTTAAAATCCCCACGAAACACAAAAACGAAAAACCTGCTTGAAACACCTTGCTGCCAAAGGTGCCATGGTCACAATTGAAGAAAAGGAAGTCAATAGGTAGGTGGATGAGAAGAAGAACATGGATGCATGAGAAGGAATGCCAGTGTAGTCCCTAATATTGCCAACAGCTGATAATTCGACAAGCTGACTATCAGGGCCACACGGGATGATAAGCTGGCAAGTAGCTGTGCTATTACTCCCGACAGAGTGCTTGCAGAAAGAGAAAGGCTTTTTCTTCAACCCTTACCTTCTCTTGTCACACCGATAGAGTGCTTAGCTTCCAAGGTAAAAGAATGCGAAGGCCTAGGCGACGGGGCTTCGGGACCTTCAGTAAGGTCACAGGGCCCTAACGTTTCAGGGTATCGCCCCGGGCCGGTGTTCCTCCTGCTTGCCTCACTGACTGGTCCATCTCAGTCTGTTTGGTCAATCCCTTCCCTTCTGTCTTGGAATCAATGCTCAGGAGAGCTTCCAAGTCAGAAAAGTGGTAAGTAAGGGCTAGGCCATTGGCGAGAAGCTCGCGATCAGCCAGCTACCAAAGGCAACCAGGCCACACGGGAACCGAAGTCTGCAGGACCCCCGGTCCAATGCTCCCTCCAGGGGACCAGCCGTCATGGCAGTCCGGACGACGCAGTGCCTATGCTTTCTGGGGAATCACTACTTTAAGTGAAGGGCAACTAGATCCTATGGATGGCCGCAAAGTCCCAGCAGCTTTCTTCCCCTTCTGCCATGATCTCAGAGCAACACCTCATTTTCAAGTGGATTCTGCCCTTCCCAAGCAATGCTCCAGCCTCCGAGTCACTCATGCAGCCACAGACCTCCTGCACTTACCAAAGAGCTCTGTTCCTGAAGGTTGAACAGTTCATCCTGATACAGAACAGCAGCAAAGGGATGAACGGTCGGGAGCTGGGCCTCAGGTTTCATGAGTGCCATCACGGTGTTACTGGGATGACCTTCCCGAATCACAGCATTGATCTCATCGACAGCAGCGAGCCCTGGAGGACAAGGAGGCAGTCAGATGACAGTCAGAATCACACTTTATGTAAGTGCTGGTGTTTCCCTTTGAATCGCTCAGGGATTGGGGGTTTAACGATCACTACTCTTCCGGGCAGCACCAGCCTAGCCAATCACCACTTACCCTGACCACGGAGAGGTCTACAATACCTAGACCACATCAGAGATGAATGATCCTTGATGGAAAGGGGCAGATGGCGTGTCTCAGCCTTCCGGCACAACAAAAGGGGCCAAATAGTTGCGGAGCAGCTACAGTGGACAAGGTCACAGATTTCATCCCACGGGAGTTGGGGAGGTTTCAAACCATGAGAAGCCCCCCGAGCCTCATGAATGGACTCGCACGAAAGTCCTCCACAAAAACAATGTCAAAAGCAGAAGGCAGAAAGAGGAAAAGGATGCCACACAACTTCAGGGGACTTGAGGGAACAAAAGTCTATCACCTCGCACTTCCTTCACAAAATGACATCACTTACTGTTGACTTCGTTGATGCTCCCTTGGATTTCAACTTGGGTCAGGAGCTCCTCCCTTGCATCTCTTTCCTCCTCAGAAAGGATATACTGAAAAAACAACAACTTCAATGGTTGCAGCCCAAAAGCAAACAGGCTTTCAAGAGTTCAGTCCTTCAGGGAATACCTTTCCCAATGGGCCACCGATTCTCACGTCCAACATGGGCTCGATAGATTACAGAATCAAAATGCACTTTGGTTCTTTTTGAACAGTGTTTGTAAAACCACATTTCTTTTCTCCTTCCATTGTTTCTCCTGTCTAGTTCTGCACGCTTCTATTTGGGATGTTGTTGGCAAAGATGCTGGACTGCTTGGCCACTCCTCCAATACAACTTGGAGAGAAAGTTCTACAGAGAGCTACTTTTCTCTTGTAATCATCCTCTCAGAGCTCATAGCCTGGGCTTATTCTACAAAGCTGAGACTTTTATCACCCACATCAATCCCAACTAGAAAAATCTAATCATGGGAGGCAGGAATGATCTGGGGCTTTCGGGGGAACAGAACGAATCCTGGATGCAAGTTCTGGCCATATGGGGGAGAGGAAGGCAAGGAAGGGAACTTAAGCCTTGTCACTGAAAAACTGTTGCATGAAGCACACATTTTGATGCCTGTGATTTCATGCAGGAAGAAGTTTAAGGACAAATATAGCGAGGATTGAGAATTTTCTCAAGGAACAACATGAGGAGCTCATGGGGATTCCTTGAAAACTAGGGTTGGGCAGTGATTCTAGGTCAGTGATGGTTGAGTCTTTTGGAAACTTTTGGAAACACTTTTGGGAACTGTGCGGTGCCTTCCCCCACCCCACCTCCAGACTTGGTGCCCGGATCCCCATCCCCTGCTTTGCCCTGCCCACACTGCAACAAAGTGTCACATCCCTCTCCCCAACATTGGACAGAGGGGCTTTGGGGGGGGATGAGGGCACCCAGCTGGCTGGAGCCTGGGCAAGCCAACTCCTGTAGCCATAGGGACCTGCCCTTGCACCCAGCTGCGTTGGGGGCTGGCTGAGTGAGGGGGCTGCTGCCTGGCCGTGGGCTGAGCAGGTGGCGCAAGCCCAGAGGGTAGTCAACTCAGAGACCCAGTCCCCGCACTCACCATTTGGGAGTGGGGCCAGCACCCAGCCAGCCCATGCCTGGAGAAAGCTACCTCCTGAGGCCAGGGACCTTCCCCTACACCCAGTCCCGCCTGCCTATTGGGCTGCCATTCCCATGGGGTGGGAGCAGGGGCCAGAGGGAGCCTGGTTACCCTTTGGTGGCTGAGGTCACCCCCCACACTGCCACCTGGCAGGGAAGGACAGAAGAAAGTGGAGATCTTTTCAGGGCTGTGGGCGGCCTCTGCTCTACGGGAGGGGATACACCAACACCTTCCCCAAGCCAAGCAGCCCCGAAGCCCAGACAGAGGGGGGACAAAGGGAAGGTTTACCCTGAACTCAGAGGCACGAAAGCAACTCTGCAGAGGAACCATCCTCCACACCCACATCCAAGGAGAGGTCTCTGGGTGCCGTCTTTGGCACACGAGCCATAGGTTCACCAGCACCCTTCTAGCTGTTGCAAAGTAAAGGACTCCCCATTCTTTCTATTGCAACCATATCTCCTAGTACTTTTCTGGTGAGCTTTGACAAAACTGCAAGTTCCTCATGCATTTGAGACCTTCTTTTACCTCATTATCTACTTTCAAATCCTCTTCTCTGTGCCCTGGCTTGTTTCCTACTAAGAAGTAAGACTTCAAATATCTCCCTGGTAGTCACTGTTTATCAGCTGACAACTGTTCTATTTCCAGCACCAAGGAACACCCTTAACTATGTTTTACGTTTAATCATTAGCGAATAAAGTACCTTCGCTTCTTTCTGCTGTATGGCTTCCCAAAGTTCCTTTTGATAATTCGCAGCCAGGTTATCATGCACAGACTTTAAAGCGGCTTTGGGATTCTTGAGAGTTACAAGAGTCTCTCCTGCGATGCCCTTCTTAATGGCTTCAATGATGGCAATGACTGCAGCATGCACTGAACATGGGAGAGGAATAGAAGGCATTTGTTTTTAAAGCCACCAAAGCTAATGAGAGAAACATTGGGATGAAAAAAGCCGGCCTCCTTTTACCTTAAATGATTGTCCACATTAAACTAAATTAGAATGACTTTGCATTCAATGTCTTGGGTGTGTGTGGGGGGCTGCGGAGGGGGGGGGTGTCCATTTTTGAGCCCTTACCTTCTGTCTGAGACTCAATACTATGTATTAGTTGCCAGGCAGAAGAGCGGCCTAGCAAAAGCAAAGGCCAAAGCAAAGGCTTTGCCAAAGCAAAACGCCTAGGCAATTGTGGCAAAGAGAATTGACCAGGGTCACACAGCTAGGACCTGTCCCCAGTCACCTTGGAACTCAGCACACCTCCTGTCTCCAAGCCTTTTCTGTCCACTGAGTCCCTTAGCTGCCCTGAAGCTGTTGGTCCAGAAGTCTACAAATATTGAGATTATGTGCTCAGCGTTACATAGCTGAAAACGATCTGAGGCCGTGGTCTATACACAATAGGCCATATGGCTTTCATGGCTGTTGCTTGTTAAGAACTACCATCATTACGACATTTCCCACTTTCCCACATCCTCTGGTTTTCTTGGTTTGGCTGATGATGACTGTAAAAGGAATAATCTACATGCTCTCATGGGTTGCAAAGAGGAAATTAAAGCTCTGCCTATGTTAGCTGAGCTTCATCCTTGATAATTGACATAGAAACTGCTTCTCAGTTCCAGGATTCTTGTCGCTGAGGACAACAATTGAGAGGGACCTTAAAAACGAGTGAACCTCCAAGGATATTTAGCGAGGCTACAGGAAAGCAGAAGTGATAGAGTATTTGTGCAAGCCATTTCAAAGCTTTTGGCCTGAGTGGGGGTGGGGTGGAATTGCTTGACCAATAAGGGCCCTTTCCACTCTCAATCAGAGGCTGCCTTGATGCAGGGAAATGTTAGACGAGATTTCCACCCAAGGTCTTCTTGCCCAAATCCAACACTAGGCTCTCTACGCAACACAGGCAATTTGCCTGGCAGATTCCGCAAATTCCTGAGCAATGGAAGAATGGGAAAATAAACCTGTGGTGCCTAAAAGGGGCAACCTCGGGGTTCGGGAGGCTGGGCATGTTACAAAAGAACAAAAACAAGACAACCCATGACGAAGCCGTACAATATTGGGCTCTCCATCTTTTTCAACATCAAGGTTTAGGAAAAAAAGATGCTCAAATTCCGTTTCAGTCCTCTCTCACAGAAAACTGTCAATCAGCACTAACCCTGACCAGGCAGGGCTACAAGACCCTGACCATATCAGAGATGAGTGATCCTTGATGAAAAGATGAAGATGGTGTCTCAGGCAACCTGCCCATCAAAAGGGGCCAAAAAGATTTGGAGCAGCTACAGCTGACAAGGTGACACATAGCATTGCAAGAGAGCAGGGCACATGTCAAAGCTCGAGAAGAGCCCAAAGCCTTAAACATCGACGCACATGGACGTCCGCCAACAAAACTAAGGCGAAATCATGAGACGAGAAGAGGAAAAGGATACCTCACTACCTCTGCGACTTGAGAGAAATGATGATGAGTGGCTGCTGACAAGTCAAAGAAGGGGAAACCAGGGCAGGGATGATTTCATTACAAAGATGAGAGGTGGGAAAGGCAAATATAACAACATAAACCTGGAAATATCCCACAGAGGACCTGAGAGCTGCAAAGTCCTGCAAAACCCTCCCAAAACAGATTAAGAAATTGAGGCCCATGGAGAACAAATCATTTTTCCAACAGTCCCAAAGGCCTTAGTGGCATAGCTGGGACCAGAAATGCAGACTCCTGATTTTGATCCATTTTGATCCTCGCAGGAATCTAAGGTTACTGACTCAAGGAAAGGGAACAAGAACACATTCTGCCCCTACTAGGTGACACGCACTGTGCTGCTCGGTGCTGCATAAATATCATCTCCCTTTCATCCTGACCACAACCCTGAGAGGTAGCTACTATTATTTCCCCCATATTGGCGTGGAGGAACCTCGGCCAGAGGCTCAATCATTGGCCCAGGGGCATATCACGAGGCAGTAGCTGAGACATGACTTGAACTCCAGCCTTCCTCACTATGCAGTCAGCACTTTACGCACTGAGCCACACATCAGATATTTCCTCATTATTCCAGAATGTTTCCTCAGCCGAGGAAGACTTTAGTCCAATATCCCGCATCCTTTACATTTCTATCATTATCTGTGATCAAAATGATGAACAGAGCGCCACGGCCAAGAGGATGCAGTTATAGTCATTGCCATGAAAAAGTCACCTTTCGATATCATCTAGAGGGGAAGGTCAGTGGCTGTGGATAAGAGTGAGGAACCTGGACTTGAGAAGCCCTGGATTCAGATCCGGCATCACATACTTTCCTACCTTTTCCTAACCTTGCGAAAGTCATGGAACTCCACTTGCCCAGCCCTTACCGCTCTGCTGCCTGGCAACCAATATTTGTATTGATTCACTTTCCATGAACTAAGACAAAAATCATGTAATAAGACACATTAGGACAAGTTCCCCGCACCCCAAATAGGACTGGAGTTAAAAATTGAGGAAACCATTGGCTAAAGGTCAAGCCTCGAATTATCCAGAAGACAGACATTCGCAAGCATTCTGCAAAACCAAACTGACTGCACTTACTTTCTTCTGCTTGAATTTCAGCTTCTTGAATTTCCTCATTGACCCTATCGATTTGATTCTGCATTTCGTCCGGCCTCAGGTTATCCTGTCCTTGAGATGAGGCTTCTCTTTTGATGGACATGAGCCTGCTAGCGTACCTGGGGAAGACAAAAGTCACCAAACATCCATTATCTTTAAATGTCCCTTTCAGTTGACGAAACACGACAGACACTGGGAGAGCGACCTATGGGAAGAGTAGGAGAACAGGCAGGCAGCAGGGTTTGTCGCCCTTCTGTGACATTCACCCGAGAAGCATGTGTAAAAAGATGACGTTGCAAAAGGAAAAGCCCTGTGGGGACTCCAGTGTCTAGAGGACACCATGGCCACCCCAAAGAGCCTCTGACCACAAGGAACCCGCACCTCCGTAGGACTTACACAGGGATGGACAGCTATTTACAGCACACAGAAAATGACTTCCAAATGGGGGCATGCCCACAAAGGGAAGGCTCAGGGAAGGGACATCTCGCGTAGCTGTCCTGCCCTGACAGAACTAAAGTCTCTGTAAATCATAGCGCCCACTTGCCCAGCCCTTCTTGTTCTTCTGTGTTAGAAACGACAGGAGGAGAGGGATTAACAACATGGAAAAGAAGAAACAAAAGGCATTGCTGTTGTCCAAGTGAGAGCTGAAGAACAGCCCCACTTGCCTGGGAGTCATTTCGATGGCCTGCAGGTCTAAGAGATTCTGGGCATGCAGAATCCACCAGAGATGACAAGAGAAAAGCAGTTTCTCTCTGACCTTGTGGACCTGTCTAATCCCACTGTGAGAGTGTCAAGGCCAGAAGGGGCAAAGTGGTCTCAGGTCGGAAAGGTTTATCTCCATCGCAGTCACAGAGCCATGGTTTTCTACACACAGTTGGTTTCCTTATTCTTCTGACTGTGGAATTTGGAGTCAGAAGAGCTGGATGAAAGTCCTGACTCTAGGTGGCTTGGGGTATTGAGAGTCTGTCTGAGAGAGGGGAGGTCTTCGATTCAAGGAGGACCCCAGAAACTTCCTAGCTGCCTAACCATGGAGAAGTCACTTCGCCTGCATTCTCTAGCCCTTACTGCTCTTTCGCCTCAGAACCAAAGCCTAAGACAGATCCCAAGATTTAAAGCAAAGGGTAATTTTGGTTTCCTTTCGTTTTTCATCCTTAATCGGCCATCTACTACCAATGGGATCACAGGCAAAGCCAACAAACCTATCTAAGCCTCAGCTTCCTTCTCTGGTGCAGAGGTGGCTGGGGTAGGGGACCGCTAACAAATCTGTCCTCTGGAGAACTTTTGCTCACCTTCAGGGTGGGCGGTGAGGGGATGGGGGGTAAGGTGGGGCATTTTATAACTGTTAACACTGGGAGAGGACCAGCAATATCTCCCCTCGGGGGGGGCACCAACACAAATGAGGACAATCCCGTAGAGCCTGACTAAAAAGTATCCTGGCCTTGCCCTCTTCCACATGCAGGTATGTTTCTTTCTCAAACTTTTCACTTTGGTTTAGAACATCCATCCATCCTGCACTAATGGCTCCAGTGTCTTTGCTGTCCAGGAGTGAGTTCTGGCAGCATCAAATGAAAGGAACACCAGCTGAACATGGGCACGTGCCAGCTAGGACCCTGTTCAGGGCTGTCCCAAGGAAATAGCAAAAGGAAGCCCCCTCTTCTCAATGTCTGCTTTGCCCCCTATTAGAGTAGGTGATGGGACAGATGGTTGGAGATAATGCAGGATGCCTGACAGTGATCAGATCTACCAGTGCAGAGAGGCGCCTTAAACACTGAGAGCTCAACATGGTCTGGCTCACGCAGGCCACAGAGGACTCAAAAGCAGGTCCTGCTGACTTCTTCCTGAGCTAGTCACTGGACCTGTCTTACTGAAAAAAAAAAGCCCAAGGTAGCCACTCTACCTGAAAGCATGGCAAAGGTGTAGGTTACGGTGGCAGCTTCCCTCATATCCCCCACAGTTGAAAGGAACAAGTCCACCTTTTCGGAAAAGCAAATACAACCAAGACAACGTCCACGAGCACTCTTAGCTCCTCATGAGCACTTAGAATATGGCCGATCAGGAAACCAAAAACATTTCCAAAGGGCTTTGACAGGAAGGACTCCATCCTTGAGATTACAGGTCCCTGGAGCCAATGATTCCAGAATCTCACCGGTACCACTGACAAAGAGCTGAAAGGAATGAGGGATCCCTTACCGTTCCAAGTGTGCTTCATCCAGGTTATTGAAGTCAATTGAGGGATTTCTGAGACGATCCTGGGTCAACTCAAGATCTTTGGTTTCCAACGCCTGGTTAAGCAGAGCAACGGCTGACACCTTCTCTACTGTCGTGGACAGCTCCTCAGGGGCCAAGTAGTTCTGGAGCAAAACATATGTCCTTCAGGAGAATTGTCATGGCATTATACAAAGTATCAATTCTGAAAATCCCCACGAAACACAAAAACGAAAAACCTGCTTGAAACACCTTGCTGCCAAAGGTGCCATGGTCACAGTTGAAGAAAAGGAAGTCAATAGGTTGGTGGATGAGAAGAAGAACAAGGATGCAGGAGAAGGAATGCCAGTGTAGTCCCTAATATTGCCAACAGCTGATAATTCGACAAGCTGACTATCAGGGCCACACGGGATGATAAGCTGGCAAGTAGCTGTGCTATTACTCCCGACAGAGTGCTTGCAGAAAGAGAAAGGCTTTTTCTTCAACCCTTACCTTCTCTTGTCACACCGATAGAGTGCTTAGCTTCCAAGGTAAAAGAATGCGAAGGCCTAGGCGACGGGGCTTCGGGACCTTCAGTAAGGTCACAGGGCTCTAACGTTTCAGGGTATCGCCCCGGGCCGGTGTTCCTCCGGCTTGCCTCACTGACTGTTCCATCTCAGTCTGTTTGGTCAATCCCTTCCCTTCTGTCTTGGAATCAATGCTCAGGAGAGCTTCCAAGGCAGAAAAGGGGTAAGTAAGGGCTGGGCCATTGGCGTTAAGCTCGCGATCAGCCAGCTACCAAAGGCAACCAGGCCACACGGGAACCGAAGTCTGCAGGACCCCCGGTCCAATGCTCCCTCCAGGGGACCAGCCGTCATGGCAGTCCGGACGACGCAGTGCCTATGCTTTCTGGGGAATCACTACTTTAAGTGAAGGGCAACTAGATCCTATGGATGGCTGCAAAGTCCCAGCAGCTTTCTTCCCCTTCTGCCATGATCTCAGAGCAACACCTCATTTTCAAGTGGATTCTGCCCTTCCCAAGCAATGCTCCAGCCTCCGAGTCACTCATGCAGCCACAGACCTCCTGCACTTACCAAAGAGCTCTGTTCCTGAAGGTTGAACAGTTCATCCTGATACAGAACAGCAGCAAAGGGATGGACGGTCGGGAGCTGGGCCTCAGGTTTCATGAGTGCCATCACGGTGTTACTGGGATGACCTTCCCGAATCACAGCATTGATCTCATCGACAGCAGCGAGCCCTGGAGGACAAGGAGGCAGTCAGATGGCAGTCAGAATCACACTTTATGTACTTGCTGGTATTTCCCCTTGAATCGCTCAGGGATTGGGGGTTTAACGATCACTACTCTTCCGGGCAGCACCAGCCTAGCCAATCACCACTTACCCTGACCACGGAGAGGTCTACAATACCTAGACCACATCAGAGATGAATGATCCTTGATGGAAAGGGGCAGGTGGCGTGTCTCAGCCTTCCGGCACAACAAAAGGGGCCAAATAGTTGCGTAGTAGCTACAGTGGACAAGGTCACAGATTTCATCCCATGGGAGTTGGGGGGGTTTCAAACCATGAGAAGCCCCCCAAGCCTCATGAATGGACTTGCACGAAAGTCGTCCACAAAAACAATGTCAAAAGCAGAAGGCAGAAAGAGGAAAAGGATGCCACACAACTTCAGGGGACTTGAGGGAACAAAAGTCTATCACCTCGCACTTCCTTCACAAAATGACATCACTTACTGTTGATTTTGTTGATGCTCCCTTGGATTTCAACTTGGGTCAGGAGCTCCTCCCTTGCATCTCTTTCCTCCTCAGAAAGGATATACTGAAAAAACAACAACTTCAATGGTTGCAGCCCAAAAGCAAACAGGCTTTCAAGAGTTCAGTCCTTCAGGGAATACCTTTCCCAATGGGCCACCGATTCTCACGTCCAACATTGGCTCGATAGATTACAGAATCAAAATGCACTTTGGTTCTTGTTGAACAGTGTTTGTAAAACCACATTTCTTTTCTCCTTCCATTGTTTCTCCTGTCTAGTTCTGCACGCTTCTATTTGGGATGTTGTTGGCAAAGATGCTGGACTGATTGGCCACTCCTCCAATACAACTTGGAGAGAAAGTTCTACAGAGAGCTACTTTTCTCTTGTAATCATCCTCTCAGAGCTCATAGCCTGGGCTTATTCTACAAAGCTGAGACTTTTATCACCCACATCAATCCCAACTAGAAAAATCTAATCATGGGAGGCAGGCATGATCTGGTGCTTTCGGGGGAACAGAACGAATCCTGGATGCAAGTTCTGGCCATATGGGGGAGAGGAAGGCAAGGAAGGGAACTTAAGCCTTGTCACTGAAAAACTGTTGCATGAAGCACACATTTTGATGCCTGTGATTTCATGCAGGAAGAAGTTTAAGGAGAAATATAGCGAGGATTGAGAATTTTCTCAAGGAACAACATGAGGAGCACATGGGGATTCCTTGAAAACTAGGGTTGGGCAGTGATTCTAGGTCAGTGATGGTTGAGTCTTTTGGAAACTTTTGGAAACACTTTTGGGAACTGTGCGGTGCCTTCCCCCACCCCACCTCCAGACTTGGTGCCCGAATCCCCATCCCCTGCTTTGCCCTGCCCACACTGCAACAAAGTGTCACATCCCTCTCCCCAGCAATGGACAGATGGGCTTTGGGGGGGGATGAGGGCACCCAGCTGGCTGGAGCCTGGGCAAGCCAACTCCTGTAGCCATAGGGACCTACCCTTACACCCAGCTGCGTTTGGCCCTTGCACCCAGCTGCGTTGGGGGCTGGCTGAGTGAGGGGGCTGCTGCCTGGCCGTGGGCTGAGCAGGTGGCGCAAGCCCAGAGGGTAGTCAAATCAGAGACCCAGTCCCCGCACTCACCATTTGGGAGTGGGGCCAGCACCCAGCCAGCCCATGCCTGGAGAAAGCTACCTCCTGAGGCCAGGGACCTTCCCCTACACCCAGTCCCGCCTGCCTATTGGGCTGCCATTCCCATGGGGTGGGAGCAGGGGCCAGAGGGAGCCTGGTTACCCTTTGGTGGCTGAGGTCACCCCCCACACTGCCACCTGGCAGGGAAGGACAGAAGAAAGTGGAGATCTTTTCAGGGCTGTGGGCGGCCTCTGATCTACGGGAGGGGATACAACAACACCTTCCCCAAGCCAAGCAGCCCCGAAGCCCAGACAGAGGGGGGACAAAGGGAAGGTTTACCCTGAACTCAGAGGCAGGAAAGCAACTCTGCAGAGGACGCATCCTCCACACCCACATCCAAGGAGAGGTCTCTGGGTGCCGTCTTTGGCACACGAGCCATAGGTTCACCAGCACGCTTCTAGCTGTTGCAAAGTAAAGGACTCCCCATTCTTTCTATTGCAACCATATCTCCTAGTACTTTTCTGGTGAGCTTTGACAAAACTGCAAGTTCCTCATGCATTTGAGATCTTCTTTTACCTCATTATCTACTTTCAAATCCTCTTCTCTGTGCCCTGGCTTGTTTCCTACTAAGAAGTAAGACTTCAAATATCTCCCTGGTAGTCACTGTTTATCAGCTGACAACTGTTCTATTTCCAGCACCGAGGAACACCCTTAACTATGTTTTACGTTTAATCATTAGCGAATAAAGTACCTTCTCTTCTTTCTGCTGTATGGCTTCCCAAAGTTCCTTTTGATAATTCGCAGCCAGGTTATCATGCACAGACTTTAAAGCGGCTTTGGGATTCTTGAGAGTTACAAGAGTCTCTTCTGCGATGCCCTTCTTAATGGCTTCAATGATGGCAATGACTGCAGCATGCACTGAACATGGGAGAGGAATAGAAGGCATTTGTTTTTAAAGCCACCAAAGCTAATGAGAGAAACATTGGGATGAAAAAAGCCGGCCTCCTTTTACCTTAAATGATTGTCCACATTAAACTAAATTAGAATGACTTTGCATTCAATGTCTTGGGTGTGTGGGGGGGGGCTGCGGAGGGGGGGGTGTCCATTTTTGAGCCCTTACCTTCTATCTGAGACTCAATACTATGTATTAGTTGCCAGGCACAAGAGCGGGAAGGCCTAGGCAATTGTGGCAAAGAGAATTGACCAGGGTCACACAGCTAGAACCTGTCCCCAGTCACCTTGGAACTCAGCACACCTCCTGTCTCCAAGCCTTTTCTGTCCACTGAGTCCCTTAGCTGCCCTGAAGCTGTTGGTCCAGAAATCTACAAATATTGAGATTATGTGCTCAGCGTTACATAGCTGAAAACGATCTGAGGCCGTGGTCTATACACAATAGGCCATATGGCTTTCATGGCTGTTGCTTGTTAAGAACTACCATCATTACGACATTTCCCACTTTCCTACATCCTCTGGTTTTCTTGGATTGGCTGATGATGACTGTAAAAGGAATAATCTACATGCTCTCATGGGTTGCAAAGAGGAAATTAAAGCTCTGCCTATGTTAGCTGAGCTTCATCCTTGATAATTGACATAGAAACTGCTTCTCAGTTCCAGGATTCTTGTCGCTGAGGACAACAATTGAGAGGGACCTTAAAAACGAGTGATCCTCCAAGGATATTTAGGGAGGCTACAGGAAAGCAGAAGCGATTTGTGCAAGCCATTTCAAAGCTTTTGGCCTGAGTTGGGGGTGGGGTGGAATTGCTTGACCAATAAGGGCCCTTTCCACTCTCAATCAGAGGCTGCCTTGATGCAGGGAAATGTTAGACGAGATTTCCACCCAAGGTCTTCTTGCCCAAATCCAGCACTAGGCTCTCTATGCAACACAAGCAATTTGCCTGGCAGATTACGGAAATTCCTGAGCAATGGAAGAATGGGAAGATAACCCTGTGGTGCCTAAAAGGGGCAACCTCGGGGTTCGGGAGGCTGGGCATGTTACAAAAGAACAAAAACAAGACAACCCATGACGAAGCCGTACAATATTGGGCTCTCCATCTTTTTCAACATCAAGGTTTAGGAAAAAAAGATGCTCAAATTCCGTTTCAGTCCTGTCTCACAGAAAACTGTCAATCAGCACTAACCCTGACCAGGCAGGGCTACAAGACCCTGACCATATCAGAGATGAGTGATCCTTGATGAAAAGATGAAGATGGTGTCTCAGGCAACCTGCCCATCAAAAGGGGCCAAAAAGATTTGGAGCAGCTACAGCTGACAAGGTGACACATAGCATTGCAAGAGAGCAGGGCACATGTCAAAGCTCGAGAAGAGCCCAAAGCCTTAAACATCGACGCACATGGACGTCCGCCAACAAAACTACGGCGAAATCATGAGACGAGAAGAGGAAAAGGATGCCTCACAACCTCTGAGCCTTGAGAGAAATGATGATGAGTGGCTGCTGACAAGTCAAAGAAGGGGAAACCAGGGCAGGGATGATTTCATTACAAAGATGAGAGGTGGGAAAGGCAAATATAACAACATAAACCTGGAAATATCCCACAGAGGACCTGAGAGCTGCAAAGTCCTGCAAAACCCTCCCAAAACAGATTAAGAAATTGAGGCCCATGGAGAACAAATCATTTTTCCAACAGTCCCAAAGGCCTTAGTGGTATAGCTGGGACCAGAAATGCAGACTCCTGATTTTGATCCATTTTGATCCTCGCAGGAATCTAAGGTTACTGACTCAAGGAAAGGGAACAAGAATACATTCTGCCCCTACTAGGTGACACGCACTGTGCTGCTCGGTGCTGCATAAATATCATCTCCCTTTCATCCTGACCACAACCCTGAGAGGTAGCTACTATTATTTCCCCCATATTGGCGTGGAGGAACCTCGGGCAGAGGCTCAATCATTGGCCCAGGGGCATATCACGAGGCAGTAGCTGAGACATGACTTGATCTCCAGTCTTCCTCACTATGCAGTCAGTACTTTAGGCACTGAGCCACTCATCAGATATTTCCTCATTATTCCAGAATGTTTCCTCGGCCGAGGAAGACTTTAGTCCAATATCCCGCATCCTTTACATTTCTATCACCATCTGTGATCAAAATGATGAACAGAGCGCCATGGCCAAGAGGATGAAGTTATAGTCATTGCCATGAAAAAGCCACCTTTCGATATCATCTAGAGGGGAAGGTCAGTGGCTGTGGATAAGAGTGAGGAACCTGGACTTGAGAAGCCCTGGATTCAGATCCGGCATCACTTACTTTCCTACCTTTTCTTAACCTTGCGAAAGTCATGGAACTCCACTTGCCTAGCACTTACCACTCTGCTGCCTGGCAACCAATATTTGTATTGATTCACTTTCCATGAACTAAGACAAAAATCATATAATAAGACACATTAGGACAAGTTCCCCGCACCCCCAAACAGGACTGGAGTTAAAAATTGAGGAAACCATTGGCTAAAGGTCAAGCCTCGAATTATCCAGAAGACAGACATTCGCAAGCATTCTGCAAAACCAAACTGACTGCACTTACTTTCTTCTCCTTGAATTTCAGCTTCTTGAATTTCCTCATTGACCCTATCGATTTGATTCTGCATTTCATCCCGCCTCAGGTTATCCTGTCCTTGAGATGAGGCTTCTCTTTTGATGGACATGAGCCTGCTAGCGTACCTGGGGAAGACAAGAGTCACCAAACATCCATTATCTTTAAATGTCCCTTTCAGTTGACGAAACACGACAGATCCTGGGAGAGCGACCTATGGGAAGAGTAGGAGAACAGGCATGCAGCAGGGTTTGTCGCCCTTCTGTGACATTCACCCGAGAAGCATGTGTAAAACGATGACGTTGCAAAAGGAAAAGCCCTGTGGGGACTCGAGTGTCTAGAGGACACCATGGCCACCCCAAAGAGCCTCTGACCACAAGGAACCCGCACCTCCGTAGGACTTACACAGGGATGGACAGCTATTTACAGCACACAGAAAATGACTTCCAGGTGGGGGCATGCCCACAAAGGGAAGGCTCAGGGAAGGGATGTCTCGCGTAGCTGTCCTGCCCTGACAGAACTAAAGTCTCTGTAAATCGTAGCGCCCACTTGCCCAGCCCTTCTTGTTCTTCTGTCTTAGAAACGACAGGAGGAGAGGGATTAACAACATGGAAAAGAAGAAACAAAAGGCATTGCTGTTGTCCAAGTGAGAGCTGAAGAACGGCCCCACTTGCCTGGGAGTCATTTCGATGGCCTGTAGATCTAAGAGATTCTGGGCATGCAGAATCCACCAGAGTTGACAAGAGAAAAGCAGTTTCTCTCTGACCTTGTGGACCTGGCTAATCCCACTGTGAGAGTGTCAAGGCCAGAAGGGGCAAAGTGGTCTCAGGTCGGAAAGGTTTATCTCCATCGCAGTCACAGAGCCATGGTTTTCTACACACAGTTGGTTTCCTTATTCTTCTGACTGTGGAATTTGGAGTCAGAAGAGCTGGATGAAAATCCTGACTCTAGGTGGCTTGGGGTATTGAGAGTCAGGCTGAGAGAGGGGAGGTCTTCGATTCAAGGAGGACCCCAGACACTTCCTAGCTGCCTAACCATGGAGAAGTCACTTCGCCTGCATTCTCTAGCCCTTACTGCTCTTTGGCCTCAGAACCAAAGCCTAAGACAGATCCCAAGATTTAAAGCAAAGGGTAATTTTGGTTTCCTTTCGTTTTTCATCCTTAATCGGCCATCTACTACCAATGGGATCACAGGCGAAGCCAACAAACCTATCTAAGCCTCAGCTTCCTTCTCTGGTGCAGAGGTGGCTGGGGTAGTGAACCCCTAACAAATCTGTCATCTGGAGAACTTTTGCTCACCTTCAGGGTGGGCAGTGAGGGGATGGGGGGTAAGGTGGGGCATTTTATAACTGTTAACACTGGGAGAGGACCAGCAATATCTCCCCTCGGGGGGGGCACCAACACAAATGAGGACAATCCCGTAGAGCCTGACCTAAAAGTATCCTGGCCTTACCCTCTTTCACATGCAGGTATGTTTCATTCTCAAACTTTTCACTTTGGTTTAGAACATCCATCCATCCTGCACTAATGGCTCCAGTGTCTTTGCTGTCCAGGAGTGAGTTCTGGCAGCATCAAATGAAAGGAACAGCAGCTGAACATGGGCACGTGCCAGCTAGGACCCTGTTCAGGGCTGTCCCAAGGAAATAGCAAAAGGAAGCCCCCTCTTCTCAATGTCTGCTTTGCCCCCTATTAGAGTAGGTGATGGGACAGATGGTTGGAGATAATGCAGGATGCCTGACAGTGATCAGATCTACCAGTGCAGAGAGGCTCCTGAGAGCTCAACATGGTCTGGCTCACGCAGGCCACAGAGGACTCAAAAGCAGGTCCTGCTGACTTCTTCCTGAGCTTGTCACCGGACCTCTCTTACTGAAAAAAAAAAGCCCAAGGTAGCCACTCTACCTGAAAGCATGGCAAACGTGTAGGTTAAGGTGGCAGCTTCCCTTATATCCCCCACAGTTGAAAGGAACAAGTCCACCTTTTCGGAAAAGCAAATACAACCAAGACAACGTCCACGAGCACTCTTAGCTCTTCATGACCACTTAGAATATGGCCAATCAGGACACCAAAAACATTTCCAAAGGGCTTTGCCAGGAAGGACTCCATCCTTGAGATTACAGGTCCCTGGAGCTAATGATTCCAGAATCTCACCGGTACCACTGACAAAGAGCTGAAAGGAATGAGGGATCCCTTACCGTTCCAAGTGTGCTTCATCCAGGTTATTGAAGTCAATTGAGGGATTTCTGAGACGATCCTGGGTCAAATCAAGATCCTCAGTTTCCAATGCCTGGTTAAGCAGAGCAACGGCTGACACCTTCTCTACTGTCGTGGACAGCTCCTCGGGGGCCAAGTAGTTCTGGAGCAAAACATATGTCCTTCAGGAGAATTGTCACGGCATTATACAAAGTATCAATTCTGAAAATCCCCACGAAACACAAAATCGAAAAACCTGCTTGAAACACCTTGCTGCCAAAGGTGCCATAGACACAATTGAAGAAAAGGAAGTCAATAGGTAGGTGGATGAGAAGAAGAATAAGGATGCATGAGAAGGAATGCCAGTGTAGTCCCTATTATTGCCAACAGCTGATAATTCGACAAGCTGACTATCAGGGCCACACGGGATGATAAGCTGGCAAGTAGCTGTGCTATTACTCCCGACAGAGTGCTTGCAGAAAGAGAAAGGCTTTTTCTTCAACCCTTACCTTCTCTTGTCACACCCATAGAGTGCTTAGGTTCCAAGGTAAAAGAATGCGAAGGCCTAGGCGACGGGGCTTCGGGACCTTCAGTAAGGTCACAGGGCCCTAACGTTTCAGGGTATCGCCCCGGGCCGGTGTTCCTCCGGCTTGCCTCACTGACTGTTCTATCTCAGTCTGTTTAGTCAATCCCTTCCCTTCTGTCTTGGAATCAATGCTCAGGAGAGCTTCCAAGGCAGAAAAGGGGTAAGTAAGGGCCAGGCCATTGGCGTGAAGCTCGCGATCAGCCAGCTACCAAAGGCAACCAGGCCACACGGGAACCGAAGTCTGCAGGACCCCGGGTCCAATGCTCCCTCCAGGGGACCAGCCGTCATGGCAGTCCGGACGACGCAGTGCCTATGCTTTCTGGGGAATCACTACTTTAAGTGAAGGGCAACTAGATCCTATGGATGGCCGCAAAGTCCCAGCAGCTTTCTTCCCCTTCTGCCATGATCTCAGAGCAACACCTCATTTTCAAGTGGATTCTGCCCTTCCCAAGCAATGCTCCAGCCTCCGAGTCACTCATGCAGCCACAGACCTCCTGCACTTACCAAAGAGCTCTGTTTCTGAAGGTTGAACAGTTCATCCTGATACAGAACAGCAGCAAAGGGATGAACGGTCGGGAGCTGGGCCTCAGGATTCATGAGTGCCATCACAGTGTTACTGGGATGATCTTCCCGAATCACAGCATTGATCTCATCGACAGCAGCGACCCCTGGAGGACAAGGAGGCAGTCAGATGGCAGTCCGAATCACACTTTATGTACTTGCTGGTGTTTCCCCTTGAATCGCTCAGGGATTGGGGGTTTAAGGATCACTACTCTTCCGGGCAGCACCAGCCTAGCCAATCACCACTTACCCTGACCACGGAGAGGTCTACAATACCTAGACCACATCAGAGATGAATGATCCTTGATGGAAAGGGGCAGATGGCGTGTCTCAGCCTTCCGGCACAACAAAAGGGGCCAAATAGTTGTGGAGCAGCTACAGTGAACAAGGTCACAGATTTCATCCCATGGGAGTTGGGGAGGTTTCAAACCATGAGAAGCCCCCCGAGCCTCATGAATGGACTCGCACGAAAGTCCTCCACAAAAACAATGTCAAAAGCAGAAGGCAGAAAGAGGAAAAGGATGCCACACAACTTCAGGGGACTTGAGGGAACAAAAGTCTATCACCTCGCACTTCCTTCACAAAATGACATCACTTACTGTTGATTTTGTTGATGCTCCCTTGGATTTCAACTTTGGTCAGGAGCTCCTCCCTTTCATCTCTTTCCTCCTCAGAAAGGATATACTGAAAAAACAACAACTTCAATGGTTGCAGCCCAAAAGCAAACAGGCTTTCAAGAGTTCAGTCCTTCAGGGAATACCTTTCCCAATGGGCCACCGATTCTCACGTCCAACATGGGCTCGATAGATTACAGAATCAAAATGCACTTTGGTTCTTGTTGAACAGTGTTTGTAAAACCACATTTCTTTTCTCCTTCCATTGTTTCTCCTGTCTAGTTCTGCACGCTTCTATTTGGGATGTTGTTGGCAAAGATGCTGGACTGCTTGGCCACTCCTCCAATACAACTTGGAGAGAAAGTTCTACAGAGAGCTACTTTTCTCTTGTAATCATCCTCTCAGAGCTCATAGCCTGGGCTTATTCTACAAAGCTGAGACTTTTATCACCCACATCAATCCCAACTAGAAAAATCTAATCATGGGAGGCAGGCATGATCTGGTGCTTTCGGGGGAACAGAACGAATCCTGGATGCAAGTTCTGGCCATATGGCGGAGAGGAAGGCAAGGAAGGGAACTTAAGCCTTGTCACTGAAAAACTGTTGCATGAAGTACACATTTTGATGCCTGTGATTTCATGCAGGAAGAAGTTTAAGGAGAAATATCGCGAGGATTGAGAATTTTCTCAAGGAACAACATGAGGAGCACATGGGGATTCCTTGAAAACTAGGGTTGGGCAGTGATACTAGGTCAGTGATGGTTGAGTCTTTTGGAAACTTTTGGAAACACTTTTGGGAACTGTGCGGTGCCTTCCCCCACCCCACCTCCAGACTTGGTGCCCGGATCCCCATCCCCTGCTTTGCCCTGCCCACACTGCAACAATGTGTCACATCCCTCTCCCCAGCATTGGACAGAGGGGCTTTGGGGGGGGATGAGGGCTCCCAGCTGGCTGGAGCCTGGGCAAGCCAACTCCTGTAGCCATAGGGACCTGCCCTTGCACCCAGCTGCGTTGGGGGCTGGCTGAGTGAGGGGGCGGCTGCCTGGGCGTGGGCTTAGCAGGTGGCGCAAGCCCAGAGGGTAGTCAACTCAGAGACCCTGCTCCCCGCACTCACCATTTGGGAGTGGGGCCAGCACCCAGCCAGCCCATGCCTGGAGAAAGCTACCTCCTGAGGCCAGGGACCTTCCCCTACACCCAGTCCCGCCTGCCTATTGGGCTGCCATTCCCATGGGTTGGGAGCAGGAGCCAGAGGGAGCCTGGTTATCCTTTGGTGGCTGAGGTCACCCTCCCACACTGCCACCTGGCAGGGAAGGACAGAAGAAATTGGAGATCTTTTCAGTGCTGTGGGCGACCTCTGCTCTACGGGAGGGGATACACCAATACCTTCCTCAAGCCAAGCAGCCCCGAAGCCCAGACAGAGGGGGGACAAAGGGAAGGTTTACCCTGAACTCAGAGGCAGGAAAGCAACTCTGCAGAGGAACCATCCTCCACACCCACATCCAAGTAGAGGTCTCTGGGTGCCGTCTTTGGCACACAAGCCATAGGTTCACCAGCACGCTTCTAGCTGTTGCAAAGTAAAGGACTCCCCATTCTTTCTATTGCAACCATATCTCCTAGTACTTTTCTGGTGAGCTTTGACAAAACTGCAAGTTTCTCATGCATTTGAGACCTTCTTTTACCTCATTATCTACTTTCAAATCCTCTTCTCTGTGCCCTGGCTTTTTTCCTACTAAGAAGTAAGACTTCAAATATATCCCTGGTAGTCACTGTTTACCAGCTGACAACTGTTCTATTTCCAACACCGAGGAACACCCTTAACTATGTTTTACGTTTAATCATTAGCGAATAAAGTACCTTCTCTTCTTTCTGCTCTATGGCTTCCCAAAGTGCCTTTTGATAATTCCCAGCGAGGTTATCATGCACATACTTTAAAGCGGCTTTGGGATTCTTGAGAGTTACAAGAGTCTCTTCTGCGATGCCCTTCTTAATGGCTTCAATAATGGCAATGACTGCAGCATGCACTGAACATGGGAGAGGAATAGAAGACATTTGTTTTTAAAGCCACCAAAGCTAATGAGAGAAACATTGGGATGAAAAAAGCCGGCCTCCTTTTACCTTAAATGATTGTCCACATTAAACTAAATTAGAATGACTTTGCATTCAATGTCTTGGGTGTGTGGCGGGGGCTGCGGAGGGGGGGGTGTCCATTTTTGAGCCCTTACCTTCTGTCTGAGACTCAATACTATATATTAGTTGCCAGGCAGAAGAGCGGGAAGGCCTAGGTTATTGTGGCAAAGAGAATTGACCAGGGTCACACAGCTAGAACCTGTCCCCAGTCACCTTGGAACTCAGAACACCTCCTGTCTCCAAGCCTTTTCTGTCCACTGAGTCCCTTAGCTGCCCTGAAGCTGTTGGTCCAGAAGTCTACAAATATTGAGATTATGTGCTCAGCGTTACATAGCTGAAAACGATCTGAGGCCGTGGTCTATACACAATAGGCCATATGGCTTTCATGGCTGTTGCTTGTTAAGAACTACCATCATTACAACATTTCCCACTTTCCTACATCCTCTTGTTTTCTTGGTTTGGCTGATGATGACTGTAAAAGGAATAATCTACATGCTCTCATGGGTTGCAAAGAGGAAATTAAAGCTCTGCCTATGTTAGCTGAGCTTCATCCTTGATAATTGACATAGAAACTGCTTCTCAGTTCCAGGATTCTTGTCGCTGAGGACAACAATTGAGAGGGACCTTAAAAACGAGTGAACCTCCAAGGATATTTAGGGAGGCTACAGGAAAGCAGAAGCGATAGAGTATTTGTGCAAGCCATTTCAAATCTTTTGGCCTGAGTTGGGGGTGGGGTGGAATTGCTTGACCAATAAGGGCCCTTTCCACTCTCAATCAGAGGCTGCCTTGATGCAGGGAAATGTTAGACGAGATTTCCACCCAAGGTCTTCTTGCCCAAATCCAACACAAGGCTCTCTACGCAACACAGGCAATTTGCCTGGCAGATTCCGCAAATTCCTGAGCAATGGAAGAATGGGAAAATAACCCTGTGGTGCCTAAAAGGGGCAACCTCGGGGTTCGGGAGGCTGGGCATGTTACAAAAGAACAAAAACAAGACAACCCATGACGAAGCCGTACAATATTGGGCTCTCCATCTTTTTCAACATCAAGGTTTAGGAAAAAAAGATGCTCAAATTCCGTTTCAGTCCTGTCTCAGAGAAAACTGTCAATCAGCACTAACCCTGAACAGGCAGGGCTACAAGACCCTGACCATATCAGAGATGAGTGATCCTTGATGAAAAGATGAAGATGGTGTCTCAAGCAACCTGCCCATCAAAAGGGGCCAAAAAGATTTGGAGCAGCTACAGCTGACAAGGTGACACATAGCATTGCAAGAGAGCAGGGCACATGTCAAAGCTCGAGAAGAGCCCAAAGCCTTGAACATCGACGCACATGGACGTCCGCCAACAAAACTACGGCGAAAAAATGAAACGAGAAGAGGAAAAGGATGCCTCACAACCTCTGCGACTTGAGAGAAATGATGATGAGTGGCTGCTGACAAGTCAAAGAAGGGGAAACCAGGGCAGGGATGATTTCATTACAAAGATGAGAGGTGGGAAAGGCAAATATAACAACATAAACCTGGAAATATCCCACAGAGGACCTGAGAGCTGCAAAGTCCTGCAAAACCCTCCCAAAACAGATTAAGAAATTGAGGCCCATGGAGAACAAATCATTTTTCCAACAGTCCCAAAGGCCTTAGTGGCATAGCTGGGACCAGAAATGCAGACTCCTGATTTTGATCCATTTTGATCCTCGCAGGAATCTAAGGTTACTGACTCAAGGAAAGGGAACAAGAATACATTCTGCCCCTACTAGGTGACACGCACTGTGCTGCTCGGTGCTGCATAAATATCATCTCCCTTTCATCCTGACCACAACCCTGAGAGGTAGCTACTATTATTTCCCCAATATTGGCGTGGAGGAACCTCGGCCAGAGGCTCAATCATTGGCCCAGGGGCATATCACGAGGCAGTAGCTGAGACATGACTTGAACTCCAGCCTTCCTCACTATGCAGTCAGCACTTTAGGCACTGAGCCACACATCAGATATTTCCTCATTATTCCAGAATGTTTCCTCGGCCGAGGAAGACTTTAGTCCAATATCCCGCATCCTTTACATTTCTATCACCATCTGTGATGAAAATGATGAACAGAGCGCCATGGCCAAGAGGATGAAGTTATAGTCATTGCCATGAAAAAGTCACCTTTCGATATCATCTAGAGGGGAAGGTCAGTGGCTGTGGATAAGAGTAAGGAACCTGGACTTGAGAAGCCCTGGATTCAGATCCGGCATCACATACTTTCCTACCTTTTCCTAACCTTGCGAAAGTCATGGAACTCCAATTGCCCAGCCCTTACCGCTCTGCTGCCTGGCAACCAATATTTGTACTGATTCATTTCCATGAACTAAGACAAAAATCATGTAATAAGACACATTAGGACAAGTTCCCCACACCCCCAAATAGGACTGGAGTTAAAAATTGAGGAAAGAATTGGCTAAAGGTCAAGCCTCGAATTATCCAGAAGACAGACATTCGCAAGCATTCTGCAAAACCAAACTGACTGCACTTACTTTCTTCTGCTTGAATTTCAGCTTCTTGAATTTCCTCATTGACCCTATCGATTTGATTCTGCATTTCGTCCGGCCTCAGGTTATCCTGTCCTTGAGATGAGGCTTCTCTTTTGATGGACATGAGCCTGCTAGCGTACCTGGGGAAGACAAAAGTCACCAAACATCCATTATCTTTAAATGTCCCTTTCAGTTGACGAAACACGACAGATACTGGGAGAGCGACCTATGGGAAGAGTAGGAGAACAGGCAGGCAGCAGGGTTTGTCGCCCTTCCGTGACATTCACCCGAGAAGCATGAGTAAAACGATGACGTTGCAAAGGGAAAAGCCCTGTGGGGATTCGAGTGTCTAGAGGACGCCATTGCCACCCCAAAGAGCCTCTGACCACAAGGAACCCGCACCTCCGTAGGACTTACACAGGGATGGACAGCTATTTACAGCACACAGAAAATGACTTCCAGGTGGGGGCATGCCCACAAAGGGAAGGCTCAGGGAAGGGACGTCTCGCGTAGCTGTCCTGCCCTGACAGAACTAAACTCTCTGTAAATCGTAGCGCCCACTTGCCCAGCCCTTCTTGTTCTTCTGTCTTAGAAACGACAGGAGGAGAGGGATTAACAACATGGAAAAGAAGAAACAAAAGGCATTGCTGTTGTCCAAGTGAGAGCTGAAGAACGGCCCCACTTGCCTGGGAGTCATTTCGATGGCCTGCAGATCTAAGAGATTCTGGGCATGCAGAATGCACCAGAGTTGACAAGAGAAAAGCAGTTTCTCTCTGACCTTGTGGACCTGGCTAATCCCACTGTGAGAGTGTCAAGGCCAGAAGGGGCAAAGTGGTCTCTGGTCGGAAAGGATTATCTCCATCGCAGTCTCAGAGCCATGGTTTTCTACACACAGTTGGTTTCCTTATTCTTCTGACTGTGGAATTTGGAGTCAGAAGAGCTGGATGAAAATCCTGACTCTAGGTGGCTTGGGGTATTGAGAGTCAGGCTGAGAGAGGGGAGGTCTTCGATTCAAGGAGGACCACAGACACTTCCTAGCTGCCTAACAATGGAGAAGTCACTTCGCCTGCATTCTCTAGCCCTTACTGCTCTTTGGCCTCAGAACCAAAGCCTAAGACAGATGCCAAGATTTAAAGCAAAGGGTAATTTTGGTTTCCTTTCGTTTTTCATCCTTAATCGGCCATCTACTACCAATGGGATCACAGGCGAAGCCAACAAACCTATCTAAGCCTCAGCTTCCTTCTCTGGTGCAGAGGTGGCTGGGGTAGGGGACCCCTAACAAATCTGTCCTCTGGAGAACTTTTGCTCACCTTCAGCGTGGGCGGTGAGGGGATGGGGGGTAAGGTGGGGCATTTTATAACTGTTAACACTGGGAGAGGACCAGCAATATCTCCCCTCGGGGGGGGCACCAACACAAATGAGGACAATCCCGTAGAGCCTGACTAAAAAGTATCCTGGCCTTGCCCTCTTCCACATGCAGGTATGTTTCTTTCTCAAACTTTTCACTTTGGTTTAGAACATCCATCCATCCTGCACTAATGGCTCCAGTGTCTTTGCTGTCCAGGAGTGAGTTCCGGCAGCATCAAATGAAAGGAACAGCAGCTGAACATGGGCACGTGCCAGCTAGGACCCTGTTCAGGGCTGTCCCAAGGAAATAGCAAAAGGAAGCCCCCTCTTCTCAATGTCTGCTTTGCCCCGTATTAGAGCAGGTAATGGGACAGATGGTTGGAGATAATGCAGGATGCCTGACAGTGATCAGATCTACCAGTGCAGAGAGGCTCCTTAAACACTGAGAGCTCAACATGGTCTGGCTCACGCAGGCCACAGAGGACTCAAAAGCAGGTCCTGCTGACTTCTTCCTGAGCTTGTCACCGGACCTCTCTTACTGGACAGAAAGCCCAAGGTAGCCACTCTACCTGAAAGCATGGCAAACGTGTAGGTTACGGTGGCAGCTTCCCTTATATCCCCCACAGTTGAAAGGAACAAGTCCACCTTTTCGGAAAAGCAAATACAACCAAGACATCGTCCACGAGCACTCTTAGCTCTTCATGACCACTTAGAATATGGCCGATCAGGAAACCAAAAACATTTCCAAAGGGCTTTGACAGGAAGGACTCCATCCTTGAGATTACAGGTCCCTGGAGCCAATGATTCAAGAATCTCACCGGTACCCCTGACAAAGAGCTGAAAGGAATGAGGGATCCCTTACCGTTCCAAGTGTGCTTCATCCAGGTTATTGAAGTCAATTGAGGGATTTCTGAGACGATCCTGGGTCAACTCAAGATCCTCGGTTTCCAAAGCCTGGTTTAGCAGAGCAACGGCTGACACCTTCTCTACTGTCGTGGACAGCTCCTCAGGGGCCAAGTAGTTCTGGAGCAAAACATATGTCCTTCAGGAGAATTGTCACGGCATTATACAAAGTATCAATTCTGAAAATCCCCACGAAACACAAAAACGAAAAACCTGCTTGAAACACCTTGCTGCCAAAGGTGCCATGGTCACAGTTGAAGAAAAGGAAGTCAATAGGTAGGTGGATGAGAAGAAGAACAAGGATGCAGGAGAAGGAATGCCAGTGTAGTCCCTAATATTGCCAACAGCTGATAATTCGACAAGCTGACTATCAGGGCCACACGGGATGATAAGCTGGCAAGTAGCTGTGCTATTACTCCCGACAGAGTGCTTGCAGAAAGAGAAAGGCTTTTTCTTCAACCCTTACCTTCTCTTGTGACACCGATAGAGTGCTTAGGTTCCAAGGTAAAAGAATGCGAAGGCCTAGGCGACGGGGCTTCGGGACCTTCAGTAAGGCCACAGGGCCCTAACGTTTCAGGGTATCGCCCCGGGCCGGTGTTCCTCCGGCTTGCCTCACTGACTGTTCCATCTCAGTCTGTTTGGTCAATCCCTTCCCTTCTGTCTTGGAATCAATGCTCAGGAGAGCTTCCAAGGCAGAAAAGTGGTAAGTAAGGGCTAGGCCATTGGCGTGAAGCTCGCGATCAGCCAGCTACCAAAGGCAACCAGGCCACACGGGAACCGAAGTCTGCAGGACCCCCGGTCCAATGCTCCCTCCAGGGGACCAGCCGTCATGGCAGTCCGGACGACGCAGTGCCTATGCTTTCTGGGGAATCACTACTTTAAGTGAAGGGCAACTAGATCCTATGGATGGCCGCAAAGTCCCAGCAGCTTTCTTCCCCTTCTGCCATGATCTCAGAGCAACACCTCATTTTCAAGTGGATTCTGCCCTTCCCAAGCAATGCTCCAGCCTCCGAGTCACTCATGCAGCCACAGACCTCCTGCACTTACCAAAGAGCTCTGTTTCTGAAGGTTGAACAGTTCATCCTGATAGAGAACAGCAGCAAAGGGATGAACGGTCGGGAGCTGGGCCTCAGGTTTCATGAGTGCCATCATGGTGTTACTGGGATGACCTTCCCGAATCACAGCATTGATCTCATCGACAGCAGCGAGCCCTGGAGGACAAGGAGGCAGTCAGATGGCAGTCAGAATCACACTTTATGTACTTGCTGGTGTTTCCCCTTGAATCGCTCAGGGATTGGGGGTTTAACGATCACTACTCTTCCGGGCAGCACCAGCCTAGCCAATCACCACTTACCCTGACCACGGAGATGTCTACAATACCTAGACCACATCAGAGATGAATGATCCTTGATGGAAAGGGGCAGATGGCGTGTCTCAGCCTTCCGGCACAACAAAAGGGGCCAAATAGTTGCGGAGCAGCTACAGTGGACAAGGTCACAGATTTCATCCCATGGGAGTTGGAGAGGTTTCAAACCATGAGAAGCCCCCCGAGCCTCATCAATGGACTCGCACGAAAGTCCTCCACAAAAACAATGTCAAAAGCAGAAGGCAGAAAGAGGAAAAGGATGCCACACAACTTCAGGGGACTTGAGGGAACAAAAGTCTATCACCTCGCACTTCCTTCACAAAATGACATCACTTACTGTTGACTTCGTTGATGATCCCTTGGATTTCAACTTGGGTCAGGAGCTCCTCCCTTTCATCTCTTTCCTCCTCAGAAAGGATATACTGAAAAAACAACAACTTCAATGGTTGCAGCCCAAAAACAAACAGGCTTTCAAGAGTTCAGTCCTTCAGGGAATACCTTTCCCAAAGGGCCACCGATTCTCACGTCCAACATGGGCTCGATAGATTACAGAATCAAAATGCATTTTGGTTCTTGTTGAACAGTGTTTGTAAAACCACATTTCTTTTCTCCTTCCATTGTTTCTCCTGTCTAGTTCTGCACGCTTCTATTTGGGATGTTGTTGGCAAAGATGCTGGACTGCTTGGCCACTCCTCCAATACAACTTGGAGAGAAAGTTCTACAGAGAGCTACTTTTCTCTTGTAATCATCCTCTCAGAGCTCATAGCCTGGGCTTATTCTACAAAGCTGAGACTTTTATCACCCACATCAATCCCAACTAGAAAAATCTAATCATGGGAGGCAGGCATGATCTGGTGCTTTCGGGGGAACAGAACGAATCCTGGATACAATTTCTGGCCATATGTGGGAGAGGAAGGCAAGGAAGGGAACTTAAGCCTTGTCACTGAAAAACTGTTGCATGAAGCACACATTTTGATGCCTGTGATTTCATGCAGGAAGAAGTTTAAGGAGAAATATAGCGAGGATTGAGAATATTCTCAAGGAACAACATGAGGAGCACATGGGGATTCCTTGAAAACTAGGGTTGGGCAGTGATTCTAGGTCAGTGATGGTTGAGTCTTTTGGAAACTTTTGGAAACACTTTTGGGAACTGTGCGGTGCCTTCCCCCACCCCACCTCCAGACTTGGTGCCCGGATCCCCATCCCCTGCTTTGCCCTGCCCACACTGCAACAATGTGTCACATCCCTCTCCCCAGCATTGGACAGAGGGGCTTTGGGGGGGGGGATGAGGGCTCCCAGCTGGCTGGAGCCTGGGCAAGCCAACTCCTGTAGCCATAGGGAACTGCCCTTGCACCCAGCTGCGTTGGGGGCTGGCTGAGTGAGGGGGCTGCTGCCTGGCCGTGGGCTGAGCAGGTGGCGCAAGCCCAGAGGGTAGTCAACTCAGAGACCCAGCTCCACGCACTCACCATTTGGGAGTGGGGCCAGCACCCAGCCAGCCCATGCCTGGAGAAAGCTACCTCCTGAGGCCAGGGACTTTCCCCTACACCCAGCCCCGCCTTCCTATTGGGCTGCCATTCCCATGGGGTGGGAGCAGGGGCCAGAGGGAGCCTGGTTACCTTTTGGTGGCTGAGGTCACCCTCCCACACTGCCACCTGGCAGGGAAGGACAGAAGAAAGTGGAGATCTTTTCAGGGCTGTGGGCGGCCTCTGTTCTACGGGAGGGGATACACCAACACCTTCCCCAAGCCAAGCAGCCCCGAAGCCCAGACAGAGGGGGGACAAAGGGAAGGTTTACCCTGAACTCAGAGGCAGGAAAGCAACTCTGCAGAGGAACCATCCTCCACACCCAATTCCAAGGAGAGGTCTCTGGGTGCTGTCTTTGGCACACGAGCCATAGGTTCACCAGCAGGCTTCTAGCTGTTGCAAAGTAAAGGACTCCCCATTCTTTCTATTGCAACCATATCTCCTAGTACTTTTCTGGTGAGCTTTGACAAAACTGCAAGTTCCTCATGCATTTGAGACCTTCTTTTACCTCGTTATCTACTTTCAAATCCTCTTCTCTGTGCCCTGGCTTGTTTCCTACTAAGAAGTAAGACTTCAAATATCTCCCTGGTAGTCACTGTTTATCAGCTGACAACTGTTCTATTTCCAGCACCCAGGAACACCCTTAACTATGTTTTACGTTTAATCATTAGCGAATAAAGTACCTTCTCTTCTTTCTGCTGCTTGGCTTCCCAAAGTTCCTTTTGATAATTCGCAGCCAGGTTATCATCCACAGACGTTAAAGCGGCTTTGGGATTCTTGAGAGTTACAAGAGTCTCTTCTGCGATGCCCTTCTTAATGGCTTCATTGATGGCAATGACTGCAGCATGCACTGAACATGGGAGAGGAATACAAGGCATTTGTTTTTAAAGCCACAAAAGCTAATGAGAGACACATTGGGATGAAAAAAGCCGGCCTCCTTTTACCTTAAATGATTGTCCACATTAAACTAAAGAAGAATGACTTTGCATTCAATGTCTTGGGTGTGTGTGGGGGGCTGCGGAGGGGGGGGGTGTCCATTTTTGAGCCCTTACCTTCTGTCTGAGACTCAATACTATGTATTAGTTGCCAGGCAGAAGAGCGGGAAGGCCTAGGTTATTGTGGCAAAGAGAATTGACCAGGGTCACACAGCTAGAACCTGTCCCCAGTCACCTTGGAACTCAGCACACCTCCTGTCTCCAAGCCTTTTCTATCCACTGAGTCCCTTAGCTGCCCTGAAGCCGTTGGTCCAGAAGTCTACAAATATTGAGATTATGTGCTCAGCGTTACATAGCTGAAAACGATCTGAGGCCGTGGTCTATACACAATAGGCCATATGTCGTTCATGGCTGTTGCTTGTTAAGAACTACCATCATTACGATATTTCCCACTTTCCTACATCCTCTGGTTTTCTTGGTTTGGCTGATGATGACTGTAAAAGGAATAATCTACATGCTCTCATGGGTTGCAAAGAGGAAATTAAAGCTCTGCCTATGTTAGCTGAGCTTCATCCTTGATAATTGACATAGAAACTGCTTCTCAGTTCCAGGATTCTTGTCGCTGAGGACAACAATTGAGAGGGACCTTAAAAACGAGTGAACCTCCAAGGATATTTAGGGAGGCTACAGGAAAGCAGAAGCGATTTGTGCAAGCCATTTCAAATCTTTTGGCCTGAGTTGGGGGTGGGGTGGAATTGCTTGACCAATAAGGGCCCTTTCCACTCTCAATCAGAGGCTGCCTTGATGTAGGGAAATGTTAGACGAGATTTCCACCCAAGGTCTTCTTGCCCAAATCCAACACTAGGCTCTCTACGCAACACAGGCAATTTGCCTGGCAGATTCCGCAAATTCCTGAGCAATGGAAGAATGGGAAAATAACCCTGTGGTGCCTAAAAGGGGCAACCTCGGGGTTCGGGAGGCTGGGCATGTTACAAAAGAACAAAAACAAGACAACCCATGACGAAGCCGTACAATATTGGGCTCTCCATCTTTTTCAACATCAAGGTTTAGGAAAAAAAGATGCTCAAATTCCGTTTCAGTCCTGTCTCACAGAAAACTGTCAATCAGCACTAACCCTGACCAGGCAGGGCTACAAGACCCTGACCATATCAGAGATGAGTGATCCTTGATGAAAAGATGAAGATGGTGTCTCAGGCAACCTGCCCATCAAAAGAGGCCAAAAAGATTTGGAGCAGCTACAGCTGACAAGGTGACACATAGCATTGCAAGAGAGCAGGGCACATGTCAAAGCTCGAGAAGAGCCCAAAGCCTTGAACATCGACGCACATGGACGTCCGCCAACAAAACTACGGCGAAATCATGAGACGAGAAGAGGAAAAGGATGCCTCACAACCTCTGAGACTTGAGAGAAATGATGATGAGTGGCTGCTGACAAGTCAAAGAAGGGGAAACCAGGGCAGAGATGATTTCATTACAAAGATGAGAGGTGGGAAAGGCAAATATAACAACATAAACCTGGAAATATCCCACAGAGGACCTGAGAGCTGCAAAGTCCTGCAAAACCCTCCCAAAGCAGATTAAGAAATTGAGGCCCATGGAGAACAAATCATTTTTCCAACAGTCCCAAAGGCCTTAGTGGCATAGCTGGGACCAGAAATGCTGACTCCTGATTTTGATCCATTTTGATCCTCGCAGGAATCTAAGGTTACTGACTCAAGGAAAGGGAACAAGAATACATTCTGCCCCTACTAGGTGACACGCACTGTGCTGCTCGGTGCTGCATAAATATCATCTCCCTTTCATCCTGACCACAACCCTGAGAGGTAGCTACTATTATTTCCCCAATATTGGCGTGGAGGAACCTCGGCCAGAGGCTCAATCATTGGCCCAGGGGCATATCACGAGGCAGTAGCTGAGACATGACTTGAACTCTAGCCTTCCTCACTATGCAGTCAGCACTTTAGGCACTGAGCCACACATCAGATATTTCCTCATTATTCCAGAATGTTCCTCGGCCGAGGAAGACTTTAGTCCAATATCCCGCATCCTTTACATTTCTTTCATCATCTGTGATCAAAATGATGAACAGAGCGCCACGGCCAAGAGGATGAAGTTATAGTCATTGCCATGAAAAAGTCACCTTTCGATATCATCTAGAGGGGAAGGTCAGTGGCTGTGGATAAGAGTGAGGAACCTGGACTTGAGAAGCCCTGGATTCAGATCCGGCATCACATACTTTCCTACCTTTTCCTAACCTTGCGAAAGTCATGGAACTCCACTTGCCTAGCCCTTACCGCTCTGCTGCCTGGCAACCAATATTTGTATTGATTCACTTTCCATGAACTAAGACAAAAATCATGCAATAAGACACATTAGGACAAGTTCCCCGCACCCCCAAACAGGACTGGAGTTAAAAATTGAGGAAACCATTGGCTAAAGGTCAAGCCTCGAATTATCCAGAAGACCGACATTCGCAAGCATTCTGCAAAACCAAACTGACTGCACTTACTTTCTTCTGCTTGAATTTCAGCTTCTTGAATTTCCTCATTGACCCTATCGATTTGATTCTGCATTTCATCCCGCCTCAGGTTATCCTGTCCTTGAGATGAGGCTTCTCTTTTGATGGACATGAGCCTGCTAGCGTACCTGGGGAAGACAAAAGTCACCAAACATCCATTATCTTTAAATGTCCCTTTCAGTTGACGAAACACGACAGACACTGGGAGAGCGACCTATGGGAAGAGTAGGAGAACAGGCAGGCAGCAGGGTTTGTCGCCCTTCCGTGACATTCACCCGAGAAGTATGTGTAAAACGATGACGTTGCAAAGGGAAAAGCCCTGTGGGGACTCGAGTGTCTAGAGGACGCCATGGCCACCCCAAAGAGCCTCTGACCACAAGGAACCCGCACCTCCGAAGGACTTACACAGGGATGGACAGCTATTTACAGCACACAGAAAATGACTTCCAGGTGGGGGCATGCCCACAAAGGGAAGGCTCAGGGAAGGGATGTCTCACGTAGCTGTCCTGCCCTGACAGAACTAAAGTCTCTGTAAATCGTAGCGCCCACTTGCCCAGTCCTTCTTGTTCTTCTGTCTTAGAAACGACAGAAGGAGAGGGATTACCAAAATGGAAAAGAAGAAACAAAAGGCATTGCTGTTGTCCAAGTGAGAGCTGAAGAATGGCCCCACTTGCCTGGGAGTCATTTCGATGGCCTGTAGATCTAAGAGATTCTGGGCATGCAGAATGCACCAGAGTTGACAAGAGAAAAGCAGTTTCTCTCTGACCTTGTGGACCTGGCTAATCCCACTGTGAGAGTGTCAAGGCCAGAAGGGGCAAAGTGGTCTCAGGTCGGAAAGGATTATCTCCATCGCAGTCACAGAGCCATGGTTTTCTACACACAGTTGGTTTCCTTATTCTTCTGACTGTGGAATTTGGAGTCAGAAGAGCTGGATGAAAATCCTGACTCTAGGTGGCTTGGGGTATTGAGAGTCAGGCTGAGAGAGGGGAGGTCTTCGATTCAAGGAGGACCCCAGACACTTCCTAGCTGCCTAACCATGGAGAAGTCACTTCGCCTGCCTTCTCTAGCCCTTACTGCTCTTTGGCCTCAGAACCAAAGCCTAAGACAGATCCCAAGATTTAAAGCAAAGGGTAATTTTGGTTTCCTTTCGTTTTTCATCCTTAATCAGCCATCTACTACCAATGGGATCACAGGCAAAGCCAATAAACCTATGTAAGCCTCAGCTTCCTTCTCTGTTGCAGAGGTGGCTGGGGTAGGGGACCGCTAACAAATCTGTCCTCTGGAGAACTTTTGCTCACCTTCAGGGTGGGCGGTGAGGGGATGGGGGGTAAGGTGGGCCATTTTATAACTGTTAACACTGGGAGGGGACCAGCAATATCTCCCCTCGGGGGGGGGCACCAACACAAATGAGGACAATCCCGTAGAGCCTGACTAAAAAGTATCCTGGCCTTGCCCTCTTCCACATGCAGGTATGTTTCTTTCTCAAACTTTTCACTTTGGTTTAGAACATCCATCCATCCTGCACTAATGGCTCCAGTGTCTTTGCTGTCCAGGAGTGAGTTCTGGCAGCATCAAATGAAAGGAACAGCAGCTGAACATGGGCACGTGCCAGCTAGGACCCTGTTCAGGGCTGTCCCAAGGAAATAGCAAAAGGAAGCCCCCTCTTCTCAATGTCTGTTTTGCCCCCTATTAGAGTAGGTGATGGGACAGATGGTTGGAGATAATGCAGGATGCCTGACAGTGATCAGATCTACCAGTGCAGAGAGGCTCCTTAAACACTGAGAGCTCAACATGGTCTGGCTCACGCAGGCCACAGAGGACTCAAAAGCAGGTCCTGCTGACTTCTTCCTGAGCTTGTCACAGGACCTCTCTTACTGGACAGAAAGCCCAAGGTAGCCACTCTACCTGAAAGCATGGCAAAGGTGTAGGTTACGGTGGCAGCTTCCCTCATATCCCCCACAGTTGAAAGGAACAAGTCCACCTTTTCGGAAAAGCAAATACAACCAAGACAACGTCCACGAGCACTCTTAGCTCTTCATGACCACTTAGAATATGGCCGATCAGGAAACCAAAAACATTTCCAAAGGGCTTTGACAGGAAGGACTCCATCCTTGAGATTACAGGTCCCTGGAGCCAATGATTCCAGAATCTCACCGGTACCACTGACAAAGAGCTGAAAGGAATGAGGGATCCCTTACCGTTCCAAGTGTGCTTCATCCAGGTTATTGAAGTCAATTGAGGGATTTCTGAGACGATCCTGGGTCAACTCAAGATCCTCGGTTTCCAACACCTGGTTAAGCAGAGCAACGGCTGACACCTTCTCTACTGTCGTGGACAGCTCCTCGGGGGCCAAGTAGTTCTGGAGCAAAACATATGTCCTTCAGGAGAATTGTCACGGCATTATACAAAGTATCAATTCTGAAAATCCCCACGAAACACAAAATCGAAAAACCTGCTTGAAACACCTTGCTGCCAAAGGTGCCATGGTCACAATTGAAGAAAAGGAAGTCAGTAGGTAGGTGGATGAGAAGAAGAACAAGGATGCATAAGAAGGAATGCCAGTGTAGTCCCTAATATTGCCAACAGCTGATAATTCGACAAGCTGACTATCAGGGCCACACGGGATGATAAGCTGGCAAGTAGCTGTGCTATTACTCCCGACAGAGTGCTTGCAGAAAGAGAAAGGCTGGGACTTCCGGGTAATCATGGCTGCAATCTAGACGCTGCACGCTTTCTCTCCCCAGCACCGAACGAAATAGACTACATCAAAGGAGCATAAAATCACCTTTGGAGGAACAGAAGGACTCCCCAGTACCCCACAGAGGCAAAGGTACGTGGGGCTTGAACATTTCCACACTAAAATAAGAAGGAAAAGCTTGCACAGAAAAGTGAACTGAGCCGCCCTTCCCCCACCCCACCTCCCCCACTAAACCAGAGTGAGCTACCTGAGCGCTAACCGGGACAGCGAGTGAGTGGGGAGCTTCTCTGTCTGGGGGGGCACTCCAGGGTCCTTGGGATCTGGGGACTGCCAGGAAAAAACGTCTCAGGGCGCTTTCACTGGAGAAGCCAGTGGACTTCGGGCGGGCTGCGCTGAACAAGGGGCGCTGATTATCTGGGCGGAGCTGAATACCTGGGCTCAGCTGAATACCTGGGCTCGGAGGCTGGGAAGAACTAGTCTGAAGCAACCTAAATTCACAGAAAAACCACTCTTATAACCCAGACCCCAGACCAAAAAGGAAAGGGAAATAAAACCACCAAAGGGATGGCTCACATGGCCCAAAATCAAGCCTCCAGGAAGAAAGGGAAAAAAGTGACTATTGAAAACTTTTATGGTGGAAGTACCCAAGGAAAAGAGGAGAATCAGGAGGAAATCCAAAAAAATTCAGAACACGCCTCCCAAAATGGAAACTATCAACAAGCTCTGGAAGATCTCAAACTGGAACTTATCCAAAAGATGGAAACCTTCTGGAAAGAAAAATGGGAGAAAGAGATCAGCTGTCTGACAGATAAGACTGCTCAATTGGAAAAAGAACTCGAAGCATCCAATACAAGGGCAGACAAGGCTGAAAAGCAAATCCAGTCCCTAATGACCAGAATCAAGCACCTAGAAGAAAGTGAGATGATAAAACAGCAAGAATCAATAAAGCAAACCCAAACAATTAATGAATTGGAAGAAAACATAAAATATCTCACTGAGAAGGTCACGGACCTGGAGAACAGAGGAAGACGAGAAAATCTCCGTATCATCGGTCTCCCAGAAAAACCAGAGGTAAACAACAAATTGGATTTTATTCTAGAGGAGATTATAAAAGAAAATTGCCCCCACGTTCTGGAGCAAGGGGGCAAAATAGAAATAGAAAGGATTCATAGAACACCTTCTATACTAAATCCCCAAAAGACAACGCCTAGGAATGTAATTGCCAAATTCAAGAGCTTCCAAGTAAAGGAGAAAATCCTACAAGAAGCCAAGAAGAAGAGCTTCAGATATAAGGGGGCTCCCATAAGGATCACACATGACTTAGCGGCTAACACACTAAGAGACCGCAAAGCATGGAACACGATAATTAGAAAGGCAAGAGAGCTGGGTCTCCAACCAAGAATCAACTACCCAGCAAAACTGACTATATACTTCCAGGGGAAAGTATGGGCATTCAACAAAATAGAAGATTTCCAAGCATTTGCTAAGAAAAGACCAGAGCTCTGTGGAAAGTTCGATATCCAAGCACAGAAAGCAAGAGAAACATGAAAAGGTAAATATGAAAGAAAGGGAAAAGGAGATAAATCTTATCTTTCTCTTTAAGTCAAACTCTCTTCTATAAGGACTACATTTACATCTAATTATATATATTAATATGTGGGGAAAATGTTTTGTGTAACTCTCATAAATTGTATCATCATAAGAGTAGTTAGAAGAAACATGCATAGGGAAAGATTGGGGAATCAAGAAGATTTGGGGAAAGTTGGGGCAAAAAAAGGAAAAGGGAGGGGGGAACCGTGATAATACTAAGATTAACTTCAAGAAATAGGGGGGGAATCAATAGAATAAACTTTCCCATATAAAGATACACATGGGAAGGGGAGGGGAAGAACTCTCATATGAGAAGGAGAGGAAGAGAGCGTGAAGTGGAAGTACTTAAACCTTACTCTCAGTGAAATCAAATCTGAGAGGGAAGAACATCTAGATCCAGTGGGATCCTGAATTCTATCTTATCCATTAGGGCAAGAAAGAAAGGAAAATTAAGGAGGGGGAGGGGGGAGGGAGAACAAAAAGGGAGGGAAGGAGAGGGGGGAGGGGAAGGGAGCATAAAAAGGGAGGGGCTAGAAAGGGAAGCATCTCAAGGGAGGGGACTAGGGGGACTGACCTAAAGTAAATCACTGGTTCAAAAGGAGAAAGCTAAAGAAGAAAGGTCGGAACTAGGGGAAGACATCAAAATGCCAGCGAATCCACAAATAACAATCATAACTTTGAACGTGAATGGGATGAACTCACCCATAAAACGTAGACAAATAGCAGAATGGATTAGAACACAAAACCCTACCATATGTTGTCTTCAAGAAACACATATGAGACGGGTTGACACTCACAAGGTTAGAATTAAAGGTTGGAGTAAGACCTTTTGGGCCTCAACCGATAGAAAGAAGGCAGGAGTTGCAATCATGATATCTGACAAAGCCAAAGTACAAATAGACCTGATCAAAAGGGACAGGGAAGGTAAATATATTCTGCTAAAAGGAAATATAGACAATGAGGAAATATCACTAATCAACATGTATGCACCAAATGGTATAGCATCCAAATTTTTAATAGAGAAACTAGGAGAATTGAAGGAGGAATTAGACAGTAAAACCATATTAGTGGGAGACTTGAACCAACCACTATCAAATTTAGATAAATCAAATCAAAAAATAAATAAGAAAGAGGTAAAAGAGGTGAATGAAATCTTAGAAAAATTAGAATTAATAGACATATGGAGAAAAATAAATAGGGACAAAAAAGAATACACCTTCTTTTCAGCACCACATGGCACATTCACAAAAATAGATCATACACTAGGTCATAGAAACATGGCACTTAAATGCAGAAAAGCAGAAATATTAACTGCAGCCTTTTCAGATCACAAGGCAATTAAAATATTGATCGGCAAGGGTACATGGAGACCCAAATCAAAAATTAATTGGAAATTAAATAACATGATGCTCCAAAATCGGATAGTTAGAGAAGAAATCATAGAAACAATTAACAATTTCGTTGAAGAAAATGACAACGGCGAAACATCCTTTCAAACCTTATGGGATGCAGCCAAGGCAGTACTTAGAGGAAAATTCATATCCCTGAGTGCATATATTAACAAATTAGGGAGGACAGAGACCAAGGAATTGGAAATGCAAATCAAAAAACTTGAGAATGAACAAATTAAAAACCCCCAGAAGAAAACCATACTAGAGATCCTAAAAATTAAGGGAGAAATTAATAAAATAGAAAGTGACAGAACTATTGAGCTAATAAACAAGACTAGAAGCTGGTACTTTGAAAAAACAGACAAAATAGACAAAGTACTGGTTAATTTAATTAAAAAAAGGAAAGAAGAAAGGCAAATTAATAGCATCAAGAATGAAAAGGGGGATCTCACCTCAAATGAAGAGGAAATTAAGGCAATCATTAAAAACTACTTTGCCCAACTATATGGCAATAAATTTACCAATCTAGGTGATATGGATGAATATTTACAAAAATATAAATTGCCTAGACTAACAGAAGAAGAAATAGTTTTCTTAAATAATCCCATATCAGAAATTGAAATCCATCAAGCCATCAAAGAACTGCCTAAGAAAAAATCCCCAGGGCCTGATGGATTCACCAGTGAATTCTATCAAACATTCAGAGAACAGTTAACCCCAATATTATACAAACTATTCGACATAATAAGCAAAGAGGGAGTCCTACCAAACTCCTTTTATGACACAAGCATGGTACTAATTCCAAAGCCAGGCAGGCCAAAAACAGAGAAAGAAAACTATAGGCCAATCTCCCTAATGAATATAGATGCAAAAATCTTAAATAGGATACTAGCAAAAAGACTCCAGCAAGTGATTAGAAGGGTCATCCACCATGATCAAGTAGGATTCATACCAGGGATGCAGGGCTGGTTCAACATTAGGAAAACTATCCACATAATTGACCACATCAACAAGCAAACCAACAAGAATCACATGATTATCTCAATAGATGCAGAAAAAGCCTTTGATAAAATACAACACCCATTCCTACTAAAAACACTAGAAAGCATAGGAATAGAAGGGTCATTCCTAAAAATAATAAACAGTATATATCTAAAACCATCAGCTAATATCATCTGCAATGGGGATAAACTAAATCCATTCCCATTAAGATCAGGAGTGAAACAAGGATGCCCACTATCACCTCTATTATTTGACATTGTATTAGAAACACTAGCAGTAGCAATTAGAGAAGAAAAAGAAATTGAAGGCATCAAAATAGGCAAGGAGGAGACCAAATTATCACTCTTTGCAGATGACATGATGGTCTACTTAAAGAATCCTAGAGATTCAACCAAAAAGCTAATTGAAATAATCAACAACTTTAGCAAAGTTGCAGGATACAAAATAAACCCACATAAGTCATCAGCATTTCTATATAATTCCAACACAGCTCAGCAGCAAGAACTAGAAAGAGAAATCCCATTCAAAATTACCCAAGACAAAATAAAATACTTAGGAATCTATCTCCCGAGACAAACACAGGATCTATATGAACACAACTACAAAACACTTTCCACACAACTAAAACTAGACTTGACAATTGGAAGAACATTAACTGCTCATGGGTAGGACGAGCCAATATAATAAAAATGACCATCCTACCCAAACTCATCTATCTATTTAGTGCCATACCCATGGAAATCCCAAAAATTTTTTTTACTGATTTAGAAAAAAACATAACAAAGTTCATTTGGAAGAACAAAAGATCAAGGATACCCAGGGAATTAATGAAAAAAAATACAAAGGAAGGGGGTCTTGCAGTCCCAGATCTCAGACTATATTATAAAGCAGCGGTCATCAAAACAATTTGGTACTGGCTAAGAGACAGAAAGGAGGATCAGTGGAATAGACTGGGGGCAAGCAACCTCAGCAAGACAGTATATGACAAACCCAAAGATCCCAGCTTTTGGGACAAAAACCCACTATTTCATAAAAACTGTTGGGAAAATTGGAGGACAGTATGGGAAAGATTAGGCTTAGATCAACACCTCACACCCTACACCAAGATAAATTCAAAATGGATGAATGACTTGAACATAAAGAAGGAAACTATAAGAAAATTAGGCGAACACAGAATAGTATACATGTCAGACCTTTGGGAAGGGAAATACTTCAAAACCAAGCAAGAATTAGAAAGAATTACAAAATGCAAAATAAATAATCTGGATTACATCAAATTAAAAAGTTTTTGTACAAACAAAACCAATGTAACCAAAATCAGAAGGGTAGCAACAAATTGGGAAACAATCTTCATAAAAACCTCTGACAAGGGTTTAATTACTAAAATTTATAAAGAACTAAATCAATTGTACAAAAAATCAAGCCATTCTCCAATTGACAAATGGGCAAGGGACATGAACAGGCAATTCTCAGCCAAAGAAATCAAAACTATTAATAAGCACATGAAAAAGTGCTCTACATCTCTTATAATCAGAGAGATGCAAATCAAAACAACTCTGAGGTATCATCTCACACCTAGCAGATTGGCTAACATGACAGCTATGCAAAGTAATGAATGCTGGAGGGGATGTGGCAAAGTGGGGACATTAATTCATTGCTGGTGGAGTTGTGAATTGATCCAACCATTCTGGAGGGCAATTTGGAACTATGCCCAAAGGGCGATAAAAGAATGTCTGCCCTTTGATCCAGCCATAGCACTGCTGGGCTTGTACCCCAAAGAGATAATGGACAAAAAGACTTGTACAAAAATATTCATAGCTGTGCTCTTTGTGGTGGCCAAAAATTGGAAAATGAGGGGATGCCCCTCAATTGGGGAATGGCTGAACAAATTGTGGTATATGTTGGTGATGGAATACTATTGTGCTAAAAGGAATAATAAAGTGGAGGAATTCCATGTGAACTGGAACAACCTCCAGGAAGTGATGCAGAGCGAAAGGAGCAGAACCAGGAAAACATTATACACAGAGACTGATACATTGTGGTACAATCGAAGGTGATGGACTTCTCCATAAGTATCAATGCAATTTCCCTGAACAATCTGCAGGGATCTAAAAAAAAATACTACCCACAAGCAGAGGATAAACTGTGGGAGTAAAAACACCGCTGAAAAGCAACTGCTTGACCACAGGGTTGGAGGAGATAAGACTGAGGAGAGACTCTAAATGAACACTATAATGCAAACTCCAACAACAGGGAAATGGGTTCGAGTCAAGAACACATGTGATAACCAGTGGAATCATGCGTCGGCTATGGGAGAGGGAAAGGCAGGGGGGGGGGGGGGAGGGGAGGAAAAGAAAACGATCTTTGTTTCCAGTGAATAATGTATGAAAACGACCAAATAAAATAATATTAAAATTAAAAAAAAAAAAAGAGAGAAAGGCTTTTTCTCCAACCCTTACCTTCTCTTGTGACACCGATAGAGTGCTTAGGTTCCAAGGTAAAAGAATGCGAAGGCCTAGGCGACGGGGCTTCGGGACCTTCAGTAAGGCCACAGGGCCCTAATGTTTCAGGGTATCGCCCCGGGCCGGTGTTCCTCCGGCTTGCCTCACTGACTGTTCCATCTCAGTCTGTTTGGTCAATCCCTTCCCTTCTGTCTTGGAATCAATGCTCAGGAGAGCTTCCAAGGCAGAAAAGGGGTAAGTAAGGGCTAGGCCATTGGCATGAAGCTCGCGATCAGCCAGCTACCAAAGGCAACCAGGCCACACGGGAACCGAAGTCTGCAGGACCCCCGGTCCAATGCTCCCTCCAGGGGACCAGCCGTCATGGCAGTCCGGACGACGCAGTGCCTATGCTTTCTGGGGAATCACTACTTTAAGTGAAGGGCAACTAGATCCTATGGATGGCCGCAAAGTCCCAGCAGCTTTCTTCCCCTTCTGCCATGATCTCAGAGCAACACTTCATTTTCAAGTGGATTCTGCCCTTCCCAAGCAATGCTCCAGCCTCCGAGTCACTCATGCAGCCACAGACCTCCTGCACTTACCAAAGAGCTCTGTTTCTGAAGGTTGAACAGTTCATCCTGATAGAGAACAGCAGCAAAGGGATGAACGGTCGGGAGCTGGGCCTCAGGTTTCATGAGTGCCATCACGGTGTTACTGGGATGACCTTCCCGAATCACAGCATTGATCTCATCGACAGCAGCGAGCCCTGGAGGACAAGGAGGCAGTCAGATGGCAGTCAGAATCACACTTTATGTACTTGCTGGTGTTTCCCCTTGAATCGCTCAGGGATTGGGGGTTTAACGATCACTACTCTTCCGGGCAGCACCAGCCTAGCCAATCACCACTTACCCTGACCACGGAGAGGTCTACAATACCTAGACCACATCAGAGATGAATGATCCTTGATGGAAAGGGGCAGATGGCGTGTCTCAGCCTTCCGGCACAACAAAAAGGGCCAAATAGTTGCGGAGCAGCTACAGTGGACAAGGTCACAGATTTCATCCCATGGGAGTTGGGGAGGTTTCAAACCATGAGAAGCCCCCCGAGCCTCATCAATGGACTCGCACGAAAGTCCTCCACAAAAACAATGTCAAAAGCAGAAGGCAGAAAGAGGAAAAGGATGCCACACAACTTCAGGGGACTTGAGGGAACAAAAGTCTATCACCTCGCACTTCCTTCACAAAATGACATCACTTACTGTTGATTTTGTTGATGCTCCCTTGGATTTCAACTTGGGTCAGGAGCTCCTCCCTTGCATCTCTTTCCTCCTCAGAAAGGATATACTGAAAAAACAACAACTTCAATGGTTGCAGCCCCAAAACAAACAGGCTTTCAAGAGTTCAGTCCTTCAGGGAATACCTTTCCCAAAGGGCCACCGATTCTCACGTCCAACATGGGCTCGATAGATTACAGAATCAAAATGCACTTTGGTTCTTGTTGAACAGTGTTTGTAAAACCACATTTCTTTTCTCCTTCCATTGTTTCTCCTGTCTAGTTCTGCACGCTTCTATTTGGGATGTTGTTGGCAAAGATGCTGGACTGCTTGGCCACTCCTCCAATACAACTTGGAGAGAAAGTTCTACAGAGAGCTACTTTTCTCTTGTAATCATCCTCTCAGAGCTCATAGCCTGGGCTTATTCTACAAAGCTGAGACTTTTATCACCCACATCAATCCCAACTAGAAAAATCTAATCATGGGAGGCAGGCATGATCTGGTGCTTTCGGGGGAACAGAACGAATCCTGGATGCAAGTTCTGGCCATATGTGGGAGAGGAAGGCAAGGAAGGGAACTTAAGCCTTGTCACTGAAAAACTGTTGCATGAAGTACACATTTTGATGCCTGTGATTTCATGCAGGAAGAAGGTTAAGGAGAAATATAGCGAGGATTGAGAATATTCTCAAGGAACAACATGAGGAGCACATGGGGATTCCTTGAAAACTAGGGTTGGGCAGTGATTCTAGGTCAGTGATGGTTGAGTCTTTTGGAAACTTTTGGAAACACTTTTGGGAACTGTGCGGTGCCTTCCCCCACCCCACCTCCAGACTTGGTGCCCGGATCCCCATCCCCTGCGTTGCCCTGCCCACACTGCAACAATGTGTCACATCCCTCTCCCCAGCATTGGACAGAGGGGCTTTGGGGGGGGATGAGGGCTCCCAGCTGGCTGGAGCCTGGGCAAGCCAACTCCTGTAGCCATAGGGACCTGCCCTTGCACCCAGCTGCGTTGGGGGCTGGCTGAGTGAGGGGGCTGCTGCCTGGCCGTGGGCTGAGCAGGTGGCGCAAGCCCAGAGGGTAGTCAACTCAGAGACCCTGCTCCCCGCACTCACCATTTGGGAGTGGGGCCAGCACCCAGCCAGCCCATGCCTGGAGAAAGCTACCTCCTGAGGCCAGGGACCTTCCCCTACACCGAGTCCCGCCTGCCTATTGGGCTGCCATTCCCATGGGGTGGGAGCATGGGGCCAGAGGGAGCCTGGTTACCTTTTGGTGGCTGAGGTCTCCCTCCCACACTGCCACCTGGCAGGGAAGGACAGAAGAAAGTGGAGATCTTTTCAGGGCTGTGGGCGGCCTCTGCTCTACGGGAGGGGATACACCAACACCTTCCCCAAGCCAAGCAGCCCCGAAGCCCAGACAGAGGGGGGACAAAGGGAAGGTTTACCCTGAACTCAGAGGCAGGAAAGCAACTCTGCAGAGGAACCATCCTCCACATCCACATCCAAGGAGAGGTCTCTGGGTGCCGTCTTTGGCACACGAGCCATAGGTTCACCAGCAGGCTTCTAGCTGTTGCAAAGTAAAGGACTCCCCATTCTTTCTATTGCAACCATATCTCCTAGTACTTTTCTGGTGAGCTTTGACAAAACTGCAAGTTCCTCATGCATTTGAGACCTTCTTTTACCTCATTATCTACCTTCAAATCCTCTTCTCTGTGCCCTGGCTTGTTTCCTACTAAGAAGTAAGACTTCAAATATCTCCCTGGTAGTCACTGTTTATCAGCTGACAACTGTTCTATTTCCAGCACCCAGGAACACCCTTAACTATGTTTTACGTTTAATCCTTAGCGAATAAAGTACCTTCTCTTCTTTCTGCTGCTTGGCTTCCCAAAGTTCCTTTTGATAATTCGCAGCCAGGTTATCATCCACAGACGTTAAAAAGGCTTTGGGATTCTTGAGAGTTACAAGAGTCTCTTCTGCGATGCCCTTCTTAATGGCTTCATTGATGGCAATGACTGCAGCATGCACTGAACATGGGAGAGGAATACAAGGCATTTGTTTTTAAAGCCACAAAAGCTAATGAGAGACACATTGGGATGAAAAAAGCCGGCCTCCTTTTACCTTAAATGATTGTCCACATTAAACTAAAGAAGAATGACTTTGCATTCAATGTCTTGGGTGTGTGTGGGGGGCTGCGGAGGGGGGGGTGTCCATTTTTGAGCCCTTACCTTCTGTCTGAGACTCAATACTATGTATTAGTTGCCAGGCAGAAGAGCGGGAAGGCCTAGGCAATTGTGGCAAAGAGAATTGACCAGGGTCACACAGCTAGGACCTGTCCCCAGTCACCTTGTAACTCAGCATACCTCCTGTCTCCAAGCCTTTTCTGTCCACTGAGTCCCTTAGCTGCCCTGAAGCTGTTGGTTCAGAAGTCTACAAATATTGAGATTATGTGCTCAGCGTTACATAGCTGAAAACGATCTGAGGCCGTGGTCTATACACAATAGGCCATATGTCTTTCATGGCTGTTGCTTGTTAAGAACTACCATCATTACGATATTTCCCACTTTCCTACATCCTCTGGTTTTCTTGGTTTGGCTGATGATGACTGTAAAAGGAATAATCTACATGCTCTCATGGGTTGCAAAGAGGAAATTAAAGCTCTGCCTATGTTAGCTGAGCTTCATCCTTGATAATTGACATAGAAACTGCTTCTCAGTTCCAGGATTCTTGTCGCTGAGGACAACAATTGAGAGAGACCTTAAAAACGAGTGAACCTCCAAGGATATTTAGGGAGGCTACAAGAAAGCAGAAGCGATAGAGTATTTGTGCAAGCCATTTCAAATCTTTTGGCCTGAGTTGGGGGTGGGGTGGAATTGCTTGACCAATAAGGGCCCTTTCCACTCTCAATCAGAGGCTGCCTTGATGTAGGGAAATATTAGACGAGATTTCCACCCAAGGTCTTCTTGCCCAAATCCAACACTAGGCTCTCTACGCAACACAGGCAATTTGCCTGGCAGATTCCGCAAATTCCTGAGCAATGGAAGAATGGGAAAATAACCCTGTGGTGCCTAAAAGGGGCAACCTCGGGGTTCGGGAGGCTGGGCATGTTACAAAAGAACAAAAACAAGACAACCCATGACGAAGCTGTACAATATTGGGCTCTCCATCTTTTTCAACATCAAGGTTTAGGAAAAAAAGATGCTCAAATTCCGTTTCAGTCCTGTCTCACAGAAAACTGTCAATCAGCACTAACCCTGAACAGGCAGGGCTACAAGACCCTGACCATATCAGAGATGAGTGATCCTTGAAGAAAAGATGAAGATGGTGTCTCAAGCAACCTGCCCATCAAAAGGGGCCAAAAAGATTTGGAGCAGCTACAGCTGACAAGGTGACACATAGCATTGCAAGAGAGCAGGGCACATGTCAAAGCTCGAGAAGAGCCCAAAGCCTTAAACATCGATGCACATGGACGTCCGCCAACAAAACTACGTCGAAATCATGAGACGAGAAGAGGAAAAGGATGCCTCACAACCTCTGAGACTTGAGAGAAATGATGATGAGTGGCTGCTGACAAGTCAAAGAAGGGTAAACCAGGGCAGGGATGATTTCATTACAAAGATGAGAGGTGGGAAAGGCAAATATAACAACATAAACCTGGAAATATCCCACAGAGGACCTGAGAGCTGCAAAGTCCTGCAAATCCCTCCCAAAGCAGATTAAGAAATTCAGGCCCATAGAGAACAAATCATTTTTCCAACAGTCCCAAAGGCCTTAGTGGCATAGCTGGGACCAGAAATGCAGACTCCTGATTTTGATCCCTTTTGATCCTCGCAGGAATCTAAGGTTACTGACTCAAGGAAAGGGAACAAGAATACATTCTGCCCCTACTAGGTGACACGCACTGTGCTGCTCGGTGCTGCATAAATATCATCTCCCTTTCATCCTGACCACAACCCTGAGAGGTAGCTACTATTATTTCCCCCATATTGGCGTGGAGGAACCTCGGCCAGAGGCTCAATCATTGGCCCAGGGGCATATCACGAGGCAGTAGCTGAGACATGACTTGAACTCCAGCCTTCCTCACTATGCAGTCAGCACTTTAGGCACTGAGCCACACATCAGATATTTCCTCATTATTCCAGAATGTTCCTCGGCCGAGGAAGACTTTAGTCCAATATCCCGCATCCTTTACATTTCTTTCATCATCTGTGATCAAAATGATGAATAGAGCGCCACGGCCAAGAGGATGAAGTTATAGTCATTGCCATGAAAAAGTCACCTTTCGATATCATCTAGAGGGGAAGGTCAGTGGCTGTGGATAAGAGTGAGGAACCTGGACTTGAGAAGCCCTGGATTCAGATCCGGCATCACATACTTTCCTACCTTTTCCTAACCTTGCGAAAGTCATGGAACTCCACTTGCCTAGCCCTTACCGCTCTGCTGCCTGGCAACCAATATTTGTATTGATTCACTTTCCATGAACTAAGACAAAAATCATGTAATAAGACACATTAGGACAAGTTCCCCGCACCCCCAAATAGGACTGGAGTTAAAAATTGAGGAAACCATTGGCTAAAGGTCAAGCCTCGAATTATCCAGAAGACAGACATTCGCAAGCATTCTGCAAAACCAAACTGACTGCACTTACTTTCTTCTGCTTGAATTTCAGCTTCTTGAATTTCCTCATTGACCCTATCGATTTGATTCTGCATTTCATCCCGCCTCAGGTTATCCTGTCCTTGAGATGAGGCTTCTCTTTTGATGGACATGAGCCTGCTAGCGTACCTGGGGAAGACAAAAGTCACCAAACATCCATTATCTTTAAATGTCCCTTTCAGTTGACGAAACACGACAGATACTGGGAGAGCGACCTATGGGAAGAGTAGGAGAACAGGCAGGCAGCAGGGTTTGTCGCCCTTCCGTGACATTCACCTGAGAAGCATGTGTAAAACGATGACGTTGCAAAAGGAAAAGCCCTGTGGGGACTCGAGTGTCTAGAGGACGCCATGGCACCCCAAAGAGCCTCCGACCACAAGGAACCCGCACCTCCGAAGGACTTACACAGGGATGGACAGCTATTTACAGCACACAGAAAATGATTTCCAGGTGGGGGCATGCCCACAAAGGGAAGGCTCAGGGAAGGGACGTCTCGCGTAGCTGTCCTGCCCTGACAGAATTAAAGTCTCTGTAAATCGTAGCGCCCACTTGCCCAGCCCTTCTTGTTCTTCTGTCTTAGAAACGACAGGAGGAGAGGGATTAACAACATGGAAAAGAAGAAACAAAAGGCATTGCTGTTGTCCAAGTGAGAGCTGAAGAACGGCCCCACTTGCCTGGGAGTCATTTCGATGGCCTGCAGATCTAAGAGATTCTGGGCATGCAGAATGCACCAGAGTTGACAAGAGAAAAGCAGTTTCTCTCTGACCTTGTGGACCTGGCTAATCCCACTGTGAGAGTGTCAAGGCCAGAAGGGGCAAAGTGGTCTCAGGTCGGAAAGGATTATCTCCATCGCAGTCACAGAGCCATGGTTTTCTACACACAGTTGGTTTCCTTATTCTTCTGACTGTGGAATTTGGAGTCAGAAGAGCTGGATGAAAATCCTGACTCTAGGTGGCTTGGGGTATTGAGAGTCAGGCTGAGAGACGGGAGGTCTTCGATTCAAGGAGGACCCCAGACACTTCCTAGCTGCCTAACCATGGAGAAGTCACTTCGCCTGCCTTCTCTAGCCCTTACTGCTCTTTGGCCTCAGAACCAAAGCCTAAGACAGATCCCAAGATTTAAAGCAAAGGGTAATTTTGGTTTCCTTTCGTTTTTCATCCTTAATTGGCCATCTACTACAAATGGGATCACAGGCGAAGCCAACAAACCTATCTAAGCCTCAGCTTCCTTCTCTGGTGCAGAGGTGGCTGGGGTAGGGAACCGCTAACAAATCTGTCCTCTGGAGAACTTTTGCTCACCTTCAGGGTGGGCGGTGAGGGGATGGGGGGTAAGGTGGGCCATTTTATAACTGTTAACACTGGGAGAGGACCAGCAATATCTCCCCTCGGGGGGGGCACCAACACAAATGAGGACAATCCCGTAGAGCCTGACTAAAAAGTATCCTGGCCTTGCCCTCTTCCACATGCAGGTATGTTTCTTTCTCAAACTTTTCACTTTGGTTTAGAACATACATCCATCCTGCACTAATGGCTCCAGTGTCTTTGCTGTCCAGGAGTGAGTTCTGGCAGCATCAAATGAAAGGAACAGCAGCTGAACATGGGCATGTGCCAGCTAGGACCCTATTCAGGGCTGTCCCAAGGAAATAGCAAAAGGAAGCCCCCTCTTCTCAATGTCTGTTTTGCCCCCTATTAGAGTAGGTGATGGGACAGATGGTTGGAGATAATGCAGGATGCCTGACAGTGATCAGATCTACCAGTGCAGAGAGGCTCCTTAAACACTGAGAGCTCAACATGGTCTGGCTCACGCAGGCCACAGAGGACTCAAAAGCAGGTCCTGCTGACTTCTTCCAGAGCTTGTCACCGGACCTCTCTTACTGGACAGAAAACCCAAGGTAGCCACTCTACCTGAAAGCATGGCAAAGGTGTAGGTTACGGTGGCAGCTTCCCTTATATCCCCCACAGTTGAAAGGAACAAGTCCACCTTTTCGGAAAAGCAAATACAACCAAGACAACGTCCACGAGCACTCTTAGCTCTTCATGACCACTTAGAATATGGCCCATCAGGAAACCAAAAACATTTCCAAAGGGCTTTGACAGGAAGGACTCCATCCTTGAGATTACAGGTCCCTGGAGCCAATGATTCAAGAATCTCACCGGTACCACTGACAAAGAGCTGAAAGGAATGAGGGATCCCTTACCGTTCCAAGTGTGCTTCATCCAGGTTATTGAAGTCAATTGAGGGATTTCTGAGACGATCCTGGGTCAACTCAAGATCCTCGGTTTCCAACACCTGGTTAAGCAGAGCAATGGCTGACACCTTCTCTACTGTCGTGGACAGCTCCTCGGGGGCCAAGTAGTTCTGGAGCAAAACATATGTCCTTCAGGAGAATTGTCACGGCATTATACAAAGTATCAATTCTTAAAATCCCCACGAAACACAAAAACGAAAAACCTGCTTGAAACACCTTGCTGCCAAAGGTGCCATGGTCACAATTGAAGAAAAGGAAGTCAATAGGTAGGTGGATGAGAAGAAGAACAAGGATGCATGAGAAGGAATGCCAGTGTAGTCCCTAATATTGCCAACAGCTGATAATTCGACAAGCTGACTATCAGGGCCACACGGGATGATAAGCTGGCAAGTAGCTGTGCTATTACTCCCGACAGAGTGCTTGCAGAAAGAGAAAGGCTTTTTCTTCAACCCTTACCTTCTCTTGTCACACCCATAGAGTGCTTAGGTTCCAAGGTAAAAGAATGCGAAGGCCTAGGCGACGGGGCTTCGGGACCTTCAGTAAGGTCACAGGGCCCTAACGTTTCAGGGTATCGCCCCGGGCCGGTGTTCCTCCTGCTTGCCTCACTGACTGTTCCATCTCAGTCTGTTTGGTCAATCCCTTCCCTTCTGTCTTGGAATCAATGCTCAGGAGAGCTTCCAAGGCAGAAAAGGGGTAAGTAAGGGCTAGGCCATTGGCATGAAGCTCGCGATCAGCCAGCTACAAAAGGCAACCAGGCCACACGGGAACCGAAGTCTGCAGGACCCCCGGTCCAATGCTCCCTCCAGGGTACCAGCCGTCATGGCAGTCCGGACGACACAGTGCCTATGCTTTCTGGGGAATCACTACTTTAAGTGAAGGGCAACTAGATCCTATGGATGGCCGCAAAGTCCCAGCAGCTTTCTTCCCCTTCTGGCATGACCTCAGAGCAACACCTCATTTTCAAGTGGATTCTGCCCTTCCCAAGCAATGCTCCAGCCCCCGAGTCACTCATGCAGCCACAGACCTCCTGCACTTACCAAAGAGCTCTGTTCCTGAAGGTTGAACAGTTCATCCTGATACAGAACAGCAGCAAAGGGATGGACGGTCGGGAGCTGGGCCTCAGGTTTCATGAGTGCCATCACGGTGTTACTGGGATGACCTTCCCGAATCACAGCATTGATCTCATCGACAGCAGCGAGCCCTGGAGGACAAGGAGGCAGTCAGATGGCAGTCAGAATCACACTTTATGTACTTGCTGGTGTTTCCCCTTGAATCGCTCTGGGATTGGGGGTTTAACGATCACTACTCTTCCGGGCAGCACCAGCCTAGCCAATCACCACTTACCCTGACCACGGAGAGGTCTACAATACCTAGACCACATCAGAGATGAATGATCCTTGATGGAAAGGGGCAGATGGCGTGTCTCAGCCTTCCGGCACAACAAAAGGGGCCAAATAGTTGCGGAGCAGCTACAGTGGACAAGGTCACAGATTTCATCCCATGGGAGTTGGGGAGGTTTCAAACCATGAGAAGCCCCCCGAGCCTCATCAATGGACTCGCACGAAAGTCCTCCACAAAAACAATGTCAAAAGCAGAAGGCAGAAAGAGGAAAAGGATGCCACACAACTTCAGGGGACTTGAGGGAACAAAAGTCTATCACCTCGCACTTCCTTCACAAAATGACATCACTTACTGTTGATTTTGTTGATGCTCCCTTGGATTTCAACTTGGGTCAGGAGCTCCTCCCTTGCATCTCTTTCCTCCTCAGAAAGGATATACTGAAAAAACAACAACTTCAATGGTTGCAGCCCCAAAACAAACAGGCTTTCAAGAGTTCAGTCCTTCAGGGAATACCTTTCCCAAAGGGCCACCGATTCTCACGTCCAACATGGGCTCGATAGATTACAGAATCAAAATGCAGTTTGGTTCTTGTTGAACAGTGTTTGTAAAACCACATTTCTTTTCTCCTTCCATTGTTTCTCCTGTCTAGTTCTGCACGCTTCTATTTGGGATGTTGTTGGCAAAGATGCTGGACTGCTTGGCCACTCCTCCAATACAACTTGGAGAGAAAGTTCTACAGAGAGCTACTTTTCTCTTGTAATCATCCTCTCAGAGCTCATAGCCTGGGCTTATTCTACAAAGCTGAGACTTTTATCACCCACATCAATCCCAACTAGAAAAATCTAATCATGGGAGGCAGGCATGATCTGGGGCTTTCGGGGGAACAGAACGAATCCTGGATGCAAGTTCTGGCCATATGTGGGAGAGGAAGGCAAGGAAGGGAACTTAAGCCTTGTCACTGAAAAACTGTTGCATGAAGTACACATTTTGATGCCTGTGATTTCATGCAGGAAGAAGGTTAAGGAGAAATATAGCGAGGATTGAGAATATTCTCAAGGAACAACATGAGGAGCACATGGGGATTCCTTGAAAACTAGGGTTGGGCAGTGATTCTAGGTCAGTGATGGTTGAGTCCTTTGGAAACTTTTGGAAACACTTTTGGGAACTGTGCGGTGCCTTCCCCCACCCCACCTCCAGACTTGGTGCCCGGATCCCCATCCCCTGCGTTGCCCTGCCCACACTGCAACAATGTGTCACATCCCTCTCCCCAGCATTGGACAGAGGGGCTTTGGGGGGGGATGAGGGCTCCCAGCTGGCTGGAGCCTGGGCAAGCCAACTCCTGTAGCCATAGGGACCTGCCCTTGCACCCAGCTGCGTTGGGGGCTGGCTGAGTGAGGGGGCTGCTGCCTGGCCGTGGGCTGAGCAGGTGGCGCAAGCCCAGAGGGTAGTCAACTCAGAGACCCTGCTCCCCGCACTCACCATTTGGGAGTGGGGCCAGCACCCAGCCAGCCCATGCCTGGAGAAAGCTACCTCCTGAGGCCAGGGACCTTCCCCTACACCGAGTCCCGCCTGCCTATTGGGCTGCCATTCCCATGGGGTGGGAGCATGGGGCCAGAGGGAGCCTGGTTACCTTTTGGTGGCTGAGGTCTCCCTCCCACACTGCCACCTGGCAGGGAAGGACAGAAGAAAGTGGAGATCTTTTCAGGGCTGTGGGCGGCCTCTGCTCTATGGGAGGGGATACACCAACACCTTCCCCAAGCCAAGCAGCCCCGAAGCCCAGACAGAGGGGGGACAAAGGGAAGGTTTACCCTGAACTCAGAGGCAGGAAAGCAACTCTGCAGAGGAACCATCCTCCACATCCACATCCAAGGAGAGGTCTCTGGGTGCCGTCTTTGGCACACGAGCCATAGGTTCACCAGCAGGCTTCTAGCTGTTGCAAAGTAAAGGACTCCCCATTCTTTCTATTGCAACCATATCTCCTAGTACTTTTCTGGTGAGCTTTGACAAAACTGCAAGTTCCTCATGCATTTGAGACCTTCTTTTACCTCATTATCTACCTTCAAATCCTCTTCTCTGTGCCCTGGCTTGTTTCCTACTAAGAAGTAAGACTTCAAATATCTCCCTGGTAGTCACTGTTTATCAGCTGACAACTGTTCTATTTCCAGCACCCAGGAACACCCTTAACTATGTTTTACGTTTAATCCTTAGCGAATAAAGTACCTTCTCTTCTTTCTGCTGCTTGGCTTCCCAAAGTTCCTTTTGATAATTCGCAGCCAGGTTATCATCCACAGACGTTAAAAAGGCTTTGGGATTCTTGAGAGTTACAAGAGTCTCTTCTGCGATGCCCTTCTTAATGGCTTCATTGATGGCAATGACTGCAGCATGCACTGAACATGGGAGAGGAATACAAGGCATTTGTTTTTAAAGCCACAAAAGCTAATGAGAGACACATTGGGATGAAAAAAGCCGGCCTCCTTTTACCTTAAATGATTGTCCACATTAAACTAAAGAAGAATGACTTTGAATTCAATGTCTTGGGTGTGTGTGGGGGGCTGCGGAGGGGGGGGGGTCCATTTTTGAGCCCTTACCTTCTGTCTGAGACTCAATACTATGTATTAGTTGCCAGGCAGAAGAGCGGGAAGGCCTAGGCAATTGTGGCAAAGAGAATTGACCAGGGTCACACAGCTAGGACCTGTCCCCAGTCACCTTGTAACTCAGCATACCTCCTGTCTCCAAGCCTTTTCTGTCCACTGAGTCCCTTAGCTGCCCTGAAGCTGTTGGTTCAGAAGTCTACAAATATTGAGATTATGTGCTCAGCGTTACATAGCTGAAAACGATCTGAGGCCGTGGTCTATACACAATAGGCCATATGTCTTTCATGGCTGTTGCTTGTTAAGAACTACCATCATTACGATATTTCCCACTTTCCTACATCCTCTGGTTTTCTTGGTTTGGCTGATGATGACTGTAAAAGGAATAATCTACATGCTCTCATGGGTTGCAAAGAGGAAATTAAAGCTCTGCCTATGTTAGCTGAGCTTCATCCTTGATAATTGACATAGAAACTGCTTCTCAGTTCCAGGATTCTTGTCGCTGAGGACAACAATTGAGAGGGACCTTAAAAACGAGTGAACCTCCAAGGATATTTAGGGAGGCTACAGGAAAGCAGAAGCGATAGAGTATTTGTGCAAGCCATTTCAAATCTTTTGGCCTGAGTTGGGGGTGGGGTGGAATTGCTTGACCAATAAGGGCCCTTTCCACTCTCAATCAGAGGCTGCCTTGATGTAGGGAAATATTAGACGAGATTTCCACCCAAGGTCTTCTTGCCCAAATCCAACACTAGGCTCTCTACGCAACACAGGCAATTTGCCTGGCAGATTCCGCAAATTCCTGAGCAATGGAAGAATGGGAAAATAACCCTGTGGTGCCTAAAAGGGGCAACCTCGGGGTTCGGGAGGCTGGGCATGTTACAAAAGAACAAAAACAAGACAACCCATGACGAAGCTGTACAATATTGGGCTCTCCATCTTTTTCAACATCAAGGTTTAGGAAAAAAAGATGCTCAAATTCCGTTTCAGTCCTGTCTCACAGAAAACTGTCAATCAGCACTAACCCTGACCAGGCAGGGCTACAAGACCCTGACCATATCAGAGATGAGTGATCCTTGATGAAAAGATGAAGATGGTGTCTCAAGCAACCTGCCCATCAAAAGGGGCCAAAAAGATTTGGAGCAGCTACAGCTGACAAGGTGACACATAGCATTGCAAGAGAGCAGGGCACATGTCAAAGCTCGAGAAGAGCCCAAAGCCTTAAACATCGATGCACATGGACGTCCGCCAACAAAACTACGTCGAAATCATGAGACGAGAAGAGGAAAAGGATGCCTCACAACCTCTGAGACTTGAGAGAAATGATGATGAGTGGCTGCTGACAAGTCAAAGAAGGGTAAACCAGGGCAGGGATGATTTCATTACAAAGATGAGAGGTGGGAAAGGCAAATATAACAACATAAACCTGGAAATATCCCACAGAGGACCTGAGAGCTGCAAAGTCCTGCAAATCCCTCCCAAAGCAGATTAAGAAATTCAGGCCCATAGAGAACAAATCATTTTTCCAACAGTCCCAAAGGCCTTAGTGGCATAGCTGGGACCAGAAATGCAGACTCCTGATTTTGATCCCTTTTGATCCTCGCAGGAATCTAAGGTTACTGACTCAAGGAAAGGGAACAAGAATACATTCTGCCCCTACTAGGTGACACGCACTGTGCTGCTCGGTGCTGCATAAATATCATCTCCCTTTCATCCTGACCACAACCCTGAGAGGTAGCTACTATTATTTCCCCCATATTGGCGTGGAGGAACCTCGGCCAGAGGCTCAATCATTGGCCCAGGGGCATATCACGAGGCAGTAGCTGAGACATGACTTGAACTCTAGCCTTCCTCACTATGCAGTCAGCACTTTAGGCACTGAGCCACACATCAGATATTTCCTCATTATTCCAGAATGTTCCTCGGCCGAGGAAGACTTTAGTCCAATATCCCGCATCCTTTACATTTCTTTCATCATCTGTGATCAAAATGATGAATAGAGCGCCACGGCCAAGAGGATGAAGTTATAGTCATTGCCATGAAAAAGTCACCTTTCGATATCATCTAGAGGGGAAGGTCAGTGGCTGTGGATAAGAGTGAGGAACCTGGACTTGAGAAGCCCTGGATTCAGATCCGGCATCACATACTTTCCTACCTTTTCCTAACCTTGCGAAAGTCATGGAACTCCACTTGCCTAGCCCTTACCGCTCTGCTGCCTGGCAACCAATATTTGTATTGATTCACTTTCCATGAACTAAGACAAAAATCATGTAATAAGACACATTAGGACAAGTTCCCCGCACCCCCAAATAGGACTGGAGTTAAAAATTGAGGAAACCATTGGCTAAAGGTCAAGCCTCGAATTATCCAGAAGACAGACATTCGCAAGCATTCTGCAAAACCAAACTGACTGCACTTACTTTCTTCTGCTTGAATTTCAGCTTCTTGAATTTCCTCATTGACCCTATCGATTTGATTCTGCATTTCATCCCGCCTCAGGTTATCCTGTCCTTGAGATGAGGCTTCTCTTTTGATGGACATGAGCCTGCTAGCGTACCTGGGGAAGACAAAAGTCACCAAACATCCATTATCTTTAAATGTCCCTTTCAGTTGACGAAACACGACAGACACTGGGAGAGCGACCTATGAGAAGAGTAGGAGAACAGGCAGGCAGCAGGGTTTGTCGCCCTTCCGTGACATTCACCTGAGAAGCATGTGTAAAACGATGACGTTGCAAAAGGAAAAGCCCTGTGGGGACTCGAGTGTCTAGAGGACGCCATGGCCACCCCAAAGAGCCTCCGACCACAAGGAACCCGCACCTCCGAAGGACTTACACAGGGATGGACAGCTATTTACAGCACACAGAAAATGATTTCCAGGTGGGGGCATGCCCACAAAGGGAAGGCTCAGGGAAGGGACGTCTCGCGTAGCTGTCCTGCCCTGACAGAATTAAAGTCTCTGTAAATCGTAGCGCCCACTTGCCCAGCCCTTCTTGTTCTTCTGTCTTAGAAACGACAGGAGGAGAGGGATTAACAACATGGAAAAGAAGAAACAAAAGGCATTGCTGTTGTCCAAGTGAGAGCTGAAGAACGGCCCCACTTGCCTGGGAGTCATTTCGATGGCCTGCAGATCTAAGAGATTCTGGGCATGCAGAATGCACCAGAGTTGACAAGAGAAAAGCAGTTTCTCTCTGACCTTGTGGACCTGGCTAATCCCACTGTGAGAGTGTCAAGGCCAGAAGGGGCAAAGTGGTCTCAGGTCGGAAAGGATTATCTCCATCGCAGTCACAGAGCCATGGTTTTCTACACACAGTTGGTTTCCTTATTCTTCTGACTGTGGAATTTGGAGTCAGAAGAGCTGGATGAAAATCCTGACTCTAGGTGGCTTGGGGTATTGAGAGTCAGGCTGAGAGACGGGAGGTCTTCGATTCAAGGAGGACCCCAGACACTTCCTAGCTGCCTAACCATGGAGAAGTCACTTCGCCTGCCTTCTCTAGCCCTTACTGCTCTTTGGCCTCAGAACCAAAGCCTAAGACAGATCCCAAGATTTAAAGCAAAGGGTAATTTTGGTTTCCTTTCGTTTTTCATCCTTAATTGGCCATCTACTACAAATGGGATCACAGGCGAAGCCAACAAACCTATCTAAGCCTCAGCTTCCTTCTCTGGTGCAGAGGTGGCTGGGGTAGGGAACCGCTAACAAATCTGTCCTCTGGAGAACTTTTGCTCACCTTCAGGGTGGGCGGTGAGGGGATGGGGGGTAAGGTGGGCCATTTTATAACTGTTAACACTGGGAGAGGACCAGCAATATCTCCCCTCGGGGGGGGCACCAACACAAATGAGGACAATCCCGTAGAGCCTGACTAAAAAGTATCCTGGCCTTGCCCTCTTCCACATGCAGGTATGTTTCTTTCTCAAACTTTTCACTTTGGTTTAGAACATACATCCATCCTGCACTAATGGCTCCAGTGTCTTTGCTGTCCAGGAGTGAGTTCTGGCAGCATCAAATGAAAGGAACAGCAGCTGAACATGGGCATGTGCCAGCTAGGACCCTATTCAGGGCTGTCCCAAGGAAATAGCAAAAGGAAGCCCCCTCTTCTCAATGTCTGTTTTGCCCCCTATTAGAGTAGGTGATGGGACAGATGGTTGGAGATAATGCAGGATGCCTGACAGTGATCAGATCTACCAGTGCAGAGAGGCTCCTTAAACACTGAGAGCTCAACATGGTCTGGCTCACGCAGGACACAGAGGACTCAAAAGCAGGTCCTGCTGACTTCTTCCTGAGCTTGTCACAGGACCTCTCTTACTGGACAGAAAACCCAAGGTAGCCACTCTACCTGAAAGCATGGCAAAGGTGTAGGTTACGGTGGCAGCTTCCCTTATATCCCCCACAGTTGAAAGGAACAAGTCCACCTTTTCGGAAAAGCAAATACAACCAAGACAACGTCCACGAGCACTCTTAGCTCTTCATGACCACTTAGAATATGGCCCATCAGGAAACCAAAAACATTTCCAAAGGGCTTTGACAGGAAGGACTCCATCCTTGAGATTACAGGTCCCTGGAGCCAATGATTCAAGAATCTCACCGGTACCACTGACAAAGAGCTGAAAGGAATGAGGGATCCCTTACCGTTCCAAGTGTGCTTCATCCAGGTTATTGAAGTCAATTGAGGGATTTCTGAGACGATCCTGGGTCAACTCAAGATCCTCGGTTTCCAACACCTGGTTAAGCAGAGCAATGGCTGACACCTTCTCTACTGTCGTGGACAGCTCCTCGGGGGCCAAGTAGTTCTGGAGCAAAACATATGTCCTTCAGGAGAATTGTCACGGCATTATACAAAGTATCAATTCTTAAAATCCCCACGAAACACAAAAACGAAAAACCTGCTTGAAACACCTTGCTGCCAAAGGTGCCATGGTCACAATTGAAGAAAAGGAAGTCAATAGGTAGGTGGATGAGAAGAAGAACAAGGATGCATGAGAAGGAATGCCAGTGTAGTCCCTAATATTGCCAACAGCTGATAATTCGACAAGCTGACTATCAGGGCCACACGGGATGATAAGCTGGCAAGTAGCTGTGCTATTACTCCCGACAGAGTGCTTGCAGAAAGAGAAAGGCTTTTTCTTCAACCCTTACCTTCTCTTGTCACACCCATAGAGTGCTTAGGTTCCAAGGTAAAAGAATGCGAAGGCCTAGGCGACGGGGCTTCGGGACCTTCAGTAAGGTCACAGGGCCCTAACGTTTCAGGGTATCGCCCCGGGCCGGTGTTCCTCCGGCTTGCCTCACTGACTGTTCCATCTCAGTCTGTTTGGTCAATCCCTTCCCTTCTGTCTTGGAATCAATGCTCAGGAGAGCTTCCAAGGCAGAAAAGGGGTAAGTAAGGGCTAGGCCATTGGCATGAAGCTCGCGATCAGCCAGCTACAAAAGGCAACCAGGCCACACGGGAACCGAAGTCTGCAGGACCCCCGGTCCAATGCTCCCTCCAGGGGACCAGCCGTCATGGCAGTCCGGACGACACAGTGCCTATGCTTTCTGGGGAATCACTACTTTAAGTGAAGGGCAACTAGATCCTATGGATGGCCGCAAAGTCCCAGCAGCTTTCTTCCCCTTCTGGCATGACCTCAGAGCAACACCTCATTTTCAAGTGGATTCTGCCCTTCCCAAGCAATGCTCCAGCCCCCGAGTCACTCATGCAGCCACAGACCTCCTGCACTTACCAAAGAGCTCTGTTCCTGAAGGTTGAACAGTTCATCCTGATACAGAACAGCAGCAAAGGGATGGACGGTCGGGAGCTGGGCCTCAGGTTTCATGAGTGCCATCACGGTGTTACTGGGATGACCTTCCCGAATCACAGCATTGATCTCATCGACAGCAGCGAGCCCTGGAGGACAAGGAGGCAGTCAGATGGCAGTCAGAATCACACTTTATGTACTTGCTGGTGTTTCCCCTTGAATCGCTCTGGGATTGGGGGTTTAACGATCACTACTCTTCCGGGCAGCACCAGCCTAGCCAATCACCACTTACCCTGACCACGGAGAGGTCTACAATACCTAGACCACATCAGAGATGAATGATCCTTGATGGAAAGGGGCAGATGGCGTGTCTCAGCCTTCCGGCACAACAAAAGGGGCCAAATAGTTGCGGAGCAGCTACAGTGGACAAGGTCACAGATTTCATCCCATGGGAGTTGGGGAGGTTTCAAACCATGAGAAGCCCCCGAGCCTCATCAATGGACTGGCACGAAAGTCCTCCACAAAAACAATGTCAAAAGCAGAAGGCAGAAAGAGGAAAAGGATGCCACACAACTTCAGGGGACTTGAGGGAACAAAAGTCTATCACCTCGCACTTCCTTCACAAAATGACATCACTTACTGTTGATTTTGTTGATGCTCCCTTGGATTTCAACTTGGGTCAGGAGCTCCTCCCTTGCATCTCTTTCCTCCTCAGAAAGGATATACTGAAAAAACAACAACTTCAATGGTTGCAGCCCCAAAACAAACAGGCTTTCAAGAGTTCAGTCCTTCAGGGAATACCTTTCCCAAAGGGCCACCGATTCTCACGTCCAACATGGGCTCGATAGATTACAGAATCAAAATGCAGTTTGGTTCTTGTTGAACAGTGTTTGTAAAACCACATTTCTTTTCTCCTTCCATTGTTTCTCCTGTCTAGTTCTGCACGCTTCTATTTGGGATGTTGTTGGCAAAGATGCTGGACTGCTTGGCCACTCCTCCAATACAACTTGGAGAGAAAGTTCTACAGAGAGCTACTTTTCTCTTGTAATCATCCTCTCAGAGCTCATAGCCTGGGCTTATTCTACAAAGCTGAGACTTTTATCACCCACATCAATCCCAACTAGAAAAATCTAATCATGGGAGGCAGGCATGATCTGGGGCTTTCGGGGGAACAGAACGAATCCTGGATGCAAGTTCTGGCCATATGTGGGAGAGGAAGGCAAGGAAGGGAACTTAAGCCTTGTCACTGAAAAACTGTTGCATGAAGTACACATTTTGATGCCTGTGATTTCATGCAGGAAGAAGGTTAAGGAGAAATATAGCGAGGATTGAGAATATTCTCAAGGAACAACATGAGGAACACATGGGGATTCCTTGAAAACTAGGGTTGGGCAGTGATTCTAGGTCAGTGATGGTTGAGTCTTTTGGAAACTTTTGGAAACACTTTTGGGAACTGTGCGGTGCCTTCCCCCACCCCACCTCCAGACTTGGTGCCCGGATCCCCATCCCCTGCGTTGCCCTGCCCACACTGCAACAATGTGTCACATCCCTCTCCCCAGCATTGGACAGAGGGGCTTTGGGGGGGGATGAGGGCTCCCAGCTGGCTGGAGCCTGGGCAAGCCAACTCCTGTAGCCATAGGGACCTGCCCTTGCACCCAGCTGCGTTGGGGGCTGGCTGAGTGAGGGGGCTGCTGCCTGGCCGTGGGCTGAGCAGGTGGCGCAAGCCCAGAGGGTAGTCAACTCAGAGACCCTGCTCCCCGCACTCACCATTTGGGAGTGGGGCCAGCACCCAGCCAGCCCATGCCTGGAGAAAGCTACCTCCTGAGGCCAGGGACCTTCCCCTACACCGAGTCCCGCCTGCCTATTGGGCTGCCATTCCCATGGGGTGGGAGCATGGGGCCAGAGGGAGCCTGGTTACCTTTTGGTGGCTGAGGTCTCCCTCCCACACTGCCACCTGGCAGGGAAGGACAGAAGAAAGTGGAGATCTTTTCAGGGCTGTGGGCGGCCTCTGCTCTACGGGAGGGGATACACCAACACCTTCCCCAAGCCAAGCAGCCCCGAAGCCCAGACAGAGGGGGGACAAAGGGAAGGTTTACCCTGAACTCAGAGGCAGGAAAGCAACTCTGCAGAGGAACCATCCTCCACATCCACATCCAAGGAGAGGTCTCTGGGTGCCGTCTTTGGCACACGAGCCATAGGTTCACCAGCAGGCTTCTAGCTGTTGCAAAGTAAAGGACTCCCCATTCTTTCTATTGCAACCATATCTCCTAGTACTTTTCTGGTGAGCTTTGACAAAACTGCAAGTTCCTCATGCATTTGAGACCTTCTTTTACCTCATTATCTACCTTCAAATCCTCTTCTCTGTGCCCTGGCTTGTTTCCTACTAAGAAGTAAGACTTCAAATATCTCCCTGGTAGTCACTGTTTATCAGCTGACAACTGTTCTATTTCCAGCACCCAGGAACACCCTTAACTATGTTTTACGTTTAATCCTTAGCGAATAAAGTACCTTCTCTTCTTTCTGCTGCTTGGCTTCCCAAAGTTCCTTTTGATAATTCGCAGCCAGGTTATCATCCACAGACGTTAAAAAGGCTTTGGGATTCTTGAGAGTTACAAGAGTCTCTTCTGCGATGCCCTTCTTAATGGCTTCATTGATGGCAATGACTGCAGCATGCACTGAACATGGGAGAGGAATACAAGGCATTTGTTTTTAAAGCCACAAAAGCTAATGAGAGACACATTGGGATGAAAAAAGCCGGCCTCCTTTTACCTTAAATGATTGTCCACATTAAACTAAAGAAGAATGACTTTGCATTCAATGTCTTGGGTGTGTGTGGGGGGCTGCGGAGGGGGGGGTGTCCATTTTTGAGCCCTTACCTTCTGTCTGAGACTCAATACTATGTATTAGTTGCCAGGCAGAAGAGCGGGAAGGCCTAGGCAATTGTGGCAAAGAGAATTGACCAGGGTCACACAGCTAGGACCTGTCCCCAGTCACCTTGTAACTCAGCATACCTCCTGTCTCCAAGCCTTTTCTGTCCACTGAGTCCCTTAGCTGCCCTGAAGCTGTTGGTTCAGAAGTCTACAAATATTGAGATTATGTGCTCAGCGTTACATAGCTGAAAACGATCTGAGGCCGTGGTCTATACACAATAGGCCATATGTCTTTCATGGCTGTTGCTTGTTAAGAACTACCATCATTACGATATTTCCCACTTTCCTACATCCTCTGGTTTTCTTGGTTTGGCTGATGATGACTGTAAAAGGAATAATCTACATGCTCTCATGGGTTGCAAAGAGGAAATTAAAGCTCTGCCTATGTTAGCTGAGCTTCATCCTTGATAATTGACATAGAAACTGCTTCTCAGTTCCAGGATTCTTGTCGCTGAGGACAACAATTGAGAGGGACCTTAAAAACGAGTGAACCTCCAAGGATATTTAGGGAGGCTACAGGAAAGCAGAAGCGATAGAGTATTTGTGCAAGCCATTTCAAATCTTTTGGCCTGAGTTGGGGGTGGGGTGGAATTGCTTGACCAATAAGGGCCCTTTCCACTCTCAATCAGAGGCTGCCTTGATGTAGGGAAATATTAGACGAGATTTCCACCCAAGGTCTTCTTGCCCAAATCCAACACTAGGCTCTCTACGCAACACAGGCAATTTGCCTGGCAGATTCCGCAAATTCCTGAGCAATGGAAGAATGGGAAAATAACCCTGTGGTGCCTAAAAGGGGCAACCTCGGGGTTCGGGAGGCTGGGCATGTTACAAAAGAACAAAAACAAGACAACCCATGACGAAGCTGTACAATATTGGGCTCTCCATCTTTTTCAACATCAAGGTTTAGGAAAAAAAGATGCTCAAATTCCGTTTCAGTCCTGTCTCACAGAAAACTGTCAATCAGCACTAACCCTGACCAGGCAGGGCTACAAGACCCTGACCATATCAGAGATGAGTGATCCTTGATGAAAAGATGAAGATGGTGTCTCAAGCAACCTGCCCATCAAAAGGGGCCAAAAAGATTTGGAGCAGCTACAGCTGACAAGGTGACACATAGCATTGCAAGAGAGCAGGGCACATGTCAAAGCTCGAGAAGAGCCCAAAGCCTTAAACATCGATGCACATGGACGTCCGCCAACAAAACTACGTCGAAATCATGAGACGAGAAGAGGAAAAGGATGCCTCACAACCTCTGAGACTTGAGAGAAATGATGATGAGTGGCTGCTGACAAGTCAAAGAAGGGTAAACCAGGGCAGGGATGATTTCATTACAAAGATGAGAGGTGGGAAAGGCAAATATAACAACATAAACCTGGAAATATCCCACAGAGGACCTGAGAGCTGCAAAGTCCTGCAAATCCCTCCCAAAGCAGATTAAGAAATTCAGGCCCATAGAGAACAAATCATTTTTCCAACAGTCCCAAAGGCCTTAGTGGCATAGCTGGGACCAGAAATGCAGACTCCTGATTTTGATCCCTTTTGATCCTCGCAGGAATCTAAGGTTACTGACTCAAGGAAAGGGAACAAGAATACATTCTGCCCCTACTAGGTGACACGCACTGTGCTGCTCGGTGCTGCATAAATATCATCTCCCTTTCATCCTGACCACAACCCTGAGAGGTAGCTACTATTATTTCCCCCATATTGGCGTGGAGGAACCTCGGCCAGAGGCTCAATCATTGGCCCAGGGGCATATCACGAGGCAGTAGCTGAGACATGACTTGAACTCTAGCCTTCCTCACTATGCAGTCAGCACTTTAGGCACTGAGCCACACATCAGATATTTCCTCATTATTCCAGAATGTTCCTCGGCCGAGGAAGACTTTAGTCCAATATCCCGCATCCTTTACATTTCTTTCATCATCTGTGATCAAAATGATGAATAGAGCGCCACGGCCAAGAGGATGAAGTTATAGTCATTGCCATGAAAAAGTCACCTTTCGATATCATCTAGAGGGGAAGGTCAGTGGCTGTGGATAAGAGTGAGGAACCTGGACTTGAGAAGCCCTGGATTCAGATCCGGCATCACATACTTTCCTACCTTTTCCTAACCTTGCGAAAGTCATGGAACTCCACTTGCCTAGCCCTTACCACTCTGCTGCCTGGCAACCAATATTTGTATTGATTCACTTTCCATGAACTAAGACAAAAATCATGTAATAAGACACATTAGGACAAGTTCCCCGCACCCCCAAATAGGACTGGAGTTAAAAATTGAGGAAACCATTGGCTAAAGGTCAAGCCTCGAATTATCCAGAAGACAGACATTCGCAAGCATTCTGCAAAACCAAACTGACTGCACTTACTTTCTTCTGCTTGAATTTCAGCTTCTTGAATTTCCTCATTGACCCTATCGATTTGATTCTGCATTTCATCCCGCCTCAGGTTATCCTGTCCTTGAGATGAGGCTTCTCTTTTGATGGACATGAGCCTGCTAGCGTACCTGGGGAAGACAAAAGTCACCAAACATCCATTATCTTTAAATGTCCCTTTCAGTTGACGAAACACGACAGACACTGGGAGAGCGACCTATGAGAAGAGTAGGAGAACAGGCAGGCAGCAGGGTTTGTCGCCCTTCCGTGACATTCACCTGAGAAGCATGAGTAAAACGATGACGTTGCAAAGGGAAAAGCCCTGTGGGGACTCGAGTGTCTAGAGGACGCCATGGCACCCCAAAGAGCCTCCGACCACAAGGAACCCGCACCTCCGAAGGACTTACACAGGGATGGACAGCTATTTACAGCACACAGAAAATGATTTCCAGGTGGGGGCATGCCCACAAAGGGAAGGCTCAGGGAAGGGACGTCTCACGTAGCTGTCCTGCCCTGACAGAATTAAAGTCTCTGTAAATCGTAGCGCCCACTTGCCCAGCCCTTCTTGTTCTTCTGTCTTAGAAACGACAGGAGGAGAGGGATTAACAACATGGAAAAGAAGAAACAAAAGGCATTGCTGTTGTCCAAGTGAGAGCTGAAGAACGGCCCCACTTGCCTGGGAGTCATTTCGATGGCCTGCAGATCTAAGAGATTCTGGGCATGCAGAATGCACCAGAGTTGACAAGAGAAAAGCAGTTTCTCTCTGACCTTGTGGACCTGGCTAATCCCACTGTGAGAGTGTCAAGGCCAGAAGGGGCAAAGTGGTCTCAGGTCGGAAAGGATTATCTCCATCGCAGTCACAGAGCCATGGTTTTCTACACACAGTTGGTTTCCTTATTCTTCTGACTGTGGAATTTGGAGTCAGAAGAGCTGGATGAAAATCCTGACTCTAGGTGGCTTGGGGTATTGAGAGTCAGGCTGAGAGAGGGGAGGTCTTCGATTCAAGGAGGACCCCAGACACTTCCTAGCTGCCTAACCATGGAGAAGTCACTTCGCCTGCCTTCTCTAGCCCTTACTGCTCTTTGGCCTCAGAACCAAAGCCTAAGACAGATCCCAAGATTTAAAGCAAAGGGTAATTTTGGTTTCCTTTCGTTTTTCATCCTTAATTGGCCATCTACTACAAAAGGGATCACAGGCGAAGCCAACAAACCTATCTAAGCCTCAGCTTCCTTCTCTGGTGCAGAGGTGGCTGGGGTAGGGAACCGCTAACAAATCTGTCCTCTGGAGAACTTTTGCTCACCTTCAGGGTGGGCGGTGAGGGGATGGGGGGTAAGGTGGGCCATTTTATAACTGTTAACACTGGGAGAGGACCAGCAATATCTCCCCTCGGGGGGGGCACCAACACAAATGAGGACAATCCCGTAGAGCCTGACTAAAAAGTATCCTGGCCTTGCCCTCTTCCACATGCAGGTATGTTTCTTTCTCAAACTTTTCACTTTGGTTTAGAACATACATCCATCCTGCACTAATGGCTCCAGTGTCTTTGCTGTCCAGGAGTGAGTTCTGGCAGCATCAAATGAAAGGAACAGCAGCTGAACATGGGCATGTGCCAGCTAGGACCCTATTCAGGGCTGTCCCAAGGAAATAGCAAAAGGAAGCCCCCTCTTCTCAATGTCTGTTTTGCCCCCTATTAGAGTAGGTGATGGGACAGATGGTTGGAGATAATGCAGGATGCCTGACAGTGATCAGATCTACCAGTGCAGAGAGGCTCCTTAAACACTGAGAGCTCAACATGGTCTGGCTCACGCAGGACACAGAGGACTCAAAAGCAGGTCCTGCTGACTTCTTCCTGAGCTTGTCACAGGACCTCTCTTACTGGACAGAAAGCCCAAGGTAGCCACTCTACCTGAAACATGGCAAAGGTGTAGGTTACGGTGGCAGCTTCCCTCATATCCCCCACAGTTGAAAGGAACAAGTCCACCTTTTCGGAAAAGCAAATACAACCAAGACAACGTCCACGAGCACTCTTAGCTCTTCATGACCACTTAGAATATGGCCGATCAGGAAACCAAAAACATTTCCAAAGGGCTTTGACAGGAAGGACTCCATCCTTGAGATTACAGGTCCCTGGAGCCAATGATTCCAGAATGTCACCGGTACCACTGACAAAGAGCCGAAAGGAATGAGGGATCCCTTACCGTTCCAAGTGTGCTTCATCCAGGTTATTGAAGTCAATTGAGGGATTTCTGAGACGATCCTGGGTCAACTCAAGATCCTCGGTTTCCAACACCTGGTTAAGCAGAGCAACGGCTGACACCTTCTCTACTGTCGTGGACAGCTCCTCGGGGGCCAAGTAGTTCTGGAGCAAAACATATGTCCTTCAGGAGAATTGTCACGGCATTATACAAAGTATCAATTCTTAAAATCCCCACGAAACACAAAAACGAAAAACCTGCTTGAAACACCTTGCTGCCAAAGGTGCCATGGTCACAATTGAAGAAAAGGAAGTCAGTAGGTAGGTGGATGAGAAGAAGAACAAGGATGCATAAGAAGGAATGCCAGTGTAGTCCCTAATATTGCCAACAGCTGATAATTCGACAAGCTGACTATCAGGGCCACACGGGATGATAAGCTGGCAAGTAGCTGTGCTATTACTCCCGACAGAGTGCTTGCAGAAAGAGAAAGGCTTTTTCTTCAACCCTTACCTTCTCTTGTGACACCCATAGAGTGCTTAGGTTCCAAGGTAAAAGAATGCGAAGGCCTAGGCGACGGGGCTTCGGGACCTTCAGTAAGGTCACAGGGCCCTAACGTTTCAGGGTATCGCCCCGGGCCGGTGTTCCTCCTGCTTGCCTCACTGACTGTTCCATCTCAGTCTGTTTGGTCAATCCCTTCCCTTCTGTCTTGGAATCAATGCTCAGGAGAGCTTCCAAGGCAGAAAAGGGGTAAGTAAGGGCTAGGCCATTGGCATGAAGCTGGCGATCAGCCAGCTACCAAAGGCAACCAGGCCACACGGGAACCGAAGTCTGCAGGACCCCCGGTCCAATGCTCCCTCCACGGGACCAGCCGTCATGGCAGTCCGGACGACGCAGTGCCTATGCTTTCTGGGGAATCACTACTTTAAGTGAAGGGCAACTAGATCCTATGGATGGCCGCAAAGTCCCAGCAGCTTTCTTCCCCTTCTGCCATGATCTCAGAGCAACACCTCATTTTCAAGTGGATTCTGCCCTTCCCAAGCAATGCTCCAGCCTCCGAGTCACTCATGCAGCCACAGACCTCCTGCACTTACCAAAGAGCTCTGTTCCTGAAGGTTGAACAGTTCATCCTGATACAGAACAGCAGCAAAGGGATGGACAGTCGGGAGCTGGGCCTCAGGTTTCATGAGTGCCATCACGGTGTTACTGGGATGACCTTCCCGAATCACAGCATTGATCTCATCGACAGCAGCGAGCCCTGGAGGACAAGGAGGCAGTCAGATGGCAGTCAGAATCACACTTTATGTACTTGCTGGTGTTTCCCCTTGAATCGCTCAGGGATTGGGGGTTTAACGATCACTACTCTTCCGGGCAGCACCAGCCTAGCCAATCACCACTTACCCTGACCACGGAGAGGTCTACAATACCTAGACCACATCAGAGATGAATGATCCTTGATGGAAAGGGGCAGATGGCGTGTCTCAGCCTTCCGGCACAACAAAAGGGGCCAAATAGTTGCGGAGCAGCTACAGTGGACAAGGTCACAGATTTCATCCCATGGGAGTTGGGGAGGTTTCAAACCATGAGAAGCCCCCCGAGCCTCATCAATGGACTCGCACGAAAGTCCTCCACAAAAACAATGTCAAAAGCAGAAGGCAGAAAGAGGAAAAGGATGCCACACAACTTCAGGGGACTTGAGGGAACAAAAGTCTATCACCTCGCACTTCCTTCACAAAATGACATCACTTACTGTTGACTTCGTTGATGATCCCTTGGATTTCAACTTGGGTCAGGAGCTCCTCCCTTGCATCTCTTTCCTCCTCAGAAAGGATATACTGAAAAAACAACAACTTCAATGGTTGCAGCCCCAAAACAAACAGGCTTTCAAGAGTTCAGTCCTTCAGGGAATACCTTTCCCAAAGGGCCACCGATTCTCACGTCCAACATGGGCTCGATAGATTACAGAATCAAAATGCACTTTGGTTCTTGTTGAACAGTGTTTGTAAAACCACATTTCTTTTCTCCTTCCATTGTTTCTCCTGTCTAGTTCTGCACGCTTCTATTTGGGATGTTGTTGGCAAAGATGCTGGACTGCTTGGCCATTCCTCCAATACAACTTGGAGAGAAAGTTCTACAGAGAGCTACTTTTCTCTTGTAATCATCCTCTCAGAGCTCATAGCCTGGGCTTCTTCTACAAAGCTGAGACTTTTATCACCCACATCAATCCCAACTAGAAAAATCTAATCATGGGAGGCAGGCATGATCTGGTGCTTTCGGGGGAACAGAACGAATCCTGGATGCAAGTTCTGGCCATATGGGGGAGAGGAAGGCAAGGAAGGGAACTTAAGCCTTGTCACTGAAAAACTGTTGCATGAAGTACACATTTTGATGCCTGTGATTTCATGCAGGAAGAAGTTTAAGGAGAAATATAGCGAGGATTGAGAATTTTCTCAAGGAACAACATGAGGAGCACATGGGGATTCCTTGAAAACTAGGGTTGGGCAGTGATTCTAGGTCAGTGATGGTTGAGTCTTTTGGAAACTTTTGGAAACACTTTTGGGGACTGTGAGGTGCATTCCCCCACCCCACCTCCAGACTTGGTGCCCGGATCCCCATCCCTTGCTTTGCCCTGCCCACACTGCAACAATGTGTCACATCCCTCTCCCCAGCATTGGACAGAGGGGCTTTGGGGGGGGATGAGGGCTCCCAGCTGGCTGGAGCCTGGGCAAGCCAACTCCTGTAGCCATAGGGACCTGCCCTTGCACCCAGCTGCGTTGGGGGCTGGCTGAGTGAGGGGGCTGCTGCCTGGCCGTGGGCTGAGCAGGTGGCGCAAGCCCAGAGGGTAGTCAACTCAGAGACCCTGCTCCCCGCACTCACCATTTGGGAGTGGGGCCAGCACCCAGCCAGCCCATGCCTGGAGAAAGCTACCTCCTGAGGCCAGGGACCTTCCCCTACACCGAGTCCCGCCTGCCTATTGGGCTGCCATTCCCATGGGGTGGGAGCATGGGGCCAGAGGGAGCCTGGTTACCTTTTGGTGGCTGAGGTCACCCTCCCACACTGCCACCTGGCAGGGAAGGACAGAGGAAAGTGAAGATCTTTTCAGGGCTGTGGGCGGCCTCTGCTCTACGGGAGGGGATACACCAACACCTTCCCCAAGCCAAGCAGCCCCGAAGCCCAGACAGAGGGGGGACAAAGGGAAGGTTTACCCTGAACTCAGAGGCAGGAAAGCAACTCTGCAGAGGAACCATCCTCCACACCCACATCCAAGGAGAGGTCTCTGGGTGCCGTCTTTGGCACACGAGCCATAGGTTCACCAGCACGCTTCTAGCTGTTGCAAAGTAAAGGACTCCCCATTCTTTCTATTGCAACCATATCTCCTAGTACTTTTCTGGTGAGCTTTGACAAAACTGCAAGTTCCTCATGCATTTGAGACCTTCTTTTACCTCATTATCTACTTTCAAATCCTCTTCTCTGTGCCCTGGCTTGTTTCCTACTAAGAAGTAAGACTTCAAATATCTCCCTGGTAGTCACTGTTTATCAGCTGACAACTGTTCTATTTCCAGCACCCAGGAACACCCTTAACTATGTTTTACGTTTAATCCTTAGCGAATAAAGTACCTTCTCTTCTTTCTGCTGCTTGGCTTCCCAAAGTTCCTTTTGATAATTCGCAGCCAGGTTATCATCCACAGACGTTAAAAAGGCTTTGGGATTCTTGAGAGTTACAAGAGTCTCTTCTGCGATGCCCTTCTTAATGGCTTCATTGATGGCAATGACTGCAGCATGCACTGAACATGGGAGAGGAATACAAGGCATTTGTTTTTAAAGCCACAAAAGCTAATGAGAGACACATTGGGATGAAAAAAGCCGGCCTCCTTTTACCTTAAATGATTGTCCACATTAAACTAAAGAAGAATGACTTTGCATTCAATGTCTTGGGTGTGTGTGGGGGGCTGCGGAGGGGGGGGTGTCCATTTTTGAGCCCTTACCTTCTGTCTGAGACTCAATACTATGTATTAGTTGCCAGGCAGAAGAGCGGGAAGGCCTAGGTTATTGTGGCAAAGAGAATTGACCAGGGTCACACAGCTAGGACCTGTCCCCAGTCACCTTGGAACTCAGCACACCTCCTGTCTCCAAGCCTTTTCTGTCCACTGAGTCCCTTAGCTGCCCTGAAGCTGTTGGTCCAGAAGTCTACAAATATTGAGATTATGTGCTCAGCGTTACATAGCTGAAAATGATCTGAGGCCGTGGTCTATACACAATAGGCCATATGTCTTTCATGGCTGTTGCTTGTTAAGAACTACCATCATTACGATATTTCCCACTTTCCTACATCCTCTGGTTTTCTTGGTTTGGCTGATGATGACTGTAAAAGGAATAATCTACATGCTCTCATGGGTTGCAAAGAGGAAATTAAAGCTCTGCCTATGTTAGCTGAGCTTCATCCTTGATAATTGACATAGAAACTGCTTCTCAGTTCCAGGATTCTTGTCGCTGAGGACAACAATTGAGAGGGAACTTAAAAAACGAGTGAACCTCCAAGGATATTTAGGGAGGCTACAGGAAAGCAGAAGCGATAGAGTATTTGTGCAAGCCATTTCAAATCTTTTGGCCTGAGTTGGGGGTGGGGTGGAATTGCTTGACCAATAAGGGCCCTTTCCACTCTCAATCAGAGGCTGCCTTGATGTAGGGAAATGTTAGACGAGATTTCCACCCAAGGTCTTCTTGCCCAAATCCAACACTAGGCTCTCTACGCAACACAGGCAATTTGCCTGGCAGATTCCGCAAATTCCTGAGCAATGGAAGAATGGGAAAATAACCCTGTGGTGCCTAAAAGGGGCAACTTCGGGGTTCGGGAGGCTGGGCATGTTACAAAAGAACAAAAACAAGACAACCCATGACGAAGCCGTACAATATTTGGCTCTCCATCTTTTTCAACATCAAGGTTTAGGAAAAAAAGATGCTCAAATTCCGTTTCAGTCCTGTCTCACAGAAAACTGTCAATCAGCACTAACCCTGACCAGGCAGGGCTACAAGACCCTGACCATATCAGAGATGAGTGATCCTTGATGAAAAGATGAAGATGGTGTCTCAGGCAACCTGCCCATCAAAAGGGGCCAAAAAGATTTGGAGCAGCTACAGCTGACAAGGTGACACATAGCATTGCAAGAGAGCAGGGCACATGTCAAAGCTCGAGAAGAGCCCAAAGCCTTGAACATCGACGCACATGGACGTCCGCCAACAAAACTACGTCGAAATCATGAGACGAGAAGAGGAAAAGAATGCCTCACAACCTCTGCGACTTGAGAGAAATGATGATGAGTGGCTGCTGACAAGTCAAAGAAGGGTAAACCAGGGCAGGGATGATTTCATTACAAAGATGAGAGGTGGGAAAGGCAAATATAACAACATAAACATGGAAATATCCCACAGAGGACCTGAGAGCTGCAAAGTCCTGCAAAACCCTCCCAAAACAGATTAAGAAATTGAGGCCCATGGAGAACAAATCATTTTTCCAACAGTCCCAAAGGCCTTAGTGGCATAGCTGGGACCAGAAATACAGACTCCTGATTTTGATCCATTTTGATCCTCGCAGGAATCTAAGGTTACTGACTCAAGGAATGGGAACAAGAATACATTCTGCCCCTACTAGGTGACACGCAGTGTGCTGCTCGGTGCTGCATAAATATCATCTCCCTTTCATCCTGACCACAACCCTGAGAGGTAGCTACTATTATTTCCCCAATATTGGCATGGAGGAACCTCGGCCAGAGGTTCAATCATTGGCCCAGGGGCATATCACGAGGCAGTAGCTGAGACATGACTTGAACTCCAGCCTTCCTCACTATGCAGTCAGCACTTTAGGCACTGAGCCACACATCAGATATTTCCTCATTATTCCAGAATGTTCCTCGGCCGAGGAAGACTTTAGTCCAATATCCCGCATCCTTTACATTTCTTTCATCATCTGTGATCAAAATGATGAACAGAGCGCCACGGCCAAGAGGATGAAGTTATAGTCATTGCCATGAAAAAGTCACCTTTCGATATCATCTAGAGGGGAAGGTCAGTGGCTGTGGATAAGAGTGAGGAACCTGGACTTGAGAAGCCCTGGATTCAGATCCGGCATCACATACTTTCCTACCTTTTCCTAACCTTGCGAAAGTCATGGAACTCCACTTGCCTAGCCCTTACCGCTCTGCTGCCTGGCAAACAATATTTGTATTGATTCACTTTCCATGAACTAAGACAAAAATCATGCAATAAGACCCATTAGGACAAGTTCCCCACACCCCAAATAGGACTGGAGTTAAAAATTGAGGAAACCATTGGCTAAAGGTCAAGCCTCGAATTATCCAGAAGACCGACATTCGCAAGCATTCTGCAAAACCAAACTGACTGCACTTACTTTCTTCTGCTTGAATTTCAGCTTCTTGAATTTCCTCATTGACCCTATCGATTTGATTCTGCATTTCATCCCTCCTCAGGTTATCCTGTCCTTGAGATGAGGCTTCTCTTTTGATGGACATGAGCCTGCTAGCGTACCTGGGGAAGACAAAAGTCACCAAACATCCATTATCTTTAAATATCCCTTTCAGTTGACGAAACACGACAGATACTGGGAGAGCGACCTATGGGAAGAGTAGGAGAACAGGCAGGCAGCAGGGTTTGTCGCCCTTCCGTGACATTTACCCGAGAAGCATGTGTAAAACGATGACGTTGCAAAGGGAAAAGCCCTGTGGGGACTCGAGTGTCTAGAGGACGCCATGGCCACCCCAAAGAGCCTCTGACCACAAGGAACCCGCACCTCCGTAGGACTTACACAGGGATGGACAGCTATTTACAGCACACAGAAAATGACTTCCAGGTGGGGGCATGCCCACAAAGGGAAGGCTCAGGGAAGGGACGTCTCGCGTAGCTGTCCTGCCCTGACAGAACTAAAGTCTCTGTAAATCGTAGCGCCCACTTGCCCAGCCCTTCTTGTTCTTCTGTCTTAGAAACGACAGGAGGAGAGGAATTAACAACATGGAAAAGAAGAAACAAAAGGCATTGCTGTTGTCCAAGTGAGAGCTGAAGAACGGCCCCACTTGCCTGGGAGTCATTTCGATGGCCTGCAGATCTAAGAGATTCTGGGCATGCAGAATGCACCAGAGTTGACAAGAGAAAAGCAGTTTCTCTCTGACCTTGTGGACCTGGCTAATCCCACTGTGAGAGTGTCAAGGCCAGAAGGGGCAAAGTGGTCTCAGGTCGGAAAGGATTATCTCCATCGCAGTCACAGAGCCATGGTTTTCTACACACAGTTGGTTTCCTTATTCTTCTGACTGTGGAATTTGGAGTCAGAAGAGCTGGATGAAAATCCTGACTCTAGGTGGCTTGGGGTATTGAGAGTCAGGCTGAGAGACGGGAGGTCTTCGATTCAAGGAGGACCCCAGACACTTCCTAGCTGCCTAACCATGGAGAAGTCACTTCGCCTGCCTTCTCTAGCCCTTACTGCTCTTTGGCCTCAGAACCAAAGCCTAGGACAGATCCCAAGATTTAAAGCAAAGGGTAATTTTGGTTTCCTTTCGTTTTTCATCCTTAATCGGCCATCTACTACCAATGGGATCACAGGCAAAGCTAATAAACCTATCTAAGCCTCAGCTTCGTTCTCTGGTACAGAGGTGGCTGGGGTAGGGGACCCCTAACAAATCTGTCCTCTGGAGACCTTTTGCTCACCTTCAGGGTGGGCGGTGAGGGGATGGGGGGTAAGGTGGGGCATTTTATAACTGTTAACACTGGGAGAGGACCAGCAATATCTCCCCTCGGGGGGGGCACCAACACAAATGAGGACAATCCCGTAGAGCCTGACTAAAAAGTATCCTGGCCTTGCCCTCTTCCACATGCAGGTATGTTTCTTTCTCAAACTTTTCACTTTGGTTTAGAACATCCATCCATCCTGCACTAATGGCTCCAGTGTCTTTGCTGTCCAGGAGTGAGTTCTGGCAGCATCAAATGAAAGGAACAGCAGCTGAACATGGGCACGTGCCAGCAAGGACCCTGTTCAGGGCTGTCCCAAGGAAATAGCAAAAGGAAGCCCCCTCTTCTCAATGTCTGTTTTGCCCCCTATTAGAGTAGGTGATGGGACAGATGGTTGGAGATAATGCAGGATGCCTGACAGTGATCAGATCTACCAGTGCAGAGAGGCGCCTTAAACACTGAGAGCTCAACATGGTCTGGCTCACGCAGGCCACAGAGGACTCAAAAGCAGGTCCTGCTGACTTCTTCCTGAGCTTGTCACAGGACCTCTCTTACTGGACAGAAAGCCCAAGGTAGCCACTCTACCTGAAAGCATGGCAAAGGTGTAGGTTACGGTGGCAGCTTCCCTCATATCCCCCACAGTTGAAAGGAACAAGTCCACCTTTTCGGAAAAGCAAATACAACCAAGACAACGTCCACGAGCACTCTTAGCTCTTCATGACCACTTAGAATATGGCCGATCAGGAAACCAAAAACATTTCCAAAGGGCTTTGACAGGAAGGACTCCATCCTTGAGATTACAGGTCCCTGGAGCCAATGATTCCAGAATGTCACCGGTACCACTGACAAAGAGCCGAAAGGAATGAGGGATCCCTTACCGTTCCAAGTGTGCTTCATCCAGGTTATTGAAGTCAATTGAGGGATTTCTGAGACGATCCTGGGTCAACTCAAGATCCTCGGTTTCCAACACCTGGTTAAGCAGAGCAACGGCTGACACCTTCTCTACTGTCGTGGACAGCTCCTCGGGGGCCAAGTAGTTCTGGAGCAAAACATATGTCCTTCAGGAGAATTGTCACGGCATTATACAAAGTATCAATTCTGAAAATCCCCACGAAACACAAAAACGAAAAACCTGCTTGAAACACCTTGCTGCCAAAGGTGCCATGGTCACAGTTGAAGAAAAGGAAGTCAGTAGGTAGGTGGATGAGAAGAAGAACAAGGATGCATAAGAAGGAATGCCAGTGTAGTCCCTAATATTGCCAACAGCTGATAATTCGACAAGCTGACTATCAGGGCCACACGGGATGATAAGCTGGCAAGTAGCTGTGCTATTACTCCCGACAGAGTGCTTGCAGAAAGAGAAAGGCTTTTTCTTCAACCCTTACCTTCTCTTGTGACACCCATAGAGTGCTTAGGTTCCAAGGTAAAAGAATGCGAAGGCCTAGGCGACGGGGCTTCGGGACCTTCAGTAAGGTCACAGGGCCCTAACGTTTCAGGGTATCGCCCCGGGCCGGTGTTCCTCCGGCTTGCCTCACTGACTGTTCCATCTCAGTCTGTTTGGTCAATCCCTTCCCTTCTGTCTTGGAATCAATGCTCAGGAGAGCTTCCAAGGCAGAAAAGTGGTAAGTAAGGGCTGGGCCATTGGTGTGAAGCTCACGATCAGCCAGCTACCAAAGGCAACCAGGCCACACGGGAACCGAAGTCTGCAGGACCCCCGGTCCAATGCTCCCTCCAGGGGACCAGCCGTCATGGCAGTCCGGACGACGCAGTGCCTATGCTTTCTGGGGAATCACTACTTTAAGTGAAGGGCAACTAGATCCTATGGATGGCCGCAAAGTCCCAGCAGCTTTCTTCCCCTTCTGCCATGATCTCAGAGCAACACCTCATTTTCAAGTGGATTCTGCCCTTCCCAAGCAATGCTCCAGCCCCCGAGTCACTCATGCAGCCACAGACCTCCTGCACTTACCAAAGAGCTCTGTTCCTGAAGGTTGAACAGTTCATCCTGATACAGAACAGCAGCAAAGGGATGAACGGTCGGGAGCTGGGCCTCAGGTTTCATGAGTGCCATCACGGTGTTACTGGGATGACCTTCCCGAATCACAGCATTGATCTCATCGACAGCAGCGAGCCCTGGAGGACAAGGAGGCAGTCAGATGGCAGTCAGAATCACACTTTATGTACTTGCTGGTGTTTCCCCTTGAATCGCTCAGGGATTGGGGGTTTAACGATCACTACTCTTCCGGGCAGCACCAGCCTAGCCAATCACCACTTACCCTGACCACGGAGAGGTCTACAATACCTAGACCACATCAGAGATGAATGATCCTTGATGGAAAGGGGCAGATGGCGTGTCTCAGCCTTCCGGCACAACAAAAGGGGCCAAATAGTTGCGGAGCAGCTACAGTGGACAAGGTCACAGATTTCATCCCATGGGAGTTGGGGAGGTTTCAAACCATGAGAAGCCCCCGAGCCTCATCAATGGACTGGCACGAAAGTCCTCCACAAAAACAATGTCAAAAGCAGAAGGCAGAAAGAGGAAAAGGATGCCACACAACTTCAGGGGACTTGAGGGAACAAAAGTCTATCACCTCGCACTTCCTTCACAAAATGACATCACTTACTGTTGATTTTGTTGATGCTCCCTTGGATTTCAACTTGGGTCAGGAGCTCCTCCCTTGCATCTCTTTCCTCCTCAGAAAGGATATACTGAAAAAACAACAACTTCAATGGTTGCAGCCCCAAAACAAACAGGCTTTCAAGAGTTCAGTCCTTCAGGGAATACCTTTCCCAAAGGGCCACCGATTCTCACGTCCAACATGGGCTCGATAGATTACAGAATCAAAATGCACTTTGGTTCTTGTTGAACAGTGTTTGTAAAACCACATTTCTTTTCTCCTTCCATTGTTTCTCCTGTCTAGTTCTGCACGCTTCTATTTGGGATGTTGTTGGCAAAGATGCTGGACTGCTTGGCCACTCCTCCAATACAACTTGGAGAGAAAGTTCTACAGAGAGCTACTTTTCTCTTGTAATCATCCTCTCAGAGCTCATAGCCTGGGCTTATTCTACAAAGCTGAGACTTTTATCACCCACATCAATCCCAACTAGAAAAATCTAATCATGGGAGGCAGGCATGATCTGGTGCTTTCGGGGGAACAGAACGAATCCTGGATGCAAGTTCTGGCCATATGGGGGAGAGGAAGGCAAGGAAGGGAACTTAAGCCTTGTCACTGAAAAACTGTTGCATGAAGTACACATTTTGATGCCTGTGATTTCATGCAGGAAGAAGTTTAAGGAGAAATATAGCGAGGATTGAGAATTTTCTCAAGGAACAACATGAGGAGCACATGGGGATTCCTTGAAAACTAGAGTTGGGCAGTGATTCTAGGTCAGTGATGGTTGAGTCTTTTGGAAACTTTTGGAAACACTTTTGGGGACTGTGAGGTGCATTCCCCCACCCCACCTCCAGACTTGGTGCCCGGATCCCCATCCCCTGCTTTGCCCTGCCCACACTGCAACAATGTGTCACATCCCTCTCCCCAGCATTGGACAGAGGGGCTTTGGGGGGGGATGAGGGCTCCCAGCTGGCTGGAGCCTGGGCAAGCCAACTCCTGTAGCCATAGGGACCTGCCCTTGCACCCAGCTGCATTGGGGGCTGGCTGAGTGAGGGGGCTGCTGCCTGGCCGTGAGCTCAGCAGGTGGCGCAAGCCCAGAGGGTAGTCAACTCAGAGACCCTGCTCCCCGCACTCACCATTTGGGAGTGGGGCCATCACCCAGCCAGCCCATGCCTGGAGAAAGCTACCTCCTGAGGCCAGGGACCTTCCCCTACACCCAGTCCCGCCTGCCTATTGGGCTGCCATTCCCATGGGGTGGGAGCAGGGGCCAGAGGGAGCCTGGTTACCTTTTGGTGGCTGAGGTCACCCTCCCACACTGCCACCTGGCAGGGAAGGACAGAAGAAAGTGGAGATCTTTTCAGGGCTGTGGGCGGCCTCTGCTCTACGGGAGGGGATACACCAACACCTTCCCCAAGCCAAGCAGCCCCGAAGCCCAGACAGAGGGGGGACAAAGGGAAGGTTTACCCTGAACTCAGAGGCAGGAAAGCAACTCTGCAGAGGAACCATCCTCCACACCCACATCCAAGGAGAGGTCTCTGGGTGCCGTCTTTGGCACACGAGCCATAGGTTCACCAGCAGGCTTCTAGCTGTTGCAAAGTAAAGGACTCCCCATTCTTTCTATTGCAACCATATCTCCTAGTACTTTTCTGGTGAGCTTTGACAAAACTGCAAGTTCCTCATGCATTTGAGACCTTCTTTTACCTCATTATCTACTTTCAAATCCTCTTCTCTGTGCCCTGGCTTGTTTCCTACTAAGAAGTAAGGCTTCAAATATCTCCCTGGTAGTCACTGTTTATCAGCTGACAACTGTTCTATTTCCAGCACCCAGGAACACCCTTAACTATGTTTTACGTTTAATCCTTAGCGAATAAAGTACCTTCTCTTCTTTCTGCTGCTTGGCTTCCCAAAGTTCCTTTTGATAATTCGCAGCCAGGTTATCATCCACAGACGTTAAAAAGGCTTTGGGATTCTTGAGAGTTACAAGAGTCTCTTCTGCGATGCCCTTCTTAATGGCTTCATTGATGGCAATGACTGCAGCATGCACTGAACATGGGAGAGGAATACAAGGCATTTGTTTTTAAAGCCACAAAAGCTAATGAGAGACACATTGGGATGAAAAAAGCCGGCCTCCTTTTCCTTAAATGATTGTCCACATTAAACTAAAGAAGAATGACTTTGCATTCAATGTCTTGGGTGTGTGTGGGGGGCTGCGGAGGGGGGGGTGTCCATTTTTGAGCCCTTACCTTCTGTCTGAGACTCAATACTATGTATTAGTTGCCAGGCAGAAGAGCGGGAAGGCCTAGGTTATTGTGGCAAAGAGAATTGACCAGGGTCACACAGCTAGAACCTGTCCCCAGTCACCTTGGAACTCAGCACACCTCCTGTCTCCAAGCCTTTTCTATCCACTGAGTCCCTTAGCTGCCCTGAAGCTGTTGGTCCAGAAGTCTACAAATATTGAGATTATGTGCTCAGCGTTACATAGCTGAAAACGATCTGAGGCCGTGGTCTATACACAATAGGCCATATGGCTTTCATGGCTGTTGCTTGTTAAGAACTACCATCATTACGATATTTCCCACTTTCCTACATCCTCTGGTTTTCTTGGTTTGGCTGATGATGACTGTAAAAGCAATAATCTACATGCTCTCATGGGTTGCAAAGAGGAAATTAAAGCTCTGCCTATGTTAGCTGACCTTCATCCTTGATAATTGACATAGAAACTGCTTCTCAGTTCCAGGATTCTTGTCGCTGAGGACAACAATTGAGAGGGACCTTAAAAACGAGTGAACCTCCAAGGATATTTAGGGAGGCTACAGGAAAGCAGAAGCGATTTGTGCAAGCCATTTCAAATCTTTTGGCCTGAGTTGGGGGTGGGGTGGAATTGCTTGACCAATAAGGGCCCTTTCCACTCTCAATCAGAGGCTGCCTTGATGTAGGGAAATATTAGACGAGATTTCCACCCAAGGTCTTCTTGCCCAAATCCAACACTAGGCTCTCTACGCAACACAGGCAATTTGCCTGGCAGATTCCGCAAATTCCTGAGCAATGGAAGAATGGGAAAATAACCCTGTGGTGCCTAAAAGGGGCAACCTCGGGGTTCGGGAGGCTGGGCATGTTACAAAAGAACAAAAACAAGACAACCCATGACGAAGCTGTACAATATTGGGCTCTCCATCTTTTTCAACATCAAGGTTTAGGAAAAAAAGATGCTCAAATTCCGTTTCAGTCCTGTCTCACAGAAAACTGTCAATCAGCACTAACCCTGACCAGGCAGGGCTACAAGACCCTGACCATATCAGAGATGAGTGATCCTTGATGAAAAGATGAAGATGGTGTCTCAAGCAACCTGCCCATCAAAAGGGGCCAAAAAGATTTGGAGCAGCTACAGCTGACAAGGTGACACATAGCATTGCAAGAGAGCAGGGCACATGTCAAAGCTCGAGAAGAGCCCAAAGCCTTAAACATCGATGCACATGGACGTCCGCCAACAAAACTACGTCGAAATCATGAGACGAGAAGAGGAAAAGGATGCCTCACAACCTCTGAGACTTGAGAGAAATGATGATGAGTGGCTGCTGACAAGTCAAAGAAGGGTAAACCAGGGCAGGGATGATTTCATTACAAAGATGAGAGGTGGGAAAGGCAAATATAACAACATAAACCTGGAAATATCCCACAGAGGACCTGAGAGCTGCAAAGTCCTGCAAATCCCTCCCAAAGCAGATTAAGAAATTCAGGCCCATAGAGAACAAATCATTTTTCCAACAGTCCCAAAGGCCTTAGTGGCATAGCTGGGACCAGAAATGCAGACTCCTGATTTTGATCCCTTTTGATCCTCGCAGGAATCTAAGGTTACTGACTCAAGGAAAGGGAACAAGAATACATTCTGCCCCTACTAGGTGACACGCACTGTGCTGCTCGGTGCTGCATAAATATCATCTCCCTTTCATCCTGACCACAACCCTGAGAGGTAGCTACTATTATTTCCCCAATATTGGCGTGGAGGAACCTCGGCCAGAGGCTCAATCATTGGCCCAGGGGCATATCACGAGGCAGTAGCTGAGACATGACTTGAACTCCAGCCTTCCTCACTATGCAGTCAGCACTTTAGGCACTGAGCCACACATCAGATATTTCCTCATTATTCCAGAATGTTCCTCGGCCGAGGAAGACTTTAGTCCAATATCCCGCATCCTTTACATTTCTTTCATCATCTGTGATCAAAATGATGAACAGAGCGCCACGGCCAAGAGGATGAAGTTATAGTCATTGCCATGAAAAAGTCACCTTTCGATATCATCTAGAGGGGAAGGTCAGTGGCTGTGGATAAGAGTGAGGAACCTGGACTTGAGAAGCCCTGGATTCAGATCCGGCATCACATACTTTCCTACCTTTTCCTAACCTTGCGAAAGTCATGGAACTCCACTTGCCTAGCCCTTACCGCTCTGCTGCCTGGCAACCAATATTTGTATTGATTCACTTTCCATGAACTAAGACAAAAATCATGCAATAAGACCCATTAGGACAAGTTCCCCACACCCCAAATAGGACTGGAGTTAAAAATTGAGGAAACCATTGGCTAAAGGTCAAGCCTCGAATTATCCAGAAGACCGACATTCGCAAGCATTCTGCAAAACCAAACTGACTGCACTTACTTTCTTCTGCTTGAATTTCAGCTTCTTGAATTTCCTCATTGACCCTATCGATTTGATTCTGCATTTCATCCCTCCTCAGGTTATCCTGTCCTTGAGATGAGGCTTCTCTTTTGATGGACATGAGCCTGCTAGCGTACCTGGGGAAGACAAAAGTCACCAAACATCCATTATCTTTAAATGTCCCTTTCAGTTGACGAAACACGACAGATACTGGGAGAGCGACCTATGGGAAGAGTAGGAGAACAGGCAGGCAGCAGGGTTTGTCGCCCTTCCGTGACATTTACCCGAGAAGCATGTGTAAAACGATGACGTTGCAAAGGGAAAAGCCCTGTGGGGACTCGAGTGTCTAGAGGACGCCATGGCCACCCCAAAGAGCCTCTGACCACAAGGAACCCGCACCTCCGTAGGACTTACACAGGGATGGACAGCTATTTACAGCACACAGAAAATGACTTCCAGGTGGGGGCATGCCCACAAAGGGAAGGCTCAGGGAAGGGATGTCTCCCGTCGCTGTCCTGCCCTGACAGAACTAAAGTCTCTGTAAATCGTAGCGCCCACTTGCCCAGCCCTTCTTGTTCTTCTGTCTTAGAAACGACAGGAGGAGAGGGATTAACAACATGGAAAAGAAGAAACAAAAGGCATTGCTGTTGTCCAAGTGAGAGCTGAAGAACGGCCCCACTTGCCTGGGAGTCATTTCGATGGCCTGCAGATCTAAGAGATTCTGGGCATGCAGAATGCACCAGAGTTGACAAGAGAAAAGCAGTTTCTCTCTGACCTTGTGGACCTGGCTCATCCCACTCTGAGAGTGTCAAGGCCAGAAGGGGCAAAGTGGTCTCAGGTCGGAAAGGATTATCTCCATCGCAGTCACAGAGCCATGGTTTTCTACACACAGTTGGTTTCCTTATTCTTCTGACTGTGGAATTTGGAGTCAGAAGAGCTGGATGAAAATCCTGACTCTAGGTGGCTTGGGGTATTGAGAGTCAGGCTGAGAGACGGGAGGTCTTCGATTCAAGGAGGACCCCAGACACTTCCTAGCTGCCTAACCATGGAGAAGTCACTTCGCCTGCCTTCTCTAGCCCTTACTGCTCTTTGGCCTCAGAACCAAAGCCTAAGACAGATGCCAAGATTTAAAGCAAAGGGTAATTTTGGTTTCCTTTCGTTTTTCATCCTTAATCGGCCATCTACTACAAATGGGATCACAGGCGAAGCCAACAAACCTATCTAAGCCTCAGCTTCCTTCTCTGGTGCAGAGGTGGCTGGGGTAGGGAACCGCTAACAAATCTGTCCTCTGGAGAACTTTTGCTCACCTTCAGGGTGGGCGATGAGGGGATGGGGGGTAAGGTGGGGCATTTTATAACTGTTAACACTGGGAGAGGACCAGCAATATCTCCCCTCGGGGGGGGCACCAACACAAATGAGGACAATCCCGTAGAGCCTGACTAAAAAGTATCCTGGCCTTGCCCTCTTCCACATGCAGGTATGTTTCTTTCTCAAACTTTTCACTTTGGTTTAGAACATCCATCCATCCTGCACTAATGGCTCCAGTGTCTTTGCTGTCCAGGAGTGAGTTCTGGCAGCATCAAATGAAAGGAACAGCAGCTGAACATGGGCACGTGCCAGCTAGGACCCTGTTCAGGGCTGTCCCAAGGAAATAGCAAAAGGAAGCCCCCTCTTCTCAATGTCTGCTTTGCCCCCTATTAGAGCAGGTAATGGGACAGATGGTTGGAGATAATGCAGGATGCCTGACAGTGATCAGATCTACCAGTGCAGAGAGGCTCCTTAAACACTGAGAGCTCAACATGGTCTGGCTCACGCAGGCCACAGAGGACTCAAAAGCAGGTCCTGCTGACTTCTTCCTGAGCTTGTCACAGGACCTCTCTTACTGGACAGAAAGCCCAAGGTAGCCACTCTACCTGAAAGCATGGCAAAGGTGTAGGTTACGGTGGCAGCTTCCCTCATATCCCCCACAGTTGAAAGGAACAAGTCCACCTTTTTGGAAAAGCAAATAGAACCAAGACAACGTCCACGAGCACTCTTAGCTCTTCATGACCACTTAGAATATGGCCGACCAGGAAACCAAAAACATTTCCAAAGGGCTTTGACAGGAAGGACTCCATCCTTGAGATTACAGGTCCCTGGAGCCAATGATTCCAGAATGTCACCGGTACGACTGACAAAGAGCTGAAAGGAATGAGGGATCCCTTACCGTTCCAAGTGTGCTTCATCCAGGTTATTGAAGTCAATTGAGGGATTTCTGAGACGATCCTGGGTCAACTCAAGATCCTCGGTTTCCAACACCTGGTTAAGCAGAGCAACGGCTGACACCTTCTCTACTGTCGTGGACAGCTCCTCGGGGGCCAAGTAGTTCTGGAGCAAAACATATGTCCTTCAGGAGAATTGTCACGGCGTTATACAAAGTATCAATTCTTAAAATCCCCACGAAACACAAAAACGAAAAACCTGCTTGAAACACCTTGCTGCCAAAGGTGCCATGGTCACAATTGAAGAAAAGGAAGTCAATAGGTAGGTGGATGAGAAGAAGAACAAGGATGCATGAGAAGGAATGCCAGTGTAGTCCCTAATATTGCCAACAGCTGATAATTCGACAAGCTGACTATCAGGGCCACACGGGATGATAAGCTGGCAAGTAGCTGTGCTATTACTCCCGACAGAGTGCTTGCAGAAAGAGAAAGGCTTTTTCTTCAACCCTTACCTTCTCTTGTGACACCGATAGAGTGCTTAGGTTCCAAGGTAAAAGAATGCGAAGGCCTAGGCGACGGGGCTTCGGGACCTTCAGTAAGGTCACAGGGCCCTAACGTTTCAGGGTATCGCCCCGGGCCGGTGTTCCTCCGGCTTGCCTCACTGACTGTTCCATCTCAGTCTGTTTGGTCAATCCCTTCCCTTCTGTCTTGGAATCAATGCTCAGGAGAGCTTCCAAGGCAGAAAAGTGGTAAGTAAGGGCTAGGCCATTGGCGTGAAGCTCGCGATCAGCCAGCTACCAAAGGCAACCAGGCCACACGGGAACCGAAGTCTGCAGGACCCCCGGTCCAATGCTCCCTCCACGGGACCAGCCGTCATGGCAGTCCGGACGACGCAGTGCCTATGCTTTCTGGGGAATCACTACTTTAAGTGAAGGGCAACTAGATCCTATGGATGGCCGCAAAGTCCCAGCAGCTTTCTTCCCCTTCTGCCATGATCTCAGAGCAACACCTCATTTTCAAGTGGATTCTGCCCTTCCCAAGCAATGCTCCAGCCCCCGAGTCACTCATGCAGCCACAGACCTCCTGCACTTACCAAAGAGCTCTGTTCCTGAAGGTTGAACAGTTCATCCTGATACAGAACAGCAGCAAAGGGATGAACGGTCGGGAGCTGGGCCTCAGGTTTCATGAGTGCCATCACGGTGTTACTGGGATGACCTTCCCGAATCACAGCATTGATCTCATCGACAGCAGCGAGCCCTGGAGGACAAGGAGGCAGTCAGATGGCAGTCCGAATCACACTTTATGTACTTGCTGGTGTTTCCTCTTGAATCGCTCAGGGATTGGGGGTTTAACGATCACTACTCTTCCGGGCAGCACCAGCCTAGCCAATCACCACTTACCCTGACCACGGAGAGGTCTACAATACCTAGACCACATCAGAGATGAATGATCCTTGATGGAAAGGGGCAGATGGCGTGTCTCAGCCTTCCGGCACAACAAAAGGGGCCAAATAGTTGCGGAGCAGCTACAGTGGACAAGGTCACAGATTTCATCCCATGGGAGTTGGGGAGGTTTCAAACCATGAGAAGCCCCCGAGCCTCATCAATGGACTGGCACGAAAGTCCTCCACAAAAACAATGTCAAAAGCAGAAGGCAGAAAGAGGAAAAGGATGCCACACAACTTCAGGGGACTTGAGGGAACAAAAGTCTATCACCTCGCACTTCCTTCACAAAATGACATCACTTACTGTTGATTTTGTTGATGCTCCCTTGGATTTCAACTTGGGTCAGGAGCTCCTCCCTTGCATCTCTTTCCTCCTCAGAAAGGATATACTGAAAAAACAACAACTTCAATGGTTGCAGCCCCAAAACAAACAGGCTTTCAAGAGTTCAGTCCTTCAGGGAATACCTTTCCCAAAGGGCCACCGATTCTCACGTCCAACATGGGCTCGATAGATTACAGAATCAAAATGCACTTTGGTTCTTGTTGAACAGTGTTTGTAAAACCACATTTCTTTTCTCCTTCCATTGTTTCTCCTGTCTAGTTCTGCACGCTTCTATTTGGGATGTTGTTGGCAAAGATGCTGGACTGCTTGGCCACTCCTCCAATACAACTTGGAGAGAAAGTTCTACAGAGAGCTACTTTTCCCTTGTAATCATCCTCTCAGAGCTCATAGCCTGGGCTTATTCTACAAAGCTGAGACTTTTATCACCCACATCAATCCCAACTAGAAAAATCTAATCATGGGAGGCAGGCATGATCTGGTGCTTTCGGGGGAACAGAACGAATCCTGGATGCAAGTTCTGGCCATATGGGGGAGAGGAAGGCAAGGAAGGGAACTTAAGCCTTGTCACTGAAAAACTGTTGCATGAAGTACACATTTTGATGCCTGTGATTTCATGCAGGAAGAAGTTTAAGGAGAAATATAGCGAGGATTGAGAATTTTCTCAAGGAACAACATGAGGAGCACATGGGGATTCCTTGAAAACTAGGGTTGGGCAGTGATTCTAGGTCAGTGATGGTTGAGTCTTTTGGAAACTTTTGGAAACACTTTTGGGGACTGTGAGGTGCATTCCCCCACCCCACCTCCAGACTTGGTGCCCGGATCCCCATCCCCTGCTTTGCCCTGCCCACACTGCAACAGTGTGTCACATCCCTCTCCCCAGCATTAGACAGAGGGGCTTTGGGGGGGGATGAGGGCTCCCAGCTGGCTGGAGCCTGGGCAAGCCAACTCCTGTAGCCATAGGGACCTGCCCTTGCACCCAGCTGCGTTGGGGGCTGGCTGAGTGAGGGGGCTGCTGCCTGGCCGTGGGCTGAGCAGGTGGCGCAAGCCCAGAGGGTAGTCAACTCAGAGACCCTGCTCCCCGCACTCACCATTTGGGAGTGGGGCCAGCACCCAGCCAGCCCATGCCTGGAGAAAGCTACCTCCTGAGGCCAGGGACCTTCCCCTACACCCAGTCCCGCCTGCCTATTGGGCTGCCATTCCCATGGGGTGGGAGCAGGGGCCAGAGGGAGCCTGGTTACCTTTTGGTGGCTGAGGTCACCCTCCCACACTGCCACCTGGCAGGGAAGGACAGAAGAAAGTGGAGATCTTTTCAGGGCTGTGGGCGGCCTCTGCTCTACGGGAGGGGATACACCAACACCTTCCCCAAGCCAAGCAGCCCCGAAGCCCAGACAGAGGGGGGACAAAGGGAAGGTTTACCCTGAACTCAGAGGCAGGAAAGCAACTCTGCAGAGGAACCATCCTCCACACCCACATCCAAGGAGAGGTCTCTGGGTGCCGTCTTTGGCACACGAGCCATAGGTTCACCAGCAGGCTTCTAGCTGTTGCAAAGTAAAGGACTCCCCATTCTTTCTATTGCAACCATATCTCCTAGTACTTTTCTGGTGAGCTTTGACAAAACTGCAAGTTCCTCATGCATTTGAGACCTTCTTTTACCTCATTATCTACCTTCAAATCCTCTTCTCTGTGCCCTGGCTTGTTTCCTACTAAGAAGTAAGACTTCAAATATCTCCCTGGTAGTCACTGTTTATCAGCTGACAACTGTTCTATTTCCAGCACCCAGGAACACCCTTAACTATGTTTTACGTTTAATCCTTAGCGAATAAAGTACCTTCTCTTCTTTCTGCTGTATGGCTTCCCAAAGTTCCTTTTGATAATTCGCAGCCAGGTTATCATCCACAGACGTTAAAAAGGCTTTGGGATTCTTGAGAGTTACAAGAGTCTCTTCTGCGATGCCCTTCTTAATGGCTTCATTGATGGCAATGACTGCAGCATGCACTGAACATGGGAGAGGAATACAAGGCATTTGTTTTTAAAGCCACAAAAGCTAATGAGAGACACATTGGGATGAAAAAAGCCGGCCTCCTTTTACCTTAAATGATTGTCCACATTAAACTAAAGAAGAATGACTTTGCATTCAATGTCTTGGGTGTGTGTGGGGGGCTGCGGAGGGGGGGGTGTCCATTTTTGAGCCCTTACCTTCTGTCTGAGACTCAATACTATGTATTAGTTGCCAGGCAGAAGAGCGGGAAGGCCTAGGTTATTGTGGCAAAGAGAATTGACCAGGGTCACACAGCTAGATCCTGTCCCCAGTCACCTTGGACCTCAGCACACCTCCTGTCTCCAAGCCTTTTCTGTCCACTGAGTCCCTTAGCTGCCCTGAAGCTGTTGGTCCAGAAGTCTACAAATATTGAGATTATGTGCTCAGCGTTACATAGCTGAAAACGATCTGAGGCCGTGGTCTATACACAATAGGCCATATGGCTTTCATGGCTGTTGCTTGTTAAGAACTACCATCATTACGATATTTCCCACTTTCCTACATCCTCTTGTTTTCTTGGTTTGGCTGATGATGACTGTAAAAGGAATAATCTACATGCTCTCATGGGTTGCAAAGAGGAAATTAAAGCTCTGCCTATGTTAGCTGAGCTTCATCCTTGATAATTGACATAGAAACTGCTTCTCAGTTCCAGGATTCTTGTCGCTGAGGACAACAATTGAAAGGGACCTTAAAAACGAGTGAACCTCCAAGGATATTTAGGGAGGCTACAGGAAAGCAGAAGCGATTTGTGCAAGCCATTTGAAATCTTTTGGCCTGAGTTGGGGGTGGGGTGGAATTGCTTGACCAATAAGGGCCCTTTCCACTCTCAATCAGAGGCTGCCTTGATGCAGGGAAATGTTAGACGAGATTTCCACCCAAGGTCTTCTTGCCCAAATCCAACACTAGGCTCTCTACGCAACACAGGCAATTTGCCTGGCAGATTCCGCAAATTCCTGAGCAATGGAAGAATGGGAAAATAACCCTGTGGTGCCTAAAAGGGGCAACCTCGGGGTTCGGGAGGCTGGGCATGTTACAAAAGAACAAAAACAAGACAACCCATGACGAAGCCGTACAATATTGGGCTCTCCATCTTTTTCAACATCAAGGTTTAGGAAAAAAAGATGCTCAAATTCCGTTTCAGTCCTGTCTCACAGAAAACTGTCAATCAGCACTAACCCTGACCAGGCAGGGCTACAAGACCCTGACCATATCAGAGATGAGTGATCCTTGATGAAAAGATGAAGATGGTGTCTCAAGCAACCTGCCCATCAAAAGGGGCCAAAAAGATTTGGAGCAGCTACAGCTGACAAGGTGACACATAGCATTGCAAGAGAGCAGGGCACATGTCAAAGCTCGAGAAGAGCCCAAAGCCTTGAACATCGACGCACATGGACGTCCGCCAACAAAACTACGTCGAAATCATGAGACGAGAAGAGGAAAAGGATGCCTCACAACCTCTGCGACTTGAGAGAAATGATGATGAGTAGCTGCTGACAAGTCAAAGAAGGGTAAACCAGGGCAGGGATGATTTCATTACAAAGATGAGAGGTGGGAAAGGCAAATATAACAACATAAACCTGGAAATATCCCACAGAGGACCTGAGAGCTGCAAAGTCCTGCAAAACCCTCCCAAAACAGATTAAGAAATTGAGGCCCATGGAGAACAAATCATTTTTCCAACAGTCCCAAAGGCCTTAGTGGTATAGCTGGGACCAGAAATGCAGACTCCTGATTTTGATCCCTTTTGATCCTCGCAGGAATCTAAGGTTACTGACTCAAGGAAAGGGAACAAGAATACATTCTGCCCCTACTAGGTGACACGCACTGTGCTGCTCGGTGCTGCATAAATATCATCTCCCTTTCATCCTGACCACAACCCTGAGAGGTAGCTACTATTATTTCCCCAATATTGGCGTGGAGGAACCTCGGCCAGAGGCTCAATCATTGGCCCAGGGGCATATCACGAGGCAGTAGCTGAGACATGACTTGAACTCCAGCCTTCCTCACTATGCAGTCAGCACTTTAGGCACTGAGCCACACATCAGATATTTCCTCATTATTCCAGAATGTTCCTCGGCCGAGGAAGACTTTAGTCCAATATCCCGCATCCTTTACATTTCTTTCATCATCTGTGATCAAAATGATGAACAGAGCGCCACGGCCAAGAGGATGAAGTTATAGTCATTGCCATGAAAAAGTCACCTTTCGATATCATCTAGAGGGGAAGGTCAGTGGCTGTGGATAAGAGTGAGGAACCTGGACTTGAGAAGCCCTGGATTCAGATCCAGCATCACATACTTTCCTACCTTTTCCTAACCTTGCGAAAGTCATGGAACTCCACTTGCCTAGCCCTTACCGCTCTGCTGCCTGGCAACCAATATTTGTATTGATTCACTTTCCATGAACTAAGACAAAAATCATGCAATAAGACACATTAGGACAAGTTCCCCACACCCCAAATAGGACTGGAGTTAAAAATTGAGGAAACCATTGGCTAAAGGTCAAGCCTCGAATTATCCAGAAGACCGACATTCGCAAGCATTCTGCAAAACCAAACTGACTGCACTTACTTTCTTCTGCTTGAATTTCAGCTTCTTGAATTTCCTCATTGACCCTATCGATTTGATTCTGCATTTCATCCCTCCTCAGGTTATCCTGTCCTTGAGATGAGGCTTCTCTTTTGATGGACATGAGCCTGCTAGCGTACCTGGGGAAGACAAAAGTCACCAAACATCCATTATCTTTAAATGTCCCTTTCAGTTGACGAAACACGACAGATACTGGAAGAGCAACCTATGGGAAGAGTAGGAGAACAGGCAGGCAGCAGGGTTTGTCGCCCTTCCGTGACATTTACCCGAGAAGCATGTGTAAAACGATGACGTTGCAAAGGGAAAAGCCCTGTGGGGACTCGAGTGTCTAGAGGACGCCATGGCCACCCCAAAGAGCCTCTGACCACAAGGAACCCGCACCTCCGTAGGACTTACACAGGGATGGACAGCTATTTACAGCACACAGAAAATGACTTCCAGGTGGGGGCATGCCCACAAAGGGAAGGCTCAGGGAAGGGATGTCTCGCGTAGCTGTCCTGCCCTGACAGAACTAAAGTCTCTGTAAATCGTAGCGCCCACTTGCCCAGCCCTTCTTGTTCTTCTGTCTTAGAAACGACAGGAGGAGAGGGATTAACAACATGGAAAAGAAGAAACAAAAGGCATTGCTGTTGTCCAAGTGAGAGCTGAAGAACGGCCCCACTTGCCTGGGAGTCATTTCGATGGCCTGCAGATCTAAGAGATTCTGGGCATGCAGAATGCACCAGAGTTGACAAGAGAAAAGCAGTTTCTCTCTGACCTTGTGGACCTGGCTAATCCCACTGTGAGAGTGTCAAGGCCAGAAGGGGCAAAGTGGTCTCAGGTCGGAAAGGATTATCTCCATCGCAGTCACAGAGCCATGGTTTTCTACACACAGTTGGTTTCCTTATTCTTCTGACTGTGGAATTTGGAGTCAGAAGAGCTGGATGAAAATCCTGACTCTAGGTGGCTTGGGGTATTGAGAGTCAGGCTGAGAGACGGGAGGTCTTCGATTCAAGGAGGACCCCAGACACTTCCTAGCTGCCTAACCATGGAGAAGTCACTTCGCCTGCCTTCTCTAGCCCTTACTGCTCTTTGGCCTCAGAACCAAAGCCTAAGACAGATGCCAAGATTTAAAGCAAAGGGTAATTTTGGTTTCCTTTCGTTTTTCATCCTTAATCGGCCATCTACTACAAATGGGATCACAGGCGAAGCCAACAAACCTATCTAAGCCTCAGCTTCCTTCTCTGGTGCAGAGGTGGCTGGGGTAGGGAACCGCTAACAAATCTGTCCTCTGGAGAACTTTTGCTCACCTTCAGGGTGGGCGATGAGGGGATGGGGGGTAAGGTGGGGCATTTTATAACTGTTAACACTGGGAGAGGACCAGCAATATCTCCCCTCGGGGGGGGCACCAACACAAATGAGGACAATCCCTTAGAGCCTGACTAAAAAGTATCCTGGCCTTGCCCTCTTCCACATGCAGGTATGTTTCTTTCTCAAACTTTTCACTTTGGTTTAGAACATCCATCCATCCTGCACTAATGGCTCCAGTGTCTTTGCTGTCCAGGAGTGAGTTCTGGCAGCATCAAATGAAAGGAACAGCAGCTGAACATGGGCACGTGCCAGCTAGGACCCTGTTCAGGGCTGTCCCAAGGAAATAGCAAAAGGAAGCCCCCTCTTCTCAATGTCTGCTTTGCCCCCTATTAGAGCAGGTAATGGGACAGATGGTTGGAGATAATGCAGGATGCCTGACAGTGATCAGATCTACCAGTGCAGAGAGGCTCCTTAAACACTGAGAGCTCAACATGGTCTGGCTCACGCAGGCCACAGAGGACTCAAAAGCAGGTCCTGCTGACTTCTTCCTGAGCTTGTCACAGGACCTCTCTTACTGGACAGAAAGCCCAAGGTAGCCACTCTACCTGAAAGCATGGCAAAGGTGTAGGTTACGGTGGCAGCTTCCCTCATATCCCCCACAGTTGAAAGGAACAAGTCCACCTTTTCGGAAAAGCAAATACAACCAAGACAACGTCCACGAGCACTCTTAGCTCTTCATGACCACTTAGAATATGGCCCATCAGGAAACCAAAAACATTTCCAAAGGGCTTTGACAGGAAGGACTCCATCCTGGAGATTACAGGTCCCTGGAGCCAATGATTCCAGAATGTCAGCGGTACCACTGACAAAGAGCTGAAAGGAATGAGGGATCCCTTACCGTTCCAAGTGTGCTTCATCCAGGTTATTGAAGTCAATTGAGGGATTTCTGAGACGATCCTGGGTCAACTCAAGATCCTCGGTTTCCAACACCTGGTTAAGCAGAGCAACGGCTGACACCTTCTCTACTGTCGTGGACAGCTCCTCGGGGGCCAAGTAGTTCTGGAGCAAAACATATGTCCTTCAGGAGAATTGTCACGGCATTATACAAAGTATCAATTCTTAAAATCCCCACGAAACACAAAAACGAAAAACCTGCTTGAAACACCTTGCTGCCAAAGGTGCCATGGTCACAATTGAAGAAAAGGAAGTCAATAGGGAGGTGGATGAGAAGAAGAACAAGGATGCATAAGAAGGAATGCCAGTGTAGTCCCTAATATTGCCAACAGCTGATAATTCGACAAGCTGACTATCAGGGCCACACGGGATGATAAGCTGGCAAGTAGCTGTGCTATTACTCCCGACAGAGTGCTTGCAGAAAGAGAAAGGCTTTTTCTTCAACCCTTACCTTCTCTTGTGACACCGATAGAGTGCTTAGGTTCCAAGGTAAAAGAATGCGAAGGCCTAGGCGACGGGGCTTCGGGACCTTCAGTAAGGTCACAGGGCCCTAACGTTTCAGGGTATCGCCCCGGGCCGGTGTTCCTCCGGCTTGCCTCACTGACTGTTCCATCTCAGTCTGTTTGGTCAATTCCTTCCCTTCTGTCTTGGAATCAATGCTCAGGAGAGCTTCCAAGGCAGAAAAGTGGTAAGTAAGGGCTGGGCCATTGGCGTGAAGCTCGCGATCAGCCAGCTACCAAAGGCAACCAGGTCACACGGGAACCGAAGTCTGCAGGACCCCCGGTCCAATGCTCCCTCCACGGGACCAGCCGTCATGGCAGTCCGGACGACGCAGTGCCTATGCTTTCTGGGGAATCACTACTTTAAGTGAAGGGCAACTAGATCCTATGGATGGCCGCAAAGTCCCAGCAGCTTTCTTCCCCTTCTGCCATGATCTCAGAGCAACACCTCATTTTCAAGTGGATTCTGCCCTTCCCAAGCAATGCTCCAGCCTCCGAGTCACTCATGCAGCCACAGACCTCCTGCACTTACCAAAGAGCTCTGTTCCTGAAGGTTGAACAGTTCTTCCTGATACAGAACAGCAGCAAAGGGATGAACGGTCGGGAGCTGGGCCTCAGGTTTCATGAGTGCCATCACGGTGTTACTGGGATGACCTTCCCGAATCACAGCATTGATCTCATCGACAGCAGCGAGCCCTGGAGGACAAGGAGGCAGTCAGATGGCAGTCAGAATCACACTTTATGTACTTGCTGGTGTTTCCCCTTGAATCGCTCAGGGATTGGGGGTTTAAAGATCACTACTCTTCCGGGCAGCACCAGCCTAGCCAATCACCACTTACCCTGACCACGGAGAGGTCTACAATACCTAGACCACATCAGAGATGAATGATCCTTGACGGAAAGGGGCAGATGGCATGTCTCAGCCTTCCGGCACAACAAAAGGGGCCAAATAGTTGCGGAGCAGCTACAGTGGACAAGGTCACAGATTTCATCCCATGGGAGTTGGGGAGGTTTCAAACCATGAGAAGCCCCCCGAGCCTCATCAATGGACTCGCACGAAAGTCCTCCACAAAAACAATGTCAAAAGCAGAAGGCAGAAAGAGGAAAAGGATGCCACACAACTTCAGGGGACTTGAGGGAACAAAAGTCTATCACCTCGCACTTCCTTCACAAAATGACATCACTTACTGTTGACTTCGTTGATGATCCCTTGGATTTCAACTTGGGTCAGGAGCTCCTCCCTTGCATCTCTTTCCTCCTCAGAAAGGATATACTGAAAAAACAACAACTTCAATGGTTGCAGCCCAAAAGCAAACAGGCTTTCAAGAGTTCAGTTCTTCAGGGAATACCTTTCCCAATGGGCCACCGATTCTCACGTCCAACATGGGCTCGATAGATACAGAATCAAAATGCACTTTGGTTCTTGTTGAACAGTGTTTGTAAAACCACATTTCTTTTCTCCTTCCAGTGTTTCTCCTGTCTAGTTCTGCACACTTCTATTTGGGATGTTGTTGCTAAAGATGCTGGACTGCTTGGCCACTCCTCCAATACAACTTGGAGAGAAAGTTCTACAGAGAGCTACTTTTCTCTTGTAATCATCCTCTCAGAGCTCATAGCCTGGGCTTATTCTACAAAGCTGAGACTTTTATCACCCACATCAATCCCAACTAGAAAAATCTAATCGTGGGAGGCAGGCATGATCTGGTGCTTTCGGGGGAACAGAACGAATCCTGGATGCAAGTTCTGGCCATATGGGGGAGAGGAAGGCAAGGAAGGGAACTTAAGCCTTGTCACTGAAAAACTGTTGCATGAAGCACACATTTTGATGCCTGTGATTTCATGCAGGAAGAAGTTTAAGGAGAAATATAGCGAGGATTGAGAATTTTCTCAAGGAACAACATGAGGAGCACATGGGGATTCCTTGAAAACTAGGGTTGGGCAGTGATTCTAGGTCAGTGATGGTTGAGTCTTTTGGAAACTTTTGGAAACACTTTTGGGGACTGTGAGGTGCCTTCCCCCACCCCACCTCCAGACTTGGTGCCCGGATCCCCATCCCCTGCTTTGCCCTGCCCACACTGCAACAATGTGTCACATCCCTCTCCCCAGCATTGGACAGAGGGGCTTTGGGGGGGGATGAGGGCTCCCAGCTGGCTGGAGCCTGGGCAAGCCAACTCCTGTAGCCATAGGGACCTGCCCTTGCACCCAGCTGCGTTGGGGGCTGGCTGAGTGAGGGGGCTGCTGCCTGGCCGTGGGCTGAGCAGGTGGCGCAAGCCCAGAGGGTAGTCAACTCAGAGACCCTGCTCCCCGCACTCACCATTTGGGAGTGGGGCCAGCACCCAGCCAGCCCATGCCTGGAGAAAGCTACCTCCTGAGGCCAGGGACCTTCCCCTACACCCAGTCCCGCCTGCCTATTGGGCTGCCATTCCCATGGGGTGGGAGCAGGGGCCAGAGGGAGCCTGGTTACCTTTTGGTGGCTGAGGTCACCCTCCCACACTGCCACCTGGCAGGGAAGGACAGAAGAAAGTGGAGATCTTTTCAGGGCTGTGGGCGGCCTCTGCTCTACAGGAGGGGATACACCAACACCTTCCCCAAGCCAAGCAGCCCCGAAGCCCAGACAGAGGGGGGACAAAGGGAAGGTTTACCCTGAACTCAGAGGCAGGAAAGCAACTCTGCAGAGGAACCATCCTCCACACCCACATCCAAGGAGAGGTCTCTGGGTGCCGTCTTTGGCACACGAGCCATAGGTTCACCAGCAGGCTTCTAGCTGTTGCAAAGTAAAGGACTCCCCATTCTTTCTATTGCAACCATATCTCCTAGTACTTTTCTGGTGAGCTTTGACAAAACTGCAAGTTCCTCATGCATTTGAGACCTTCTTTTACCTCATTATCTACCTTCAAATCCTCTTCTCTGTGCCCTGGCTTGTTTCCTACTAAGAAGTAAGACTTCAAATATCTCCCTGGTAGTCACTGTTTATCAGCTGACAACTGTTCTATTTCCAGCACCCAGGAACACCCTTAACTATGTTTTACGTTTAATCCTTAGCGAATAAAGTACCTTCTCTTCTTTCTGCTGCTTGGCTTCCCAAAGTTCCTTTTGATAATTCGCAGCCAGGTTATCATCCACAGACGTTAAAAAGGCTTTGGGATTCTTGAGAGTTACAAGAGTCTCTTCTGCGATGCCCTTCTTAATGGCTTCATTGATGGCAATGACTGCAGCATGCACTGAACATGGGAGAGGAATACAAGGCATTTGTTTTTAAAGCCACAAAAGCTAATGAGAGACACATTGGGATGAAAAAAGCCGGCCTCCTTTTACCTTAAATGATTGTCCACATTAAACTAAAGAAGAATGACTTTGCATTCAATGTCTTGGGTGTGTGTGGGGGGCTGCGGAGGGGGGGGGTGTCCATTTTTGAGCCCTTACCTTCTGTCTGAGACTCAATACTATGTATTAGTTGCCAGGCAGAAGAGCGGGAAGGCCTAGGTTATTGTGGCAAAGAGAATTGACCAGGGTCACACAGCTAGATCCTGTCCCCAGTCACCTTGGAACTCAGCACACCTCCTGTCTCCAAGCCTTTTCTGTCCACTGAGTCCCTTAGCTGCCCTGAAGCTGTTGGTCCAGAAGTCTACAAATATTGAGATTATGTGCTCAGCGTTACATAGCTGAAAACGATCTGAGGCCGTGGTCTATACACAATAGGCCATATGGCTTTCATGGCTGTTGCTTGTTAAGAACTGCCATCATTACGACATTTCCCACTTTCCTACATCCTCTTGTTTCTTGGTTTGGCTGATGATGACTGTAAAAGGAATAATCTACATGCTCTCATGGGTTGCAAAGAGGAAATTAAAGCTCTGCCTATGTTAGCTGAGCTTCATCCTTGATAATTGACATAGAAACTGCTTCTCAGTTCCAGGATTCTTGTCGCTGAGGACAACAATTGAGAGGGACCTTAAAAACGAGTGAACCTCCAAGGATATTTAGGGAGGCTACAGGAAAGCAGAAGCGATAGAGTATTTGTGCAAGCCATTTCAAATCTTTTGGCCTGAGTTGGGGGTGGGGTGGAATTGCTTGACCAATAAGGGCCCTTTCCACTCTCAATCAGAGGCTGCCTTGATGCAGGGAAATGTTAGACGAGATTTCCACCCAAGGTCTTCTTGCCCAAATCCAACACTAGGCTCTCTACGCAACACAGGCAATTTGCCTGGCAGATTCCGCAAATTCCTGAGCAATGGAAGAATGGGAAAATAACCCTGTGGTGCCTAAAAGGGGCAACCTCGGGGTTCGGGAGGCTGGGCATGTTACAAAAGAACAAAAACAAGACAACCCATGACGAAGCCGTACAATATTGGGCTCTCCATCTTTTTCAACATCAAGGTTTAGGAAAAAAAGATGCTCAAATTCCGTTTCAGTCCTGTCTCACAGAAAACTGTCAATCAGCACTAACCCTGACCAGGCAGGGCTACAAGACCCTGACCATATCAGAGATGAGTGATCCTTGATGAAAAGATGAAGATGGTGTCTCAGGCAACCTGCCCATCAAAAGGGGCCAAAAAGATTTGGAGCAGCTACAGCTGACAAGGTGACACATAGCATTGCAAGAGAGCAGGGCACATGTCAAAGCTCGAGAAGAGCCCAAAGCCTTGAACATCGACGCACATGGACGTCCGCCAACAAAACTACGTCGAAATCATGAGACGAGAAGAGGAAAAGGATGCCTCACAACCTCTGAGACTTGAGAGAAATGATGATGAGTGGCTGCTGACAAGTCAAAGAAGGGTAAACCAGGGCAGGGATGATTTCATTACAAAGATGAGAGGTGGGAAAGGCAAATATAACAACATAAACCTGGAAATATCCCACAGAGGACCTGAGAGCTGCAAAGTCCTGCAAAACCCTCCCAAAACAGATTAAGAAATTGAGGCCCATGGAGAACAAATCATTTTTCCAACAGTCCCAAAGGCCTTAGTGGTATAGCTGGGACCAGAAATGCAGACTCCTGATTTTGATCCATTTTGATCCTCGCAGGAATCTAAGGTTACTGACTCAAGGAAAGGGAACAAGAATACATTCTGCCCCTACTAGGTGACACGCACAGTGCTGCTCGGTGCTGCATAAATATCATCTCCCTTTCATCCTGACCACAACCCTGAGAGGTAGCTACTATTATTTCCCCAATATTGGCGTGGAGGAACCTCGGCCAGAGGCTCAATCATTGGCCCAGGGGCATATCACGAGGCAGTAGCTGAGACATGACTTGAACTCCAGCCTTCCTCACTATGCAGTCAGCACTTTAGGCACTGAGCCACACATCAGATATTTCCTCATTATTCCAGAATGTTCCTCGGCCGAGGAAGACTTTAGTCCAATATCCCGCATCCTTTACATTTCTTTCATCATCTGTGATCAAAATGATGAACAGAGCGCCACGGCCAAGAGGATGAAGTTATAGTCATTGCCATGAAAAAGTCACCTTTCGATATCATCTAGAGGGGAAGGTCAGTGGCTGTGGATAAGAGTGAGGAACCTGGACTTGAGAAGCCCTGGATTCAGATCCAGCATCACATACTTTCCTACCTTTTCCTAACCTTGCGAAAGTCATGGAACTCCACTTGCCTAGCCCTTACCGCTCTGCTGCCTGGCAACCAATATTTGTATTGATTCACTTTCCATGAACTAAGACAAAAATCATGCAATAAGACACATTAGGACAAGTTCCCCACACCCCAAATAGGACTGGAGTTAAAAATTGAGGAAACCATTGGCTAAAGGTCAAGCCTCGAATTATCCAGAAGACCGACATTCGCAAGCATTCTGCAAAACCAAACTGACTGCACTTACTTTCTTCTGCTTGAATTTCAGCTTCTTGAATTTCCTCATTGACCCTATCGATTTGATTCTGCATTTCATCCCTCCTCAGGTTATCCTGTCCTTGAGATGAGGCTTCTCTTTTGATGGACATGAGCCTGCTAGCGTACCTGGGGAAGACAAAAGTCACCAAACATCCATTATCTTTAAATGTCCCTTTCAGTTGACGAAACACGACAGATACTGGGAGAGCGACCTATGGGAAGAGTAGGAGAACAGGCAGGCAGCAGGGTTTGTCGCCCTTCCGTGACATTTACCCGAGAAGCATGTGTAAAACGATGACGTTGCAAAGGGAAAAGCCCTGTGGGGACTCGAGTGTCTAGAGGACGCCATGGCCACCCCAAAGAGCCTCTGACCACAAGGAACCCGCACCTCCGTAGGACTTACACAGGGATGGACAGCTATTTACAGCACACAGAAAATGACTTCCAGGTGGGGGCATGCCCACAAAGGGAAGGCTCAGGGAAGGGATGTCTCCCGTCGCTGTCCTGCCCTGACAGAACTAAAGTCTCTGTAAATCGTAGCGCCCACTTGCCCAGCCCTTCTTGTTCTTCTGTCTTAGAAACGACAGGAGGAGAGGGATTAACAACATGGAAAAGAAGAAACAAAAGGCATTGCTGTTGTCCAAGTGAGAGCTGAAGAACGGCCCCACTTGCCTGGGAGTCATTTCGATGGCCTGCAGATCTAAGAGATTCTGGGCATGCAGAATGCACCAGAGTTGACAAGAGAAAAGCAGTTTCTCTCTGACCTTGTGGACCTGGCTAATCCCACTGTGAGAGTGTCAAGGCCAGAAGGGGCAAAGTGGTCTCAGGTCGGAAAGGATTATCTCCATCGCAGTCACAGAGCCATGGTTTTCTACACACAGTTGGTTTCCTTATTCTTCTGACTGTGGAATTTGGAGTCAGAAGAGCTGGATGAAAATCCTGACTCTAGGTGGCTTGGGGTATTGAGAGTCAGGCTGAGAGACGGGAGGTCTTCGATTCAAGGAGGACCCCAGACACTTCCTAGCTGCCTAACCATGGAGAAGTCACTTCGCCTGCCTTCTCTAGCCCTTACTGCTCTTTGGCCTCAGAACCAAAGCCTAAGACAGATGCCAAGATTTAAAGCAAAGGGTAATTTTGGTTTCCTTTCGTTTTTCATCCTTAATCGGCCATCTACTACAAATGGGATCACAGGCGAAGCCAACAAACCTATCTAAGCCTCAGCTTCCTTCTCTGGTGCAGAGGTGGCTGGGGTAGGGAACCGCTAACAAATCTGTCCTCTGGAGAACTTTTGCTCACCTTCAGGGTGGGCGATGAGGGGATGGGGGGTAAGGTGGGGCATTTTATAACTGTTAACACTGGGAGAGGACCAGCAATATCTCCCCTCGGGGGGGGCACCAACACAAATGAGGACAATCCCGTAGAGCCTGACTAAAAAGTATCCTGGCCTTGCCCTCTTCCACATGCAGGTATGTTTCTTTCTCAAACTTTTCACTTTGGTTTAGAACATCCATCCATCCTGCACTAATGGCTCCAGTGTCTTTGCTGTCCAGGAGTGAGTTCTGGCAGCATCAAATGAAAGGAACAGCAGCTGAACATGGGCACGTGCCAGCTAGGACCCTGTTCAGGGCTGTCCCAAGGAAATAGCAAAAGGAAGCCCCCTCTTCTCAATGTCTGCTTTGCCCCCTATTAGAGCAGGTAATGGGACAGATGGTTGGAGATAATGCAGGATGCCTGACAGTGATCAGATCTACCAGTGCAGAGAGGCTCCTTAAACACTGAGAGCTCAACATGGTCTGGCTCACGCAGGCCACAGAGGACTCAAAAGCAGGTCCTGCTGACTTCTTCCTGAGCTTGTCACAGGACCTCTCTTACTGGACAGAAAGCCCAAGGTAGCCACTCTACCTGAAAGCATGGCAAAGGTGTAGGTTACGGTGGCAGCTTCCCTCATATCCCCCACAGTTGAAAGGAACAAGTCCACCTTTTCGGAAAAGCAAATACAACCAAGACAACGTCCACGAGCACTCTTAGCTCTTCATGACCACTTAGAATATGGCCGATCAGGAAACCAAAAACATTTCCAAAGGGCTTTGACAGGAAGGACTCCATCCTTGAGATTACAGGTCCCTGGAGCCAATGATTCCAGAATGTCACCGGTACCACTGACAAAGAGCTGAAAGGAATGAGGGATCCCTTACCGTTCCAAGTGTGCTTCATCCAGGTTATTGAAGTCAATTGAGGGATTTCTGAGACGATCCTGGGTCAACTCAAGATCCTCGGTTTCCAACACCTGGTTAAGCAGAGCAACGGCTGACACCTTCTCTACTGTCGTGGACAGCTCCTCGGGGGCCAAGTAGTTCTGGAGCAAAACATATGTCCTTCAGGAGAATTGTCACGGCATTATACAAAGTATCAATTCTTAAAATCCCCACGAAACACAAAAACGAAAAACCTGCTTGAAACACCTTGCTGCCAAAGGTGCCATGGTCACAATTGAAGAAAAGGAAGTCAATAGGGAGGTGGATGAGAAGAAGAACAAGGATGCATAAGAAGGAATGCCAGTGTAGTCCCTAATATTGCCAACAGCTGATAATTCGACAAGCTGACTATCAGGGCCACACGGGATGATAAGCTGGCAAGTAGCTGTGCTATTACTCCCGACAGAGTGCTTGCAGAAAGAGAAAGGCTTTTTCTTCAACCCTTACCTTCTCTTGTGACACCAATAGGTTCCAAGGTAAAAGAATGCGAAGGCCTAGGCGACGGGGCTTCGGGACCTTCAGTAAGGTCACAGAGCCCTAACGTTTCAGGGTATCGCCCCGGGCCGGTGTTCCTCCGGCTTGCCTCACTGACTGTTCCATCTCAGTCTGTTTGGTCAATCCCTTCCCTTCTGTCTTGGAATCAATGCTCAGGAGAGCTTCCAAGGCAGAAAAGTGGTAAGTAAGGGCTGGGCCATTGGCGTGAAGCTCGCGATCAGCCAGCTACCAAAGGCAACCAGGCCACACGGGAACCGAAGTCTGCAGGACCCCCGGTCCAATGCTCCCTCCACGGGACCAGCCGTCATGGCAGTCCGGACGACGCAGTGCCTATGCTTTCTGGGGAATCACTACTTTAAGTGAAGGGCAACTAGATCCTATGGATGGCCGCAAAGTCCCAGCAGCTTTCTTCCCCTTCTGCCATGATCTCAGAGCAACACCTCATTTTCAAGTGGATTCTGCCCTTCCCAAGCAATGCTCCAGCCTCCGAGTCACTCATGCAGCCACAGACCTCCTGCACTTACCAAAGAGCTCTGTTCCTGAAGGTTGAACAGTTCATCCTGATACAGAACAGCAGCAAAGGGATGAACGGTCGGGAGCTGGGCCTCAGGTTTCATGAGTGCCATCACGGTGTTACTGGGATGACCTTCCCGAATCACAGCATTGATCTCATCGACAGCAGCGAGCCCTGGAGGACAAGGAGGCAGTCAGATGGCAGTCAGAATCACACTTTATGTACTTGCTGGTGTTTCCCCTTGAATCGCTCAGGGATTGGGGGTTTAAAGATCACTACTCTTCCGGGCAGCACCAGCCTAGCCAATCACCACTTACCCTGACCACGGAGAGGTCTACAATACCTAGACCACATCAGAGATGAATGATCCTTGATGGAAAGGGGCAGATGGCATGTCTCAGCCTTCCGGCACAACAAAAGGGGCCAAATAGTTGCGGAGCAGCTACAGTGGACAAGGTCACAGATTTCATCCCATGGGAGTTGGGGAGGTTTCAAACCATGAGAAGCCCCCCGAGCCTCATCAATGGACTCGCACGAAAGTCCTCCACAAAAACAATGTCAAAAGCAGAAGGCAGAAAGAGGAAAAGGATGCCACACAACTTCAGGGGACTTGAGGGAACAAAAGTCTATCACCTCGCACTTCCTTCACAAAATGACATCACTTACTGTTGACTTCGTTGATGATCCCTTGGATTTCAACTTGGGTCAGGAGCTCCTCCCTTGCATCTCTTTCCTCCTCAGAAAGGATATACTGAAAAAACAACAACTTCAATGGTTGCAGCCCAAAAGCAAACAGGCTTTCAAGAGTTCAGTTCTTCAGGGAATACCTTTCCCAATGGGCCACTGATTCTCACGTCCAACATGGGCTCGATAGATACAGAATCAAAATGCACTTTGGTTCTTGTTGAACAGTGTTTGTAAAACCACATTTCTTTTCTCCTTCCAGTGTTTCTCCTGTCTAGTTCTGCACACTTCTATTTGGGATGTTGTTGCTAAAGATGCTGGACTGCTTGGCCACTCCTCCAATACAACTTGGAGAGAAAGTTCTACAGAGAGCTACTTTTCTCTTGTAATCATCCTCTCAGAGCTCATAGCCTGGGCTTATTCTACAAAGCTGAGACTTTTATCACCCACATCAATCCCAACTAGAAAAATCTAATCATGGGAGGCAGGCATGATCTGGTGCTTTCGGGGGAACAGAACGAATCCTGGATGCAAGTTCTGGCCATATGGGGGAGAGGAAGGCAAGGAAGGGAACTTAAGCCTTGTCACTGAAAAACTGTTGCATGAAGCACACATTTTGATGCCTGTGATTTCATGCAGGAAGAAGTTTAAGGAGAAATATAGCGAGGATTGAGAATTTTCTCAAGGAACAACATGAGGAGCACATGGGGATTCCTTGAAAACTAGGGTTGGGCAGTGATTCTAGGTCAGTGATGGTTGAGTCTTTTGGAAACTTTTGGAAACACTTTTGGGGACTGTGAGGTGCCTTCCCCCACCCCACCTCCAGACTTGGTGCCCGGATCCCCATCCCCTGCTTTGCCCTGCCCACACTGCAACAATGTGTCACATCCCTCTCCCCAGCATTGGACAGAGGGGCTTTGGGGGGGGATGAGGGCTCCCAGCTGGCTGGAGCCTGGGCAAGCCAACTCCTGTAGCCATAGGGACCTGCCCTTGCACCCAGCTGCGTTGGGGGCTGGCTGAGTGAGGGGGCTGCTGCCTGGCCGTGGGCTGAGCAGGTGGCGCAAGCCCAGAGGGTAGTCAACTCAGAGACCCTGCTCCCCGCACTCACCATTTGGGAGTGGGGCCAGCACCCAGCCAGCCCATGCCTGGAGAAAGCTACCTCCTGAGGCCAGGGACCTTCCCCTACACCCAGTCCCGCCTGCCTATTGGGCTGCCATTCCCATGGGGTGGGAGCAGGGGCCAGAGGGAGCCTGGTTACCTTTTGGTGGCTGAGGTCACCCTCCCACACTGCCACCTGGCAGGGAAGGACAGAAGAAAGTGGAGATCTTTTCAGGGCTGTGGGCGGCCTCTGCTCTACAGGAGGGGATACACCAACACCTTCCCCAAGCCAAGCAGCCCCGAAGCCCAGACAGAGGGGGGACAAAGGGAAGGTTTACCCTGAACTCAGAGGCAGGAAAGCAACTCTGCAGAGGAACCATCCTCCACACCCACATCCAAGGAGAGGTCTCTGGGTGCCGTCTTTGGCACACGAGCCATAGGTTCACCAGCAGGCTTCTAGCTGTTGCAAAGTAAAGGACTCCCCATTCTTTCTATTGCAACCATATCTCCTAGTACTTTTCTGGTGAGCTTTGACAAAACTGCAAGTTCCTCATGCATTTGAGACCTTCTTTTACCTCATTATCTACCTTCAAATCCTCTTCTCTGTGCCCTGGCTTGTTTCCTACTAAGAAGTAAGACTTCAAATATCTCCCTGGTAGTCACTGTTTATCAGCTGACAACTGTTCTATTTCCAGCACCCAGGAACACCCTTAACTATGTTTTACGTTTAATCCTTAGCGAATAAAGTACCTTCTCTTCTTTCTGCTGCTTGGCTTCCCAAAGTTCCTTTTGATAATTCGCAGCCAGGTTATCATCCACAGACGTTAAAAAGGCTTTGGGATTCTTGAGAGTTACAAGAGTCTCTTCTGCGATGCCCTTCTTAATGGCTTCATTGATGGCAATGACTGCAGCATGCACTGAACATGGGAGAGGAATACAAGGCATTTGTTTTTAAAGCCACAAAAGCTAATGAGAGACACATTGGGATGAAAAAAGCCGGCCTCCTTTTACCTTAAATGATTGTCCACATTAAACTAAAGAAGAATGACTTTGCATTCAATGTCTTGGGTGTGTGTGGGGGGCTGCGGAGGGGGGGGGTGTCCATTTTTGAGCCCTTACCTTCTGTCTGAGACTCAATACTATGTATTAGTTGCCAGGCAGAAGAGCGGGAAGGCCTAGGTTATTGTGGCAAAGAGAATTGACCAGGGTCACACAGCTAGATCCTGTCCCCAGTCACCTTGGAACTCAGCACACCTCCTGTCTCCAAGCCTTTTCTGTCCACTGAGTCCCTTAGCTGCCCTGAAGCTGTTGGTCCAGAAGTCTACAAATATTGAGATTATGTGCTCAGCGTTACATAGCTGAAAACGATCTGAGGCCGTGGTCTATACACAATAGGCCATATGGCTTTCATGGCTGTTGCTTGTTAAGAACTACCATCATTACGACATTTCCCACTTTCCTACATCCTCTTGTTTCTTGGTTTGGCTGATGATGACTGTAAAAGGAATAATCTACATGCTCTCATGGGTTGCAAAGAGGAAATTAAAGCTCTGCCTATGTTAGCTGAGCTTCATCCTTGATAATTGACATAGAAACTGCTTCTCAGTTCCAGGATTCTTGTCGCTGAGGACAACAATTGAGAGGGACCTTAAAAACGAGTGAACCTCCAAGGATATTTAGGGAGGCTACAGGAAAGCAGAAGCGATAGAGTATTTGTGCAAGCCATTTCAAATCTTTTGGCCTGAGTTGGGGGTGGGGTGGAATTGCTTGACCAATAAGGGCCCTTTCCACTCTCAATCAGAGGCTGCCTTGATGCAGGGAAATGTTAGACGAGATTTCCACCCAAGGTCTTCTTGCCCAAATCCAACACTAGGCTCTCTACGCAACACAGGCAATTTGCCTGGCAGATTCCGCAAATTCCTGAGCAATGGAAGAATGGGAAAATAACCCTGTGGTGCCTAAAAGGGGCAACCTCGGGGTTCGGGAGGCTGGGCATGTTACAAAAGAACAAAAACAAGACAACCCATGACGAAGCCGTACAATATTGGGCTCTCCATCTTTTTCAACATCAAGGTTTAGGAAAAAAAGATGCTCAAATTCCGTTTCAGTCCTGTCTCACAGAAAACTGTCAATCAGCACTAACCCTGACCAGGCAGGGCTACAAGACCCTGACCATATCAGAGATGAGTGATCCTTGATGAAAAGATGAAGATGGTGTCTCAGGCAACCTGCCCATCAAAAGGGGCCAAAAAGATTTGGAGCAGCTACAGCTGACAAGGTGACACATAGCATTGCAAGAGAGCAGGGCACATGTCAAAGCTCGAGAAGAGCCCAAAGCCTTGAACATCGACGCACATGGACGTCCGCCAACAAAACTATGTCGAAATCATGAGACGAGAAGAGGAAAAGGATGCCTCACAACCTCTGAGACTTGAGAGAAATGATGATGAGTGGCTGCTGACAAGTCAAAGAAGGGTAAACCAGGGCAGGGATGATTTCATTACAAAGATGAGAGGTGGGAAAGGCAAATATAACAACATAAACCTGGAAATATCCCACAGAGGACCTGAGAGCTGCAAAGTCCTGCAAAACCCTCCCAAAACAGATTAAGAAATTGAGGCCCATGGAGAACAAATCATTTTTCCAACAGTCCCAAAGGCCTTAGTGGTATAGCTGGGACCAGAAATGCAGACTCCTGATTTTGATCCATTTTGATCCTCGCAGGAATCTAAGGTTACTGACTCAAGGAAAGGGAACAAGAATACATTCTGCCCCTACTAGGTGACACGCACAGTGCTGCTCGGTGCTGCATAAATATCATCTCCCTTTCATCCTGACCACAACCCTGAGAGGTAGCTACTATTATTTCCCCAATATTGGCGTGGAGGAACCTCGGCCAGAGGCTCAATCATTGGCCCAGGGGCATATCACGAGGCAGTAGCTGAGACATGACTTGAACTCCAGCCTTCCTCACTATGCAGTCAGCACTTTAGGCACTGAGCCACACATCAGATATTTCCTCATTATTCCAGAATGTTCCTCGGCCGAGGAAGACTTTAGTCCAATATCCCGCATCCTTTACATTTCTTTCATCATCTGTGATCAAAATGATGAACAGAGCGCCACGGCCAAGAGGATGAAGTTATAGTCATTGCCATGAAAAAGTCACCTTTCGATATCATCTAGAGGGGAAGGTCAGTGGCTGTGGATAAGAGTGAGGAACCTGGACTTGAGAAGCCCTGGATTCAGATCCGGCATCACATACTTTCCTACCTTTTCCTAACCTTGCGAAAGTCATGGAACTCCACTTGCCTAGCCCTTACCGCTCTGCTGCCTGGCAACCAATATTTGTATTGATTCACTTTCCATGAACTAAGACAAAAATCATGCAATAAGACACATTAGGACAAGTTCCCCACACCCCAAATAGGACTGGAGTTAAAAATTGAGGAAACCATTGGCTAAAGGTCAAGCCTCGAATTATCCAGAAGACCGACATTCGCAAGCATTCTGCAAAACCAAACTGACTGCACTTACTTTCTTCTGCTTGAATTTCAGCTTCTTGAATTTCCTCATTGACCCTATCGATTTGATTCTGCATTTCATCCCTCCTCAGGTTATCCTGTCCTTGAGATGAGGCTTCTCTTTTGATGGACATGAGCCTGCTAGCGTACCTGGGGAAGACAAAAGTCACCAAACATCCATTATCTTTAAATGTCCCTTTCAGTTGACGAAACACGACAGATACTGGGAGAGCGACCTATGGGAAGAGTAGGAGAACAGGCAGGCAGCAGGGTTTGTCGCCCTTCCGTGACATTTACCCGAGAAGCATGTGTAAAACGATGACGTTGCAAAGGGAAAAGCCCTGTGGGGACTCGAGTGTCTAGAGGACGCCATGGCCACCCCAAAGAGCCTCTGACCACAAGGAACCCGCACCTCCGTAGGACTTACACAGGGATGGACAGCTATTTACAGCACACAGAAAATGACTTCCAGGTGGGGGCATGCCCACAAAGGGAAGGCTCAGGGAAGGGATGTCTCCCGTCGCTGTCCTGCCCTGACAGAACTAAAGTCTCTGTAAATCGTAGCGCCCACTTGCCCAGCCCTTCTTGTTCTTCTGTCTTAGAAACGACAGGAGGAGAGGGATTAACAACATGGAAAAGAAGAAACAAAAGGCATTGCTGTTGTCCAAGTGAGAGCTGAAGAACGGCCCCACTTGCCTGGGAGTCATTTCGATGGCCTGCAGATCTAAGAGATTCTGGGCATGCAGAATGCACCAGAGTTGACAAGAGAAAAGCAGTTTCTCTCTGACCTTGTGGACCTGGCTAATCCCACTGTGAGAGTGTCAAGGCCAGAAGGGGCAAAGTGGTCTCAGGTCGGAAAGGATTATCTCCATCGCAGTCACAGAGCCATGGTTTTCTACACACAGTTGGTTTCCTTATTCTTCTGACTGTGGAATTTGGAGTCAGAAGAGCTGGATGAAAATCCTGACTCTAGGTGGCTTGGGGTATTGAGAGTCAGGCTGAGAGACGGGAGGTCTTCGATTCAAGGAGGACCCCAGACACTTCCTAGCTGCCTAACCATGGAGAAGTCACTTCGCCTGCCTTCTCTAGCCCTTACTGCTCTTTGGCCTCAGAACCAAAGCCTAAGACAGATGCCAAGATTTAAAGCAAAGGGTAATTTTGGTTTCCTTTCGTTTTTCATCCTTAATCGGCCATCTACTACAAATGGGATCACAGGCGAAGCCAACAAACCTATCTAAGCCTCAGCTTCCTTCTCTGGTGCAGAGGTGGCTGGGGTAGGGAACCGCTAACAAATCTGTCCTCTGGAGAACTTTTGCTCACCTTCAGGGTGGGCGATGAGGGGATGGGGGGTAAGGTGGGGCATTTTATAACTGTTAACACTGGGAGAGGACCAGCAATATCTCCCCTCGGGGGGGGCACCAACACAAATGAGGACAATCCCTTAGAGCCTGACTAAAAAGTATCCTGGCCTTGCCCTCTTCCACATGCAGGTATGTTTCTTTCTCAAACTTTTCACTTTGGTTTAGAACATCCATCCATCCTGCACTAATGGCTCCAGTGTCTTTGCTGTCCAGGAGTGAGTTCTGGCAGCATCAAATGAAAGGAACAGCAGCTGAACATGGGCACGTGCCAGCTAGGACCCTGTTCAGGGCTGTCCCAAGGAAATAGCAAAAGGAAGCCCCCTCTTCTCAATGTCTGCTTTGCCCCCTATTAGAGCAGGTAATGGGACAGATGGTTGGAGATAATGCAGGATGCCTGACAGTGATCAGATCTACCAGTGCAGAGAGGCTCCTTAAACACTGAGAGCTCAACATGGTCTGGCTCACGCAGGCCACAGAGGACTCAAAAGCAGGTCCTGCTGACTTCTTCCTGAGCTTGTCACAGGACCTCTCTTACTGGACAGAAAGCCCAAGGTAGCCACTCTACCTGAAAGCATGGCAAAGGTGTAGGTTACGGTGGCAGCTTCCCTCATATCCCCCACAGTTGAAAGGAACAAGTCCACCTTTTCGGAAAAGCAAATACAACCAAGACAACGTCCACGAGCACTCTTAGCTCTTCATGACCACTTAGAATATGGCCGATCAGGAAACCAAAAACATTTCCAAAGGGCTTTGACAGGAAGGACTCCATCCTTGAGATTACAGGTCCCTGGAGCCAATGATTCCAGAATGTCACCGGTACCACTGACAAAGAGCTGAAAGGAATGAGGGATCCCTTACCGTTCCAAGTGTGCTTCATCCAGGTTATTGAAGTCAATTGAGGGATTTCTGAGACGATCCTGGGTCAACTCAAGATCCTCGGTTTCCAACACCTGGTTAAGCAGAGCAACGGCTGACACCTTCTCTACTGTCGTGGACAGCTCCTCGGGGGCCAAGTAGTTCTGGAGCAAAACATATGTCCTTCAGGAGAATTGTCACGGCATTATACAAAGTATCAATTCTTAAAATCCCCACGAAACACAAAAACGAAAAACCTGCCTGAAACACCTTGCTGCCAAAGGTGCCATGGTCACAATTGAAGAAAAGGAAGTCAATAGGTAGGTGGATGAGAAGAAGAACAAGGATGCATAAGAAGGAATGCCAGTGTAGTCCCTAATATTGCCAACAGCTGATAATTCGACAAGCTGACTATCAGGGCCACACGGGATGATAAGCTGGCAAGTAGCTGTGCTATTACTCCCGACAGAGTGCTTGCAGAAAGAGAAAGGCTTTTTCTTCAACCCTTACCTTCTCTTGTGACACCAATAGGTTCCAAGGTAAAAGAATGCGAAGGCCTAGGCGACGGGGCTTCGGGACCTTCAGTAAGGTCACAGAGCCCTAACGTTTCAGGGTATCGCCCCGGGCCGGTGTTCCTCCGGCTTGCCTCACTGACTGTTCCATCTCAGTCTGTTTGGTCAATCCCTTCCCTTCTGTCTTGGAATCAATGCTCAGGAGAGCTTCCAAGGCAGAAAAGTGGTAAGTAAGGGCTGGGCCATTGGCGTGAAGCTCGCGATCAGCCAGCTACCAAAGGCAACCAGGTCACACGGGAACCGAAGTCTGCAGGACCCCCGGTCCAATGCTCCCTCCACGGGACCAGCCGTCATGGCAGTCCGGACGACGCAGTGCCTATGCTTTCTGGGGAATCACTACTTTAAGTGAAGGGCAACTAGATCCTATGGATGGCCGCAAAGTCCCAGCAGCTTTCTTCCCCTTCTGCCATGATCTCAGAGCAACACCTCATTTTCAAGTGGATTCTGCCCTTCCCAAGCAATGCTCCAGCCTCCGAGTCACTCATGCAGCCACAGACCTCCTGCACTTACCAAAGAGCTCTGTTCCTGAAGGTTGAACAGTTCTTCCTGATACAGAACAGCAGCAAAGGGATGAACGGTCGGGAGCTGGGCCTCAGGTTTCATGAGTGCCATCACGGTGTTACTGGGATGACCTTCCCGAATCACAGCATTGATCTCATCGACAGCAGCGAGCCCTGGAGGACAAGGAGGCAGTCAGATGGCAGTCAGAATCACACTTTATGTACTTGCTGGTGTTTCCCCTTGAATCGCTCAGGGATTGGGGGTTTAACGATCACTACTCTTCCGGGCAGCACCAGCCTAACCAATCACCACTTACCCTGACCACGGAGAGGTCTACAATACCTAGACCACATCAGAGATGAATGATCCTTGATGGAAAGGGGCAGATGGCATGTCTCAGCCTTCCGGCACAACAAAAGGGGCCAAATAGTTGCGGAGCAGCTACAGTGGACAAGGTCACAGATTTCATCCCATGGGAGTTGGGGAGGTTTCAAACCATGAGAAGCCCCCCGAGCCTCATCAATGGACTCGCACGAAAGTCCTCCACAAAAACAATGTCAAAAGCAGAAGGCAGAAAGAGGAAAAGGATGCCACACAACTTCAGGGGACTTGAGGGAACAAAAGTCTATCACCTCGCACTTCCTTCACAAAATGACATCACTTACTGTTGACTTCGTTGATGATCCCTTGGATTTCAACTTGGGTCAGGAGCTCCTCCCTTTCATCTCTTTCCTCCTCAGAAAGGATATACTGAAAAAACAACAACTTCAATGGTTGCAGCCCAAAAGCAAACAGGCTTTCAAGAGTTCAGTTCTTCAGGGAATACCTTTCCCAATGGGCCACCGATTCTCACGTCCAACATGGGCTCGATAGATTACAGAATCAAAATGCACTTTGGTTCTTGTTGAACAGTGTTTGTAAAACCACATTTCTTTTCTCCTTCCAGTGTTTCTCCTGTCTAGTTCTGCACACTTCTATTTGGGATGTTGTTGCTAAAGATGCTGGACTGCTTGGCCACTCCTCCAATACAACTTGGAGAGAAAGTTCTACAGAGAGCTACTTTTCTCTTGTAATCATCCTCTCAGAGCTCATAGCCTGGGCTTATTCTACAAAGCTGAGACTTTTATCACCCACATCAATCCCAACTAGAAAAATCTAATCATGGGAGGCAGGCATGATCTGGTGCTTTCGGGGGAACAGAACGAATCCTGGATGCAAGTTCTGGCCATATGGGGGAGAGGAAGGCAAGGAAGGGAACTTAAGCCTTGTCACTGAAAAACTGTTGCATGAAGCACACATTTTGATGCCTGTGATTTCATGCAGGAAGAAGTTTAAGGAGAAATATAGCGAGGATTGAGAATTTTCTCAAGGAACAACATGAGGAGCACATGGGGATTCCTTGAAAACTAGGGTTGGGCAGTGATTCTAGGTCAGTGATGGTTGAGTCTTTTGGAAACTTTTGGAAACACTTTTGGGGACTGTGAGGTGCCTTCCCCCACCCCACCTCCAGACTTGGTGCCCGGATCCCCATCCCCTGCTTTGCCCTGCCCACACTGCAACAATGTGTCACATCCCTCTCCCCAGCATTGGACAGAGGGGCTTTGGGGGGGGATGAGGGCTCCCAGCTGGCTGGAGCCTGGGCAAGCCAACTCCTGTAGCCATAGGGACCTGCCCTTGCACCCAGCTGCGTTGGGGGCTGGCTGAGTGAGGGGGCTGCTGCCTGGCCGTGGGCTGAGCAGGTGGCGCAAGCCCAGAGGGTAGTCAACTCAGAGACCCTGCTCCCCGCACTCACCATTTGGGAGTGGGGCCAGCACCCAGCCAGCCCATGCCTGGAGAAAGCTACCTCCTGAGGCCAGGGACCTTCCCCTACACCCAGTCCCGCCTGCCTATTGGGCTGCCATTCCCATGGGGTGGGAGCAGGGGCCAGAGGGAGCCTGGTTACCTTTTGGTGGCTGAGGTCACCCTCCCACACTGCCACCTGGCAGGGAAGGACAGAAGAAAGTGGAGATCTTTTCAGGGCTGTGGGCGGCCTCTGCTCTACGGGAGGGGATACACCAACACCTTCCCCAAGCCAAGCAGCCCCGAAGCCCAGACAGAGGGGGGACAAAGGGAAGGTTTACCCTGAACTCAGAGGCAGGAAAGCAACTCTGCAGAGGAACCATCCTCCACACCCACATCCAAGGAGAGGTCTCTGGGTGCCGTCTTTGGCACACGAGCCATAGGTTCACCAGCAGGCTTCTAGCTGTTGCAAAGTAAAGGACTCCCCATTCTTTCTATTGCAACCATATCTCCTAGTACTTTTCTGGTGAGCTTTGACAAAACTGCAAGTTCCTCATGCATTTGAGACCTTCTTTTACCTCATTATCTACCTTCAAATCCTCTTCTCTGTGCCCTGGCTTGTTTCCTACTAAGAAGTAAGACTTCAAATATCTCCCTGGTAGTCACTGTTTATCAGCTGACAACTGTTCTATTTCCAGCACCCAGGAACACCCTTAACTATGTTTTACGTTTAATCCTTAGCGAATAAAGTACCTTCTCTTCTTTCTGCTGCTTGGCTTCCCAAAGTTCCTTTTGATAATTCGCAGCCAGGTTATCATCCACAGACGTTAAAAAGGCTTTGGGATTCTTGAGAGTTACAAGAGTCTCTTCTGCGATGCCCTTCTTAATGGCTTCATTGATGGCAATGACTGCAGCATGCACTGAACATGGGAGAGGAATACAAGGCATTTGTTTTTAAAGCCACAAAAGCTAATGAGAGACACATTGGGATGAAAAAAGCCGGCCTCCTTTTACCTTAAATGATTGTCCACATTAAACTAAAGAAGAATGACTTTGCATTCAATGTCTTGGGTGTGTGTGGGGGGCTGCGGAGGGGGGGGGTGTCCATTTTTGAGCCCTTACCTTCTGTCTGAGACTCAATACTATGTATTAGTTGCCAGGCAGAAGAGCGGGAAGGCCTAGGTTATTGTGGCAAAGAGAATTGACCAGGGTCACACAGCTAGATCCTGTCCCCAGTCACCTTGGAACTCAGCACACCTCCTGTCTCCAAGCCTTTTCTGTCCACTGAGTCCCTTAGCTGCCCTGAAGCTGTTGGTCCAGAAGTCTACAAATATTGAGATTATGTGCTCAGCGTTACATAGCTGAAAACGATCTGAGGCCGTGGTCTATACACAATAGGCCATATGGCTTTCATGGCTGTTGCTTGTTAAGAACTACCATCATTACAACATTTCCCACTTTCCTACATCCTCTTGTTTCTTGGTTTGGCTGATGATGACTGTAAAAGGAATAATCTACATGCTCTCATGGGTTGCAAAGAGGAAATTAAAGCTCTGCCTATGTTAGCTGAGCTTCATCCTTGATAATTGACATAGAAACTGCTTCTCAGTTCCAGGATTCTTGTCGCTGAGGACAACAATTGAGAGGGACCTTAAAAACGAGTGAACCTCCAAGGATATTTAGGGAGGCTACAGGAAAGCAGAAGCGATAGAGTATTTGTGCAAGCCATTTCAAATCTTTTGGCCTGAGTTGGGGGTGGGGTGGAATTGCTTGACCAATAAGGGCCCTTTCCACTCTCAATCAGAGGCTGCCTTGATGCAGGGAAATGTTAGACGAGATTTCCACCCAAGGTCTTCTTGCCCAAATCCAACACTAGGCTCTCTACGCAACACAGGCAATTTGCCTGGCAGATTCCGCAAATTCCTGAGCAATGGAAGAATGGGAAAATAACCCTGTGGTGCCTAAAAGGGGCAACCTCGGGGTTCGGGAGGCTGGGCATGTTACAAAAGAACAAAAACAAGACAACCCATGACGAAGCCGTACAATATTGGGCTCTCCATCTTTTTCAACATCAAGGTTTAGGAAAAAAAGATGCTCAAATTCCGTTTCAGTCCTGTCTCACAGAAAACTGTCAATCAGCACTAACCCTGACCAGGCAGGGCTACAAGACCCTGACCATATCAGAGATGAGTGATCCTTGATGAAAAGATGAAGATGGTGTCTCAGGCAACCTGCCCATCAAAAGGGGCCAAAAAGATTTGGAGCAGCTACAGCTGACAAGGTGACACATAGCATTGCAAGAGAGCAGGGCACATGTCAAAGCTCGAGAAGAGCCCAAAGCCTTGAACATCGACGCACATGGACGTCCGCCAACAAAACTACGTCGAAATCATGAGACGAGAAGAGGAAAAGGATGCCTCACAACCTCTGAGACTTGAGAGAAATGATGATGAGTGGCTGCTGACAAGTCAAAGAAGGGTAAACCAGGGCAGGGATGATTTCATTACAAAGATGAGAGGTGGGAAAGGCAAATATAACAACATAAACCTGGAAATATCCCACAGAGGACCTGAGAGCTGCAAAGTCCTGCAAAACCCTCCCAAAACAGATTAAGAAATTGAGGCCCATGGAGAACAAATCATTTTTCCAACAGTCCCAAAGGCCTTAGTGGTATAGCTGGGACCAGAAATGCAGACTCCTGATTTTGATCCATTTTGATCCTCGCAGGAATCTAAGGTTACTGACTCAAGGAAAGGGAACAAGAATACATTCTGCCCCTACTAGGTGACACGCACAGTGCTGCTCGGTGCTGCATAAATATCATCTCCCTTTCATCCTGACCACAACCCTGAGAGGTAGCTACTATTATTTCCCCAATATTGGCGTGGAGGAACCTCGGCCAGAGGCTCAATCATTGGCCCAGGGGCATATCACGAGGCAGTAGCTGAGACATGACTTGAACTCCAGCCTTCCTCACTATGCAGTCAGCACTTTAGGCACTGAGCCACACATCAGATATTTCCTCATTATTCCAGAATGTTCCTCGGCCGAGGAAGACTTTAGTCCAATATCCCGCATCCTTTACATTTCTTTCATCATCTGTGATCAAAATGATGAACAGAGCGCCACGGCCAAGAGGATGAAGTTATAGTCATTGCCATGAAAAAGTCACCTTTCGATATCATCTAGAGGGGAAGGTCAGTGGCTGTGGATAAGAGTGAGGAACCTGGACTTGAGAAGCCCTGGATTCAGATCCGGCATCACATACTTTCCTACCTTTTCCTAACCTTGCGAAAGTCATGGAACTCCACTTGCCTAGCCCTTACCGCTCTGCTGCCTGGCAACCAATATTTGTATTGATTCACTTTCCATGAACTAAGACAAAAATCATGCAATAAGACACATTAGGACAAGTTCCCCACACCCCAAATAGGACTGGAGTTAAAAATTGAGGAAACCATTGGCTAAAGGTCAAGCCTCGAATTATCCAGAAGACCGACATTCGCAAGCATTCTGCAAAACCAAACTGACTGCACTTACTTTCTTCTGCTTGAATTTCAGCTTCTTGAATTTCCTCATTGACCCTATCGATTTGATTCTGCATTTCATCCCTCCTCAGGTTATCCTGTCCTTGAGATGAGGCTTCTCTTTTGATGGACATGAGCCTGCTAGCGTACCTGGGGAAGACAAAAGTCACCAAACATCCATTATCTTTAAATGTCCCTTTCAGTTGACGAAACACGACAGATACTGGGAGAGCGACCTATGGGAAGAGTAGGAGAACAGGCAGGCAGCAGGGTTTGTCGCCCTTCCGTGACATTTACCCGAGAAGCATGTGTAAAACGATGACGTTGCAAAGGGAAAAGCCCTGTGGGGACTCGAGTGTCTAGAGGACGCCATGGCCACCCCAAAGAGCCTCTGACCACAAGGAACCCGCACCTCCGTAGGACTTACACAGGGATGGACAGCTATTTACAGCACACAGAAAATGACTTCCAGGTGGGGGCATGCCCACAAAGGGAAGGCTCAGGGAAGGGATGTCTCCCGTCGCTGTCCTGCCCTGACAGAACTAAAGTCTCTGTAAATCGTAGCGCCCACTTGCCCAGCCCTTCTTGTTCTTCTGTCTTAGAAACGACAGGAGGAGAGGGATTAACAACATGGAAAAGAAGAAACAAAAGGCATTGCTGTTGTCCAAGTGAGAGCTGAAGAACGGCCCCACTTGCCTGGGAGTCATTTCGATGGCCTGCAGATCTAAGAGATTCTGGGCATGCAGAATGCACCAGAGTTGACAAGAGAAAAGCAGTTTCTCTCTGACCTTGTGGACCTGGCTAATCCCACTGTGAGAGTGTCAAGGCCAGAAGGGGCAAAGTGGTCTCAGGTCGGAAAGGATTATCTCCATCGCAGTCACAGAGCCATGGTTTTCTACACACAGTTGGTTTCCTTATTCTTCTGACTGTGGAATTTGGAGTCAGAAGAGCTGGATGAAAATCCTGACTCTAGGTGGCTTGGGGTATTGAGAGTCAGGCTGAGAGACGGGAGGTCTTCGATTCAAGGAGGACCCCAGACACTTCCTAGCTGCCTAACCATGGAGAAGTCACTTCGCCTGCCTTCTCTAGCCCTTACTGCTCTTTGGCCTCAGAACCAAAGCCTAAGACAGATGCCAAGATTTAAAGCAAAGGGTAATTTTGGTTTCCTTTCGTTTTTCATCCTTAATCGGCCATCTACTACAAATGGGATCACAGGCGAAGCCAACAAACCTATCTAAGCCTCAGCTTCCTTCTCTGGTGCAGAGGTGGCTGGGGTAGGGAACCGCTAACAAATCTGTCCTCTGGAGAACTTTTGCTCACCTTCAGGGTGGGCGATGAGGGGATGGGGGGTAAGGTGGGGCATTTTATAACTGTTAACACTGGGAGAGGACCAGCAATATCTCCCCTCGGGGGGGGCACCAACACAAATGAGGACAATCCCGTAGAGCCTGACTAAAAAGTATCCTGGCCTTGCCCTCTTCCACATGCAGGTATGTTTCTTTCTCAAACTTTTCACTTTGGTTTAGAACATCCATCCATCCTGCACTAATGGCTCCAGTGTCTTTGCTGTCCAGGAGTGAGTTCTGGCAGCATCAAATGAAAGGAACAGCAGCTGAACATGGGCACGTGCCAGCTAGGACCCTGTTCAGGGCTGTCCCAAGGAAATAGCAAAAGGAAGCCCCCTCTTCTCAATGTCTGCTTTGCCCCCTATTAGAGCAGGTAATGGGACAGATGGTTGGAGATAATGCAGGATGCCTGACAGTGATCAGATCTACCAGTGCAGAGAGGCTCCTTAAACACTGAGAGCTCAACATGGTCTGGCTCACGCAGGCCACAGAGGACTCAAAAGCAGGTCCTGCTGACTTCTTCCTGAGCTTGTCACAGGACCTCTCTTACTGGACAGAAAGCCCAAGGTAGCCACTCTACCTGAAAGCATGGCAAAGGTGTAGGTTACGGTGGCAGCTTCCCTCATATCCCCCACAGTTGAAAGGAACAAGTCCACCTTTTCGGAAAAGCAAATACAACCAAGACAACGTCCACGAGCACTCTTAGCTCTTCATGACCACTTAGAATATGGCCGATCAGGAAACCAAAAACATTTCCAAAGGGCTTTGACAGGAAGGACTCCATCCTTGAGATTACAGGTCCCTGGAGCCAATGATTCCAGAATGTCACCGGTACCACTGACAAAGAGCTGAAAGGAATGAGGGATCCCTTACCGTTCCAAGTGTGCTTCATCCAGGTTATTGAAGTCAATTGAGGGATTTCTGAGACGATCCTGGGTCAACTCAAGATCCTCGGTTTCCAACACCTGGTTAAGCAGAGCAACGGCTGACACCTTCTCTACTGTCGTGGACAGCTCCTCGGGGGCCAAGTAGTTCTGGAGCAAAACATATGTCCTTCAGGAGAATTGTCACGGCATTATACAAAGTATCAATTCTTAAAATCCCCACGAAACACAAAAACGAAAAACCTGCCTGAAACACCTTGCTGCCAAAGGTGCCATGGTCACAATTGAAGAAAAGGAAGTCAATAGGTAGGTGGATGAGAAGAAGAACAAGGATGCATAAGAAGGAATGCCAGTGTAGTCCCTAATATTGCCAACAGCTGATAATTCGACAAGCTGACTATCAGGGCCACACGGGATGATAAGCTGGCAAGTAGCTGTGCTATTACTCCCGACAGAGTGCTTGCAGAAAGAGAAAGGCTTTTTCTTCAACCCTTACCTTCTCTTGTGACACCAATAGGTTCCAAGGTAAAAGAATGCGAAGGCCTAGGCGACGGGGCTTCGGGACCTTCAGTAAGGTCACAGAGCCCTAACGTTTCAGGGTATCGCCCCGGGCCGGTGTTCCTCCGGCTTGCCTCACTGACTGTTCCATCTCAGTCTGTTTGGTCAATCCCTTCCCTTCTGTCTTGGAATCAATGCTCAGGAGAGCTTCCAAGGCAGAAAAGTGGTAAGTAAGGGCTGGGCCATTGGCGTGAAGCTCGCGATCAGCCAGCTACCAAAGGCAACCAGGTCACACGGGAACCGAAGTCTGCAGGACCCCCGGTCCAATGCTCCCTCCACGGGACCAGCCGTCATGGCAGTCCGGACGACGCAGTGCCTATGCTTTCTGGGGAATCACTACTTTAAGTGAAGGGCAACTAGATCCTATGGATGGCCGCAAAGTCCCAGCAGCTTTCTTCCCCTTCTGCCATGATCTCAGAGCAACACCTCATTTTCAAGTGGATTCTGCCCTTCCCAAGCAATGCTCCAGCCTCCGAGTCACTCATGCAGCCACAGACCTCCTGCACTTACCAAAGAGCTCTGTTCCTGAAGGTTGAACAGTTCTTCCTGATACAGAACAGCAGCAAAGGGATGAACGGTCGGGAGCTGGGCCTCAGGTTTCATGAGTGCCATCACGGTGTTACTGGGATGACCTTCCCGAATCACAGCATTGATCTCATCGACAGCAGCGAGCCCTGGAGGACAAGGAGGCAGTCAGATGGCAGTCCGAATCACACTTTATGTACTTGCTGGTGTTTCCCCTTGAATCGCTCAGGGATTGGGGGTTTAAAGATCACTACTCTTCCGGGCAGCACCAGCCTAGCCAATCACCACTTACCCTGACCACGGAGAGGTCTACAATACCTAGACCACATCAGAGATGAATGATCCTTGATGGAAAGGGGCAGATGGCATGTCTCAGCCTTCCGGCACAACAAAAGGGGCCAAATAGTTGCGGAGCAGCTACAGTGGACAAGGTCACAGATTTCATCCCATGGGAGTTGGGGAGGTTTCAAACCATGAGAAGCCCCCCGAGCCTCATCAATGGACTCGCACGAAAGTCCTCCACAAAAACAATGTCAAAAGCAGAAGGCAGAAAGAGGAAAAGGATGCCACACAACTTCAGGGGACTTGAGGGAACAAAAGTCTATCACCTCGCACTTCCTTCACAAAATGACATCACTTACTGTTGACTTCGTTGATGATCCCTTGGATTTCAACTTGGGTCAGGAGCTCCTCCCTTGCATCTCTTTCCTCCTCAGAAAGGATATACTGAAAAAACAACAACTTCAATGGTTGCAGCCCAAAAGCAAACAGGCTTTCAAGAGTTCAGTTCTTCAGGGAATACCTTTCCCAATGGGCCACCGATTCTCACGTCCAACATGGGCTCGATAGATACAGAATCAAAATGCACTTTGGTTCTTGTTGAACAGTGTTTGTAAAACCACATTTCTTTTCTCCTTCCAGTGTTTCTCCTGTCTAGTTCTGCACACTTCTATTTGGGATGTTGTTGCTAAAGATGCTGGACTGCTTGGCCACTCCTCCAATACAACTTGGAGAGAAAGTTCTACAGAGAGCTACTTTTCTCTTGTAATCATCCTCTCAGAGCTCATAGCCTGGGCTTATTCTACAAAGCTGAGACTTTTATCACCCACATCAATCCCAACTAGAAAAATCTAATCATGGGAGGCAGGCATGATCTGGTGCTTTCGGGGGAACAGAACGAATCCTGGATGCAAGTTCTGGCCATATGGGGGAGAGGAAGGCAAGGAAGGGAACTTAAGCCTTGTCACTGAAAAACTGTTGCATGAAGCACACATTTTGATGCCTGTGATTTCATGCAGGAAGAAGTTTAAGGAGAAATATAGCGAGGATTGAGAATTTTCTCAAGGAACAACATGAGGAGCACATGGGGATTCCTTGAAAACTAGGGTTGGGCAGTGATTCTAGGTCAGTGATGGTTGAGTCTTTTGGAAACTTTTGGAAACACTTTTGGGGACTGTGAGGTGCCTTCCCCCACCCCACCTCCAGACTTGGTGCCCGGATCCCCATCCCCTGCTTTGCCCTGCCCACACTGCAACAATGTGTCACATCCCTCTCCCCAGCATTGGACAGAGGGGCTTTGGGGGGGGATGAGGGCTCCCAGCTGGCTGGAGCCTGGGCAAGCCAACTCCTGTAGCCATAGGGACCTGCCCTTGCACCCAGCTGCGTTGGGGGCTGGCTGAGTGAGGGGGCTGCTGCCTGGCCGTGGGCTGAGCAGGTGGCGCAAGCCCAGAGGGTAGTCAACTCAGAGACCCTGCTCCCCGCACTCACCATTTGGGAGTGGGGCCAGCACCCAGCCAGCCCATGCCTGGAGAAAGCTACCTCCTGAGGCCAGGGACCTTCCCCTACACCCAGTCCCGCCTGCCTATTGGGCTGCCATTCCCATGGGGTGGGAGCAGGGGCCAGAGGGAGCCTGGTTACCTTTTGGTGGCTGAGGTCACCCTCCCACACTGCCACCTGGCAGGGAAGGACAGAAGAAAGTGGAGATCTTTTCAGGGCTGTGGGCGGCCTCTGCTCTACGGGAGGGGATACACCAACACCTTCCCCAAGCCAAGCAGCCCCGAAGCCCAGACAGAGGGGGGACAAAGGGAAGGTTTACCCTGAACTCAGAGGCAGGAAAGCAACTCTGCAGAGGAACCATCCTCCACACCCACATCCAAGGAGAGGTCTCTGGGTGCCGTCTTTGGCACACGAGCCATAGGTTCACCAGCAGGCTTCTAGCTGTTGCAAAGTAAAGGACTCCCCATTCTTTCTATTGCAACCATATCTCCTAGTACTTTTCTGGTGAGCTTTGACAAAACTGCAAGTTCCTCATGCATTTGAGACCTTCTTTTACCTCATTATCTACCTTCAAATCCTCTTCTCTGTGCCCTGGCTTGTTTCCTACTAAGAAGTAAGACTTCAAATATCTCCCTGGTAGTCACTGTTTATCAGCTGACAACTGTTCTATTTCCAGCACCCAGGAACACCCTTAACTATGTTTTACGTTTAATCCTTAGCGAATAAAGTACCTTCTCTTCTTTCTGCTGCTTGGCTTCCCAAAGTTCCTTTTGATAATTCGCAGCCAGGTTATCATCCACAGACGTTAAAAAGGCTTTGGGATTCTTGAGAGTTACAAGAGTCTCTTCTGCGATGCCCTTCTTAATGGCTTCATTGATGGCAATGACTGCAGCATGCACTGAACATGGGAGAGGAATACAAGGCATTTGTTTTTAAAGCCACAAAAGCTAATGAGAGACACATTGGGATGAAAAAAGCCGGCCTCCTTTTACCTTAAATGATTGTCCACATTAAACTAAAGAAGAATGACTTTGCATTCAATGTCTTGGGTGTGTGTGGGGGGCTGCGGAGGGGGGGGTGTCCATTTTTGAGCCCTTACCTTCTGTCTGAGACTCAATACTATGTATTAGTTGCCAGGCAGAAGAGCGGGAAGGCCTAGGTTATTGTGGCAAAGAGAATTGACCAGGGTCACACAGCTAGATCCTGTCCCCAGTCACCTTGGAACTCAGCACACCTCCTGTCTCCAAGCCTTTTCTGTCCACTGAGTCCCTTAGCTGCCCTGAAGCTGTTGGTCCAGAAGTCTACAAATATTGAGATTATGTGCTCAGCGTTACATAGCTGAAAACGATCTGAGGCCGTGGTCTATACACAATAGGCCATATGGCTTTCATGGCTGTTGCTTGTTAAGAACTACCATCATTACGACATTTCCCACTTTCCTACATCCTCTTGTTTCTTGGTTTGGCTGATGATGACTGTAAAAGGAATAATCTACATGCTCTCATGGGTTGCAAAGAGGAAATTAAAGCTCTGCCTATGTTAGCTGAGCTTCATCCTTGATAATTGACATAGAAACTGCTTCTCAGTTCCAGGATTCTTGTCGCTGAGGACAACAATTGAGAGGGACCTTAAAAACGAGTGAACCTCCAAGGATATTTAGGGAGGCTACAGGAAAGCAGAAGCGATAGAGTATTTGTGCAAGCCATTTCAAATCTTTTGGCCTGAGTTGGGGGTGGGGTGGAATTGCTTGACCAATAAGGGCCCTTTCCACTCTCAATCAGAGGCTGCCTTGATGCAGGGAAATGTTAGACGAGATTTCCACCCAAGGTCTTCTTGCCCAAATCCAACACTAGGCTCTCTACGCAACACAGGCAATTTGCCTGGCAGATTCCGCAAATTCCTGAGCAATGGAAGAATGGGAAAATAACCCTGTGGTGCCTAAAAGGGGCAACCTCGGGGTTCGGGAGGCTGGGCATGTTACAAAAGAACAAAAACAAGACAACCCATGACGAAGCCGTACAATATTGGGCTCTCCATCTTTTTCAACATCAAGGTTTAGGAAAAAAAGATGCTCAAATTCCGTTTCAGTCCTGTCTCACAGAAAACTGTCAATCAGCACTAACCCTGACCAGGCAGGGCTACAAGACCCTGACCATATCAGAGATGAGTGATCCTTGATGAAAAGATGAAGATGGTGTCTCAGGCAACCTGCCCATCAAAAGAGGCCAAAAAGATTTGGAGCAGCTACAGCTGACAAGGTGACACATAGCATTGCAAGAGAGCAGGGCACATGTCAAAGCTCGAGAAGAGCCCAAAGCCTTGAACATCGACGCACATGGACGTCCGCCAACAAAACTACGTCGAAATCATGAGACGAGAAGAGGAAAAGGATGCCTCACAACCTCTGAGACTTGAGAGAAATGATGATGAGTGGCTGCTGACAAGTCAAAGAAGGGTAAACCAGGGCAGGGATGATTTCATTACAAAGATGAGAGGTGGGAAAGGCAAATATAACAACATAAACCTGGAAATATCCCACAGAGGACCTGAGAGCTGCAAAGTCCTGCAAAACCCTCCCAAAACAGATTAAGAAATTGAGGCCCATGGAGAACAAATCATTTTTCCAACAGTCCCAAAGGCCTTAGTGGTATAGCTGGGACCAGAAATGCAGACTCCTGATTTTGATCCATTTTGATCCTCGCAGGAATCTAAGGTTACTGACTCAAGGAAAGGGAACAAGAATACATTCTGCCCCTACTAGGTGACACGCACAGTGCTGCTCGGTGCTGCATAAATATCATCTCCCTTTCATCCTGACCACAACCCTGAGAGGTAGCTACTATTATTTCCCCAATATTGGCGTGGAGGAACCTCGGCCAGAGGCTCAATCATTGGCCCAGGGGCATATCACGAGGCAGTAGCTGAGACATGACTTGAACTCCAGCCTTCCTCACTATGCAGTCAGCACTTTAGGCACTGAGCCACACATCAGATATTTCCTCATTATTCCAGAATGTTCCTCGGCCGAGGAAGACTTTAGTCCAATATCCCGCATCCTTTACATTTCTTTCATCATCTGTGATCAAAATGATGAACAGAGCGCCACGGCCAAGAGGATGAAGTTATAGTCATTGCCATGAAAAAGTCACCTTTCGATATCATCTAGAGGGGAAGGTCAGTGGCTGTGGATAAGAGTGAGGAACCTGGACTTGAGAAGCCCTGGATTCAGATCCGGCATCACATACTTTCCTACCTTTTCCTAACCTTGCGAAAGTCATGGAACTCCACTTGCCTAGCCCTTACCGCTCTGCTGCCTGGCAACCAATATTTGTATTGATTCACTTTCCATGAACTAAGACAAAAATCATGCAATAAGACACATTAGGACAAGTTCCCCACACCCCAAATAGGACTGGAGTTAAAAATTGAGGAAACCATTGGCTAAAGGTCAAGCCTCGAATTATCCAGAAGACCGACATTCGCAAGCATTCTGCAAAACCAAACTGACTGCACTTACTTTCTTCTCCTTGAATTTCAGCTTCTTGAATTTCCTCATTGACCCTATCGATTTGATTCTGCATTTCATCCCTCCTCAGGTTATCCTGTCCTTGAGATGAGGCTTCTCTTTTGATGGACATGAGCCTGCTAGCGTACCTGGGGAAGACAAAAGTCACCAAACATCCATTATCTTTAAATGTCCCTTTCAGTTGACGAAACACGACAGATACTGGGAGAGCGACCTATGGGAAGAGTAGGAGAACAGGCAGGCAGCAGGGTTTGTCGCCCTTCCGTGACATTTACCCGAGAAGCATGTGTAAAACGATGACGTTGCAAAGGGAAAAGCCCTGTGGGGACTCGAGTGTCTAGAGGACGCCATGGCCACCCCAAAGAGCCTCTGACCACAAGGAACCCGCACCTCCGTAGGACTTACACAGGGATGGACAGCTATTTACAGCACACAGAAAATGACTTCCAGGTGGGGGCATGCCCACAAAGGGAAGGCTCAGGGAAGGGACGTCTCGCGTAGCTGTCCTGCCCTGACAGAACTAAAGTCTCTGTAAATCGTAGCGCCCACTTGCCCAGCCCTTCTTGTTCTTCTGTCTTAGAAACGACAGGAGGAGAGGGATTAACAACATGGAAAAGAAGAAACAAAAGGCATTGCTGTTGTCCAAGTGAGAGCTGAAGAACGGCCCCACTTGCCTGGGAGTCATTTCGATGGCCTGCAGATCTAAGAGATTCTGGGCATGCAGAATGCACCAGAGTTGACAAGAGAAAAGCAGTTTCTCTCTGACCTTGTGGACCTGGCTAATCCCACTGTGAGAGTGTCAAGGCCAGAAGGGGCAAAGTGGTCTCAGGTCGGAAAGGATTATCTCCATCGCAGTCACAGAGCCATGGTTTTCTACACACAGTTGGTTTCCTTATTCTTCTGACTGTGGAATTTGGAGTCAGAAGAGCTGGATGAAAATCCTGACTCTAGGTGGCTTGGGGTATTGAGAGTCAGGCTGAGAGACGGGAGGTCTTCGATTCAAGGAGGACCCCAGACACTTCCTAGCTGCCTAACCATGGAGAAGTCACTTCGCCTGCCTTCTCTAGCCCTTACTGCTCTTTGGCCTCAGAACCAAAGCCTAAGACAGATGCCAAGATTTAAAGCAAAGGGTAATTTTGGTTTCCTTTCGTTTTTCATCCTTAATCGGCCATCTACTACAAATGGGATCACAGGCGAAGCCAACAAACCTATCTAAGCCTCAGCTTCCTTCTCTGGTGCAGAGGTGGCTGGGGTAGGGAACCGCTAACAAATCTGTCCTCTGGAGAACTTTTGCTCACCTTCAGGGTGGGCGATGAGGGGATGGGGGGTAAGGTGGGGCATTTTATAACTGTTAACACTGGGAGAGGACCAGCAATATCTCCCCTCGGGGGGGGCACCAACACAAATGAGGACAATCCCGTAGAGCCTGACTAAAAAGTATCCTGGCCTTGCCCTCTTCCACATGCAGGTATGTTTCTTTCTCAAACTTTTCACTTTGGTTTAGAACATCCATCCATCCTGCACTAATGGCTCCAGTGTCTTTGCTGTCCAGGAGTGAGTTCTGGCAGCATCAAATGAAAGGAACAGCAGCTGAACATGGGCACGTGCCAGCTAGGACCCTGTTCAGGGCTGTCCCAAGGAAATAGCAAAAGGAAGCCCCCTCTTCTCAATGTCTGCTTTGCCCCCTATTAGAGCAGGTAATGGGACAGATGGTTGGAGATAATGCAGGATGCCTGACAGTGATCAGATCTACCAGTGCAGAGAGGCTCCTTAAACACTGAGAGCTCAACATGGTCTGGCTCACGCAGGCCACAGAGGACTCAAAAGCAGGTCCTGCTGACTTCTTCCTGAGCTTGTCACAGGACCTCTCTTACTGGACAGAAAGCCCAAGGTAGCCACTCTACCTGAAAGCATGGCAAAGGTGTAGGTTACGGTGGCAGCTTCCCTCATATCCCCCACAGTTGAAAGGAACAAGTCCACCTTTTCGGAAAAGCAAATACAACCAAGACAACGTCCACGAGCACTCTTAGCTCTTCATGACCACTTAGAATATGGCCGATCAGGAAACCAAAAACATTTCCAAAGGGCTTTGACAGGAAGGACTCCATCCTTGAGATTACAGGTCCCTGGAGCCAATGATTCCAGAATGTCACCGGTACCACTGACAAAGAGCTGAAAGGAATGAGGGATCCCTTACCGTTCCAAGTGTGCTTCATCCAGGTTATTGAAGTCAATTGAGGGATTTCTGAGACGATCCTGGGTCAACTCAAGATCCTCGGTTTCCAACACCTGGTTAAGCAGAGCAACGGCTGACACCTTCTCTACTGTCGTGGACAGCTCCTCGGGGGCCAAGTAGTTCTGGAGCAAAACATATGTCCTTCAGGAGAATTGTCACGGCATTATACAAAGTATCAATTCTTAAAATCCCCACGAAACACAAAAACGAAAAACCTGCTTGAAACACCTTGCTGCCAAAGGTGCCATGGTCACAATTGAAGAAAAGGAAGTCAATAGGGAGGTGGATGAGAAGAAGAACAAGGATGCATAAGAAGGAATGCCAGTGTAGTCCCTAATATTGCCAACAGCTGATAATTCGACAAGCTGACTATCAGGGCCACACGGGATGATAAGCTGGCAAGTAGCTGTGCTATTACTCCCGACAGAGTGCTTGCAGAAAGAGAAAGGCTTTTTCTTCAACCCTTACCTTCTCTTGTGACACCGATAGGTTCCAAGGTAAAAGAATGCGAAGGCCTAGGCGACGGGGCTTCGGGACCTTCAGTAAGGTCACAGAGCCCTAACGTTTCAGGGTATCGCCCCGGGCCGGTGTTCCTCCGGCTTGCCTCACTGACTGTTCCATCTCAGTCTGTTTGGTCAATCCCTTCCCTTCTGTCTTGGAATCAATGCTCAGGAGAGCTTCCAAGGCAGAAAAGTGGTAAGTAAGGGCTGGGCCATTGGCGTGAAGCTCGCGATCAGCCAGCTACCAAAGGCAACCAGGCCACACGGGAACCGAAGGCTGCAGGACCCCCGGTCCAATGCTCCCTCCACGGGACCAGCCGTCATGGCAGTCCCGACGACGCAGTGCCTATGCTTTCTGGGGAATCACTACTTTAAGTGAAGGGCAACTAGATCCTATGGATGGCCGCAAAGTCCCAGCAGCTTTCTTCCCCTTCTGCCATGATCTCAGAGCAACACCTCATTTTCAAGTGGATTCTGCCCTTCCCAAGCAATGCTCCAGCCTCTGAGTCACTCATGCAGCCACAGACCTCCTGCACTTACCAAAGAGCTCTGTTCCTGAAGGTTGAACAGTTCATCCTGATACAGAACAGCAGCAAAGGGATGAACGGTCGGGAGCTGGGCCTCAGGTTTCATGAGTGCCATCACGGTGTTACTGGGATGACCTTCCCGAATCACAGCATTGATCTCATCGACAGCAGCGAGCCCTGGAGGACAAGGAGGCAGTCAGATGGCAGTCCGAATCACACTTTATGTACTTGCTGGTGTTTCCCCTTGAATCGCTCAGGGATTGGGGGTTTAACGATCACTACTCTTCCGGGCAGCACCAGCCTAGCCAATCACCACTTACCCTGACCACGGAGAGGTCTACAATACCTAGACCACATCAGAGATGAATGATCCTTGATGGAAAGGGGCAGATGGCATGTCTCAGCCTTCCGGCACAACAAAAGGGGCCAAATAGTTGCGGAGCAGCTACAGTGGACAAGGTCACAGATTTCATCCCATGGGAGTTGGGGAGGTTTCAAACCATGAGAAGCCCCCCGAGCCTCATCAATGGACTCGCACGAAAGTCCTCCACAAAAACAATGTCAAAAGCAGAAGGCAGAAAGAGGAAAAGGATGCCACACAACTTCAGGGGACTTGAGGGAACAAAAGTCTATCACCTCGCACTTCCTTCACAAAATGACATCACTTACTGTTGACTTCGTTGATGATCCCTTGGATTTCAACTTGGGTCAGGAGCTCCTCCCTTGCATCTCTTTCCTCCTCAGAAAGGATATACTGAAAAAACAACAACTTCAATGGTTGCAGCCCAAAAGCAAACAGGCTTTCAAGAGTTCAGTTCTTCAGGGAATACCTTTCCCAATGGGCCACCGATTCTCACGTCCAACATGGGCTCGATAGATACAGAATCAAAATGCACTTTGGTTCTTGTTGAACAGTGTTTGTAAAACCACATTTCTTTTCTCCTTCCATTGTTTCTCCTGTCTAGTTCTGCACGCTTCTATTTGGGATGTTGTTGCTAAAGATGCTGGACTGCTTGGCCACTCCTCCAATACAACTTGGAGAGAAAGTTCTACAGAGAGCTACTTTTCTCTTGTAATCATCCTCTCAGAGCTCATAGCCTGGGCTTATTCTACAAAGCTGAGACTTTTATCACCCACATCAATCCCAACTAGAAAAATCTAATCATGGGAGGCAGGCATGATCTGGTGCTTTCGGGGGAACAGAACGAATCCTGGATGCAAGTTCTGGCCATATGGGGGAGAGGAAGGCAAGGAAGGGAACTTAAGCCTTGTCACTGAAAAACTGTTGCATGAAGCACACATTTTGATGCCTGTGATTTCATGCAGGAAGAAGTTTAAGGAGAAATATAGCGAGGATTGAGAATTTTCTCAAGGAACAACATGAGGAGCACATGGGGATTCCTTGAAAACTAGGGTTGGGCAGTGATTCTAGGTCAGTGATGGTTGAGTCTTTTGGAAACTTTTGGAAACACTTTTGGGGACTGTGAGGTGCCTTCCCCCACCCCACCTCCAGACTTGGTGCCCGGATCCCCATCCCCTGCTTTGCCCTGCCCACACTGCAACAATGTGTCACATCCCTCTCCCCAGCATTAGACAGAGGGGCTTTGGGGGGGGATGAGGGCTCCCAGCTGGCTGGAGCCTGGGCAAGCCAACTCCTGTAGCCATAGGGACCTGCCCTTGCACCCAGCTGCGTTGGGGGCTGGCTGAGTGAGGGGGCTGCTGCCTGGCCGTGGGCTGAGCAGGTGGCGCAAGCCCAGAGGGTAGTCAACTCAGAGACCCTGCTCCCCGCACTCACCATTTGGGAGTGGGGCCAGCACCCAGCCAGCCCATGCCTGGAGAAAGCTACCTCCTGAGGCCAGGGACCTTCCCCTACACCCAGTCCCGCCTGCCTATTGGGCTGCCATTCCCATGGGGTGGGAGCAGGGGCCAGAGGGAGCCTGGTTACCTTTTGGTGGCTGAGGTCACCCTCCCACACTGCCACCTGGCAGGGAAGGACAGAAGAAAGTGGAGATCTTTTCAGGTCTGTGGGCGGCCTCTGCTCTACGGGAGGGGATACACCAACACCTTCCCCAAGCCAAGCAGCCCCGAAGCCCAGACAGAGGGGGGACAAAGGGAAGGTTTACCCTGAACTCAGAGGCAGGAAAGCAACTCTGCAGAGGAACCATCCTCCACACCCACATCCAAGGAGAGGTCTCTGGGTGCCGTCTTTGGCACACGAGCCATAGGTTCACCAGCAGGCTTCTAGCTGTTGCAAAGTAAAGGACTCCCCATTCTTTCTATTGCAACCATATCTCCTAGTACTTTTCTGGTGAGCTTTGACAAAACTGCAAGTTCCTCATGCATTTGAGACCTTCTTTTACCTCATTATCTACCTTCAAATCCTCTTCTCTGTGCCCTGGCTTGTTTCCTACTAAGAAGTAAGACTTCAAATATCTCCCTGGTAGTCACTGTTTATCAGCTGACAACTGTTCTATTTCCAGCACCCAGGAACACCCTTAACTATGTTTTACGTTTAATCCTTAGCGAATAAAGTACCTTCTCTTCTTTCTGCTGCTTGGCTTCCCAAAGTTCCTTTTGATAATTCGCAGCCAGGTTATCATCCACAGACGTTAAAAAGGCTTTGGGATTCTTGAGAGTTACAAGAGTCTCTTCTGCGATGCCCTTCTTAATGGCTTCATTGATGGCAATGACTGCAGCATGCACTGAACATGGGAGAGGAATACAAGGCATTTGTTTTTAAAGCCACAAAAGCTAATGAGAGACACATTGGGATGAAAAAAGCCGGCCTCCTTTTACCTTAAATGATTGTCCACATTAAACTAAAGAAGAATGACTTTGCATTCAATGTCTTGGGTGTGTGTGGGGGGCTGCGGAGGGGGGGGGTGTCCATTTTTGAGCCCTTACCTTCTGTCTGAGACTCAATACTATGTATTAGTTGCCAGGCAGAAGAGCGGGAAGGCCTAGGTTATTGTGGCAAAGAGAATTGACCAGGGTCACACAGCTAGATCCTGTCCCCAGTCACCTTGGAACTCAGCACACCTCCTGTCTCCAAGCCTTTTCTGTCCACTGAGTCCCTTAGCTGCCCTGAAGCTGTTGGTCCAGAAGTCTACAAATATTGAGATTATGTGCTCAGCGTTACATAGCTGAAAACGATCTGAGGCCGTGGTCTATACACAATAGGCCATATGGCTTTCATGGCTGTTGCTTGTTAAGAACTACCATCATTACGACATTTCCCACTTTCCTACATCCTCTTGTTTTCTTGGTTTGGCTGATGATGACTGTAAAAGAAATAATCTACATGCTCTCATGGGTTGCAAAGAGGAAATTAAAGCTCTGCCTATGTTAGCTGAGCTTCATCCTTGATAATTGACATAGAAACTGCTTCTCAGTTCCAGGATTCTTGTCGCTGAGGACAACAATTGAGAGGGACCTTAAAAACGAGTGAACCTCCAAGGATATTTAGGGAGGCTACAGGAAAGCAGAAGCGATAGAGTATTTGTGCAAGCCATTTCAAATCTTTTGGCCTGAGTTGGGGGTGGGGTGGAATTGCTTGACCAATAAGGGCCCTTTCCACTCTCAATCAGAGGCTGCCTTGATGCAGGGAAATGTTAGACGAGATTTCCACCCAAGGTCTTCTTGCCCAAATCCAACACTAGGCTCTCTACGCAACACAGGCAATTTGCCTGGCAGATTCCGCAAATTCCTGAGCAATGGAAGAATGGGAAAATAACCCTGTGGTGCCTAAAAGGGGCAACCTCGGGGTTCGGGAGGCTGGGCATGTTACAAAAGAACAAAAACAAGACAACCCATGACGAAGCCGTACAATATTGGGCTCTCCATCTTTTTCAACATCAAGGTTTAGGAAAAAAAGATGCTCAAATTCCGTTTCAGTCCTGTCTCACAGAAAACTGTCAATCAGCACTAACCCTGACCAGGCAGGGCTACAAGACCCTGACCATATCAGAGATGAGTGATCCTTGATGAAAAGATGAAGATGGTGTCTCAGGCAACCTGCCCATCAAAAGGGGCCAAAAAGATTTGGAGCAGCTACAGCTGACAAGGTGACACATAGCATTGCAAGAGAGCAGGGCACATGTCAAAGCTCGAGAAGAGCCCAAAGCCTTGAACATCGACGCACATGGACGTCCGCCAACAAAACTACGTCGAAATCATGAGACGAGAAGAGGAAAAGGATGCCTCACAACCTCTGAGACTTGAGAGAAATGATGATGAGTGGCTGCTGACAAGTCAAAGAAGGGTAAACCAGGGCAGGGATGATTTCATTACAAAGATGAGAGGTGGGAAAGGCAAATATAACAACATAAACCTGGAAATATCCCACAGAGGACCTGAGAGCTGCAAAGTCCTGCAAAACCCTCCCAAAACAGATTAAGAAATTGAGGCCCATGGAGAACAAATCATTTTTCCAACAGTCCCAAAGGCCTTAGTGGTATAGCTGGGACCAGAAATGCAGACTCCTGATTTTGATCCATTTTGATCCTCGCAGGAATCTAAGGTTACTGACTCAAGGAAAGGGAACAAGAATACATTCTGCCCCTACTAGGTGACACGCACAGTGCTGCTCGGTGCTGCATAAATATCATCTCCCTTTCATCCTGACCACAACCCTGAGAGGTAGCTACTATTATTTCCCCAATATTGGCGTGGAGGAACCTCGGCCAGAGGCTCAATCATTGGCCCAGGGGCATATCACGAGGCAGTAGCTGAGACATGACTTGAACTCCAGCCTTCCTCACTATGCAGTCAGCACTTTAGGCACTGAGCCACACATCAGATATTTCCTCATTATTCCAGAATGTTCCTCGGCCGAGGAAGACTTTAGTCCAATATCCCGCATCCTTTACATTTCTTTCATCATCTGTGATCAAAATGATGAACAGAGCGCCACGGCCAAGAGGATGAAGTTATAGTCATTGCCATGAAAAAGTCACCTTTCGATATCATCTAGAGGGGAAGGTCAGTGGCTGTGGATAAGAGTGAGGAACCTGGACTTGAGAAGCCCTGGATTCAGATCCGGCATCACATACTTTCCTACCTTTTCCTAACCTTGCGAAAGTCATGGAACTCCACTTGCCTAGCCCTTACCGCTCTGCTGCCTGGCAACCAATATTTGTATTGATTCACTTTCCATGAACTAAGACAAAAATCATGTAATAAGACACATTAGGACAAGTTCCCCGCACCCCCAAATAGGACTGGAGTTAAAAATTGAGGAAACCATTGGCTAAAGGTCAAGCCTCGAATTATCCAGAAGATCGACATTCGCAAGCATTCTGCAAAACCAAACTGACTGCACTTACTTTCTTCTGCTTGAATTTCAGCTTCTTGAATTTCCTCATTGACCCTATCGATTTGATTCTGCATTTCATCCCTCCTCAGGTTATCCTGTCCTTGAGATGAGGCTTCTCTTTTGATGGACATGAGCCTGCTAGCGTACCTGGGGAAGACAAAAGTCACCAAACATCCATTATCTTTAAATGTCCCTTTCAGTTGACGAAACACGACAGATACTGGGAGAGCGACCTATGGGAAGAGTAGGAGAACAGGCAGGCAGCAGGGTTTGTCGCCCTTCCGTGACATTCACCTGAGAAGCATGTGTAAAACGATGACGTTACAAATGGAAAAGCCCTGTGGGGACTCGAGTGTCTAGATGACGCCATGGCCACCCCAAAGAGCCTCTGACCACAAGGAACCCGCACCTCCGTAGGACTTACACAGGGATGGACAGCTATTTACAGCACACAGAAAATGACTTCCAGGTGGGGGCATGCCCACAAAGGGAAGGCTCAGGGAAGGGACGTCTCGCGTAGCTGTCCTGCCCTGACAGAACTAAAGTCTCTGTAAATCGTAGCGCCCACTTGCCCAGCCCTTCTTGTTCTTCTGTCTTAGAAACAACAGGAGGAGAGGGATTAACAACATGGAAAAGAAGAAACAAAAGGCATTGCTGTTGTCCAAGTGAGAGCTGAAGAACGGCCCCACTTGCCTGGGAGTCATTTCGATGGCCTGCAGATCTAAGAGATTCTGGGCATGCAGAATGCACCAGAGTTGACAAGAGAAAAGCAGTTTCTCTCTGACCTTGTGGACCTGGCTAATCCCACTCTGAGAGTGTCAAGGCCAGAAGGGGCAAAGTGGTCTCAGGTCGGAAAGGATTATCTCCATCGCAGTCACAGAGCCATGGTTTTCTACACACAGTTGGTTTCCTTATTCTTCTGACTGTGGAATTTGGAGTCAGAAGAGCTGGATGAAAATCCTGACTCTAGGTGGCTTGGGGTATTGAGAGTCAGGCTGAGAGAGGGGAGGTCTTTGATTCAAGGAGGACCCCAGACACTTCCTAGCTGCCTAACCATGGAGAAGTCACTTCGCCTGCCTTCTCTAGCCCTTACTGCTCTTTGGCCTCAGAACCAAAGCCTAAGACAGATCCCAAGATTTAAAGCAAAGGGTAATTTTGGTTTCCTTTCGTTTTTCATCCTTAATCGGCCATCTACTACCAATGGGATCACAGGCGAAGCCAACAAACCTATCTAAGCCTCAGCTTCCTTCTCTGGTGCAGAGGTGGCTGGGGTAGGGAACCGCTAACAAATCTGTCCTCTGGAGAACTTTTGCTCACCTTCAGGGTGGGCGGTGAGGGGATGGGGGGTAAGGTGGGGCATTTTATAACTGTTAACACTGGGAGAGGACCAGCAATATCTCCCCTCGGGGGGGTCACCAACACAAATGAGGACAATCCCATAGAGCCTGACTAAAAAGTATCCTGGCCTTGCCCTCTTCCACATGCAGGTATGTTTCTTTCTCAAACTTTTCACTTTGGTTTAGAACATCCATCCATCCTGCACTAATGGCTCCAGTGTCTTTGCTGTCCAGGAGTGAGTTCTGGCAGCATCAAATGAAAGGAACAGCAGCTGAACATGGGCACGTGCCAGCTAGGACCCTGTTCAGGGCTGTCCCAAGGAAATAGCAAAAGGAAGCCCCCTCTTCTCAATGTCTGCTTTGCCCCCTATTAGAGTAGGTGATGGGACAGATGGTTGGAGATAATGCAGGATGCCTGACAGTGATCAGATCTACCAGTGCAGAGAGGCTCCTTAAACACTGAGAGCTCAACATGGTCTGGCTCATGCAGGCCACAGAGGACTCAAAAGCAGGTCCTGCTGACTTCTTCCTGAGCTTGTCACCGGACCTTTCTTACTGAAAAAAAAAGCCCAAGGTAGCCACTCTACCTGAAAGCATGGCAAACGTGTAGGTTACGGTGGCAGCTTCCCTTATATCCCCCACAGTTGAAAGGAAGAAGTCCACCTTTTCGGAAAAAGCAAATACAACCAAGACAACGTCCACGAGCACTCTTAGCTCTTCATGACCACTTAGAATATGGCCGATCAGGAAACCAAAAACATTTCCAAAGGGCTTTGACAGGAAGGACTCCATCCTTGAGATTACAGGTCCCTGGAGCCAATGATTCCAGAATCTCACCGGTACCACTGACAAAGAGCTGAAAGGAATGAGGGATCCCTTACCGTTCCAAGTGTGCTTCATCCAGGTTATTGAAGTCAATTGAGGGATTTCTGAGACGATCCTGGGTCAACTCAAGATCCTCGGTTTCCAACGCCTGGTTAAGCAGAGCAATGGCTGACACCTTCTCTACTGTCGTGGACAGCTCCTCGGGGGCCAAGTAGTTCTGGAGCAAAACATATGTCCTTCAGGAGAATTGTCACGGCATTATACAAAGTATCAATTCTTAAAATCCCCACGAAACACAAAAACGAAAAACCTGCTTGAAACACCTTGCTGCCAAAGGTGCCATGGTCACAGTTGAAGAAAAGGAAGTCAATAGGTAGGTGGATGAGAAGAAGAACAAGGATGCATAAGAAGGAATGCCAGTGTAGTCCCTAATATTGCCAACAGCTGATAATTCGACAAGCTGACTATCAGGGCCACACGGGATGATAAGCTGGCAAGTAGCTGTGCTATTACTCCCGACAGAGTGCTTGCAGAAAGAGAAAGGCTTTTTCTTCAACCCTTACCTTCTCTTGTGACACCGATAGAGTGCTTAGGTTCCAAGGTAAAAGAATGCGAAGGCCTAGGCGACGGGGCTTCGGGACCTTCAGTAAGGTCACAGGGCCCTAACGTTTCAGGGTATCGCCCCGGGCCGGTGTTCCTCCTGCTTGCCTCACTGACTGTTCCATCTCAGTCTGTTTGGTCAATCCCTTCCCTTCTGTCTTGGAATCAATGCTCAGGAGAGCTTCCAAGGCAGAAAAGGGGTAAGTAAGGGCTAGGCCATTGGTGTGAAGCTCGCGATCAGCCAGCTACCAAAGGCAACCAGGCCACACGGGAACCGAAGTCTGCAGGACCCCCGGTCCAATGCTCCCTCCACGGGACCAGCCGTCATGGCAGTCCCGACGACGCAGTGCCTATGCTTTCTGGGGAATCACTACTTTAAGTGAAGGGCAACTAGATCCTATGGATGGCCGCAAAGTCCCAGCAGCTTTCTTCCCCTTCTGCCATGATCTCAGAGCAACACCTCATTTTCAAGTGGATTCTGCCCTTCCCAAGCAATGCTCCAGCCCCCGAGTCACTCATGCAGCCACAGACCTCCTGCACTTACCAAAGAGCTCTGTTCCTGAAGGTTGAACAGTTCATCCTGATACAGAACAGCAGCAAAGGGATGAACGGTCGGGAGCTGGGCCTCAGGTTTCATGAGTGCCATCACGGTGTTACTGGGAATACCTTCCCGAATCACAGCATTGATCTCATCGACAGCAGCGAGCCCTGGAGGACAAGGAGGCAGTCAGATGGCAGTCAGAATCACACTTTATGTACTTGCTGGTGTTTCCCCTTGAATCGCTCAGGGATTGGGGGTTTAACGATCACTACTCTTCCGGGCAGCACCAGCCTAGCCAATCACCACTTACCCTGACCACGGAGAGGTCTACAATACCTAGACCACATCAGAGATGAATGATCCTTGATGGAAAGGGGCAGATGGCGTGTCTCAGCCTTCCGGCACAACAAAAGGGGCCAAATAGTTGCGGAGCAGCTACAGTGGACAAGGTCACAGATTTCATCCCATGGGAGTTGGGGAGGTTTCAAACCATGAGAAGCCCCCGAGCCTCATGAATGGACTCGCACGAAAGTCCTCCACAAAAACAATGTCAAAAGCAGAAGGCAGAAAGAGGAAAAGGATGCCACACAACTTCAGGGGACTTGAGGGAACAAAAGTCTATCACCTCGCACTTCCTTCACAAAATGACATCACTTACTGTTGATTTTGTTGATGCTCCCTTGGATTTCAACTTGGGTCAGGAGCTCCTCCCTTGCATCTCTTTCCTCCTCAGAAAGGATATACTGAAAAAAACAACAACTTCAATGGTTGCAGCCCCAAAACAAACAGGCTTTCAAGAGTTCAGTCCTTCAGGGAATACCTTTCCCAAAGGGCCACCGATTCTCACGTCCAACATGGGCTCGACAGATACAGAATCAAAATGCATTTTGGTTCTTGTTGAACAGTGTTTGTAAAACCACATTTCTTTTCTCCTTCCATTGTTTCTCCTGTCTAGTTCTGCACGCTTCTATTTGGGATGTTGTTGCTAAAGATGCTGGACTGCTTGGCCACTCCTCCAATACAACTTGGAGAGACAGTTCTACAGAGAGCTACTTTTCTCTTGTAATCATCCTCTCAGAGCTCATAGCCTGGGCTTATTCTACAAAGCTGAGACTTTTATCACCCACATCAATCCCAACTAGAAAAATCTAATCATGGGAGGCAGGCATGATCTGGTGCTTTCGGGGGAACAGAACGAATCCTGGATGCAAGTTCTGGCCATATGGGGGAGAGGAAGGCAAGGAAGGGAACTTAAGCCTTGTCACTGAAAAACTGTTGCATGAAGCACACATTTTGATGCCTGTGATTTCATGCAGGAAGAAGTTTAAGGAGAAATATAGCGAGGATTGAGAATTTTCTCAAGGAACAACATGAGGAGCACATGGGGATTCCTTGAAAACTAGGGTTGGGCAGTGATTCTAGGTCAGTGATGGTTGAGTCTTTTGGAAACTTTTGGAAACACTTTTGGGGACTGTGAGGTGCCTTCCCCCACCCCACCTCCAGACTTGGTGCCCGGATCCCCATCCCCTGCTTTGCCCTGCCCACACTGCAACAATGTGTCACATCCCTCTCCCCAGCATTGGACAGAGGGGCTTTGGGGGGGGATGAGGGCTCCCAGCTGGCTGGAGCCTGGGCAAGCCAACTCCTGTAGCCATAGGGACCTGCCCTTGCACCCAGCTGCGTTGGGGGCTGGCTGAGTGAGGGGGCTGCTGCCTGGCCGTGGGCTGAGCAGGTGGCGCAAGCCCAGAGGGTAGTCAACTCAGAGACCCTGCTCCCCGCACTCACCATTTGGGAGTGGGGCCAGCACCCAGCCAGCCCATGCCTGGAGAAAGCTACCTCCTGAGGCCAGGGACCTTCCCCTACACCCAGTCCCGCCTGCCTATTGGGCTGCCATTCCCATGGGGTGGGAGCAGGGGCCAGAGGGAGCCTGGTTACCTTTTGGTGGCTGAGGTCACCCTCCCACACTGCCACCTGGCAGGGAAGGACAGAAGAAAGTGGAGATCTTTTCAGGGCTGTGGGCGGCCTCTGCTCTACGGGAGGGGATACACCAACACCTTCCCCAAGCCAAGCAGCCCCGAAGCCCAGACAGAGGGGGGACAAAGGGAAGGTTTACCCTGAACTCAGAGGCAGGAAAGCAACTCTGCAGAGGAACCATCCTCCACACCCACATCCAAGGAGAGGTCTCTGGGTGCCGTCTTTGGCACACGAGCCATAGGTTCACCAGCAGGCTTCTAGCTGTTGCAAAGTAAAGGACTCCCCATTCTTTCTATTGCAACCATATCTCCTAGTACTTTTCTGGTGAGCTTTGACAAAACTGCAAGTTCCTCATGCATTTGGGGGGGGTTGAATTCAAAGTCTTTTACCTCATTGTGTACTTTCAAATTCTTTGATCTGTGCTCTGGCTTGTTTCTTATTAAGAAGTAAGACTTCAAATATCTCCCTGGTAGTCACTGTTTATCAGCTAAAAACTTTGTTATATTTCCAATACTGAAGAACACCGTTAACTATATTTTACTTTTACTCATTATCTAATGAAGTACCTTCTCTTCTTTTCTCTGCTTGGCTTCCCAAAGTTCCTTTTGATAATTCGCAGCCAGGTTATCATCCACAGACGTTAAAGCAGCTTTGGGATTCTTTAGAGTTAGAAGAGTCTCTTCTGTGATGCCCTTCTTAATGGCTTCATTAATTGCAATGACTGCAGCATGCACTAAACCTGGGAGAGGAATAGAAGGCATTTGTTTTTAAAGCCACAAAAGGCAATGAGAGAAACATTGTGATGAAAAAAAGCCGGCATCCTTTTACCTTAAATGATTTCCCACATTAAACTAAAGGAGAATGACTTTGCATTCAATGTCTTGTGTGTGTGTGTGTGTGTGTGTGTTTTCAAGCTCTTATTTTCTTTTTTTTTTTTTTTAATATATTTTATTTGGTCATTTCCAAGCATTATTCGTTAAAGACATAGATCATTTTCTTTTCCTCCCCCCCACCCCCCATAGCCGACGCGTAAGTCCACTGGGCATTAGATGTTTTCTTGATTTGAACCCATTGCTTTGTTGATAGTATTTGCATTAGAGTGTTCATTTAAAGTCTATCCTCTGTCATGTCCCCTCAACCTCTGTATTCAGGCAGTTGCTTTTTCTCGGTGTTTCCACTCCCATAGTTTATCCTTTGCTTATGAATGGTGTTTTTTTTTCTCCTGGATCCCTGAAAGTTGTTCAGGGACATTACACCGCCCCTAATGGAGAAGTCCATTACGTTCGATTATACCACAGTGTATTAGTCTCTGTGTACAATGTTCTCCTGGTTCTGCTCCTCTCGCTCTGCATCACTTCCTGGAGGTTGTTCCAGTCTCCATGGAACTTCTCCACTTTATTATTCCTTTGAGCACAATAGTATTCCATCACCAACATATACCACAGTTTGTTCAGCCATTCCCCAATTGATGGGCATCCCCTCGTTTTCCAGTTTTGGGCCACCACAAAGAGTGCAGCTATGAATATTTTTGTACAAGTCTTTGTGTCCATTATCTCTTTGGGGTACAGACCCAGCAGTGCTATGGCTGGGTCAAAGGGTAGATATTCTTTTGTCGCCCTTTGGGCATAGTTCCAAATCAAGCTCTTATTTTCTACTTTAGATTTGATACTAGGTATTAGTTGCAAGGCAGAAGAGCAGTGAGTGCTAGGCAATTGTGGCAAAATGACTTGACCAGGCTCACACAGCTATGTCTCAGATCACATTTGAACTCAGCGCCTTTTCTCTGCAAGTCTTTATTATCTTCTGAGACACTTGGCTGTCCTTAACAATTTTTATTGGTGAAGAGGTTTTCAAATATAGCAACTATGTGATCAGCGTTACATAACTGAAAACTATCTGAGGCAAAAATAAACCAAAGTTTTCTGGACTGGAAACCCAGTGGTCTACGGACAATATGCCACATGGCTTTTAAAACTTTTTGTTTTTAAGAAGTGCAATAATTACAACATTTCACACTTTCCTATATCCTCTTGTTTTCTTGGGTCAGGTGATGATGAATGTAAGATATACTGAGCAGTAAAAGAATAATTTTACAATCTTATTATCCTAAAAAAAGGAAATTAAGGCTCTGCCTACTTTAACTGAGCTTAATACATGATAATTTACATAGAAACTACTTCTCAATTGCAGGATTCTTTTAGTTGAGGACAACAATTGAGAGGGAACTTAAAAATGATTGATCCTCCAAGGATATTTAGGGAGGCTACAGGAAGAAAAAAAAAGGTATAAAAGCCACATTATTTCAGAGTTGGGGGTGGGGTGGATTTTCAGCACCAATAAGGTCCCTTTCCACTCTCAATCAGAGGCTTCCATTATGTAGGAAAATGTTAGAGAAGATTTCAGCCAAGGTCTTCTGGACCAAATCCAATAGAAACAATTTCACTGCAGATAACCAAAGTTATTTATGAAGGTAAAAACGGTAAAAAACCCGTGTGGTGCCTAAAAGAGGGCATTTGGCAGGGGGATAAATTAAAAAAGAACAAAAATGAGACAACTAGTGAAATAGATTACTATTTTAATAGTTTAATATTTTAATATTGGACTCTCCATATTTTTCAACATCATATTTTAGGAAAGAAAGCTACTGAAATAGCTTTGAGTACTGTCTTGTAGCTTTTGAGTTTGAGTAATGTCTTATAGATTGGCAGCTGCCAATCATTACTTACCGTGACCAGGCAGGTCTATAATACCTAGACCATAATGTCAGACATGAGTGATCCTTGATGAGAAGATCAAGATGGTGTCTCAGGCTTCCTGCCCATCAAAAGGGGCCAAAAAGATTTGGAGCAGCTCTAGTTGACAAGGTGACAGATAGAATTCCAAGAGAGCTGGGGACATTTCAAAGCATGAGAAGCCAAACAAACCTTGAAAATCAACTCACACAGATGTCTGCCAAGAAAACAGTGTCAAGTGCATAAGACAAGAGGAGGAAAAGGATGCCACCAAATGTGTGTCACTTCAGAGATATTAAGATGAGTTGCTGCTGACAAGTCAAAGAACGGGGACTAAGACAGGGATGATAACAAAGATGAGCGGTGGGGATGGCAAATATAACAAAATAAATCTTGAAATATCCCACAGAGGACCTGAGAGCTGCAAAGTCCTGCAAAATCCTCCCTTAACAGATTAAGAAATATTTCCAATAGTCCCAATACCCTTAGTGGCATAGCTGAGACCAGAAATCCAGACTCCTGATTTTTATCCCTTTTGATCCTTGCAGGAATCTAAGAAAGTATCAGCAATTTACTTATTCAAGGAAAGGAAAAAAGGATGAATTCTGTACCTACTGGGTGACACACACTGTTAAATGCTAAATGCTTCATAAATATCATCTTCTTTGATCCTTACCACAACCCTGAGAGGCAGGTACTATTATTTCCCCCATATTGGGGTGGAGGAAACTCGACCAGAGGCTCAATCATTGGCCCAGGGTCATACATCGAGGCAGTAGCTGAGACAAGACTTGAACTCAAGCCTTCCTCACTATGGAGTCAGCACTTAAGACATTGAGCCACACATCAGATATTTCTGTAAAATTCGAGAATGTTTCCTTGGCTGATGAAATGTTTAGTCCAATATCCCGCATCCTTTACATTTCTATCACCTTCAGTGCTCTTAATGATGATCAGAGCTCTACAGTCAAGACAGTGTTAAGTTACATTCATTGCATTATAAAAAACACATTTAGAAATCATCTAGAGGGAAGTTGGTGGCTGTTGATAACTGTGTCAAATCTGGAGTTCAGAAGCCTTAGATTCAGAACTGGCCTCACATACTTTGCTAAATGAGTGACCATGAGAAAGTCATTTACCTCCATTTGCCTAGCCCTTACCTCCCTTCTGGCATGAAAACAATACTTGTATAATTCTCTTTCCATTTACTAAGACAAAATTCATGTAATAAATATTAGAATGATTTTCACCAAAAAAGGGCTAGAATTAAAAATTGAGTAAGCCATTGGGTAAAAGTCAAGCCTTCAATTAGCCAGAATACTGACATTTTCAACCATTCTACATAACCCAACTGACTGCACTTACTTTCTTCTTCTATTTGAATTTCCTCATTGACCCTATCGATTTGACTCTGCATTTCATCCCGCCTCAGGTTATCCTGTCCTTGAGATGAGGCTTCTCTTTTGATGGACATGAGCCTGCTAGCGTACCTGGGGAAGACAAAAGTCACCAAACATCCATTATCTTTAAATGTCCTTTTGAATTAACCTCTTGCCAAATTGCCTAAACAGGACAGACATTGTGAGAGCTACATATTGGAAGCAAAGCACTAAGAGAAAAGGGACGCAGCAGGGTTTGTAGCCCTTCAGTGACATTCACCATAGAAGCATGTGTAAAATGATTACATTGCTAAGGGAAAAGCCTTTTGGGGACTTGAGTGTCTTGAGGATGCCATGGCCACACCAAAAAAGAGAAAAAAAGTATAAGAGGTACCTCAGACCCTTCCTAGCTGTGTGACCCTCTGTAAATTGTAGCCCCATTGCCAAGCCCTTATTGTTCTTTTGCCCTAGAACCTACAGAAGATGAGGGATTAAAAAAAGAATAAAAGAATTTATTGCCTAAGTGAGAGCTGATAAAGGGCAGGATTTCCCTGGAGCCATATCAGTGGATGTCTAAGAGATGTTGGGAACGTAGAAAGCACAAGATTATACAACTTTAAATGAATTAACCTTGAAAGTGGTTATCACATGTCTATAAACCTTGATTAAACTGATTAAAAGTTGGGAAAGTGCTTTGTAGAAATTATTTCATTTGATCCTTACAATAGCCCTGGGAGGTATATGTTATGATGGTACCCACTTTATAGATTAGAATACTAAAGCATAGGGGAAGTGTTTTGACCAAGGTCACATAGCTAATAAGCCTGTGAGGCTGAATTGGAACTCAGGTCTGCCTGAATCTCAGTTCAATGCTTAAAATCAACTTGCCTCACTGAACTGAAACTGATTTAAATAATGATCAAGTAAATTTAGTAAAGCAATTTTGATTCAGTGTTTTGAGGGAAATGTTTAATTAAAAGGTCATGGGCAATTGCCATATTGTATGGGGTGGGGGTGGAGAGGTGAGAGAGTGCAAGACTGAAGAATGAAGGATGACCATTATGTTAGAAATCTGAGACTGAAAGGATAGTGATGACTTCAGGGGGAAAAAAAAGAGAAATTAGAGGAGTCAGTGGGATTGGAGGGTTGGGGTGGGTACAAAGTAGTTTCTTTCTCTACATGAGATGAAGATGCTTATCAGATATGAAAGTGGGGATGATAGACAGGCCTGCATTCGAAACTCATCTCTGACAAATACTATCTTTGTTACCATGGTTTCAGTCTCTGCTTGCATCTTCTTAGTGCCTCCATGGAAAGCTAAGTTTACATGATACAAGTTACAGAGAAATCTCTTGCTAGTTTCCAGCAGGGAAAAGAGTATCCTCTACACCTCTGTTACCCCCTCCCCTTTTAGCCAATGAGCTTCTCCCCAAGGAACCATTTAAGAAAATTTTCAGAACATCTATTCTCATTTCCCTTCAAGAACAGCTCCTGTCTTTTCAGATTTTTTTTATTCTCTTCATCCCCTTGACTCCCTGTTCAGTTGTGTTTGGTATACTGATATTGACCCTCCTCATTTGAATGTAAGATCCTTCAAACTAGGGGAAGTAAGGGTTTATTTATTTTTTGCTTTTATTTATAATCTCAGAAGTTTTGGGAAGTCTGGCATGTAGTAAGTGCTTAATAAATGTTCTCTCTTTTTCCCTTCTCCTCCCTTTGGCTCCCTCCCTTGATCAATTTATCCTTCCCCTTCATTCTTCCAATCTCTTTCTCATCCCTTTTTTGTCTATATCGTATATTTATCTTTGCAATTTACTAACCATTTTCCTATTTCATACTAGCATCAAGTTCAATTATTCTAAAATTAATCTTTAGAAAAATCTAATTTCCACTACCAAATTCATCTAACATATTCATTAAACTTTGACTATGTCTGATCTTATTTGATTCTTACTATAACTTTCTATGGTAGTAAATAAGGCAGGTATGATTATCTTCCTCATTTTGCAGATTAAGAAATTTAAGATTGAGGAAGGTTCAAAGACCTAGCCCAAGTCACAGCATTAGTGTTTGAACTTAGGACACCAGATCTAGCACTTTTTACCATATCATATTTTCTCTAACGGTCATTCTTTTTACTGTTTACTCTCTCTGAAATTCCTTGGCTCTCATCATACATCCTACTCAAAACAACATATGCTGAACTTGTCTAAATGCACTAATATAATGAGGGTTTGTTAAGAAAGGAAGTCTTCTGGGGGGTGACTTGCCAAAGTCACAGAAAGTTAAGGGTAGCCTTTGGAATAAAATCTAAATTTTCTGATCCTGATTTCAATATTCTTTCCAGAATAACACACTACATCCTTATGATGTCTCAAGGATTATAAGACAAGTTCTCTCGGAGATTCTCAAGTAGCAGTCTTAGTAAACAAACTATCACATTTTCTTCTAATTGTTATTTGGTCAATTTTCAAGCATCTCTGACTCTTTGTGACCCCTTTGGGGTTTTCTTGGCAATGATACTGGAGTGGTTTGCCATTTCCTTCAAGCTCACTTGATAGATCAGGAACTGAGGCAAACAGGATCAACTGGCTCTCTTGTGGTCATAACAGCTAGTAAGTATCTGAGGTCATATTTGAACTCATGAAGATAAGTCTTCCTGATTGCTAGCCCAGTGTTCTATCCACAGTCCCAACCTAGCAGCCTAGGAAAAGACATTCTAAAGAATTTTCAGTAATTCTCATCTCTTTTTGCATTTCCTCTGCCTCCTGGTATCTTCAGGTTCTTTTAACATTTAGCTGAAATCCTACCTTCTTCAGAAGGCCTTTTCAGGTCACTCAAGGTGCTAATGCCTCCCCTTCTCAGCTTCTTTTCCATCTATTCTGTATCTTTTTTGTATACACATAGGACTTTGTATGTTGTCCCTCCCCCCTTTGAAAAGCAAGCTCCTCCCGGGGAAGGATCACAATTGAGCCTTTCTTTCTATGCTCAGAACTTAGCACAGTTCCTGGTGGAGTTGTCTTTCACACCAGTGTATTTATGGTTTTATTTTCAAGTTCTGTTTATGTATGAGTTTCCTCTTATAGAAATGACCAATATGGAAGTGTGCTTTGTATGGCAATAAAAATAAAATTAAAAATATAAAAGAGCGACACAATTCCAAGTATAATAGTTAAAATTATGAGCTTGTTGTAGGTTTAATAACTTCATTACATCAAAGTAGTAATATTAGAGAGAGGGAAAGTTAGGAAAGAAGAGGGGAATTACTTAGCTTCCTACTCTACTGGCTGCCATGATGGATTGAGGCTCACCACTGACACAAGTTCCTCCAAAAAACAACAATGAGTTCTAAGGTCCTGTCAGAAGAGGGAGAACAGTCTCCTTTTCTCACCTTTTAAGCAGTTTTCTCCACCCACTACCTCTCGCACATCACATCTCAAGAAACAACCATAGTTCCTTAATTTGTCTGGAACCACCCAGGGGGGCAATGACTGTGGGATCAGTTTCCTGTCTCATTGGTTTCAACTTCCTTTCTCTGAGGGTTAGTCTATATTTAATCATCTCAGTGGTAAATGACTTCAGATCACTGATTGATGACATCAAACAAAGCAAGATAATGGGGAGAGAAATTCCCTTCCAACAATAGTACATAATACAGACCTAGTTCTCTTCCAGTTAAGATGGCGGTGTAGAAGCAGCGAAAGTTCAGACCTCGGAAACCCTTCCTTACCGATCGCAAACAGAGTGCTCCTAGGCCACCGAAATTCAAGCTGAACAACAGGATAGACCTGGGGAAACCTCCTCCTGGACCTGGATCAAAAGGTACCACACCCCAAAAGCCAGAACCCTAGATCACTCTGATCTAAGGGGTAGACAGAAAGAAGGTCCCAGGACCCATCCCCCCCAACCCAGAGTGCTAAGCCCACGGCAGCAGCAGGAACCTCAGGGCTCTGAGGACCCACCTTGAAAGCAACCTGAGCCAGTCTCTGGGCGCCCAACACAGAAGGCAGGGAAACATAGAGAGAAGGGGGGAGCCTGTAGCCCCCTGGCTGGGTCCTTCCATCTGAGTCTCAAGGGAGGTCCCAGCTTTAGGGCACTAGCTGAAACCAATCCCATCAGGAGCCCTCAGAGCTACTGAAAGGACAGAAAACTCAGGGCTGGCAAAGGGGTTGCTCCGAAGAGCTTACCTTGAAAGTAACCCGGGCCAGTTTCCGGGCATTCAACACAGACTGTGAAAGAGGAGGTTACTGCTTTTTTTTTCTTCCTTTTTTTGGCTCGGGGATCATTAGGCCCACACCACCTGAACCTAATCCCATCAGGAGCCCCTCAGAGTCCAGGCAAGCAACAACCCCTCCCCCCTTAGAGAGAAAGGTCTTCTGAAAGAACCAGCTGAACCTAATCCCATCAGGAGCCCTCAGAGCTACTGAAAGGACAGAAAACTCAGGGCTGGCAAACGGGTTGCTCCAAAGAGCAACAACCCCTCCCCCCTTAGAGAGCAGGGTCTTCTGAAAAAACAGAAACCTAGAGGCAAAGTCAAGATGGCAGCCTAGAAGGAACATAGACCTGGCAGCCTGGCGAGAGCTTTAGAGATCCTCCATATCCGCTCCAGCCGTCCAGGAAGTTTAAAACTCAGAGTAAACCCAGCCCAACTAAGCTGAACTCAATCCCATCAAAAGTCTCCAGAACACAGGGAAGCCCAGGCTCCCCATCCATCCTCATTGACTGCTGGACTCTAAGCCAATCAAAAGCCTCCAGAGGAAAGGAAAGCTCAAACCCCCAACAACCCTCCCTCAGAGACTACACCAAGAGATCCTCTGTTAAAGCTCCAAGAGGGGAGACTGATAGAAGTCCCCAAAAAACAAAAAAAAATGAGAGGAACAAGAGCACAGACAAATACAGGGAGGAAAGAAGGGGTGAATTTGAACAAACAACAGAAACAGAAGAAAGAAACTACAATAGACAGCTACTACTCACCAAATGGAACAGAGGGGGTGAGATCAGCAAACAATAAACCAGAAATCCCAGCGAATTGGATACAGGCTGTGGAAGAACTCAAAACACAACTAAGAGAGGCTGAAGACAATTGGGAAAAGAACTTAAAAATTAAGATAAGTCATCTGGAAACAGAGGCACTTGAACTAAAACAAGAAAATAGTGTCCTGAAAGCCAAAATCATCCAGCTGGAAAATGAGGCAAAGGAGATGAAAGATGAGGAAAAGGAGATGAAAGATGAGGTAAAGAGGATGAAAGACAATCTTCAAAGAAACTCAGACCAGAAGGAAAAAGACGACCAAAAAGCCAAAGATGAAATCCAATCTTTAAGAACCAGAGTAAAACGACTAGAATCAAGTGACCTCACAAGGCAGCAAGACACTATAAAACAAAACAAAAAGAATGAAAAAATTGAGGAAAATGTGAAGCATCTCATTCACAAAACAGACGATTTAGAAAATCGTTCAAGAAGAGACAATTTAAGAATAATTGGACTACCAGAAGACCACGACAAAAGAAAAAGCCTGGACATAATACTAGAGGAAATTATCCAGGAAAACTGTCCCGAGATCCTAGAACAAGAGGGGAAAGTGGAGATTGAAAGAATCCACAGATCACCCCCTGTATTTAATGCCCAACTGACAACACCAAGAAATGTTATAGCCAAATTCAAAAACAATCAGATGAAAGATATTACAAGCTGCCAAGAAGAAACCATTCAGATACCATGGAAACATGGTGAGGATAACACAGGATCTGTCTGCATCCACACTGAAGGACCAAAAGGCATGGAATATGATATTCCAGAAAGCAAGGGAACTAGGCCTACAGCCAAGAATAAAATATCCATCAAAACTGACTATATTCTTACAGGGGAAAGTATGGTCATTTAACACAACAGAAGAGTTCCAAGTATTCATAAATAAAAGACCAGACCTGAACAGAAAATTCGAAGTCCAACCACAGAACTCAAGAGAATCATCAAAAGGTAATTAAAAAAGAGGGGAAAAACAACAACAACAACAACAAAGGTTTTTTTTAAGAGACTCAATAAGTTAAAATGATATGTATCCCTATAAGAAAAGAGGTCATTGGCAACTCTTAAAAACTGTTGCTATCACCTAAGCAGCTAGAAGAACTACACTCAGAGGGAACAGTGACAAACTGTATAGGATGAAAGGACAAGACATAAATAGGTATATAGATATATGCATGCATAAATACATATACATGTGTATGTATATATATATATATGACTAAAGCTAAAAAAGAACAGAGGTTATGACTAAAAGAAATGGGAAAAGAAACAAATGGGGGTTAATTTATATGTCACAAAGAAGCTCATGGTGGGAGGGGCGAGAACATCGATACACTGGAAGGGTAAAGAGGTTGGAGATAGGAAATACTCAACTCTTACGTGCTTTGAAACTGACCCAAAGAGGGAAGAACAATCCAATCCATTGGGGAAGAGAATAGATTTGCACCCTATAGGGGAGTAGAAGGGTAAAAAACAGACTGGTGGGGAGGGAAGCAGTACAAGGGAGGGAGAGGGTGGGGGGGAAATTTTAAAAAGACTACAGGGGGAAATAAGGGAGGGAATAAGAAGGGAGGGGGTAGAAAGGGAAATACAAGGGGGACTGATTTAAAGTAAATCACTGGACTAAAAGATAGAGCTGAAGAAGAAAGGTTAGAATTAGGGAAGGATATCAAAATGCCAGGGAGTCCACAAGTGACAGTCATAACATTGAACGTGAATGGGATGAACTCACCCATAAAACATAGACGAATAGAAGAATGGATTAGAATCCAAAGCCCTACCATATGTTGTCTTCAAGAAACACACATGAGGTGGGTAGACACCCACAAGGTCAGAATTAAAGGATGGAGTAAGACCTTCTGGGCCTCAACTGAAATTATCATACAATATTTTGGATTATAACTACAAGTGTATGTGACAAATCCTTCTCCTAGACTATAAAGGCCATGATGGAAAAAATGACCTCATAACTGTAATGTTTATCTCCAAGCAAGTCACACAGCTGTGGTTCTATAGAAAGTTTCTTTCCATATTATGGCTGTGGAATTTTGAGTCAGAAGAGCTGGATTAAAAGCCTGACTCTAGAGACAACTAGGTGGCTTGGTACATTGAGAGCCAGGTTGAGAAAGGGGAGGTCTTTGATTCAAAGATAACCCCAGATACTTCCTAGGTGCCTAACCATGGACAAGATACTTCATCTCCATTCTCTAGAACTTATTGCTCTTTTCCCTCAGAACCAAAACATAATACTGATCATAAGATGTAAGATGAAGACTTTTTAAAAAATCCTTACTCTACCATTGATTACCCATGGGACCATAGACAAAGCAAATAAACCTATCTAAGCATCAGGATCCTTCTCTTTTAAAGAGGTGGCTGAGATGGCTAAATTAGCTCACCTCTAACTTATCATTCCTCTTGAAATCCTATGCTCACCTTGGGGGTGAGGGATGAGGGGGGTAAGATGGGGATTTTCACCAATCTTTAAAACTGGGAGAGGTAGGGCAATATCTCCCTCTGGTGGTCACCAACATAGATGATGAGGATCCTGTACAGCCTGACTGAAAAGTATCCTATATTTTCTCTCTCTCTCTCATTCAGGAATGTTTCTCAAACTTTTCACTTTGGTTTTGAACATCCATTCATCCTGCAGTAATGGCTCTTGTGTTTTTGCTGTCCAGGAGTGAGTTCTGGCAGCATCAAATGAGACAGCAGCTGAAGATTGGGATCTGCTCACTAGGAACCTGTTCCAGGGTGTCCCAAGGAAAAAGCAAAAGGGAAACTCTTCTTTTCAAAGTGTGCTTCTTCCCCTTTTATAGCAGGTGTTGGGACAGATGATTGGGGATGACATAGGGTGGATGAAGGTGATCAGATCTACCAGTGCAGAGAATTGCTTTAGACACTTAGAGTTCAACTTGGTCTGGCTTATGCAGGCAATAGAGAACTCAAATGCAGGTCCTGCTGACTTCTTCTTGAGCATGTTACCTGACCTCTCTTAATTGACAGAAGGTCCCAGGTAGCAACTTTACATTAAAAGATGTGAAATGTGTATGTTATGGTGGCAACTTCCCTTACATCACACACAGTTGAATGAAAACAAGTCCAACTTCTCAAAAAAGGAAATACCATAAAGACCAACTACACAAGCATTCTTAGCTCTTCATGACCAATTAGAATATGGCAGATCAGGAAGCAAAACATTTCCGAAGGGGCTTGACAGGATGGACTCCATCCTTGAGATTACAGGTCCCTGGAGCCAATGATTCCAGAATCTCATTTCTACCATTTACAAAGAGCTGAAAGGAATGAGGGATCCCTTACCGTTCCAAGTGTGCTTCATCCAGGTTATTGAAGTCAATTGAGGGATTTCTGAGACGATCCTGGGTCAACTCAAGATCCTCGGTTTCCAAGGCCTGGTTAAGCAGAGCAACGGCTGACACCTTCTCTACTGTCGTGGACAGCTCCTCGGGGGCCAAGTAGTTCTGGAACAAAACATATGTCCTTCAGGAGAATTGTCAAGCCATTATACAAAGTATCAATTCTTAAAATCCCCACGAAACACAAAAACGAAAAACCTGCTTGAAACACCTTGCTGCCAAAGGTGCCATGGTCACAATTGAAGAAAAGGAAGTCAATAGGTAGGTGGATGAGAAGAAGAACAAGGATGCATAAGAAGGAATGCCAGTGTAGTCCCTAATATTGCCAACAGCTGATAATTCGACAAGCTGACTATCAGGGCCACACGGGATGATAAGCTGGCAAGTAGCTGTGCTATTACTCCCGACAGAGTGCTTGCAGAAAGAGAAAGGCTTTTTCTTCAACCCTTACCTTCTCTTGTGACACCCATAGAGTGCTTAGGTTCCAAGGTAAAAGAATGCGAAGGCCTAGGCGACGGGGCTTCGGGACCTTCAGTAAGGTCACAGGGCCCTAACGTTTCAGGGTATCGCCCCGGGCCAGTGTTCCTCCAGCTTGCCTCACTGACTGTTCCATCTCAGTCTGTTTGGTCAATCCCTTCCCTTCTGTCTTGGAATCAATGCTCAGGAGAGCTTCCAAGGCAGAAAAGGGGTAAGTAAGGGCTAGGCCATTGGCGTGAAGCTCGCGATCAGCCAGCTACCAAAGGCAACCAGGCCACACGGGAACCGAAGTCTGCAGGACCCCCGGTCCAATGCTCCCTCCACGGGACCAGCCGTCATGGCAGTCCGGACGACGCAGTGCCTATGCTTTCTGGGGAATCACTACTTTAAGTGAAGGGCAACTAGATCCTATGGATGGCCGCAAAGTCCCAGCAGCTTTCTTCCCCTTCTGCCATGATCTCAGAGCAACACCTCATTTTCAAGTGGATTCTGCCCTTCCCAAGCAATGCTCCAGGCTCTGAGTCACTCATGCAGCCACAGACCTCCTGCACTTACCAAAGAGCTCTGTTTCTGAAGGTTGAACAGTTCTTCCTGATACAGAACAGCAGCAAAGGGATGAACGGTCGGGAGCTGGGCCTCAGGTTTCATGAGTGCCATCACGGTGTTACTGGGATGTCCTTCTCGAATCACTGCATTGATTTCATTGATAACAACGAGCCCTGGAGGAGAAGGATGTCATGACAATCATAATCTCACTTTATATAATTGTTTTTTCCCATTGAATCTCTCAGTGAAGAGACTCCAAGACGGAAGGTAAGGGTTTAAAAAAAAAAAAAGACAATTTGATAAGACATCTGTATTCACCTTTCCTCTATTTCAGGCTATCACCTAGCAAATATAAGCTACTTCCTTCACAAAATCACATGACTTACAGTTGACTTTATTGATGATTCTTTGTATTTCTACTTGTGTCAGCAGCTCCTCAAATACATCTCTTTCCTCCTTAGACGAGATAGTCTGAAAAACAATACCTTCACTGATTGCCACCAAAAACCAGATTTTTAAAAGTTAAGTCCTTAAGATAATATCTTCCTAAATGTGGCACTGATTCTCATGACAAATGTGGGCTTAATAAATATAGAATAAAAATTCATTTTTATTACTGTTGTTCAATATTTGTAAAACGACTTTTATTTTGTCCTTCAATTGTTTGTTGTGTCTTAATCTTCACGATTCTATTTGGGATGTTGTTGGCAAAGATATTGGACTGGTGTGCCACTTCCCCAACACAACTTGGAGAAAAAGCTCTCCTAGCAGGTACTTTTCTTTTGTAATCATCATCTCAGCGCTCGTAGACTGAGCTTTATTCTACAAAGCTGAAACGTTTATCACCCAGAGAAATCTATACCGAAATAAACTAACCATGGGAGGCATGAAGTTGTGAACACTACTACTTTCAGGGGTACAGAATGAATCCTGGATGAAAGTTCTGGCCATGTGGGGGTGAGGGGAAGGGAAGGAAGGGAACGTAAGCCTTGTTACTGAAAAATTGTTGCATGAAGTACACATTTTAATGCCCCCAATTTCATACAGAAGAACGATAAGGAAAAATATAGCTAGGATTCAGATTTTCTCAAGGAACAACATGAGGAACATGGGGATTCCATGAAAACTAGGATTGGGAAATGATTCTACATCAGTGAGGGTGAACATGTTGAAACTCTTTAGGGACCTGTGGGATGCCACTCTGACACCCAGACTTGGTGTCTAGATCCCCACCCCCTGCTTTGTCCTAGCTGCCCCAGGGAGCTGATTAAGTGAGGGGGCTGGTACCTGGACATGGGCTGGGACTGTGGGACAAGCCCAGAGACTAGACAACTCAAGAGATCCAGTTCCCCCCCCAACTCAGCATTTGGGGGTGGGTCCAGCACCTAGCAAGCTCTTGCCTGGAGAAAGACACCTCCTCAGGCTATGGGGACCCTCACCTGGGAAGATGGCTCAGAGACACTGTGCCCACTACTCTACATTGGCAGGTGGGGCCAGCACCCAGCCAGCCCATGCCTGGAGAAAGCTACCTCCTGAGGTCATGAGACTTTCCCCAACACCCAGTCCTGCCTGCCTATTGAGCTGTCATTCCCATGGGGTGGGAGCAGGGGGCAGAGGGAGCCTGGTTACCCTTTGGTGACTGAGGTCACCCCTCACACTGCCACCTGGCAGGGAAGGACAGAAGAAAATGGGGATCTTTTCAGGGGTGGGGCTAGCACCAGCTCTATGGGAGGGGAGACCACAACCCCTTCTTCAACCCCTGCAGCCCTGACTCCCAGACAGGGGAGGAACAAAGGGAAGGTTTACCCTGAGCTCAGGGGCAGGAAAGCAACTCTGCAGAGGACACCCTCTCCACAGAGAGGTCTCTGGGTGCCATCTTTGGCATACATGTCATATGTTCACCATCATGGTTCTAGCTCTTTCAAAGTAAAGGAGTCCCTATCCTTTCTATTGGAACCATATCTCCTAGTACTTTTTTGGTGAGCTTCAACAAAACTACAAGTTCCTCATGCATTTGGGAGGATTGGGTTTGAGTTCAAAGTACCTCATTATATGCTTTCAAATTCTTTTATCTGTGACCTGGCTTGTTTCTTATTAATAAGTAAGACTTCAAATGTCTCCCTAGTCACTTTTTTTTTTCAGCTAACAATTCTGTTATATTTCCAAAACCAAGGAACCCAGTTAACTGTGTTTTATGTTTTCTCATTCTCTAATGAAGTACCTTCTCATTTTCAATCTCTTCTTTTCTCTGCTTAGCTTCCCAAAGTTCCTTCTGATAATTCTCAGCCAGGCTATCATTGACAGAATTTAAAACAGCTTTGGGATTCTTCAGAGTTATAAGAGTCTGTTCTGAGATGCCCTTCTTAATGGCTTCATTAATTGCTATTACTGCAGCATGGACTGAACCTGAGAGAGGAAAAGAAGGAATTTTTTAAAGCAACAAAAGCCAGTAAGAGAAATGTTTTGATGATAAAAGTCTGCCATGTTTTACCTTAAATTACTGCCTGGATAAAAAAGAAAGAATGTTTTTGCTTTCCCTGTGTATGGGAATGTGTGTATTTGTGTGTGTGTGTGTGTGTGTGTGTGTGAGTGCACAGGTGTTAAGCCCTTACCTTCTGTCTTGGACCTAATTCTAAGAATCAATTCCAAGGCAGAAGAGCAATAAGGGTTAGGCAATTGTCACAAAGTGACTTGATCAAGGTCACATAGCTAAAACCTGTTCCAAGTCACATTTGAACTCAGGACCTCTTATCTCCAAGCCTTTTCTATGCACTGACACACGTAGGTGTCCTTAATGTGTTATATTGGTGAAAACATCTATAAATATTGACTATTTGCTCAGCATTACATAGCTGAAAACGATCTGAGGCCGTGGTCTATACACAAAATGCCATACGGCTTTCATGCCTGTTGGTTTTTAAGAACTACAATAATTACGACATCTCACACTTTCCTACATCCTCTTGTTTTCTTGGGTTCGGGTGATGATGAATGTAAGATATACTAAGCATTAAAGGAATCATTTACATAATTTCATGAGCCTAAAAAAAAGGAAATAAAGGCTCTGCCTACTTTAGCTGAGCTTAATACTTGATAATTCACATAGAAACTGCTTCTCAGTTCTAGGAATCTCGTAGTTGAAAACAATAATTGAGAGACCTTAAAAATGATTGATCCTCCAAGGATATTTAGGGAGATTACAGGAAAAAGAAGCTATAGAGTATTTGTCCAAGCCATTTCAATGCTTTAGGCCTGAGTTGGGGGAGGGCTGGAATTTCTTGACCAATAAGGTCCCTTTCCACTCTCAATCAGAGCCTGCCTTTATGCAGGAAAATGTTAGATTAGATTTTAGCTCAGGTCTTCTTGCCCAAATCAAATACTGAGCTCTCTATACAATATAAGCAATTTCATAGCAGATTCCCAAGTTTCCTTATAAATGGGAAAATGATAAAATATCCCTGTGGTGCCTAAAAGGGAGAAATTTTTTGGACAAATTAAAAAAATAACAAAAATAAGACAACTGATTAATCAGTACAAAAATATCCAGAATACTAACATTCTCAACCTTTCTGGAAAACCAAACTCTTTGCACTTACGTGCTTTTTCTTCTCGAATTTCCACATTGATTACATCAATGTGATTTTGTATTTCATTCCAGCCCAATTTATCTTGTCCTCGAGATGAGGCTTCTCTTTTGATGGACATGAACCTGCTAGCATACCTGGGAAAGACAAAAGTCATGAAACATCCATTAACTTTAATTTTCCTTTTGAGTTGACTTCTTACCAAATTGACTAAACAGGACAGACACTGGGAGAGCTACATATTGTAAGCAAAGTGCTATGAGAGGAGGCAGCAGGGTTTGAAGCCCTTCAATGACATTCACCATAGAAGCATGTGTAAGTTTAGCCCAGTGCAGTTCCAAATTCTTCACAGTTTGAGAAACCTTTTCATATATATCCTCTCCTGTAGTTGTTCCTTTGATGATTTGCAGTGTAGCAAGCTCTTCTGTGACTTCAAAATTGTCATTTGTCCCACAAATAAAAATTAGAAGTTGTGCAGAATCAAAAACATCATTGCTTTGGCCGAGTGCCAAGGAAAAATACGAAAGTTTTCTTGTCGAGTTTTTGCAAATGCTGATGCAAATTGTCTCATCCCATTTCTTCAGTCCTTCGTGTAATTGTAAATCCCAAAAGACTAACTGTACTAAATAAGTCTGCCTTTTCTGGACACATCTCTTTGGCAACATAAAGAAGGCACTGTTTAACAAATTCTCCCTCTATGAATGGTCTGCTAGTGCATACTATTAGCTTGGCAACTTGAAAACTTGCTCACAGTGATGAAATATTTAACTGCTTCTGCTTCACAAAAGTTGTCAATGTGTTTTTCAGTTTTAATATTTTATCTTTTCTCACATCTCCAAAAAAAATTCATATTTGTCTTTATGTTGAGTTTGATAGTGTTGACGCAAATTGTATTCTTTAAACACAGACATTATATTCTGGCATATCAAACACACAGCTCTTTCCTTGTGTAAAAAATAGACTTGAATACAGGACTACAATCCCCACAAGCCTTTGCTCCACTTCCCCAAAATGCTTTGTAATCTCACAGGAATTCTGAGGTGGGCCAAGATAGAGGAAGGATTTAAGCTGGTAGCAAAGGTTTTTGGGTCTCTTTTGGACTTCCATTTTGGAGCAGAGGCGTCTCTTCCATGATGTGAGGTTATTTTGTCTAGGCCTCTGGCCTAGGCACATGTTTCCTACTTGTATATTCTTTAATCCTTAATCCTTAATAAACCTCTAAAAAATATAATACTCCTTGCAGAGAGAAACTAATTTCTACCTGCCTCAGTCTCCCCTAAATTTTAACTGTTACAGTTTTTGGCGACCACTAGATTGGATGAGAACTTCTCAAATTTTTTAGTCTAGATAATGATTTTTTTTAAAGCCATGTTTCTCCAAGATGCTTTTTTAGAAAAACCATCTTGATCAGCTCCTGCCTGCGGCCCTCTCCGGCTCCTGCTTCTGCTCCTGGCCTCTCACCTGGTGCTAAAGCTCCTGGCCCTGCTTGTCTGCGCTCCGGCTCCCAGCCCTGCCCACTCTGGTGGTCTGTCTCTTGCCCATTAGGTTTTTTTTACCCTCGCAAAGCTGCTGCTCATTCCAGCCATTAGCTCCCAGCCCTGCCTGCCTGTTTGCCACCCACCTGGCCTCTGCCTGTCTGCCTGCCGCCGCCATCAGACTGGTGAAGTGGATGGCCACTTCTCCCTGACTGCAGACCTCCCACCCCGGCTGCCCATTCTAGCTCCCGGCCCTGCTTGCTTGCCTGGCCTACCCCGGTGCACCCAATCCTTGTTCAACCCAGATCCTGGGCTGGTAACAAAAAGGGGGGTATTGGCTCCACGTGGGCGTCCTGGGCTCCATGTGGACTGGGGCAGGAGGAGGTATCAGAGCAGGGGAAAGAGAAAAGGGAAAGGAGAAGAAACAGACTTTTTCAAACAGAAACTTTAAAAAAAATGGGCTGTTTAAAAGGATACCTTTTGACTGTTCTGGTAATTTCATTGATTCCACCTGTGTGCCAGAAGAAAGATTCAGCCCAAAGATTCAACTTTGGGGAGGCAAATGGGTGGCTCAGCAAACTGAGAGCCAGGCCTACAGACATGTGGTCCTGGGTTAAAATCTGGCCTCAAATACTCCCCAGCTGTGGGGCACTGGATGGCTCCCTTAAACTCCATTGCTTAGCCCTTACCACTCTGCTTCGGGCAATAGACATTTAAATGGATAAGAACCCAAGGAACTTTAAAGACTGGAGGCTATATTTTAAGGCATTTCAGACTCCAATGGTTTATAAAAATCTCTGACTCTATTGTATTTTTCCTGATTGTTTTTTTGAAGGTTTAACTTTGTGATTTCAAGTTCATATATTACTGGATTGAATATTATGTTATGAAGGTTGATTAAATTTATTTTTAATGTACTGAGTTTTTAAATTCTGTTGTTTTTCCCCTATAACTGTGCTGAACAAATATTATTGTAATTAAGCCCATATGAAAAAAAACAGCCTTTCTATTTTGACTTCGTAAATTATCACATAGATGGACTTCAGGACTGGTTATAATTGTGTAAAAACCTTTGGAAAAATTAATGTGCTAAACATCTCAAATGATTTTAAGGGTTTTTTTAAATATGATTTTTGGAAACTTTTTTTAAACAATCTCTGGTTATTTTTGCCTGCCCCTACCACGAGGTAAGGCCCATTACAGTAGCTGAAGTGAAATTTATTTATAACTCCCAACTTTCCCATATTTCTAAATTTGTGAATGGAAGTTGGGCCAGTTAATCTCAGGGCATTTGTATCCCTATAAGCCTCCAAAAAAAGGAGCACCCCTTTATTTATACTGTTCAGCTCACTACTTTACTTGCACAAGAATGATATATAGATTTCTTGATTATGTTCTTAACCCAAGATGTTTTAAAAAATATGATTATAAGCTACATTTTTGATTTTTTAAAGCTCTTTTATTATATTTTTCATGCATGTGCAATATACTTTTTCAGGGTTTTTTTTTTAATTTTTTCTCTCCTATTTTATATTTCAAGCACATGTCACCAGCATTAAGATTTTCTTTAACCTTTTGATTTTCAGCACTACAAGTTTAAGATACATTCGCTAATGCAGGCCCAAAAAGGCTTGCGACTATAAAAATGATGCCACTAATTATTTAAATAAATTATGGGACTTTGCTTAATGATTCTGTCTGATTCCAGGACAAGATATACACAAAAGACCCATTGCACCGAGCCAAAGAAAAGCCAATTCAGGATGGACTGATGCACTTCTAGGCCAATACAAAGGTCTTGAACCTAGTGTTAAGACTCGAGGTTACTGTGTTTATCATTGCTAGACATAGGCTTTCCTTGTGTCCACACTCACTCTGAAGATACTCACAGAGGAGTATCCCCAAACTTGGCTCCTACTTGGATTCTATAATCTGGTCCCCTTTTCTGCCTCTCATAGTGTGGCAACTTTCTGTAGTCCTGGCTATTGACTGGGTAAATGCATCATTGCTTCGATCATTTTGATTGGGCCCTAATAGAAGGTTGTTGTAGATTTATTTTTCTTTTACTTGGAATTTTTACACATAAGACTTTGATAGTCTATATTTTCATCCAGAAATTTTTTTCTTTTCTTTTTGATTTTTCTGATATCTTTTAATATCTCTTACCAATTGATTCATATAACTCATACCTCAGCCATGCATCCTTAAGTGATTCTGTATTTGTCAATCACCCTCTTAATAGGGGGAATGTAAAAATACCATTATTTAAATTGCAAAGTTTAAATTTCTTTTGAGAAGAATTTTAGGTAAAGAAGATGCTACCTCTCTGAACCCAGAAACTGAACTGTTGGAGAAGACATAATGAAGAAGCCTCCAAACCACAAGTTGCACAAAATGTGGTTGATTGAACATTTATTTGTATGTATACTTTCATGCTAAAGGGGACTTCCCCCTAACTGGCTTTTTGTCAATGCTTTCAGCAATTATTGGTTTTGTTTTGTTGTTTTTTCTTATCCTCAAATTATTGTAATCTTTAAATTGATTATGTTTTTATGATCCTTTGGGGAAGGACTTCTTCCCAGAGGATCAAACGGAGGAATGTAAAAAATAGACTCAAATATAGGACTACCATCCCCACAAGCCTTTGCTCCACTTCCCCAAAATGCTTTGTAATCTCACAGGAATTCTGAGGTGGGCTGAGATCGAGGAAGGATTTAAGCTGGTGGCAAAGGTTTTTGGGTCTCTTTTGGACTTCTGTTTTGGAGCAGAGGCGTCTCTCTCATGATGTGAGGTTATTTTGTCTAGGCCTCTGGCCTAGGTACATTTTCTTACTTGTATATTCTTTAATCCTTAATCCTTAATAAACCTCTAAAAACTATAATACTCCTTGCAGAGAGAAACTAATTTCTACCTGCCTCAGTCTCCCCTAAATTTTAACTGTTACACTTGTACTGCATGAAAAAATAATCATAAGTCTACTGTTCTTTGAATATCCTACACTCCAAGTCAATTTTTCTCTTTCTTGACATCATTGTTTTCTAGAGATTCCAAATTGCTATTAGTAAAATACCTATATATAGGTATATATACAGCCCCACAAAAACAATATACCAACAATAATTTTGCCCATACAGAGGCATATAGACTGCACTGCCCATCAATGTAGTCTGATCTGTGTCCATCAATTCACCCTTCCCAGTCCACATCATTTCAACCTCACCAATGGCCATATTGATAGAACTCCACTTTTACCTCAATTTCACACTGGTGCAGTGCAGGATCCAGCATGATTATAGAGCCAGTTCCTCCACCACCTTTCCAGTTCACACTACCCTGTGCAAACAACACTGCAATCTGTGAACTCACACAGAAATCTGATTGCAATCAGATTCCTCGGCAGGAAAAAAGAAGACACAACACTAGCATGTGTCCTCTTGCAGTCCATATTTATGGATCTGTAATTATAGACCATAATATGAAAAACACGTGCCTCACTTCCCCCACATAGTACAATGGCAACCATATTCCCCCAGATGCACAACATAATGGCCCCTATAACCTCCCTTTGTCCAAAAGTCTCTCCCCACATTGCTACACAGTACAATGGCCGCCATACTCCCCCAGATGCACAACATAATGGCCCCTATAATATGTGAATTTAGGGGAGTATGTGGGCCATTATACTACCATGTTTCCCCAAAAATAAGACATTGTCTTATATTAATTTGACCCAAAAAAACAGAGGGTGTTTTATAAAACACCCAGTGGCAATGGTGGGCTTCTCACAGTAGAAGCCCACCTCTGATGTCACAGGCCAGGTCACCACTATCCGATGCCTGTATATAGGCGATGCCTGTAATGGAGGCAATACTGGGCCTATGACACTATATGACACTGTCTGGGATAGCGGAGGCTGTAGTGCTGGCTGTGATGGGCCTGTCACACCTTGCATAAGCCCATCACCGCCACCATTATACTGGGCAGCAATATACACAGTGCTGAATCCCCTCCCCCAGATCACTGCTCACCATGCTGACGTCTTCCATTGTGCAGCCACATAATCCTTTGCATAGCACCTCATTCTAGTTCAGTTACTCTCAGAACAAGGTGCCATTCAAAGGATTATGTCACCAGAAGTAGTACTGTATGTGAGCTATGCTCCTCTCACTGACCACCAATGAAAGAGGTGCCCCTTTCGGAAGTGGGGTAAGGGCTGGATAAATGACCTCAGGGGGCCACATGTGGCCAGTTATCTCAACTCATGAAATGGAAATTTCTAAAGGGAGTCAAAGGAGAAAAGAGATTCTTTAATTGTCTTCTCTCTATCTTTATCAGAAAAAGAATATTAAAAGGCTCTGAGATCATTTCTGCCTTAGTAGCCCTTACAATTAAGAAAGGGAGACAAGATCATTGGTATCTAATTCACAGTTGAGCAAAGTGACAGCAGAAACACCTACTGCAACCAGTAGTAATTCTTGTGACAGGCAACTTAGAAATCATCTATTTGAAGAAATGAATGTGATGCAAAAAGAAATGGGCCATTTAAAAAAAGGAGAACCAAAAACTGAAATGGGAAAACCAGGCCTTAATATTCAGAATTGACCATATAGAAACTAATTATTTTTTGAGAACTCAAGAAATAATAAAGCAGAATCCAAGGAATGAAAAAAAAAACAGGAAAACATGAAATACCGAAAATACAACTGACCTAGAAATTAGATCTGAGAGACAATCTCAGAATTACTAGACTATCTGAAAGTCATGATGAAGAAAAAACCTTGGATATCATATTACAAGAAATTATCAAAAATAACTTGGAGATCCTCAAAAAATAAAATTAAAAAGAAATTGAAAGAATTCACAGATTGCCTCCAGAAAGAAATCCACGATTGATGACTTCCAGGAGTATAATAGCTAAATTCAAGAGCCACCTTGCTAAGGAAAAAAATACTTCAAGCAACAAGAAAGAAACCATTCAAATTCAATGGAGCTACAATCAGGATAACCCAGGACCTAGTAGCTTCTACATTAAATGATTATAAAGTCTAAAATGTGATATTCAGGAAGGCAAAATATTTGGGTTTACAACCCAGTATCACTTATTTAGCAAAACTGAGTATTTTCTTTCAGGGGGGGAAATGGTCATTCCATAAGATAGAAGATTTCCAAACATTCCTGAGGAAAAAACCAGACTGAAACACAAAATTTGAAGGCCAAATATGAGACAAAGGAGAAATTCAGAAAGGTAAAGACAAAAGAGAAAATTTGGGAGATTCATTAAGGTAATAATGCTTATATGTCTACATGGAAAGAGGATTTCTGTAATTCTCAAAAATTACTCTCAGTAGTAGACAAGATAGAAGGAATTTATTTAGAAAGAGCATGGAGAAGTAAGTATATGATATGTATTCAAAGAACAACCATGTACTATGGCACAGAAATATTGCAAACAAATGCAGAAAAGCAGAAATAAATGCCACTTTTTCAGATCATAATTTGATAAAAATTATAATTAACAAGTGTCCATGGAAAAACAAATTTAAATGTAATTGGAAACTAAATAATCTATTTCTTCAATACTGGTGGGTGAAAGGAGAAATCATAAAGACAATTACCTTCTTCATGAAAGAAAATGACAATGAGGAGACATCATATCAAAACCTATGGGATACAGCCAAAGCAGTACTCAGGGAAAAAATTATATCTATGAGTGCCTATACCAATGGAATAGAAAGGGAGGAGATCAATGAATTGGGCTTGCTTGCAACTAAAAAAAAATTAGGAAAAGAACAAATTAAAAATCCCCAGATAAAAACTAAATTGGAAATCATAAAAATCAAAGGAGAAGTTAATAAAACTAAAAGTAAACGAACTATTTACATAATAAAAAAGACTAGCAGTTGGTACATTTAACAGAATACATAAAGTACTAGTTAATAGAATAAAAGAAGAGAATCAAGTTAACAGTATCAAAGATGAAATGAACAATCTCACCTTTAATGAAGAGGAAGTTAAGGTAATTATTAAGAACTACTTAGCAAATTATGTGGCAATAAATATGACAATCTAGGTGAAATGGGTGGATATTTACAAAAATATAAATTTCCTAAATTTAGAAAAAATAGAATTCTGAAACAATACCATCTGAGGAAAAGAAATTGAACAAGCCATCAAAGAACTTCCTAAGGAAAAAATCCCCAGGGTGAAATGGATTCACAAATGAATTCTATCAAAAATTAAAAGAACAGACTTCTGGTCAAGATGGCGGCTTAGAGAAAGCTAAAGTTCAGATCTCCAGAAACCCTTCCCTACCGATCTCAAACTATATGCACCTGGGGCTCCGAAATTCAAAACGATCAACAGCATAGTCCCTGGGAATCCTCCTCCTGGACCTGGACCTGGGATCTAAAGGTACAGCCCCCCTCAAAAGCCAGAACCTGAGATCACTCGGACCTAAGGGGTAGGAGCGCATAGTCCAAGGCTCCGAAAAACCGAGGCCCCTCCCCCCTCAGAGAGCAGGGTCATTTGAAACAACAGTAACCCTCAGGGCCTTCTATCCGAGTCGCAGTGAAAGTCACTACCCTCGGAGCTCCAGGAAGCCACGGCCCCTCCACCCTCAGAGAGCAGGGTCCTCTGAAACAATAGTTGTTTGGAAATTAAACAATATGATACTCCAAAATCGTTTAGTTAGAGAAGAAATCATAGAAACAATTAATACTTTCATCGAGGAAAATGACAATGGCGAGACATCCTTTCAAACCTTTTGGGATGCAGACAAAGTGGTAATCAGAGGTAAATTCATATCCCTGAATGCTTATATTAACAAACTAGGGAGAGCAGAGATCAATCAATTGGAAATGCAAATGAAAACACTCAAAAGTGATCAAATTAAAACCCCCCAGCAGAAAACCAAACTAGAAATGCTAAAAATTAAGGGAGAAATGAATAAAATCGAAAGTGATAGAACTATTGATTTAATAAATAAGACAAGAAGCTGGTAGTTTGAAAAAACAAACAAAATAGACAAAGTACTGGTCAATCTAATTAAAAAAAGGAAGGAAGAAAAGCAAATTAACAGCATCAAAGATGAAAAGGGGGATAGCACCTCCAATGAAGAGGAAATTAAGGCAATCATTAAAAATTACTTCGCCCAATTATATGGCAATAAATACACCAATTTAGGTGACATGGATGAATATATACAAAAATACAAACTGCCTAGACTAACAGAAGAAGAAATAGAATTCTTAAATAATCCCATATCAGAAAATGAAATCATGCAAGCCATCAAAGAACTTCCTAAGAAAAAATCCCCAGGGCCTGATGGATTCACCAGTGAATTCTATCAAACATTCAGAGAACAGTTAATCCAAATACTATACAAACTATTTGACATAATAAGCAAAGAGGGAGTTCTACAAAACTCCTTTTAAGACACAAACATGGTACTGATTCCAAAACCAGGCAGGTCAAAAACAGAGAAAGAAAACTATAGGCCAATCTCCCTAATGAATATAGATGCAAAAATCTTAAATAGGATACTAGCAAAAAAGACTCCAGCAAGTGATCAGAAGGGTCATCCACCATGATCAATTAGGATTTATACCATGGATGCAGGGATGGTTCAATATTAGGAAAACCATCCACATAATTGACCACATCAACAAGCAAACCATCAAGAACCACATGATTATCTCAATAGACACAGAAAAAGCATTTGATAAAATACAACACCCATTCCTATTAAAAACACTAGAAAGCATAGGAATAGAAGGGTCATTCCTAAAAATAATAAACAGTATATATCTAAAACCATCAGCTAATATCATCTGCAATGGGGATAAACTAGATGCATTCCCAATAAGATCAGGAGTGAAACAAGGATGCCCATTATCACCTCTACTATTTGACATTGTATTAGAAACACTAGCAGTAGCAATTAGAGAAGAAAAAGAAATTGAAGGCATCAAAATAGGCAATGAGGAGACCAAGTTATCACTCTTTGCAGATGACATGATGGTCTACTTAAAGAAACCTAGAGATTCAACCAAAAAGCTAATTGAAATAATCAACAACTTTAGCAAAGTTGCAGGATACAAAATAAACCCACATAAATTATCAGCTTTTCTTTATATCTCCAACACAGCTCAGCAGCAAAAACTAGAAAGAGAAATCCCATTCAAAATCACCTTAGACAAAATAAAATACCTAGGAATCTACCTACCGAGACAAACACAGGAACTATATGAACACAACTACAAAATACTCTCCACACAACTACAACTAGACTTGAGCAATTGGAAAAACATTAACTGCTCATGGATAGGACGAGCCAATATAATAAAAATGAACATCCTACCCAAACTTATTTATCTATTTAGTGCCATACCCATTGAACTACCAAAATACTTCTTCACTGATTTAGAAAAAACCATAACAAAATTCATTTGTAACAACAAAAGATCAAGGATATCCAGGGAAATAATGAAAAAAAAAACATATGATGGGGGCCTGGCAGTCCCTGACCTTAAACTATATTACAAAGCAGCAGTCATCAAAACAATTTGGTACTGGCTAAGAAACAGAAAGGAAGATCAGTGGAATAGACTGGGGGAAAGCGACCTCAGCAAGACAGTATACAATAAACCCAAAGATCCCAGCTTTTGGGACAAAAATCCATTATTTGATACAAACTGCTGGGAAAATTGGAAGACAGTGTGGGAGAGACTAGGTTTGGATCAACACCTCACACCCTACACCAAGATAAATTCAAAATGGGTGAGTGACTTAAACATAAAGAAGGAAACCATAAGTAAATTGGGTAAACACAGAATAGTATACATGTCAGACCTTTGGGAGGGGAAAGACTTTAAAACCAAGCAAGACATAGAAAGAATCACAAAATGTAAAATAAATAATTTTGACTACCTCAAATTAAAAAGCTTTTGCACAAACAAAACCAATGTAACTAAAATCAGAAGGGAAACAACAAATTGGGAAAAAATCTTCATAAAAACCTCTGACAAAGGTTTCATTACTCAAATTTATAAAGAGCTAAATCAATTGTACAAAAAATCAAGCCATTCTCCAATTGATAAATGGGCAAGGGACATGGATAGGCAGTTCTCAGATAAAGAAATCAAAACTATTAATAAGCACATGAAGAAGTGTTCTAAATCTCTTATAATCAGAGAGATGCAAATAAAAACAACTCTGAGGTATCACCTCACACCTAGCAGATTGGCTAACATAACAGCAAAGGAAAGTAATGAATGCTGGAGGGGATGTGGCAAAGTAGGGACATTAATTCATTGCTGGTGGAGTTGTGAACTGATCCAACCATTCTGGAGGGCAATTTGGAACTATGCCCAAAGGGCGACAAAAGAATATCTACTCTTTGATCCAGCACTGCTGGGTCTGTACCCCAAAGAGATAATGGACAAAAAGACTTGTACAAAAATATTCATTGCTGCGCTCTTTGTGGTGGCCAAAAATTGGAAAATGAGGGGATGCCCATCAATTGGGGAATGGCTGAACAAATTGTGGTATATGTTGGTGATGGAATATTATTGTGCAAAAAGGAATAATAAAGTGGAGGAATTCCATGGAGACTGGAACGACCTCCAGGAAGTGATGCAGAGCGAGAGGAGCAGAACCAGGAAAACATTGTACACAGAGACTAATACACTGTGGTATAATCGAACGTAATGGACTTCTCCTTTAGTGGCGGTGTAATGTCCCTGAACAATTTGCAGGGATCTAGGAGAAAAAAACACCATTCATAAGCAGAGGATAAACTGTGGGAGTAGAAATACCGAGGAAAATCAACTGCCTGAATACAGCGGTTGAGGGGACATGACAGAGGAGAGACTCTAAATGAACACTCTAATGCAAATATTATCAACATAGCAATGGGTTCAGATCAAGAAAACATGTAATGCCCAGTGGATTAACACATCGGCTATGGGGGGTGGGGGGGAGGAAAAAAAATGATCTATGTCTTTAATGAATAATGCTTGGAAATGATCAAATAAATTATTTTTTAAAAAAGTAAAAGAACATCTAACACTTATACTAAACAAATTGCTTGACAAAACAAGCAAAGAAGGAGTTTTAGCAAATTTCTTTTATGACACAAATATGATACTGATTCCAATGCTGGCAGACTAAAAACTGAGAAAGAAAACTACAGACTAATCTTAATGAAAATAGATGCAAAAATTTCAAATAGAAGACTATCAAAAAGACTCGAGCAGGTAATCACAAGGATTGTTCACTAAGATCAGGTGGGATTTATACCAGGAACGCAAGGATGGTTTAATATTAGGAAAACCATCCATATAATTGACCATATCAGTAATCACACCAACAGAAATCATGATTATCTTAAAGTTGCAGAAAAAGCCTTTGACAAAATACAACACCCATTCCTATTGAAAACACTAGAAAATAATGGGAATAGAAGGGCCATTCCTCAAGATAATAAACAGTATATATTTTAAAACCTCAGCAAGTATCATATGCAATGGGAACAAGTTAGAAGCCTTCCCAATAAGAACAGGAGTGCAGCAATGATACCCATTATCACCTCTTTTATTAAATATTATTCTTTACTTAGAGGTGGCGTTCAGTCATAATCCCACAGGTGGTAGCTTTGCCCAATTGGCTCCTCAGCCAAGCACATACACCAAATGTCTGAACCTGTGGTTCCTCTCGTACTGAGCAGGATTACTATGGTGACAAATATCATCACGCTTGGGGGATTGTGAATTTTAGATTTACTCCACTCTGCTTAGTCTACACCCCTACTTAAGGATTAAGTGTTGAGAAGGATGGCCTATGACAGACATGTGCTAGCAAATGACAAATCAGAAACAACTGACAGACCCACTGGGCTGTCTTAAGTCAAGCTTAAGTTACCACTGGTACACGTGAGACACAGGAAGTGATGGGAAAAACAGTCTATATATTTCACGTCACTTCCTCTCTCCATCCTCTTTTAGTAGAGAGTTGGTTGGTGGCAGCGTGCTGGGCATCTTGGCATCTTGGCGTGGCTGAAGCTATTGTCTGGGTTTGGTGGTGAGCATTCTTGATACAATACAGGGAGAAGGTTAGTAGCATAGTTCAGGTGAGGCATCTTCACTGAGCTCCCTCGGAGTTTAGGCTGATTCCTTTTTTTTCCTTCAACTTTCCTAAAAACACCATCCTCCTAGGAGGCCCCTCATCTTGGAGGAGGCCTTGTGACTGGAAGGTCTCTGATCTCCCTCAGGCTAGGCCGGAGAAATCTTATACCCTTACCCTTTTCCTTCTCTCTTCTTCTTAATTCCTTCCCTCTATATTAATTAAACCACCATTAAAAATTCCCAAACTGATGAGTATTTTTATTGGGATTTAAATTAATCCCTGGCAACCATAAGGATAATATATTAGTCAAAATCCCTAAATTTACCCCTTACAAATGTTAGTGATAGCAATTAGTGTAGAAAAAGAAATTGAAGGGATTAAAGTGGGAAAAGAAGAAACAAAACTATCACTCTTTGCAAATGATATGATGGTATACTTAAAGGACCCTAGGAAAAATAAACACAAAAGGCTAGTGGAAATAATTAACAACTATAGCAAAGTTAAAGGATACAAAATAAACCCACATAAATCATCAGCATTTCTATATATTAAAAAAAAAAAAACCTCAGCTGAAGGAGTTAGAAAAAGAATCTCTAGACAATATAAAATATTTAGGAATCTATCTGCCAAGACAAACACAGGAATTATAAGAACACAATAATAAAACACTTTTCACACAAATAAAACTAGATCTAAACAATTGGAAAAATATTAATTGTTCCTGGGTTGGGCGAACTAACTTAATAAAAATAACAATCCTACCCAAATCAATCTACTTATTCAGTGCCATACCAATCAAATTTGCAAAAAAACATTTTAAATAGAATTAGAAAAAAATTATAACAATGGTCATCTGAAAGAACAAAAGATCAAGAATATCAAGGGAAATAATGAAAAAATATGAAGGATGGGGACACCTATCAGAGCCAGATCTTAAACTGTACTATAAATCAGGATAAAAAAAAATATGGTACTGGCTTTGAGACAGAAGGCTGGATTCAAGGAATAGACTAGAGGTAAATTACCTCAGTAAGCTAGTGTTCAATAAACCCAAAGACCCCAGATTTTAAGACAAGAACTTACTATTTGACAAAAAGTATTGGGAAAATTGGAAAACAGTATGGAGAAAGTAAGGACTAAAGCAATATCTTATCCTATACCAAGATTAATTCAAAATGGGTAAATGACAGATATGAAGAGTGAAATTGTAAATATATTAGGAGAACATAGAATACTATACCTGTCAGATCTATAGGAAAGGAAGGAATTTAGGAACAAGCAAGACATAGAGAACTTTGCAAAATGTAAAATCAATGACTTATTATATCAAATTTAAAAGGTTTTGTACAAACAAAACAAATGCCACCAAAATTAGAATGAAATCAACAAACTGTGAGATCATTTTTATACTACAACTCTGAAAAAGATTTAATTTCCCAAATATATAAGGAATTAAATCAAATTAACAAAAAATCAAGTCATTCTCCAATCTACAAATGGTCAAGGGACATGAATAGGATGAAATCAAAACTATCAATAAGAACACGAACAAGTGTTCTACATCCTTCCAGAGAAATGCAAATTAAAACAACTCTGAGGTACCACCTAGAAAACTAGACAATATAACAGCAAAGGAAAGTGATGAATGTTTGAGGGAATATGATGCAGTTGTGAAATGGTCCAACCATTCTGGAGGGCAATTTAGAACAATATGCAAAGGACTTTAAAAGATTGTCTGCCCTTGTATCCCAAAGAGATAATAAGGGGAAAGACTTGTACAAAAATATTTATAACTGTGCTCTTCGTGGTAGCAAAAAAACTGAAAAATGAGGTGTCCATCGATTGGGAAATGGCTCAATACTTGTGGTATATGCTGGCAATGGAATATTATTGTGCTGAAAGGAATAAAGAATTGGAGGGATTCCATGTGACCTGGAAAGACCTCCAGGAATTGATGCAGAGCACAACCAGGAGAACAGAAAGACTGACACATAGAGGTATAATCAAATGTAACTGACTTTTCTAACACCAGCAATGCAAATGACCCAGGACAATCCAAAGGAACTTAGGAGAAAGAATGCTAGTCACATCCAAAGAAAGAACTGTGGAACCATGCCAGAGGCCATCATACTCCAACCATTTGACAAGATCACAGTTCAAGGAAGGAAGGTCAGTAAAGCAGACCCCAGAATGAGGGTTCCCTGCTAATCCCCCTTTGTGACTTCTTTCCCCAAATTTTCCCCACTAGTGGATTTGTTATGATTATTATTCTCTCCCCAATACAGGAGAAATAATATGGGAGCAAATGTTTATTTGATCAATAAATATATATCCTACTTTAAGCCCGCTAGGTTATTACTCCAAAAGATTGCAATTACAGAATAAAAGCCCAAAGACTACTGCCCATGACCCCTCCTTTCTCTAGCACAAGATACGCTCCAAGGCCCTATGACATAATGAATCTTGTCCTACAGTTATCATACTTGAATTAATTTATTGAAACAGAAGCCAAGCTATGTCACTAGGTATCTCAAAGTAACACAAGAAAAACAGAACTTGTAAATTGAGGGAAACACCAAAATTGGTCTGCCTAAAGTCCTCACACTGTGAATTTCAAAAACTACTCAACCCTGTTCAAACCATTCTTTAGAGGATGGGATTTGGCTATTTCCTGATCAATAACAATAGAAATACTTGGAAACCACTCAACCCTGTTCAAACCATTCTTTAGAGGATGGGATTTGGCTATTTCCTGATCAATAACAATAGAGATACTTGGAATGACAGAATCAGGTCTTGGAAACTACAATCTCCACCCTACTCAGGGTAACAAGATTTAGGAAGGGCTGCAGCAAAGCTCAAGATTTAATTATTTGAGAAAATGACCTTCAACAGACATATGCAAAGGGGACAGACCTCTGGGCAGTCCTGGGTGAAGCTAGAGCCACCACTGGCACAGGGGAGACACAGGAAGTGAGGTAGAGGGCAGCTGAGGAGTCTGGGGACTTCCTGTGTGGAGGAAAGGAGGTTGTTGGAGCCTGGTGCTTGAGGTGGAGGCCCTGAGACTGTTTCTCCATTTTGGTCACGTGAGTGATAGGGACTGATCTCTTTTCTTTGCCTCAGCTATCTAAGGCCTTGGGCCTTTGACCCAGCCTAAGCAGAGGGAGTATTTAAGCCCTATTCCCTTCTCTCCCCTTTCTCTTCCCCCCCCCAATACCTTTCTTCCTCCTATTAGTAATTAAAAACTCCATAAAAGGTTGACTGCTGACTTGAGTTTTCATTTAGGAATTACATAGCTGAATACCTTGGCGACTTTAAATTAATATATATAAGTCTTTTAATATCACATTGTGGCTGACCACACGGGAGTTGAAAGAATTCTCTCAATAAACTTCTGAATTTTCTTGCCTTTTTACTCTAACTTCTCACCACTTAGTCCCTTTTAACAGCTAACTTGGCTTAAAGACACAGCTGCTAGAACAAGTGAGTATAAAAACCTTCTCTCTTCTCTTTTCTCCTGAAGTTAAATTGGAATCAGAAGTTTTTCTTTTTCTTCCCTTTAATCTTAAGGGGCAGCTGGGTGGCTCAGTGGATTGAGAGCCAGGCCTAGAGACAGAAGGTCCTAGGTTCAAATCAGACCTCAGATACTTCCCAGCTGTGTGACTCTGATAGTTAGATAGAAAACAGTTGTTTTAAATCTCAGCAATAGGACCTGGCTGGGAGAGCTGTTTCTAAATATCCTTTCCCTTAAGGAACAACTTCCTAGATTAGAAAAAAAAAAAAACCTGTGGAAAGTTTTTTACTTTGCCCTGCTCCCCACGTGTTTTGTGAAGACTGTTAGAGAAATAATTACAATATATATATATGAGTACTACATTCTTTGACATTTATATGGCAGCTGAAGAATTAGGGGCATTGAGGAATGCAGGATACCTCCAATTTTTTATATTAATATGTACTGTCATTTTTGTACTCCTCAATACTGTATTTAGAGATGCTAAAATGAAAAAATTTGAGGATAAAATGCAAGCCCAATTAGAAGATCTAAAATGTTTCTTACAGGATCAATTGGCAAACACCCACTCTACCAGAAACAGACCTGTTTCTGAACCTTTGAATGAGGAAATTTCCTTCCCTGAAGTAGAGATGGAAAAAACCTTCCCTATAGCTCAGTTAACAGACTGCTTCTCTCGTATAGTGCAAATCTTGACTGAATTTAATCCCCAAAACCCTTCCCCTGCAATCCCAGTTTCTCATGTTTCCTCTCCTACAGAAAACCAAATTCCAAAGCAAAGGAGATCTCATCCTCCTAGAGAAACCTGTCCTTGTCAAACTGACCCACAGGTACAAAGTTCAACTAAAGGCCTGTTTCCTCTAAGAGAAGTACCTGAAATAGGAAGGAACAGGGATGTGGCGACTTTAAGACATAGGATACCATTTACTCCCCAAGAAATAAATGAATTTACATGAAATATCCCCACATATGAACAAGATCCCTTTCTAGTAACAAAAAAGATGGGAGACATATTTTTTTCAGTATAATCCATCTTACAAAGATGAGAACTTGCTACAGGCTTTTTTAACTGAACGTGAAAAAAATAAAATAATTGCTCATGTCAACAAAACCCAGGGGGCGTAATGCAGCACATTGGCCATCTCAGGATCCCATATGGGACTATAACAATCCAGAAGATTATCTACAACTATACCGTTGTAGAGAGGCCATCGTTACAGCAATGAAGGAATGTGCAGACAATACAGATAAGTGGATAGAACTTGAAAAAATTAAGCAAAAGGAGGAAGAAACACCCTCCAGATTCATGGGATAGAATAATCGAGTTTGGGGACAGATACCTGGATTGGGACCTAACTAAAGAAACTAGCTTAAGAGAAGTTAGAAGGATCTTTGTCAATAACTCTTGCAATGCAATTAAGAATTATTTTAGAACACAATGTCCAAGATGGTCAGAGATGGACCTTGAAGAATTGCGAAAAACAGCTATATATGTTTTAAACGGAAACAAAGAAAAGGAAGAAAATAATGATGACATGGAGGAAATGAAGAAAAAAATGAGATGTGTAATAGATAGGATAACTAAATTAGAAAGTGGGCATAATAATGAAACGACAATTGCCCCTCTCCAGAAATCTAATTATCAATCCATTACCTGCCACTTCTGTGGGAAGAAGGGCCACAACACAGTACAGTGTAGAGCTTTTCTCAAGATTATAGGAAGGAATACTCAGTTTAATAACAACTACAGAAGTGATAATTATAGAAATAAATATAATTATGACAATGAAAACCACAGCTTTAGGAATGATGACTATAGGAATGAATATTGGGAAAATGATAACTCAAATGAAATAACTTCACAACAAAATATAAAAAATGGTGCTCGTCCAAAAAATACTCGAGGCGCGAATGCCCCTCAGGGGGGTGCCCTTCAGGGGGGCGCTTTTCATGGGGGTACTCAAGGAACTTCCCAAACACAATGAAGGTGTCCGGGGGGGGGGGGAGGCTGGGGCACAGGAATCAGAGGATACAACCTTTGATTTTCCAGACCCTGATGTCCTACTACCCGTTGTCCCTATCCACTACCCCCCCATACTAATGAACCCCATATTACTTTAAAGGTGGGTAACACCTATTTTGATTGTCTATTAGACACTGGAGCTTCCTGGTCTATATTAAAGAGAACACCTGATTTACAATGTTATTCTGTTGGCTCAGAGAATGTAATGGGAGTATCAGGAATAACCCAAAGAGTTAAAAGACTTCCTCCTAGAATGGTGTCTGTAGGACCCCTAGAGGTACAACATTCCTTCCTTTTGATGCCTGACTCCCCTTTAAATTTGCTGGGGAGGGACCTTCTATGCAAACTCAGAGCCACAATAACCTGCTCCCCAGATGGTTCGTTATCATTGGAAGTACCAGAGGAATCTTTAAATTTATTCCCTGTAATTCTTTCAGAGAGTCAGGAGAAAAAAGAGCATCCCACCTTTGCAATACCTGAAGATATACCAGGGTTTCTTTGGGCCACATCTTCTTCCAATGTAGGCTTACTTAAGTCAGCTGTTCCTGTGCAGATAAAAACTAAATCTATCCCACCTCCTTCCATTCCTCAGTATCCCCTCTCAAAAGAGTCAATTGAGGGAATTACCCCAGTAATTAATTCATTAATTGCACAGCGAATAATAATCCCTTGTAAATCTGAATACAACACGCCCATCCTGCCCATTAAAAAACCAAAAAGAGGGCCTGATGGCAAACACCTCTATAGATTCGTGCAGGATTTGAGGGCTGTGAACAATCACATTATAAAAAGACACTCCATAGTTTCCAATATCAATACTATTATTTCTTCTATTCCTAGCACAGCTACATACTTTACAGTAGTAGACTTGTGCTCAGCCTTCTTTTCGATACCCATACATGAGAACTCAAGGCATATCTTTGCTTTCACCTGGCAGGGCCATAAATACTGCTGGAGTCATCTACCACAAGGTTTTGTAGACAGCCCGCACTTATTTGAGCAAATTTTGAGCCAAGATACAGATAATATAAAATTTAAAAGCAGCAAATTAATCAAGTACGTAGATGACCTACTCTTGGCCCCAAAAGATGCAGAAACATGTCAGGAAGATAGCAAGCACCTTCTATTGGAATTGCACAAAAGAGGTCATAAGATCTCGAAGGATAAGATTCAGTGGTGCCTCCCTAAAGTAGAATATTTGGGGTTCATCCTGTCTGCAGGTGCCCACTTGATTTCTCCCAAACGAATTGAGAATATTCAAAATTTAAGTGCTCCTACCAATAAGAAACAGTTAAGAGCAATTTTGGGAGCAACAGGGTTTTGTAGACAATGGATTCCTTGCTATGGGGAAAATAATTAACCCCTTATAGCACTAACAAGGGATTCGGTCCCTGAACCCCTCAAATTAGAACCAGAACACCTGTCAGCTCTATCAGATATAAAAAAGGCTATCCTGTCTGCCCCTGAGAAGCACAGCAGCTTTTGTTGCTAAGGTGCTTTTAAAAGAAATTATTCCTCGTTTTGGCCTGCCAGCGCGTATTGATTCTGATAGAGGAAGTCATTTTACTTATTCTGTCTTAAACCAAATATATTCTTGCTTGGGGATAACTCCCAAATTCCATGTTCCATATCATCCCCAGAGCTTAGGCGAAGTTGAAAGGATGAATAAAGAACTTAAAACTATGATTGGAAAATTATGCACCGAGACCCATTTAAAATGGCCTGAAATTCTCCCTCTGGCCCTATTTTATCTTAGAAGCAGGCCTAGAGGAGACTTACATATTTCACCATTTGAGATGCTTTTTGGACATCCACTATACAGGTTAAGCCTTTCTCCCTGGCATATACATCACTATTAGGGGGCGATACTACTATTGCTTTCTATATACAGGAATTACAGCATAAACTGCATGAACTTCATGAATCTGGAGCTGCAGTATAAGCCGGACTAGACTTTTCACTTCAGGACCTGAACCCAGGATACAAGGTGTATATTAAAAATTTCCAGTGTACTGGAGCAACTCAGCCTTCGTGAGGACCATTCCAAATATTGTTAACTACTCCAAAATCTATAAAGGTTGGAGAAAAGGATTCTTGGATTCATTGCTCATATGTAAAGAGAGCATTTTCTGCTGAGGCTGATTGACACATGCATTGAAGATAATAATCCATTAACAAGTGGATGCTGTTTTTTCAAAAACACATTGAATTCCTGATTTTTTTTCTTCTCTTTCCCTTATTTTTTCATTATTGCTTTTCTTTTAAATATTTGAATTTTTCCCCTTTCATCATTTCTTGTACAAAAGGTACATACAATTAAATTTTTTTTTCTCTCTCTGCAGTAATATAAGTTTAAATATACATACCCAAACAGCTTTAGACTGTGGGAACCTGCCATTTATTGATAAAATGTTATGGGACTATGATTAATGTTTGTGTCTCATTCCAGGAAATGGGATAAAAACAAGGAGCACAGACTTTACCTGAATAATGCCAAAAGAGCACACAGGAAATACTAATGTGGACTCGAGGTTGCGACACTTGACATACATTAAGTCATAGGACTTCCTTGTATCTACACTCTTTATGAAGTACTCATACAAGTACAAAAATTTGACTATCATGCTGGCTCCCTATATCCTTGAGAATTAAAAGTCAGACCAGGGAATGACTCTTCCCTATCAAAATAAAATTCTAGTTTCTTTCCTTCTTATAATATGACAACTTCCTGTAGTCTTAGCTGCAAGTGGGTAAGTGAAATATTACTACATTCTGTCCTACAGACTTGTGGGATAGAAATAACTGTAAATTGGACCTTTACAAGGGCTCATTATGAAGTTATTCTGGTTTACTCAACATTTTATACATACATTTTGGTATTTTGATTCTGATTTTTAATTTTTTTCTTCCCTTTCTCCCAAAAGTTTAACTTTCTTCCATATTTTTCCCTTTATATATTTTTGTTTTTTGTTTGTTTTGTTTTTATTGCTTTTTAATTCTTTTAATAAGTGACTCATATACCCCCATAACTCAACAATGCATCCTGAGCTGAACTGGACTTTTTTAACACCCACTTCATGGGGGATTGTATTTTAATAAAACTCCAAGATTTGGAAAGTTTTTTTTTAGTTTGAGAAACATCTTCAAGGAAGAAGCTTGCTAACTCCTAAAATCCAGAGAATGAACTGTTGCAGAAAGATGCCAGAAAACCTACATTACATCAAGATCAAGAATGAACCTTGGGGTGTGGTTGCTTGAACTGAAGGTTGATTGAATTTATTTTGAATGTACACTCTTCTGCCAAAGGGGACTGCCCCTAATTGGTTTTTGTCAATGTGCCCAGCAAAACATTGGTTTTGCTGTCTCTCTCTATCTCCTATTTTTCCTTTATCTCTAACTATTGTAATTTCATAGCTAGTATGTTTACAAGACCCATCGGAGAGGTTAGCCTTCCTTGGGCCTCAGGGGGGATTGTGAATTTCAAAAACTACTCAACCCTGTTCAAACCATTCTTTAGAGGATGGGATTTGGCTATTTCCTGATCAATAACAATAGAGATACTTGGAATGACAGAATCAGGTCTTGGAAACTACAATCTCCACCCTACTCAGGGTAACAAGATTTAGGAAGGGCTGCAGCAAAGCTCAAGATTTAATTATTTGAGAATATGACCTTCAACAGACATGTGCAAAGGGGACAGACCTCTGGGCAGTCCTGGGTGAAGCTAGAGCCACCATTGGCACAAAGGAGACACAGGAAGTGAGGTAGAGGGCAGCTGAGGAGTCTGGGGACTTCCTGTGTGGAGGAAAGGAGGTTGTTGGAGCCTGGTGCTTGAGGTGGAGGCCCTGAGACTGTTTCTCCATTTTGGTCACATGAGTGATAGGGACTGATCTCTTTTCTTTGCCTTGGCTATCTAAGGCCTTGGGCCTTTGGCCCAGCCTAAGCAGAGGAAGTATTTAAGCCCTATTCCCTTCTCTTTCCCTTTCCCTTTCCCTTTCCCTTTCCCTTTCCCTCTCTCTCTCTCTCTCTCTCTCTCTCTCTCTCTCTCTCTCTCTCTCTCTCTCTCTCTCTCTCTCTCATACCTTTCTTCCTCCTGTTAGTAATTAAAAACTCCATAAAAGGTTGACTGCTGACTTGAGTTTTCATTTAGGAATTATATAGCTGAATTCCTTGGCGACCTTAAATTAATATATATAAGTCTTTTAATGTGATCTCCATATCACAACACCTAGATATGATTATGTTTTGTTGTTCATCTTCCAAGCAATTATGATGGATAGTGAAAGCTGACCAAAAGCACAATGATCCTCTCAATAGGTCAAGGGGTACTAACCTACAAACGGCTTTATTCACATTAATCAAATCTATCACAGAATGTTGTAGAAACCTAGTAAATAATCACAGAATTCTTTGTTGTAGTAACATCACAAGAGTGTTGTTTAGGTGATTTGCTAATATCCAATCAAACTGTAGAATGTCACATACATAGAGAATTGATTATGTGTGTGTAACAAAAACCTATATAATAAACATACCATGATACCATGGCAGAGCACTGTGTTTGATGCCTGTGTACATGTGCTGAATGCATGGTGTACCTGGGAGGGCAACCCTGGTCCTCAGAGAGGCCTCTGGATGGACCTCAAGAGAACGAAAATGCATTAGAAAAATATATGATCAATCATGTAGTGAGATAGGGATGTGATTAGGGTTTTGATATTAAAGGATCACTCTACTGCAAATATGAATAACATGGAAATAGGTTATAAACAATGATGCGTGCATAACTCAGTGGAACTACTTGTCAGCTTTGGGATGGAAGAGGAGAGAGTGGGGTTGGGGGAGGGAAGGGTCCATGAATCATGTAACTATGAGGAGGAAAAAAAAATAAATAGAAATCACCTAATCACCTTTCAGGCTAGATCCAGATCCAATTTTACAGATGAAGAAACCAAGGCAGAGGAATTGAAGGGATTGAAGGTTAGGTGGCTAGTGAGTGATTTGAACTCAATTCTACACCTCTGTAAGATTACCCAAGCTTCCTAGAAGCAAGAGTCTATCTTACTAAAATGATTTCACGAAAAAATAAATTAGGTTAAAATAGAATAGTATACCTGTTAGATCTGTGGAAAAGGAAGGAATTTAAGATCAAGCAAGAGAACATTGCAAAATGTAAAATCAATGACTTATTATATCAGATTAAAAAGGGGTTGTACAGACAAAACCAAAGCAACCAAAATTAGAAGTAAAACAACTGGGTGAACATTTTTATATCAAAACTCTCTGACAAAAGTATAATTTCCCAAATATAAAAGTAACTAAGATTTATAAAAAAAAAATCAAGCCATACACCCATCGACAAATGTGCAAAGGATATGAATAGGCAATTTTCAAATGATAAAATCAAAATGATCAATAAGAACATGAAAACATACTCTGATTTTATGAAGAAAACCTCCTGATATTTTGTTCAAGTGTGCCCACTCCGTGCATGGCAATTTCAGAGTCAGGTTCTCCCACCCTGACCCTGAGACCTCATATAACCACTATAGCAGTGGTTCTCAACCTGTGGGTCGCGACCCTGGTGGGGGTCGAATGACCAAAACACAGGGATCGCCTAAAGCCATTGGAAAATACATATTTCCAGTGGCTTTAGCCAGTGAGAAATCACGCTACTTTACAGCAAGATCTCGGAAGGAATGGGGACCCTGCTGCCCGCATATTGTACTAATATTAGTTACAGATCAGCAGCCCTCCCCCAATGAGGGGTAATGGATTTACCCTGTTGCCTGGAGACCAGACTCAGAGACCCAGAGAGAGCACCCAGCACTGGCTCCAGAGGGGTTAAGAATGAGTCCTGGAGCGGATAACAGAGCCGAGTAACCCCAGCAAAGTGAAGCCTCAGCTGGAGGGAGATGACAGGAAGGCAGCGTCTGCAAACCCTCTCCCCAGGCAGGATTTACCTCCTGCCCCAGAGCTCAGGCTGCCTCCTGCTGGATTAATATTTTTCAACATATAATTAAGTATTGTTTTTCTGATTAATCACTGTTTAAATTATGTTTGATTTGTAGCAATGAGAATACATAATACATATCAGGTATTTATATTCTGAATCATAACTGTAGCAAAATTACAATTTTGAAATAGATACCAACATTTTTTGGTTTGGGGTCACCGCAACATGAGGAACTATATTGTGGGGTCAAGGCATTAGAAAGGTTGAGAACCACTGCGCTATAAGGTGCTTGGTGCCCTCATTAGCAATTCTGGTATTATGAGAAAACACAATTCCTCTTTTGTGAAATTATCATACAATATTTTGAGTTATAAGTACAAGTCTATGTGACGAAAACCTCTCCTATACTGTAAAGGCCTTGAAGGCAAAAATGATCTCAAAACTGAAATGTTTATCTCCATCCAAGTCACACAGCCATGGTTCTCTGCACAGAGTTGGTTTCCATGTTATGATTATGGAATTTGGAGTCAGAAGAGTTTGATTAAAATCTTGACTCTAGAGACAAATAGTTTGCTTGGTGGATCGAGAGACAGGCTGAAAAGTGGGGTAATCTTGGATTCAAAGATGACCCCAAACACTTCCAAGCTGTTGTGAAGATTGGATTTAGCTCTCCTCTGATTGTAACAATGAAGATACTTAGCTCTTCATTTATTGTGAAGATTAAATTGTAATCCCCTGATTATAACAATGAAGGTACTTAGCTCCTCCTTTATTGGGAAGATTGAATTGTAATCCCATCTATTTTTAGATTTTTAATCCCCAAAAGTGCTAACTCAGTATTTGAAGTAGATCTACCCATTTTAACTACAAAAAAGTAACTAACTACTAAAAATGAGAACTAACTACTAAAGATGTGAACTAACTACAAAAGGTGTGATCTAACCAAAAAAGGTAAACTAAAGAGTGGGCAGTCCTGGAGAGAGCATCTGCTATGATTGGTAGATGTGAAATTTAGGGGAGATGACACAAGAGAAAAAGATCCTTAAATAGAAAAAACAGAGGCACACAAGTCAGATAGATCAAAGAATTCCATGACTGGAGCTGCTGTTCAAGCAGAACCCATAAACTTCTTGCTTCATGATTTAAACCTCGGTGGTAGTGTATATACAAAAAATTTCAAACGTACTAGGTTGACTGAACCTGCTTATGATGGACCATTCCAAGTCCTATTAATTACACTGACAGCTATTAAAATTGGGGAGAGGGACTTATGGATTCATTGTAGCCATGTAAAATGAGTACACTCTGTTGATAATGAATAATTGACTACATTGATTGTACTTAACTATCGATTATGATAAGACTTCCCTATTGACGGATCTGCACTATTTTGTTGTACTTGTGCCATACAGTATTTTATTTTTTTTCTTTCATTTTTTGCATTTCAAACACATGTAATTGTATTGAAAAGATTTTTGGATGATGATTATATGAAATCATCTGATTGCCAGTATTTATTATACCTTGATTCAGAAATTTATTTACAAATAAAGAGAAAACAATAAAGAAAATAAATGTGAAGGGGATAGAGAAGTTATCTATCCTATCAAGCTAAATGTTTTCTTCCTGCTTAATCCAGGCAGAGATTAATTAGCTCTCAACAAGGAAGACTGGTAATGAGTAACCACACGGTCTCTTCCAAGATGGAAGCTAATCTCTCCAGAAGCTAGGAAAGGGGTCAGCCTTTTTTACTCACCCAGTGAAGTAATCTAAGAGTCAAAGTCCAAGTAGAAGTCAAGCTCTGAACCCATGATTCAAGCTGTAGAATCCAGCAAAATTCCCTCAAAGAATATCTAAGACTATCTCCAGAAGACAATCTCTTCAGACTATCTTCTCAAAGACAATCTGCCCTGAAGGAGAGTTCAGGGCTTACTTTTTATGGTGACTTCTTGTCCCCTCCCTCTTCACAAAGGCCAATCACAGTTTCCAAATTTTCTAGTACTGCCCGGGGGGGGGGGGGGGGGCAGAGACTGTAGGATCAATTTCTCACCTTCTGGAGAGGTCAATAATTCATCAAAAGAGTTCAGATTCCTGGGTGACTGAGGTGTGAATTCTCATTTCCTAGCTGATTGAGTTGAAAAAGTGAAGAGTTCATCCACTGTGTCAAGGAAGTTCATCCCCTTCCCCTCCTGAGTAACTTGACCTGTCCATCAACATTCCAAACATAACACAATTGCGCCAGGTTTTGCATCCATGAACATGTTGTAAGTCAATAAAAAGTGAGAGGGAGGGCTTGACCAGGGCTTCTTGCATGGAACAGAGTCAGGAGCAGAGCAGGCAGGTGAAGAGAAAATAGGAAGGGGCTGTCAGGTCAGGCAACACGTGATCAGGTTACTTTGAGGAATGATTGTCTACCCTTTCTAATAAACTTTATAAATATATATCTGGGTAGAAATATTATTTCAATTCTTACAGATGGCAACCACTAGTCTACAAGAAACACACATGAGGAAGGTAGACATGCATAGGGTGAAAGTAAGAGGATGGAGCCAAATCTATTGGGCATCAACTGATAAAAAGAAGGCAGGAGTCGCAATCATGATATCTGTCAAAGCCAAAGTATAAAATAAATCAAGTTAAAAGAGATAGTGAAGGTAATTACATCCTGATAAAAGGCAGATGGCAACCACTAGATTGGTTCTTTAGGACCTTTAATTTTTTGCTGAGAAGTTTTAAACAAGTGCTTAGGTAAGCTTAGTGAATACAAAAAGCAGCTTCAGTTTGCTCACCTGCCTGCATATACGAAACGCACCTTGGCTGAGAAAGAGAAGCAGAAGCATCTAACAAAAACTACCTCCCATGTGCTTCCCCACCCCCATTCTTTTACCTTGGCCAAGTGGGTTTCTGTAGAGTCCCAGCCAGAGCATAGGAACCCAGCACAGCACAGCCTCTGACTTCCCCAGACCTGTGGAACCTCTGGCTCCTACTGCCTCTTTGCTCAGCCAGCTGCTGTGCTGAGCCTGAAGACACCTCTTAAATTAATCCTGGGGGTCTTTCTAGGCTGTGGATTAGAATTAGGGGCTCCCTGGGGCAATAGAGAAAGGAAAGGATGCTTTTTGCACAGATGTGACTCGGGCCTGACTTTTCCAGCCCACTGGGACTCTTGACCCAAAGCACTCCCACTGCACCCAGCACAGTATGGCCCTCACAGACTGGGGGAACAGCTCACAGGGATGGCCCTCTAGGTATTGGTGTAAGATCCCCCACCCCATCAACTTTTGAGTCTTACAGTAAGGGGCTAGAGCAGAGAACTCATATGCTTGGTAGTCAGACCATGAGGGAGGGGTTCCTGGGTAAAAAAACTGGCACTGATTGAGTGGGTCCCTGGAGTTTCCAGCATTCCCCGACTTTTGAAAGAAACACATGGCTGTTCACTCTGGGGGAGGGGAAGGGATTTAACTCAGTTTTTATTTCCCTTCTCCCTTCCCCCCTGAAACAGTCCTTAGAATTGGGCTAAGAGAAAGTGCTTTTTGGAATTATTTTCTTTCCTCCCTCCCCCTCTCTGCATGCTCCTTTAGACTGCATTTTTTCTTTTGTAAACTGATGGGTTTTAGGACCCAAAGGAACTCCTGCTCTTTTATTTTCCACAGCTTGAAGGGTCCTAGTGCCCCCTTCCCACCATGCAGTGCAGGGCCAGGGCAACCCCTTAAATTAATCTTGGGAGTCCTTCCAGTCTGTGGACTAGAATTAAGGGCTCCCTGCCACCCTCCTAACTTTGAAAACACATGCCCCCTGTCCAAACTCTGCGGGAGGGGAAACAGGATTCATTTTTACAAGGAAATTCTCTTTTGAATTTTCTCTCTCCCTCTCCCACCCTCAAATTTTCCTTGCAGACAGCCTGCTTTCATTTAGCATATCAAAAGCCACATTTTCTTTCTCCTACTTTATCTATATAAACTCTCTAGGGTTGGTTTTTGTTCTCTCCCTTCCCCCTCATACACATTCCTTTCTCTTTGCTTGTTTAGATAAGGCCTACCCACAAGTTCCATCCACTCTGCATGCATTTATAGCATCACCTACTGTCAACAATTAAAACTGCAGGAAAAAAAGAATTCCTTTGCTACTGCTACTAGTGATCTAAAATAATATTAAATTGAATACATTTAAATAAAAGGATTATTAATAGTTAAATATTAATAATATTGAATTTAAATTAAACCAAATTTCTAAGACTGAACAAAGCCAACATTAAATCTAATTACATGCAATATTAAGAAATAATTGTAGAACACAACAGTATTAATAATACTATCAATAACAACAATTACTAATTTTCAATAACTATTATTAGTCACTACCTCCTATTATTAATTGCTAATAATTATTATTGATGATTGATACTAGTTGTTTATGGTTGTTTGTCATTGATTATTAACAGCATTATCAATAATTATAATAAATGCATATTGTTATTATTAATAACAATTCTTACACTAAATACACATTCATTAATGATACTATTGCTGTGCAACAATTACTATTTCCTTACATTAGCTTTTTGTTTTAAACCTCCTCTTATTGCCTTCCATAATAACATTGAAGAACTTTGTGTCTATATTTTTTTTATGTTTTAGTAACTTTTCATTGTTTAAGCTGACCATTTAGCAATATTCAGACTAGCTTAAATAGGCAGATTAAGACATACAAACTACACAATATGATAAATACGGCAACACATCAAAGGAAATCAGGAAATATTGCTCCTGATTCACCCCGGCATATACTTTTTAATTCCTGAAGTGACCCTAATTTGCCTAAGGAGAACTGGATGACAAAGAAAGAAGCTAGAAAGCCTTGTAAGGCATGGAAGGACATATCCTTTACCTGGTCAAAATATGATTCTTTTGACTTCAAGATCTTAAAAGATTTGAAGTTAGCCATTAAAAAAAGATTCTAAAGATTATAAATACTGGTTCTTATGGGCACATCATGTTGATAAATTGACCATTCCCTCCAATGAGGAAACCATTCTTTCTTTGGAACCAAACCATTCTAGCATAACTCCTTCAGTGAAATCTAGCAGGAAACACACTCTATCATCCCACCTGGCATGTGATGTTTCTCCTCATACTGACCCAAACCAGGACTTGAAACCCCTCAGCTCCTCTCCCTGTCAGACCTCACTCATCCCCTACTCCTCCCATCCCGTCCCCCCAATCTACCTCTCTACCTTCCCTTAACATCCCACCATGCATACCCTCCTTCTAACTACTCAGTGCTCTCCCATTTCCCCTATCCTCACCCATACCATCCCTACTTCAATCCTTTTCCTCTACCCTCCTTCCCACCCATCTTACTATGGGCATTAAGGAAGGAAATAAAGGAATTGACTGCTAAACAGGGTGAGAAGGATTAAGAGAATGCTACTTTCTAGTAGAGGCATTAAGGAAGAAAATAAAAGAATTAACTGAAACAGTTGGAAAGGTAAAGCAAGGAGAGATCATAGCTCCCTTACAAAAATCCACAACACAACCACTAACATGTTATTTTTGTATAAAGAATGATAATGTAATTATAAATTGTAAGAAGAGAAATCAGGAAAATAGGAAGAGAAGTTTCAGGAATAATAATAATAATAGGAAGAATGGTTATTTGAATGAGGCAAATCAAAACTCACACCCAAACATCTGTACTCAGTGATGGAACTCCCCTCAGTATGGGGGTCCCGAGAGGTGTAGACAAAGAAATTGTGATGAATGGTGGTACTTGGAAAGGGAAGGAACCTCAAAGAGTCTGGAGGTGAATTTTAAGCCTTTTTAGACCTCATTGCCTTATTGATGTTAACTGTTTCAATTTGTTCCCCTCCCCAGAAAGAAGAAGTCTCTGTAACACAATTCTAATTACATGGTGTATGTAATTCACTGTCAACTACTTCATAAGTTATCAAAATTGAAATATTCTGTTACATTGTCTTTATTTGTACCTCCCCTATGATTGTACTGAAGAATATCATTGCAAAAGCCCCAAAATAACATTTTGTTCCTTTTTTTTTTTTGGTTTTCATTAATTGTCACATATATGATGATTGACGGACTCCATCACATTGGTTTCAATCTGTATACAAGTTTTGGAGAATTTATTTATCTAATAATTTAAATTGATTTTAATAGGTCTTCAGAATTGATTTTTAGATATCTGGGAGCATCCCCACCTCTGACTGCTTATTTAGCTGCCTCCAGTACAGAGCTTTTTGGGGTTTCTCTCCTACCAAATTTTTGAATAATGATAATAAACTTTGTCAAAAAATATCTATTCCAAGGTTGAAGATTGGCTAAATCTGTAGAACTTATGACAAATATTCATGATTTCAAAGATTTTTGAATGTCATACAACAATTCATGTGAATCCTAATGATAGTGGGTTTGTCTGCAATTATCCTTAAATGCGCTCTTACAATTCTGGGAATTTTATTACTTTCTAGAATCTGTATTAATTGTTGCACTACTGTTTTTAAAAGACTTTTAACTGGTGAAAAAATTATGTACATTCACACTGTGGATCCTGGTCAAATTAAGAGGGATATAAATTTCACTTCTGAGTAAGCATCTTTTGTGTTGGGCCTCTGCTCAGCTAACACATTGTCATATGCAATATAAACTGTGAAATTATTATTTTTTTTATTTTTTTCTCTTTGTTTGTAATAGGATATTTGATTTTCCACCTAACATTGCTGATACTTGAAGTACAAAAAATCAGTATTAATGGTTTTTTTTTTTACTTGAAGGATAAAGTTTACATACAGTATAAGTTTACAGTATCTATTAGCCCTATTAATTGTGCAAACCCAAAATCTTCAGCCTATGCAAACCTGCCATTCATTGATAAGTGTAATGAGACTTTGTTAAAATATTATGTCTGAATCCAGGAGAAGGGAACAAAGAGCAATTATGCAGTGCCAAATAGCACAAGGTCAAAAAAGACCAAACCCAATCCAGGGAGGATTGTTAAACTTCTATGCCAATACAGAAGGACTTGAACCTAGTGTGAGAATTGAGGTTGTGGAGCATGACATATGTTAAGATGCAGGACGCCTTGTACCACACTTCATGTGCAATATTCTGACTCAAGTACCTGAGATTGACTATCATCCTGACTCCCTCTATCTCTGACAGTTACAGTACAGACCAGGGAATGATTTTTCCCATTTGCTGCTTGAAACTTAGTCCTTTCTCTCTTATAGTTTGGCAATTTTCTGTAGTCCTGGCTACAAATGGGTAAAAGTGCTGTATTGCTGCTATTGTCCAACAGGCTTCTGGGACATAAATCACTTTAATAGAGCCTTGCTATAATTCAAGAAACTGTTACAGCATTATTTTTTACTCAAAAATTTATACATGTAAGATTTTTATTTTATTTTTTATCATTTCTGTACTTATTTTTATACAGAATTTAATTTTTGTTTTTTATTTGGGGATTTTTTGGGATGGTTTGTTTTTTTCTTTTGACAATTGTTTCATATGCCTCTTAACTCAATCATGTATCCCAATATGATTCCGGTGTTGTTCAACACACTCATCAGGGGAGATTGTGGAATTATCCTAAAAATCCAAGGTTTAAAAATTTTTGGAGAAATTTCAGGAAAATAAACTTGCCAATACCCAAATCAAAAAAGCAGATCCTTTTGGAGAAAATGCTGAAAAGATGCCTGAAGAAGCCACATATCACATCAAAAGACCCAGAATGAACTTTGGGATATAATGACCTGAACTGAGGAGGGTTGAATATACTTATTCTGAATGTAAACTCTTATGCCAAAGGGGACTGGCCCCTAATTGGCATTTTGTCAATGTGTCTATCAATCAGTTTTTATATTTTATTCTCACCTCAAACTATTGTAATTTCCTCTTAGAAAAATGCTAATATTGTATTTACTTTTAGCTATAAAGTTTTGGGGGTAATAAGATATTTATATTTAAATGATCCATTGGGAAGATGGGTCTCCCAAAGGATCACAGGGGATTTTTGTCAAAGGAAGTTCATCCATTCCCTCCCCTCCTGAATAATTGCAGACATAATAGAGTTGTGCCAGGTTTTGCATCCCTGAACATGCTGTACATCAATTAAAAGTGAGGGGGAGGATTTGACCAGGGCTTCTTGCTTGGAACGGACTTAGCAGTAGAGCAGGCAGGTGAAGAAAAAAGAGGAAGGGACTGGCAGGCCAGGCAACACGTGGTCAGGTTACTTAGAGGAATGATTGTCTACCCTTTTTAATAAACTTTATAAAATATATATCTGGGTAGAAATATTATTTCAATTCTTACACCATGGAGTCCCAAGTAGGGTGTTCAAGCTTTTGTTGATTCAATTCAAATGTAGACAAAGGATAATTCATACCATCTTCACAATCTTGTGAGGTATTAAGTAGGGGCACTTCTGTTGTTAAACAAAGTTTAACTCAAAATAGAAAAAGGGAATAAAGAATTCTCTTTTACATTAGGACCCTATTCTAATATGTTCCTAGGAAAAAGCAAAAGGAAGCCTCTTCTTTTCAATGTTTGCTTCTTCCCTTTATATAGCAGGTTATGGGAAAGATGGATGGGGATGACTTAGGGTGGGTGATCTTCAAATGCTGAAACTTCCATTAGACACTGAAAGCTCAACTTGTTTTGGCTCATGAAGGAGATAGAGGATTCAAACACAAATCCTGCTGACTTTTTCTTGAGCGTGTTACCTGACGTCAATTAATTGGCATAAAGCCCCAGGTAGCAACTATACATTAAAGGATATGAAATGTATATATTAAGGTGGCAGCTTCCCTTACATCACACACAATTGAATAAAAACAATTCCACCTTTTCAAAAAAAAGAAAATAAGGTGAAGACAACATACATGAGCATTCTTAGTACTTCATGACCACTTAGATTAAGTAAGATCAAGAAACAAAAGATGCTTGACAGGAAGGACTCCATCCTTGAGATTGCAGGTCCCTGGAGCCAATGATTCCAGAATCTCACCTATACCATTTACAAAGAGCTGAAAGGAACGAAGGATCCCTTACCATTCCAAGTATTCTTCATCCACGTTATTCAAGTCTATAGAAAGATTTCTGAGACGATCCTGGGTCAAAACAAGATCCTCAGTTTCCAATGCCTGGTTAAGCAAAGCAACAGCTGACAATATTTCTACTGTCATGAATAGCTCCTCATAAGGGATATAGTCCTAAAAGAAAACATGTCAATGAGAATTTTTGCAACATTAAACAAAGTATTATTTTTAAAAACACAAAAAAACAAAACCATCATTAAGAATATTTCTGTCAAGGGTGCCTTGGACAAAACTTGAGAAAACAAAATGAATAGGAATATCAGTGGATAAGAAGAACAAGGATGGATAATAAGGAATAACAGTATAGTCCATAATAATACCAACAGCTGATATTTATACAAACTGATTATGAGGGCCACATGGAATAATGTGAGATAGAACAGTGCTATTATTTCAGATATAGTACTTTAAGGTTAAGAAACCATTTTTTTTAATACATTACCATTTGTTTTAAAATCAATACTGTGCATTAGTTCCAAGGTAAAAGAATGGTAAGGGCTAGGCAAGGAGGGTTCAGTAACGTAAATAAGGTTACACAGCCTTAATCTTTCATGGTATTGACCTTTTCCAGTTTTCCTCCTCCTTTCCTGACTGTTCCATTTCAGTCTATTTTTTAAATCCCTTACGTTCTGTCTTAGAATCAATGCTAAGTAAAGATTCCAAGGCAAAAAAGTGGTAAGTAAGGGCTAGGCCACTGGGATTAAGCTGTTTGCTCGTGATCACCCAGCCATGAAGGGTCTGAGACCACACTATTTGCATGACTCCCAGTCCAATACTCCATCCACAGGAACACATGTAATTGGAGTTCAGACAACATAGTGCCTATGCTTTCTAGGGAATCATTACTTTAAATAAAGAGCAAGTAAATTCTATGAATGGCATGAATGTCTCATGAGGTTTCTTCCCCTTCTGAGATCATGTAAAATGATTTCAGAGCAACATCTCATTTTTCAAGATGATTCTGCTCTTCCAACTAAATACTCCACTCTGAGACAATTAGGCAGCCAGAGTCCATCTGGACTTACCAAAGAATTCTGATTCTGTAGTTTGAACAGTTCATCCTGATACATAACAGCAGCAAAGGGATGAACAGTTGGTAGCTGGGCCTCAGGTTTCATAAGTGCAGTCATGGTGTTACTGGGATCACCTTCTTGAATTACAGCATTTATTTGATCAATAGCAACAAGCCCTGAAGGAAAAGGATGCCATGATAGAAAATCATTTTATTTACTTGGTATTATTTCCCATTGTGTGTCTCAGTGATTGGGGTTAAAGATCACTACTCTTCACAAAAGTGGGGCTTCCAGGTAAACATGGTAGCAGTGTAGAAGCAGGACTCTTCCTCTCCTCACCACCTACCAATACAGACTATCTCAAAACACCTCCCCCCAAAAATTCATATAAATGAAGGCACTCACAGCATTGAAGGTATGTGGGATTTGGGCATTAACACACCATAAGGTGGTGAAAAAGCTTCCACCAAAACACAAGCTTATCCACCCTCCCCCTCCCCAACTATGGAGCCAGAGTCAGAGCCAGCGCACACTAGAATCAGCGAGTGAGTGAGGGGCATCTCTGGAGGAAGTGAAGGGCACCTCTGGGTCCTTTGTAAATGACTGAGACCACCAAGGACCTACCCCTGAGAGTACCTAGACCTGAGGCCCCAGCAGGCTGGGGAGTGCAGACTTTGGGGACTGGCAGGGGCAGCAAACAGTGGAAGGTGCAGAGACTCAAGAGCTGGCCTCAGCCAAAATTCTTGCTCCTTAGCTCCATACACAGAGAGCCTGCCCATATCACTCAGACTTCTTCTTTTTTTTTTTAAAACCTTACCTTCCATCTTGGAGTCAATACTGTGTATTGGCTCCAAGGCAGAAGAGTGGTAAGGGCTAGGCAGTGGGAGTCAAGTGACTTGCCCAGGGTCACACAGCTAGGAAGTGGCTGAGGCCAGATTTGAACCGAGGACCTCCCATCTCTAGGCCTGGTTCTCAATCCACTGAGTAACACAGCTGCCCCCTCTCATTCAGACTTCTAACTTGAAAGGGAAGGAAAAACCACCACACTAAAGGCAAATAGTGCCCAAGAACAACAACTTCCCAACACCAAGAAAAACAGGGGTTGACCCTGGATAATCTTTATGGAGGAAAAATCCAGGCTATAGAGGAAATAGAAGAGGAAATCCAAATAAATGCACCAAAACCTTCCAAAAAATGGAAATTGTTCACAAACTCTTGAAGAATTTAAATTGGAGTTTATCAAAAAGATGGAAGCTTTCTGGTGAGAAAAGTGGGAAATTGTTCAAAAAGAAAATAACAGTTTAAAGGACAAGAATTCCCAATTGGAGAAACAGCTGGAAACCACTGAAAGCAGGATAGATGAAACCAAAAAGGAAAATCAAAAGATTATAGCAGAAAATCAGTCCTTAAAGACCAAAATTAGGCAATTAGAAGCCAATGACCTTGCAAAACAGCAAGAATTGATGAAACAAAGTCAAAAGACTGAAAAAACAGAAGAAAACATAAACTAGCTCACTGAAAAGATGATGGATTAGGAAAATAGAGCATGAAGAGACAATTTAAGAATCATTGGTCTACCTGAAAAGCCAGAAATGAACAGAAATCTTGACATTATACTACAAGAAATTATCCAAGAAAACTGCCCTGATATTCTTGAACAAGAGGGAGGGGGGAGAAATAGACATTGAAAGAGTCCATAGAACACCCTCTACACTAAATCCTGAAAAGACAACTCCCATGAATGTAATTGCCAAATTCAAGTGCTTCAAACCTAAGGAGAAAATTTTGCAAGAAACCAAAAAGAGACAATTCAGATATCAAGGAGAACCAATCAGGATTACACAAGATCTGGCAGCTTCCACACTAAAGGACCTCAAGACTTGTAATATGATATTCAAAAAATTGGGTCTTTAATCAAAGATCACCTGTCCATCAAAACTGACTATATATATTTCCAGGGGAAAGTATGGGCATTCAACAAAATAGATGATTTCCAAGTATTTGTAAAGAAAAGACCACAACTAAGTGGAAAGTTTGATATCCAAACACAAAGATCAAGAGAAACATGAAAAGGTAAATAAGAAAGAGAGGGAAAAGGGGGGAAATATTTTATTCAAACTTTCTCCTTTAAGGGCTTCAATAAGATCAAATTATTTATATTAGTATATGGGGAAAATGTTATTTGTAACTCTCAAAAATTATATTCACTATTATAATAATTAGAGGACTCATTCAGAGGAAGAGATTGGGATAATAAGTGCTATAAAATGATATGCAAAAAAAAGAAAAGGGAAGAGGGAATCTAAGATGGCACCAAGAAATACTTGAAAAAATAAAATAGGATAATCATTATCACACAAAGATACACATGGGAAGGGGAGGGGAAGAATACTCTTATAAGAAGGAGAGGAAGTGAGTGCTAATAGGTAATACTTGAACCTTACTCTCAGTGAAATTAGTTCTGAGAGGGAAGAGCATCTAGATCCAATGGGGGTATTGAATTCTACCTTACCCTACAGGGAAAGTGAGAAGGGAAAACTAAGGGGGGGGAGGGGGCTAAGAGTACAAAAAGGAAGGGGGAAAGAGATGGGGGACAGAACTTAACAGACCCTAGAAAAATAAAAAGGGACAAAAAGAGAAGGGGCAGAAAGGGAAGCTTAGTAAGGGTGGGGATTAGGGGGACTGATCAAAAGTAAAACACTTGTTTAAAAGGATATAGCAAAAGAAGAAAGGACAAAAGTAGGAGAGAATATCAAAATGCTGGGAAATACAGAAGTGGCAATTATAACTTTGAAAGTGAATGGGATGAACTCACCCATAAAACGAAAACAAATAGGAGAGTGGATTAGAAATCAAAATCCTACCAAATGTTGTCTGCAAGAAACACATTTGAGGTGGGTAGACACTCACAAGTTTAGAATTAAAGGTTGGATCAAAACCTATTGTGCCTCAACTGAAAGAAAGAAGGCAGGATTTGCAATCATGACATCTGACAAAACCAAAGGAAAAATAGATCTGATTAAAAGGGATAGGGAAGGTAACTACATTCTGATAAAAGGCAGTATAGACAATGAGGAAATATCAGTTATCAACATGTATGCACCAAATGGTATAGCATCCAAATTTCTAAAGGAGAAACTACTGGAGTTGAAGGAAGAAATAGATAATAAAATTATACTAGTGGGAGAGCTGACCGTACCATTATCAAATTTAGATAAATCAAATAAAACATAAATAAGAAAGAGGTAAGAGAGGTGAATGAAATCTAAGAAAAAACAGAGTTAATGAATATATGGAGAAAAATAAATAGGGGGAAAAAAGGAATACACCTTCTTTTCAGCAGCACATAGTACATTCACAAAGATTGTCTATGTACTAGGGCATAAAAACATGGCAAACAAATGCAGAAAAGCAGAAATAATAAATGCAACCTTTTCAGATCATAATACAATAAAAATAATGATCAGTAAGGGAGAGGCAAATCAAAAATTAATTGGAAATTAAATAATATGATTCTCCAAAATCAGTTAGAGAACAAATCAAAGAAACAATAATTTTATTGAAGAGAATGACAATGATGAGACATCCTTTCAAAATCTATGGGATGCAGCCAAAGCAGTACTCAGGGGGAAATTTATATCATTGAGTTCATATATTAACAAATTAGGGAGGGCAGAGGTCAATGAATTGGACGTGCAAATCAAAAAACTTGAAAGCAAACAAAACAAAAATCTCCAGATGAAAACTAAATTAGAGATACTAAAGTTAAGGGAGAAATTAATAAAATGGAAAGGGAAAGAACTATTGAACTAATAAATAAGACTAGAAGTTGGTATTTTGGAAAAACAAACAAAATAGACAAAGTACTGGTCAATCTAATTTAAAAAAGGAAAACAAGAAAACCAAAGTAACAGTATCATAGATGAAAATGAAGATTAATTAATTAAGAGGAAATTAAGGCAATCATTAAAAAGTATTTTGCCCAATTGTATGGCAACAAATATGGCAATCTAGGTGATATGAATGAATACTTACAAAAATATAAATTGCCTATACTAACAGAGGAAGAAATGGACTACCTAAACAACCCCATATCAGAAAAAGAAATTGAACAAGCCATCAAAGAACTCCCTAAGAAAAAATCACCACCTCCTGATGGATTCACAAGTGAATTCTATCAAACATTCAAAGAACAACTCATCCCAATATTATACAAACTATTTGACAGAATAAGCAAAGAAGAAGTTCTACCAAATTCCTTTTAGGACACAAATATGGTACTGATTCCAAAGCCAGGCAGATCAAAAACAGAGAAAGAAAACTACAGATCAATCTCCTTAATGAATATAGATGCAAAAATCTTAAATAGGATACTATCAAAAAGACTCCAGCAAGTGATCACCAGGACTACTCATTATGATCAGGTGGGATTTATACCAGGAATGCAAGGCTGGTTCATTATTAGGAAAACTATCCACATAATTGACCATATCAACAAGCAAACCAACAAAAAAATCACATGATTATCTTAATAGATGCAGAAAAGCCTTTGACAAAATACAATCCATTCCTGTTGAAGACACTAGAAAGCATAGGAATTGAAGGGACTTTCCTAAAAATAATAAACAGTATATATCTAAAACCATCAGCAAACATCATCTACAATGGGGATAAACTAGAAGCCTTCCCAATAAGATCAGGAGTGAAACCAGGATGCCCATATCACCTATATTACTTAACACTGTACTAGAAACACTAGCAGTAGCAATTAGGGAAGAAAAAGAAATTGAAGGTATTAAAATAGGCAATGAGGAGACCAAGCTATCACTCTCTGCAGATGATATGATGGTCTACTTAAAGAATACTAGAGAATTAACCAAAAAGCTAGTCGAAATAATCAACAACTTTAGCTAAGTTGCAGGATACAAAATAAACCCACATCATCAGAATTTCTATATATGTCCAACACATCTCATCAGCAAGAATTAGAAATAGAAATTCTATTTAAAATCACCCTAGACAATATAAAATACTTCTGCCAAGACAAACACAGGAACTATATGAACACAACTACAAAACACTTTCCACGCAATTAAAACTAGATCTAAACAACTGGAAAAACATTAACTGCTCATGGGTAGGATGAGCTAACATAATAAAAATGACTATCCTACCCAAACTTATTTACTTATTTAGTGCCATACCCATCAAACTACCAAAAAACTTTTTTTTTTTACTGAATAAGAAAAAATCTTAACAAAGTTCATTTGGAAGAACAAAAGATCAAGGATATCAAGGGAAATAATGAAAAAAATGCAAAGGAAGGTGGCCTTGCAGTGCCAGATCTCAAACTATACTATAAAGCAGTGGTCATCAAAACAATATGGTACTGGCTAAGAGACAGAAAGGAGGATCACCTCAGCAAGACAGTCTATGATAAGCCCAAAGACCCCAGCTTTGGGGTCAAAAATCTACTATTTGATAAAAACTGTTGGGGAAATTGGAAGACAGTATGGGAGAGATTATTTTTGGATCAACATCTCACACCCTACACCAAGATAAACTCAGTATGGGTAAATGACTTGAACATAAAGAAGGAAACTATAAGTGAATTAGTTGAACACAGAATAGTATACATGTCAGATCTTTGGGAAAGGAAAGATTTTAAAACCAAGCAAGAGCTAGAAAAAATCACAAAATGTAAAATCACTAATTTTGTTTACCTCACATTAAAAAGTTTTTGTACAAACAAAGCCAATGCAAACAAAATTAGAAGGGAAGTAAGAAATTGGGAAACAATTTTCATAACAAAAACCTCTGACAACGGTCTAACTACTCAAATTTATAAAGAGCTAAATCAATTGTACAAAAAATTAAGCCAGTCTTCAATTGATAAATGGGTAACAGACATGAATAGTGTAAAAATGGAGATTTGAACTCCAGACTTCAATCCCTAGAAGTCCTTGGTACTTCCCAGAATTCCCTATAATCTCACATGGGTCTCCACCTGGGCAAGAATACAATTTAGTATTTAAGGGGCTCTCTGCCTCCCAAGACTCACTTCTTCCACTTCTAAGCACACGTGTCTTTCTACTCGGCATGCAAGATGTAAGTGAATTGTTAATGGGCTCATCAGCCCTAGACAAATGCTTTTCTTATTTTGTATTTTCTTATTTCCTTGATTTCTAATAATCTTTAATAAACCTCATAAAATGCAATACTTTTAGTAGAGAAACTAATCTAACAATAGGCAATTTTAGAAAATCAAAAAAGAAATCAAAACTATTAAATAAGCACATGAAAAAGTGTTCTAAATCTCTTATAATCAGAGAGATGCAAATCAAAAGAACTCTGAGATATCACCTCACACCTAGCAGATTGGCTAACATGATAGCAAAGGAAAGTAATGAATGCTGGAGGGGATGTGGCAAAGTCAGGACATTAATGCATTGCTGGTGGAGTTGTGAATTAATCCAACCATTCTGGAGGGCAATTTGGAACTATGCCCAAAGGTCGATAAAAGACTGTCTGCCCTTGTATCCTGTCATACCACTGCTGGGTTTGTACCCCAAAGATAATAAGGAAAAAGAGATGTACAAAAATAGCTGCACTCTTTTGTGGTGGCAAAAAATTGGAAAATGAGGGGATGCCCTTCAGTTGGGGAATGGCTGAACAAATTGTGGTATATGTTGGTGATAGAATACTATTGTGTTCAAAGGAATTCCATGTGAACTGGAATGACCTCCAGGAATTGATGCAGAGTGAGAGGAGCAGAAGCAGGAGAACATTGTACACAGAGACTTATGATACACTGTGGTACAATCAAATTTAACAGACTTCTCCATTAGTGGCAATGCAGTGATCCTGAATAACCTGGAGGGATCTATTTAAAAGAATGCTATCCACATTCAGAAGAAAAACTGTGGGTGTAGAAACATCAAAGAAAAACAACTGCTTGACTACATTGGTCGAGGGGATATGATGGGATATAGACTCTAAATGAACATTCCAGTGCAAACATCAACAACATGGAATTAGGTTCTGATCAAGGACACATGTAATACTCTATGGAATCGCATGTGGGCTAAAGGAAGGGTGGGGGCAGAGGAGGAAGGGATAGAATATAATTCTAGTAACCAAGAAATAATTTTCTAAATTGACTAAATAAAATAAAAAAATAAAAATAAAAAAATAATTATTTCAGAAAAAAAAAAGATCACTACTTAGGGGGAGAATCGGCCTAGTCTTTGTGGCTAGACCATACTAGTTGGTACTAGGCATGGAAGGTCTCAATTTTCAACATGACTCATAGATCAGCTAATGCCATATATCCTTTTAGCTTGCCAAAGGTATACTGGAACAGGTACTTAAAAAGGGTTCCATCTTGTAGTTAATTTTCAAAGATAGATACTTTAGTTGTAGCAAACTTTGTTTTTCAGTGTGCAGATAATCAAAACATTTTGAAAGGTATCTACTCTTTTTATATATCTAAATTTTAACTTTAAAATAATTTATATTTTCTCTCATATCAAATATATGCTTCTCTCTTTACAGTTTCATTGTTTATTCTGATTTGGACAAATGACTTTGTATTTATGTGCCCATTTCACAGCTGACCGGTCTATTTTTATAATCTGAATAAGTAATTCAAAGCAAAAGTTCCTAGACTATATATTGCAGGCACTTCTCTTTCAATGTCCAGTCTTGTGTTTCATCTTGTACACAGAACCAAACCTGACTCTTCTAGCCTTTAAGAATCTTAGGCCTCTGGGTGCAGCTGATTAGCTCAGTGGATTGAGAGCCAAGGCTAAAGATGGGAGGTCCTAGGTTCAAATCTGGCCTCAGACACTTCCCAGCTGTGTGACCCTAGGCAAGTCACTTGATCCCCATTGCCTAGCCCTTACCACTCTTCTGCCTTGGAGCCAATACATGGTATTGATTCCAAGACGGAAGGTAAGGATTTAAAAAAAAAAAAGAATGTTAGTCCTCTGAAACTGAACAGGAATACCATCTCTATTTTCTGATTTACCTCTTAATTTGGTATCATTCAATATGTTTGGTATCATTTGATATGTTTCTCTACTTTTCTCCCGTAACCCCATTAAACTATTAATTTAATTAATTACATAAATCATTTGAGACCACAAGGACCAAGTCATCTAAATATCTAAATATTAGTAGGATTTAATAGGTGTTCAATACATGTTTTGCCAATTACAAACATAGCTATAAACATGCTTTTGCCTTTTTTTTCATGTTTCAAGTGCTGATCAAGCAACCTGGCACATAGTAAGTGTCAATGTAAGCATGTGGCCTGACTAGCAATAGTCATTTTGCAGGACACTTTCCTCTCATGTCTCTGGGTTCTACAAAGTGTCATTTTCAACTAAAAATTAAGATTTGTATATTTTCACAATTTTTATGCCACTTGCACACATTTCAAAACAAGGGTCGCTATAACTTAAGATGTATGTGACTTAATTGTGTCAACTTCTTTAGATTTATTGGAACATGAATATGCCCATGAAGGCATAAAAGCTCATTCATAGTTTTTCAAAGTGAAAGAATCATCAAACATAGTCATTAGCTTCTTTGACCTGGAGACCAGGCAGAAAATCCAATGTGTTACAAATAAGTTGATTTTAAGGTTTCCTGAAAGAACATTTTGGAAATGTGGAGTTTGCATGCTTTTCAGGGAAGAGAGAATAGAATTAGCTGTCAAACAATGGGAAGAATGATTGCTGATTTGTGACTGTGGGGAATTAAGGTAAAAAGACCAAAAAGGACTCCATCCCTTTATAGCAGATATCCAGACAGAACTTAGAAAATTCAACAGAGAAACTTTAGATCTCTTCATCACTTGTCCTCTTGCTAACAAGCCCAGATTACAGCCAAGATTACATATAACCCATTCCTGACAGATGAAAAATTATCTCCTTTTTAGAGACATCCAAAACGATCTTATACACATCATCTATAAGCCATTCCCTCATCTGACATTACTCAAGTTCAGGAAATGCTTATGCCAAGTCTGCATCCATCCCATGGGCAAAAGTTACTCTTTCCTTCAAACAAAGACTCAGGAAAGATGAACACTCCATTACTATCCGAAGGTAGCTGTCAAATAAAATGATATCAGAAGAAGGCCAGGTCATGATCATTGGCTATTTCCACACCTTGATATAAGAGACTAATCATGGAGTAAATTTAAATTATTTCTAATTCTTTGAATGGAGAATTATGTCTTTTGCAAACACTATACAACATAAAAAATAATTGATCCACACAGGATCAAGTCAATCATTATTGAGTATTCCTGATCTGCATGAAAATATAATGATGTATGTCCTTCTCCCTCAGAAATGCCAACACTGCTTTCTCTTGCCTTATAATATAGGAAAAACAGAGCAGAGAAAACAAAGAGAACACGAGTGTCATGCTACCAAGTTATATAAACGCAGTTCAAACTTTGGCAAATAGAATATTTCAGAGGTACACAAAAGACTGTCAGTTAAACAGTTACTATATTCTGCTAGAAACTGAAAACTCCTTAAATTTCTATTTAAAAAACAAAACATTCTCTCTTAAGTTAAACAATAGCTACATTGTAAAATGTTTAAGTTGATTATTATTCACTGTCCATAATGAGGCTTGACAATTGTTTTTCAAAATCAAATTTTGGTCCTGATGAACTATATGTTTTCAAATGAGGAGTGATAAAGGGTTTCAGAAGAAAATTATTTTCTCTATTAAATCTATAAATTCATACAACTTGTGCAATACTTTAATGTACATATGATCATTATTAACCAAAAATTATTACTCTGAGTCATGAATACCTTTCCAAATTAAAAAGGGGGGAAATGCATAGTCAACTAGAAACAAATTGTCAGCCAGTCAATTTAAGAACTTAAACTATCTGGGAAATTTTGTAGACATGATGCATTTTCTTTCAAAATCCAAAGAAAATCTGATCAAGGAAAGAAATAGTAGCTTTAACGCTTTAAAAATAAGTGAAAGTAAAAAGCTATAAGACTTTACTCGCTACACTTCTGATTCTCAAATTCTTCATCAGCACACTACTTTATTCCTTTGTTTCATTTTTGTCAAAACATAATGAAATACTCAATTTCCTAAGGGATCAGAAAGAGAAACTTCAAATTATGTTTTTTAAGTGACTAATATTTTCAAAACCCATTTGGTTGGAATAAAACAAAAAGCATCAACGTGCCCAAATTGAAGTACTGTCTCAGGAAAAAAATGAGCATGTTTCCCCAGAAGCTCACAAAACATTCTATATTCCTAGATTACCTTTCTTCATATGGCAGTTGTTTTCTTTTTATAATCAACAATATGGAATTATAAACAAATATCCTTCATCTTAATGATATCTGAACTTTGGCAAGGCACCATTAAAGTACCATTTGAATAAGTAGGATTTCAGTGATGTTGACCCACATGCATTAATCTTGGGCTTTTAAACAATGAAAAACCAAAATATAAGTCCTCAAGACTCATCCAAAGGCAGCATTAAGGGTACACTGGGATTTGCTCTAGGATACATGGGCAATTTACATTCACTTGGATCAAGTCCAAATAAAATTCCAAACTGTCTCTACTGGTGTTCAGAGTGAAATAATTTGTGCCAGGAGCCATCAAAGACCATGCTGTTTGACATGGTCACACGTGGAAACTGGGGACTGAAAAGCAGCCCCCAGTAAAGATGAGACACCCATTTAACCCCCCTGAATGACTTTTCCTATTAACATCCCCTTATTATTCTTATTTAGACCTAGAAAGAATACATGAGAGCAATAAGCTTGATCCCACTTACAAAGTTAAGTTAAACCTAAGGATTCTTATGTACCCACTTAGATAGGACCCTCTTTTCTAGGCATAAAAATTCTGGCAAATCTGTGCTCAGAATTACTCAACCTAAATCTGGATCATGTTGATTCCACCCTCTGACCCTGCCCTTGGCAACAATATTTTTGTTGACTATCTCCTTAGGCTTCTCATCTGTTGTTAGGAACTATGTAAACATGAATGTTGAGAATGCAATTGTGTGCCAAGTAGATGTGTGATCATGAGGATATAAAATAAAGCCAATCCTCAAACAAGGGGGAGCAGCTTTTCCTGTGAAACCAATAACGAACCACCTCCAAGACCCCATCCCCTGTGGAAGTCTGGACCCCCACAGCAGATTGGTATTAGCAAGGAGGAAAAAATGCAGGTGAAGACATGCAAACTAGTGTATGCTTATTTGAATTAACTGAGTTTATGTTCCTTAAGAGTTTCACCACTCTATAAGGTGCCCTGAGGAATTTAGCTGCACAAATCCAGAAGGATTCAGGACTGGAGGATGCAAACCTGGCATGAGCTCTCCTTCCTCTTGCCATCAACAGTCTCACTGACTTGGACTAAAGTCAAGCAGGCTGAAAGAAAACAATTCTTACACACTTTGACATTTTGGGAGTGGGAAGGCAGGTGGCTAAACCAAACAAAGGAAAAGCTCTCACTTTCCCAGTAGAACACCATAACATACCACTGGGAAAAGATCTGTAGGTTCTTTCTCCATCCAAAAATGATTTGAGTTCAAATCATGAGGTCAAAAGTTTCAAAACAGAAAAACCAACAGAAATTCAGGAAAAATTCAAAGCCCAAATATAGTAAAAATAATAAAGTTTGATTCATTAAGTCAATAAAAAGATTCAGAATTTTAAAAATGAGTAGAAAACACAACAAAATTGAATTTCCCCATGTAGATAAGTAGTAGAAGTGGCATGATAAAACTAACTACTAAAAGATTGTATTGACTAATGAGGGATTTTAAAAGTTGTGGAGCAAAAATCTCTATAGACACTTAAATGCTTAATGTAGAAAAATAGCAAGATACCCATCTACTCTCATTAACAATAGCAACCTTTTCTATATTACTTTTTATTGAGAAAATACAATTGGGCAAGACATTCATTTTCAACTTTCCTCTATTTCAGACTATCAGCTAGCACATATGAGGCACTTCTTTCATTAAGTGACATCACTTACTGTTGATTTTATTAATGATTCCTTGGATTTCTACTTGGGTCAGGCGCTCCTCATATGCTTCTCTTTCCTTTTCAGAAAGATGGATACTCTGAAAAACAACACCTTCACTGATTGCCCCCCAAAAGCAAACATTTTTATTTTTAAGAGTTAAGTCCTTAAAGTAATATCTTTCTAATCTAGCACTGATTCTCAAGCAAATATGGACTTAATAGAAACAAAATCAAAATTCATTTTTATTACTGTTGTGTAATATTTGTAAAACCACATTTATTTTGTACTTCAATTGTCTGTTTGTCTAATTCTGCACGGTTCTATTTGGGATGTTGTTGACAAAGATGCTGGACTGCTTGGCCACTCCTCCAACCCAAATTGGAGAAAAAGCTCTCCTGGGAGCTACTTTTTTCTCTTGTAATCATCATCCCAGGGCTCATAACCTGGGTCTATTCTACAAAGCTGAAACTTTTATCACCCAGATAAATCCAGACTAGAATAAACTAATCATGGGAGGCAGGCATGATCTGGTGTTTTCAGGGGTACAAAATGAATCCTGGATGAAAGTTCTGGCCCTTTGTGGGGAGAGTAGGGGAAGGAAGGGAACATAAGCCTTGTCACTGAAAAACTGTTGCATGAAGTACACATTTTGATGTCCATGATTTCATGCAGGAAGAACTTTAAGGAAAAATGTAGCTAGGATTCAGATTTTCTCAAGGAATGACATGAGGAACGTGGGGATTCCTTGAAAACTATGGTTGGGAAGTGATTCTAGTTCAGTGATGGTGAACCTTTTGGAACCCTTTAGGGACCTGTGGGGTGCCTTCCCCTCACCCACAGACTTGGTGCCCAGATCCCCAATCTCTGCTTTGCCTTACTCACATTGTAACAATGTGCCACACACCCCTCTCCAGCACTGGACAGAGGGGCTTTGGGGGGATGGTGGCTTCCAGCTGGATGGAGCCTAGAGAAACCAACTCCTGAAGTCATGGGGACCAGCCCTTGCAACCAGCTGCCCAATAGGCTGACTGAGTGAGGGGGCTGATGCTGAGGAAGTGGAGCTGATGCTGAGGAGGTGGGGCAAGTATAGGGGGTAGACAACTCAGAGACCCAGCTATCCCTACTCTATATTTGGGGAGGGGGAACAGCTCCCAGGCAGCTCATGCCTGCAGAAAGCCACCTCCTGAGGCCATGGGGACCCTCCTCTGGGAAGATGTCTAAGAGATCCTGTGCCCCCCATTCTATACTGGTGGGTAGGGCCAAGCTCTCAGCTGGCTCACACCTGAGGAAGCCACCTCCTGTGGCCATGGGACCTTCCCCTAAATCCAGTCCCACCTGCCTATGGGCTGCCATTCCCATGTGGCTGGGAGCAAGGGGCAGAGGGAGCCTGGTTACCCTTTGGTGGCTGAGGTCACCCCCCACACTGCCACCTGGCAGGGAAGGACAGAAGAAAGTGGAGATCTTTTCAGGGCTGTGGGCGGCCTCTGCTCTGCGGGAGGGGATACACCAACACCTTCCCCAAGCCATGCAGCCCCGACTCCCAGATAGGGGAGGGACAAAGGGAAGGTTTACCCTGAGCTCAGAGGCAGGAAAGCAACTCTGCAGAGGACGCACCCTTCACGCCCACATCCACAGAGAGGTCTCTGGGTGCTGTCTTTGGCACACGAGCCATAGGTTCACCAGCACGCTTCTAGCTGTTGCAAAGTAAAGGACTCCCCATTCTTTCTATTGCAACCATATCTCCTAGTACTTTTCTGGTGAGCTTTGACAAAACTGCAAGTTCCTCATGCATTTGGGGGGATTGAATTCAAAGTCTTTTACCTCATTATGTACTTTCAAATTCCCTTATCTGTGCCCTGGCTTGTTTCTTATTAAGAAGTAAGACTTCAAATATCTCCCTGGTAGTCATTGTTTATCAGCTGACATGTCTGTCATATATCCAACAAAAAGGAACACAGTTATGTTTTACGTTTACTCATGTATCTAATGAAGTACCTTTTCTTCTTTTCTCTGCTTGGCTTCCCAAAGTTCCTTTTGATAATTCTCAGCCAGGCTATCATCCACAGAGGTTAAAATGGCTTTTGGATTCTTGAGAGTTACAAGAGTCCCTTCTGCGATGCCCTTCTTAATGGCTTCATTAATTGCTATGACTGCAACATGCACTGAACCTGGGAAAGAATAGAAGGCATTTTTTTAAGCAACAAAAGCAAATAAGAGAAATGTTGAGGTGATTAAAATTCACCCTGTTTTATCTTAAATTATTGCTTGCATAAATGTAAATGAGAACTGTTTTGCTTTCTGTCTTAGACTTGATACTAAGTATTAGTTTCAAGGCAGAAGAGCAGAAAGGGCTAGGCAATTGTGGCAAAGTGACTTGACGAGGTTCACACAGCTAGAACCTGTCCCAAGTCACCTTTGAACTCAGCACCTCCTGTCTCTAAGCCTTTTCTATCAACTGAGACACTTAGCTACCCTTAATGTGTTTTTATTGCTGAAGAGGTCTATAAATATTGGTACTATGTACTCAGGTTAGTTACAGAGCTGAAAACTATCTGAGGTAGAAATAAAAAACAAATTTTCTGGACTCCAAACCCAGGGGTATATACATAATATGCCATATGGCTTTAATGCCTATTTGTTTATAAGAACTACAATAATTATGACATTTTGCACTTTCTTAGATCCTTCTTTTTAAACTGATTTAAATGATGAATGTAAGATATATTTAGCAGCAAAATAATAATTTCTATAATCTCACTGGCCTAAAAAAAAAAGGAAATTAAGGCTCTAACTAGTTTGCCTGAGGCTAATATTTGATAATTTACATAGAAACTGCTTCTCAGTTCTAGGATTTTTTCAGATCAGGACAGTAATTGAGAGAAGTCTTAAAAATGATTTAGGTACGCTACAGGAAAAAAGAAGATATAGAGCATTTGTTAAAGGCACTTAAATGCTTTAGAACTGAATTGGTTGTGGAGTAGATTTTCTTGACCAATAAGGTCCCTTTCCAATCTAAATCAGTCTTCCATTATGCAGGGAAATGTTAGCTGAGATTCCAGCCCAGGTCTTCTTGCCCAAATTCAACACCGAGGGATGTATAAAATGCAAACAATTCCATAGCTGATTTCCAAAGTTCCTTATAAATGGAAAAAATGGTAAAACACCCTTGTGGTGCCTAAAAGGGGGGATTTGGGGAGAACAAATTAAAAAACAACAAAAATAAGACAACCCATGATGAAGCAGTAAAATATTGGGATCTCTATATTTTTTGACATCATGGTTTAAGAAAGAAACCTGCTCAAATTCTGTTCCAAATCTCGACCATATCAGAGATGAATGATCCTTGATAAAAAGATGAAGATGGAGTCTTAGGCTTCCTGCCCATCAAAAGGGGCCCAAAAATATCATTCCAAGAGAGTTTGGGACATTTCAAAGCCTGAGAAACCCCACAAGCCTTGAAAATCGACTACCATTGAAATCCACCAAAAATATGTCAAAAACATAAGACAAAAAGAGGAAAAGGATGCCATACAATTCAAAGTGTATAAGAAAAAAGTTCTTACACACTTTGAACTTTTTGAAGTAGGGAGGCAGGTTCTAAATGAAACAAAGGAACTGCTCTCACTTTTCCAGTAGAACACCATTACATTACACTGGGCTAGGATCTGTAAGCTCTTTCTCTATCCAAAAATGATTTAAGTTCAAATCATAATCCAAATAGTAAGAAAAAAATTAAAATCCAAGCAAAATTCAAAGCCCCAATATAGTAAAAAATTAAGTTTGAATCATTAAGTCAATCAAATGATTCAGAATCAAAAAATAAGATAACAAAACATAATTGAAAGTCCCAGTAGAGGTTTTCACAAGTAGAAGTGATGTGATACAATTGACTACTAAAAGATTGTATTGAGACTAATGAGGGACTTTAAAAGTTGAGGAGTGAAAAATTCAATTAACCCCTGAAACCTTAATGTAGAAAAATAGCCAGACATCCATCTACTCTGATTAGCAATAGTAACATTTTCTATATTATTTTTCATTCATAAAATACAATTGGGCAAGGCATTCGTTTTCAACTTTCCTCAATTTCAGGCTATCAGCTAGTAGATATAAGGCACTTCCTTCATAAAATGATTTCACTTACTGTTGATTTTATTAATGATTCCTTGGATTTCTACTTGGGTCAGGAGCTCCTCATATGCTTCTCTTTCCTTTTCAGAAAGATGGATATTCTGAAAAACAACACCTTCACTGATTGCCCCCCAAAAGCAAACATTTTTAAGAGTGAAGTCCTTAAGGTAATATCTTTCTAATCTAGCACTGATTCTCAAGAAAATATGGACTTAATAGAAACAGAATCAAAATTCATTTTTATTACTATTGTATAATATTTGTAAAACCACATTTATTTTGTACATCAATTGTCTGTTTTGTCTAATTCTGCACAATGCTATTTGGGATGTTGTTGACAAAGATGCTGGACTGCTTGGCCACTCCTCCAACCCAAATTGGAGAAAAAGCTCTCCTGGGAGCTACTTTTCTCTTGTAATCATCATCTCAGAGCTCATAGCCTGGGCTTATTCTACAAAGCTGAGACTTTTATCACCCAGATAAATCCAGACTAGAATAAACTAATCATGGGAGGCAGGCATGATCTGGTGTTTTCAGGGGTACAGAATGAATCCTGGATGAAAGTTCTGGCCCTTTGGGGGGAGAGTAGGGGAAGGAAGGGAACGTAAGCCTTGTCACTGAAAAACTGTTGCATGAAGTACACATTTTGATGTCCATGATTTCATGCAGGAAGAACTTTAAGGAGAAATATAGCGAGGATTCAGATTTTTCTCAAGGAACAACATGAGGAACGTGGGGATTCCTTGAAAACTAGGGTTGGGCAGTGATTCTAGGTCAGTGATGGTGAGTCTTTTGGAAACACTTTTGGGACCTGTGCGGTACCTTCCCCACCACCACCACCACCACCTCCAGTCTTGGTGCCCGGATCCCCATCCCCTGCTTTGCCCTGCCCACACTGCAACAATGTGTCACATCCCTCTCCCCAGCATTGGACAGAGGAGCTTTGGGGGGGATGATGGCTCCCAGCTGGCTGGAGCCTGGGGAAGCCAACTCCTGTAGCCATAGGGACCTACCCTTGCACCCAGCTGCATTGGGGGCTGGCTAAGTGAGGGGGCTGCTGCCTAGCCATGAGCTGAGCAGGTGGGGCAAGCTCAGAGGGTAGTCAACTCAGAGACCCAGCTCCCCGCACTCACCATTTGGGAGTGGGCCCAGCACCCAGCCAGCTCATGCCTGTAGGAAGTCACCTCCTGAGGCCAGGGACCTTCCCCTGGGAAGATGGCTCAGAGATCCTGTGCACACCACTCTACATTGTTGGGTGGGGCCAGCTCCCAGCTGGATCACACCTGGGGAAGCCACCTCCTGAGGTCATGGACCTTCCCCTACACCCAGTCCTACCTGCCTATTAGGCTGCCATTCCCATGAGGGTGGGAGCAGGGGCCAGAGGGAGCCTGGTTACCCTTTGGTGGCTGAGGTCACCCCCCACACTGCCACCTGGCAGGGAAGGACAGAAGAAAGTGGAGATCTTTTCAGGGCTGTGGGCAGCCTCTGCTCTACGGGAGGGGATACACCAACACCTTCCCCAAGCCATGCAGCCCCGACGCCCAGACAGAGGGGGGAAAAAGGGAAGGTTTACCCTGAGCTCAGAGGCAAGAAAGCAACTCTGCAGAGGACGCATCCTCCACACCCACATCCAAGGAGAGGTCTCTGGGTGCCGTCTTTGGCACACGAGCCATAGGTTCACCAGCATGCTTCTAGCTGTTGCAAAGTAAAGGACTCCCCATCCTTTCTATTGGGACCATATCTCCTAGTACTTTTCTGGTGAGCTTCAACAAAACTGCAAGTTCCTCATGCATTTGGGGGGATTGAATTCAAAGTCTTTTACCTCATTATGTACTTTCAAATTCTCTTCTCTGTGCACTGGCTTGTTTCTTATTAAGAAGTAAGACTTCAAATAATTCCCTGGTAGTCATTGTTTATCAGCTGACAACTTTGTTATATTTCCAACACCAGGGAACACAGTTAACTATGTTTTTTTTATTTTTATTTTTTACTTATTATCTAATGAAGTACCTTCACTTTTGCACTCTCTTCTTTGCTTTGCTTGGCTTGCCAAAGTTCCTTTTGATAATTCTCAGCCAGGTTATCATTGACAGAGGTTAAAATGGCTTTTGGATTCTTGAGAGTTACAAGAGTCCCTTCTGCGATGCCCTTCTTAATGGCTTCATTAATTGCTATGACTGCAGCATGCACTGAACATGGGAGAGGAATAGAAGGCAATTTTTTTTAAGGAACACAAGCAAATAAGAGAAATGTTATGATGATAAATGTCAGTCCTGTTTTACCTTAAATGATTACCTGGATAAAAATAAAGGAGAATGATCTTCCAATGTATGTGTGTGTGTATGTGAGTGAGTGAGAGAATGTGAGTACTTTTAAGCCCTTACCTTCTGTCTTAGACTTGCTACTAAGTATTAGTTCCAAGGCAGAAGAGCAGTAAGGGTTAGGCAATTGTGGCGAAGTTATTTGACTATGGTCACAAAGCTAAGACCTGTCCCATTTCACATTTGAACTCAGCATCTCCTGTCTCCAAGCCTTTTCTATCAACTACAGTAAAAATAAGGTATAGGATATTTGTCAAAGCCACTTAAATGCTACTTATTACTGGAATCTGCTGATTTTTATTTTTGTCTGCTTAATGAGGCTAACTCACTCTCCCAGATTCATATCCCAATCAAAATTTGTCCTCCCTCATTGCTTCCATTATTTCACCCTTGATCTTATATTTCAGTATCTTAAAATCTGGCTTTTATCTCTGCTCTTGAAACTGTTTTATTGAAAGAATTTAAATTTAGGTTTTATGCTAAATATCAGAATTCTAAAGTAATATTTTGGTCACCGATTTAAAAATATTACAGCTTAAGTCAAAATTACGTTTAGCAATTTTATTTATAAAGAGGTGGAAAGAGTGAAAGTAGAAAAAGGTAGATAAAGAGACAAAGTACTACCTAGCTACCAATGCCCTTATTTTAATCCTAATGTCTCCAGACTGCAAATGCAAATCCGAAAGCGAATCTCACCAGAATCCAAAGTCCTAAACTCACAATCTAATGAGAAACAAATATGTACAAATAAGCTACAGAAAACAGAGAGGCAATTATTGAGAGGGGAAAAAAAACTATTCAGTGAGGTTAGGAAAGCTTTCCTATGAAAAAAGAATTTCAGTTGAGACTTGAAGGAAGTCACTTAAGTCAATAAAGGGCAAGGAAAGACAACTTTGGAAGCATGAGGAATGACCAGAGAAAATGCCCAGAATTAAGAGATGGAGTATATTGTTCATGGAACACAAAGAGGCCAGCTTCACTGAATCAAAGAGTATGTGGTGGGGAATAAGATGGAAGAAGATTGGAAATGTAGGGTCATAACTGTGAAGATGGTATTAACTCTCCTCTGCCCATTTTTTTAGATTTAATCACCAGCAGCATATACACCCCACTTACACTTGAGTGGGGGAAGTCTGTGACCCATGTGTGCAAAAGTGGGTGACAAATCAGAAACCACTGACTTGGACTTGGACTTGAAGAGACTGTTCTTAAAACTCTCCCTTTGAAATACCACGTGGGTGAGTGAAAAAGGCTACTTTCCTGGATTTTCTGAAGGGACTAGCCTCAGGAGAAGCCTCCCTTCTTGAGAGAGGCTTTGTGACTGAAGTCTTTGCTTTATTCATCCCCAGACCCTTGGCTCAAGGCTGAGACCCCTCTGGCTGAGGACGAATTAGCCCTGCCTGGGTTGAGCCAGGGGTGAAAATTTTTAAGTATACTATGTCTCCTGGTTTAATGTGCAAATTGTAATCCAGGAATACTCTTTGTTGTATCAAGCCCATTTCATGCAACTCTGCTATTCTTGTTTGTAAAGCTTGTATATATTTTGTTAATTGATAGTCTAGTTTGTGAGAAGTTCCAAGTCAGAGAAAGAAAGGAGTGATAGTATCATTACACTGTTTGCTTCTTCTTCTGTTTGTTTTTTATCAAGTATATAATTTTGTTCTTGTTGTATGTTAATATATTTGCCACTTTGTTTCTCCTCAGTCAGTTGCTTAATCATTTACTTTAGTTGAGTCATCTCCTCCCTCATGGCTAAAATCATCACAGTCATTTCATTGTCTTTTGCTTTTTTCCCATAAATTAGATGTACACCTTTTTTTAGGGCATAGTATAATTGGATTAAGAAGAATAATGCTCCAGCATATGTGGGAATGAATGAAATCAAGCGATTTACATTTATCTTCAGCCATTGAAAACTTTCATAGATGTTAAGCAGAAAATAAATATAATCTGGAATCTTGACAAAAAATAAGTTGTAAACCATATAAAAGAAATGTACAATCAAGGCTAGATAACCCATGGCAAGTAATAGTTTCTTTGCTGTCTTGTATCTTGAAAAGCCTTTTGCAACAGAAAAAAATGATTTTTAAATCTTGCCCTTTAAGAGTTGCCTCCTCCCTTCAGAAGGAGTGGTTTCTTTTGGCTGTGGTGTTGCTAGGCAGATTAGTTGCACTCAATACCACTCTCAAAATGGCTGCTTTTGACAGTCACACAGGCTTTTGAAATGTATGTAGGCCCAATTTCTCTGAAACTTCTCTGACACCTCCAACTGCCTTCTTCTTCCCAATTTCTAGACAAAATAGGTTGGAAAACCTAGCTGGCTCTGCCAAAAACTGTAATATTTATAGGAAAAATGGGGAAGAATTGAAGAACAGGGGATATGGAAGGTTTTGTAGCAGGGAATGGAGGAATTGAAGGGAGAGAGGGAATATGGCTGCCAGGGAGGTAAAAGGAGAGAGATGCCCCCTACGAGCAGCTATTTGTGAAAAATGGGGTTCCTGAGAAATGGGCAACTTATGATAGCCTGAGGGGATGTCTTCTCTATAGATTGATGTGGAAGATACCCCATAGCAGGTAAGCATGGACCCTCCTGAGGGACAAGCCTCCCCCAGACCAAGGTCACCCAGTGAGGGTCCAATAAGGACTGTTTATAGTTTAATGGCTATCCTGAAGTTTAGCTCCCTCTATGTGCCCTGAAATGTTAGTCCTCTTATCTGACTGCAATATTAAAATAAAGATAAATTTTAATAACAAATTTGGATTGTGGGGGTATCAGGAAAGAGGGAAGAGGGGTTTCCCTAGATGAGGTTTGATTCTCTTTTAGCTTTTGATCTGAGACCAGGGCTCAGGCTGGTGGAAGGTTTCTCTTATTCCTGTCTATGCTATATCTATGCTAGCTTTCCTAAAGTCAAAGTCTTAGCAGTAAACAGCAAGCAACAAGAAAAGTTCTGAGTTTTGGAGCTGGTTGGGCCTGTCTCTTCAGGCTGACGCCCCTAAAGACCAGCCTTCCAGTTCACACTGCTTCTTTTAAGTCCTTTTGTCGATGACATGATCTCAGGGATCCAGGAAGAGCACACAGTTGGGGAAATCAGGAAAATAGAGGCACTTCTATCCAAAGACGGGGAGAGAGCTCCTTCCACTTCCAGGGCCCGGAAGGAAGTGCTTATCACAAGACCAACTGCCACTCCCAGTTGCCCCTTTCCCCATCAACTGTCTGTCTTGTCAATATCTTCCCTAATATTCCCACTGTTGTTTGTTCTCAGTGGCAGAAAGTCCAGAACTTGTTTTAGTTTTCCTTTCCACAGGCTGGAGCAAAATACTTAGTGTATTAAGTTAGATATCTTTACCCTTTACTCTCTCTTATTTTCTTACTTTCACTCTTTCTAAATTTTATAAATAACTTACTAAAAAATCATTTGGATTTAAGTAATTAATTCCTGGTGACCACACTCTTAAATAATTTAGTCCAACCTTTTATTTTTACCCCTTACATTCTGCCCAGCATTATAAAGAGCTTTGAATGGAAATCAAACAGCAGATTTTGCCTTTGATCTGGAGGCAAGAGGGAGCCAATTTGAATCGGGAGGAGAAATGCAACATCATACTGGTATTCTTGCAAAATTATTATCACTTTAGCTGCTTTTCTAGCTCTCTTTCTGGACCTCTAATCTAGTATTTCCAAATGACCATCAGACATCTCAAAATGAATGTCTCATAGACATTTTAAACTCAAAATGTCCAAAACTGAATTCAAAATCTTTTCCCTCAAACTCTCCCTTTCTTCTTCCTTGCTTCCTTCTGACCACCAAGGGCACTGCCATTCTGCCAGTCACCTAGGTGTCACCCTCAACTCCTTACGTTTTCTCACCCCCATATCCAATTAATTATGAAGAACTTTCTATTCTGTATTCTTAATAACTCTTACATATGCTCCCTTCTATTTTCTGACATTGCCACTACCCAGATACAAGGTCTTATTACCTCACCTCATATTTAGATAATTATAATAGCTTACTGGTGGATCTCCCTGCCTCAGATTTCTCCCCACTCCAGTCCACTCAGCTGATAGAATAATCTTCCTGTAATGCAGATCTGACTATAATAGCTTCCTATTCAATAAGTTTTACCAACTCCTTATTAACTCCAATTGGCTTTTCAAGTGCTTAATAACTTGCTCCCTTCCTACTTTTACAGTCTTATACGTTAATGTCCTCTACATGTTTTGTGATTCAGGGACACTGGCCTCTTTGCTGTTCCTTCTATGCAACTTAGCGTCTCTTGACTCTGATCATCTTTCCTGGCTACCCTATCCCTGGAAAATTCTCCTTCCTCATCTCCATCTCTTCATTTCCCTGGCTTTCTTCAAGTCTCTACTGAAATCTCATATTTTACAAGAAGCTTTTCCCAGGGTTTCTAGTCTTAGTGTCTTCTCAGACTACTGCCAAAATATCCTGAATACAATTTGTTTGCAAATAGCTCTTTTTCTGTGATCTCTCAATTAAACTGTGAGCTACTTGAGAAAAGAGATTTTTTTTTTTGCTTTTCTTTATAGCCCCATCCCTAAACATAGCACCTGACACATAGTAGTCACTTAAAAATGCTAGATGATTAACTGACTGCTAGCCATTTAAGAAGTGTTGGCATTTTGAACACTCTAATGCAAATACTATCAACAAAGCAATGGGTTCAAATCAAGAAAACATCTAATGCCCAGTGGACTTACGCGTCGGCTATGGGGGGTGGGGGGGAGGAAAAGAAAATGATCTATGTCTTTAACGAATAATGCTTGGAAATGATCAAATAAAATATATTTAAAAAAAAAAAAAAGAAGTGTTGGCATTTTAATAAATTATATTAATAGCAGCTAAGGTTTATAAGCTTTGGGTTTACATAGCACTTTTCTCACAAGCACCCTGTGGGGAAGGATAAGTCCTAAAAGCATTTCACAGATAAGGAAACAAACTCAGAGAAGCTAAATTAATAGTTTGTGGTCACATGACTACTGTCATTCTTGAGATTTTAATCCAGATCTCCTGATGCCCAGAAAAGTATTCTTTCCTTCATATTATTCTGAAATTAACTCCTGAAGACCCAAAAGATCATATTTTATATGGCAGAAATTAAGACACTGTGGCAGGAATTGGAGAAGTATTTTGTGGGCAGGAAGGGTTCTTTTAACATCCTTCAAATCATGAGAGCGGTTTCCTACTCTTAAGGAGAACCCTAGATGGCCAATGCAGGGCTGGGGGGCGGGGAGGGGAGGAGTCATGGGCACACAAACTGACATATTTGTTCAGCTCAACAAATTCACTTATCTCATTTTTTTTTCAAATTTTGTGTGCATCAAAAATAATTATAAGTAATTAGTTTTCCATATGAACTATTGTCTTTTTAAAAATAAAACCAACCAAATAAGGATTATGATGAATCTTAAACTAAGGGAAATGATCGCCTTTTAAGCTTACTTACATGCAGTTTCATCTACTGACAATTCATTGACCAGAATACCACCAAATTTGCTAAAAGATGGCATTTGTATCTCATACTTCTCAAGTTCCTTCTTCATGTTGCTGACCTCTTCTTCTAATAATAAAAAACAAAATGGGGGAGAGAAGGAAATGTAGATCAGGGATTAAGATTTTCAAAGCTTTAATTGAAAGTAAGCATAAGCCTAGATAAAAGAAACTAAAAACTATAGAATTTAAGGAACAGGAAAGCAGTATTAGCTATTCTGACAACTTCATTTTTATAGGTAGGGAAACTTCGCCTGAGAGGGAAAGTAACTAGCTTTTAAAGGTCCTATAGCTAAGTTATCACATAACTGGGACTCCCTGACCAGTTCAGAGGCTTTTCTCCAACATAAAACATCTTACTATATATAACTTGGGTAGTTTTTATAAGCTCCCAATTAATTAGTCATAAGGAAGACACTGAACATAATGTTATATATTTGAAGCCAGGTAAATAGAAATAGCTAACTAGAAATTACTATAGGATATTCTAGATTTTACAAAATATTGAAAAATAATGTAAATTCTACCAACACCCCTCTCCAGTGCCTCATAGTTAACATGGAGGTAGATCCTACATTTCCAAAGGCTTTGCCAAAAAACTTAAACTATATGAGCCTAATGGTGGGTGTCATATCTGTAGTCAAAACTAGGATGTCTGAGTTTGAAGAGGCACATCACAATGTTGGTTACAAGGTGATATTTTGATCATATCAACTCTCAATGACTAGATTATTAGGGGTTATGATTTTGACTAGTGGAATATTCAATGGCAATGAGATTAGGCATTCAAAGCTAGGAAGCAATTGAGTTAAATAGACTAGTACCTGTGAAGTCTACTTTTTCCAATAAATTTGCCATCTGTGAAGCTATTCTTAGTCTGAAGGGATAGAAACTGAAAAATAAAACACAAATTAATCAGAAATTGTATAACTGTTATCGTAGAGTTTTCTTTCTTAAAGGGCCCTCAGACATCACTTTGTCTCAAATCTTAATTTTACATATGAAGCCCACCAACCTCCACTTCCCTCTTGCTCGTCTTCCTTCCAAGTTCATCTTGATCTCTTCCATAAGCCATGAAAACAATGTACATGACTACAATAATATAAATTGAAAAATGACCATGTACAAAGAAAAAAATCAAAAGTGAGCACATCAAAATTATAAAAATCAAGTATATCTCAAATGAAGAAACCAGAGGACATCCCCAATCCATCCCTTCATGGATGTGAGAGGTCCATGGCTGTTGCACATGGTACATGTTTCCAGCTTTTTTCCAGTGCTTTATTTGGTCATAATGATTTTACTCTCTTTGTTCTCTTCACTTTCTTTCTGTCTTTGAAAAAAATACCCTTTTGTGTGGCTCTCTGGAAGGGGGAGAGAGAGATTGAAGAAAACTGGTAATAAAAAAGATAGCAATAAAAACTTATAAAATTAAAAATATTTCCTATATATATAAAGAAATTATGGGCAAGAAAGCTTAAATAACAAGAAAAACTTACAATCCAATAGAATATATAGTAATAGCCTCTTTTTACATATGGGAAATTTGAGGCACAGAATAAGTTGCCCAAAGTTATATAGTTAGTATTTAAGAAAGTAAGGATTCAAATGTATATCTTGTGACTTTATCATGAATGCCTTACTGGTCCATCCAACTCTTTGGGCACATGATACTTCTGAGTTATTAACTCTCCCTTATTTGTGTCAAAAGTGATAAATGATTAAAGCATAAACATTAAATAATCATTAAAAAATCAATATTTGCTTTGGTATAAGTCATGTCATTTTAGTATGGAGCAAAGGAGTTCTGAATTGTCTGTCAACTAAGGCAATTAATATTGGTTTGCATATGTATAACTGGTAATATCAAGAAACACACCCTAAAACATGTAGAATATATGAAATGATTCAAGGACCAATGAATAGATCATATGCTTTAATTCTTTTAAATCCTAAGCAAATAATTCTGCTTTTAGTTAACCTACCAATATCCATGCAGAGGGGATTAAATTTGACCAACCATTTTCTACCAATTCTTCCTCACATTAATTTTTTTTTTTTACTTAATGGGACTATCAGTTCAGTCCTTAGACCAATTTATAGCATCCTTTCACTCCTTTCACTAGGGCAGGCCTGGAGTCAGGAAGATTCATATTCCTGAGTTTAAATCTGGCCTCTGACACTTATGAGTTGTGTGACCTGTCACTTAGCCCTGCTTGCCTCAGTCCTCATCTGACAAATGAACTAGAGAAGGAAATAGCAAACCACTCTAGCATCTTTGCTAAGAAAACTACAAATATTATTAAGTAATATTCAAGGAGTATAGCATTTTAATGCAAAACAAAAGTAACAATATATATTAACTCTATCAATGAGTATGTACACAGAGGGTCAATCAAGTCCAATTGGAGAATATGTTTATGTATTTCTCCTGTTTTCTCTTGGAGCAATGAAATGGTGCACATAAGGCTCAACAAAGGAGAGAACACAGAAACCTTACATCCACCCTCAGCACTAACAGGGTTAGAGAGTCTGAAAGACTGGGGAAATGGTGTAGTATTTTGCTTTTTAGAATTTTGCCAAAGGCAGACTGCCTGTCTTTCTGGCCCAAAGATCAATGTACATGCATTTGGGGACTGCCCCCAAATGCCAGTTGCCCATACTGGTACCTCAAAGTTTTCCACCATTAGTAACAGGGTCAAACTCTCTTAAGCAACACCTGTTTGTCTGTTTGTTTGGTCAGTGGTATTACGCCTTGAACAAAAGAGGGTTGTGTCAATGCGGAATCTAAGAGAACACCAAGTTTTAGGGTTACCTTATTATTTGGAGACCTCAAGTTCATCTCTGTTCCCCTGAGAGTTCAACTCAAGGAAAGTTTCAGACTTAGTCTCACACTGAACAATACACCATAAAGTAAAAGATAATACTAGCTTAGGTGGAGAAGGCAGGCCTAAGCATAAGCTAAATATCCTTTTTGTCTTTGTAGTATTCCTCCTATATGGGAGATCATTCCTAAGGAGACCCACACCAGTGCAGGGACCACCCCTTTTTAGTATCCATTGTAAGTAGTTCACACTCCCTGACACTCTAGCCTCTAACTATAGTTCCTTTCCCAAGCCTGATTGTAGCCTGTCAGTTACAGCCTGTTTGAACACTCCCCTTCCCTTGTAGACATGGTAATATCAATCAATCATATTTCCCTGTCCCTCAGTTCCCCAAAAAGTATATAAGCTTCCCAAATTCTTTTATTCTTTGAAGCTTTCATCTAGCACAGTATAACTCAAAGGGATAATGTCCACAGAGTCCCAGGGTATGGATCCTGTAAAAGTTTGTGGTGAGAGGCTCTGGCTTCAACCAAACATGGGACTTTTCCCTTTCCTGATGAAAGATTTGGTTTTTCTGACTACTTTAGTAGATCTGTGTTATTTCCAAGTTAACATATTTTAGAATCAGTACTGAGTATTGGTTCCAAGACAGAAAAACAGAAAAGGCTAGGCAATGGGAGTCAAGTGACTTGCCCAGGGTCACACAGTTAGGACGTGTCTGAGGCCAGATTTGACCTCCCATCTCTGGGCCTGGCTCTCAATCCACTTAGCAATCTAGCTGCCCCCATACAAAGTACAGAGAATGAAATTATTTGTTTATAACTCCCCATCTTTATGCCTTATTCCAAATTCCAAATATGCACTAAGCAACTCCCACCATACACCAATATTTAAATTTTCCATTTTAACATTAAAGAAATCACTAGTTACATCTGCTTAGATGTCTTTGATCTCAGTAAAAATCTATCTAGCATATCCACATAACCAATATTCCTGGTTTATAAAATTAGAGTTACCACTGTAAAGGTTAAAATTATGGTTGAGACTGAAAAAATCTAAATTTAAGTGGTTGCCAAGGGAAATCCCAAATAATAAAATACCCATCAGCTGGAATTTTTTTAATGGTGATTTAATTGATAGTGGAGAAGATTAAGGAGAAGGAAGAAGAAGAAATAGGTTTTTTCTCTCCCTCTCCCCCCCCCATTAGTATTGGGTGGGGAGATCAGGAGATAAGGGAGCAAGGGTTTTGAGTATCAAGGAGGAAGGAATCAGCCTGACCTCCAAAGGGGATCAGTTAAGATGCCCGAACCTGAAATCAGCTCCACAGCAAAACTCACCACCCAACACTTCAAGATGTTGGAATGCAAAGCATGCCAAAGTCGTCTCTCCAGGGAAAGAGCAGGAGAGAGGAAGTGATGTGCCTTTTATAGACAGTTTTATATCACTTTCCTGCATCTTATCTGTACCAATGATGACTTAGTTTGACTTAGGACAGCCCTGAGGTCTGTCCTTTTTTTGCACATGTCTGTTGACATTTCCTCAGATAATTAAATCTTGAGTTTGATGCAGACCTTCCGAATCTTGTTAAACTAAGAAGGGTGGAGAATATAGTTTCCAAGACCTGATTCTGTTATTCCAAGTATCTCCATTGTTATTGATCAGGAAATATCTAAATCAGATCTTCTAAAGAATGGTTTGATTAGGGTGGAATAGTTTTAAAATTCACACCACAAAGTGGTACTGACAAGTTGTTTTTATTGTAAGATATCTAAGTTGGCCTTACTGTTTAAACTCATTTAGAATTCATGAAGCACGAAGTCTATCTATCTCAGAAGGGACCAAGAAGGGTATGGGGACATCTTGTTTATTCCAGTACTGGACTCAAGAGTAGACACTGAAATGCTTGTTAAAGATGGACATTTCTTCAAACACAATTTGACTAGACAACTAAATATATTTTAACCCATGCCCTCTGATTTGTTTCCAATGACATAAAATCTCTGTAAGACTGATTATGAAAGTTGAAGTTTTAGCTTAGAATTTTCAGTAATTCATAGAAGTCTGACATTTAAATTTCTACTTGGAAAACTACCTGAGTTCAAACCCTAAAAAGATAAAGGTTTACTAGGAAGAAGCTGTATTTAAGTATTCCCAAACAACAACAATCCCAATCCCCAATAGAACCCCTATCCCCTAATCGTTTTCATTCAAAAGAGGAAATTTATTACCTGAAACCCTGGACAAATACAAAATGAATTTTTAAAAAATATCCATGTAAAAGGGGGAAAAAAAGAATTTCTATCTCAATTTTGATATGGGAAGTTCAAGTTCCTCCTATTATCAAGGCTTATAAATCTAAAACTGGCCCTCCTCTCTGTTTGTGGAAAGAATTAAAACCTCACCTAATACTAAGTAAAATTCTAATTAAGTATCCTATTACAAAACTCCAAAACTATATGAAAAATGCTCAAAGGACAATTTCAGCTTCAAAACAATTTTAGAAGTTAAATTCAAAGTTTCAAAATTAAAAATTAAATTCAAAATTTCTCAAAATTAAAATACATCTAACTCTCTATTAATTCAAAATTATCACATCCCCCTTGTAGAGGCTAAGATGCTCATGACTTAAAAAAACATTTTTCATTCACTTTTAACTACTTATTTAACAACTATAACCATACTCAAATGGCTAAGACTTTTTATTCCTATTTATTATTTTAATTTCTTTAACTCTTTAACTCTTTAACTCTAGTTAAATTCTTCCAGGAGACAATAGGAATAAAATACCATGAAAGAAATAATGTTACAACTGAATCACAACCAATGCATAAAGACCATAGATAAAAATGATTATGGAAGTAACTCTCTTTGTGGCAATATCGTGGAATCTCCCAAGTTAACTGAGTTCTAGTCTTACTAAATTAATTTTGGGCACAATTTTCAACTTCCTGAGTATCTATTCATTGGCAATAAAGGCTAAATTTACCATTGAACTTGGGTCTAGTCTACAGGTGATTTCATACGATCCCTAGGCACAAATGCTGCCTTGAAATCCCAAAATGTATAAGCTTTACTGGTTCTGAGAAGCAAATTGATGTTTTATCTGAACCCCGTATATCAAAAATGTTGCTTAGTATTTTACCATTAGTATGTATTGGTCCCTCCTTTTTGATACTGACATCTGCTAGGTTTTTCTTATGACCTGAATTTTCCCCAATGATACCTCTGTCTAAAAGCCTCAGGAAAAAAAAAAAGTACTTCTTTATCTGTTTAATTATTTGAAATGGCTAATATTTCTACCTATCCACTTCTTCAATTCCTACATTTCAGCATTTGCCTCTCTAAGACTTCCTACATTATATGATTATAGAAAACTTGTGATAACAAGAGAAAAGAGAGATGAGGGAGAAATGCTCTCCTAATTTGGAATATTAATGCCATGTGTAAGTTGGCAATGATGCACAACCACGTGTAGAACTTGCCAGGTATAACACAGAAGTTTCTTTCTAGGGAATCCAGCTGAACATCCTCTCAGCCTTCCCATGATCTGGGATTATATCTACTGTTTACTCAAATCATACTCAGGACTGCTTATATCACTAACCAATTTTCTCCATAGCATTCTTTCCATTAGCCTTCCCATACAATTCAACCCTAAATGGCAATTCTCTCTAACCATTTTAGGGGTTAAAAATAATCTACCTCCTGTTGTTAACAATTAACTCCATAAAATTATCAGGCTCCATTACTCTTTCCTAAATTCTTCTGATATCCCCTTGGGACAATTACATCCTACAATTTTACATTTATACTGAACATATAATATGCTAACTTAGAAAAGCACTCTGGAAGCTTTTGTTGTAAATTTTTAAACTAACAGATATTATTTTAACTTTACAGCAGAGTAAAATGCTACTAGTTGAAATTTTCCTACTCTAGCTAGATATGAAAACTAGCTCTTTTCTTTCTAGGTTCTCTACTTAAAGGGCCCTTGCTCAGGGTAAATACTATTAGAATTCACAGGGGAGGGGGCAGCTGGGTAGCTCAGTGGATTGAGAGCCAGGTGTAGAGACGGGAGGTCCTAGGTTCAAATCTGTCCTCAGACACTTTCCAGCTGTGTGACCCTGGGCAAGTCACTTGACTCCCTTTGCCTACTCCTTACCACTCTTCTGCCTTGGAGTCAACAATACCATGTATTGACTCCAAGACAGAAGGTAAGGGTTTATTTAAAAAAAAAAAAAGAATTCCCAGGGGAAATAAAATGGCAAATTTTATACCTGCTTCAGACAAACTAAAAGGCAATGAAAAGAATAGGAAATGGAACACTTATCCAGTTCAACAGTCCTTGAAAGGCTTGAAGTAGAGGTGATTTCTATGTAGAAATATTTTCAGGGGACTCTGTCAGGTTCCTTCTAGAGCTATCTTCTATAGAACTCCTTCAGGCTCTAGGCTGCAGAAAAATCCTGTCTAGGTTTTGGCTCCCTAAGAAGTGGCTGGGATAATTGTTAGGATTCCAGGGGTGTCTGAATGAATTCTTTTTCAAGAAGCAATCTAGCAAAATTATCCCTCATAGATTTTGATAAATTCACCCATACTGCATGACTGGGGTGGCAAAATGCAGGATGTCCCTAGAAAATTACCTGGTAGGAAAACTCTTTCTTAATAGTCAATGGCTATCTGTGCCAATGGTTATATATCAAAGAAAAACAATGCTCAAGGGTAGATGCTGAATAGAGTCAGTCTTCCCTACTTAAAAATGAAAAGATAAAAGTAAATCCTATGGAAAAAGCAATCATCTGGATTTACTAGTCTTTTAAAAAACAAAACTTATCTATGTAATGGTTGAGCTCTGAAAAGTTTACGTAAAAAAAAACTCCAAAATTTCCATAAGGATTTCTCATCAAACTTAAAATTTAGAATTATTAAGGAAAAACTTAAAGATTTCCTTTAAATCAGAAAGGTATTCCCATTTTATTTTATTTTATTTTACCTTTTTACTCTAATTTCACCTGTGGTTCCAAAAACTGCATTTCTCTCAGCTACATCCTAAACCTCTCTTTTGGCCTAAGGCATAAGCCACTTCTAAAAGAAATTTGGTTGTTCAATTTTAACACTCAGGGTTTTGTTTTGTTTTTTATAAAACACAAAGCTTTTTCCCAAACATTTCCTGTCTATATACAACAATGCAATAATAATCAAGTCTGCCATTTATTAAACTAAAACAATCTTTCTTATACTCTAGCACACATACACGTTAATCAGAAAAAACCTTGTTCTCTAGACATAATAAGTAATAGCTTAACAAAAAAGGTGAGATTGTAGCACTCAAATCAAGGGTCAATACCTAGAATAAATGCATCTTCTTACTAACATCATTAAAAATTAACTGCTGTTGATATGACATGTTTCTCATGTTAACCATACCAAGACTGGAAAGGAAAGATTAGAATTTACTGTTAATAAACTCTGAACCTTCTTTTGTCCCCTGCTGGATATTCCCATATCCAGATTGCCAGTTCCTACATTTTCTTTCAGCTTTGGGAGGAATCAACTGTTAGTACAACTTTATAGACATTATTGGCTAATATTCAAATTGCAAGCTTTTAAGGTTATTATTAAAGAAGGCTAAGAAATACATTAGATATACAATACAGAAAATACCCCACAGAAAATCCAGAAGAAATCCAGAACTTAAGTTCTCAAGTTTCTAAGAGAAGCTTTTTCTCACAAAAATTACAACACTGCCATGAGGAATTTTTCTCTATTTTGATTGGTCCCAAGCAGTTACTAAAACTTATACTAGACACTTGGGTCCAATAGCTTAGGCTCCAACACTCCAGCTCAGTTTCCCATTCAAAGTTTTCAGACAGTCATTCACACAGATACTTTCTCACTGCTATTTCATCTCTCTTCTGAACCACACCATCCCCACTCTTGCTTCCAGTAGGGATACTGCTTTACTCACATACACATACACAAAACGCACACGCACCAAACCAAAAACACAGCCAAGTATGGAGGTTACAGTCAGGTTGAACTGGACTCCATTTTGGCCAAAAAAAGGAGGGAAAATGCTCAGGGTAAGAGTTAGGCAACTTTTGCCAACTATGAGCACATCTCTATTCCAAAAATCCCCCAGGTATCTAGTTCATATTTTGAAAAAAATATATATTCCACAGCGGTCCACCCAGGGGGGGCCTCAGCCAGTACCCTAGAACTACAGTTGCCCATTTTACCTCCTGATTAAAGAGTGGGTTGCATTCCCAAAATATATGAGATTGAGTTCCTTGTTCAAGTGCAATCACTTACCCAGTCAACCTGCTAACTGAATTTCTGATTTGGAACTTCAATGGGTTCCATGGGTACCGCATGACTGGAGTCTGTTAACAGGTGGTTACCGAACCTTCTTTTGCCCCTTGCTGGATATTCTCATATCCATATTGCCAGTTCCTGCATTTTCAGCTTTGGGAGGAATCAACTGTTAGTACAACTTTATAGACATTGGCTAACATTCGAATTGTAAGCTTTTAAGGTTACTATTAAAGGATACAACTTTGAATCTCACTGGGGCCTCCACATGTTAACCTCAACACAGAATCACTAAAGTAGTCAGAAAAACCCAAGTCTTTAATCAGGAAAAAGATAATGTTCAATATTCGGTCTCCACACAGAGTCAAGAGCCCAAAACTATACAGAGCCAAAGGCTCTGGCACTCTGGCAATGGTATCTCCTAGATAATCCTCCAAATAACAACAGAATTTGGAGAACTGAAGATAGGGAAGTATGGATTGAAACTGCCATGGTTACAAGGAAGTGAGATGCCCAAACCACACTGACAGGATACAAAAGGCCTGGGAAAGAAACCATAGTCAAAGGTTGGGGTATCAGGGAGTGGTATACTCACAATGTATACTAAAAGGACAGTCCCTGCCCAGGTGTTGGTCTTCTTGGGGAGGGATCTCTGATACAATAGGGGAAACTTCAAAGATTAAAAGGGTACATCACATTTCATTAGGTCTGCTAACCCCACCTAAATTGGGATTATCAATAACTTTAAGGTCGATTATTCAGTCTGAAATGGCTAAGTCTTGAGACCTCCTTTGGGGACTCCAAATTTCAAGTTGACAGAGTTCATGGGCATTTCAATTAATTTTTGTTTGCTGCTTAGCACTGATATCTGTAGGTTTAGCTCAGTGACCAGAATACTGGATTCTACTTCTTCCCTTCATCATTTATAAAGTATTATCGTAATCCAATATTCCAGGATACTTTAAACTAACCTCCCCACCAGATAGATGGGATATCTAATTCTGTAAACCACAAAATAGTCAGAAATAGGCCAAAAATATCATGGACCTTAGAGTTCAATGCCATAGAAATGGTCAGGATCTGTCATAAACATGGAATGCGTTAATTCCAAGTAGTGCTTGGAGATTGCAAGTTTTCATTATTTTTAGAGTTACTACCAAAATTACTCTGTTCATCATTTTAAGGCTCTGTTTTGCTTCAACATGAAAATATCTAATCACTATAGTATGGCCTATATTAAGAGCAATAAGACAGTTGGACTCAATACCAAGGGGACAAGATATTAATAAAAACAACTCCTTACTTGCCTCTAACTAAGAATGTCATTGCATTCACCCACATTTATGTTGTTCAACAACACATTGGTGAAAGAAGATCAAGCTAATAAGGATATCTGTTTAAGATAAGGCCTATTGTATTTCTCTGATTCAAATGATTGAAAATCACATTCTAAATGCTATACAAAACATTTGTTTTTCATATGTAAACATAGCTCCTTAACTTAACAACTTTGTTTTAAGTTGAAAATGGTTCTAACTATTATTGGTCAATTGAGATTGAAATCTTTTTTTTCCACCAATATATTAGTTTTGCTGAATTTTATTTTCTGGGTTTTTTTTTAATATACTCTATGAGATCTGGTGGTGGGTCAGGAACATTGGAAAATAATGGCTATATGAAAACTAAATACATAAATACCAATTTGCTCTTAAAAATTCAAATGCATTTCAACATCACATTCTTTTGTTAGCACTGATTTATCAGTTCCCTGCAGAAAGGAAGGTATTGAGAGAATGGGATATGAGAAGGTTAAGATTTTATGTTCGGAAAGCAAGGCAATAAATGAGATACAAGAGACCAGGTTGTGGTTATGTGGTAGTATGAGATCACTTGGGAAGGAATAGATGGCTGAAGGCAGAATCAAATTTCAATGTTAGCTGAGGTAAGTATTGCTAATTGATTAAGTGTACAGAATAAAGAGCAAAAATGGTCAATCACATCAATATCTAATGTGTAAGTGATTGGGGATGCAAATACAAATAGTTCAGTTCCTATTGTGAAGGAGTTTACATTTTATTGGGAAACCCCATGAACATAAGTATGCAGAAGATAAATATTGGTATTCCCATTTTTCCACATCTGCTTCAACAATTTTCATTTTGGCACTTTATCATTTTAGCCAATTTGATAAGTGTGAGATCTCAGAGTTGTTTTGATTTGCACTTCTCTAATCTGGAATTATGCCAAAAGAGTTATAAAACTGTGTATTCTTCCTGACCCTGCAAAACTGCTATTAGGTTTATATCCTGAGGTGATCAGGGGAAAAGGAAGGAAAAAGAACCTATATATTATAAAAATATTTGTAGCAGTTCTCTTTTTGGTGACAAAGAAATGGAAATTGAAAGAAAGAAAACCCATCAATTAGAAAATGGATAAATAAGTTGTGAAAGAATATGGTGAAAGAATACTCCAGTACCATAAAAAATTATAAGGTGGTTCAGGCCCTCCCCATTTTCCCATTTTCTCAGTTACTGAGGCTTATAACCCATTTGTCATCAATGACTCTCTCTCTCTCTCTCTCTCTCTCTCTCTCTCTCTCTCTCTCTCTCTCTCTCTCTCTCTCTCTCTCTCTCTCTCTCTCTCTCTTTCTCCCTGCCCCCTACATATCCAATCTGTTGCTAAATCCTCTCAATTTTAATTTTAACAAATCTCACACATATAAGCCTTCTCTCCTCTGACCTTGTTGATACTGTGGTGAAAGCCCTCATCACCTCATGCCTAGACTACTGCAATAGCCTAATAGTTCCTTTCCCATCCTTAAGTCTCTCCCAACTCCAGTCCATTTTCCCTTCAGCTATCAGATCTACCTAAAGCTTAGGGCTAAGGATATTATCTCTCTCCTCAGTAAATTTCAGTGGCTCCCTCACACCTCCAGGAAAAAAATAGGATGTGTTCTGTTTGGCATTCAAAGCCCCTAATAACCTAGCCCCCTTCTACCTTTCCAGTCCTTTAACACCTTACTTCTTCTCCACACAATTGACTCTATGATCTAGTGACACTAGTCTATTTGTAACAGCAAATAGAATAATCTATTGAATTTTATGGAATTGAGAGACAGAGCTCACACAGCTCTGTCTCTCAATTCCACATATTTCCACTGACTGTCCACCATGGCTAGAATTCTCCCTCTCCTCATCTCTACCTCTTGGCTTTCTCCAAGTCCTACCTAAAATTTAATCTTCTATAAAAAGTCTTTCCAGAATCCCTGATGTTTGTTGATTATCTTCAATTTACTTGTTTTGTACATAGTAGTTCTCATGTTGTCTCCCCCTTAGAGTATGAACTACCTGAGAGCAGGGACAATCTTTAACAACTTTCTTTGTATACCAAGACTTAGCATTAGTATATCCATTTCTTTTTTCTTTTTAATGTTTACCTTCTGTCTTAGAACTGACACTAAATATCAGTACTAAGGCAAAAGAGCAGTAAGAGCTAGTTGATTGGGTTAAATGACTTACCCAGGATCACATAGCTAGGAAGTGTCTGAGGCTGAATTTGAATCTAGAACCTCCCATCTCCAGATTTGACATTCTATTCAGTAAGCCACCTAGCTGCTCCATCATAGCAATGACAATTTCATGAATTCTACATTCTTGCAAACTTTCATAAGTTATGCAAATCCTTGATCCCTCAAGTACTCATTAGCACTCAGAACTTCTCCACTTCTTTGATCAGATTATTCATTCCATTAGTTATGTGAATCCATAACTTATATTGCATAACCATATCCAAAGAGAAGGCAATCCCCTTGAAGATAAGGACCAGGCCTTATTTCAACTTTGTAATTTCAATGCCTAACACAGTATCTAGCACGTAACAGACATTTAATAAATGTATGTTAAACTAAATCAGATAGAACTGTCAAAATATAATTATTATATCACCAAATAAAGCTAATTTCCATATCAGAACCTGAGCTCACTTTTATAAGTCTGACACTATAAGAAGCTACTAAAAGAGCCATTTCTTCCCAACAGGAAATAAAGCAAAGGGATGAGGAAGAAATTAATATAAACTCCTAAATGTTTTATATGCCAGCAAAAAGATTTTAATAGGAAATCCAAAGCAGATGTTGCAGGACTAATTTTAAATTATAATTAAGTAATGAACATATTAACTATAAATATTAATGGAACAGTATCTAAAATAATATAATAAATATTTCTAATAATCAATTCTGCAATCCCATCTTTTATAACTTATTATCATTGAATTTTATTTAATACTATCAGGATAAAATTATTTTTTAACAAATTTAGTATAAATGACAGGACATTGAAGTTATTTGGAAGATTTTTCTCCATAGCCTTCAGTATAATCTCTTTCATAGAATAGATTGACAAAGGACACCACTTTTCTCTTGGAGATTTAATGAAATAGTCAAGTATGCATGCATAAAAGAATATAAAAATTAACAGAGGTGTGGAGGACAGAGGTTAAATCCTCCCCTCCCCCAACTCGCCCTCCTCTATTCAGTAAATTCACAAAGAGGACACAGGAGCCCATAAGAGAGCACCATAACCTTGTGAAAGATATGAAAAGCAGAGAGAATTCTCTTCTCTAGCTCCAGAAGCCAGGTTTTAGCCAAAACTATATGTGTTGTCTGTTTGATTCCAATTGGGTGTAAAGTTTAGTTCACACAGTAAAAGAGATAAATTAGGGACTGCTTCTAGCTTGGGAAGCAGTAGTCTAAAGCCTGTTGATGGAGTAACATGGTGGATTAAAGATAAATTGTTATAAGCCTGCCAGTGTGAGAGTCTCTCCTCCCTTTGCACTACCCTACCCCTTGGTCCCAATCCTAGGATCCCCAAGATCATGACACTCAGGGACAATGATTTGTGTTTTGCTTTTGTAATTACATGCGGTTTAAGTTTAGTTATATCTGGGAGAATAAAAGCATCACGATTCAAAAAATGTCAGTGACTTAAAATTATGTTATAGAAAATATAAAACATCATTAAGTTTTGTGACAGTAAATTTATGGGGCATAATAAGGAAATTCTTAACCTAAGAAATCCAAAGATAGACTTAGTTACTTAAAATCTACCACTTATATACTGATATGCTGAATTACATCTTTTTTTCCTACCTTAGTGCATGAATACAATATATCCTTCCAGGTATGTTTTTCTGATCAGACATCTGTAGTCTCTGGATAAGACATCTGAAAAATAAAGAAGCATTAATATTGGCCAATATGAAAGAAAAGGAAAGTGATAAGTGTTGGAGGAGATGTGGCAAAAATTGGGACACTAATACACTGCTGGTGGAATTGTGAACTGGTCTAACCATTCTGGAGGGCAATTTAGAACTATGAACAAAAGGCTTTAAATGAATACCTACCCTTTGACCCAGACATACCACTGCTGGGTTTATACCCCAAAGAGATAATAAGGGAAAAGACTTGTACACAAATATTTATAGCTGTGCTTTTTGTGGTGGTAAAAAAAAATTGGAAAATGAGGGAGTGTTTAATGATGGAGAAATGGCTGAACAAATTGTGGTATCTGTTGGTGATGGAATACTATTGTGCTGAAAGGAATAAAGAATTGGAGAAATTCCATGTGAACTGGAACAACCTACAGGAATTGATGTGGAGCAAAAGGAGCAGAACCAGGAGAACATTGTACACAGAGGCTGATACAATGTGGTACAATCAAATGTAATGGGCTTCTCTACTAGTAGGAATGCAATGACCCAGGACAATCCAGAGGAACTTAAGAGAAAGAACGCTATCCACATTCAGAGAAAGAACTATGGAACTATGGAATGCATTAGAAAATATATGATCAATCACATAGTGTGATTAGGATGTGATTAGAGCTTTGATGTTAAAGGATTGCTCTACTACAAATATGAATAACATGGAAGTAGGTTTTGAACAATAATACATGTATAACCCAGTGGAACTGCTTGTCAGCTTGAGGAGTAGGGAGGAGAGAGCAAGGTGGGGAGGGAATCAAGAATCATGTAACCACGGAAAACTATTCTAAATAAAATTTAAAAAAAAAATTACAATAAAATTTTTTCTCCAAAAAAAAGAAGCATTATTATTTATTCTATTAGAACAAGCCCTTCAAAGAGGGCAACTGGGTATCTCAGTGAATTGAGAGCCAGGCTAAGAGATGGGAGGTCTTAGGTTCAAATTTGTCCTCAGACACTTCCCAGCTGTGTGACTCTGGCCAAGTCACTTAACCCCCATTGCCTAGCCTTTACCACTCTTCTGCCTTGGAGCCAATACACTGTATTGGCTCCAAGACAGAAGGTAAGGGTTTAAAACAAAAAAAAAAAAAAGAAGAAGAAGAAGAAGAAGCTCTTCAAAAATCTGAAAAAACACTCATGGATTCTCCAAGAAAATTATACTGGGAATGTCTTTGTCAAGACTCAAAATATTTAAATAGAGATATAGAGACCTGCATACTTGTAATTTATTTTATCAGTACAATTAATGGTATATAAAGGTAATAATTGAAGAGGATAAAATATTATGCAATTTATTAGAAAATATGCATTTATAGAAATTGAATTAATTTTTGTGTGCTTTTCTCCATGGTATATTTATTATTAACGTTGTATCATTCTGTATAAATGTTGGCTTCTCTTAGTATCTAGAGGAACATGCCAAAAATGCCATTCTCAGAAAATCAACATTACTAAAGCATGAAAGTGGCATTAAGATTTTACTGAATGACTTTTTCCCTTCATTGGTACCTCTGTCTTGGATCTGAGAAAGATGTAACTTCTTTGAAGCCATCGTTTTCCTTTTCCAACTTGATATGTAATAAAAATGATGGGCGGAGTCAAGATGGCACCTTAGCAAGCAGCAAAAGTTCAGACCTCGTGGAAGACCCTTCCTTACAATACAGACTGAATGCTCCTAGGGCACCAAAATTCAATCTGAACAACAGGACAGAAGCGGGGAACCCTCCTTCTGGACTCAAATCAAAAGGTACGCCCCCCCAAAAGCTGGAATCCGAGTATACTCAGGGCTAAGGGGGAAGGCAGAGCGAAGGTCCCAGGACCCCTCCCTCACAACCCAGAGGGCTGAGCCCCCAGCAGCAGCGGGAACCTCTGAGCGGGCAAAGGTGCTGGTTTGCAGGGTCTACCTTGTGAGCAGCGGGGCGCCGGGCTCGGAGCATCCAGCTTGGACAGCGGGGAGGAATCCACGGAGAGATTGGGCCGTGGCTGGGTCCCTCCACTGGGCTCCAGCCTCACCTTTGCCTCAGGGCATAACCAGATCAATCCAGTTGAACCTAATTCAATCAGAACTCCTCAGAGTTTAGGGAGGCGGGCAAAGGCACTTACAGACAGCGGAGAAGCAGCTGGAGAGAACTGGAGAGAGCCTGGGCGGCCCAGCCTTCCAGGAGTCTTCAGAGCCTCAGTGCTTCATACTACATACAGCCCAGCCCAGCTGAACTCAATCCAATCAAAAGCCTCCAGAGGACAGGGAAGCTAATATTCCTCCCCTAGAGATTGTACCAAGAGATCTGACAAAGCTCCAAGAGGGGAGACTGACAGCCCCAAAACCAAAACAAAATGAGAGGAGTAAGAGCACAGCCAAATACGGGAGCAAAGAAGGGATAAACTCGAGCAAACAACAGAAAAAGAAGAAAGAAATTACAATAGACAGCTTCTGCACAGGTAATGAGCAAAGAGCAAATGAAATAGAGGGGGAGGACCCAGCAAAGGAAAAATCAGAAATCCCAGCAAATTGGATACAGGCATTGGAAGAACTCAAAATGCAATTCAAAACACAATTAAGAGAGGCTGAAGACAATTGGGAAAAGAACTTAAAAACTGAGATAAGTCATCTGGAAACAGAAAATAGTGTCTTGAAAGCCAAAATCAACCAGCTGGAAAGTGAGGCAAAGGAGATGAAAGATGAGGCAAAGCAGATGAAAGATGAGGTGAAGAAGATGAAAGATGACCTCCAAAGAAAATCCGACCAAAAGGAAAAGGATGACCAAAAAACTAAGGATGAAATCCAGTCTTTAAGAACCAGAATACAACAACTTGAATCGAGCAACCACACAAGGCAGCAAGACACTATAAAACAAAACCAAAAGGATGAATAAATTGAGGGAAATATGAAGCATCTCATTCACAAAACAGAGGATTTAGAAAATCGTTCAAGGAGAGACAATTTAAAAATTAGTGGCCTACCAGAAGACCATGACAAAAGAAAAATCCTAGACATTATATTACAGGAAATTATTAAAGAAAACTGCCCCAAAATCCTTGAACAAGAGGGAAAAGTGGCGATTGATAGAATCCACAGATCACCTCCTGTACTTAATCCCCAACTGACAACACCCAGGAATGCTGTAGCCAAATTCAAGAACTATCAGACCAAAGAAAAGATATTACAAGCTGCCAAGAAGAAGTCATTTAGATACCAAGGAACCACAGTGAGGATAACTCAGGATCTGGCTGCATCCACACTGAGAAAAAGAAAGACATGGAATATGATATTCTGGAAAGCAAGGGAACTAGGTCTACAACCAAGAATCAACTACCCAGCAAAACTGACTATATTCTTACAGGGGAAAGTATGGTCATTCAACAAAATAGAAGAATTTCAAGAATTCGTAAAGAAAAGCAGACCTGAACAGAAAATTTGATGTCCAAGCACAGAACTCAAGAGAATCATCAAAAGGTAATTAAAAAAGAGGGGAAAAAAGAAAAACAAAAAAAATTTTTAAGAGACTCAATAAGTTAAAATGATATGTATCCCTATAAGAAAAGAGGTCATTGGTAACTCTTAAAAACTGTTGTTATTTGCTGGGCAGCAAAAAGAAGTATACTTAGAGGGAACAGCAACAAACTGTATAGGATGAAAGGACAAGACATAAATAGGTATATGGCTACATGCATGCAAAAATACATACGCATGAGTATGCATATATATATTTATATATATAACTAGAGCTTAAAAATAGATTAATATTAAAAGAAATGGGAAAAGAAACAAATGGGGGTAAATTTATATGTCATGAAGAAGCTCATGGTGGGAGGGGGGAGAACATCAATACACTGGAAGGGTAAAGAGGTCAGAGACAGGAAATACTCAACTTCTACGTGCTTTGAAAGTGACTCAAAGAGGGGAAAACAATCCAATCCATTGGGGGCAGAGAATAGATTTGCACACTATAGGGGAGTAGAAGGGTAACAAACGGTCTGGTGGGGAGGGAAGCAGTACAATAGAGGGAGGGAGCGGGGGGTTAATTTTAGAAAGACTACAGGGAAAATAATGGGGGGATAAATAGAGAGGGGAGTAGAAAGGGAAGTAAAATAAGGGTGGGAACAAGGGGGACTGTTCAAAAGCAAACATTGGTGTAGAAGGAAATAGTGAAAGAAGAAAAGGCAGGTAAAGGAGCAGAAATCAAAATGCTGGGAAATACACAGCTAGTAATCATAACTCTGAATGTGAATGGAATGAACTCACCCATAAAACCCAAGCGAATAGCAGAGTGGATTAGAGTCCAAAACCCTACTATATGCTGTCTACAAGAAACACATATGAGAAAGGTAGATATACATAGGGTGAAAGTAAGAGGGTGGAACCAAATCTATTGGGCATCAACTGACAAAAAGAAAGCAGGAGTCTCAATCATGATATCCGACAAAGCCAAAGTAAAAATAAATCTAGTTAAAAGAGATAGGGAAGGTAATTACATCCTGATAAAAGGCAGTATAGACAGTGAGGAAATATCTGTACTCAACATGTATGCATCAAATGGCAGAGCATCCAAATTTCTAAAGGAGAAACTAGAGGAACTCAAGGATGAAATAGATAGAAAAACTTTTCTAGTGGGAGATCTGAACCTTCCTCTATCCGAACTAGATAAATCAAACCAAAAAATAAATAAGAAAGAGGTAAGAGAAGTGAATGAAATCTTAGAAAAATTAGAGTTAGTAGATATGTGGAGAAAAATAAATAGGGACAAAAAGGAATATACCTTCTTTTCTGCAGCACATGGTACATTTACAAAAATTGACCATGTATTAGGGCATAAAAACATTGCAAACAAGTGCAAAAGAGCAGAAATAATAAATGCAACTTTCTCAGATCACAATGCAATGAAAATAATAATTAGTAAGGGAAAATGGAGAGGTAAATCGAAAATTAATTGGAAATTAAACAATACAATTCTCCAAAACCAGTTAGTTAAAGAACAAATCATAGAAACAATTAATAACTTCATTGAAGAAAATTACAATGGTGAGACATCCTTTCAAAACCTATGGGATGCAGCCAAAGCAGTACTCAGGGGGAAATTTATATCCTTGAGTTCATATATTAACAAATTAAGAAGGGCAGACGTCAATGAATTGGGCATGCAAATTAAAAAATTAGAAAGTGAACAAATTAAAAATCCTCAGATGAAGACTAAATTAGAGATCCTAAAACTCAAAGGAGAAATTAATAAAAATGAAAGTCAAAGAACTATTGATTTAATAAATAAGACTAGAAGCTGGTACTTTGAAAAAACAAATAAAATTGACAAAGTACTAGTCAGTCTAATTAAAAAAAGGAAAGAAATAAACCAAATTGACAGTATCCAAGAATCCAAGTATCCATGAAAAAGGAGATCTCACCTCTAATGAAGAGGAAATTAAGGCAATCATTAAAAACTACTATGCCCAATTATATGGCAAAAAATATGACAATCTAAGTGATATGGATGAATACTTACAAAAATGTAAATTGCCTAGACTAAAAGAGGAAGAAATAAATTACCTTAACAACCCCATTTCAGAAAAAGAAATTGAACAAGTCATCAAAGAACTCCCTAAGAAAAAAATCACCACCTGCTGATGGATTCACAAATGAATTCTATCAAACATTCAAAGAACAACTAATCCCAATATTAAACAAACTATTTGACAGAATAGGCCAAGAAGGAGTTCTACCAAATTCATTCTACGACACAAACATGGTACTGATCCCAAAACCAGGCAGGTCAAAAACAGAGAAAGAATACTATAGACCAATCTCCCTAATGAATATAGACACAAAAATCCTAAATAGGATACTAGCAAAAAGACTCCAGCAAGTCATCACAAGGGTCATCCACTATGACCAGGCAGGATTCATACCAGGAATGCAAGGATGGTTCAATATTAGGAAAACCATCCACATAATTGACCATATTAATAAGCAAACTGACAAAAATCACATGATTATCTCAATAGATGCAGAAAAAGCCTTTGATAAAATACAACACCCATTCCTATTAAAAACACTAGAAAGTATAGGAATAGAAGGGCCTTTCCTAAAAATAATAAACAGTATATATCTAAAACCATCAGCAAACATCATCTGCAATGGGGATAAACTAGAAGCCTTTCCAATAAAATCAGGAGTAAAACAAGGATGCCCATTATCACCTCTATTATTTAACATTGTACTAGAAACACTAGCAGTAGCAATTAGAGAAGAAAAAGAAATTGAAGGTATTAAAATTGGCAATGAAGAGACCAAGCTATCACTCTTTGCAGATGATATGATGGTTTACTTAAGGAATCCTAGAGAATCAACCAAAAAGTTACTCGAAATAATCAACAACTTTACCAAAGTTGCAGAATACAAAATAAACCCGCATAAGTCATCAGCATTTCTAAATATCTCTAACCCATTTCAGCAGCAAGAATTAGAAAGCGAAAAATACCATTCAAAATCACCCTAGACAATATAAAATACTTAGGAATCTATCTGCTGAGACAAACACAGGAACTATATGAACACAACTACAAAACACTTTCCACACAGCTAAAACTAGATCTAAACAATTGGAAAAACATTGATTGCTTTTGGGTGGGACGAGCTAACATAATAAAAAGGACAATCCTACCCAAATTATTTTACTTATTTAGTGCCATACCCATTGAACTACCAAAAAACTTCTTTACTGAATTAGAAAAAAAACATAACTAAGTTCATTTGGAAGAATAAAAAATCAAGGATATCCAGGGAAATCATGGAAAAAAAATGCAAAGGAAGGAGGACTTGCAGTCTCAGATCTCAAACTATACTATAAAGCAGTGGTTATCAAAACAATTTGGTACTGGCTAAGAGACAGAAAGGAGGATCAGTGGAATAGACTTGGCATAAATGATCTCAGCAAGACAGTTTATGACAAACCCAAAGACCCCAGTTTTGGGGACAAAATCCATTATTTGATAAAAACTGCTGGGAAAATTGGAAGACAGTGTGGGAGAGGTTTGGATCAACACCTTACACCCTACACCAAGATAAATTCAGAATGGGTGAATGACTTGAACATAAAGAAGGAAATTATAAGTAAATTAGGTGAACACAGAAGAGTATACCTGTTAGACCTTTGGGAAGGGAAAGATTTTAAAACCAAGGAAGACTTAGAAAGAGTCACAAAATGTAAAATAAATAATTTTGACTACATCAAATTAAAAAGTTTTTGTACAAACAAAACCAATGTAACTAAAATCAGAAGGGTAGCAACAAATTGGGAAGCAATCTTCATAAAAACCTCTGACAAAGGTTTAATTACTCAAATTTACAAAGAGCTAAATCAATTGTACAAAAAATCAAGCCATTCTCCAATTGAGAAATGGGCAAGGGACAAGAATAGGCAGTTTTTGATTAAAGAAATCAAAACTATTAATAAGCACATGAAAAAGTGTTCTAAATCTCTGACAATCAGAGAAATGCAAATCAAAACAACTCTGAGGTATCACCTCACACCTAGCAGATTGGCTAACATGACAGCTATGGAAAGTAATGAATGCTGGAGGGGATGTGGCAAAGTAGGGACACTAATTCATTGCTTGTGGAGTTGTGAATTAATCCAACCATTCTGGAGGGCAATTTGGAACTATGCCCAAAGGGCGATAAAAGACTCTGTCCTTTGATCCAGCCATAGCACTACTGGGCCTGTACCCCAAAGAGATAATAAGGAAAAAGCCTTGTACAAGAATATTCATAGCTGCGCTCTTTGTGGTGGCCAAAAATTGGAAAATGAGGGGATGCCCTTCAATTGGGGAATGGCTGAACACATTGTGGTATATGTTGGTGATGGAATACTACTGTGCTAAAAGGAATAATAAAGTGGAGGAATTCCATGGAGACTGGAACAACCTCCAGGAAGTGATGCAGAGTGAAAGGAGCAGAACCAAGAAAACATTGTACACAGAGACTGATACATTGTGGTACAATCGAAGGTAATGGACTTCTCCATTAGTGGCAATGCAGTGTCCCTGAACAATCTGCAGGAATCTAAAAAACACCATCCACAAGCAGAAGATAAACTGTGGGAGTAAAAATACCGATGAAAAGCAACTGCTTGACTACAGGGGTGGAGGGGATATGAATGAGAGACTCTAAATGAACACTCTAATGCAAATACCAACAACATGGAAATGGATTTGAATCAAGAACACATGTGATACCCAGTGGAATTGTGAGTGGGCTATGGGAGAGGTGGTGGGAGGGAGGGGAGGGAAGAAAAGAAAATGATCTTTGTTTCCAATGAATAATGTTTGGAAATGACCAAATAAAAATTTTTTTAAAAAATGATGATTACTTACAAGTGAGGGATAACAAATGGATAGCCCAAATGCTATGCTCACATTTAAGAAATATAAAAGGTTGAGTTGATCATTTACAAACAATGAATGGAAATTAAAAAGAGTATTCACTTTAATAAAATTAACCAATTGACTCAATTAGATTTTGTTGCATGTCTTTGTTCTGAAAGGATAAACAAATATGAGAGAGAATAATTATCAAAACCTAAGTGCCAAAAGAATAAATTACTTAATTTAGTAATGAGAAGAAGCAGTATTCAAAGCTTTCATTAAAAAAAAAAATGTTCTCAAGGCATGTCCATAAGTCAAGTGAGAAATCAGGGATAAATCAAAATGATTAAGCAGGATGACTAATTCGTTTTACAGAAAGCAAAGGCTTTACCATGATTTCCATATTGGAGTAGATCATACTGTAAAGATTAAAATTTAGGGGAGATGGGGAGACTGAGGCAGGTAGAAATTAGTTTCTCTCTGCAAGGAGTATTATATTTTTTAGAGGTTTATTAAAGGTTAAAGATTAAGAATATACAAGTAAGAAACATGTGTCTAGGCCAGAGGCCTAGACAAAATAACCTCACATCATGGAAGAGACGCCTCTGCTCCAAAACGGAAGTCCCAAAGACCCCAGAGCCTTCAAAAGCCTTTGCTTAAATATCTTCTCAATCTCAGCCCAGGTGAGATTACAAGGCATTCTGGGGAAGTGGAGCAAAGGCTCATGGGGATTGTAGTCCTGTATTCAAGTCTATTTTTTACATTCCCACGTGTGATCATTTTGGAAAAATTAATTTTTCCCCAAAAGGATCATAAAAACATAATAAACTTAAAAGATTACAATAGTGTGAGGATAAGAGAAAAAAGAATAAAACCAATAATTACTGGGCGCATTGACAGAAAGCCAGTTGGGGGCAGTCCCCTTTGGCATGAAAGTATGCATGCAAATAAATGTTCATTAACCACACCCAAAGTTCATTTTTGTGCATTTCGTGGTCTGGAGGCTTCTTAATGATGGCTTCTCCAACAGTTCAGTTTCTGAATTCAGGGAAGTAGCATCTTCTTTACCTAAAATTCTTCTCAAAAGGAATTTAAACTTAACAATTTAAATAATGATATTTTTTTTACATTCCCCCTGTTAAGAGGGTGATATATAAAAAAAAAAAAGGGATCACTTAGTGATGCATGGCTGAGGTATGAGGTATATGAATCAATTGGCAAGAGATATTAAAAAGACATCAGAAAATACAAGGCTTTCTCACAAAAAATGAGATCCATTTCCTCTTTGTATCTGGCCATGATCACTGTGAGTAGAAGGCAAATGAATTGAACAAGGTTAACAATTTTTCATTTTTAAAAATACAGTAGTACAAATATGTAGATATCAAAATCCCCAAAATTCTCAATAGCCCAATTAATTACAATAGCAAACAAACACACTTTCATATTTCACATAAGTTGCTGTATGACATTTTTAAAACCTATGAATTGATGGATATTTGTCACAATTTTTACAAACATAGCAATCCTTCAACCTTGGTATTTAAACATATTTTTTTAAACAAAGTAAAACTCATCTTGGGTTAAGAACATAATCAAGAAATCTATATATCATTCTGGTAGAAGTAAAATAGTGAGCTAAAGAGCATAAATAAAGGGGTGCTCCTTTTCTTGGAGGCTTATAGGGATACAAATGCCCTGAGATTAACTGCCCAACTTCCATTCACATGTGGGAAGGTTGGGGGTTATAAAATGTATTTCACTTCAGCTAATAGGCCTTACCTCGTGGTAGGGGCAGGCAAAAATAACCAGATTGTTAAAAAAAATTCCAAAAATCATATTTAAAAACCCTTAAAATCAAATCATTTGAGGTATTTAGCACATTAAATTTTCCAAAGGTTGTTAATACAATTATAACCAGTTCTGAAGTCCATCTATCCTCAGCAAAATAAAAAAAAAACTGTTTTTTCATATATGGGCTTATTCACAACAATATTTGTTCAACAGTTATAGGGGAAAAACAACAGAATTTCAAAACTCAGTACATTCAAAATAAATTCAATCAACCTTCAGTTCAAGCAGAATAATATTGAATCCAGTAATATATGAACTTAAAATCACAAAGTTAAACCTTAAACAAAACAATGCAATAGAATACAGAGATTTTTTTTTTATAAACCATTGGAGTCTGAAATGCCTTAGAATATAGCCTTTAGTCTCTTCAAAGTTCCTTGGGTTTTTTTGTTTGTTTGTTTGTTTGTTTGTTTTTAATTATCCATTTAAATGTCTATTGTCCGAAGGTAGAGTAGTAAAGGCTAGGCTATGGGGTTCAAGGGATCCGTCCAGGGCCCCATAGCTGGGGAGTATCGGAGGCCAGATTTTAACTAGAGACCTCCTGTCTCTGGGCCTGGCTTCCAGTTCGCTGGGCCACCCATTTTCCTCCCCAAAATTAAAGTTGAATCTTTGGGCTGAGTCTGCTCCCAGACAGGCAGGTAAAATCAATGAAATTGCCAGAAGAGTCAAAAATCCTTTTAAACCCATTGCTTTTTAGGTTTCTGTTTGAAAAGATCTGTTTCTTCTCTCTAGTCTTTTCTGTCTTTCCCCTCTGATCCCGCAGTGGCCAATACCCCCAGCCACGTGGAGGCTTAGCCTAAGGGAAAATTGTCCATTCTCCTTTCCCTCTCGTCTCTCCCCTCCGCCCACGTTGCCAATACTGTTACCAGCTGGTCGCAATGAGTCCTGAGCGATCTGCTCCAAGGATCTGGGTGATGAGCCGGCTGGGGTCACGCTCTTGGGTCTGGGGCGCAGAAATAGGCAGGCAGCGGGCCGGTGAGAGGCCAGGAGCTGGAGCGGCTGCGGAGGTAGGCAAGGCCTGGACCAGGTACCAGGTGAGGACAATCAGGGCTGCAGGCTGAGGCAGGAAGTGGCGGGGCCGAGCCAGGTGGGGTGGGCAGCAGGTCCGGAGCCTGTAGCAGCTTTGCGAGGGTAGAAAACCTTGGCCAGAGAGATATGGCTCAAAAAAAAATTTTCTAGGCACTAGCTATTAAAAGTTGAATTAAAGATCAGAAAAGAATTCAGAAGACTGAAAGTTCTTTTTTCCATTAGGTCGCCAACTGTAAAGATTAAAATTTAGGAATATGGGGAGACTGAGGCAGGTAGAAATTAGTCTCTCTCTGCAAGGAGTATTATATTTTTTAGAGGTTTATTAAAGGTTAAAGATTAAGAATATACAAGTAAGAAACATGTGTCTAGGCCAGAGGCCTAGACAAAATAACCTCACATCATGGAAGAGACGCCTCTGCTCCAAAACGGAAGTCCCAAAGACCCCAGAGCCTTCAAAAGCCTTTGCTTAAATATCTTCTCGATCTAGGCCCAGGTGAGATTACAAGGAATTCTGGGGAAGTGGAGCAAAGGCTCATGGGGATTGTAGTCCTGTATTCGAGTCTATTTTTTACAATACAATCATGGTACATGCTGTTCATATGTTGCACTGGTGAGCAATGTAGACATACACAAGAATGGGGGAGAGGGACAAAGTTTTGTGTACTATGAATTAAAGTCAGTAATTTATCATGTTTTTTAAAAAACTGCTCGAACCCCAGAAGCACCTTCAAAGTTCCTTTTAATTTTCCACAAAGTTACTCTCAGTTTCCTCATTTGTAATAACAGCACCTATCTTCCAGGGTTCTTATAAGGATCAAATGAGGTAATAAAATAATTAGCACAAAGATTAGCACATAGTAAGCACAATATAAATATTAGCTATCATTATTTTTGTTGTTATTCCTGTATGTAAAGATCAATGGAAGTTCATGGTTTACAAAAGTGTTAATAAGTTCTGAATATGCTATAATGCATCTAGACTGATATAGAGCTGGCCACTATATAATATATTCTCTGCCTAATTTTTTCAACTTAATATTTTTTTCTCTCTCAGATATCATATATCTGATATGGTAAAGCAGGTAAATAAGAGAGATTTACTTTTTAACCAAATTTCCTGGAAAGCACTCATTCCTTAAAGTAGGAGAAATTTATAATTACTTGAAATTGAGAAAATTCAAGTTAATCTTATCCAGAACAAGATACTAACATAAGCATAAGGAAAACGTGTTAACTTAAAGGGTAAAATGCTAAAAATAGATTATTCCAAGATAAACTGAAGATGTATATAAAAATCATTAAAAAGAATTCTTTTTGGAACACTTTTAAAATTCTTGGATGGTTCTATAAATATGTATTTATAGAGACACATTTACATATATAAAATGGGTCCATAAAATAATGTCTCTGACTTGATTTCAATGGCATAAGGAAATAACTGGTAAGGAAACTCCCTCCATAAATGCATATTAGCAACTCCAAATAATATATATTATATACCACATGTGTGAATACATAAATAATAACACTGAAGGAAATTCAGAGTTTCACTGTAAATTTCCTTTGCTGTAAGGATTAGTATTGTGTACGGTGGTGGTTTGGGAGGCCTTAATCATAATATAGTTGTTTATTGAAAGAAAGAGAGAAAAATCTGGGAGGAAGTCCCTCACATCCTTGACCTGCTACCTACTCCATTGAAACCCCCTCTCCAACTCCCACAGAATTCAGTTAGAACACTCTCTTCTTAGTTAGAGGTTCTAATTAACATAACTACACAGATTCTGTTGGAACTCTCTGGTCAGGGTTTGGTTAGAGGTTCTAATCTGCATATTCATTCAGAATGCAGATAGATATATGGTCCATGGAGTAAGGTTTACAGAAAATGGGAGAAAACACAAACTTATTAACATCTTAAAGTATCAACTTGAAGGACACAACTCCAAATCCCAAAAATACTTTGTATAGCATAGTACAGCAAAGTAAAGATATAATTTGTTTCTGTCTCACTCAGGTATTTAAGAGACCTTTATATTCTGGATGGGTTGAGGCAATCCTAGGAGAGACTAATTTTACCAGGGTCATAAGCATATTAATAACTGTTACTTTGTGAATAACACACCAATTTCTCACTCCACACAGACCCTCCAATTTTAATTTTCAGAGACGTGTTATTCTCACCTATCTTCTTTACATGTAACAACAACTAATAATAACATTGTTACCTAGGCATGCCCCATCTTCAGATGTCTTCAAGACAAATCTTTCTTGCAGAAACTTGCCCTTTCTGCTCCAAGTTGTTTGCAGAAACTTTGGAGATGCTTTTGCTAAGAAGAAATCTTTGCAAGACAAATTTCAACTCATACTTAGCTAAAGTTGGCACGTTGATGAATCCTAATCTTCAAATACTGACCTATTTGGTTGTTTTAGGAAATGGAAATTTTAATTTCACAATTTACTTTTGTGCTGATTGTAGAAATTTGTCACAAAGTTTGAAAAGGCCAGGGAAAGGTTACAATTGTCCTCATGCCTTATAAAGGGCATATTGTCTGACTTCACTATAGGTGGAAGCCGTCACTGGCTCATGCCATAATTTTTTCACTGAGGAACCATCAAAATTCAAATTGTCGTTTCAGATAAAGAAAACAAGACTATTAATAAGCACATGAAAAAAGCGTTCTAAATCTCTTATAATCAGAGAAATGCAAATCAAAACAACTCTGAGGTGCCGCCTCACATCTTGCAGATTGGCTAACATGACAGCAAAGGAAAGTAATGAATGCTGGAGGGGATGTGGCAAAAATTGGGACATTAATGCATTGCTGGTGAAGTTGTGAATTGATGCAACATTCTGGAGGGCAATTTGGAACTATGCCCAAAGGGCACTAAAAGATTGTCTGCCCTTTGATCCAGCTATACCATTGCTGGGTTTATGCCCCAAAGAGATAATAAGGAAAATGACTTGTACAACAATATTCATAGCTGCACTCTTTGTAGTGGCAAATGGGGGGATGCCCTTCAATTGGGGAATGGCTGAACAAATTGTGGTATATGTTGGTGATGGAATACTCTTGTGCTCAAAGTAATAATGAACTGGAGGAATTCCATGTGAACTGGAGCGACCTCCAGGAATTGATGCAGAGTGAGAGAAGCAGAACTAGGAGAACATTGTACACAGAGACTGATACACTGTGATACAATCAAATGTAATGGACTTCTCTATTAGTAGCAACGCAATGACCCAGAACAATTTTGAGGGATTTATGAAAAAGAACACTATCCACATTCAGAGGAAGAACAGTGGGAGTAGAAATACAGAAGAAAAACAACTGTTTGATCACATGGTCAGGGGATATGATTGGGGATGTAGACTCTAAATGATCATCCTAGTTCAAAAATCAACAACATGGAAATAGGTTTTTATCAAGGACATGTGTAAAACACAGTGGAATTGTGTGTTGGCTATGGGAGGGGGCAGGGGAGGGGAGGGAAGGAACACGATTCTTGTAACCAGGGGAAAATGTTCTAAATTGACTAATTAAATATTTTTTTTAATTCAGTTGATGGATTCATTACTATTCCAGCCCAAATCTCTTATGGGGTATTTTTGCTCATTATTTGGCCCCCCTTCAAGCTTATGTTTAGCATCCCGGGCTGGCATTACTGTCCTTCTAATCTATCCTCTTTCTTCTTTCATGAATAATTGTCATAAGATTGCCATTAATTCTGGCTAAGAATAGAAATTTGGTCCTAAAAACTGATCAACCTGCTCTGCCACTCCTATAGGTTCTTTTTTGTTTGTTTGTTTGTTTAAATTAAGTTTATTTATTTAATTAGTTAATTTAGAATATTTTTCCATGGTTACATGATTCATGTTCTTTCCCTCCCCTCCTTTCACCTCCCTCCCATAGCCAACAAGCAATTCCACTGGGTTTTACATGTGTCATTGATCAAGACCTCCCTAAAGGATCTTCTAATAAATTCCTTTTTTCCCTTTTAAAGCTCTGCACTTCGGAGGTGGGGGGGGGGGCACTGGCATACCCTATACCCTGACCTAGTAGTGACATGGGCACTGTACCCCCAGAAATCCAGGCCAACTATTATCAAGAGAAACTCCTTTGCCCTTGCATACTTGTGACTCTTAACCTAGAAACACCCAATGACCCCACCCAGGGTCCTGAGATGTTTACCCTCTTTTGTCTTCTAGATTTAAGGTGGACAAAGAAATGAATCTTTATGCCTCCAGGCAGACCCCAGTCAGATGACCACCCCACCCCACCAAATGTTTTGAAGTCATTGCCTGCTTGCAAAAGGTATCCTTCCCGAAACCCAAAAGGGTATCCTTCCATGATCATAACTGTAGGACCTCTCTGTTTTGTCAATCCTCCAAAAGTGAGATTTGTCTGATCTTCTAATAATCTCTTAAGCTCTCTTGTCATAGATCCGTCTGGATCTGGGAAAACCATTGCTGCTGCCTTGGTCTGAGGCAGTAGAGGAGCTGATGGAATCAGAGGAGCAACTGGAGGGAATGGTGCTGGTAGTGGTGGGAAGGAACTGACACTGGTGGGGAAGCAGTAAGAATAGAAACCACCTGAGCCTGAACTGGAACAAGCAATGCCTGGATAACAGAAACAGGGGGAGGAAGGAGAGGATAAAGGGGGGTTGGGGTGGTGGAAGAGACTCCAGTGGGGTCCCAAGTCTTCTCTACTTCCTCTCCCAACTCAGAATCCTTTCTCTTCCTCCCCACTGCTCCTTTATTCCCTTCTTCTCTTCTCCTCAATACGAATGTCTCTATGTCTGGAAGCTAGAGGGCAGCATAGGTCTTTTCCTCATTAGTATTCATTTTTCTCCTGATTGCCAAATGCGAACTCTCAGGAAATCAGGTTTCTTCTGACCCATATTTTGGCCAGTATTTCTGGTTCTGGCTATCCACTTCTAATTTGGACCATTTAAAACAAGTATTTAGGAAAAAATTTCCTGTCATAAATTGCAAAATGGGAAGACCTACTCCAAACTTGTCATTTTAATCCCAATGGGCTATCCTGAGGGATATGGGCTGACTCCCTCCTGCTCTGCTCATCCTTATCTAGTATGGTCTGTCCCTCCTCCTTTATTGTGGATTGTCTCTGTCCAGTGGTCTTCTCTCTAGGATCCCAAACTCTGGTCTTCAACCCTAGGGCCCCAATCCTACAACTCCTAAGCAATATTAGTAGCTCAATCCAGACTCCTCAGACCAGATTTCCCAGATTCAGACCCTAGGTTACTCACTCCCAGACTCACCAGCCCAGACTCAGGCAACCTGTGTCTTGCCTGAAATATCTTGTAACCCAGTCCCTACATTATAATCCTCATTCTTTCTTCTGCTTCTCCCTTTTAAAACCATTCACATTTGGGGGCCCGGGGGAGGGTATCTCTCACAGGGGTCCTTATTGATACTCACAAATTCTGTTCTTCTTGGCTGGCCATGGTCTATTGCTTCTTGCTTCTTTCTCCATACCCAAGTTCTTTAAAAGCATAAAGAGATTGCTCATTCAAACAAATAATTTTTTCAGCTAGGCAAACTGAGGCACTCTCTGTTGTTCTGGTTTCCCAGTCAAGGAATCATATACGTGCAGTGGCAGTCTAGCCACTATTCAGGAAAACTGGGAAGCCTTAATCACAATATAGTTGTTTATTGAAAGAAAGAGAGAAAAATCTGGGGGGAAGTCCCTCACATCCTTGACCTACTACCTACTCCATTGGAACCCCCTCTCCAACTCCCACAGAATTCAGTTAGAACACTCTCTTCTTAGTTAGAGGTTCTAATTTACATAACTACACAGATTCTGTTGGAACTCTCTGGTCAGGGTTTGGTTAGAGGTTCTAATCTGTATATTCATTCAGAATGCAGATAGATATATGGTCCATGGAGTAAGGTTTACAGAAAATGGGAGAAAACACAAACTTATTAACATCTTAAAGTATCAACTTGAAGAACACAACCCCCAATCGCAAAAATACTTTGTATACTAATATAATAAAGTAAAGATATAATTTGTTTCTGTCTCACTCAGGTATTTAAGAGACCTTTATATTCTGGATGGGTTGAGGCAATCCTAGGGGAGACTAATTTTACTGATGTTGTAGGTATATTCATTTTGGATACATTAATAACTATTACCTTGAGAATAACACACTAATTTCTCACTCCACACAGTATGGAAGTTTGAGATCCTAAAGAAGGAATTCAGTCCTTTTCTCTTATGTTTAAATGAAATGATCTTTAAGTAATTAAACCCCCCCCCCCTTTTTTTTAAGACCTTTACCTTCTGCCTTAGACTCAATTCTGTGTATTGATTCCAAGTCAAAAGACTGGTAATGGCTAGACAACAGGGGTTAAGTGACTTGCCCAGGGTCATACATCAAGGAAGTATCTAAGGCCAAATTTGAACCCAGAATCTCCTGTCTCTAGATCTGACTCCCAATCCATTGAGCCAACTAGCTACCCAGTCATAACCATTTTTAAATTTTTAAAATTGTCACAATTTTGGGGGCTGCTGGGTAGCTCAGTGAGAGTCAGGCCTAGAGACAGGAGGTCCTAGGTTCAAATCTGGCCTCAGACCCTTCCCAGCTGTGTGACCCTGGGCAAGTCACTTAACCCCCATTGCCTAGCCCTTTCCACTCTTCTTGCCTTGGAACCTATAGGTAAGGGTTTTTAAAAAAAGGTCACAATTCTGATAGTAAGTGGGGAAAATAATTGATGTTACTGTCATTTGATTAGGTTAAACTACTCTGATTCAATCAAAACATACATGGGATTAGTTAGAACTAGATTCTTAGAACAGCTTCTTATTGGGCTTACCATTAACTATAAGAATTTTGGTGCATACCTTAGGTAGCCCAGTAGATTCCATTACTCTTAACCACTGCACGGTATTATCTGTATGATGAAAATGAAGCCCTGATTTCTGATGGAAAGGAAAAGAATACAAAAGAGTATAAGTCATCTCTGTCAACAAGACATTGACATACAACATTTCTCCAAGGTGCACAGTTATGAATTGCTTCTTTCCTAGGTTTAGTTGAGATATATCAAAGGAGATGAGGTTACAACCAAATCCACCAATGATCTATATTATATTAGGTACTTGTAACTGTTGGGGGACTTTTTCTTTGTATTTCCTAATTTCAAAACAAAATTATGTATCTTTACTTCAATTTATAATTTCTTCATTCCACTATCCTCCACTCTAACTGAAAATCATTTTTAACAAGACCTTCATCTTAAACCTACAGAGTCTAGCTAAACAAATCTTCATATTAGTTATGACTGAAAATATATCACTTCAGTCAAAGTTCATCTATTTTATCTTCAGTCTGATTTTCAACAAAGATGAGATCATCTGTCATTTTTATGGTTTTTAAGGCTGACTCCAGAAGATGAGGCAAATTATCATGTATTTGGAAGCAGTGACTAGACAGTGAGGCAACCTCAAGATTGCATAAACTAGACAAAGAGAAATTTGAGAAAAATATACTTACAATTTATTATACCAGCACAACTAAGGGTAAATAAAAGCAATGCTAGAAGAAGACAAAATATTGTAGAAATTTATTTCACACTCTGAAATTTTTGCAAAATTATGCACATACCTAACCCTATTAGTTAATTTTGTAGTTCAGTCATTTTCAGTCATATCCAATTTCACATGATCTCTTTTTTGAGGTTTTCTTGGAAAAGATACTGGAGTGGCTTCTTCAGCTCATTTTATAGATAAGAAAACTGAGGCAAACAGGGTTAAGTGACTTGGTCAATGTCACATAGTAAGTGTCTGAGGACATATTTGAACTCACGAAGGTGAGTCTTCCAGACACCAGGCCTGGCATTCTGTCCACTGGGTCACCTAGCTGCCCTATTAATTCATAAATGTAACAAACTATCTTACTACTCTTAACATAAGTATTCAAAAGAAATTTGCTCTTTTTTCCTGTCCTGAAATAATTCTGAGAGCTTCCATGTCACCTCCCAGCTAGTTTTTCATTGTCCATTTACTGTTTCTGGCTCTGCTGACCTGTTGTTCCATATTCCTTGGCCTAATGTTTCATTTTTTGAAGAGGAGATACCTTAGGGTACTGTTAGCCTTCATTATAAGCTTTAAGCACATTAAAAGAGAGGTGACAAACTGCCTTTCTCTTTATTCTTTTGTTTTCTAGGAGCCCTACTGTTCATTTTCTGATTCTTTTCATTTACTAATGTCCCAGAATTAGGGCTAATGACCCTAAAGATCATTTATTTAAGAACACTATGGCATAAAAGTTTACATTCAAAATAAATGTGTTCAACCCCATTCACTTCAATCAATTACACCTCAAAGTTCATTCTAGATCTTCTGATTCATCGTAGGTTTCTGCAGGCATCTTTTTTCCAAACTGTTCATTTTCTGGATTCAAGGATTTAGCAAGCTTCTTTTCTTGAAATTTTTCTCAAATAAAATTTTAAATCTTGGATTTTGAGAAAGTTATACACATTGGGAGCAGTTTGGTGGTTCAGTGGTTTCAGAGTCAGGCCCAGAGATGGGAGGTCCTGGGTTCAAATCTGACCTCAGATACTTCCTCTGTGACCCTGGGCAAGTCACATAACTCCCATTGCCTAGCACTTACCACTCTTCTGCTGTAGAACCAATACCCAGTATTGATTCTAAGAAGGAAGGTAAGGGTTAAAAAAAAAAAGAAAATTATACACACCAATGAAATGACTCAACAATAACAACTAAGGATGTTGAGAATAAATACTGCTTGGTAAATATATATAAATAGAGGCATAAATTAAGAAGATAAGAAAACTCTGCTAGAAAATACTTTTTTCCCCAAACATTTCATTCCACCTGGTTTGGTAAATAAATAACTTGTTTCATTTTTCTAAGGACAGGAACATCAATAGGGAATATCTACTCTTCTTCTCTGGTATTAATTTATAAGAATCTAAGCCAAAAGAATCCTTTACCTCTGATCAGCTATAAGGTTTTTCATGATTCAAGTGTAGCTTTCTGAACATATGATATTCTACAGAATAAAGACAAAAGTGCCAAGAGAGAAAAAGGACCAGATCCTGGAGCCCCCTAAAAAAAGGAAAGAGTTAGATCTCTCCTAGCATCATGAGATTTAAAATTAGAATGGTTCTTAAAGCATTAATTTAGCCCAACTCCTTTTATCTTATAGATGGGGAAACATGTCCCAGAAAGGTGTTTTTTTTCCTTTTCTTTCATTTTACATTTTACTTTATTTTATTTTTTTAAACATTATTTTATTTGGTCATTTTCATACATTGTTCATTGGAAACAGATCATTTTCTTTTCCTTCCCCCCCACCCCTTCCCTAGCCAACTTGCGATTCATCTGGGTATCACATGTGTCCTTGCTCTGAACCCATTTCCTTGTTGTTGGTATTTGCATTAGGACCCTCATTTATCTCTCTCCTCGATCATGTCCCCTCAACCTCTGTAGTCAAGCAGTTGCTTTTCCTTGGTGTTTTTACTCCCTCAGTTTGTCCTCTGCTTGAGGATAGTTTTTTTTTCCTCGTAGATCGCTGCAGATTGTTCAGGGACATTTTAAAGCCATTACTGGAAAAGTCCATTACATTCTCTTGTACCACAATGTGTCACTCTCTGTGTACAATGTTCTCCTGGTTCTGCTCCTCTCACTCTGCATCACTTCCTGGAGGTTGTTCCGGTCCCAATGGAATTCCTCCACTTTATTATTCCTTTTAGCACAGTAGTATTCCATCACCAACATATACCACAATTTGTTCAGCCATTCTCCAATTGAAGGGCATCCCCTTATTTTCCAATTTTTGGCCACCACAAAGAGTGCAGCTATGAATATTCTTGCACAAGCCTTTTTCCTTATTATCTCTTTGGGGTATAAACCCAGCAGTGCTATGGCTGGATCAAAGGGCAGACAGTCTTTTATCACCCTTTGGGCATAGTTCCAAATTGCCCTCCAGAATGGTTGGATCAATTCACAACTCCACCAGCAATGCATTAATGTCCCTACTTTGCCACATCCCCTCTAGTATTCATTACTTTCCTTTGCTGTCATGTTGAACAATCTGCTAGGTGTGAGGTGATACCTCAAAGTTGTTTTGATTTGCATCTCTCTGATTATAAGAGATCTAGAACACTTTTTCATGTGCTTATTAATAGTCTTGATTTCTTTAACTGAAAATTGCCTATTCATGTCCCTTGCCCATTTTTCAATTGGAGAATGGCTTGATTTTTTGTACAACTGGTTTAGCTCTTTATAGATTTGAGTAATTAGACCTTTGTCAGAGGTTTTTGTTATGAAGATTGTTTCCCAATTTGTTGCTTTCCTTTTAATTTTAGTTACATTGGTTTTGTTTGTACAAAAACTTTTTAATTTGATGTAGTCAAAATTATTTATTTTGCATTTTGTGACTCTTTCTAAGTCTTGCTTGGTTTTAAAATCTTTCCCTTCCCAAAGTTCTGACATGTATACTATTCTGTGTTCACCTAATTTGCTTATAGTTTCCTTTGTTATATTCAAGTCATTCGTCCATTCTGAGTTTATCTTGGTGTAGGGTGTGAGGTGTTGATCCAAACCTAATCTGTCCCACACTGTCTTCCAATTTTGTCAGCAGTTTTTATCAAATACTGGATTTTTGTCCCAAAAGCTGGGGTCTTTGGGTTTGTCAAAGACTGTCTTACTGAGGTCATTTACCCCAAGTCTATTCCACTGATCCTCCTTTCTGTCTCTTAGCTAGTACCAAATTGTTTTGATGACTGCTGCTTTGTAATATAGTTTGAGATCTGGGACTGCAAGGCCACCTTCCTTTGTATTTTTTTTCCCATTATTTCCCTGGATATCCTTGATCCTTTTTTCTTCCAAATGAACTTTGCTATGGTTTTCTGTAATTCAGTAAAATAGTTTTTTGGTAGTTCAATGGGTATGGCACTAAATAGATAAGTTTGGGTAGGATGGTCATTTTTATTATGTTAGCTCGTCCCACCCAAAAGCAATCAATGTTTTTCCAATTGTTTAGATCTAGTTTTAATTGTGTGGAGAGTTTTTTGTAGTTGTGTTCATATAGTTCCTGTGTTTGTCTCGGCAGAAAGATTCCTAAGTATTTTATATTGTCTCGGGTGACTTTAAATGGAATTTCTCTTTCTAATTCTTGCTGCTGAAATGGGTTAGAGATATTTAGAAATGCTGATGACTTATGCGGGTTTATTTTGTATCCTGCAACTTTGCTAAAGTTGTTGATTATTTCAACTAGATTTTTGGTTGATTCCCTGGGATTCTTTAAGTAAATCATCATATCATCCACAAAGAGTGATAGCTTGGTCTCCTCATTGCCAATTTTAATACCTTCAATTTCTTTTTCTTCTCTAATTGCTACTGCTAGTGTTTCTAGTACAATATTAAATAATAAAGGTGATAATGGGCATCCTTGTTTGACTCCTGATCTTATTGGGAAGGCTTTGAGTTTTTCCCCATTGCAGATGATGTTTGCTGATAATTTTAGGTATATACTGTTTATTATTTTTAGGAAAGGCCCTTCTATTCCTATACTTTCTAGTGTTTTCAATAGGTATGGGTGTTGTATTTTATCAAAGGCTTTTTCTGCATCTATTGAAATAATCATGTGATTTTTGTCAGTTTGCTTGTTTATATGGTCAATTATGTGGATGGTTTTCCTAATATTGAACCATCCTTGCATTACTGGAATGAATCCTACCTGATAGTAGTGGATAACCCTTGTGATGACTTGCTGGAGTCTTTTTGCTAGTCATTTTTCTTTGATCACAGAGTGTAGAAACTGTATAAATATTGGACCTATATGCTCAATAAAATGGAATTTGCGATCCTATTCACAGCCCCCTAGGCTCCCATAATTCTTGACTCAATTGCACTGATAGACTTTGCTTGTCTCTCTGCTCTCTCTCTACTTTCTATCTCTCTGTGCTCTAAGTTCTCATCCTGCCACTCTCCACACTGCAGTTTTCAATTCAGTGGTCTCTGCAGGCAGGGATATGCTTATATCTGATTCCCAGTGGAGACTAGCTGGGAGCAGGGTGCTCCCCAAACTCCCAAACTGCAGCTGCCCTAGTGAGCACTTCCCTGTAGCTCATTCCTCATGAACCCAGTGGGAATTCCTGAGGCTTGTCACAATTTTATATATATAATACACTGACTATATTTGACTACCTATATCTATATCTATCTATCTATCTATCTATCTATCTATCTATCTATCTACATCAGTGGTTCTCAACCTGTGGGTCTCAACCCCGGCGGGAGTCAAACGACCAAAACACAGGGGTCGCCTAAAGCCATCGGAAAATACATATTTCCGATGGCTTTAGCCACTGAGAAATTGCACTACTTTACAGCAAGATCTCGGAAAGAACAGGGACCCTGCGGCCCGCACATTGTACTAATATTAGTTACAGATCAGCAGCCCTCCCCCTATGAGGGGCGATGGATTTACCCTGTTGCCTGGAGACTAGACTCAAACAGAAACTCAGAGAGAGTACCTGAGCCCTGACTCCGGAGGGGTTAAGAATGAGTCCTGGGGTGGATAACTCCTGGATCAGATAAAGGAGCCGAGTAACCCCAGCAAAGTGAAGCCTCAGCTCGAGCTGGAGGGAGACGACAGGAAGAAGAAGGCAGCGTCTACAGACCCCTTCCCCAGGCAGGACTTACCTCTCGCCCCAGTGCTCAGGCTGCCTCCTGCTGGATTAATATTTCTTAACATATAATTAAATATTGTTTTTGTGATTAATCACTATGTTTAAATTATGTTTCATTTGTAGCAATGAGAATACATAATGCATATCAGGTATTTACATTCTGAATCATAACTGTAGCAAAATTACAGTTTTGAAAGTAGCCACCAAAATAATTTTTTGGTTTGGGGTCACCACAACATGAGGAACTATATTGCGGGGTCATGGCATTAGAAAGGTTGAGAACCACTGACATACATATATATGAGAGACAGCGACAGAGAAACACTATATAGAGAAAGGGTGTCAAACAGAAACTGAGGTCACTGATACATACACAAGGATTCCTACAGGCCACATATGGACTTAGTTTTAAAATATAACTTATATTTTATTGTATTTTTATTTTAGTCAAATATTTCCCAATTACATTTTCATCTGGTTTGGCCCCCTATGAAGCCAGCCTATATGGATATGTCTGGCCCAATTTCTTAATATTTTAAAGGTTTCATTGATGCCTTTTGATTTTCAAATATACTCAAACACACCCAAAGATCATTCTCTCATTTATCAAAGAAAAATAGCTAAACAAGCCCAATACTGAGTATATACTGACAAGTATATAAAATATCCTGTACTCAGTGTTCTCCACTACTCTACCAAAAAGGAGGGAGGTTTATTTCCTTACTCTGCCATCAGTTAATTTCCTTATATTTTCTGAATTCCTCAGAATAATCATTTCTTAAAGCACAGCAATGTTCCATTACACTAATAGATCATAATTTATTCCAATATTCTCTAATAAGTAGGCTTTATTTCCCATTTGTTTTTATTTCAACAAAAAAGTCTCATCCAATAGTTTTAGGTAACTAGGTTGGTAAAGGGAATACAAGATAAATTGGAGAGAATCTCAGAGGGAAGATATTAAGATTAAGGAGGACATGTAGAAGGTAGAACTTCAAAGAAGCAAGGAAATTCAGGAAATGAAGGTTGAGAAGGAAAAGACTTCTAGGCATTGGGAGGTGGGGTGATAAGGAGGGGGCAGTCAGAGAAAATGTCCTAAGTCTGAAGAGAATATCTTTTGTTTGAGGAACATCAAGGAAGCTGGTGTCAGTAGATCAAAAGTTAAAAAGAAAGGAAAATTAGGAAGGAGTCAGGTTATGAAGAGCTTTGGACCCCAAGGGAAGTATTATGTATTTAATACTGGAGGAAGTCAGGAGCCACTGTAATTTATTTAACTCAGGTGCACTGACCCCACATCTAACCCTTGTTCCATTGTATTGTTATACTTTTGATATTCAGAACTATGGTAATGAGTCAAATTCTCTTTAATTTATCAAATACATTTATAAATAGGTAGGATTCCTTTTTAAGCACCAGCCTCAGATTTTCACCCATTCACTTGCAAAGGCATTAGTCCAGGGTATAAGAGATTCTTTTGGTGTATGGGTTGGATGAGATATTCTTTTCAACTCTTAAATTATATGATTCAATAATAACATCTTTTGCACATTCAGCTCATCTTACTATCCCCTATGAATAAGGATAAGGGGGAAAAATCATCTCTGAAACACTTACAACTAATTCAAAAATTCTCCCATGAAAATGCTACCAAAAAGAAGGTATCAGGAAGTTGCTACTCCAAGAAAAAATAAGAAGTAAAAGAAAAATATGCCAACAAGGAAATAAGGGGGAACATAGCAAATAATGAATTGAAAGTCAGAAAATAGAGTTTCAAAGGCTAAGCTACTTGCTACCTGTGTGACCTTATGCAAGTGTCTTAAGTGCCCTGGGTTTCTTATCTAAGAGATAAAGGAGCCAGACTAGTTCAGTCCTAAATTTCCATAATGCGAAGCAGAAGAGAATCATTTTTGTTGTTCAGTACTGGCTGATTGTTCAATGACACCTTTTGGGATTTTCTTGGCAAAGATATTAGAATCATTTGCCATATCCTTCTCCAGTTCATTTAACTGATGAGGAAACTGAGGCAAACAAGGTTAAGTGACTTACTCAAGGTCACACAGCTAGCAAGTATCTAAGACTAAATTTGAACTCAAGTCTTCCTGACTCCAGGCCCAGGGCTCTATCCATTGAGACACCTAGCTGATCTTCACTTAAGATTAGACATCGTGATCATTAGACATAAGGGTTGCTGCAACATTTCTTGTGAGTTCCAAGAATGTGTAGCTCTTTACCTAGTTGTATGGAGAGGTAGAGGGCTAGACTTCAAATTAGAAAGACATTGGTTCAAATCCTGCTTCTGCCCCTTAGTGCCTGTCTGACTCCAAGCTAGCTGCTTAATCTATCAAGTCTCATTTTCATAAACTATGAATTAAGGGAACTAGGATCAGTGACTTCTATGGTCCCTTTCAACTCTAAATTTATGACTATCATTTTAATATGCGTTAATATTCTATATCAACTAGATTTCCAGTTATAGCATTATAAAAATATTTTCTTATACTTTTTTAAAAGCCTATAAATTTGTAAATTGATATTCCAGCACAAAGTAACCTGTTTGATATATTTGGTTTTTAACTTATATTTATAGACTATTCCCACCTTGTGAGACTTACAAGGTAGGAATAGTCTATAAATATAAGTGAAGCAGTTAACAAAAACTGCTTTTAAAAAAGCAGTTAAAAACATACAATGACCTCATCTGAAAATGCATGCATTTCATAGCTAATATTTCCCACTTCCGTATTTTAAAAAATTAAGAGAAATCTACTTCTCCCCTGCCTATCTTTTAGAGAGCTGTCTCTCTGAGGGTCCGGAGTCTATTCTGTCTAAGTGTGTTAATTTGGTCAAATAATGGAGTGAGAAGCACTACGTGCTTAGTCCCACATGCATGGGCATCACATAGTGTTCTGCCATGGTATAAGATTGGTTTATTTTATGGGTTCAGTGAGTAAATGCTTTTCTGACACACAATCAATTTTCTACATACATGTTTCCATATGTGATTTTTAGATTTTCCCCATCTTGCTTAGTCTAGCACCAAGGGATGTATACACTCACACTACACTGGCATGTGCTAGCAAATGACAAATAAGAAATGACTGACTGTCCCCTGGGCTGTCCTACACCAAGCTTGAGCCACAATTGGCACATGTGAGACGCAGGAAGTGATGTAGAGAACTGCCATTGAAGTTCTCATCACTTCCTGTGGAGAGGGCTAGATGCCAGTTCGATCCTGGAACTCGAGCTTGGAGGAGCTCCCGCAGACAGCTTTCCTTCAATCGGTCATGTGAGTGAAAAGGACTGACTCCCCTTTCCCTTGGCCCTCCAAGGCCTTGAACTCCTGCCTGGCTCAGCCTGAGCTAGAGCAGTTTGAGTTAACACTCTCTCTCTTTCTTAATTTCTTCCTCCTATTGTAATTAAATCACCATAAAATTACATCCTGACTTGAGTGTTTCATTTTAGGATTTTAGAAATTAAAATCCTTGGTGACCAGCAATTATTACATTCAGTCTCAACCCTAAATATAACCTTTACACATAGAACTTAACAACAGATGCTAAGCCTAAGGAGATAGTCAACAACACATTGTTGCTCTGACAGAAATAGATGAATGATATAAGTAGGGTAATTTGGAGATTAGTCCCTCTTGACATAAGGAGAATCATTGTTACTTTTGGTCAGCTTTCACAATCAATCACAATTACTTAGGAGATGGATAACAAAATATTTTGTAGCTAGGTACAGTATCAGAGGGTAATTTAATGACAGACCAGAATTAGGGTTTTCCTCAATTTACAAGCTTTATGTTTCTTGTGTTACTTTAAAGCATCTGGCAATGTTGCCTAGTTTCTGTCTGCAGTCGAGTGTGTCTTGAAGGTGATTGATATTCTTGACTTGCCTGGCTTATAATGGGAGTGAATATAACTCTGTGGAGAGGGAAAGGAGGGAAGTAATGGGTAATGTTCTTTAGTTTTAAATTCTGTGAATATACTCTTTTAGGGTAATAATCTGAGGGGATTAAGGTGGGATATATGTTTATTCTATAATATATGTTATATTCTTTGGTCTTATATCATTTCTTTTGTATTGGAGAGAGAACAATTATCATCCATTAGTGAGGGAAGTTAAAGAGAGAGAAGTCACAGAAGGGATCAGTGGGGGCCTCATTTTCTGGGGGCTGCCTTGCAGTTCCCATTTCCCAAACTGTGACTTTGTTAGCCAGTGGGGTTTTTACAGCTCCCAACACTGTCTCTACTCTACTGGAAAAAAAAAATTCTTAAAACAAATATGCATAGGCAAGCAAAACAAATTCCCTCAATGGCTTTGTGTATGGTTTATATGTATGTCTATGATATATTTGTTTCCTTCTACAATGTGTGTGTGTGGAAGTTGTTGTATAAGAGTAATCAACAATCTTCAAATCTATTGGTGATTTAAGATGTCTATTCCAAGTATATGAAGACTTCCCTGGGTGGAATGGGGACAATTTGTTCTAACTGAAGGCAGCTGAAGTAGGTGCTGTGGAGAATTTAAGAGCTTGGTCACAGATTGAAGAAGCCAAGGTCATCCACTTCATCCTGGCCCATTACCAGTCATCATGATTTTTGTCTTGCCATTGGACTTGGATGACTCTGAAAGAGAGAGTGAGGCAGATGACTTTGCTCTTCCTCACTTAGATGGATTTCACAAGCAAGTCAAGACATCAGGAAAACAACATATACACATGGAGACACAGATAGCTATCTCCTTCTACACCCTATATCTATCATATCTCTATTATGTCCAGAATATTTCATTATTGGTCCTTTGGCATCATGAATAGTCACTGATCATAGTTCTTACAGCTTTTAAAGTAGTTTGTTTTTATAGCATTGTTATTATTGTTTAAATGGTTCTGCTGGTTCTGTTCATTTTGTTCTTCATCAGTTTATAAAAGTCTTCAATTCACTTTTGTAATACTGATATATTATGGTTAATAATACTGCAGTTAAATGTGGACCAAAGTGTTGCAAGAGGGGTATTAAATAAGAGACAGTGGTGAAAGATTTAACAAAGGGTTAAACACAATGCCAGCAGGCTTTTAACAGTCCTGATTTATTCCATCATGTTCCTCCTTCATCAGGCTTCTCCCACAGGCTTATCTTCCAGGCTTCTCTCTCCAGCAGAGACAGAAGCAAAGTGTATATATCCCTTCTACCATGGGAACCAAGCTAGCTCATCATGGAAATCAAACAGTCAACAAAAAATAATTTTGACTAAAGCCTGACATCCATATCTCTTTCTCAAGGTTGCGTTTTTGTTTTTTTTTTTTCCTCTACAGCTGTGCCCTCCCTCTGATCTTTCAAGAATGTCAAGAGGAGGAGGAGCTTTTGGGAGGATTTAACTCCTTGGCTCCCCACATTGGTTAAAATATAAATTGTTCTGGTTCTTCTTGCTTTTGTCTTCGTCAGTTCATGTAAGTTTTTCTATGTCTTTCTGAAATCATTTCCTCACTTCTTAGAGTTCAATTGCATTTCATGACATTCATATACTACAAATGACTTATTCAGCCATTCTTCAATTGTTGGACATCCTCTCAGTTTTCAGTTTTCTTCCACAACAAAAAACTGCTATAAATATTTTTGTACTGTGCCCTCCCTCTACTTTTATCTTTTAACACACTCTCCCTATTAAAACATTAGCCAGTTGCAATGAAAGTTCCTAGTAGTGGGGCTGGTAAAATTATAGCTGAGTTTTTTTTTTAAATCTACTTTTCAAAAGTCCAGTGGATCAGGAAAAAATGGCAGAAATCCAATGAATTATGAGGACCAAGACATGTCCTTGAATTGAGAGAATCTGTAGGTTCCAATTGAAGAAATCAGAGACCTTTCTGATAAGTTTTATTTAAACTTCCTTTACACTTGAATTTATTACAACTGAAAATTTTAGTGGAATTGTTGTTTATTGTTGTTAAAAGGATTTTACAAATATCATATGTGCATTTCCATGGCTGGTTAAGTTACTAAAACCGGAGAGGAGGTAGGAAATTATGTATTCCCTAACAAGCAAAATTTTTAAAAAACAAAAAAGGGAATTTATCCAACAGAGCAATAAAATCAAATTCCAACATTTAAATCTATTAACACTTTCATAAGCCTGCATGAGAAGAGCAAGTAATTTAGGCAAAAATCTTTCAGGTTTGTGTAATTTGGGGGTACATGCCTAAGGTATGATAGCTTGAAATGTTAAATAATAGTTTTCTTTACACTTTTTTTTATAAAATATAAACATGGGGAACACAGATTACTTAAACTTTTTTTTTCCCTTTTCTGGAAGCATATTTAATTGTGATAATAGCTGACATTCATATAGCACTTAGGGTTTGAAAAGAAAACTGATGGCTTCCATCATCTCATTTAAAGGTCACAACAGCACTGTGAGATAAGAAGTATAGGTACTATACATTTTGCAAATGAGAAAATTGATGCTTTAATAGGTTAAGTGTTGGGAGCCATCAGACCACAACTCCTTGATAGGTGGTAGCTGGGGAGATCACAGAGTGGTCCTTAGCGAGATGTGATTGCCCACCCAACCCCCTTTTACATGACTTCTTTCATCAATACCCCTTACCTAAGAATTGACATGATTATTATTCCCCCTAGTCTCAAAAGAAATAATGCAAGAGCAAAACACCTGTACCCTAATTCTACAAAACATCACCAAAAGGTCAGACCCTTAAACCCAATCCCAAAAAGACTATCATGGATTAACTTTTACTTAGGTACATAATTCCCAGCAAAACTGCAGCTACAGGCCAAGCCAAAAACTTTCCCACATACAGAAGCCTATTCTCAGAAGTCAGCACACAAATCAATCACAGAGACCCAAGCCATAAGTACAAGAACATCAAGCTTCAGTATGCCTCAGTGACTCAATCACACAAATCAGTAACTCCCTAGAAGCCACCAGTCTAAATTTGAATTGTGTTCCCAGACCCCTTGGCCTCGATGATATGATTGTTGAATTGTCTTCTAAGAACTGCTGATTAATTATTCCATTTTATTAAAAGCAATACGTAATTTTCCTTGATTGTTTGTAAGCTCAAAACTTCTCACAGGGTAATGAGGAAATTAAGCCACCTGTGACAAAATCATTTATCTTGTGTGCAACCTTTATTCTGTCTGTAATCACAATACAAGAATATAGAATGTTAATCAAGTGATTTGTTAAAAGTTGATGTATCACTTTTCCAATTATCTCTCTTTGATTTTGTGTATATGCATGCCAAGAGAATGGGTATAAAAATAAAGATTAGACATCAGGAAAGTGGAGCAGCTATCAGATGCAAAGCAATCCCATGGCTGTTATGATTAAGCTGTCTTCCGTTTGTTATTTTTGTTGACTGATTGTTCGCCACCAGTAGGGATACCCTGGAGTCTTGGGCAAGGGTGGACTTTGCCCATGACAGTTAAGTGACTTGCATATTATATTATTCCATGGAAGCTTAGCGCCAGAAGTTAGTTCCTACTCCAAGTTTATCACTCTTTCTACTAATACACAACCCTTCAACTTTAATGACAAGTTTCCTAAAGAGAATTGTGAGGTTCACAGAATCTTCAAGAAGCTGCTCAGTGAGAATTAGCTGGCATCATCAATCTCTTATACACATACATACAGATTACCCTATACTTCAAAAGACAGCAAAACATTTTAAAAGTTAAGATGAATTCTAAGTACAGCTAAAATCCCATTTTGCAACTCTTCACAATTAAGACACTGCACTATATTGTGTTCTAGTATCTAGGCCTTTGTTCCATCACAGTTCCCCACACCTAGAGTAAATTCATTCCCCTCTCATCTCCCCCTTGTAGAATGCCTACCTCTTCCATGAGCCCTACCCTGATCTCTTATTCCTAGAACCCTCTCTCTCCAGAAGTTATTTTGTATTTATTTGCCTGCATACAAAGTATTGGGCACCACCCCCAAACAGAATATAAGCCCCTTGAAGACAGCACTAAACAAAAGTGCCAGGTACAGTGGGTTACATTATTGAATTCATCCCTAATATCAAACAGAGGGGGAAAATAAATATTTTCTTTGTATTTAGGAGGTAGCAAAACTAAGCTCATCCTTCCACAATTGTGAGATCTTTCTTCCACCAGTCTCTTGACATTATTTTATGGAAGACAAAAGTTGTCTTGCTACTGCCCAGAAATTTCAATGAAAGAATTTTAGAAATGTCATTGTCACAAGATGAACACTATTCAAAAACAGCCTGTAGCAGCCAGGAACAAGTTGGTATTCTTCACATACAATTAAGCAATTATTTTTTTAAAAATCTGGAAAGAGGAAGAGTACAATTATTTCCCCATACTCATTTTAGAATATAAACTCTTTAGGGTCAGGAATAGTTTAATTTTCTTTGTATCCCTAGTAACTAGACCTACCACACAGTGGCAGTACTTTTTGCCTTCGCAAAATATTGTTAGTCTTCCAGGACTGTCCCCTCAGTCTTGGCTTAATTATCAGAGCCCAGTCCCTGAAAGATACCGCCAACTCTGCACCCCCCCCCAATATATATATATATATATATATATATATATATATATATATATATATATATATATACACACTTTTTTTTGGAGGGGGAGACAATTCCTGGCACTTGTTTAGTCTCTGAACTCAGCATAAGGAGCCACGTGATTAGTGCTAATCTGGCCAGATTCACTCATAATCAGCTGCATTTCTCCGGCAACCTATTTCCAAGGACTGCCTCTTTCTCTGTAATCATCTCCTTCAAGTTCCGTGGCCTCAAGCTTGTTCCCCAGAGCGAAGTGCCCTACTCATCCCAGGACCACTCAGTTCAGGATGGAGACCAACCAAACGGCCGGATGTGGGGGAAGGAACCTAACATTCTGAGTCACACCATGCACACACATCTGTGAAGGACAGTCAGTTCCTCCTACCAAGGCTGGGATGAGAGGAGCCGCCAGCTCTGCTCCAAGGGTGCCAACTTGGTTCCATGGTACCATAGCCTGCTAGCAGGAGAGCCAGGAGTCATGGAGAGAATCCGCTATAGGGCAGCAGCCCTCAGTACCCACCTGCAACCTCAGCAAATAAACTTTCCTTATTGCATAAGGTACATGAGGGGAAGTGGATGGGGCCTCCAAACGCTCCCCGACTCCCAGACCCAGGCTGGACAGCTGCCTCTAACACTTTCCACTCACCTGACACCCCCAATCCTTCAGGGATGTCCTCCACTAGCGGGCGACAGGATTGGTTGGGGAGAGAAAAGAGAAAAATATGGAGAAGGAAGAGGAAGCCAAAGGGCGCTTTATAACTGCAGGTTCTTAACTTAGCCGGTCACGCAAGCTGTTTCCCTCCCTCTCTCTCTCCTTCCTTCCCGCGCATCCGGGCCCTTTCTCCAAGCTAGCCTCCTTTTCCACAGGTCACTTTTTCTAGACTGTGCCGGTTTAGCTCCCCCTAGCGGCACGGCGATAGTACCCATAACGGTCTACAAGGGCGAAAACTTTAGCCCTTCAGGATCATCCTGCGCTGCTCCTATGGTTCTACGACCGCTCGGTGCGCTCTTGCCTCTGCCGCCCCAGGCTTGGGACTTGAGAGCCCCTCTGGGCCTACTTTAAGCGGCGCCAGAGGCAGCTTTGGGCTGTGGCGCCTGGAACCGTTAGAGTCTGTCATCCTGTATCTCTCCCACTTTCTCCACATAGGTGGTTTGCTGCCTCCCAGTTCTCTCTCCGAGGCACCCGCAGCTGTGCCTCACTCCTTTATTACTCAGCTCTAGGCGCTGACACCCAAGGAAAAGTGAACTCTCCTCCTTCCCTCACACCCGCCACCGCCTTTCTCCTCAACTGTAGTGTTTCCTTTCACCTGCAAACCAGCCCTGTTATTCACACCCAGATCAGGAGTTGGGGCTATGGGGCAGCGGCCCCTACTGCCCATGGCTGGGCACTGCTTGGAGTCTAGGGGGCTCCCCCTCCCCTCCTCCACCTCCAGGCCCCTAGTCCTGCAGGGGTCTAGGAGAAGAGGGCGGACCTGGTGTCCCTGGATTGCAGGTGGTTGCATAAACCCTGGCGTATGCGAACACATACAAAAGCTTGTTTGTGACAGTGGGGACTCACTCCTGTATGGCTAGCATGACTTTTTTTCATTTCTGGCAGTTTAGGGGTGGAAATTGTCAACTAGAAAAACACAGAACTCTTAAATAGTCAAAATCACTCTTTAATCACGGGAAAAGGGGTTAGCGCTACTAATACAACACCAGAGCTGCTTCCCAAGACTGCACAGAATCAAGACGCCCTGGTCACCAGCCCCTGGGAGTGGCACTGACTCAGGATGGGCTCCAAGGAACAAAAGAACTTGGGGAACCTATATACCACTCTAGTTGAAATGTGGGGTTTAGGATTAGAGGGACAGTTGATTGACTTTACAATGGTGAGAAAGGAAAATGAGGAGTTCTAGACAGGAATAACATTGAGGGGCTGATGCCCTACAATGGACACAAAAGGGAAAGACCAAACCCAGAGCTGGGCCACCTTGGTAATGGACTTTAGCCTAGGGGGAGAAACCATTGGGACAAAAGGAATGCTTAACATTGGGTGGGATTAGCTGTTCCCACCCAAACTACCAGGAAGTTCAGTCTGGTGAAGAGGGACCTTCCCTCTGGGGGAAACCTCTCCTGTGACAAGGTCAAAACCTGGGGTTTATACCCTCAAACTAAATAAACTGGGGAATCTCTATATTTCCATGTTGACACACCCCCCTTTAGGTCAAGACCAAAAGTTGCTGACCAAACATATGGACAAATGAGTAATGCTATATGGGATTGGACTCCATCCCCTACTAGTGGTAAGTTCAGGGATACAGGTTTGGTGATTGGCATTTGGGGGTGTTCCCCCATGCCACCAGCACATTGACAATTGAGCCAGAAAGGCAGGCAGTCTGCCTTTGGCCAAACTCTAACAATCAAAACACTACCCCATTTCCCAAAGTCTTAAGTCTTTCACATCTGGTGGGTCCTGATTGACATGGGCACTGTACCCCCAGAAACCCAGGCCAACTATTATCAGAGAAAACTCCTTTGCCCTTGCATCCTTGTGACTCAACCTAGAAACACCCAATGACCCCACCCAGGGACCTAAGATGTTTACCCTCTTTTGTCCTCTAGATTTAAGGTGGACAAAGAAATGAATCTTTATGCCTCCAGGCAGACCCCAGGCAGATGACCACCCCACTCCACCAAATGCCTGAGGGACTAACATTCTGGTCACATCCACACCAGGACATAGCATCTAAAGAGTATATAATCCCCAGAACTGATGTCCTCTGGGGGACAGCCTCTCCATCCATGCTGTCCTCATGGAGGAACAGCCTTTCCTTTCATGCTGTCCTCCCGAGGAACTGCTCCCCATCTTCCTGTTCCACCTTGCTGTCCTCCTGGCCACTCTCAACATTACTTTCTAAATTAATATATCTCTTTTTGTTTTTAAGCTAAGTTTTGGAGTCATTGCATGCTTGTAAAAGGCATCCTTCTCGAACCCCAAAAGGTATCCTTCCTGCCCATAACACTAAGGATGCCTTCAGCCTCCTCTCTCACAGACTTCTGTCCTCTGGCAGACTCCTCCTTTGGTATCAGACCACTTCATTGCTGCTTCAAGAGAAATCCATAAACACATTCTTTAACAGATCTTGATCAACTAACTCCCTGTATGCTTACTCACTACAAGGATTATCCACGCTGCTAACCTTAAATTTGCAATCCCATCTTATTAATTTTAGTAATGTCTTTTCCACACAAATTATAAAATTAGGTAATTTACATGCTTAATCAGAAAGATTGCCTTACTTTACCAAAATATAAAAACCCTACAAACCGTAGAAATATAAAAGCAGAAACAAAATCCACATCACAGGTTACTCAGGACTTTGTAACTCTGGAAGTGACTTTACCTCCTGTTTGTGGCCAAAAGGTAAAATATTTTGTCTAGCCCCAAGTAATATTCTATAACCCAAAAATCCATGGCAATTTCAGCTCTAAAACTATTTTAAAATCAAATTTAAGTTTCAATATTGAATTGGATTCCAAAAATTCTCAAGATTAAAATGCTTCTAAATTTTCCTAAATTTAAAACATCATACACACCTCACACACACCCCTTTGGGGAGGTTGACATGCTAGGGATTTTGCAACTGTTTTCATTTACCTTTAACTACTTAGCAACCATACCATGCTTAAATAGCTTAAGCTTTTTACTTCTATTAACTATTACCTAGTATGAAAAAAAAATGTTGCAACTGAGTCGGCTAATGTAAAGTCAGTAGATAAAAATTTGTTAAAATAATTTTCCTGATTTGACTGAGTTGTAGCCTTAGTTTTGGGTACACGTTTCATTTTCCTGAGTATTTATTCATTAGCAATAAGGACTCATTTACCATTGAACTTCTGCCTAAATCTACAGGTGATTGGATTAGCTTTTCTAGTCACAAAGGTTCTCTTCTTATCTCCTGATTTCCTGCCTTGAGGCTTCAAAATGTATAAACTTTACTGGTACTGGGGAGCAATTCAGTATTCTATCCGAACCTTGTTTATTAAAAATGTTGCTTAGAATCTATTATTTATGTGCAATTCCTCCCCCCTTTTGGCACCAATATTTTGCCAGATTTTCCTTATAACCTAAAACTTCCTTTTAAGAAAAGGGACCTCTTTGAATTTCCTCATATATATTATGTATACACACACACACACACACACACACATATATGTATACTCATTCATAATAGCTAAAAATTTCTATCTGCCTCCACAATTTCCATAGTCTATGCCTTGCCTTTCTGAGGCTCCTTTCACCATATAGAAAATTTGCTATTAACAGAAGAAAAGTGGGAAGTAACTTAAAATGAGGGAGAATTGGCAATGATCAGCAGTCACCTGCAGAACTTGACATTAACTCTGCTTTTCCATTCACACTTGTGACTGTATCAATAACCAATTTCCTCCATAGCTTTTCTTTTTCCCAATTATCTTCCCATACAATTCACTATTCGATGGCAATTCTCTCTAACCATGCTCCAGATTTAAAATAAATTTATCTTGTATCACTAACAATCATTTCTAGGCTCCATCATTTCTTCCTAACTTCTTCTGATACTACTTTGAGACAAACTAGCACTCTGGAACCTTTGCTGCAAATTCTCAAATGAACAGATGTTACTTTCAAACCTCTTAATCAGGTAAAATGGTTCCTATTTAAACTTCCTACTTCAACTAAGTTTGGGGAATAGCTCTGTCCTTGCTAGGTTCTCTACTTAAAGGACTTTGCTCAGGGTAAATAAAATTCTCAGGGGAAATAAAATGGCCAGTTTTATGTCTGGTACAGAAATATTTCTAGTCAATGAAAATGATGAAACAATACTTATCCGGATCCAATATCTTGGGACTCCTTCGGATTTCTGGTAGAGATGTCTTCTTCAGGAATCCTTCAGATTCTAGGCTGCAGGAAAATCTTGTCCAGGCTTTTGGCTCGTAAGAAACATCTTGAGGTAAAGCTTAACTTTAATAGGTTTTAATCACTTCACCTACACTCCAGAACTGGGGTGGTAAAATACAGAGCATTCCTAGAAATTTTAGAGTTTCCTAGGTGAGAAATTCCTTTATTAGCTGTCATGCGCCAAAGATCATCAGAAATAATGCTCACAAAACCATTAGTTCTCTCCACATAAAAAGTAAAATTAGTTATCAGTATTCACTTGTCTTTAAACAACAACTTTTCTATTGTAATGGTAACACTCTGGAAATTTACCTTAAAAAATAAAAAATCAGGTTATAGTCCATGACTCTTACTTTTTCAAAAACTAAAACCCATAACATTTTTCCTCCAAACATGAAATTTAGGATTACTAAGAAAAGCTTAAAACTTACCTTTAACTCTGAATACCTATACAATCCCTTTCCCTTCCTCCCCCCCTTTTTTTCCTCTAATTTACTTTTGGCTCCAAGTTTGCCTTTCTTATCCTTGCCTCAAACCACTTTGGCCTAAGACTAAAGCCTCTCCTAAAGAGGAAATTTATTGGGTCAGTTTAAAATGTTCAGGGTTTCCTTACCCTTTAAAGCAAAGCCTTTTACCCATTATTTCTTGTCATTTACACCAATTCAATGACCAGTCAGGCCTGTAGTTAACCATCCTAAAATGAAATTTCTTTACTCCAGAACTCACACACACCTTGCTATTTGAAAACAATTAACAGCTTAAAAAATGTGAAATTATAGCCCTTAAATAACCAGGTTAATACCTAGAATAAAATGCATCTTATTACCAATATTAACTGCACTTGATACACAATATTTCATACATTAACCATACCAAAACTTTGGGAAAAGAAATTAGACCTTAAAGTTAAGAATTTCTGGACTTCCTTTTGCCTCCTACTGGATATTCCCAGCTCCAGTTGGCCAGCTCCAATCTCACCTCTTCAACTTTGGGAGGAATTCATTATTAACACAACTTACAGACATTATTTGCTAACCTTTAAATCACAAGCATTTGAAGTCATTAGTGAAGTCTCCACCTAAGAAATCCATTAGACATATAATTCAAGCAAAAGCCCACAGAAATATTTTGAGAAGAAATCCAGAACTTAAGTTCTTAAGCTTCTATGAGGGAAGCTCTTTTTTTTTTTTTTGCAAAACTTTATAACCATTTAAACCTCAAGCCATTGTATCTCAATTCATGAAGAAAATTTCTCTTTTAATCAACTTAAAGCAGTTACTCAGACTTTGACTTTCAATTGAACATTCAGGCTCTCACACTCCAAACTCGAGTTTCCCATTCAAAGCTTTCAGCCAACCAACCATTCACACCTCTGACCAGCTCTCCTGGCCCTCACCTCTCTCTGGTTCTTACCCTTCTCCTAGTCTATGGACCATTCTGACCTGGTTTTTCTTCGGGTACATTCCTAGAGCCTTTGGTTGAAGACTTTTCTTTTGTCTTCTTCAACTTCTCGACCTGCTTTGCTTAAAATAGACTATAGAAACAATTATCTTTCCTCATTAAATGAACCTCACCTTGGTCAGCTTACCTTCAGATTGGCCTTTGTCACTGTTTGCCATTTATCCAATTACTTGCTTGCATCAGGTCCACACTTCGAAACCATGTAACTCGCGGCTGTATTTCTAGGTGGTTCTTTGGGCTGCTGACTGCCCCCACCAATTTTTAGGACAACAGACAAGCTGTTACCCATGTCCTATAGCGCTCAGGTGGCTATGGACAAATGCGGCTGTGTACCCCACAGACACTCAACTAAGGATCCCTTAATTAAAGAGCGAGTTACTCCCAAACCAGAGATGCGAGTCCTACCTCCGAGAGAGCCACTTACCTGGCCCTTGCTAACCGGACTCCTGACCCAATCCCCAAACGGGTTGCATGAGGTACCTCAAGTCTTGGGGTCCTCATTAGAGGGAAGGAGAGGGGAGGAAGAAAAAAGATAGGACAAGACACAGCAAAGGAAACAGGTTCCTAGTTCGATCAGGGCTGTTGACCCTACCACAAACAGCTCCCTGTAACTTTCCCAATGGGAGAAATTACTTGTCAACTTATTTGTTTGGAGGTTTTATTGTGGTATTATTTATTCAATTAATGTTTATTGATCCTGAAGAAAGAACTGTTGCTGTGGGCTCTAAAACTGGAAAGCCACCCTTGGAATTGTCAACATGGAATCTAGAAACCCCAAACTTGTGGCCTAGTGGGATCTTGTTTTGACCTTGTCAGGTGAGAGTTCCTCCCTGAGGGAAAGTCCTACTTCACTGATCTCAGACTAACAATAGACTTTAAGATGTTAAGTATCTCTTTTGTCCCAATGGTTTCTCCCCCATGGCTAAAGTCTTTTCCCCAGGTGGCCCAGCTCTGGTCTGGGTCTTTCCCTTTTGTGTCCCTTTTAAAGCAACCACCTCTCTCTGTTATTTCCATCTGGATTTCCTGGTTTTGCTTTCTTACCATCAATAAAACCAGTCAATCAACTGTCCCTCTCATCCTCAGCCCCCAGGTTTCACCTAGAAAGGTATTTAAGCTGCCCAACTTTAATGGCTCCTTGGAGTCATCATCTAGCATGGTGGCACTCCCAGGGATAGCATCCCCAGAGTGAAGGGTTTATACCCTCAAAAAGTTGTGACTCCAGACTCTGAGTAAAGAATTAAATACTGAACTTATCCCCATCCTGATTAAAGACTTGGTTTTTCTGACTATTAGATAGTTCTGTGTTATTTCCAAGTTAACAGAATCAACCTCATCCACCTTGTTCTCCCAGTGAATTGATGAGATTTGAGAGAACTATTATGGAGGCTTTGTTTAGAAGGAATAGTGATAAAATGTACTCTGAAAGCAACCACTTAAAACACAGCTGTGAACCAAACCCATCTTCACCTCATCTTCCACAAACCAAACATGTCATCCCATCCCAACTGAGGTCTCACCCCAATGGGTAACCTGTTATGGGCGGGAAGGATCCCATTTTGACACCCAATGTTTTTGGCTCTCCTGAAAGCTACTCCTGTACCCCGGATCATCCACGAGGACACAGCTTCTCAGGTAGGAAGGAGCCTTTTCTTTGACTCCTGTAACCCCCATCTTTTGGGTGATATCTTTGTGGGAACTCTTTCATTCTCTCTCCCATCAGCCCGAGATCAGTATGGCCGCTGGATGTTGGGGTCTATCTGTTGGCTTCCCCTTCTGATATGATATGTGATATGGTGTGTGAGGAGTCTTGCCTCAGTCTTACACTGAGTGCTCACCTCAGTCTTGAACTGAGTGCTCTTGGTTGGGCAACCTCTGTGGATGCCCAGTTGTTGACCCTCCGGTGTGGAATTGGCCATTCCAGATCTAAATGGGACAGAGACAGAGAGTACCCCGAGATTCCCCTTTGGGGTATATACTTAAAATTGGGGGAAAAATGGCACTAAAGAAAAAGGAACCAATTTCTTTTTGTAATTTTTACTGGCCACCTTACATCCTTGGTAAGCAAGAGGCATGGCCTATCCATGGCACCCTAAAATTGAATTTTTTTTCAGCCTGAGGTCAAGCCAGATAGGGACTAGCCAACCCAATTAAGACAAAGGGAGAAGCATGCTTGCAGGCCTCTCCTTTTGGGAAGAGATCAAGTCTAAGCAGCCTGAGAGAAAATTCAGTTGGATTTGTTTGTTTGTTTTCTCTCATGTTAAATAGCTGAGCAACATAAAAAAAAATGATGAGGAAATTGACTTTGTTACCCTAAATTCTAATACCAGGTAGCAATTGGACATACTGTATGGACAGAAGCTCCTATCCTTTTAGATTTATTCCCTCACCAGGCTCCCAGTCTCCAAACTCTACTCTTTACTTGGATTTTAAGGCAAGGACCCACTGAGAAATCCAGGCTGAGATGGGGAAAAGAGAACGGGGAAGCTTATCAGTTCACTGATCACATATGCCTTCCTTCTCTGCTTCAGAGAGGAGGAGGGTTGATTCTGAGTAGAGAGACAACTGGTGAGAAAGCCCTATTTTGGGGATTTTTAAATGTTTTACACTTTTAAAACTAAGGTGGTTTTTTTTTTTCAACTTGTAGAACAACCTATTTTGAGGGAAGCAGGGAGAGATAAGAAGACCTGATAAATCTCGTTCCCTGCTAGCCAAAAGAAAGTCATGCTTAAATCTATTAGAGGTATTTATTGGTATTTTATTTCAAAATTGTGATCATGTATTTCTATGGGTTTAAAAAATAACATCCTAATTTTAATTTTGTTAGACAGTGAAATTTCAGTTTGTATAGAAAAGCCACGGATCAGTTTTGTAAAATGGGTTTAAGTGTTTAAACTTACCAAAAAAAAATGGGTTTTTGTTTAAAATTATCAAATGGTTTTCATCCTAGTGTATTAAAGTTGGACTAACTTTATTATTGCATTTAACTTCTTGGTCTTAAAAATAGATAATCAGCCTGCTTGTCAAAAGGCTTGCTTTAAGGTTTACTGTCCTTAAAAGGTTTCAAATCTCTAAATTTAAAATAGATCCTGGAATACTAAATGCTTTATAAATATGTTGTGTGAGTTGCTGCTGAAACATGTATTTTAAATATTGTTTGGATGTAAACAAGCTCATTGTAAACCTGACTCTACCATAGATTTCTACCATACTCAGTGGTTACCTCAGTTTACCAATTTGTACTATGAACTGAAATTTATAATGGTTGAGCCCTATGCTAATGATGGTTCAGTGATGTAATCCTTTAAATCAGAATTCTTTTGGAAGTGATACCGATGGAATGTTTGGTTGACATGATGGTAAAAGCAAGACAGAGAAAGTAGAGAAGGTATGTTGGGTTTGAATTCAGAAGAAAGAGGGACTTTGATCTAAAGTCCATAAAGCTTGAGTATGCAGGTTTGTGAAGGAAGAATGGAAGTTGTGTTCTGCTTTTTAAGCAGAGGGTTTTAAAGGAAGAGTGAGAGAGACAGAGACAGAGACAGAGACAGAGACAGAGACAGAGAGACAGAGAGACAGAGAGAGAGAGAGAAAGAAGGTGAAAGAGAACAGATAGATGTTCTGTCATAATTGGATCTTTAACTTAGGGATCATTTCTAGAATTGATGTATGTAGTTTTGGAAAAATCACAAATAATTCTGGAATTTCTCTGAAAATTCCTTAGAGCGATTCCTGACTGGTCTTGTCTTAGTTCCTTCAGAAGGCCTAAGGTCAGGATTTGATCTAGTCCAGATTTGTATATTACTATAGAGCTAATGAATTCAACATTCCTGTTCAACATTCCTGTTTAAATTGTGATAAATTAATTATTGCCAAAATATGTAAGAATAATTGCTATAATGTAGACTCATAGGCTTTAAGGAATTCTTAGAGAGGGCAAATGATCAGAAAAGCTTGTTTGAGGGTATGGAAATTTGTTTCTGGTCTGCTGACAAGCAGAATTTCTCTGAGCTGTAATGAGTGAGACTTCTCCTTTAAGGAAAAAGAAGGCTTCTGGGATCCAATGGCAAGTACACAAAGGAGAGAGAAAGTCCTAGGATAGTTAGAGAAGGAAGCCCAAGGCTCACTTTGGACTGGACTTAACTGACCATCTAGGCTGCTAATCTTTGAGTGAAACAATAATGGCAGTGACAGCCTTGCTTTGTACATGAAGCCACTCACTGTGTCCTTTGTGAAATTTGGAGATATTTTCCCTTCTGGGCCTTCTTCCTTCGTGACATCCCCATAATCAGCACATAAAACAAATTAGAAAATTAAAGTTTCCATTTCCCCAAACAACCTATTAGGTTAATAATTGAACATTCTCAAACTGTTAGGGAACATACTTTGAGAAGTAGGTGAAGTTTATTAATTGATGGATTGTATTTGCAGCCTTAATTGAAGTTTGGATCTTGAGCTTAGAATATCTCAAAGCTCTCCTGAATTTTCCCCAGAATCTGGAGTAAAGAAATTCATCTGTAAAATATTGTTACTCAAGTGTTTATAGATGTTATAGTCACAATGTGTACTTTGCAAAAAGAATATGTTTTAACAGACATCACATACCAACTCTGCAAACAACTCAGGAATCCAATTTCCTAAAGGGATCCTGTCAGAAGATGATTTCTGAAGAAGTCTGTTGGCTAAGATACCCAAATGCGTATTGTAAAAAAATGGTCTATTGACAAAGGAATAGACATCAATATGACTCTCCAAAGGGAAAGGGATAGAAATTTTGCATTCATAGCATAGACCTAGTAACCCTGACCACAAAAATTATGTTTAATGCAGGAGATGGTGCACAGGGATGTTTAATGGACAGATGATCCTGATATTACTCTTAAAAAAGGAATGAGATGTCAGGCAAAATGCACTTTAAAAATTTTTAATTAGGAACCCAAGTTATTGAAAATTGATCATCTACATCTAGGTATAGATTATATTCCTGACAATGCCTATGTAGACATTACGTGCCAACTGCCATTGCTGTAGTTAAATGTTAATATCATTGTTGATCATTAATCCTGAAATCCTATCTTTTTGGGTAATATCTTTATGGGAACTCTTTCTTGCTCTCTCCCACCAGTCCCAGAATTCAGGCAGGCCACTGAATTCGGGGTCTATTAGCTTCCATTTCAAGTACTGGAAGACGTTCTGGTACATGAAAGTAAAGCCTCAGTGGTAAACTGAGTGCTCTAGGTTGGACAATTTCTGTGGATGCGCAGTTGTTGAACCTCCTAGATGGAATAGGTTATTACACACATACATGGAGAAAGGGCAAAGTATACACTAAGTTTCCCTTTTGGAGTATGTATTGAAAATAGGAAAAAATTGGCACTAATAAGATTGTAGAAAAAGCACATTGAATATTATCCATTTACAACTAGGAAAGATAAGTTACATCAAATTCTGTATGAACAAGTAACTGTAGAAATTGCTTCTACATAGAAAGCAAATCAAGCTTCTATTAATACAAACATTGGTTTGATGGAATGAATTTTGCAAACATTGGTTATGTTATATTTTTGGTTATTATATTGATTAGTTCATTTATAGCAGAGATTTAAATAAGGCTCATATAAGAAATAAGCAGCCAGAAGATACAATGTCATTTCATTAGCTTCGTTCTTGTTATGTCTTCAACAAATCAAAATGTAATAGTTATAGCAAAATTGATATTTGAATTAATGTTTGCACTACTGTTTGAAAAATGTAAAAGATGCTAATATCTTTGGTATGCTATGCAAAAAAAGGGGGATAAGAAAGAAAGTATTTTTAAGTACATTTTTATATCATTTTCATATCATTTTTAATCCTATTGAGCAATTTTTATTTGATGCTCTCACTTTATTTTCTCTGAATATTTTGATTATACTATGTTTTCATTTCTCATATATTTTGAAATATATTTCAAGTACTTTTAACACTCTAATCCTGAGCAATGAAGGTGCAAATGTTTCTCTTAATATGTATCCAACAGTGTGAGATTATAAGAACATGACAGCATTTGTTAAATTGCAGGTGACTATCCTGGGAAACCATTACTGACTGCATAAAAAAGGGAATGCAGAGGACACCTCAATGGGCCAGACAGCCAAAGCCACACACACAGACATATATTCCATAAGAGATGGATATATGTTGGTGGCTGAGGTTGGAGGTACTGGGACACAGTGTTTGACACTATCTTTCACATGTGGCTCGGGTATCAAAGTCCAACCATATTGCCATGTGGCAGGCATCTAGGCTGAGATATCCCTAAAATGCATAATCAGTACAAGGGAGAAAAAGGAAATTCCCCTTCACTCCAGATACAGTCATCTTTTATCTTGCTATAAAAGCTCTGGCAACTTCTTATAATCCTAACTTTGTGTGGGCGATAATCTAATGCAACTGTCCTATTTTCTATGGGACTACTACCTCAATAATTCAGGATAATTAGAGTGAAGACTATTTTCTTATTGCTTTTGTCATTATTTTTAATCTTTTATGAAACTTTTTATCTTTGATTTTGATTATTTAGTATTAAAATCATGTTTTATCTTTACAATATTATTGATAAGTTAAGAGTGAAAATTTTCATTGTTGGTGACAATCACAATTACTTTTTACAGCCAAAGTTTTGGCAATATCTTTTAGTTGTCTATTTTGAATCACTTGAAGTATCAATTGATGATGCTACATGATTTTTATATTTTTAATTTTAGTCACAAGTTTTATTACATTTTTACATCACTCTCCTTTATTTTTAAAAAACAAAAAGGGGGATATGTAGCATCCCAAGCATATTCACATCTATGAAATATAAATGACTGTATGGCTACTGTGTCTCCAAGCATAAGGTTATACCAATGATGTTTGTTAATGTAACCTTGACCTGGCCTTGCGGCCTGTTGCCTAAGACAAACTCATTAACATGCTCGGACTCAATTCCCCAAGAAAGAAGGGTTTGCAATCTACAGGCCCAAAGGTGTTCCCTCTATCTTGCCACCCAATCTTAATTGTCTATACTTTGTGATGTGATTGCTACGTGCTTGGAAGTACTGCCCAAGCAGGACAGGATTAAATTCAGAGGCAAACCCATGAACTTCCTCTTGGACTTCCTCTCCACTTTTGTGGAGCTCCACTCAGCTCCTAATACTATCTCCCTCTTTCTCTCTCCTTTCTGAATCTCTTCCTCCACAAGGCTACAACCACTGTCGGCTTACATTCTCTACCTCCATCTTAACCTCTACCTCGTATTCCATTGAACCTCATATTTTCCTCCCAACAGGAAAATCATAGGGGTTGCCTGCCCTATTCAAACACACACATACACACACAAAGATACCCAAATGCAAATGTGTAATGCCAATTGCTATTGTACTAATTTTCTTTGTTTCTATCCCCCCAATCCTGGTTTCTACACTTATATCTTAGGGGCTGAATCTCCCCTTGTGCTGCCAATCAGGGGAAGCAGTCGCTGGACATCCTTCACATTTCCAAGCAGAGTCCCAGCTACCTAGGAGCCAGGCATTCACTGAGGACATGTCCCTAAGACCCTGTGCCACAGCCTTTCCTTCCCTGTTATATTCAACCCCTTTTACTTTAGCTCTTAACTACCTGACCATAATTATTTCTTTCCTTAAATTTTGGGTCTTCTTCTATGTTTTAAATCATGCATACCCAGCTAGCTGGACATATAATTCTCTGATTCAGCTTGGAGAAGCAGTAGCCAAAGTGGGTCTGTATAAAGCACCCCCAAAATGGAGAGAACCCCAGGCCTCTAGCCCAAGGTCTCAGTGCCTCTGAGGTGCATTCAAGACCTGAGGCTTTAAGGAGATTAGCAACCACTCCACTTTTGACTACTCCCCTGTGGGATATGTGGACCTTGTATTTGTAACCTTGTCATCTCTCTAATTGCTTCTAGGGTAAAAGCACTCATGGGAGCCACCCAGATGCCAGATGTCACCATAACCTCTGCAACCATCCCAGCCTGATGCTCTGGACAATTGCCTAAAGTCAATACCTCTCTCTCCTAATGGATAGGCAGGGACGTCTCTACGCCCATTCTCAGCTGTGAAGAAGTTACAGAATACTAAGACCACCATCCCTTTTCCCTTACAGAGGGGGGAGATGACATGGGCACTGTACCCCAGAAACCCAGGCCAACTATTATCAAGGAAACTCCCTTGCTTTACCTCCTCCTGACTCTGAACTGAGAAACACCCAATGACCCCACCTAGGATCCTGAGATGTTTATCTTCTTTTGTCCTCTAGATTTAAGATGGACAAAGATGAATCTTTATGCCTCCAGGCAGACCCCAGTCAGATGACCACCTCACCCCATCAAATGCCTGAGGGACTAACACTCTATAGGTCACGTCCACACCATGACATAGCATCTGTTGTAAAAAGTATAAAATCCCCCAAACTGATGTCTTCTGGGGGACAGCCTTTACACCCATGCTGTCCCCATGGAGTAACAGTCTTTCCATTCATGCTGTCCTCCCAGGAACTGCTCCCCATCTTGCTGTCCCACCTTGCTATCCTCCTGGCCATTCTCAACATTACTTTCTAAATTAATAAATTTCTCTTTTTGTTTTTAAGCTAAGTTTTAGAGTCTTGCATTCTTGAAAAAGTATCCTTCCCGAACCCCAAATGTATCCTTCCCACCCATAACAAACCCACTCACCTTGATGAAGAAATTTTCCTCTTGTGTTATTTTAAAACTGATTTTTCTTCCTGAGATTTGTTTTTCTCTTGTGCCTGAGAGTATAACTGTCCCAAGTAATTTGTAACCTTTCTCTCTTCCCAATGTGCCTGGGCCTTGGCTGTTTTCTCAGGGTGATATGTACTTCCTTCTCAGGCTTAGTTTTCTTTTGTTTTCTTTTCTCTACAAGACAAACAACCCTTCTCTAAATCACAAAGAAAATGGAAAAGCCAGGAAAGAAGCAAATGACATTTGTTTTTCCTGTTCCTAGCTTAACAGATTCCTTTTCTATGAAGGTAGAAAGGTAGAAAAAGGTAGTTAGAAAGGTAGAAAAAGAAGGTAGAAAAAGAAAAGGGTTTATTCCTCAATTCCACTTTAAAATCTCCCATTTTTGCAATGGAAAGTAATGAATTTTGGAGGATATGTGACAGAGTTGGGACATTAATGCATTGCTGGTGGAGTTGTGAATCTTTGTTAGCACAGGACTTGTAATTTAATGTGACCTATTATAATGTTTATCATCCATGGCAGTAAAATGATGGATTGGCTTGCAATTACAAGCTGTAGGTGGAAGCCCCCAAATGAGGAGGCTGAGAGGCTTTCCTGAAACTTACCTTTGCCTCTGTGTTTTTCTTCTGTCTTTCCTTTCTCTCCCTCCACAATTCCATATTTCCTGTCTGCAGCCCCCTGAAGTTCAAGAACCTTCTTCATGTTGGTGATATACTGATCATAACAGACAGGACATGGGGGGGGGGGGGTAGCCAGCTCTGGGCATCTTGATCTATAGAGTTGAAACCAGGCAGAGTAGCAGAGGCAAGATGGAGTGAACCTTCTAAAAGGTGTGAAAAATTTCACATATCTATATCTATTGGGACAATTAAAGTAGTGGTTGGTATAAACTGTTACAGATAAAAGAGTGGTTGCCTTAAACTGTGACCGCAAAGATATGTGTTTTTTATATTAAAAATAAAGTGGTCACCAGGGAAAAATTTCCAAATATGAAATATATCCAAGTCAGCTGGGTTTTTTATGGAGATTTTAATTAATAGAAATGACGAATTAATGAAAGAGAGAGAGTAAGAGGAAACAATGAGAAAAGAGAACAAAAAGAAAACAAAGAGAAAAAAGAGAAAAAAGAGGCCAGCCTAGGCTTTTAAGCCTTAAGAGAGAGAGATCAGTCAGTCTTTTATCTATTTATTCACCACAAGATTTGTCCCAAGCAAGATTCTAATGTTCAGAGAGACACCAGTTCAGCTTTGGCCAGCTCAATCAAGTTCAGCCACCAAGCCCTTCAAGGCATCTTTGGCCAACTGCCTCCTCCAATTCAGCTTTTCCCACCTGAATCTCAGCTGAATCTACCAGTTGAATGAACCCAGAGCCCTTTCTGAGCTCCTTTTTAAACTAATTTTCTCCTATGTTACCTCCCCTAAGTTCTTACATCTACCAATCACAGTAGACATTTTCCAAAGGACAGACCATTCTTAATTCACACCTGAGTAGACTAAACTTTTGAGTAATTCACACCTGAGTAGACTAAAACCTCTGAGTAAGTTCTCACCTCTTTGCCACTTGCAAGGTTACAAGTTGCCTGACCTTTATAGGTACTTAGCACCTTTTTGTATTAGATCTAAAAATAGGCACAGCTTAAGAGCTTTTGACTTACTGTAAGTATGGGTTAACTATTTTTCATTGTTCAGCAAGGAGTTTACAACTTTATCTTCCCCTAAGGCATGCTTAAGTATAGGTGAAGTAGAGGTCTCACATTCCTGATCAAGTACCTTCCTTGTTTAAACTGGGGAATGGTCTTAACCAAGTGTTCTGAAATAGGGTCTGAGAATTTTTAAGATTCACAATCGCCCTGATGATCATTGGGAAACTAGTCTCCCCATTGATCATTTAACATAATCATCTTGTAGTCCTAAATGCACTTCTAACTACACATGCATACAATATTCAATTTTCTAAGAGGAATTTAGAGTAGTGAGGGAGGAAATAGAAAAGAAAGAAAGCAAAACCTTTGCTAGGCGCATTGACAGAAAGCCAAATTAGGGGCAGTCCCTTCTGGCATAATTGTGTACATTTACAATAAATGTTCAATCAAACTTCACTTCAATCAACCATATCCAAAGTTCATTCTTGATCATCTTGATGTAGTGTGGATTTCTGGCATCTTTCTGCAACAGTTCATTCTCTGGATTTAGGAGTTAGCAAACTTCTTTCTTGAAGATCTTTTCTCTAACAAAATCAAATCTTGGATTTTATATAAAAATACAATCTAAAACAAAAAATCAAAAATCTTGGATTTTAAATTAAAATACAATCCCCCTGAAATAGGTGTTAAAAAACATCCGGTTCATTTCAGGATGCAATGTTGAGTTATGGGGGTGTATGAGTCAATTATCAAAAGAAGAGAAAAACAACCAAAAACATAAGGAAAAAAAATTCAAAATGGGCCCTTGTATAGGTCCAATTTAAAGTACTATCTATCCCACAAGTCTGTAGGGCAAAATGCAGTAATATTTCATTTACCCATTTGTAGCCAAGACTACAGGAAGTTGTCATAATATAAGAAGAAAAAAAAACTAGAATTCTATTTTAATAGGGAAATGTCATTCCCTCATCTGACTTTTTTCTCATTCTCAGGGATATAGGGAGCCAGCATGATAGTCAAACTTTGTACTTGTCTAAGTACTTCACAAAAAGTGTAGATACAAGGAAGTCCTATGACTTAACATATGTCAAGTGTCGCAACCTCGAGTCTCACATTAATATTTCCTGGGTGCTCTTTTTGGCACTTTTTAGGTTAAATCTGTGCTCTATGGTTTTATCCCATTTCCTGGAATCAGACACAATCATTAATCACAGTCCCGTAACATTTTATCAATGAATGGCAGGTTCCCATAGTTTAAAGCTTTTGGGTGTGCATTGACAATATAGCATATATATATATATATATAACTTGTATTACTGCAATAGAAAATATTAATTGATTGTATGTACCTTTAGTACAAAAAATGAGAAAAAAATCAAATATTCTGATCAAAAATAAAAGGAAAGCAAGAAAAAATAAGGGGAAAAATCAGGTATTCAATGTGTTCTCGAAAAAACAGCATCCACTTGTCAATTGATTATTATCTTCAATGCATATGATAGGATAGAGTCAATCAGCCTCAACAGAAGATGCTTTCTTCACATGTGAGCAATGAATCCAAGAGTCCTTTTCTTCAACCTTTATAGATGTTGGAGTAGTTAACAATATTTGGAATGGTCCTTCCCATGAAGGCTGAGTTGCTCCAGTACACTTGAAATTCTTAATATACACTTTATCTCCTGGGTTTAGGTCATGAAGAGAAAAGTCTAGTTGTCAGGCTTGTACTGCAGCTCTGGATTCATGAAGTTCATGCAGTTTGTGCTGTAATTCCTGTATATAGGAAGCAATACTAGTATCTCTCCCTAATAGTGATGTATATGCAGGGGGAAAAGGTTTAGCCTGTATAGGTGGATGTCCAAAAAGCATCTCAAATGGTGAGATGTGTAGGTCTCCTCTAGGCCTGCTTCTGAGATAAAATAGGGCCAGAGGGAGAATTTCAGGCCATTTTAAATGTGTCTCAGTGCATAATTTTCCAATCAGAGTATCAAGTTTTTTGTTCATTCTTTCCACTTGGCCTGAGCTCTGGGGATGATATGGAACATGGAATTTGGGAGTTATCCCCAAGCAAGAATATATCTGGTTTAGGACAGAATCAGTACAATGACTTCCTCTATCTGAATCAATACGTGCTGGTAGGCCAAAGCGAGGAATAATTTCTCTTAAAAGTACCTTATAAAACCTCCCGGCCCGCGAGAAGTTTTAAGGAAGGAAAATAGAAACAGGATAGAAGTTTTGGATCCCGCGAAGGGCGTGAACGAGCCGGCTTTAGAGATGTAAATAAACGAGTCAGTAATCAATTATTGATATTCGGGAGCCACAGCCTGCTCCGACCACTGGACGTTACTACTCAGGCTATTCCATCCAATGATCTCAATTTAACACTGTACTGGTCAGAGGATAATGCTAGCTCAGTAGAGGAAAGGAGATTAGAAACTAAAGGAGTTAGATAACGCTAGGTATTAGCATTGGAAAAGAGAGAGAGACAGGAAGGCCTGACCGAAGGGCCGGGCCTCAGGGAGAAAGATAGAGAGGAGAGAGAAAGGGGAGAAGTTGCTCCTTTGCAAACCTGTCGAAGTCCTCCAAGTGGCTGAGCTGGCTGCGTCCCGTTCCTTTTATTCTCTTTGATATACAAATGAGCTCAATACATATTGATCAGTTACATGATGCCTCAATACATATGGATGAGTTACCTAGTGTATTGCCATTGGATAATTGCAAATTATTACAAGGTGAAGGTGGGGTTATTATCCTCAGGTGAGTGAGACAGGAGGATGCAAGGTTTCGCGCCTAACCTCAGCCACGCTGGGAATAGAGCCCATTGCCATGCGCAGGATGGCCATGTGCTCACTCACAATCCTTGTCTCTCCATAATACCTATGGGCTGGACTGCTACATCTCCCCCTTTTTGTTTTACACACAAATGAATAGTGTAATATCAAAATGTAACCCAACACATGTTAAATATAAGCACACTGGTGCACAATCACAACGTGATTCAAGGTGAGAAAACCAAACCAGATTATAAAACCCACATATAAAAATCAAGTGTGAACTTTCTTTCTATCTATCTGCTTATCAAAATAACTGTATAAGATATAAAAATGTCAAAAAGAAAAATAATTTCCATAATACTGATCCTGCTTTCATGAGGTAGAAGTTCTCTGGCTCATAAGATAGGTGCTTCAGTTAAACACGTCACCCTTCACCAGTCAGAACCATGAGAAGCTGTCAGATCTCATCATAATTAGCAAAACTGACCTCCTCTGGACCCGAAGGATAAATGCTTTCCTTCTCTTGAACTGATTTTGCATCTTTGGGATCTATTCGTGCTCACTGCCAGATGCCCGCCACCTAAGAAACTGGTTGGTAGGTCGATGCCAGGACATCCAGCGACTGAGGGCGTCAGTGCGCTATGTCTCTGCATTCCCCAACCCTAAACATCCATTTCACATGGGAAAATGCATTGCCATGGCTTAGGCTGTCTGGTCCATAATGAAAGATTCATTATGATTCCTGTTGCATGCAATCAGACATCACTCTCCAGAATGGTCAACTGAAAATTAACAATTGCTGTCATGTTCTCATGTTTACCGACTGTAAGGTGACTGTAATTATAGAAATCTTTGCACCTTCATAATTCTGGATCCGAGCATTAACAGTACTTTCCTTGTACTCAAAGTTCTGGCAATAATAGTGCAAAAGAAAAAATCAAGATTGATTAATCAAAAGTGACTTTAAAAAGTGTCCTCTAAAAATATAAATACTGATCTTAGAGTAAAATACTGATCTCTGTAAGATTCCTTAGAAATACTGATCTCTGTAAGATTCCTCTCCCTTTTCTTTCTGTTTGTGTGTTGGGAGAGATCCCTTCAAAGAAAAACATCCTCTCTGAACAATTCAGGAGGGACAGACATGTGACACAGCAAAAATGCCTTAACATTCTCAGTATATAGCAAAGATGGGAATGCAAAATATCATGATACTCTGGTCTTTCACAGATTGGTTGTGTTCAATTCAACATTTTCAGGCACCAATTGCCATGTGTGATGAGACCGTGCCATTTCTGGCAGTATGCCTTGAATGTAGGCTCTGTTTTTGCAGCTTCTGCTGCAAAGTATAATCAAACCAATAGCCAATAGTATGAACAAAATGATAGTACCAATGCTGGTTAAGTTAGTTCTACCAAACCAATTTTGTGGATCCAGGGAAGATAAAGTTGCTTCCCAATTTGCAGCTATGTTTGCAGCTTCATTCTCATATACAATTTGGTCTAATCTGTTGATCTACTGTTGCAACTTAATAATATCCAATGTGCTGTTATGACTTCCCCAAGCACCCTTGATGTGCTGAACAACCAGCTTGTATGACACATTATCATATGGCAACGGAGTAATACAATAACCCGTTTGATTGTAATGACAGGGATAAGTAATTCTTGTGTGTAAAGCTTCAACCTCTTTACCTAACCAAAACACAGCATCTTTTAAACTGTCCAGCTCATCTCTATAAGCTAAGTCAATACTCTGCTGAGTGTGCCATAATTTGGAAGAATTAGATACCACTTCCTGTATGAACTCATGATTCTGGATAGAGGAAGTTAATGCCAATGTTGCCGTGGTTAATGATGTGATCATGGCAATTACTGAGACTACGGCTCCTACAACTGCAAAGACCATTCTCTTGGACCTGTGTATAACCATGTTAAATGCCTTTTGAACAATGTGCACAGTAGGCGTAGATGCCCATGTCTCTGTCAAGTTGACAGGTAACCACATTAAAGGCGGATGATACATAATAGCAACATATGAATCTTGGTGTTTAGGACTAAGGCATTGATGTAGGTGGCATTTTGTGCAGTTGATCTCATAGAGACCTCACTCATTCTTAGTAATTCAAAGACTATTACCCACTAGCATTACATAAGGAGCAAAAACACATGCAGTGACATTAACGTGACTGTCATACTCAAGATCAAGCCCTGAGTTTTTCACCTTGACCTTAAACTTGTATATTGGCTGCGTGGCAGCCACTATTTTCCACTGCGTGTTCTGTATGGGACCTGCTTCAATAGCAAGTCTAGAACCAGCCATGTCCACTTCTAGTAAGTCCTCAAGTTTCTGAAAATCCTGACATTGCATGTGCCATTTCTCATAGTCAGTGTATTTGTCTAAACGTGTCAGTTGTTCAGAGCGACCACAGTGTAACCTGGGTGCCCAATTGTAAACGTTAAAATCTGTAGTTGCCGGCATCTTAACCTTTCTGGGAACTCGGGCAGAACAATCTGTCCATGGTAAGTCCTTTTGTACCGTACCTATCTGATTTGGACATAAGTACTTGTTAGCAGGGTGTTTAGATTTAAATGCTTTACGTGGTGACTCGTCTCCCTTTCCTATTATACCCATGCCAATTCCTACATAACTGTCGTCAGTGGCATTTTTGACAATCCACGCTTGTTGCCTGCGTGGTACACAGTAAGAATTACCAATAAAAGAATTTCTAAAAGATATACAAAATGGAGGATACACAGTAGATCCTGAATAGTTGTACAGTGCCCCTTCAGATTCCAGAGGAATACGTTTGGCTAATATAGGGTGTGGTAGCCAGTCCGTGTTGTTAACATATACCAGAGGGGGCTTGTCCATCCAAGTCAACATTCTCAAAATAGGAGGTTTGGGTATGATGGACCAGTAGACTTCAGCATGACAGATGTTCAGCAAAGTCAAAATAGTGAATGTCATCAGAGTAAATGTAATGTCAGTGTTCAGAGTGTGTGCATTCACCACTAATGCCTTCGATCCCGGTGCCCTGCGCTTGACTATCAGGTAGCTGATTGGAGACAGCAGCGATGCTCGTCTGCTTCTTGTCCTGGTCTCGGGCAGCCGGTGCGGTGCTGGACTGGTGAGCCTGTTCCTCTGCTCCCCGTGCATTTGGAAGCGGTCCTTTCCATGGTTTGAGATGCTTACTGGGAGTCCAGATGTCTCCATTATCTGTGGAAACACAAGCATAGCCTCGACCCATGGTTATTAGTCTGTTCGGACCTTTGTAATCTTTGTCTCCTGGCAATCTCCAAAAAACCCAGGGCTGCTGCACCGTGTCCATTGTATCATGACACTCAAAATGTGTTTGCATAGGTGTAGCATTCAGCTCTTCTGGGATGGAGAAATGATTGAGAGTTAAAAGTACCATCCTTAACAGTTTGTTAGGAATAACAGGTTTGGGTTTGGAGATATCACCCTCATAAATTGTCAGGTACTCTCCTTTCTGTTTTTGTATCTGGTTCTTGAGAGTCCTGTTAGCTCTCTCCACTATTGCTTGACCAGTGGAGTTACCTGGAATTCCAGTTTTATGGTTTATATTCCACAATTTGCAAAATTCTGCAAACCTTTTGCTGGTGTATGCAGTACCATTGTCAGTTTTTATCTGATTTGGAATGCCCAAGTGAGCAAATGCTTCCAGCAAGTGTGCAATGACATGAGAAACTTTTTCTCCCGTTTGTGGCGTGGCCCATATGACCCTTTAATATGTGTCAATTACCACATGCACATACTTCCATCTTCCAAAAGGAGCATATTGAGTCACATTCATCTGCCAAAGCTGGTTAGCTTTGAGGTCTCGAGGATTAACTCCTGGGGGAAGAGGTGTAGAGGAGAACTGGGCACACGAACTGCATTGCTGGATTATCTCCTGTGCCTGTTTTTTAGTAATGTCAAATTGACATTTGAGAGATTTTGCATTTTGGTGCAATAAAGAATGTGATTTAACTGCTTCTTGAAAAGCAGATGCCACTAAGGTATCCACCTTAGCGTTTCCCTCCGAGAGAGAACCAGGGAGGTTAGTATGGGGAATGGTCTTAACCAAGTGTTCTGAAGTAGGGTCTGAGAGTGTTTAAGATTCACACTATTCAAAATGTGTCTTCTTTGGGGCAGTTGGTGGTTTAGTGGATTGAGAGCCAGGCCTAGAGATGGGAGGTCCTGTTAAAAGCTGGCCTCAGACACTTCCCAGCTGTGTGACCCTGGGCAAGTCACTTAACCTCCATTGCCTAACCCTTATCACTCTTCTGCCTTAGAATCAATACATAGTATTGATCAATACATCAATACATAGTATTGATTCTAAGATAGAAGGTAAAGGTATTTAAAACATTAAGAAATTTTTTAAAAATGTATCTTCTTTCCAAAGTGGTGGCTGAGTGGTTTGTATTTAAATTCAAATCAACCATTGAGAGTCAAGCAATACACAATTCAACAAATGAAAGTAAAAACATCTGTTTTCACATAGATAATACAATGTATTAATGACAATTTTTAACCCTTAGACTCCATTTCCCAAAATCCCTTCAGTATTTCCCAGAATTCCTTTCCTCTCTCTACCATGTCATGTGGTCAGCTTTATATCACTTTCTGTGGTTCCTCCCTCTCTCACTTCTTGATCTAGATTGGGGCTTCGGTTATTTAGCTCCCTTTTAACTCTAGTTTTTTATTTTAATAAATCTTATTAAGAATTTTCCAGGTTGTGTGTTGAAAAGACACAGTGTAGGATCACAGGAGGGTAGTGGTTGTGGTCTGGCCTTGGGCAGGTGGAGTTTCCAGGCTGGGTGGTGCAGTCACAGGAGTTTTTCACAAGGAGGACAGTTAGTCCAAATCACTGGATTTAAAGTTAAAATTTGAGGGAATAAGCCTAATTTTTTCTCTTGACCCAAAACACCAAGGAGGAATACTTTCTCTCATATGCAAATGTTATTGTTCTCCCTCAAAGTTATGCCTCTAGTTTGTTTACCCTCTAAATAAAATCCATTGTTTGTTTGTTTTTTTGAGGAATAATGCTATTTCAAAGAATGCTTGAAATTCTGAAACCACAGTTTGAGTAGATAGAACTAAAAAGTGCAGTTTGGATCTGCTTAATTCTTTTACTGGGAGTTTTTTTTTTTTTACTGGAGATTTCCCACTTCATTTATGTCTCCTTAAGAATATGCAGCAGGAAGCTAGGCTGCTTGAATTCCAGACCAAACTGGAATTTTTTGACAAAGTTTTAAATACTCTCAACATACCGAATGGAGATTCTGCCCAGTGCCTGTATGAAAGTGGTGACAAAATAAATACAAATAGATGATAAATACTGGGGAGGGGGAAATACTTAATAAGAACTGGAGGTGAATTTTAAACCTTTTCAGACTCCATTCTTTTATTGCTTGCTAACTATTTTCAGTTTGTTCCCCTCCATAATAGTGAAGAAGTCTATTGCAATTGGAGAAAAAGGATTTTTTAATTCAATGCCTATATCCTGGCAATGCTTATTATATTTTACTGATTGTTAAAGTTTAATTCTTTTTTAAGTTCATATATTAATCTAATCAATATATTCTGTTACATTATTTTTTATTTGTATCTTTCCCCTGTGACTGTACTGAAGAACATCATTGTGAAAGCCCATTAATACTTTTTTTTTCAGTGGCAAAACCATAACTCCTTAGGGATACTGCATTTGTTACATAGATGATGATGAATGGACTTCATTAAAAAACTGGTTACAACTTGTATACAACCTTTAGAGAATTTAATGAGCTAAGAATTTAAATTAATTTTAAGGGGTCTTGAGAAATAATTTTGAGATAACTAGTAAGCTTCTGAATGAATGGTATATATATATAAAGGAATGTTGAATTGAAGGTAGAGAACAAAATAAAAGTTCCTGCCATAAAAATTTTATATAAAGCATGAAGTCAAAGTAAACTTCTGCATATTTTTTTGACTTTTCAGTTTATTCTGCTTCCACCAGAACAATCAAGATTTCTTAGTGATGTTATAGACCCTAAAAGGTTTTCATCAGCAGTATAGAGTTTTCTGTTTTTTCTAGGCTCTTTTGCCAAGTTTTGGAATAATGGCAGTAATAGACTTTGTTAAAAAAATATCTTTGCCAAAGTTGAAAGATTTGCTGCATCTGTAAAACCTGTGCCAAGCATCCATTAGCTTCTAAGGTTTTTTAAATGTCATACAGTGTAAAAATGGAGATTTGAACCCTGGACTCCAATCCCCAGAAGTCCTTGGCCACTTCCCAGAATGCTCTGTAATCTCACTGAGATCTTCATCTGGGCAAGATCAAAAATTTCTATTTAAACTGGTTGTAAAGCCTACTGGCTCTCTTTCCTGTTTCCGCTTCCAAGCAGACGCGTCTCTCATGATGTAAGTGAAATTGAATGGCCCTCTTGGCCCACCTAGGCACATGTTTTCTCACTTGTATTTTCTTAAGTTCTTAATATCTAATAAACCTCATAAAAATATAATACTCCTAGAAGAGAAAAACTAATTTTTACCTGCCACAGTTTGGCCTAAATTTTAATCTTAACAACATCAAGTGGCTATATACAACAACTTGTGAATTCTGTATGATAGTGTGTATGTTTGCTATTGTCATTAACTGGGATATTGTGGATTTTGGGGATTCTGGTACTTTTTTAAAATGTGCATTATCTGCTGTACTACTGTTTTATAAATCTATTACTTTGCGAAAATCATTTGCACTCACACTGTGGTTCATGACCAAGTGAAAAAAGGAAATGAATCTCATTTTGGGGTGATAAACTTTTGTATTCTACCTCTCCTTGGCTAAAACAGTGTTTTACTGCTTGTAATGTTAAGGGTAAAATTTAGGATTTAGACTGAATATGTTATTTAAGGGTCACCCAGGATTTAAATTCTAAATCCCAATGAAATACTCAAGTCAGAATAGAATTTTATGGTGGTTTATTTACAATAGAAGGAAGAAATTAAGAATGAGGGAGAAAGAGGGAAAAGGGTAGAAGATCTGTTCCTGTCTGGCCTGAGCCAGAGGGAGTTCAGAGGCCTTAGCCAAGGGGCCTTCCCAGAAGATTAAATTTGGCTTGACTTCTAGTCACAAGGCCTCCTCCAAGATGAGGGGCCTCCTTGGAGGCCGGTGCCTTCAGAAAGCCAAGGAAAGAGAATTCAGCCTTAACACTCACCACGTGGTCAACTAAGGGAAGCAGTTTTGGGCCTCCATGCTCCAGCCCTCCAAGTCAAGAACCACCACAAAAAGCTGCCAAAGTCCACAAAAGCCGCAAAGTCCCTCTCACAGGAAGTGATGCAAAATATAAAGGCAGTCCTTTACATCACTTCCTGTGTCTCACATGTACCAGAGGTGGCTTAAACTTGGCTTAGGACAGCCCAGGGGGTCAGTCAGTTGTTTCTGATTGCCACTTGCTAGCACACACAGGTAACAGACCATCCTCCCCTATCGTTAATCCTTAAGTGGGGGTGTATACATTCCTGGTTGCTAGAATTCTAAAGACTAAGCAGGTTGAAGTAAATCTAACATTCACAGTAAGCTATATATTTTATTTTTTAAAACTTTTAAATTATTTTTTTTCCTTGCATGTGCGATATAGCATTTGAGTTTTGTTTTTTCTCTCCTTTTTATATTTGAAGCACATGTCAGCAGTATTGAGATTTTCTTTTAGCTTTTTTTGATTTTTCAGTAATATAAGTTTAAAATACATTTGCCCTAATTTCAATGCATACCCAAAAAGCTTTAGACTATAAAAATGATGCCATTGATTGTTTAAAAAATTATGGTACTTTGCTTAATGATTCTGTCTGATTCCAGAAGAAGGGAATACAAAAAGAGCCACTGCCCAGTGCCAAAGAAGCACAAAGCTACCTACCTACATAGTGCCTATAGATCACAAGGTGAAAGAGATCAACCAATCAATTCCAGTGAGATTGATGAAATTTTGAGCCAAGAGTGCAAGCACTTGATCATGTGTGAGACTTGAGGCTGTGGCTATTTAAAATGTGTTAAATGCAGAATTTCCTTGTACAACACACTCTATATCAAGTATATAACATCAATTTTTCTGGCTCCAGTATCCCTGAGAGAAAAGGTAAAATCAGTCCAAGTAATGCTGTCTCCCAATTTACTACTGAAATCTAATTCCTTTTCTGTCTTTCATAGTGTGGCAAATTTTCTGTTGTCCTAGCTACTGATTGGGTAAGTGCATAATTGCTTAAATCATTTTAATTGGGCCCTGATTCAAGGGCCTGTTATAGGTTTATTTTTCCTTTACTTATATTTTTTAGAAATAAGACTTTAATATTTTATATTTTGTCCAGAAGTTATTTTTTCTCTTTTATTTAGACTTTTTGATGTTTTTGATTTTCTTTTGCTAATTGATTCATAGACCTCATAACTCAGCCATGAATCCCTGAGTGATTACTGTGTTTGTCACCATCCTCCTTGAGGGGCGGGGAGGGGGGGAGGACTGTATTATTATCCTATAATGCAAAGTTTAAATTCTTTTGAGAGTAATTTTGAATAAGAAACTTGCTACCTCCCAGAATCCAGAAAGTAAATTGTTTGGGGAAGGTGCCATGAAGAAGCTTGCAGAGATCACACACTGCACCAGAAGATCCAGAGTGAACTTTGAGATATGGAGAATGTTCCCTGCAGTTTATGCCTTTGTACCAATTTTCTTGATCTTCCTTGTATTGAAGCTTATCTATAGGAACTCTTTTCTGTTATTGTTGTGGGGAACTTGAGGTGAACCCCTGGGGTTCAGGAAGGGTACTTTTGCAAGGATGCAAGACTTCAAAACTTAACTTAAAAATAAAAAGGGAAATTTATTTAGAAGGTAATGTTGAATCTGGCCAGTAGGACAGCATAGGTGGAAGACTGCCTTGTAGGTGGAATTGAATAGATGGAAAGATGTTCCCAGATTATATCAATTCTGGGGTCTTTATACTCTTTACAAAAGTGAAGACATGACTCTAGAGTGGTATGCACTGAGGCATTGGGGGGGGGGTGGTTTTGAAGAAAAAGGGAGTGACCCTCCTAGTTTAGAAGACAGATGGATGACTGAGATACAACTTGATGATATCAAGGAGGTATATCTCTCTGTCCAACTAAAAGACAATCCAAGGAGGATAATTCTTTCAAGATCTTATAGAAATTATCAGATATTTTGGGATAGGAGTCACAAGGATAGAAGGGAGCAAAGGAATTACCCTGCTTATAGTTTGCCTGAAACACTTCTATGGTTTTGGGGATACAATGCCCATGCCAAAATGATATCAGTGTCCAGTACTTTATCCTGTGAGGTGATCTTCAGAATCTACCTAAGACCATTCAGATGGAAGCAGTTCTATTTTCTTACTTGGTGTTCATAGATTGCTCAGGTTTCACAGGCATACAACAATGAGATCCAGCACAGTGGTTTGGTAGACCTTCAAACTTTATTGCAGAGAACAATTCTGATGGATGGGCCATGTTGTTCAAAAGCCAAATTATATATTCAATTAAATTATATATTCAATTATTTTACAAAGAACTAAAAAAAAGAGCCCAAGAAAACCCAGAAACAAACAAACAAAAAGGTAAATAAAGAAAAAAAGATTTCAGAGAGCTGAATGGAAAGGAAGGACAGAAGCATTGTACCTGCCTGGAAAGGACTGAACTGGTAGAATAGGGAGAATTGGCAGCAAAAAGGGGTATTCACCGAGGTGTTTCTGAATCATAGGGATTAGAGGAGTAGGAGATAGAAATTTGCTAACCATAGTGTATGGGAAGTATAAAGCACACTTCCTTTGGTCTCCCAAGCAAAGAGAGTCAGTTTCAGTTTGTTCTGATGCTTTCTCAACTGTCTTTTCTGGACATTATTACAAATAGAATGTTCTCCTTTTGAGTGACAGCTCAACAGTCTCAGCTATTGCATCTCTGTTGCAGGCTTTTCCATTTTCTTATTTCCATACCAGGACACTAGTAGGATCTGATGAACCCCAAGTTTTAGAACTAGGTTGTAAGTTGGAGATCCCAAAGCTAGTGGTGTCTTTCAAGGAGAGAAATAAAAGTCCAGTCATCTCTGGACTGAGTTCAGTGCTTGTCTCTGTCAATGTGGAGTCTAGAAACCCCCAAAATTACAATCTAGTAAGATCTGATGAAGCCCAAGTTTAGGGTGAGATTATAAGTGGAGACCCTAAATTCATCCCTGTTTGTGAGAGTTTTGCCCCAAGGGAAATTTCAGTTTTAGCTAGTCTCAGGTTGAACAATAGAAGCTAAGGTAAATGATAATCTCAGTTAGGTGGGGTTAATCAAATGCTAAATATCTTTTTATATTGGAAGTTTTCCCCATAGTATCAGACCAGTTCCCAAGAAGACCAATACCTGGGCTGGGACCATCATTTTAGTGTTCATTGTAAATAGCACCTTCCCTTACACCATATCCTCTAGCTATGATTCCTTTTCCAAGCTTTATTGTATCCTGTCAGTATAGTTTGAACACTCCCATTTCCTTGTAACCATGGGATTGTCAATCAATCATATTTCCCTGTCCCTCAGTTTCCCAAAAGGTATATAAGTTCCTCAAATGCTTTTGTCCTTAGGAGTCAACATCTAATGCAATATCATTCCCAGGATAATGTCTCTAGAGTCCCAGGGTGTACAAGCTTTTGTCGCAGACTCTGAGTAAAGGGCCAAATTTTGGACTTATCCCTTTCCTGATTAAAGACTTCATTTTTCTGACTACTTTGGTAGTTCTGTTATTTCCAATTTAACAAATGGCGAGTCAACTAGGATGCCAAAGTTATGGCTGCCTAAGCCTCTGGCCAGCTGACCACTAGATGTGAGGTACACACAAGAATCTACTGAGTTCAGTCAGGAGTCAGCTGGGCAGTTTGACTAGGTAAGCAAACAAACCTCTCTTTATTCAGGAGCCAAATGGGCAGTCTCTGTTTCATGAATGTCCCAGCATGTTCCCCAGTGGGATTGCTGCCAAATTCATGTGTCCATAAAATATGGACCAGGTACCTGTGAGTGTTTGAAAGAGTGTGGAATCTTAACCAAATCTGCTCCCAAGGAGCCAAAAGCCTGGATAAGATTTCCCTACAGCCTAGAATCTGAAGAATTCTTAAAGAAGACATCTCTATGAGAAATCTAAAACCTGAAATGAAGAACATGAGTGCTGAATTGAGTAGCTCCATAGTAATATAATTCAGGGCTGTATCATCTCCTGGACCTAGGCCATTTGAAAGGCCATACAGGAATCTGAAGCTTCCTCGAACCCACGAGAAGCCTCAAGATAGGAAGACAGAGGAAGGATAGAAGTTCTGTATGCCGTGAGGGGGGTGGCGGAGCCAAATTAGAGATATGAGGTGGCAGGAATGAGTCAGAAATCCAGGCCTTATTGATTACAAAGGAGCCACAGCAAAAACTCCGATCAGTGGACTACTCAGAAGGCTTATACCCATCCAGTGATCCAAATTTAATACCACACAGGTCGGAGACATGATAGAGAAAAGAAAGTGCCTGGCCGAAGGCCAGGTCCCAGGTGGGAGAAGTAGATAAAGAAAGGAATCAAAGATGGAGCTTGGCCAGAGGTCAAGCTCCCACAAGGACAGGCATGTCCTTGAGAGCTGAGATCCAAGTGAGGAAGAGAGGGCGGAGTCTGCTGTGGCCCGGTATTTAATCTCTTTGATATGACACAATACACAGGGATGATTATCATTGGTTAATGACAAGGTATAGGTGTGGTTTCTCTTAGCCAGGTGAGCACAAAGAAACCTGTTTTCCCTCCTGATCTGGGGGAAGCTGGGGTCAAGGGTCAGAGGCTTTCCTAGCCATGTGCAAGACTGAGCAAGCTCAAGACTGAGCATGCACTCTTCTAAGCCATTCTGTACATACTAACTGTTTCCCTTGCCCATAGCTAGTGTGGACTGCTACATCTCCCCCTTTTTGTTTAACATAACAATAAGTAGTGCAATATCAAAATGTAACAATATTATAGCATTAACAAAAATTAACAAACACTCTGGTGCATAATCATATCTGGATACAGAGATGAAAAACCAAACCAGATTGTAGAACTTAGATATAACAATCAAGTGTGATTATCAGCATAAACTGATTCAGTGATACATCTTAAAAAATCCCAAACTGATCTTTCTATCTGCCTGTCTGCATATCAAAATCAATGTAACAGTCTTAGTAAATATAAAAATGTTAAGAAAATAATTTTCACTCTACTGATCCTGGTTTAATGAGGTAGAATTCTATGGCTCACATGACAGGTGCACTAATCAAACATGCCACCTTTCACAGTCTGGACTATCAGAAGTTGTCAGTCTTTTCAACAGTTAGCAAAATACTATCTCTGGAGATGAAGGATAAGTCCTTCCTTTCTCTCATACTGATACTGCATCTTAGGGATCTATTTGTGCTCACTTCCAGATGCCTGCCACACAGGAAACTGGTTGGTAGACCAATGCCAGGACATCCAGCGACTGAGAGCCTCAGTGCGCCATGTCTCTACATTTCCCAACCTCAAACATCCATTTCATATGGAAAATGCATAATCGTGACTGAGGCTGTCTGGTCCATAATGAAAGACTCATTATGATTCCCCTTACATGCAATCAGACATCACTCTCCAGAATAGTCATCTGAAAATTAACAAATACTGTCATGTTCTTGTAGTCTCAGACTCTCAGGTGTTCTGCAACAATAAAATATTTGCACCTTTGTAGTTCTGGATCAGAGCATCAACAGTACTTTCCTTGTACTTAAAATTCTGGCAATAATTGTGCAACAGAAAAATCAAAGTTGAATACTTGAAAATGAATCAAAAGTGTTCTCTCAAATGAAAATACTGATATCTATAAGATTCTTCTCCCTTTTTTTTTTTGTTTGTGTGTTGGGAGAGATCCCTTCAAAGAAAAACATCCTCTCTGAACAATTCTGGAGGACCACGTATATAACATATCAAATGATCTTAGAAAGTGATCCTGGGAACCTGATCCCAAAATTAATACAAAATTCTAGACTCTTGGCTCACTGTCTATGTGGTATCTTTGAAACTGAGCCAATGCGTAATATCAGAACTTACATTCCAAATGATTTCTAATTCCTGATCTAAATAGATCAAAATTTGCCTTGTATATGAACATAATTTTGTACCATTAAAGGCCTTGCAAAAATATCAATACAAAAATTATTGTGAAATTTTTAGCAAATACCAATATTCCCATATACTTTACATTCTCATTTGTAGCTTAAATAGCCATGATGATGATAATGAAGGAATAATTCAAGTTCTGACTGCATATTTCGTATATCATCCTTATTTAAATCTCTGCTTGTATAAATAAACCCATCATTATGATAACCAAGCATATAACATTACCAATATTTGCAAAATCCATTCTACCAAACCAATGTTTGGGTAAATAGAAGCGTAAGTTGTTTTTCACGTAGAAACAATTTCTACAGTTTCTTGTACCTATAGAATTTGACATAGCTTTTTCATTCCTAGTTGTCAATGTATAATATTCAATGTGCTTTTTCTACAAGCTTATCTGTGCCTATTGTGTCATGTTTTCAATACATACTCCAAAAAAGTAAAACTTAAGTTATACTTTGTCCTTGCTCCATGCATTTGCGTAAAAATAATTTGTTCCACCTAGGAGAGACAATGACTGCACGTCCACAGAAATTGTCAAACCCAGAGTCCTCAGTGTGCTCCTGAGGTCTTACTTCATATACCAGAATGTCTTCCAGTATATGAAAGGGAAGCCAATAGACCCCGAATCCAGCGGCCGTCTGAATTCTGGAACTGTTGGGATAGAGCAAGAAATTGTTCCTATCAAAATATTACCCACAAAGACAGGGTATCAGGAGTAATGGTTAACAATGGTATTAACACTTAACTACACCTATGGTAGTCAGCACGTAATGTCCATCCAGGTATTATCAGGAACATAATCTTTGCCTGGATGTCAATGATCTCTTACAATAACTCCGGTTCCTGATTAAAGATTTCATAGTGCATTTTGCCTGTTCTCTCATCCTTTCTTGAGAGTAACATCACTATCTTCTGTCCATTAAACATGCCTGTGCAGCATCTTCTGCTTAGCACCTCATGTTTGTTGACAGAGGTATCAGATCTATGCTATGAAGGAAAGTTTTCTATCTCCTACTCTTTGGAGAGTCATACCAATGTCTATACCCTTGTTGATAGTAGCATTTCATACAATACAAGTGGTAGATTTACAATGCATACAATATACATTCCTTTTGACAGTATCATATACAAAATACACGGTATACATTAGTAGCTAAACAATTGTAGCTAATTCATCTCAATCCCATAGTAAAGTCTTTGGAGTGTGGGATATATCTGGTGTCTTATACAGACATGAGTGTGTCTTAGTCCTTCTGAGTTAACATACTTGATGTTGTTCTGGGTACCATATATCAACGGATGTCAGCATAACAATTGTCCATCAGTAGCCTAATAGCAAATGTCTCTAATGGTGTAATGTCATTGTTCTGGAGTGATATTAGTCACCAGAGAAGTGTCCTTCCAGCGTGCTTGGATTGCTACTGGCATGTAGATAGCTGATGTCAACAGTGTCCATCTGCTTCTCTTCCTGGTCTGTGCCAGCTGGCATGAAGCATGATGTGGGTGACCAGATGTTTTCATTATCTGTGAACATACAAACAAGACCTCGACCCAACGTTATCATCCCCTTGGGTCCCTTACAGTCTCAATATCTTGTTGATATTCAACCCAATTCAGGTATATCATACAATGTAATCTTTATCATTACATTCAATACTGATATTGCATAGCTTTAACTTATATTCCTTCTGGGGTGTAGAAGAGATAGATGATTAGTGATACCATATCCACCCCCTTTTTCTTATGAAAGTGGAGATGTCACAGCTTAACAAAATTGACTTCTAGATAAGTCTGATTCTAATAAAGACATGTTGTTTGCAAATATAATGTACCCTTTAAGACAATAATCATAATTACATTTCGGATAGTAATAAGCTCTTGTACTACAATTGGACAGCATTCATTGTAGTGTCATAACATTCACAATTGTACCCTTTGATATTTGATCAAATTTGGTTAACATGGAACAATTCCAATAAAATGATCGTAAGTTACACATTGTACCAATACCATTCGAAATTTTCAGTCATGTGATAAAGTTAGATCTTATAACAAATACCCATATATTCCTAGAACAGAATATCTGTCAGTGACTTAATGATATTCTTCTGCATGTAAATAGTTTTTCATACAAGTACATTTCTGTGGATAGTGTGTTAGACCTGCCTATAAGGCCGTGTTATTGCCTTTACATGTGCATGTGCTGCTTTTCTGGTGTCCTATGCCAGACACCTCTGCCATCTGTCCTTCTTTTGGGCAGATTTTCTTGCCATCAGATGCTCTTGGTCATCTTCCATGGACTTCACATATCTGAGAAAATAGACAGAGAATCTCGACCCTAAATGAAAGCCTCCTTGGTCTTAGAAAGTTAGAAAGTGACAGAATATATATACCTTCAGTTTTTGAACCTTGGGCCTCATGAATTCCTTTGAGCTCTGTTTACCATAGCTTGCATTTAAGCCATGAGCTATCCAATTCAGCCCATGCATGGCTGTTAAACACACTGCTATCCCAAGCTGTTTGGAATAGCCAATTGTGCACAATTTTTCACAAAATCTGTAATCACTTTGCTCCATTTGAGCTTGAACCCATAAACCAGGAGAGTAAGTACCTCCTATCATTTCTCACAATTCAACCTTTATGCCAGGAGCATGTTGAAATGCATCCTTTGCTCCAAAATGTGTAGTGGATAGCTATCAGGGGTGAAATTAATCCACAACAGTTTGCATTGATAAGCAATATCACTTGCTTGTACGGGATATAGATGTACAATAGATTTGGCCCTCTGCTAGAGCAGAGAAATGCTAGCAGCTGTGCGCTCAAAGCAAGCAGTCTTATAGCTAGCTAGTTATGTGTACCTTTGCAAACCCATAATCATAAAATCATCATACCATAAATCACGTATGATTTCACCCACGTGTACTGTGATCTTAAGCATTTGTCTGTCTGCACACAATTTTTGCTTTTTGAAAAAATTCACATTGTGCAATCATTAAAATTATAGCATTGTCTTATGCTGTAAAAGTATGCACAGCATTATTAAACAGTCGCACAGGAGTTCTTATTTCTGAACTATTGCAGTTAACTTCATAACTGAAAAGATCTTGATACTGTGACTAGGATTAATACCTTCATCTGCCAATTCTGCAAACCTTCACTGCAAAAATAGATCATATTGTGCAAGTAACATTTAAATTTGCATTATTATCATAGGTCTCATTTCAATATCATGATCAGCTTCAATATCTGTAATTTGAATAAATGGTAGTATTGCCCATTTCAAATCATTAATAAATCACTGTACTGATTGACAAATTGCTTGATAACTTTAGTAATTAACTACTGGTAAACAGATTGAATCCTTCTAACCATGCTTCCACTCTGCTGAGCATGTGTCTTAGTTTTCATAGTTGAAGCTATTATAGTTATAAATCACTTGCTTTCTGGATACAGTTGCATTAATATGCCTCATAAAAAGTTTCTGAACTGCATACAGGTTGTCTGAATAATCTCTGCCCAATATTTATCTTGTTGCCCTTATGTCCTGCTTAGGAAATTGTTAATAATTCCTCCATAGTTAAAATTAGAAAGCATTATAAATTCCTTTAAATCATATTCCAATTCATGCTTGTTATATCTTAGTATTAAATTTTCCTTCTGGCTAATTACAGTGTTAGCGATAAAAACTTGCGGGGATGCTGCCTTCCACGTGGCTCCAGGGAAGCCAACGTGGCTGAGAGAGAGAAAAAAGTTTCATGCAGCTTCAGATCTAAGCCCAAACCTTAAAATTTCTGTTTGCACCTTAATTACCTCGTGATTTATGCCAAAATATCTTTACAGATAAAACATCTCTTGTCCTGATGTTCTGTAGCATATGACAAAAGTCAGAGAAAGATATTTATCTTTTTAATTTCTTCTATCAAGAAATATAAGCAGACATTCCTTTACAATTTTGCCTTGTCCAACCCAAATTAGAAAGATTTGAGTTTTTTTAAATTCACTTTACCCTCTTTAAAGTCAGAGTTTTCCTTCAACAAAAGCCTGCCTTTACCTGGCCGGACCTCAAACAAAGGATTTCCTAGGACCCTTTTCAAATGTTAAAGTTGTGGCTTGGTTAGCTGCTAAGAAAAGCAGTTTGCCCTGTCCCGGACTACCAAATGACCAAATATCTTTTCAAACTAGGCCTTTTTAAAAGTAACTCAGGATTATTACCTTGATTTATTAATTTTGCTGAGACCTGTGGTTTTATTAGAAAAAGTTTTTAGAAATTATCTGTTGCCCATTGATTCTGATACTAAAAGTGCCCTGCTTTGTTTGAGTCAAAGAAACCATTTCCTACTAAGCCTTTCAAATTCATGAGTCAGACAAGTTCTGAAGAGGCACAGGAATTTTCTTGTGAAGATTAGCTTGCTCCCTGCAGAACTTTTGAAATAAACAATGTTTAAGTAAAAAACTCCTTTGCAATAAACTTATATTTGAAGTAGCTTCGGCCTTGCTAGGTTTTTTTCTAGCCTTTCACACTTTGGCTAAAAGAACTTAACATACTGCTCATTTGCATCTGCTTAGAAGCCTGAGTCTTCGAGCCTTTGTCTTAGAACCCGGTAACTTTGAATTTGCACTTTCCTAATGAAATCTTAACTCCTGCTTTTTCTTTTCCTATCTGCTCTGTTTGAAATGCACTGTGCCAAGGTAATTCTGATAGAATTACACTTAGTGGTGAACTGCCTGTTTTAGATAGAGGAGATTTCCCAAGTTACAGAAATCGTGTCAGTGAGAGGTTGGGAGTGGGGTTACAGCCTTCAGGGCTTCAGAAGTCCTTCCCTAAAGTCAGACCCAGCCACCAGCTACCAATCGCTGTGGTGAGGTTTTGCTGGGTTGAAATTCTCCTACCCCTCCCCCACCTCAGAATTAGCCTCAGGTTACCAAACCTGTAGTATTGTATTTGTTAAATCGGTATCTCCCTGGCCAGCTCCTGCCTGTTCCTGCTTTGTGCTGAAGCCTGTGGCTTTGTTTCCTGCTTTTGAGAAATTGCTTTCTCCCCAGAACTAGAAGTTTGGAAAGGTAGAACAGGTAAAAATCACACTCCGACAGACCATGTGTTCAATAGTTTGCCTGCCTCAGTTTCCCTCATCCTGATATTTTTCCAATCTTAGTCTCAGGTTGCTTTTGAGACCTTACTTCCTCCCCTGTCAATCAATGACATTAAGAGTCGAACAGGGTTCAGAGGAACCAATCACTCCACCCCCAGCAGAGGAAGACTTACTGTCTCAGGCCAAAAAGACCGGCAAACTTCCTCGGACTCCGTCACCACCAAGCCTTCTTTTGTTCTTTCCTCCCTCAAGTGAGGGGACGCTTCCTGCCCCAGCTGTGTGAAATAAAGGGTTGAAAGCCACGAGGGCACCAGAATGAAGATTCCTTGAACCCTCGAGAAGCCTCAAGATAGGAAGATAGAGGAAGGATAGAAGTTCTGTATGCCACGAGGGGGGTGGCGGAGCCAAATTAGAGATATGAGGTGGCAGGAATGAGTCAGAAATCCAGGCCTTATTGATTACAAAGGAGCCACAGCAAAAACTCCGATCAGTGGACTACTCAGAAGGCTTATACCCATCCAGTGATCCAAATTTAATACCACACAGGTCGGAGACATGATAGAGAAAAGAAAGTGCCTGGCCGAAGGCCAGGTCCCAGGTGGGAGAAAGTAGATAAGGAAAGGAATCAAAGATGGAGCTTGGCCAGAGGTCAAGCTCCCACAAGGACAGGCATCAGTGAGAGCTGAGATCCAAGTGAGGAAGAGAGGGCAGAGTCTGCTGTGGCCCGGTATTTAATCTCTTTGATATGACACAATATACAGGGATGATCATCATTGGTTAATGACAAGGTATAGGTGTGGTTTCTCTTAGCCAGGTGAGCACAAAGAAACCTGTTTTCCCTCCTAACCTGGGGGAAGCTGGGGTCAAGGGTTAGAGGCTTTCCTAGCCATGTGCAAGACTGAGCAAGCTCAAGACTGAGCATGCACTCTTCTAAGCCATTCTGTACATACTAACTGTTTCCCTTGCCCATAGCTAGTGTGGACTGCTACAGAATCACTTCAGGGTAACTGTCCAGAGAAATTAAAGAATCATTATGTGATTTTCCCACAACACATACATTAATTTTAGAAATTATTTTAGGTCAGGGATCCAATTATAAGAGTAGAACATTTATCGGTTCTCTTTCACCTCCCTATGTCTCTCTCTCTCTCTCTCTCTCTCTCTCTCTCTCTCTCTCTCTCTCTCCCCCCCCTTCAAACCCTCTGCTTACAAAGCAGAAAAAGACTTCCATCCTTCCTTCACAAATGTGCATACTCAAGCTTTGATCTTTAGATCTTTAGATCAAAGTCCCTTTCTTCCAAATTCAAATCCAACATACCTTCCCACCTGTTCTGACTTGCTTAAGTCAAACAAACATACTGTTGGTATCACTTCAATTGCTAATAAGTAACCCAAAAGAATTCTGATTTAAAGGATCACATCATTTAACATCTTTAGCATCTTTAGCATAGTGCTCATCAATTATAAATTTCATTTCATAGCACAAATTGGTAAACTGAGGTAATCACTGAGTATTGAACAAAATCTAGGGTACAGTAAGGTTCACAAAGAGCTTTTGTTTACATCCAAACAATACTTAAGCACATATTTTAGCAGCAACTCACATAACAATCGTAAAATTCTGAGCAAACATTTTTAACGTCTTACCCACTCCTTGGCTATTGTTTGCCACATATATCTTTATACAGATCAGAAATGTAATCAAAATATCAACCAACATATCCCCAAAATTTGTGTGAGGTAACTTATCAATTACATATCACTCAACTCATTTTATCATTCTGGACATGGAATGTTTGCATTAAGATTCCACAGCTTCAAACAAGCTACTTGGTCAGACAGGGCTAGCAACATTTGCTTGCTTGAGCACCTTAAAACCTCCAAAATATACAATTAAAAGATACTTATTCTTAAGTTCTATCACACAGTGGTTGTCAACTCTTTTAGATCCCTATTTCAGTTCCTAAGTATCAGTGTGGAACAATTATTATAAGCACTTCTTTCTCCTTCCTGTGTGCAAGGAAGGGGTTAATACCTTGTGAGCAATTTATCCTAAGGCTGCTTGATTAGATTTAGATTTTATTACTTAGCAACCTTATCCCATTCTTCTTTAACAAGTGAGCTTAATATAATTTAAGATGTTGAATACATCAAACCCCCTTCATAATAATTTATTCTCAGTGGATTTTAGTTTGAACTCCACACTTCCAAATAACTTTGATTAAGTCCTTTAGCAATGTTTCAGTATGTAACCAAACTGAAGTTCAAAGCATTTCCCTGTACTCCTCTCAAACCTGTCTAAAGTAGAATAGAACCTCCAGTTTAGTCTTCTTTTAGCTCAAAATTTTGCTACATGCCTGATTAGATTCCATCAACACCATTCCAATTTATAATTTGTAAAGTTATTTCCTCTTTTGCAAAATACCAAATTCTTGGTACTTGTATTATTAAACCCCATGCACAGATTAACCACTTTAAAAACTTCTTGTGTGTCATATGATTTCTTATTGCTAGTTCTGACAGCATGTACATGAAAATAACATATGATTTGAAGAAATCACAAGTTTAAATTCTAGAATAAGTTCTTCTCAACAACATAACAACTTTTTCTGGATGACTTTTTACATCTAAAAAGTAGCCAGTGGTGTCCTTATAGAGCAAAACCTTCCCTGTGTCAGGCTGGCTATCAATTACATTTAGACAATTCTCAAATTCACTGAAACCATTATGCATTGCAAGGTTTAAGAACACGAACTTCTAACCATGAGTTTTGTGCTCAATAAGATCTGGCTAACATTTCACATTTAACTGACAACCAGTAACCACAATACATGAAATTACATTTGTACCATATCAAAATCATTAGCAATCCTCCCACGTTGCATGCATTAACCCTTAGAATCAATTTTAAGTGAAAATTGCTAACTGTGGAGTAAAAAATCTCCCTTCTTCTGCTCTGAATTTTTCTCTTTTTCACTCCCTTGGGGGCCCATCCAAAGGAAGAAAGAGGAAAAAAATCATTGAACAGGTAACTGCTTTTGCCCTCTGTTGAGGATTTTTCACTGTGGGAAGTTTAGGCTTGCAACTCCCACCTTTTTACATAGAGACAAGACTGTGACAAAGACAACAACAAACAGAAACATACACCTTTGTGGCAAGCATGCTTTGAAAGGAAACCCATAGGACATACTCTCTCACACTTTCACATACCTTTGAACCCAAAGGTTCCCCAGAAGTCACTGAAAGACATCTCTTTAGTTACCTGGCTGTGGGACTAAAGCTGTGTCCCAACAGCCTCTACTTAATCCTGATTGACAGAACAAAACAGAACTCCATGGCCAAACAGTACACCAGGGCAAAACAGGACTCTAGGGCCCGAACAGAACTTCAAGACAGAATCTTCAAGAAAACAGACTCCTAGAATCAAACAGGCCCTGGGGCAAAACAAAACAGCATTCTAGAGAAACAGAGCTAACTTACCAGAACAAAACAGAGGGTTCCAAAATCAGCCTCAATTTTGTTTGAAATCTCAAATACCAGAACCAGGGGTGGGCTCCGGAGAGGACACCATTCACTTCCTTGGATTTCTTACCCAATCTCTTGCTAGAGTTGGGAACTGTATACTCTCCAAGTCCGCACTCAGAAACACCCCCAAAGGGGATAAAGGTTCAAGTCTCCTTCACAGGCCCCGGCTTAGCAAAAGCTGCCCACGTGTGATTTGGGTTACAACACCAACCATTTAGCCATATGCCACGGGCCTAGAGAACTCTCCACCATGCAAGCACAGACACACACACACTCTTACAGCAGCCTTCTCCGAAGTCCTTACCTCCTGGTCCTGGGGCTTAAGATCTTGCTGGGGCCTCCACTTGATGTGGTGCACTTCACAAGTGAGTTCAAACACCCAGAATTTCAATTACTGGAACCATGATTTATTAATAAAAGAACAAATAAGAATCTACTAGCTGGACAGACTTCCCTAGTGGAAGACCGCATCATACTGACATTATAGGATATACATTATAAGATACAAAGCTATTTCCTTTCACATATAAGTTCTTAATCAAACAAAACCTTATCACGACACAGGAATGTGGGGTCAGAGATGAGGAGGCAATCCTCAGATTTATGAGGGTACTGTTATTTGGGGGCTGTTTACTTTCACATCCATTAACCATCTTACTTCCATCCTGACCTCTTTGATAGTCCTGAAATTCCTCTTTGTCTCCTGCCCCTTTCTAATTCACATCCCCCAAGCTAAGTAGATTGTCTGCTGTCTGCATAAGCAGCTCAACTGCCTGGGGGGAGGGAAGCCATGTCTGTTCCCTAAAAAATGCTGTCAGGGTTTTTTTTTTTAATCTGTTTCATCTATTTCAAATTTTTTTATCTCGCCCTTTTTGAACTACTTCATTTTTATAATTGGTATAGAATAGACATTAATAGAATTAATAATAAGTGGTTAGAACTAGCTAATGGGGTTACTTTTAATATTGACTTAAGCTCCAATGTTAAGCGATATTTAAGGATTGATATCATTATAGACTAATTGCATGTATGATCTTTATAGTCAATAAGTATATTGGGAGTTGACTAAGTCCTATTAGAGAATGTGTTTATGGATCTTACTAGACTACAAGTTTGGGGATTTCTAGATTCCATATTGACATCTCCAAGAGCAAACTGGAACTTCCTGCATTAAGGAAGAGAGAAGCTCTTAGGTAAAACATAGTACATATTTCTTGTTCTTCTGGAGTTGAAAACAAATATTTCTCCCTAAAGATATGAGGAGATGGAAAGAAGAAGTTGCAGTGTCCCTTTGATATGGCATCATCTTGGGGATCTAGTTGCCCCAAATAGTGAGATGGTTCATAAGCATTTATTAAGTTCCTATTATGTCACTGTGCTAAAAAATTGAGGAAACAAAAAGGCAAAATAGAGTCCCTACTCTCGAGTTGTTCACAGTCTAATGAGGGAGACAACTTGCAAACAACTACAAACAAGATCTAGAGGATTATCAATGGAGAGGAGGCACTAAAGTCTTCCTATAGAAGCTGAATTTTTAGATATGACTTGAAAGAAACCATGATTCATATTGAAACATACATTAGGGGGACAGTGAAGAAGCTAAGTAATAGAGGTCTGGGTTCAAATTTGGTAGGTCCTGGATTCAAATTTGGTCTTAGAGACTTCATAGCTGTGTGACCCTGGGCAAGTGACAACCTTCATTGCCTACCCTTTACTGCTCTCTTGTCTTAGAATGAGTACATTAATTCTAAGGTGAAAGGTAAAGGTTTTTAAAAAAAGAAAAAGAAACAAAAAAACATAAATTATACCAAGAAGCCACAAAAAAATGGCTTACCTTTTTTAGTAGGAAGAATAGGGTTGATTTGACTTTATTGCTTGGTACCTACACTTGCTAGACTTTTTGGGGACATAGGTTTTGAGGCCCTGTCCTTCCCAGCTCTAGCAGAACTTGGTTGACAGCTTTGTACATTTTTTTGGCACATAATCCAAACCAGCCTTAACTCTGCTGATCAAGAATATAAAATTGAATGCAGGGAAGTGGGTTACAATGAGAGATCCCAACAGCAGAGATATTGGAAAAAGTAATTCCTTTGGGGAAGAAGGCAAAAGCTGCTTCCTCTTTGCCTTCCTCACTTTGCTCTTGTTGATCTTAAGGCTCATTATCTTCCCTTGTTCCTCTCCTCTTTTTGCTTTCTTAAGATCTAGAATCCACCCTGCTGAAGCTTAGCATTGTCAGCAAACAGGACAGATGTAGGCTAAAACTGGGGGAGAGGGGAAGGGAGAAGGGAGAAAATATAGATCCTAAAGCTTTTATTTCTAGTTGGAAATACTTTCCTAGCTTTTGCTAGGAAAAAAAAACCCCTACTCTGTACAGGAAGCAAAGTTTAGAACAAACTGCCTGAAAGATCCTCATTGCAGAGTTGTGGTCTTTTCATTCCTGGGTAGTTTCAAATGGACAATTAAAAGAGAAGCTGAAGATAAATGTCTCTTTTACTTGCTCAAAAGTAAAAATACATTTTGATCCAAGGATAAAAGAAGAGCTACTTCAAAGTGAAAATTAATCCCTCTAGGCCAGTGATGGTGAACCTATGGAATAATTGCCAAAGATGGCACACAGAGTATACTTTGTGGGTATCTGGCTGCCCTCCTTCCTGGAGCTGCTCCTTTCCCTCTCTCCATCATGCCTGATGACATGCTTTCAAACCACTCAATCAGCAGCAGTAGCAGCAGCAGCTGTTTCTAGTACACTATTAAATAATAGTGGTTATAATGAGTATCCTTGCTTCTGATCTTATTGGGAAGTACTCAGCATTTTAAACAATCCAGTTTGGATTGCCAAAAAATGACTGCCTAGACCTTTAGGAATCTTTGTCATTCCAGAACATACTTATCCCAATAACTTGCTATTGCCTCTTCATGCTGACTCATTCTAGCAGCTGGCTGATCCAATTCATCAAATATTTGAAAGAGAAAGTCATGACTTCAACAGCTACTATAAACATTTACATAGCACCATCTGTGGGCAAAATATTTTTCCTTCACTTTACTTGCTTCTCAGGTCTTGTAACTCAAGCAGGTATATATTCCAGTTGAATAAATTTAAATACACAGTTGAATGGCTTAGTTAAAGATCCACAGCTAGGATCCAGTTTAACATGACAACCTGGAGCAGTGATGGCAAACCTTTTAGAGATGGAGTGCCACACCTCCCCCAGACTCTGTGCTGCACTCTTCCCCCATTTGAACCTGTTATCCTAAAAACTATGATTCCCAGCAAAACTATGATTCCCAGCACCCTACTCTCTTCCTGTCTTTACATGCTAACATAGGCAGGAGATAAATTTGGTGGAGTTCCATCTCAGTCTTTCCTTCCTGTTGTGGTTTTGGTGGAGTGGGCTTTTTGAGCAGGTAGAAAAACTTAGTCATGTGGTTCTATTTTGCCAGATAATAAACTTTATAAAAAATAATACTTGAAGTATTGGACATTAATTTAAATCTTGCATTTATGGTGACCAGAAGTGGGATTCAGAATCTTTAATTCTCTCTGAGTAGATTAGTTTGAAAAAACACATTTCTCCTGCCACAGCTTCCCCTTTTACTCCACCCCACCCCAACTCTCTTTGGAGCTGCCACCTGTTGTGGAGCCATTGCTTCTGCCACTCCCGATCTTCCCACCACTGCTGCCACCTGTTGCTGTTGCTGTTGCTGCTGCTGATGATGATGATTGGAGCCCCTCTCTGGAGGCTTAGAAAGTATAAATCCCTCTTTCCCTTATATTGCCAACAGCTGAGTGCTTTCTTCCTGTTTGCCTTGGAAGCCTGGGTGTTTAGAAAGTATAAATCCCTCTTTCCCTTATATTGCCAACAGCTGAGTGCTTTCTTCCTGTTTGCCTTGGAAGCCTGGGTGTGTTTCCCTTAGGCAATCCCTTTTAACTCCCTATCCATGTGACAGGGGAAAGCAAGCTGCTCCCTGGTGTTTTACCCCTGGGGGAAGGGGAAGGAAGGTTACTCTTCCAAATAGGAAGTGGTATTTCAAGCATGGCTCACTATGAAAGAGTAATACATTACCTATTTCAAACAGCTCCCAGTTGTGGGATGTTTTTCTTCCTACTGTTCCTGGGTGCACTGGTCCTTGATATTGCGAGGAGAGATTCATCTCCCTACACCCCCTTGCCATTCTGGCCTGCCCAGTCTCTACAATACATCCAATAGAAGATTCCTCCACATTATGTTCAGCGAGGAATTCTCCATCGTTATGGGAGATCCTAGAGGTGTGACAAAAGTAATCTAAATGGATAATGATCCTGGGGAGGGGAAGGAACCTTAAAGAGTCTGGAGGCTGTGAATCTTAAAATTTCTCAGACTTGTGAATCTTAAAAATTCTCAGACTCTACTTCAGAAGGTTAAGGTTAAGGCTATTCCCATTTAAACAATGGAGGTACTTAGGAATGTATGTGAGAACTTTATATTACTCCACCCATACTTAAGCATACTTTAGGGGAAGATAAAGTTGTAAACTCCTTACTGAATAATGACAAGTACTTAACCCATACTTAAAGTAAAGCTAAAACCCTTAAGCTGGGTCTATTTTTAGATCTAATACAAAAAGGTGCTAAGTACCTATGAAGGTCAAATTAATCACAAAAAGTTCTAGCAAGCTTAGCAAGAGGTGTGAGGTTTTAGTCTACCCAGAGAAGGTGATAACAAGGTGTGAATTAAGAATGGTCAGTCCGGTGAAAACATCTACTGTGATTGGTAGCTGTGAAAACTTAGGGGAGGTGACATAGGAGAAAATTCTCTTTAAAAGGAGGCCAGAAGGCCTCTGAAAGGGAATTCAGCTTTGGAGCTGAATTGGAGGCTGGTCTCTCTCTTGGTGGCTGAACTTAGTTTAGCTTCCTGAGATATATACAGGAGGGTCTCTCTGAACACTAGAGTTTTGCTTGGAAGGATCCTGTGGTGAGTTGATAAAAGACTGACTAATCTCTCTCTTAAGGCTTAAGCCTAGGTTGGCCTAGCCCTTTTCTCATTATTTCCTCTTACTCTATCTCTCCCTTTCATTAATTCCTTAATTTGTATTAATTAAAATCTCCATAAAACCCAGCTGACTTGGGTATTTCATATTTTGGGAATTTTCCCATGGTGACCACTTTATTTTTAATATAAAATCAAGACACTAAAAATTATCTTTACAGTTTTGGCAATTCAAAGTCTTGAAACCATATTTTCGTGGTCACAGTTTAAGGCAACCATTCTTTTATCTGTAACAAGGTGTATTTTATGCCTTTTCAGACTCCATTGTTTTATGAAAAATCTCTGTAAAGGAAAGTATAGTGACCATTCATAGGTCTGAACCCTCTATTGATCATCATGGGAAGCTTTGACCTGCTTTTTTTTCTGACGGGTCTATTTGTCAGTTTTGTTCCCTGCCTCATCTCTACCTTCTTCCACCCCCCTACCCCTACTTCCAAGAATACACCATATAGGTGCTGGACTTACTATGGCTACCAACTGACTTGGCCCACTGTAGCATAGAATTTCCAAACTCAAGCAACCCAACAGCCTTAGTCTCCCCAGAGGAAGATGTTATAGGCATGTACCACCATGCCTAGTAAAGAACCCATTTTCAAAGCATAGTTAATACTAACCTATATTGACATATTCTTGATGAAGAAAAACTCTTTATTTGAATATAATGGAGCAAAAATGCCCATTTATTAATCTGATGTACATTGGTTATCTTTTCATTTGTTACATGGATGTCAGGTATCTGGCAGATAAATTTATGTACACTTTCACACTGATAGATTTATACTGTATATACAGTCATTCTACACAGAGCATGCTCTTCCACCAAGACATAGACAACTTCTTTCAAGGCTTTCAGTAAAAACACACTTGGTCAAACATTTTGGTGTTCAGAAATCTGACAAAGAGGTGCATTCCAGAGGGATGAGTTCACAATTGGACAAGCTGGACTGAGGATGAAAAATCCAGAAACTTGCAAGTGATGACTTATTGGGGGTACACACATGCAAGCACATATATACAATAGTTGTGACTGGGACTCATATGACAGGAGAGCACACAGAGCAGAAATAGAGAAACCAAAAACAAGGTCAAGACCATTGCCAAGATCTCTTAACAAAAGAGTTGATCTGAAAGTGTGTCCAAAATGGAAATCTAACTTGAAAAATAGCTTAATGCTTTATATACAATATGTACACATGAGCAAAGAGGAGGAGACCTGGGCAGTATATCTCCAGGTCAGACTTCGGGATGCACAATGATTTTTTGAATGTGAAGAGGGCATCAATCAAGAAAGAACCCTTTTTTACCCTTTAATTTTTTTTTAATTTAATATAGAGATTAGGCACCATAAATTTATAGCAATTGTGGGTGGTGGAGAGGAAATTAGAATAATATGTCAACTAGCACCTAGGCATGATTGGTGAACTTCAAAGGCAGGTTAGAGGGGGAATTGTAGTTTCAGCCTAGGATCTTCTACCTGTGCATGTGTGGGACTAGAGGCAGGCTTCATGCAAATAGAAAGGGAACTCTGTTGGTTTTACTTACTTTTAATTGCATTTAATAATAGGGTACTTGGCATCCCTTCTGATTTGTCAGAATTTCTCCCTTTGAGGGTGAAGTGAATACAATGAATAAAGAGCTTGATTCACTACTCTGTGGGTTAGAGATAAATTTCAGTGATCTCTGTACCAAACTCGAGTTCATTAAAAAGGAGTCTTCCTTAAACTCAGGGTGGAAAAGCCTCCTGCAAATTTCCATGAAATTAGACCATAGAGAATACCTCTCCCTCTCCTTTTCAGTACCTTGGCCTCTACAGGACCAATATGGCAGTCACAATCATATCTTGAATATGATGAACACCCAAATATTCTCTAAGGCAGGCAGCAGTTCTCCAAGAATTTGACCTCAGGATCCTTTTACATTCTTAAAAATCATTGAGTACTTACTCCAGTGCTTTGTGTATGGGGGTTACAATATTTATGTATGTATTTATATATATATATACATATATATATATGTATATATGTGTGTGTGTGCATAGATACTTATATTTACATTATTAGAAACTAAAATGTCTTAGTATTAATATAAAAATAATTTCACTTGGTAGACCTTCTGAAAGGCCCACAGTTTGAGAATCACTACTCTAAGCATGCAACAAATCCAGTGAGAAGTCAGCCCAGTTTCTAAAACTTTCTTAAGAGTTGATAGTTTTATTGTTCAGCTGGACAATTTTTTACTCTTTTTAAAAAAAGCTCTTCTTTTATCTTAGAACCAATACTGTATAGTGGTTCTAAGGCAGAAGAGGGGTAAGGACTAAGCAATGGAGGTTAAGCAACTTGCCCAGTCATGGTCACATAGCTAGGAAGTACCTGAGGTTAGATTTGAACTCAAGACTTCTTGAATCTAGGCCTGACTCTCAAACCACTGAATCACCTAGCTACTCCCTCTACTTTAGTTCTAACTTGGATTAATCCCTACCTGTTTGTAGGATGAGGAAGGAGTATGGACAGAAGGTTATCTTCCATAATCTCATGTTTCTGTTAAAGAGAAGAAGGGGGAATATTGACCACTGTAATTTTATAATTTGGGTTGGAAGGAAGGCACTAGAGCTTTCAATGTTTCATACAGTCCTATCACAAATACAGATGACTATCTTTGATTATATTTAAAAATATGCTCATATGTGTGGGTCTTTACTTAAGAATTTGAGACAGGAGACAGATTATACTATTGTATATGACTTCTCAGCAAATGGAAGCTCTTGCCACACCATGCTTTAATATCACCTTCATCAGTGTATGTCAGAGGCATTGAGGACCTGTTGGGTGCCAACTCTACATTAGGTACTATATGGGTACCTAATATACTTTAAAGTTACTATCCACATGCCATCTATCCTCATGTTGCCAGAAGAGTGATTAAAAGCTTCATTCGCTCTGAGGCTCATTGTGGATCAACTATGTTTCCAAGTTCCTCTAAGGCACAGGCAGTGGATAAGGAAAAAAAGGATAAGGAAAATATAAGTGTGGTGAGGAGAAGGAATGAAAAAGTAGACAAGTAGGAAGGAAGAAAGGTCAGTGGAGCCATACCAATCATAGTGCCTAAAGCAAGCAGCAAACTCAGGGGAGAGTAGCTTTGTAATTCAGGATGTGAAAATGATTCAAGTGGCCCAGGATGATGAATTAGTTACAGTCCTGGGATCGAGTAGCTCTCTCTTTTAACCAATTATTCTTTTTCATGAGGTGTTGTTTCTATGTGCTTTTACTAAAATGTTCCCCAGAAATCATAATGCCCTGGGGGACACCTTGATTACTTTATCCCCAGCTGTGAAGGAGAAGCAGGAAAAAAAAAGAAAGCTTTAGGTAGTGAAAGCTTTAAAATCAGAAGGGAAAATTTACCTCTGGTGGGTCAGTTCAAGGGAAATATTAGAAACACAGGATTTCTTGATTATGCTCTCTAGAGTGAAGTTTCCAAGGCTGATAGGTTAGGAAGAGTTTCCAACACACTTTAGTTACAAACCTTAGAAAAAAAATCTGAAAATAGAAGCAATTCCAAATATCATTTCTTATTTATAAAATAAAATAAATTATCTTTCAAAATGTGGCTGTTTTTGTTTTGGATCTTTTACCTTACAAAATTATCTCTGGGTAAAATTTCTTCCCATAGCAACATTGAAAGGAACAGTGGGTTTGCCCATTTCTCTCTCCAGTTTTTCCCCCAAGTTCTGGTTGAATAGTTTCTATGAGGATGCCCAATGTGACAATGTCGTTTTGTGAATATAGGCAGCTCCACCTATTGAATGAATTGGCAAATTGGTACCAGACTCCTGCCTCCTGCCCTGCTGGCTAGGTCCTGCTTCTGTTTTTAATTTCCAAATTCCTCTCTCCCTCCTCTTAAAAAAATCATTGCTTTTGTGATCAATATGATGTTTTGCTCTTTGTCTTTCAATGACAGATACTATTAACCTTGTGTCTTTTCCCTCCTTCTTTAAAGCCACCACAAAGAATGAATCCTCTGCCAGAGAAACGTGTAATGAATATCTCGGCTGTAGAGAAATTCTCTAACCATCTGAATCCCCTTCTTTGCTCCATTTATTCCCAATGTGGGCTGCCATTTTAGAGACTGGACTCTTGAATAAAAGCCAGTCATTAGTAAATGAATCAGAGCCTGTTCATGTCAATAGTAAGTTGCAGGAAACTGGCAATGGCTTTTTCTTGAGGTTGGGTAAAGCTTGGTGAGAGCAGATATAAACTATGTGTCAAGACAGTATTGATAACAGTACAAAAGCGATTGTAAACACACACAGGGAAACAGTAAGTGGACAGATAATGTACATAGGAGACACTGACATTTTCGTCCTCATATTATACAGATGTAATTTGTTGAATAACATGAGAAACAAGGCAGAAAACATACATTTCCTGAAAGGAGGAAAAACATTTCAAGACTAGGTTTGATTTCAAAGTACCTTCAGGTGCAAGTTGATAACATTTCCTTCTGTTGTTATAACATGGCTATGTTATTCCCAAACCCCCTCTAGTTACTGAAATGAGCTTGGCATAGAAGAGGGATTTAAAAAAAAATAAAAAGGAAATTTAGACCTACAGTCAAACTAGCCTTTAAGGACTAGCTGGCTCTCTTTCTATGATGCCAAGTCAGTATCAAATTCAAACATTTTTGTTTTGAAATCTAAAGCTTTTAATACATGAACAGGTTAGGTGTTTTTATTGAAGAAAGAAATAATAAAGTCCTTTTTATCCTTGAAAATAATAAAAGCTGAAAATAGCCAGTTCTAGTTTTGTTAGCTGATAATCTAATTCTATTTTGGTTTAGCAGAAAGGAGCAGATGGCATTCCCTTGGCATGCACTTATCAACTAAGACAGAATCTATGAGAACTTTGTGTTCCTGGCCTCAAAGACCTTTCTAGGAGCTTTGTCAAGTGTACCAGTTGTGGAACAAACACACAGTCAGGAGAGTCAATAGATATGGACATCCCAAATTTTTTAATAATTAGTGAGTGTTTTGACAGATTTAAGAGTCAGGAAAGGTGGGTACCCTGTGTGGAAGAGACAGTATTGAACTTTTGAGTTTAAAGAGGATGTTAGGGTAAAGAAAAATGGGAGCTTTATCGTCTGACTTCCCACAGTTGTATCCCAACTGCCTCTCCATCCTTTCTGTTCATTATATTCTATTCTCTAATGTTTCCAGTTGTAAATTGAGTGTATCAAATGCTTGGAGAAATTCTTCCAGGAGATAACCCTCTAAAATGTAATCTTGATTAATGCAGAATTGAAAGAGCTGAATTTATCTGAATTTTATTGGAAAATAATCGAAATACTGATGACTTATGTGGATTTATTTTGTATCTTGTAACTTTGATAAAATTATTCTTTCCACTAGCTTTTTAGTTGATTTTCTCAGGTTCTCTAAGTATACCATCATATCACCTGCAAAGAATGATCGTTTAGTTTCCTCACTGCCTACTTTAATCCCTTGGATTTCTTTTTCTTCTCTAATTGCTATAGCTATCAGATGAATTTTAATAGGTAATGGATCCCCTCCATGGCTCTTAGAACAACAAGATAAACACAGGATCACTCCTGCCTGCTGTGCTTGGCACACAAGGCAGCAATGCTAAATGTAATCTGGTGTCTGAAATTGAAATATAATAAGAATAAGAACAGTTTGACATACAGAACTTGCATTAGGGGAAGGTGCTTTTTTTCCCACTGAGGGGACATGGAGAATTCTGGTCCCATTCTGGGAAAGCTTCAGAAGCATTGGCAAAAGAAAAAGAAATTTAGGAGTGAGTGTGACTGTTTTTCTTCTGGGCTTTCATATGTTAGTTCCTTCTTTTTCTTCTTCATTTTTGATGAAAGCTATGTCACCCATACTTTCCAATGTCAGTGAGTGACCACTCACTATCCAGTGACTGGATAGATTCACAAGTTCACATTTAATCTCATGCTTATATCTTAATCTGCAGCTAAATATCAAACCTGAAACTGGCTAGACAGGTTTTCCATATACCTTGAAAACAACCTGGTTTCCCTATTACTCCTATGTCTTTTATTTTATACATTTAAAAATATTATTTTGAGATGGGGTAAGGTGATGAATGCCTGGTCTATATGTATAGAGTCATACACATTCATTTAATTAGTAAGGAAGATTTAGAGATTCAGAATACATGGGATTCAGAAACATTAACCTTGTTAGTTCCTTAAGAACAAAGATTAGTTTTGCTGTCTCTTTGCTATCTCTATCCCTAGCACATAGCATAGTGACTGGCACATAGGAGATGCTTAGTAAGTGCTAGTTGACTGACTGTTGCCATTCATATATTTCTCAAATATTTCCTTTAAAGAGAAGGGGGAGGGGGGATTTAAAGGGCAGGCAGGAGGGAGAAAGGGAGTAAATTTCAAAGGAACATAAGATTAAAACTATTCTTATGGCCACTCTCTTGCCCCTTGATGGTGGTTCACAGATTGTCTTGTTTATTTGCTTTAGTTTTCCATTTTTTAGGTCTCCCTTTCCTGTTTTCCCCTTGATTTCTATAGTCTTCCTGCCTTTTTTCATTTTCTCCCCTTTCTTGTTTTAGTTTTCTTGATGAATCTGGCCCTGAACATTTACTCCCTTTGGACAGATGTTCTTCCTATCCTTCCACCAGCAGGACATTCTAGTGTTAATGACCAAACAACAATGAGGGACAGTAGAGGTCCTAGACTTATATTACTGAAAGAAGTTTTCGTACACAGCCTGAAGTGAGCACAGTTCAGATCACAGCGGTCATGGGACCAGGAGAGGCAAAGCTGTCCCTGTTAGGATCTATATTTCAATGCTTATTGGAAATGATGGTCCCAAGCTAGAGCCTTCCTTAGCTAGCCTTCACTTTCTGGTGGCTTCTGAGTCCTGGATCTTTTGGTCATGTTGCCTCACATAATAGCTACAATTGACAAGCTCAAAAGCATATAGCATTGAAACTGACCGTGTGTGGCACAAAAGATGATTTATTGTGTGAAATTAGAATCTGTTACCCTAAAAACTACAATTCCCAGCATCCCACTCTCTTCCCTTAAGTGCTGATGTAGGGAGATAATAAATTTTGTGTAGCCCTGCCTCTCTCTTTCTTGATCTGATCTGTTTGGTGGAGGGGGGAACTTGAGGTGAGAGTCAGGAGACTATTGCTCACGTGGTCTCAATTTTGTTAGATAATTAGGATTTTTTTACTTCTATTTCCTTTTTTATTCCTTCCACTTCAGGTGATTATTAATAAACTTTTAAAAATATAATTCTTGGAGTATTGGATATTAATTTAATTCCTACAACTGCTGGCTGTGAGCTGTTAGGCTTCAGATTTCAAAGAAAGATGTGCTAAAGACAGCTAAAGACCAAGACATGTGGGAGAGGTCAAGGGGTCATCTGACTGACAGCTGATCCATGGGAATTCTTTGCTAAGTCTTCCTTTCCCATTCCCAGCAAATTCTCAATGAGAAATTACAATCAAGCAACCAACTGTGATGCTGTGGTATAACCCCATGGCCACCTTCAGTAGAGGTATGTATGGCTATGATTGACACACAGGCTCAAGGCAAACAGTGCAACCCCAATACATTTCCTGTAATGCCTCAGGGCATCATTTCAAAAATTATTTGGGGGCAAATTTTAAAACAATATTTTCGAATTGAGTGAAACGTTCCCAGGAGGCAGCAGAACTAGTCACACGTGAACACTTAGTCAACAGCTCTTTGAGTTGAGAATTGATGAGGAGGGACTGTTTTTCCACTAAATATCACTTTGTAAATTGACATATTGCAAGAGCAAAATACTTGAAGCTGATTGACTGCACCTGGCATCACTGTTCTACTGAGGAAGCACACAATTTACACCAACCCTGCTCCCTTTTTAGCTTTTGAGATCTGATTCGGCAAAATTTGAAGCCATTCTGACACTTCCAGCCATTTTTAGAAAGGCCTCTGCTGATGAAAAGAGAAGGCTTTCAGCATGCATTGTCTCCCTCTTGCCTGCTTTAGGAGGAGGTAGCTTTCCTTCCAGTTTGGAAAGAAATGATACACAGCAAAGGGAGGTGTGCAAAAATTGGGTTGGTAGGGCAAGGTCTCAAGGGCTAGGCGTTAGTCACCACGAGAGGTGGAGTTATGGGGTACAGTGCCCATGTCATTATGATATCTGACCCACCTTTCTTGGCATGAACTATCTAAAGCAAACTGCACCAATCAGGAAAACTGACACTTGGGAAAGAGAGAAACAAAATGATAAATGGCTTTTTCCTTCCAGACCGTTACATCAAAACTTGGGTTCTTGTGTCAGGCAGCCGGAGTCCGACCAGTCCTCCGCACACAAGCACAGTAGAAGCTAGTAGAATCGGGATGGCTTTGGTGATACCAACAAGGGAGCCAAATATTAAGTTTCCAAGCACAGCCGCTGCTTTGCATAGAGCATTCAAGAAGCCAAAACCTGTGGACCTGAGAAAAAGACAAAACAAAACAAAAATGAAGAAAGTGGATTCTGGGCTTCCAACATACATGTGCCTGCACTCAGACACCAAAACTGAAGAAGTCTTGACATGGGCACTGTACCCCAGAAACCCAGGAGAACTATTATCAGGGAAACTCCCTTGTTTTGCCTCCTTCTGACTCTGAATTTAGGGTCCTGAGATGTTTATCTTCTTTTGTCCCCTAGATTTAAGATGGACAAAGATGAATCTTTATGCCTCCAGGCAGACCCCAGTCAGATGACCACCTCACCCCACCAAATGCCCGAGGGCTTACCACTCTAAGTCAGGTCCCCACCAGGGCATAGCATCTATTGTAAAAAGGCATAAAAACCTCAGAACCGATGTCGTTCAGGGGAACAGCCTTTCCTTTCAAGCTGTCCTCCCAAGGAACTGCTCCCCATCTTGCTGTTCCACCTTGCTATCCTCCTGGCCATTCTCAACATTACCTCCTAAATTAATAAATTTCTCTTTTTGTTTTTAAGCTAAGTTTTGGAGTCTTGCATTCCTGCAAAAGGTATCCTTCCCGAACCCCAGGGGTACACATCTGCACCCCCATAACACCTCCAGGAGGTCAAGTATCTTATGTAGGTGATAGGCTAGAATTCAATTATCCTATGGCTGAGAAAAGTGCCAGGAAACAAAGGTACATCAGGACAAACAAATAGGTCAGGAATGCAAGGTAACAAACACTTAGCTAATTATCAATAAGTAATTAAGCACATGTGAAAGTAAATAACCCCTGAGTAAACTGAGTGCTATCCACTTAGCACTGACCACACACACCTGTGTTTGTGATAAGGCTTGCTTGCCCTGGTCACTAAGGCTATATCTCACTCATGGTATGATTTGATGCAATATATCACCTTCTACATTGTATAAGCTTGTTTAACCTCTTACACAGATGTAACCCTATAAAAATTGTCTCTAACTTCAATTCAGGGCAGCTACCACTAGGGAAGTCTGTCCCAGCTGGCAGATTCTTAATTAATCAATAAATGAGGGTTCCAATAATTGAATTTCTGGGTCCTGGACTTGTTTTATGAAGTGTCCCACTTCAAAACATGCTTCAGGAACATTTAACAGTTATCACAGAGGCTAAATTCTTGGCAAGTGAGCCATTCTGTATATTAGTGGGGCAAATAATTAAACCCTAAAGAGCAAAAACTGGGACAAAAGCCAAGGCAGCTGGTGCTTTGCTTTTGAACCTCTACCCTCAGTTGACTCGATCACTACTTCTGAAGTTTATAGAGATCCAGGAGGGCAAGAAGGTGAAAGGAAGCAGAGGAAGTCCCATCCTTTTCTCTCAGTTCTATTCAGACAAGAAAAGCCTACTAATAATGAAACCATAAATCACCTTGAGTGGAGTAAAAATCAGTAGTGTATCATTCACAAAATTAGAATTAATAGTAATAATGGTCATTTCTGATCAATTATCCCTGTAACTCCCCCATATAGATTAGCTCAGCTAGGCCCTTCAGGGAAAAGAGAAAAGAAGCCTATCTCTGCATACCCAAACAGTAGAGACATCCTCCCCCAGAAGTGAATAGACCCTTTGATTAGTACTTCTTTAAAAGCTACCAGACAAACACCTTTCATTTTCTTTGTTATTGATTCTCAACTGACTTGCAATCAGCATTCCAAAGGTTAAGAAAATGAAGTCCCATGGAAAAGTACAGTACCAAGAGTACTTGGAGCCCAGAAGATAAAGACTGGGGCTCTGGCCTTGCACGTTCCTGAATTATGTCCAAAACCGAGAAAGTGTTCATTTGAGAAATACTCCCATGATTCAAGGAGAGCTGGGAGATTTTAGAAGAGTATGACAAGATAAAAAAAAAAATCTGGCGGATTCAGGCATTATGCCACACATAGATCCTGGGTATCTCAAGGCATCATTGTATTAATTTCCTATAAATTCTGAATTCATTTGTACAACCTAGGGACACTGCTGCTGAGAGAACAGTCAAGGCAGTGTTCCCAGACCTTTTCCCCTTCTGTCCCCCTTCCCTGCTGTTTTCTCCAAATAAAGCTGAAACCTCTAGCATCTTAGAAAGTCTCCTGTCTTCTCATTAGAGTGATTGGGGGTGTGGTGGGGTGGGGTGCAAGCTTCCCCCTCCCAATTCCACTCCACACAATATTGTCAGCACCAAGTCCAAAGAGGTTGAAGAAATTCCTCAAACAAAAGACAGTAAAAAAATAAAACCATCTTACTTGGTATTTTGAGTATTAGAAGACTGAAGAATTAGTCTTCTTTAGAAGAGAACATTAAAAAATTCCTTCTGAGGAGGGGAGGTGATGATGCCATGGTTCTGAAGTTGTTCTTTGTTAGAAAAAACATTAAATTACATCTAACAATTTAGTGGTGTGTGTGTGTGTGTGTGTGTGTGTGTAAATTCTCTCTTTAATGGGTTCTCTTTCTAGGTATCTTTATTTTTTCTTTTTTTTTAAATGTAGAATATTTTTCCATGGTTACATTGTCAATGTGAAATCTAGAAACCCGGAAACTTGTAGCCATGTGGGATCTGAGAACTCCCCAAGTTCAGTTAGCTTGAAAGTTTAAGACCTCGAGGTTGACATTGTCTCATGAAAGCCCAATTCACAAGTTTTGGATTAGCAATAGACCTTAAAGTATTTTAGGTGGGGTTAGCAGACTTAATGAAGTGTCCTCCTTTTGCCCTGGTAGTTTCTCCCTTAGTGTCAAGGTCTTTTTGGAGGTAGCCCAGTCCTTGGTTGGATCTTTCCCTTTTGTGTCCATTGTAAAGCATCAGCTCTCCCTGATAATCCTGTCTAGGACTTCGTATTTCCTTTTTAGCCATTGTAAAGCCAATCAACTATACTCTCCCTTCCTCAGTTCTCTTAAATGTGTATAAATTCCCTTTCCCTTGATTCCTTGGACCTGTCAATTTAGTGCTATTGACACTCCTAGGGGTCTGTAGCAGGTGTCTTGAGCATTCAACTGTGTGGAGGCCTTGAGGAAATGGTTTTTCTGACTATTTTGTGTTTTTTTTTCCCAGTTTAACACATGATTTATTATTTTCCTCCCCTCTTTCTTCTCCCCCTCTGTAGCTGACAAGCACTTCCACTGGATTATACATGTATCATTATTAAAAATCTATTTCCATGTTATTTATATTTGCAGTGCGGTGATCTTTTAACATTAAACCCCTGATCATATCCCCATTGAGCCACATGAATGATTGTATATTTTTCTTCTGGGTTTCTGTTCCCACAGTTCTTTCTCTGGATGTGGAGATCAGACACTTCCTAGTTGTGTGTCCCTGGGCAAGTTACTTAATCCCAATTGCCAAGTACTTGCCTTTCTTTCTTAAAGTTGTTGTTGCCAGCTAGAAAGTATCTGAGGCCATATTTGAACCCAAGTCCTCCCAACTCCTGGCCTAGCCCTCTATCCCCTGCACTAAGGTCCTGATCTAGCCAGATGTGATAAAGTTATAAGGAATTGATTCATGCTAACTATGCAAATAGGAACTTGATTTAGACATTGGAATGCCAGCCTCTTAATTGATGACAGGAGTGTTGGCTGGGAATGCTCCTATAGGAAATCAAATTTTACAGATATCTTGGTGAGTGAACAACCATAGAAATATATTAATTGTGCTCAAGGGATTTTCTATCCAAATAGAGTTTTAGTAAGCCATTTTTCTACTCTATTACTCTAAAGAATACACCTCTTAGCTATCTAGCTATTCTGGAATCACAGAGGAGGAGATATCTCACCATGCAGAATGACACATCCATTTTTAACAATGTTCAAAAAGGGAATTTGTTTTGCTTAACTATCCATATTTGTTACAAGAATTTTATCTTTTTTTTCCCCTTTTCAATGTGAGCAGAGGTGAGAGGAAGAAAAAAATTAAAAAACAAATTTAATAACAAAAAATGGAATCTATCAGATGTCTAAAATCAGAGCAGTCACCTTTCTTAGGGAGTAATGGAGAAACAGTGGCAAAAGTGTAGTCTTTTTTTAAAACCCTTTCCTTTCACATTAGACTCAAAACTGTATATTGTTTCCAAAGCAGAAGAATCAGTAAGGACTAGGCAATGGGGTTAAGTAATTTGCCCAGGCTCACACAGCCCTTCTATACTGATTGTGGAAGTTTCTCACCAGGAAATCTCTATGCCAATGAAATCATAGCCTCCCCCCAATATGCATATACACATATATGTATGTGTACATATATTCATAGATATGGGCCTAGGGAGAATTCCATGTAGTTTAAGATGACCAGGAATTGCTTCCTTTATTGAGAAAAACATTGTCCAAACCACTAGGAAGTATATGAGGTAAGATTTGAACCCAAGTCTCCCTGACTGTAGGCCTGTCTCTCAATGTACTGAGCTACTAAGCTGCCCCCTAAGAGTTGAGTCTTGGACTGTCGCTGTTCATTGTTTCTTACTCACCAGCAAAAAGCCTCTTTTAGCAAATCATTGTTTCTTTACCATTTCCAAGATTATAGCTGGATTAAGGTCAGTTTCATTTTAATTCTTGCCTTTGTAGGCAGCTTAGATCTCTAGCATTTAGTATAGTGCCAGGTCCATGGCAGGCATTTAATAAATATCTATTCAAAGGCAACTAGGTGGCTCAGTGGATAGAGGGCCAGGCCCAGAGTTGGGGACACTTGGGTTCAAATCTGATGTCAGCACTTCCTAGACATGTGGCCCTGGGTAGGTCACTTAATGTCAATTGCCTAGTCCTCACTACTCTTCTACCTTAGAACAAATACTTAATATTGATTCTTTTTTTTTAAACCCTTATCTTCTGCCCTTGAATCCATACAGTGAAGGCAGAAGAATGGCAAGGGGTTAATGAATGGCAGTTAAGTGACTTGCCCAGGTTCACATAACCAGGAAGTATCTGAAGTCATATTTGAACCCAGGGCCTCCTACCTTTAGGCTTGACTCTCAATCCACTGAACCACCTAGCTGTGCTCTCCCCCCCCCCCCCCTTTAGTACTTATTCATTGAATTACTTTTAGCATAAAGAAAGAGCAGCTAAGGTATGATTGTTGCACAATAGTAGCTCTGGTCAGTGGCCCTGAGGATCATATCAGCTTCTCTTCAACACTGAGGCTGCCTGCAGCTCCCCCATGAAATAGTGAGGGAACACACATTGCTACTAACCTCATGGTACCATTGGTGCAGAAGCGTTAGGATATTATATGATAGAGACAGGAGTCTATTAACTGTTAGCACATAGTTTTGAGCAGTGCAATATATTAATTCAAAATCTGTTCCTTTGCAAACAGGAGAACATTGTACACAGAGACTGATACACTGTGGTAAATTCAAATGTAATGGACTTCTCTACTAGCAGCAATGCAATGATCCAGGACAATTCTGAGGGTCTTAGGAGAAAGAATGCTATCCACATCCAGAGGAAGAACTGTGGGAGCAGACATACAGAAGAAAAACAACCACTTGATCACATGGGTCAGAGGAGCTATGACTGGGAAAATGAACTCTAAAAGATCACCCTAGTGCAAATACTACTAATAAGGAAATATAGATCTTGATCAATGGCACATGTTAAACCCAATGGAGTTGTGCATCTTATATGGGAGGGGGTGAGTGAGGGGAGGGAAGGAATATGAGTCTTGTAACCATGGAAAATTATTCTAAATCATCTAATTAATTAAAATTAAAAAAAAAATCTGTTCCTTTGTCACAAGCTTAATTCAGGTAAAGCTGGCCTCAGAGTATGGTGTTCATTCCCCTTGTGCATCCCCCAGATGCAGGGCACTACTGCTACTAAAAATGTCTCATCAGACAACACTGGGCCTTGGGGTGATGTAAGAAAGAAAACGTCCTGCCACTGCCCCAAAAGGGTCACAGTTTGTCATAGCAAAAAGAGACCAAGGGTGGATGAGCAGCCCTGAAAAGGGCTTGGCAAGCCCTCATACCAGAAAAGCCAGTCTTCCTTGAACACCTCATATACCAGATAGACAGATAGATAGACAGAACATTTGTTAAGCACTTATTATGTGCCTGGCATTGTGCTAAGTGCTGGGAATACAAATCCAAGGCAGTAGCTGTCTTAAGGAGCTTATATTTCAAATGAGGAAAAATTTTAAATGTGGAAACTTAGGAGGAACAGATTTTTTCCAAGTGTGTGTAGGATGATAAGCAGTAATTCTGAATTTCTATTATGGGAAAAAAGTAAGAAAAATGTCATTTAAACAGTTTTTAAGGGTTATAAAAAATGCCTGAAACTGAAAATTGTGGAGCATCAAAATAGGGGATATGGAAGTTGGGTAACGTTTTTTGAAGTTGGAAAAACAAGATAAAAATTTTCTTTGTCTCCTATGCTGAGCAAGGGAATGGACAAGATAGCCTTTTCATAATCTCTTCCAGCCTTAGGATTTTCTGATTTTTCTATTTAGCTGTCATAGAGTAGCTATTGATTGTCCTGGTCTTTGACAATAAGGACTCTCAATAGTTCTCTGAAGGAAAGAGGCTTGAGATTAGTTAGGGAAGCATTTATCCATGTGGAAGCAGACCAGACTCTGAGTCTGCTGTAAGGAAAGCTGCCTTGTCTCTCTACTCAGGACTTTCCACTTCCCAGAGGCTCCTTTCCTCAATACCTGGGGCTTTCTCACACTAGAAGGAGTCTTTGAGCCTCTGTCTCCCTTCTCCCAAACTTCCCAGGGCTTCTATTTTGGAAAGGGCCCCAGGTCAGCCTTTCTTCATTCCCCTCCTGGTTCTATTTCTGACACTTTGGACTTTACCACCATGACCTAGCTGCTTTCTCACCTTGACATTTCCCTCCATACATAGAGCCTTCTCACTCTAGACCATCTCTGTAAACCTCTGGTTCCCTTTTCTCTTTGGTGAGTTTCTCCTGGGGTCTCTATTTTAAGGAGGGGCCAGGACTGGTCATCCTTTATTCACTGGACATAACCACCATGTCCCCCATGGATAGACTCCTCCTCCCAGCTTTTTCGCTCCATTTATGCATTGTTTCATATCATAAAAATGTAAGCTCCTTGAGTGCAGGGACTGTCTTTCTTTTTGCTTGTATTTGTATCCCCTAATGCTTAACGTAGTGACTAGTAAATACATAAGAAATGCTTATTTCCTGACAAATGCCCATTGAGTTCCTACTTTGACAGCCCGAGTACCAAATATTCTTCCAGTTTTAGATGTATAACTTTTCCTTGGGAAGATCCTGTGGACCAAGTTACTCTGTGACAAGGTCAATTGACAACAACCATGACTTTTAGCCTAAATGCTGGCAAACCAGACTCCTCTGCCACCTGGCCCTCAGCTCTAGTCCCTAGTGGCCTAAACCATGGGCAGATCTCTGCTCCAGGCAGGAAGGCAGGGCTGGATATTTGTGCAATTGTTACATGTTTGATTTTCTTTCTCTCTTTAAATCTGCTCCCAGGTAAAAGGGAATAAAGGCATGTCTTCCCACATCATATATGCTTTGGCTATGACTAAAGGAAGATAGAAATTTGGCATGGAAGAAACTTTATTTAGAAAACAGAGAGTATCAAGAAAATCAGAACGTCCTGAAATTTTTTGAACAAATTTCTCAGTTGGCTAAAATATCAAAAATAACATTTTCCATGGAGAATTCCATGGTATAGACATAATACAGTTCTTAAAAAAAAAACTTGTGTTTTGTTTGTCTTAGGATAAATATTTATTCTAAGGCAGAAGAGTAGTAAAGGCTGAGTAACTGAGGGGACTTGCTGAGGTCACATAGCTAGAAAGTGTCTGAGTTCAGATTTGAACTCAGATTCTCCTGACTTCAGCCCTGGTGCTCTATATGCTGTGCTACCTAGCTACCTGGCCATCCCAAAATAATATACTTTTATCAACGATAACTAGGTATTGTCTGTCTAACACAGAGAAAGCATCTTGATTTTTTTGTTTTTGGTGGCAGCATCGATTTCCATATCCCTGAAAGACAAGAGAGTCCAAGTTTTCTGGCTCCAATGACAGTTTGGAAACTTCTTCACTTTCTTTCCTCATTCTATCCCTCTCCTTTACCCCCACAACCATAACCCTAACAGGAGAGGCAACATATATCAGTAGAGTGCTTGACTTGGAACAGACAGATACCTGGGTTCTAATGATGACTCTGATACTCACTAGTTGTGGGCAAGGACAGGTACTTAGGAGTTAGTTAGAGAAGTCTCAAGGAGATCCTTTTTATATTCATATAACCTGAACACCCTGAATTCACCCATGTTCAGAATGGAAATAGATCTTAAAAACCTCCTTGTCCTAAAATATCCCCAGCATGGGTCTGTATATGCTTGACATACTATGAGAGATTATTTCTCTTGGGGCTTGAACTTGGGTTCTCAAACTCCAAATTCGTTTTTTATCTCAGTGCAACACAACATCATAAGATTATAGATTAAGAATTGGACGAGGCCTGAGAGACCTAGTCTAGCCCCCTTATTTTACAGCTGAGATGACTGAGGCCCCCAAATTGCTCAGTGACTCTGGGTCTAGAGTCAGGAAGGCCTGCTTTCAAATACAATCTCAGACACACACTAGCTGTGTGACCCTAGGCACAGAAACAGAAACAGAAACTGTTTGCCTCAGTTTCCTCATCTTTAAGATGAGAATTAGAGCACTTACCTTGTAGGGGTTGTTTTGAGGTCCAAATAAGATCTTATATGTAAAGTGCTTAACACCTGCCTGTACTTAGTAGATGTGGTATGAATGCTTATTCCCTCCCTTTCCAACGAGTTTTAAAGACTTGTCTAAAGTGACACATGTAAGCAGTAGAGCTGGGATTCAAACCTAGGCCCTCTGGCACCACATAGAGTAATCTTTCCATTGCACCACTCTGCCAGTTAAGGAAAACAAAACACAGAATCAAGGGTTGTATGACTTTCTGATATTGACTTAAAATCAAAAAAGATTTGGTGATTTCTCCAAGGCCACAAGGATAAAGACATGCTTTTTGTTCCTTGGTTTAATATTTCCCACCATCCCCACTCCATCATGCTGACTTGCAAGTACCAGAAAAGAACTATGTTGTCTACAAAAATACCCCCCCTGGACTATAGGTGTGTATAAAGTATCAGATGTGATCGATATTCTGGTTGATTTTACTAAAAATTTTTTCTTTCTTTTTCAATATTTTTATTATAAGGTCTACATGACTAAGGGTGGAGTAAAAGAGAAGAAAAGGATAGATATATTTAGAAATGAATGTATTGTAGTAATAAAATGTTAACATCAATTAAGATTCAATGCTATTTGATTGACTTCCTGGCAAAAACCACCACCACCCCACAACTATACCATCCTCCCTCTCTATACACATACACAACACACATACACATATGTAAAAAGGAATTCTTTAATTTTTTTAATTTAATGGAGGACTTGGAGGTCCTCTTACCATAGAGATGTGTAGGGATTAACCAACCCATAGTGATAGGAAGTAGAAATCATAGAGATAGGAAGTAGAAACCATAGAGAGAGGAAGGAGGAACCATAGAGACAGGATGTAAGGTAGGAGGAAGATTATAAAAGGGGGCCAAGCATTGTTGGTTAGGCTGTCAGTTGCTGACAATTAGGGAGGTCAGTTACTGACAGTTAAGACTGGCAGTTGTGGAAAGTTGGCTGCTGGGCATGAGTTGGTCTTTGGGGGTTGGTTGCTGGTGGTGTGGTTTGGTGATTAGTTGGTGGTTGGTGTTTAGTTGCTGGAATATAAAGGCAGGCCTGAGCTTACTGGCTTAGTGGCTTTAGTCTAGGGTTTTTGGTCTTTTGGTTTGGGCTGTTAGGGTTTTTTCCCTTCCTTGAACTTTTTGGAAGGTGGCTGGACTTCCTTGATAGACCTAATTGGGGTTGGATTAAACATTGATTGGGTTGGCTTTGATTGGGTGGATTGGGTTGGAACTTTGTGGGATGGTTGTTAGCGGTAGTTATAAGCTAATATAGGATAACTAATATAGACATTAGGAAAATTTCTTTCTCTAACTCCTATATTTCCTGCCTTTACTATATTCATTTTACTATGTTCTTTTACTATCTCTATTTTAATTAAACTAAATTGTTATTTGTTAAAAGCTGCTAGAAGTTTTCTTTTCTCTGGCTTAAAGGTATAATATTAATTTACAACTCTACTATATTCTCATTAAAACTTAAATTATTAAAAGCTGCTCTCTTATTTTGTCAAAACCCCTAATTCTACTCTTACAACACACACACACACACACACACACTCAAAGCTCTTGGAGAAAGGGCTTAATTGTTTAACTGTGCCCAAGTGTTTCATGCTATGTCAGGGGGATGGATAAAGGTAGGGGGAATATTCCAGCTGAATTTCTCTCAAAGCGAAGACATGTGAATGATCAAGGTTATTACATTCAAGTCATTTTCTGAGATCATGTCTGAAATCAAATATACAGTAGCAACCTCAAAATAGGAGAGAGATGAGGTCAGTGACCAGAAGAAAAGTGTACATGCTGGCTTTATAAATACTCATGAGATTTCCCTGATTGGATAGAAAGAATCTGGCCATATTCAGACACCAACATTGAGAATCTGGATCTCACCATTGTAGAATGTGGGGGGTGCCTTGTAAGAGAACTCTAGCACTGGAGTCAAAAAGAGGGCCCATTCACAGCATTCACTGAATTTGGAGGTATTCCTTTAGGTAACAAATAAGAGCTGTGCTCAGAAAAAGGAATCATCAGGTCCACAAGGTGGCAGCAAAAAACCACTATTGGGAATTGAAGCATAGGTTGACAAAACCATGACCAGGACTAGTAGAAAGCCTAGACCTGTGTGCCCAGCTGGCATGGGAGGGAGCTGCTCTGTTCCCCCCTTCCCAGCACCAGAGGACATTTTTTTTTACATGCCCTGCTCCTCTGTCCAGTCACTTCTACCCTGCACTCTCTCAGATAATGCAGGGTGGGTGTGGGGTGGAGTGTGTGTGTGCTCATCAGCAGCTTGAAGTTGCAGTTTGGGCATGCTAACTTGAAACCTTCACCAACCCTGGCTTAGAATTTTCTGATGGTAGCCTTAAATGAAGGGGAGGGGAGGGGAGGGGAGGGTAAAGGAGGGGAGTGGAATGAAGAAGGAGAGGGGAGGGAAGGGAAGGGAAGGAAAGGTTAGGAAAGAGGAGAGGAGAGGGGAGGGAAAGAGGAGAGGAGAGGGGAAAAGGAGAGGAGAGGAGAGGGGAGAGAAGAGGAGAGGAGAGAAGAGGAGCGAGGAGGGAAAGAAGAGAGGAGAGGAGAGTGAAGGAAAGAGGAAAGGAGAGAAGAGGAGAGGAGAGGAGAGGAGAGTGGAAGGAAAGAGGAAAGGAGAGAAGAGGAGAGGGGAGGGAAAGAGGAGAGGAGAGGAGAGTGGAAGGAAAGAGGAGAGGAGAAGGGAGGGAAAGAGGAGAGGAGAGGAGTGAGGAGGGAAAGAAGAGAGGAGAGGAGAGGGGAGGGGAAGAGAGGAGAGTAGAAGGAAAGAGGAGAGGAGAGGGGAGGGAAAGAAGAGAGGAAAGGAGAATGGAAGGAAAGAGGAGAGGAGAGGGGAGGAAAAGAGGAGAGAAGAGGAGAGTGGAAGGAAAGAGGAGAAGAGAGAAGAGGAGAGAGGAAGGGAGTGGAAGGAAAGAGGAGAGGGGAGAAGAGGAGAGGGGAGGGAATGAGGAGAGGAGAGTGGAAGGAAAGAGGAGAGAAGAGGAGAGGGGAGAAGAGGAGAGGGGAGGGAAAGAGGAGAGGAGAGTGGAAGGAAAGAGAGGAGAGGAGAGGAGAGAAGAGGAGAGGGGAGGGAAAGAAGAGAGGAAAGGAGAATGGAAGGAAAGAGGAGAGGAGAGGGGAGGAAAAGAGGAGAGGAGAGGAGAGTGGAAGGAAAGAGGAGAAGAGAGAAGAGGAGAGAGGAAGGGAGTGGAAGGAAAGAGGAGAGGACAGAAGAGGAGAGGGGAGGGAATGAGGAGAGGAGAGTGGAAGGAAAGAGGAGAGAAGAGGAGAGGGGAGAAGAGGAGAGGGGAGGGAAAGAGGAGAGGGAGAAGAGTGGAAGGAAAGAGGGGAGGGAAAGAAGAGAGTAGAGGAAAGGGAAGGAGAAGAGAGGAGAGTATAAGGAAAGAGGAGAGGAGAGAAGAGGAAAGGGGAGGGCAAGAAGAGAGGAGAGGAGAATGTAAGGAAAGAGGAGAGGGGAGGGAAAGAAGAGAGGAGAGGGGAGGGGAGGGGAGGGGAAGAGAAGAGGAGAGGGGAGAAGAGTGGAAGGAAAGAGGAGAGGGGAGGGAGAAGAGTGGAAGGAAAGAGGAGAGGGGAGGGAGAAGAGTTGAAGGAAAGAGGAGAGTGGAAGGAAAGAGGAGAGGAGAGGAGAGTGGAAGGAAAGGAAAGGAGAGGAGAGAAGAGGAGAGGGGAGGGAAAGAGGAAAGGAGAGGATAGGATAGGAAAGAAGAGAAGAGAGGAGAGAAGAAGAGAGGAGAGGAGAAGGAAAGAATTCATTATCTTAAGCTCCATGACTTAAAGAAAAGAAATAACCTTCAATAGCTTTGGGTGGTTTGAAGACATTCCAGTAGGAGCAGGTGAGGAAAGAGAGAGGTGGTGAGAAGCTGGTAACTTGGTTCTTTTCTCAGAGGAGGGAGTGCTCAATCTAGAGTCAACTTGAATTTTGAGCCTGAGCTCTGGCATTTATGTATTAGATAGTTAAACTCAGCCAAGTCACAATCTTTGTGGCTCTCAAGTTCCTCATCTATAAAACAAGGAGGGTAATTTTTACACTACCTTCATAATGGATGGGTTGAATGGTATTAAACATAAATGTGATCCAGTTATACTCTTAAGGGGGGGTACACCAAGGAGGTGGTGGTGGGGAGAAGCATGACACTTGGTAGGGAGGTGGGGGGGGCAGCACCTGGCACTCTGTCTCTTAAAGGTTTGCCATCACTGCACTAGGCTATTCCACCAGTTTTTAGGCTATTATATTACCCTAAAAGCTTTTTTTCCAAATAAAATTCTTTTCTTACACCTAGATTGAATAGAGTTTGAGCCTCCAATTCTTGGAGTGAGACCCTGCTATGGACTTAGGTGTGTTTCTCCCATAATACTCCCAGTCACTTTTTTGGTTGCCTTTCTTCAGTCTCCTCCATAAACAGCTGGAGATGGTATGGATTTAATTATTGTACTGATTGGAGATCTTAAAAGTCTTGATTAAAATATAAATTGTTTTCCAGGTTGTTGTTTTTTTAAACCCTCACCTTCCATCTTGGAATCAATACTGTGTATTGGTTCCAAGGCAGAAGAGTGGTAAAGGCTAGGCATGGGGGGTTAAGGGACTTGCCCAGGGTCACATAGCTAGGAAGTATCTGAGGACAAATTTGAACCCAGGACCTCCCATCTTTAGGCCTGGCTCTCAATCCATTGAGCTACCCAGCTGCCCCTGTTTTCCAGGTTTTGCTTATTTTACTTGGCAGGTTAAAGACCAAAGGCCTTTCTTAAGGAAATGAATTAAGGGTAGAAAATAAAGTTTAACAAAAAGGTACTTGCAGTTATAATGCTGCCCAGTGGTTAGTGTACTGGACTTGGAATCAGTAAGGCCCAAGTTAGAATCCCACCTCAGATTCTTAGCTACTAGTATTATGACCCTGGATCAATTCACCTCTTTGTTCAGTTCCATCATCTGTAAAATGGGGATAGCACCTACTTCACAGAATTGTTGAGAAGATAAAATTAGAATTTTAAAAAGTGCTTTGTAATCCTCAGAGAATCAAATGTCATGTATATTTTATCTATTGTTAGATCCTTATCTTTATCCCCTTAAGCAACTGAGTTATGAACTATTCTTATCCATTCAGAAAGGGAGATCTTTGCCATCCTTGAAGGAGTGGTCAAGAAAAAAAAATATATTTGTGACTATTACTCTGGAATGTTAATCCCAAACTATTTTTTTAAAACCCTCACCTCTGTCTTGGAATCAGTACTGTAAAAATGGAGATTTGAACCCTAGACTTCAATCCCCAGAAGTCCTTGGTATTTCCCAGAATTCCCTATAATCTCACCTGAGTCTCCACATGGACAAGATCACAATTAGTATTTTAACTGGCAGTAACGCCTACCTCTGCCTCTTCTTCTGAGGAGAACATCTTACTGTTTTCTGGGATAGTGGATAGTAGTAATGACTATTGTATTAGTAGAAGTCATATACTATCATATGAGACTACCTCAGTGCACATGCAAGTCTACTACTGTCTTCCATTCCAGGTAAAAAGGAGTTAAAAAAAGGAGTGCACATTGGAGTGACAACTAAGTTCTCAAAAGTTCAAGATTTTAACTTTCAATGAATCCAAGCCCTAAAAGCCCATTCAGTTCTCATTCTGATCTGCAGTTCAGAAGCTTCGGATGTTCGTTCCTTGAGTTAAGTTTTCCAGAGGGGAACAGTGGGCACTGGGCTGAGACCAGCAATAAGCTGTAAGGACAGACTGGGTCTGGGAGCAAAAATAGAATGCATTGGCTTTATTAGGTTCTAATGAATGCCAGTTTCCACCAGCAAACTGGAAGGTGGCTTTAATTGCATCATTAGTGAGGACTACTTCATTACATTTCTGGAGAGCTTCCATTTTCCAGGCCCTGAGTAAAATATTCAGTCATGATGAGCTAATAAGTCTTTCTTAATTTAAGTTCCATTCTCCTGCCCCTAAGCAGTAGCTTCTGTGGTTCCCTAAAATCAGTAGCTCTTTGGGAATAGGCTGGTGCCAGGGAGAGAGCCAATCAGCATTTTGGGCTTCCTAATATTATCCCGCTAGAGCTGGAAGGGTCCATATAGATATTCTAGGTCAACTCTTTCATTCTACACCTCCAACTGAAGTTGTTGTTGTTGTTGTTGTTGTTCAGTTGTTCAGTAATGTTTAACTATGGGTTTGGCTTTGTTGTTCTTGGCGTTTTCTTGGCAAAGATACACACAAGAGTGGTTTGCCATTTCCTTCTCCAGGGAGCTCTCATTCTGCAGATGAGGAACAAAGGTAAATAAATAGGAGTTAAGTGACTCACCCAGGGTCACACAGTTAGTGTTGGAGGCAGGATTTGACCTCACATATTCCTAACTCCAAGCCTAGGGCTCTATTTACTGTACATTCTGTCTAGGCTATTAGAGATGAAATTCCTGAGAATATGCAGATAGTAGTCATCAGAGGAAAGATTTTTTTAATTGAAAATTTTTATTTAATTTATTAATTTAGAATATTTTTCCATGGTTAAATGACTCATGTTCTTTCCCTCCTCCCCCCTTCCCCATAGCCAACACATAATTCCATTGTGTTTTACATGTGTCATTGATCAAAGATCTATTTCCATGTTATTGATATTTGCAATAGGGTGATCATCTAGAGTCTACATCCCCAATCATATCCCCATCGAATCATGTGATCAAGCATTTTTTTTTCTGTATTTCTACTCCCACAGTTCTCAGAGGAAAGATTCTTTGATTGTCTTTCCACTGTGTCGCATTAACTCTCCTACCCTCTCATCCCTCCTTAACTGGTATAATAGTGTTATTCTGGGAGGTTCAATAGCCACTAAGGTAAATGACAAAATAAGGAACTTGATTTTATCCTGTTGGTAATGGGGAATTTTGGCATATCAGTGGATAGTGCCCTGGGCCTAGAGTCAGGAAGACCTGAGATCAAACCTGACCTTAGATGCAGTTAATGATCTGTGTGATCCTGGATAAGTCACTTAACTTCTATTTGCCTTAATCTACTAGAGAAGGAAATGGCAAACCACTCCATTAATTTTGCCAAGAAAATGTCATGTATGGTATTGGCATGTTGTGGTCTATAAAGTCATGAAGAATCAGATACAACTGAACAAAAAAAGGGAAATTGTGGGAGATTTTTGAGACAGCTAGGGTCATGAAGAAAGTGGTGTTTTAGGATAATATTTTTTTCTAGTGGCAAAATACAAACATCAGAAGTTCGCGGTTTTATATTCTATCCTTTTTTTTACTTTGCATAATGAAATGTTTTTATTTATTGATTATCATTATGTTCATAATATAAAAGGGAAAAAAGAAATTAAGACTGTCTGTAATCTGAGGGACCAGAGTGAATTGGAGGTGAGGAGGTAAAAGAAGAGGATACTTGAAAAACAGCAGAGAGGAGTCAGAGTGGTGAAGTGGAGGAATATTCCTACGTAGGAGTGAAAACATTTGAACTACAACCCTGGAAAAGTCCCTCCTCCCTATCACACTCCCAATCAAAACACAGAGAATAATACTGATTTCATCCAAAAGCAAAGTGAATTTGCATGGGGAGAAAATTGGAGGGTCATTTGAGACTGAAACAAAAAAAGGATTTTTCCTCACACATGTTAAATGACAAAAATAAAATTACTTCTTTTTCTTTAAATGAAATACTCCAGTGCTGAATTCATTCCATTTCCTAACTAAAAGCCTCCTTTCTCTGACATAAGGCTGAAGGTCTGAATGTCTCCAACTTTGGACTAGATGAGTAATTTTCTTTCAATAGGAATTCTCACAAAAATTGGAAATGCACTGGGCTTTCCTTCAAGCACTCTGGAAAGTCCAGATCTGGATTTTAGGGGCCTTCTTTATGGTTGATTAATAAAGAGATCATGCAGACACCTGCTGACCCAATATATTCACCCTCCTGGGACTGATTAGCAGTTCAAATTTTTGCCCAAACTCATTAGCTGATCCAAAGGACACCATTAAATCCCAGCACCTGCTGTCTTCTTATGGCCTCCACATATCCTCAGCCAATAAACAAATTCATATTTTTAATTAACTTCTTTCAGTTTATTGCCATATTTGTTTCTGCTACCAGTTCCCATTCTGGTTTTGTTATTATTTGAGGCTCTTCTGAAACCTGCAGCTCATAAGCCAGATGTTTTTAGGTAGTTTCTGGGGACTGAGGTCTATTTGCCAAGCCCTGACACCTCCTCAGTCACTCCTATGGGCCCAGTTCCTTCTAAGCATGCTGGGTGGTTGCAACATACCTTCTGTCTGTTGGGTAGAGTTCCACGGTGACCACATCCAGGGAATTCCAGGCAGAAATGGTCAGGCCATTGTAGAGACACAGCATACCTATCATCATGGATTCACTGGTGCCAAACCATAAGAAAAAGCAGCTAATCCCAGAAAGCACCATAGATCCACCTATTAATAAAAAACCACACAAAAGTAGCCAGGTTTGTTTTTGTTTTGTTTTCTTAGAGCAAGTGTCCTTAGCATTGGATAATAATCACTAGTAAGAGCCCAGTACTTAGCATAGTGTCTGGCACATAGTAGGCTTAAAAAACAAACAAACAAACCCTTATCTTCCATTTTAGAAATGATACTAAGTACTGGTTCTAAGGCAAATGAGTGGGAAAAAACCAGGCAATTGGGATTAAATGACTTGCTCAGAGTCACCCAGCTAGGAAGTATCTGGGGCCATATTTGAACCCAGGACCTCTCATCTCCAGATGTAGATCTCAATTCACTGAGTCACCTAGCTGTCCCACACAGTAGGCTCCTAATTAATACTAAGTGACTGAATTAATGAATCTCTGTTAAGTTCAAGGTGAAACTTTTTTGGGGTTTCGAAAGTGAGGTCTATACTAGGTCCAAGACAATAACCATCACTAATAGCCCACATTTATTTATGCTGAACAAAAGGTCTTTGGACAAAAAGATCTTAGGTTGAATAAAGAGCATCCCCTACAAAGAGCCTATAAGGCATTGTTGTTTAGTCATTTTTATCAGCTCTGTTGGACTCTTTGTGACCCCATTTTGGGTTTTCTTGGCAAAGATAGTGGAATGGTTGGTCATTTCCTTTCCCAGCTGTGAATTTTAGTTTTATTCCACCCTGCTTAGTCTTTAGAATTCTAGCAACCAGGAAGTATACACCCCCACTTAAGGATTAACTATAGGGGAGGATAGCCTATGACCTGCATGTGCTAGCAAGTGACGAATCAGAAACAGCTGACTGACCCCCTGGGCTGTCCTAAGCCAAGTTTAAGCCACCATTGATACATGTGAAATACAGGAAGTGATGTAAAGAACTGCCTATATATTTCGCAGCACTTCTTGTGAGATTTTTCAGTGGTGTTGGGAGCTTTTGGCAGTGTTTGGTGTGTTTGCAGTTTTGACAGACTTGGCATTGGAGTTTACTGGGAGGAGCTCTGTAGTATGGTCTAGGTGAGGCGATTTCCCTGAATTGGATGTGGTGAGTGAGAAGGCTGACTCCCCTTTTCCTTGACCTTCTGAAGGCACTATCCTCCAAGGAGACCCCTCATCTTGGAGGAGGCCTCACGACTGGAAGCTGAGCTAGATTTAATCCTCTGAGAAGGCCCCTTGGCTGAGGCCTCTGAACTCCCCTTGGCTTAGGCCAGACCGGAGCAGATCTTCTACTTTTTCCCTCTTCTCCTTCCTCTTAATTTCTTCCTTCTATTGTAAATAAGCCACCATAAAATCCCACACTGACTTGAGTATTTCATTGGGATTGAATTGAAATCCCTGGCGACCACTAATATAATACATTCAGTCACTCAACCCTAAATTTACCCCTAACACAGCTCATTTTACATATGAAGAAATTGAGGCAAGTAGAGTTAAGTGACTTTGCCAGGGTCATGCAGCTAGTGAGTGTCTGAGGCCACTTTGAACTCAAGAAGATGAGTCATCCCGACTCCAGGACTGGTACTCTATCCACCATATCACCTAGCTGCCTCATATTATATGTACTATACTTGCTCCACTATAAAACATTAATAGGATGTAGCAGGTTAGTCACCAGGAAGATTAGGTTGCTTAACCAACTATATTTCAAACATGGAGACTATGAAATGAACATTACAAATTATTTATTTAAGTACATATTTGTCATCCATAATTACTTTTTTCAGTCTGGTAATGAATTCATGGGAGTTGCTCCAATGAAATGGAGTTAAACATAATCCAATTAAGCACCAAGGTCAGCTCCATGGCAGAGATTTGTTTTGACCTCCATGGATTGCAAATCCCCAAAGAAAAAAACTTGGGCATGGGCTAGAGTATAAGAGCAGGTGTTTAATTTTCTATAACACAGGCAAACACATACATACCTAGCATGGTTAAACGGCCGATCCTGTCCATCAGCAGGGCAGACACAATATTCCCTGGCAACACTGCCAGGGTACCCAGGAAATTAACAAAGTAAATCCAGTAGGCGCTATAGTCGTCATCAAAGCTGATCTGACACCCAGTTTTATTGTGCAAAAATGTGCAGTTTTTAAATTCGCTGTCAATGAATTTATATGGCTCAAAATCTGTGGAAGAAGCATAGAGTGATTCAATACCACCTACTTGTAAGGTGAATAGGAAATATACCAAGAATTTAGTAAGAGTATTGAGACTGTAAGCCTCTTGAGAGTAGAGAACATATTCCCCACAAAGCCTTGCACATAGCAGGCACTGGATAACAACTCCAATCTGCATAGGGTTTTTTAAAATTTAAGAGTCTTCTATCTTAAAATCTATACTTAAGTTTCATATCTAAGGCAGAAGAGAGGTGAGGGCTAGGCAATGGGGGTTAAATGACCTGCTTAGGGTCTCACAGCTAGGAAGTATCTGAGGCTAGATTTGAACCCAGGATTTCCTGTCTCTATTTCTGGCTCTCAATCCACTGAGTCACCCAGTTGCTTCCTCCCACCCTTAATAGATTTTTAAGGGTAATCTAACAAACTGTTTTCTTTACAACTTGAGAAACATATTCCTTTTTTACTTACCTGTGTACATGCTACCTCTCTATTGACTATAAGCTTCTTGAAGGATGAAGATTTTTCATTTTTTGTGTCCCCAGAGCCTGGTAGAGTATTTGGCACAAAGTAGTGCTTAATAATTACTTGTTGATTGATTGAGGTAGGTATATTACTTACATTTTACAGTTAAGAAAACTAATTCAAAATTGACTAAATAAATTAATTTAAAAATAAATACATAAAAAACTAATTCACAGAAAAATTAAATGATTTCCTCAGAATCATAAGGCTAATATGTCTCACAGAATAGAATCAAACTCAGATTTCCTAATTCCATGCCCAGGGCTCTCTCTACTCATCCATACTGTCTCCAATATTGATTGACTTAATAAAGGATGCCTCTTCCTTAACTGATCCTAATTTATTATTTTTTTCTTGACAGTTTATTCCAGTTGAGTCATGTTGATACCGTGTTTCTAGTAGCATCCACATCATCTAGTTATAGAGATCACAATTTGTTTCAAAATGTAACACTGTGAGTTATGTTTGTCATCTTGTGGGAACCTGAGACAGAGAAGTTTTGTAATGATAAAAACCTATGTTGATATAGGTCTTTAAAGTTTGCAAAGTGCTTTATATACATACTTCATTTTATTCTAAGAACTCTGAGATGTAGGTGCTATTATCTTCATTTTATAGATGAGGAAACTGAGACTCAGAGAGTCAGAGACTTGCCCAGAGTCACATAGCTAGTAAGTGTCCAAGGCTGGATTTGAACTCAGGCATATCTGATTTTAGGTCCAGCACTCTATCCACTGTGGCATCTAGCTGCTTGAATTTCCTAATCATTCAGTGAGTCCCAGGTAGAACCTGAACTAGAATTTTACATCTATTGACTTATTTATGACTTATTATTACTTATTTATGATTTATTATTAACTTCAATATCTAGCATATTTCATTATACATGTAGGCATACAATACTAATTGACTAAGTGAATGAATTTAATTAGGGAGTTATGGAATAAGCAGAAGAACTGATGTTTTCAAATGGTGGTACTGGAAAGGGTTTTTTTTTAACAACACCTTTACCTTTTGTTGTAGTATCAATTCTAAGACAGAAGAACAGTAAGGGCTAGACAATTAGGGTGAAATGACTTGCCCTGGATCACACAAAGAAGAGGTATCAAGAGGCCAGATTTGAACCCAGATCCTCCTAACTCCAGGCCTGGTGATTTATCCACTGTGCTACCTAGCCCCCATTAGAGAAGACTTTTGGGAGTCCCTTCAAGGAGACCAAATCAGTCAATACTTAAAGAAATTAATTCAGACTTCACTGGAACTAAAACTTAAATACTTTGTTCACATAATGAGAAGATGGGGCTCGTTGGAAAAGGTCCTGATATTGGGAGAGATTGAAGGCAGAAGGAAAAGGGGGCAGCAGAGAGGGAGATGGATAGATAGTATCATGGAAACAATTGAACTTGGACAGACTTTGAGAAATACTGGAGGACAGAAGGATCAAAAAGTTGGACATGACTAAATAACTGAACAACAACAAAAAGCATTTACTAAGTGCTTACTAGGGACCAGTCACTGCATTAAGTACTTTAGAAACATTAGGAAGAGTTAGACAAATCAAGGGTGCAATCTATCCTTACTTCTTTCAGAAAGTTCTGCCCATCAATCACTAAACAGTTATCAAACACCCATGCAGTGGGACTACAAATAAAAATAATGAAGTAATTCTTCTTCTCATGGAGTTTATATGCCAAGCATTTGACAATTGTCAAAACATTGCTAGTTACTCACATCTCTCATGAGATGCTCAAATATGAGTTGTATCCTGCTAACAGGCCAGGAGGTAGATAGAAATGAGCAATTTGTACTCATCTGCCAGCAGGGTGGCCCTTTCTCTTCCTGGGAGAACCAACAATAAGTGGGGAAGAGTCTGTTGTGTAGCTCAATCTCATCTTGATTTCCTTCTGGGTTGGGGCTGTCACATAGGACTCATTCCATCTAGATCCCATCCCAGATGTGTTTCAGGCTCCCCAGGGGCTTTGGTTAAAAACAAAAAAAGGCAGATAACATCCACACTTCCATAGAATCAATCATAGATGGAGATTTTGAAGGGACTTCTCAATCCACTTAATACAACTCCCTTCTTTTGTAGATGAGGAGAGTATGTTAAAGAAAATTCTTGGTTCTCTTTGTCTAAACTCTTTTGAGTTTACACTTGTAAAAAGGGAATCCTTTGCTCCTTTTGCCTAATTGGAGTTAACACTTTGGTTAACAATAACCTTGAATTAACACACGGTTGAACTAGGTGGAAGAGCTCTCAATCACTTAGTGAATTCACACCCTACCTAGTGCTAGGTGCGAAGCCAGCAAGATACTTGGAGAGCTCCATCTTTTTTTATAACTCAAACAGTCAGAAACTTGTGTTGAGTTCACACCCTCAGAAACTGTGAACCCTTTTGATAAATATTCACCCCTCCAGAAGGTGCTACCTAGTTCAATTTGGAAGCTGTGATTGGCCCTTGTGAAGAGGGGAGGAGACAAGAAGCCACTATAAAAGGCCCTGAAGGCTAGGGAGAGTGGACTCCAAGAAGGAAGTTGGCTCAGGAAGTCATCATCCACTCAAGTCATTGTCTTGACCAGCCTCTTAAAGAGAACTTGAGTGAATGGATAGTTGGTTTTCCTTTCCTGTCTCCTGGAGATAGTTTATTTCTGGTTTAAGCTTAAGTCCTGGCTAAGCCAAACACTGGAACAATAGTTAGTTAGATTAATTATGTCTTCTCTACCCTTTTGTATTTATCTATTTTTATTCTTTCCACCTCTTTTATAAATAAAATATTTATAATTTTCCTATATTTAGCCAAACCATTAATTTTGACACTTACAAGTACAAGAAATAAAATGATTCACATATTTGGTAATTATTCACATATTTAGTAATTATGACCTGGAATTTGAACTGAGTCTGAGACTTCAAGTTTTCCTACTAAATCATTCTGCCTGCTTTTGCTATAGATAATAAAATATACCTCACTTTAGGCAAACCCAAGTTAAGAAAACCTGGATTTACAAAAGCAGATAAAATTATAGACTAATTATCTGCTTTTCAAAAAGATTCATAATAAGGTTTTTTAGGTACTGAACTCTCCAACACTATATAGAATTATGAAAAATTCATCCATATCCAATTTTTCAGGAACACATCTATTAGGAAAAGTGCAATATAACTGTCAGACAAATATACTCATGCTGACTTTGGCAATAAGACTGGAACCTTACCCTAGTATACTCTTTGAGAGTGAGGCAATGAATTTATTTTATGTATTTTCATTACTTTACACAGACCCCTTATCCTCACACTGATTAGATGCATAAAGCTCCTATTATTGCCTGCCCAACTGGGCTGCCTTTGATGGCAGTGGTGAATGGCCTACCTGTGTTGTCAAAAAGAGTGTCAATAAATGTACAATTCCTGAAATAGGTATTCAGGGAGGTCACATCCTCAAAGGTGCAGCTCTTGAAAACAGAGTCTTTAAAAGTTACAGATTTAAACTTCATTCCCACAAACCTGTAAGACACAAGAGAGATTGTATCACTGATCGTGATCCATGGGGTCAAAGGCAGGACAAAGAGTGGGGTAGAAAGGTGGGGTAGAAGCTTAATGCCTGATTATTCAGAGTCCAAGATACTCATTTTGAAGATTTCCCCAGGTCCTTTCCCTTCTCCCCTGCCTGATTTATTTTTTAATCTTGTCACTATTTAATAGCATCTTCTTCCACTGAAAGAAGAGATAAAAATCCAGACACAAACATTTCATTTTTCATTAGCTGTTCTGGTAAACGAGTTTGATGGAAAGAAGACTGTGAGATTTGACTAAAATCCAGGTTTTACCATTGCCTTTCAGTCTTTCAGGCTAAGTTTTTACCATGGATAGCCAAGCATGGTTGAGTGGTTAAGTGGTAAAGTCTTGCGTAGAACCTGAACTAGAAATGGATATCTATTTAGTTTTGTAACTTCTTCAATATCTAGCACATTTCATCAAGTATTTCCCTTTTTGGACTCTACTTAGAAGTTCTCAGACCACTGAATAGAATTATGGGATAATATCCAAAGAGTCTACCTAAAACAGTTTTTTAACCTGGGATCTGTGAAAAAAAAAATTTTTTTTTATTCCTGGTACATGGTAGGCACTTACTTATTTTTATTTTTTTTGTAAAGCTATTTTATTTTATCAACTACGTATAATAATTTTCCATATAAGTTTTCTGAAGTTTGTTAATTAGTTTTGAAAAACATTTTGATAACTGAATTTCAATATAACTGTTTTCCTTTGAAATATTATTCATTTTATTTTATGCTTTCAAAAGCATAGACATCACCAGACTACTAAAGCAGCCCATGACACACAAGTTGGGAATCCCATGTCAATTTATTGTCTCAATCCGACACTATTTCGTATTTATGACTTCGCAGTGCCCTGGGGAAAGGAGATATGAATTCTGACCCATCTATATCAGGTACCACTGGCTCAGGGTTTGAGAAATGCTGCAGGCACAAACATCATTTTTTTTCTCATTATGAACAATTCAGCTCTGTGAATGAAAGAGAAAGGTGATAATGCAGCATATTTTGAAAAATAAGTAGAATGATGAAACCAACTGAAAACATACTTGGATGGCACTGATGGGAATGCTGGACAGATGGTAGTAATAATGTTATCATAATATTCTGGATGAATCCTTTTATTTGCATCAGAGCATTATAGACTTAGGTACCCCATGGGATCCCTGCTGCTTCTTGTAAACTTTCAGAATATATACAAAAGCACAGGAGATTACTGAGAAGATGTCTTTCTCCACCCATTTAAAAGTGGGGAAACTGAGTACAAGTAGCTAAGCTCTTACCAACACCAAAATGGTTATACTGTCCCTGTCAACAGCATGAAAGGTAAAGAATGCTGTTGACTTAAAAGAACTTCATTTGCCATCCTCATTTTCCTTTTTTCTTCCTTTTTTATTTAAACATTTACCTTCTGTCTTAGTACTGATACTAAGACGGAAAAGCAGCAAGGGGTAGGCAATTGGGTTAAGTGACTTGTCCAGGATCACATAATTAAGAAGTGTTTGAGGCTATATCTGAAACAAGGTCCTCCTGATTCCAAGCCATTCATTCTATCTGCTGTGCTACCTAACTTCCCCCTGCATTTCCTTTTAAAGAAAAATAAAACCCAGTGCATATTCCTTTCTCATTCTATCATTTGGGCTCATTTTCTTTTTAAAATGTATCTAAATATAACAAATGGACCACAAAAATGAAGCCAGAGCTTTGTTATTTCTCCAAGGTATTTTTATGTGGAAGTGATCCATTTCAGAGGCAAAAAGCATTATGATTGAAACTTCTGAATGGCAATAAGTGGCCCTGCATTTTCAGGCAACCATCAATCTCTCGAAATAAAATTGGACTTGGAATGGGTAAGTTGTTTTAAAAAATGAGATAGGCCAGTCATATTTTAAATTTCTCTGCATTGCACAAAATCCTGTAATCACGTCTGTCTTCAGATCTGTATATTTTAAAGAAAGCGTTCCAACATTTAAAAAAAAAAAACCTTAATCTTCTGTCTTAGAATCAATACTAAGTATCAGTTCTAAGGCAAAAGAGTGGTAAGGGTTAGGAATTGGGGTTGTGACTTTGCCTAAGGTCACACATAGCCAGAAGTAGCTGAGTCCAGATTTGGACCCAGGACCTCCCTTCTCTAAGCCTGGCTTATCCACTGAGCCACCTATCTGCCCACATTCCAACATTATGATCATGGTCGTCTAGGGGGTTACTAATGCAAATCTTCATTTTTTGGTTCTGCTTGGGATCTTCATGGACACTACTGAATTGAGATTTTATGGTGACATTGACTTTACACTGGGTTACAATTTTTAGAATTCTTTAAAGAAACAAACTAGAATTATCCTCCAAGGAATATAAAGTAAATATGGTTATAAAGTCCCTAAACATCATTCCCTAACTCATACTGGTTAAATAAGATAATTTTTAGGGTACTCCAAGATTCTAAGTCAAGGTGGTGATCAGCAATATCAGATAGGACAGGGATTCTTCACCTTTTCTGTGTATCATGGATCCATCCTTCTGGTACTTTGGGAAAGCCCATGGATCCTTATTCAGAATAATGTTGGGTTTAAAAAAAACAACCCTTACCTTCCATCTTAGAATCCATACTGTGTATTGATTCCAAAGCAGAAGAGGGTTAAGGGCTAGGCAATGGGGGTTAAGTGACTTGCCCAGGGTCACACAGCTGGGAAGTGTCTGAGGCCAGGGTTGAACCCAAGACCTTCTGTGTCTGGGCCTGACTCTCAATCCATTTAGCCATCCAGCTGCCCCCCAGAATAATGATTTTAAATAAAAAATAATGATACTGATTATAAAAAGAAAACAAAGGTTAATAAAATAAACTTTTAGTTAGCAAAAATAATTCATTTTCCCACTCAAGTTCACAGACTATCATGGGCTCTTTAGAAGTCTATGGACCACCATGTTAAGAACTCCAGATGTATGCTAACAAAGTTATCCTTGTATTGAGCAGATAATGGTTAGGTCCCCTTGCCTCATCTAGCCAGGACAGACCAGTTGCGTTGTATTGCATCCGTAAACTTTCTTTTCATCTAGTCTTCAAGACAAGAGATTGTGAGATAGTTCAGGGAAGGTAGCACTTAGAATCCCTTTCTACCCTTTCAATCTTGTTTAGCCCTGAGGTATAGAATGGGAACTCTGTTTAGCTATCTCAGATCTTTGCTTTCCCGTCTTCTAAAATGAGAAGATTTAAATTGTCCTCTGCCTTTGCTGATTGGATACAAATAGAAGTTATTAGGGTGGTTATATAAACAACATATTCTTAGAACTGGGAGAACATCTTGAATATACTTTTGCCTCCAAGCCAGAATGATGCTGAGCCCTCTTCGAAAGACAGTTCTCAGCCTTGATCTTAAAAATATCGAGGGAAGAATTATAGTACTTTATGTAATACAGATCAGGTGATCAGTGTTTTATTTATAACCCTTTCCATTCACTAGGAAATTCTCCTGTCTACCCTGAATTTCTTGGCTATAACTTAATATAATATCCTTTCTATTGCACTTTAGCATAGGATGTAAAATACTTGCCGAATAATTTTTTTAAGCATAAGACTAGAATTATGACAGATTTTTCTTACTTTGTCGTACAGAATTATACCAATACCTGTAAGTGTGGCCATGTTACACTTAAAGAATTAAATTGAAAAATAATTAATAGCACATACAACTTTCCCTTCTTTTCCCCCAAAGACCATCTAAAAATTCTAACATAGAGCACAATAAAGACTAACATTTACAAACTGAAAAGGAATATTCAGCATTCATTGTCATGTTGCCTTAGCCACCTTACAATTCTCTTTCCCAGATTGGTAGTGAAAGATTGGATTTCTTAAACGTTTCTAGACCTGCCATTGTCGTATTCTATACTGGTGTGGATCTGATTTTCCAAGGTGAAGTTGAGAGTAAAATTGGCCACTTTTTCTCTACCAATATTTCTCACATGGGCTGCATATTCATCAGACTGCAGATGCTTGATGACATCAGGGAACCAGACAGACAATCCATAGTACCTGTGGAGACAAAGAAAGCCTTGCTAGTTAAGGACACCAGTACAAGAGAGTGAGCCCTTCAACATGTGTTGTCACTGTGATCACTGATTTTCTCAGGAAGGGCCCCACTCTCTCATTTTAAAGATAAAGAATGTATGGTCAAAAAAGGTGAAGTGACTTGACCAAGGTATTCAAGGTCACATGAGTGGCAAATAGCACAGGCTGAGTTCAAAACTAGTCCTTCTGACTTTTAATCCAACCCATTTCCATTGTATTCCATTTGTTGCCATATGGAATTCTCATATAAGGTTTCCTTTCATTATTGTATCTTCTCATATTCTTAATAATTACAAAAAAATTCAGATTTAAAAAGACAACTTAATACTTCCTAGCTGTGTGATCCTGGGCAAGTCATTTATCCCTAGTTGCCTAACCCGTATTGCTCTTCTGCCTTGAAACTTATACTTGATACCAATTCTAAGATGGAAAGTGAAGGTTTAAAAAAAATACATTCCAGGGAGTTGGGAAAAGGAGATATAGTTTATATCCAACTAAGACTAATAATAATAACTTGCATTCACATGCTCCTTAAAGGTTTGCAAAGTTCTTTCATTTGATTCTCATATCAATCCTGTGAAGTAGGCACTACAGGTATTATTTTCTCCATTTTATAGTTCAGGAAATGGAGGCTCATAGAAGTGAATCAATTTGCTCATGGTCATAAGGGTAGTGGTGGGGGTAGGATTGGAACCCAGGTCTCTCCTGACTCCCAAAACAACATTCTTTCTATTCTACTTCATTGCTTTTTTACTGAAGATTCAATTGCTTGCTACTGGCTTGCCTCTAAAAGTACAAAAAATACAGATTATTCTGATGGTTAAAAGCCTTTTTGAAACCCCCTGTAATATTTCCACCCTGGTCAAAAGGTGCTCTGTTAGAAACAAAGATCCTGTGTCTTAGGATGCCAAGTAAATTCAGAGAATCCTACAATTAGTTAGTATTTGTAATATACTTTCTAAGCCTTAAATCAAAGGTAACTATTAAAATGTTAGCTTGCTGAGATAGAAAAGGAAGACAAGTGGGAAATTCTGGGACTGTTGTGGGGTATATCTTGTTGAGTGATTGCTGCTTATTAAGCGCCAGGGAAAGAGAGGTTCCTTGCTAGCCCCTAGTTTGGGCCAGTGGAATGGTGAAGAAGTTTTGATCAAGGATAAGTGAGGCACCTCTGTGGGCTGCTGCAGTCCTCTCACACATAGCCCAAAGTAAAGGATGTTATTTGTTTTGTAGTTATTTAAACAACGAATTAGAGAAGTATTAAAGCATTAAAATAGTTTTGGGTGTTTTCCTAACTAACCTTCTGTTATTGGAATGGTCCCATTAAAAGGCAAACACCTTATATTTAAGTTATAACTTGATAACTGAAACTTTCCAAGCCCAAATGGGATTCATTCAAAAGCAGATGAAATTCCTCCCCCTTTCCATTGCTTCCCCTTCCTTCAGCAGTCTAATTTAGCAGCTGGCAAGCTCTGTGGCAAAAAGATCATTTTCTAATGTTGCTGGGCTTTGCCCTCTCAATTTGCATAACTGATACATGAAATACTTGAAATTATCAGAGTTGCTTTTGCTGAAATTGGAACTAGTCGCACATTAAAATGAAAAGAAAAAGAAAACACTCACAGTTCTGGGGTATGTCTTTGCCGCCAAGTGACATGAAAAAGGTGCCATCAGAATGGAAAAGGCATGAGAAAAAATGCTTATAATTTTTTCCTTCTTTCTAAGAATCCAAATGACTTACCCAAAAGACAAGGTGAACCAAACTGCCGTCAGCTTCAGAGTATTCTCCTTAACTGGATAGTTAAAGCACCTCATAAAAGTCAACCAGATCTGTGAAATATTTGAGAATTAGTATCTCTGACACAATAGTTCAGCAAAAATGAAGGCGAACAAAACCAAAAGTGATACAATTTGCCAATCAGGAGATTGTAGGTCTGGGAAGACTAGGCTCTTCTTGCTCCTATTTAGTTAGAATTAAAAGGAAAAAGGTCCTAGGAAAAAGGTCAGGAAACTAGATCATAATGAGTTTTCAGGCTCTCAGTATTTGAGATTGTGGTTTCCTCTTTAGATATCCAAAGATTACAGTCTACAAATCACTGCTAAAAGATATGCCTTTCCTAAAGGTTGGAACTAATCTTTATTCTTCTCTGTTTTCTGTTGATATCAGGGGTATCCCGGAATCCCTGAAACTATTTCTGAAATCAAGTGTAGTGCATTAGCATGGTGCATGCCCTCTGAGAGACACTGGTATACCTAGCTATTACTATTCCTTTTTATTTGGGGATTGGGACCTATGGTTTGTTGGCGTGGGAAACTTCTCTTTTGGAAATTCCCTCTAGAGCTACAGATTGATAACTCATCTATAACTAATAATCTTTAAGAGTTGTTAACCTCATAATGCCAAGAAAGGCAAACATTTCAGATGGAGTTTGCTACTTACTCCATACAATTCAGTGCGGATTCGAACAAAGCACCTCTTGTACCAGGTCCCTGTGTCACTCTCGATTTCAATCAATTCATCAATCTGCTTTGGAGTTTTGATTCTGTTCACCTGTAAGGAGAAGTAGAAGAGAAAGTGCTGATTTTTTCCCTTCTCTAGAGCATCTGTGTTTAAGTTTACAGATATTAAATATATAGGAATTTGACAATTAGTGGATAACTGAGACCACCTAGGAGAAAGTATGCCAATCAAACCTGCTTTGAGAAGTAAGAAATAGAAGAGATTAAGTGTGGTGGCATGGAGGGCCAAGGAGTACAGGTGCATCAAACACATAACACTGATGACCCCATTTGGGGATGTAAATATGATGAAGGGAAGGAACAAGTGCCAAGGCATTGGGACATGTTGGATTGGGTAAGATATGCAGGGTAAACTTCTTTTTAAAAAAAATCTAGATGGATAACATTTATATAGTACTTTAAGATTTGCAAAATGCTTTACAAATGTTATCTCACTGTACCCTCACAACCATCCCATGAGGCAGGATTATTTTTTAATAGAGGAGAAAACTGATTCCAAGAGGTAAGGCAAATGGCCCAATGTCACACAACTAATAAATGTCTCAGGCAGATTTTAAACTCGATCTTGTTTCATTCACTGTGCCACTTAACTTCCAAATGGAACAACACACATCCAAACTTGTTGTTTGCTGTTCAGTCATTTCAGGCATGTCCCAACACCGTTTGAGGTTTTCTTGGCAGAGATATGGAAGTGGTTGGCCATTTCTTTTTCCAGCTCATTTTATGAATGAGCAAATGGAGGCAAGTAGGGGTAAGTGACTTGTCAAGATAATACAGTTATTACATATCTGAGGCTGGATTTGAACTCACATCTTACTGACACCAGGCCCAACACTGTCCACTGTGTCTGAACTAACAAGTTGAATAGAACAGTCCTATTTAGGAAGGAAAAGGGAAAAAATAAAGAAAAATATGCAGTTTCAATTGGCCAGATATTATTGACTGCAAAGGACCTGAGGCCTGGGGCAGGGAAGGAGGAGTAGCTGAGGAAACATACTTACAGTGAAGACTTTCTCAGGTTGGCCACGTGCTCTCATATTAGTGTCATGGATCTGCTTCAAAATCATCCAAGCTTCATCATGTTTCCCAACCTAGAAAGTTTAAGCATATGGATGAAATGCAAGAACAAAGCTTGCCTTCCTTGATCCCATGAATCAATCAATCAATTAATCAATCAATCAACATTTATTTATTTATTTGTAAGTTTTATTTAATTGATTAATTAATAATATTTTTCCATGGTTACATGATTCATGTTCTTTCCCGCTCCTCCTCCCACCCCCTGCCCATAGCCAACAAGCAATTGCACTGGGATTTACATGTGTCATTGATCAAGACCTATTTCCATATTATTGATATTTGTACTAGGGTGATCTTTAGAGTCTACATCCTCAATCATATTTCCATCAATCCATGTGATCAAGCAGTTGTTTTTCTTCTGTTTCTACTCCCACAGTTCTTCCTCTGAATGTGAATAGCATTTTTTCTCATAATTCCATCAGAAATATCTTGGATCATTGCAATCTAACTTGAGACAGGGCATCTGGGACCTTGATTCCTCAAAGGGTGTTATGATGACTGCTCTTTAGGAATCCTTCCATGTTATCCTGAGTATCCTTTTGGAAATTTCCATTGTAGAATTCTAGTCACCTGGAAGAATCCACTGAAAACTGCTTAGATTACTCTGAGGAAATATGCTTATGTTTTGGGGAGGCTCTAGATGTCAGATAATCATTTCTCTAACTTTACTAAGAATATCAAGTCCATTTATGTTTGAAAGCTTAAAAGAATGCACTTTTAGAACACATCTCAAGTAGTAAATTAAAAATCAAGTTAGGTGTTTAAAGGGGTGCAGAAGGTCTTTTTGGTCATGAGGCAATGAATGAACTCTTTCTGTATGGCAACTAACTCTCTGGTGAATAACTCCTGGTGGAGAACACAATTGTTTTTCATTCTCCCCATTACCCACCCCAAAGTACCTATCTTGGAGTATCCTGGGCATTGGGGAGACTAAATCTAATTTCTGAGGATTACAGGGAATCTCTGGTTTATGAATGAATGCTTTATGAATGTCTCTCATAAACTAGCTGCTACAGGAATGACTACTTGGCACAGTGGATAGAACACCAGGCTTGGAGTCAGGAGGTCCTGGGTTTAAATCTGATTTCAGATTCTTCCTAGTTGTGTGACCTTGGATAAGTTACTTAACACCATTTGCCTAGCCCTTGTCCTTAGAGTTGTCACTAAGACAAAGTAAGGGTTTTTTAAAAAAAAAGCAAAATTGAATGCTCTTGCCGGATCATTTACACGTCTTTATTGGCATCCTACAAATCACCAAGGCATGCTGGTTGGTACTGTCCTTTCTTCCATCCCTTTCCCCTTTCACTACTTCAACTATGTGGCCATTTCTCACTTCTAAAGAACCACTAATATATATAGAATGCTAGCTTTTAAAATAGCCACATTTTTTTTGCCCCCAACTCTCCCTCATAAATGGTTTTGGTATATAGTTGTTGATATGAAGTTAAAAGAAATAGCAAGTATGTTGTAACTGTATAAGAATCTCCAAAAGATTTTGGCAGACTAGAATAATGGGTCAAATACAGTAAGATGAAATTGGATAATTAATAATAATAAAAGTGAACATTTATATAGAACTTTAAGATATACCAGGCACTTCACAAATATCTCATTTGATCCTCACCACAGCTGAGGGATAGATGCTATTATTAACTCCATTTTACAGCTGAAGAAACTAATTTGGAGTTAAGTGTCTTGCCCAGAGTAACATAGGTCTTCCTGATTCCAACTCCAGCACCCTTTCCACTGTGCTACCTAGCTAGGATGATAATGAATAGGATCCAAGATGATGGCATGTAGACATTGGTACCAGATTTGGACTTTAAAGGATGAGAAAGATTTAAAAAAAATTTTTTTTAAGATATTTTATTTTCCCAATTATGTGCAATAACAATTTTCAACATGCATTTTACAAAATTATAAGGTCCAAATTTTCTCCCTCCCTCCCTGCCATACACTTTCCCAGAAATAGTAAGTAATTTGTTCTGTGTTACACATGTATTCTCATGCAAAGCATACTTCAATATTGGTCATTGTTGTAAGAGATGAGAAAGATTTCAAAAGAAAAAAGGGAAAGAGTACTTCCAGAAAAAGACATAGTATGGCTAAAGAGATGGGGCAAGCAATATGTCAGCAAAGGAAAGTGATAAATGTTGGAGGGGATGTGGCAAAATTAGGACTCTAATACCCTGTTGGTGGAGTTGTGAATTGTTCCAATCATTCTGGAGGGCAATTTGGAACTATGCCCAAAGGGCGCTAAAAGACTGCCTGCCCTTTGATCCAGCCATAGCACTGCTGGGTTTGTACCCCAAAGAGATAATAGGAAAAAGACTTATAAAAATATTTATAGCCATGCTCTTTGTGGTGGCAAAAAAAATAAAAAAATGAGGGGTGTCCATCGATTGGTGAATGGCTGAATAAGTTGTGGTATCTGATGGTGATGGAATACTGTCCTGAAGTCCTGAAAGGAATAATGAACTGGAGGAATTCCTTGTGAACTGGAAAGACCTCCAGAAATTGAAGCAGAGTGAAAGGAGCAGAACCAGGAGAACATTATACACAGAGACATTATAGCACAATCGAATATAATAGACTTTTCTACTAACAGCAGTGCAGTGACCCAGGACAATCCAGAGGAATTTATGAGAAAGAATGCTATCTACATCCAGAGAAAGAACTGTGGGAATAGAAACGCAGAAGAAAAACATATGATGGATCATGTAGTTTGATATGGATATGATTGGAGTTTTGATGTTAAAAGATCGCTCTATTGCAAATGTGAATAACATGGAAATAGGTTTTGAACAATGATACATGTCTATGCATGTATAACCCAGTAAAACTGCTTGCCAGCTCCAGGAGGGCGGAGGGGAGCTTGAATTATGTAACCGTGGAAAAATACTCTTAAAAAAGAAAAAAAGAGAGAAAAGAAAGGTATGGGTCAGGAAAATGCCTGATGTGTGTCGGGAGTGAAAGTAGTACAATTTGGTTAGAATATGAAATGCAGAGGAGAAAACAATAGTGAGACAAGTTGGAAAGTGAGAGTGGTCTAAGGTTGTAGAAGATTTTGAGATGAGGTTAAGGAATTCAGACTTTATTTGGTAGTCAATATAAAGTTAATCAAGTATTTTTAATCTATAAGTGACATGATCAGATCAGTATGTAAAGGATTTTATTTTGATTATACATGAAAGATGCAATGGATGGTGGGAAGAAAAGGGTGGTACCAGTTAGGAGGTTATTATAGCTGTTGAGGTGGGTGGTAATGCATGATGTCAATGATAATAGAAAGAAGGGGATATATTTGTGTTTTTTTATTTAAAAAATTTTAAAGTTTATTTAATTAATTAATTTAGAATATTTTTCCTTGGTTATAAAATCGCGTTCTTTCCCTCTCCTCTTCCCACCCCCTCCCATAGTCAACAAGCAATTCCACTGGGTTTTACATTGATCAAGACCTATTTCCATATTATTAGTATCTGCACTAGAGTGATCATTTAGGGTTTATAATCCCAATCATATCACCATTGACCCAATGATCAAGCAGTTGTGTTTCTACTCCCACAATTCTTTCTCTGTATGTGGATAGTGTTCTTTCTCATAAGTCCCTCAGAATTGTCCTGGATCACTACTTTCCTGCTAGTAGAGAAGTCTATTATATTTGATTGTGCCACAGTGTATCCGTCTCTGTATATAATGTTCTCCTGGTTCTGCTCCTTTCACTCTCCATCAATTCCTGGAGGTCATTCCAGTTCACATGGAATTCCTCCAGTTCATTATTCCTTTGAGCACAATAGTATTCCATCACCAACAGATATCACAATTTGTTCAGTCATTCCCCAATCAAAGGACATTCAGTAGGGGATATATTTGAAAGATATTTCCAAGATAGACTTGCCAGGTCTTAGTAACTGTATGTGGATGATGAAGGGGAGAGGAGAGTCAAAGGTAACAGGTTTTGAACATGAGTGATATGATAAAGGTGGTGCCACTGACAAATAGGAAGTCAGAAGGAATTGTCAGTTTGGAGTGAAAGCAATATATTTCTATGTTGGATGTATTGAATGTTAGGTGCTACAAGAATTTCTATCAGGATGTAATTACCTTCCCTATCTCTTTTAACTGGATCTATTTTTACTTTGGCTTTGCATCTCCTGCCTTCTTTTTATCAGTTAATGCCTAATAGATTTGGCTCCATCCTCTTACTTTTACTACCTCTTTTACTACATTCTCTTATTTACTACCTTCCTTATTTGTGTTTCTTGTAGACAGAATATGGTAGGGTTTTGGATTCTAATCCACTCTGCTATTCACTTGCGTTTTATGGGTGAGTTCATTCCACTCATTTTCAGAGTTATGATTACCAGCTGTGAATTTCCCAGCATTTTGATTTCCACTCCTAGACCTGCCTTTTCTTCTTTCACTATTTCCTTCTACATCAATATTTTGTTTTTAATCAATCCCCCTAATTCCCACCCTTATTTTACTTCCCTTTCTACCCCCTCCCTTCATAGTCCCCCCTTATTTTCTTTACATTCTTTTTTAAAAAAACCCACCCCCTCTCTCCCTTCCCTCCCCACCAGTCCGTTTGTTACCCTTCTACTTCCCTATAGGTGCAAATCAATTCTCTGCACCAATGGATTGCATTGTTCTTCCCTCTTTGAGTCCATTTCAATGCACATAAGAGTTGACTATTTCCTATCTCCAATCTCTTTACCCTTCCAGTGTATTAATGTTTTCCCCCCCTCCCACCATGAGCTTCTTTGTGATATGTAAATTTACCCCTTTTTTTCCCATTTCTTTTAGTTTTAACCTCTTTTTTTAGCACTAGTTCTATATATATATATACATATATATATGCACATATATATACATTTACACATATATATGCATTTATGCATACATATATCTATATACATATTTATGTCTTGGCATTTTATACTATACAGTTTGTCACGGTTCCCTCTAAGTGTAATTCCTCTAGCTGCCCAGGTGATAATAATAATTTTTAAGAGTCACCAATGACCTCTTTTCTTATAAGGATACATATCATCTTAATTTATTGGGTCTCTGAAAGGTTTTTTTTTGTTTTGTTTTACTTTTTTCCCTCTTTTTTAATTACCTTTCGATAATTATCCTGAGTTTTGTGCTTGGGCATAAAATTTTCTGTTCAGGTCTTGTCTTTTCTTTACAAATGCTTGGAATTCTTCTGTTTTGCGAAATGACCATACTTTCCCCTGTAAGAATATAGTCAGTTTTGCTGAGTAGTTGATTCTTGGTTGTAGACTTAGTTCCCTTGCTTTCTGGAATATCATATTCCATGCCTTTCAGTCCTTCAGTGTGGATGTAGCCAGATCCTGTCTTATCCTCACTGTGATTCCATGTTATCTGAATGACTTCTTCTTAGCAGCTTGTAATAGTTTTTCCTTGGCCTGGTAGTTCTTGAATTTGGCTATAACATTCCTGGGTGTTGTCAGTTGGGGATTAAGTACAGGAGGTGATCTGTGGATTCTTTCAATCTCCACTTTTCCCTCTTGTTCTAGAACATTGGGGCAGCTTTCTTGGATAATTTCCTGTAGTATGACGTACAGGCTTTTTCTTTTGTCATGGTCTTCGGTAGACCAATGATTCTTAACTTGTCTCTCCTGGAACAATTTTCTAAATCTTCTGTTTTGTGAAAGGGGTGCTTCATATTTTCCTCAATTTTTTCATTCTTTTGATTTGTTTTATAGTGTCCTGCTGCCTTGTGAAGTCGCTTGCTTCTAGTCATTGTATTCTGGATTTTAAAGAATGGATTTCATCCCTGGCTTTTTGGTCATCTGTCTCCTTCTGATCTTTCATCTCCTTTGCCTCATTTTCAAGATGATTGATTTTGGCTTTCAAGACACTGTTTTCTGTTTCCAGATGACTTATCTTACTTTTTAAGTTCTTTCCCCAATTGTCTTCAGCCTCTCTCTTTTTTTAAAATTTTATAATATTTTTTTGATCATTTCCAAGCACTATTCATTAAAGACAAAGATCATTTTCTTTTCCTCCTTCCCCCCAACCCCCATAGCTGACGCATGGTTCCACTGGGTATCACATGTGTTCTTGATTCGAACCCATTGCCATGTTGTTAGTATTTGCATTAGAGAGTTCGTTTAGAGTCTCTCCTCTGTCATGTCCCCTCAGCCACTGTGGTCAGGCAGTTGCTTTTCCTCGGTGTTTCTACTCCCACAGTTTGTCCTCTGCTTATGGATAGTGTTTTTCTCCTAGATCCCTGCAGATTGTTCAGGGACATTACACCGCCACTAATGGAGAAGTCCATTATGTTCGATTATACCACAGTGTGTTTGTCTCTGTGTACAATGTTCTCCTGGTTCTGCTCCTCTCGTTCTGCATCACTTCCTGGAGGTCGTTCCAGTCTCCATGGACTTCCTCCACTTTATTATTCCTTTTAGCACAATAGTATTCTATCACCAACATATACCACAATTTGTTCAGCCATTCCCCAAATGATGGGCATCCCCTCGTTTTCTAATTTTTGGCCACCACAAAGAGCGCAGTTATGAATATTTTTGTACAAGTCTTTTTGTCCATTATCTCTTTGGGGTACAGACCCAGCAGTACTATGGCTGGATCAAAGGGTAGACAGTCTTTTATCGCCCTTTGGGCATAGTTCCAAATTGCCCTCCAGAATGGCTGGATCAGTTCACAACTCCACCAGCAATGAATTAATGTCCCTACTTTGCCACATCCCCTCCAGCATTCATTACTTTCCTTTACTGTCATGTTGAACAATCTGCTAGGTGTGAGGTGATACCTCAGAGTTGTTTTGATTTGCATCTCTCTGATTATAAGAGATTTAGAACACTTCTTCATGTGCTTATTAATAGTTTTGATTTCTTTATCTGAAAACTGCCTATCCATGTCCCTTGCCCATTTATCAATTGGAGAATGGCTTGGATTTTTGTACAATTGATTTAGCTCTTTATAAATTTGAGTAATTAAACCTTTGTCAGAGGTTTCTATGAAGATTTTTTCCCAATTTGTTGTTTCCCTTCTGATTTTAGTTACAATGGTTTTGTTTGTACAAAAGGTTTTTAATTTGATGTAGTCGAAATTATTTATTTTACATTTTGTGACTCTTTCTATGTCTTGCTTGGTTTTAAAGTCTTTCCCCTCCCAAAGGTCTGACATGTATACTATTCTGTGTTAACCCAATTTACTTATGGTTTCCTTCTTTATGTTTAAGTCATTCACCCATTTTGAATTTACCTTGGTGTAGGGTGTGAGGTGTTGATCAATTCCTAATCTCTCCCACACTGTCTTCTAATTTTCCCAGCAGTTTTTATCGAATAGTGGATTTTTGTCCCAAAAGCTGGGATCTTTGGGTTTATCGTATACTGTCTTGCTGAAGTCACTTGCCCCCAGTCTATTCCACTGATCCTCCTTTCTGTCTCTTAGCCAGTACCAAATTGTTTTGATGACTGCTGCTTTGTAATATAGTTTAAGGTCTGGGACTGCAAGGCCCCCATCATTTGTGGTTTTTTTTCATTATTTCCCGGGATATCCTTGATCTTTTGTTATTCCAAATGAAATTTGTTATGGTTTTTTCTAAATCAGTAAAGAAATGTTTTGGGAATTCAATGGTATGGCACTAAATAGATTAATAAGTTTGGGTAGGATGGTCATTTTTATTATATTGGCTTGTCCTATCCATGAGCAGTTAATGTTTTTCCAATTGCTCAAGTCTAGTTTTAGTTGTGTGGAGAGTGTTTTGTAGTTGTGTTCATATAGTTCCTGTGTTTGTCTCGGGAGATAGATTCCTAAGCACTTTATTTTGTCTGAGGTGATTTTGAATGGGATTTCTCTTTCTAGTTTTTGCTGCTGAGCTGTGTTGGAGATATATAGAAATGTTGATGACTTATGTGGGTTTATTTTGTATCCTGCAACTTTGCTAAAGTTGTTGATTATTTCAATTAACTTTTTGGTTGAATCTCTGGGATTCTTTAAGTAGACCATCATGTCATCTGCAAAAAGTGATAACTTGGTCTCCTCCTTGCCTATTTTGATGCCTTCAATTTCTTTTTCTTCTCTAATTGCTACTGCTAGTGTTTCTAGTACGATGTCAAATAATAGAGGTGATAATGGGCATCCTTGTTTCACTCCTGATCTTATTGGGAATGCATCTAGTTTTTTTTTTTTACATATTTCAATAAATATTTTATTTCATAACTTGCCAAATTTTATTTTTACAGAAGATCAATCAGTTGCTTACGTATTGAGATAAACTTGTTATTTTTTAATTTTATAGTATTTTATTTGATCATTTCCATGCATTATTCATTAAAGACAAAGATCATTTTCTTTTCCTCCCTCCCACCCCCCGTAGCCAATGTGTGATTCCACTGGGTATCACATGTGTTCTTGATTCGAACCCATTGCCATGTTGTTAATATTTGCATTAGAGTGTTCGTTTAGAGTCTCTCCTCTGTCATGTCCCCTCAGCCACTGTGGTCAGGCAGTTGCTTTTCCTCGGTGTTTCTACTCCCTCAGTTTGTCCTCTACTTATGGATAGTGTTTTTTCTCCTAGATCCCTGCAGATTGTTCAGGGACATTACACCGCCACTAATGGAGAAGTCCATTATGTTCGATTATACCACAGTGTGTTTGTCTCTGTGTACAATGTTCTCCTGGTTCTGCTCCTCTCGTTCTGCATCACTTCCTGGAGGTTGTTCCAGTCTCCATGGAATTCCTCCACTTTATTATTCCTTTTTGCACAATAATATTCCATCACCAACATATACTACAATTTGTTCAACCATTCCCCAATTGATGGGCATCCCCTCGTTTTCTAATTTTTGGCCACCACAAAGAGCGCAGTTATGAATATTTTTGTACAAGTCTTTTTGTCCATTATCTCTTTGGGGTACAGACCCAGCAGTACTATGGCTGGATCAAAGGGTAGACAGTCTTTTATCGCCCTTTGGGCATAGTTCCAAATTGCCCTCCAGAATGGCTGGATCAGTTCACAACTCCACCAGCAATGAATTAATGTCCCTACTTTGCCACATCCCCTCCAGCATTCATTACTTTCCTTTACTGTCATGTTGAACAATCTGCTAGGTGTGAGGTGATACCTCAGAGTTGTTTTGATTTGCATCTCTCTGATTATAAGAGATTTAGAACACTTCTTCATGTGCTTATTAATAGTTTTGATTTCTTTATCTGAAAACTGCCTATCCATGTCCCTTGCCCATTTATCAATTGGAGAATGGCTTGATTTTTTGTACAATTGATTTAGCTCTTTATAAATTTGAGTAATTAAACCTTTGTCAGAGGTTTCTATGAAGATTTTTTCCCAATTTGTTGTTTTCCTTCTGATTTTAGTTACATTGATTTTGTTTGTACAAAAGCCTTTTAATTTGATGTAGTCGAAATTATTTATTTTACATTTTGTGATTCTTTCTATGTTTTGCTTGGTTTTAAAGTCTATCCCCTCCCAAAGGTCTGACATGTATACTATTCTGTGTTTACCCAATTTACTTATGGTTTCCTTCTTTATGTTTAAGTCTTTCGCCCATTTTGAATTTATCTTGGTGTAGGGTGTCAGGTGTTGATCAATTCCTAATCTCTCCCACACTGTCTTGCAATTTTCCCAGCAGTTTTTATCCCTCTATTTTCCAAGTCTGTGACCTTGTCAGTGAGATATTTTATGTTCTCTTCTAATTTCTTGGTCTTTTGTCTTTGCTTTATTAGTTCTTGCTCGTTGTCTTTGAGTTGCCTAATTCTGACCTTTAAAGCCTGGTTTTCCTTTTCACTTTGACTGGTTTTGTAGATGCATGAATTTCTTTTGCATTATTTCCCACTTTTCCTCCCAGAAGGCTTCCATCTTTTTGATAATTTCTGATTCAAATTCTTCATGGGTTTGTGGAGAGTTTCAGTTTCCTTTGGAAGGTTTCAGAGCATTTGCTTGTGTTTCCTCTTCTATCTCCTATGTATTTTGTATTTTTGCTCCATAAAATGTGTCCAAAGTTGCCCTCTTCTTCTTGTTTTTCTTGGAATTTTGAGGCTTTTGTGCTTCTGCGGAGTTTGCCATCTCTATCTGAGTGCGGAGGATTAGTTTTTCTTATCTCTGTCTGGTGTTCAGAGGTTTTAGCCCTAGGCAAATTGTGCATTATCCTCAGCTGTTCTGTCTTCCCAGGGAGGCCAGGAATTGCTGGTGTTTCTGTGTTACTGGTCTCCTCAGTTCCCTCCCGATGCTTCTCCGCTGCCCCACTTCTAAGCTCTGAGCCTGGCTTGGCCCTTTCCGTGAGGTGTTTGTTTCAGTGCCTTAGCCAGCTAGAAGAGCCTACACTCTGAGGGGGGAGGGGCCATGGCTTCCCAGAGCTCCGGAGGGCTCCTGAAAGGATTAACTTTCCCTGGGTTGACCTGAGTATGCCTTGAGGCAGGGACCATCTGTGAGACTCAGAGGGAAGGATCCAGCCAGGGGGCTGCAGGCTACCCTGTCTCTCTCTGTTTCCCTGCTGTCTGGGTGCCTCCGCGACTGGGTTGTTTTCAGGAAGTGGCCTTCAGAATAGCCGACTCCCGAGGCCCTTTTGCCAGCCCTGAGGGTTACTGTTGTTTCAGAAGACCCTGCTCTCTGAGGGGGGAGGGGCCGTGGCTTCCAGGAGCTCTGAAGGCTGGTGATAGGATTAACCTCGGACTGAGTATGCCCTGAGGCAGGGACCTTTGGTGAGCCTCAGATTGAAGGATCTGGTCAGGGGGCTGCAGGCTCCCCCATCTCTCTCTGTTTTCCTGCTGTCTGGGTTCCCCCACGACTGGGTCAGGTTGTTTTCAGGAAGAGGCCCTCAGGATAGCCGGCCCTGAGGCTCTGAGGTTCACTCTGCTGCCTCGGACTCAGCACTCTGGGTCGGGAGGGATGGGTCCTGGACCTTCCTTCTGCCTACTCCTTAGATCTGAGTGATCTCAGGTTCTGGCTTTGGGGGGGGCGTACCTTTTGATCCAGCTCCAGGTCCAGGAGGAGGATTTCCGGGGTCTATGCTGTTGTTCGTTTTGAATTTTTGTGCCCTAGGAGCATATAGTTTGAGTTCGGTAGGGAAGGGTTTCCGGAGATCTGAACTTTAGCTTTCTCTAAGCCGCCATCTTGACCAGAAGTCTTCAGCCTCTCTTAATGGTGTTTTGACTTGTATTTTGAGTTCTTCCAAAGCCTGTATCCAATTCACTGGGTTTCTGTTTTATTGCTTGGTGTTCCCTCATCCTTCTCTGTTCCGTTTGCTCTTTATTCATTGCCTGTATAGAAGCTGTCGATTGTAATTTTTTTCTTTTTCTGTTGTTTGCTCATATTTACCCCTTCTTTACTCCCTCAGTTATCTGTGCTCTTGCTCCTCTCATTTTTTTTTTTTTTGGTTTTGGGCTTTTCTATCAGTCTTCCCTCTTCGAGCTCTGTCAGCAAATATCTCAGTGCAGTCTGTGGGGGAGGGGTGTTGGAGCTTGAGCTTTCCTTCCCTCTGGATGCTTTGATTGGATTAAAGTCCAGCAGTCTGTGGGGGAGGGGTGTTGGAGCTTGAGCTTCCCTGACCTATGAAGACTTTGATGGATTAAGTCCAGCTAGGTTGGGCTGGATGTGCCCTGAGTCCAAAACCTCCTGGAAGGGGGGAGCAATATGGACATTCTCAGCTGCTGCAACTAGGCTGCCCGCTCTGTGCTCCTTCTCTAACTCCTTCCCCACTGCCTGTGTTCGTCGCTCTGAGCCTGGCACAGCTTTGACCACAAGGTGCTCCCTCTAGACCAGTGCCTTTGTCCACCCAGAGGTTTCAGCTGCCATTGGAGGCTTAGCACTCTAGTGGGGGAGAAGTCCTGGGATCTTCCTTCTTCCTTCCCCTTAAACCTGAGTGTTCTCAAATTCCGGCTTTTGGGGGGGGGGCTACCTTTTAAATTGAGTCTAGCAGGAGGGTTCCTTGGCTCTGCCTTGTTGTTAGGTTTGATTTTCAGTCCTCTAGGAGAATTTAGTTTGTAATTGGTAAGGAAGGGTTTTCAGAGGTCTGAACTTTTGCTGCCTCTTTGCTGCCATCTTGACTCCGCCTTGCTACAAGAATTTCTAGGTGAAGATGACTAGTAGAAATGCAGGTCTGGAACTTGTCAGAGAATATTAGTAGGTAGCACTTTAAGGTTTGTGAAGCTCTCTACATATATTATATCATTTGGTCCTCACAACAACCTTGTGAGGTAAGATGCACTTATCTCCATTTTACAAATGTGGAAATGGTGGCTGGAAGAGGTACAATAAATTGCCCAGAGTCACACGGCTTAAAGTACCTGAAGTAGGATTTGAACCTAGGTTTTCTTGATTCCGAAGTCCATCACTCTACCCAATGAACCACCAAGCTGTCTAGATAAGACTGGGGAATAGTATATGTAGAAATGATAGCTGCAGATGTTGGAGTGAACAGAATTGCTAAGAGAAAGAATAAGTGTACAGAGAAGAGAAGAGGAACAAGTACAGAATCTTAAAAAGCATTAAGAGGAAATAATTTAAAAGTTAGGAAATTAAAGCAGGGTTAGTGAAGAAAGCAAAGAGTGGCAGCATGGAAAGAAAAAGACCAAGTGGGGGTTAGGAGTAAAAAATAAGAGCTTATACTTATGTCACACTTTAAAGCTTACAAAGAACTTTATATACATATCATCATAACCTCACAACAATCATACAAGTAGGAATAATAGGTCCTTTTGTATGTATAGGAGACTGAGGCCAATCTTAAATGACTTCCCTGTTACAAGAATCTGGTGGCAAAGAGATGTTGCTCAATCCTAAATTAAAAGTTCTTTCCAATACATTGAAACTTAAGGTGTCATTATTTGAAGGTTGGTAGCAGAGGAAAGATCTTAACAGATAGGTGGTGAACTCAAGATACAGAATGAGACATATGTTTTTCAATGTAGCTAATATGGGAATTTGTTTTCACTGGCTATGCATATTTGTTTTAAAATGGGGAACCAGAAGTATAGTGACTACTCTTGGCCCTAAAATTTAGGTAAATGGGAACAAAAGTAGTCTCCTTTGGAAAGGGTGGTAAGGGAATATGGCATGCAAAAGGGAGTTTGTAAGAAAGTAAGTCCCTAGAGGGCTAGGATGGTCTCATATTTTCCTTTTTTTTTCCATTGTTTAGCATAGCATCTAGCACATAAAAAATACTTAAATATGTTTGTTGATTAAATGGTTTAGAACAATGCTTGTGTTCCAGCTCTTTAATTCAAACTCCAATTTGCTTATCATTTCATTTGATTTCTGGGCTTCTTTTTCCAAGTTGGAGTTTCTGTCTTTTAAAGTGTTATTTTCTTTTTGAACTATTTCCCACTTTTCTTGCCAAGTTTGTTCTATTTTTCTAATTTGGTTCATCATCTCAAATCTGAGCTCTTCAAGAGCTTGTGACCAATTTCCAATTTTTTTTTGGGGGGGGGGGAAGGTTTGGATGTGTGTACTTGTTTGTCATCCACTGCTGTCTCCTCTGTACTCTGTTTTTTTTTTCACCATAAAAATATCCAGGGTCAATGCCTTTCTCTTGTTCTTTTTGGTGGTTGTAGATTGTATTTCTTGGAAGTTGGCCATTGCTTTGTTGGTTTTTCCTTCCCTTCCCAGCCAGTAGTCTGAGTGAAGAGGGCAGGCTCTCTGTGTATGGAGCTCTGGAGTGGTTTTTGCCCTGAGGCTCTTTTCAAATCTCCACAACATCTGCTGTGTGTAACCTTCTCTGCTCTATTTCTGAGCCCAAGGTTAATGTTCCTCAGCCTCATGCTGTTACAAATCTCACTGCTCTCCAGGGTAAATATGTGGTGTTTTCAGCCAGCTTCTAAGAACCTAGAGATTGCCCACCCTTGCTCTGACTCTGGAGCACTGGGTCTAACTCTGGTGCAGTAGGTGGAGTGGGGGGGAGGGGTGATCAGCTCATGTTTTGGTGGAAGTAATTTTATCCCCTTATAGTGTTGAAATGCCCCAATCCTGCCTACCTTCAAGACTGCATCCTACAGTGGAGCCCCTTTTTTAATCTGTTTTTAGGGTTTTGTCCTATTGAGGCACTGTATATTTTTGGGGGGAGAAGAGAGGAAGAGCCTTGTGTCTACTCTGGGGCCATCTTAACCCAGAAGTCCAAAGCTTGTGTTCCAAAGTACACAGCAGAAGAGGTAGAGGGGATTGGTGTTCAGGACCCAAGGAAGAGTAGGGCTTGGCTAGTTAGGGTGAAGGATAGGAAGGAAGTAGGAACATAGAACTGGCATTTGGGCTCATAAGACTTAATGATGGGCATCATGTCACTTTGAATATTGGAAGGAATATAAAGGAGAAACATGCTAGCCTGAAGTTGGACATCAGTAGACTCTTGCTGATGGATGTAAGAACCCATGTCATTGTTTTTATGGCTAAACAATTTGCCAGTTCTTAACAAATCAACATAAAAAGTGAGCTTTTGGGTCATTACTGACTCATTTGTTAGTTGTGGAGAGAATCTATTTTTTCACATTGACTACTCATACCAATAACAATTCAACACATTCTGCAACAAACAATAATAATGTTTTACCTCCAACAAAAACCTGGGACTTTCTGGCATGAAAGTGAGGGCCACCACAGAGGAGACACAAGGGAGAGCGCAGACAATCACAAACACTCGCCAGCTGTGAAACTGGTAGGCAGAACCCATGCTAAAGCTCCATCCTGCAAAAGGAAAAAGACAAAGGTGAGGAGTCATACTGTTCTTCTGTGGTCTATTGGAAACCATTTGCACAGGGGAAGAAGGGACGTGGAGCCACAATTCCACCATTATACAGATGAGAAAACTGAGGGCAAATGAGGTTAAATGGCTTGCCCAGGGTCACACAGCTAGGAAGTGTCTGAAGCCAGATTTGAATTCAGGAAGTCTTCTTGACTCTAAGCCTGGCATTCTATCTTCTGCACCACCTAGATAATCTGCTTACATAAATTGAAAATGCAAAACCTTTTTTTTTGACATTTGATAGGAGAGGAAGGATAATCTTAACAAATGGACTCAAGATACAGAATGAGATGTTTTTTTCTAGGGGAGCCTTTTCTAGGAGCAAAGACACATACGTTCTTGAAAACGCCACATGGTCATCAAAAAGTCAAGTTCAATGACCTATTTTGTACATTATTTACAGTAGCCAACCCCAACCAAATTCACCCATTCAGATAGGAGAGAGTTGGGCACAGCACAAATGATGGAGGATCTGAGTATGAGTCTCCAGTGACTGGGAATCATTGACAATATCCCAAAGACAACTATGAATTAATTTGAAGTTTATTCTTGGTTATGTATAATTTACATTTATTTTTCTGATATATTATCTGTATAAATTAGATAGATAGGATCTGTCATCTATAAATAATTTACTTATTATAATAGAAACATATATAATAAGAGATTCACAAAGAGAAATTCCTTCAGGACCTAAAAGGAAATCATTAGTCATCCCAGAAAATGATCAAAGCAACATTAAGACATAGTTCTGGATAAGAATTAAAGAGGCCTCCTCCCTTGAACTAGAAGTTTGGAGGGAATTTATAGAAACATGAATGAATTATGTGAAGCAAAATTTTAATTAATAGACATACTTGACATTTATAGGGGACTTTAACAAGTAATCCACATACAATCCCTAGTGAACTATGCAATCATTTTCAGTTTAACAGGAGGCAAGAGAGACACTTGAGGTGCCATAACTTTTTCAAGGTTGCTGAGTTAGAGTAACAAATCAAAATTTTCCCTTATAGTTTTACAGATGGTCTTGGTTTGAGTTATTCCAGATGGGATTTCCTTGTTTAACAACTGTCCAAGCACCAGTGGAATCATGCTATATTTGTCTTGTAAAAACAAGTTTTTTTTGGAATCTATAAGGTTTGGCTGAAGATCCTGAAATCTAATGAATTCAGCTTCAGACTTTAGGAATAACTACTCTGTTTTAAAAAATAAAAATGTCAATATTCTCCAATTTCTAAAAACCAGAAGAAATCACAATATGGAACATGGAGCTCTTACAGATAATTTCCTCTGATTGTTAAAAACACAAACCCAGAATAGCATAAAAAAGTTCCTTTAAAATAGTGATTTATTGAAAGGAAAGAACAGAAGTGTCTGGAATTGCCTGAACTGTGAAAATTTATTTTTTTTTTCAATTTCAGGCTATGTTGGATTACTTAACAATTAATCAAAAAAGTTTGAAGTACAAGGTGGTAGGGAGAGGGGTGGCCAAAGAGGGAAGATAAAGGAAGAAAACAATGCCCTTCCTCCTGTGGAAATAATAAATTCAGAAAGAACAATAGGAGAATATGAAGCCAAGGAAAAGAGAAAAGCAACACTCTAAAATGGATAGAGCAAAGGACATGTTTGTAGTCTAAGATTTATGAATGGCTTAGAGAATATTTTAAATAATTCATCATTCATTCAACATTTCCTGAGAACCCAAAGGTTTATTGATATTAGAATAAGGATAAGGGGTACAATGAAGCTAATGAAGAAAAGAATTTTGTTCTCATGGAACTTTTGATGCAGTTTAGAGAAGAAAAGGGGAAAAAGTCAAGGGTGATGTATCTATTCAAAGCACAATACTTCCCTGAAATGAAATTAGAGAAGGTAGGATCATAGGTGGTAGATTGTTCAACTTGAATTCAGGAAGCCCTAGGTTTCAAGTCAGCTCTGATTTTGTTATCTGTTTGACTGCAAGCATACCATATAATCTCTTTAAAATCCATTTTTTTCTGTAATGGAGAGAACTGCAATATTTTGTGAAGTTTTATGTTATGATGACAATGAAGAGATGGGGAGAAAAATTAACAACTGCTTTAAGACCTAATGTCTCCTGATGCCTTCAATTTTCATTGCTATCACTCAAGTACAAAGTTGTTCCTCCTCATGAACTCTAGTTTTGGACTGTAAATCTTCTCAATTATCTCTCTTACAAGATTCCTGTTTGGGCTACAAAGACAAAAACTGCCTTCAAACAGTTTACATTCTTCTCTGATAATATAACATGTTCACAGATCAACCAATAAATAGAAAACCTCTCCAAAATAAATTCAAGGTAATTAAAACAATTTATTTAATTGATTAATTAAGAAAAATTGTCCATGGTTACATGATTCATGTTCTTTCCCTCCCCTCCTCCCACCCCCCTCCCGTAGCCAGTGCTCAATTCCACTGGGTTTTACATGTGTCATTGATCAAGACCTATTTCCATATTATTGATATTTGCACTAAGGTAATTGTGTTGAGCCTATATCCCCAATCATATCCCCATCAAGTCATGTGATCAAGCAGTTGTTTTTCTTCTGTGTTTCTACTCCCACAGTTCTTTCTCTGGATATGAATAGCGTTCTTTCTCATAAGTCCCTCAGAATTGTTCTGGATCATTGCATTGCTGCTAGTAGAGAAGTCCATTGCATTCGATTGTACCACAGTGTATCAGTCTCTGTATACAATGTTCTCCTGATTCTTCTCCTTTCACTCCTTTCACTCTAGCAGTACATACTTTAATATAAACTAACGAAGTAATTTGTTACTTTGCTTTGCATGGGATAGTGAATAGAGAGCTAGCCTTGAATGCAGGAAAACATGCTTCTGATGTGTACTGTTTGTATTACCCTGGGGAAGCCATTTATTAACTTCTTGGTGTAGTAGGCAACTACTTATGATCTGCATTGGCTGAAGGCATTTCCTCATCTGGGAATTTAATTTATCAATGAAATCACAGGTCAACTTTCTGTTCAGTTTGGTTGCCCATCAAAACTCTTCTCAAAAATCCCTATCTTTGCTTAGCAAAACAAAAGGGAAAGCATCTTATTCACACCTACATCAAGAAGGCATGCTGAGTGTCAAAGTCTGGGCATTGTGGCTATAGCCATAGCAGCAATGATAACATTTGTCTTAGTTTCTAGGAATAGTATGGGAAACAGTCTACTGGAGAAGTGACACCTGAAGATGATGAAGACCTGGGGGTTGAAGTGCAAACTGCTGGTCCTTTCCTACCTAATGAAAATGCCCTTATCACTGCAGTTTAAGCCTTCTCAGCATCTGGTGGGCCCCTTCCCTTTATATCACTAGGCACTATGGCAGGGGCTTTTAGCCTTCTGGTATATGTAAGCACAGCCAATTATATAGAGTGTACAGACATGACCTCTTGTTAGTAGCAAAGAGAAACAAAAATAACTAGAGCTAATAAGTTTCCCTTAATGATTTACTTTGTCTTGGAAAGGATAACTGTTGTTCGTCCTTTGTTGAAGAGGACCAATGGCATCATGGAGTGATGATTCACTTAAGTGAAGCAAAGTTACACTGTCATCAGCCTCACTCTCTTTTCCAGAGTCATTCAAGTCCCAGGGGCAAGACAAAAGTCAGGATGACTGGTGATGGCCTGAATGCAGTGGATGACCTTGGCATCCTCAATGGCTGACCAAACTCTAAGCCCTCCAGAGCACCTGCTTCAGCTGTCTTCATGGCCATTGGAACAAATTATTCTCATCTGTCCTTTCTGCTGAGGGAAGTCTTCACATGCTTGGGGTAAACATCCCCCAACTCAAGAATAATAACTTTCCTCTACATTTCTCAAGACCACCTTCTTTACAAAAATATTAGAAGTAATTGCATTACACTTTTAAAAAGCCCTGGCTTTTCAGACAAGACACAAGAAACTAGTTTTCCTCAAATGCTTAAGTCCCTCCTTGAGGACCATATTACTCTCTCAGTTCACTGGAGAACTCACTGGCACAATTACTGAATTTGGATCAATGCACCTGTTGATGATTATAGGTCAGAGCCTCATAGCAGGCCTAAAAGGATAAACTAGGCACTCAGGGAATCTTTTCTTAAGCTTATTAAGTTGAGCTCAATAATCTCAATTTGGTGTGTCAGAAAAGTTTCTGCTGCCTCTATTTGAGAAGGTCTGAATTAGTAGAATTGAGAGAACTGGTTATAATTTAAAAAGCCAAGGAATTCTCTAGGCTGTATATAATGGCACCTGGAAGCATTAGTAGGAAGGCTTTCTACCTATATCCTTTTCTGGTTAAGTAGGCTTACAGGGAGGCATGGATTTCATGCTTTCATTCAAGGGAATTAAAATTATTTTCATTTCAATAATTTTATGACATCCTTTATGTTAACTGGAGACACCCCGGATGCTATGAAACATGAGGTGGGAGATCCTGTCTTAAAGAGGATAAGAAGAGTTTCTATTAACCTTTGAAGGTCATACTGCACAGGAAAGAGTTGAATGAATGCTCCAGAACAGTTTAGTGGCAGAGAGATGTTGGAATATTTCCTGATCACCTCTCTTGGTTAAGACAGACATTTCAGTTCCGTGCTGAAGACCTTTCCAAAAGCTTTTAATGTGCAACTGGACCATGAAGTAGAAGACAAAGAATAAATGACCTTTATGCCTCATAAAACTGAAATGCTATTTTCTGGATTAGAAAAGGCAAAAGAAAGAGAAACCAAGGCCGGCCAAAATGGCAGTCAACTATGTGAGTGTTTGGTATATAGTAGGTGTTTAATAAAGGTTTTCTGCTCTAGCTGGTGATTAGATGGTGATATAGCTTAGACTGATTACTCTTAGTTTTTCTGAATGGCCCAAACATCATTTGAAGAGGACAGGATGTAAATTACAAAAGTAAGAAAGGGACAGGACTATAATCAGAGGAAAGATGTCAGTATGAAGTAGACATCAGTAACATAAAATGGAATGAGCTTCAATTGTTGAAAATTTGTTGTTCTTTTATATGAACATAATCCTTTTGATGTTATTTTGCCCAAAAAAGATGGTAAGTGGATGCTTGTGGAGGGTTCCTTTGAAGATGATAGTATGATTTCCTTTTGTATGTCATTAAGATGCCACTTTGTGTAATTCCTTTATAAACTATGCTGATTCCATTCAAGGAAGAACCTTCAGTAGAATATTGTAGAAAACAATCAGACCCTCATCAATTGACTTGGCATTTATGAAAAATCTTGCATAATGATGAAGACCCTTTGTCAATCTACAGTCAACCTGCTCCAAAGCTAAAGGAGAATTGTCTCTCATCTCTCTGATTGAGTCAAAGTAGTATAAAGGAAAAAGTAATTATTGTTCATCCATTTCTAAAAGACTCCATGATATCACAGGGTAATGTCTTGACTTGCATGTGAATTGGAATTAAGAGACACAGAGTTGTGCAAGGTCATCAGCCTCACTCTCACTTCCATAGTCATTGAAGTCCAGTGGCAAGACAAAAATCAGAAAAAGTGCTAGATGAAGAGGCAGAAGTCCTGGATCCCAGGACCTGCTTTGATACATTTTAGCCAAATGACTTTATGTACAGAATTTAATTTTTTAATTTTCTTTTATTTTTTTACAATTACACATAGAAATACTTTTTTTTTATGATTGTTTTCTGATATTTTGTGATTCAGATTTTCTTTCTCCTTCCCCATCCTCCAGATGTCAAATGATCTGTTATAAGTTATGCTAGTACTTTCATGAACTATATAATTCCATATTTTCCATGTATATCATTGAATCTATATTTCAGTCTTTTCTTCTGTAAAATGTAGATAATATCCATACTGACTAAATTGTAGGGGATTCATGATGATATCAGATATCAGATGATATCAGATAATACATATGAAAATGCTTTAAATGTTTAAAAGAGTAAAATAATAATGAAAAAGGAGAGGAAGAAAGAAGAGGAGGAAGAAGAGAATAATTAACATTTATAAAATGCTTTAAGATTTGCAACACACTAAATTTGCCATTGTAAAGGGTGAAATTATGGTTGAGACTGAAAAAAATCTAAATTTAAGTGGTCACCAAGGGAAATCCCAAATAATAAAATATCCAAGTTAGCTGCCATATTTCATGGTGATTTAATTGATATAGTAGAGAAGATTTTAAGAAGAAGGAGGAAGGAATGGGCTAGTACCGGGCAGGAAGATAGGAGATCTAGAAAGTAAGGTTTTGAGTGTGAAGGAGGAAAGAATCAGCCTGACCTCCAAAGAGGCTTAGCTAAGATGCCCAAACCTGAAATCAGCTCCAGGGCAAAGCTCACCACCCAACACTCCAAGATGTTGGAATGCTTAGCACACTGCCAGCCAGAGTCATCTCTCCAGGGAAAGAAAAAGAGGCAGAAACTGATGTGCCTTATATGGATGTTTTTACATCACTTTTCTGCATCTCTTCTGTACCAATGAGGACTTAGCTTGACATTGGACAGCCCAGAGGTTTGTCCTTTTTTTGCACATGTCTGTTGAAGGCCATCTCCTCAGACAAATCAAATTTTGAATATGATACAGACCTTAAAAATTTTGTCAAACTGAGTAGGGTGTAGAATGTAGAGTTTCCAAGACCTGATTCTGTTATTCCAAGTATCTCCATTGTTATTGATCAGGAAATAGTTAAATCAGATCTTCTAAAGAATGGTCTGATTAGGGTGGAAGAGTTTTAAAATTCACACAATACACACATACATATATATATATACATTCATAAATACATGTATATATACATTTCATTTGGCAAAATGAGGAAGTAGGAGAAAGAAAAAGAAAATGGAGGAAGAGAAAGAACAAGGAGAAAGAGGAGGAAAGAGGATCAAAGAGATGAGGGAAAGAGGAGGTGGAAGGAGATTCAGAACTTGAAGCCAGACCAAAATTGAGAAGTAGGTCAATGCAGTGCTGCTCACTGCAGTAAAAGTCTATCTCATTAAACTCAATACTGTACCAGTGATATAAAATGGTTATGCATCATGGAAAACCATGATCTTGGAAGAAACAAAACTATCAAAGATGCATAATGTAATGGAAAGATGTATGGTACATGAAAACATGTTACAGCATATTACTTATAAGGACTGTAGAAGAGGAAAATAATTGCTCTGATAATCAGTTATGGAATTTCTACTATGTGCCAGGCTTTGTGCTAAGCACGTTGTATTATCTCATTTGATTATCACAACAATTCTGGGAGATAGGTGCTTTTATTATCCCCATTTTACAACTGAGGAAATTGAAACAAATAGAAGTTAGGTCATGCAACTAATAAGTGTCTAAGATTGGATTTGAATTCAGGTCTTTCTGACTGCAGGCAACTTTTGTCCACTGTGCCACCTAGCTACATCAAACATGAGACAGAAGTTATCATCAAAGACATATATGACTTGTATAGGAGATGAGATTTATGTCTAGCAAGAATATGACATGAACAGTCTGAGAACTACATTGGTATCCTAGAGACATTTGTTCATACAATCACTCATTCATTCAACATTTATTTTTATTTTATTCTATTAATTTGAAAATTTTTATTTAATTAATTTAGAATATTTTCCCATGGTTACATGATTCATATTCTTTCCCTCCCCTCTTACTCCCCTTCCATTGCCAATGAGCAATTCCACTGGGTTTTGCATGTGTCATTCATTCAACATTTATTGAATAACTACTGTGTGCAGACAGTGCTATAGATAAAATATGGTTCCTGACTTTATGGAGATTCAGTTCTAATAGAGATAGTTCCAAAGTCTTAGGAAGACCTCTAGTGTGTTGGGTGGATTTATGCAAGACATGAAAAGATTGCAATTTGCATCAGAGAAGGATGTAGAAATAATACTTCTTATATTTGCATTATACTTTAAGGCTGACATTCTCTTTGATCACAATAACCCTGTGAGGAATCTACATAGCTGAGATCAAAAGATCCAATTAAGTGCCCAAACTAATAATATTTAATATTGGCAAGGTGTTTTCCTCATGTAGTAGGGGGGCTGTGGATCCCTCTTTTATAAAGGTGTAAACTGAGTCTGATGAATTAAGAGATTAATTAATAGTTAATACTGCTAGTAAATGATGAAAGAAGGATTCAAATCCAAGTTTTCTGACTCCCATTGTTCCTTTGATTGCTCTGTCTGTAATTCTAGCCTGACTATATTATAAAAAAATAAAGGATTATAATTATTAGACAAAGTTGGTTTCAGAGGCTCTGAAGACTATTTCTGACCCTGTTGCTAACTTTGTGGTACCTTCAGTTTTAGGAGCTCTCTCTACATATAGATGTGGCAGGCACAGTTTTCATCTACTACTGATGTGGTTAATATCTGCCATTTGGGCTAGACTAGGTTTTCCCCCCTTAAAGATAGGGAAGCTGTCTTTGAGATTTGATTAGTTCAGGGGCTAAGAGTCTATACAAGCCTATAGAACAAATATTCCCCTCTACAAACGCTTTTATTATCTACCTCAAGGATAGTGAGAACTCCCAACTACAGGAGGAAAACTAATACAGATGCTTTTGTTATTATTGTTGTCATCATTGTTCTCGAATAATCAATACATCTTGGGAATTAGAGAGCCCAGAGGAACTTCCAGTAGCAATAATATAGCTTCTTTTCTCTACACAATTGCCAGTTTAAAATTCATTAACATTCAGCATGAAATAATAATCTCTGGCAAGAAACTATTAGAATAGACCCGTAATACTTCCAGCTAGTCTGAGATATGAACAGATCTTAACCAAATACAGATGTACAAACTCTTTTGAAGATAGCAGCAGGATCCTTATGCCGTTGGCTATAATTAACAGAATATATGACAGCTGTTGAAAATGAGTAGTTACAGTGGATCACGCCCTTTGTGGGAGATAGCAATAGAGAAACCTGGAGATGAAATGGAAGGAATTTTGATTGGGACAATATTTAATTCTAATTTATTCTCTTTGAGATAGTGAAGGGTATGTAGTGACCTCTGATGATCATGTTATTAGTGATTAGATACTAGAACCTACTTTGGTGGTTTCTAGATCACATTTCCACAGTTTTTTAGACCATGATAGATAGTAATCCTTCTTGTATTCTGGATTATAAAGAATAGCCCTGGTAACCACATAAAAACACGAAGCTGATTATTATGTACAGAACAGTATAGGTTCTTACTTGGTAGGGAATCTGTCTGGTGCAAGCAAATATGCATTCATTAGTGATTCAATCTAACCTGAACTCATAGCTCTGGGGGTGAAACTGATTACATTAATCATCTATCAGTAGGTGCAAAATAACAATCAACAATTAGACTTTTTTTCTTCTAATAAATCACAAAATATAACAGATCTGTATTTCCCATTTTCTCAGTTCCAGTAATTCCCTTTCAAACACCAGTAATGAGGGACAAACCAAGGAAATGGGTCTTAGTATCTCTCAGTCTCCCAAGTACTCTCAAGATTTTGACCAAAGGCACCAAGAACAGCTTCAATTTATAGTCTGGACAATTTGATTTTCTGGTCTCCTGAATACTTTTGTAATTCAGAAAGTACATTGGCTTATTTTTTCTGGGTCATTTAGAACTGAAATTTCTTCAACAAGTGGGACTGAAGATGAAAAGAGTGACTGATGGTAACCTTTCCAGGGTTATTTATTACATTCGGTATATGAGACATCCATCCAAGCATGAAACTCCTGGTGCCATACTGACTAAAAAATGTTCAAATATTTGAAAAAAGCAGACAGTAAAAAGATATAGACTTTAAATCTAGAATTCACTGGAAATATTTTTAGTATTCAGAGATGCATAGGTTTTAGGGAATGACATTGACATTAAGGTAAGGCAGGTTGATCATGATATTTCTTGCCAGAAAAAATATTTGTTTGGGGGATAGGATTTTTCTATATATGTATATATTTCTAAAAGATACTCTAGAATATCTGAGCCCTGACTATAAAGCAGTGATCTGGTTCCATAATCCACAAATCAAAAAATCAGTTTGATTTGTAGCAATATGTATATTTATTCTTTTGCATGTATATTATATACTCATATATATATATATATACATATACTCATACAAATATACTCATATATGTTAAAAACTCAAGAACCAACTGTAGGCTGATATTCAAAGGATAGGGTGCTGGATCTGGTGTCAGGAAAACCTGAATTCAAATCTAATCTCAGACAGTTAGTTGGGTGTATGACCTTGGGCAAGTCACTTAATCTTGGGCTGATTTAGTTTCTTCATCTGTGTAATAGGGATAATAATAAAATGGATATGGTATGGGGATAGAATGAGAAGTTTATAAAGCATTTTGCAAATCTTAAAGTGCTGTATAAATATTAGATATTGTTATGTTTTATTCCAAGGATATTTTTTTCCTCTTATTTGTGTAAATGGTAGAGGTCCCTGCATTGGGTGGGAGAGTATACTATGTTCCTTCCAGTTTTGCATTTCTAAGATTTTCTAGTTGGATCAGATAGATATTATTACCACAGACATACAAATGAATAATACTAGCTGGGTTCAGGGGAGAAAAGCAAGACTGAGTGAGAAATAATCAAGAGATTCATTTTAAGAGGAGTACCAATGGAACGCCTGGGACTCTGGCTCTGCCATGCCCATATTCTTTCCCTCACTCTTTTTCATCTTGCATGTGCTCCTAATTTTTTCCAATTACTCCTGTATTCAATTGGAGTCTGCTCATTAGAGAGGGCAAACTGTCCAAAGTTCCATAGCAACATTTTCTCATTCCTTTCCCCAAATAGAAAAAAAAAACTGACCCCAAATTCTCCCTGTTGACAACAGACCAATTTTGGCTGCTAGGGTAAAACAGGGCGCATTTCAAATGCAAAAACTGCACCCTGGATTTTGTTTTTTAATATCACTTAAGATGGAAACACAGTTGGAAGTAAATGAGCTGAGCTATTAAATCAACCACAAGGGCAGATCTCTAAGACTGGCCTTCAAACCACTCTGTATTCAGGTTATCAGAAGCTCTACTTTGGAGCCCAGTTCAGACATATTGTTGGATGGAGGCCAAATCACTTCTTTTCACCCCTGATTTATGATACAGTAAGAGAGATACAAAGGCTATTTCTCCTTGTTTTTTTTCCCTCTCAAAATGTCATGCAACTAGCCAGAGTTAAGCATCACCTTTGCCCTCTGGATATACTGTCTCCTCTAGCCATTAATCTTGGAACTGGAAAAAGCATCCAATTGTTGCCACTGTCAGTGGAAACAACTGGTCCCATGACGTCCTGGAAATACTTTGCTTGGGCCAAGGCGCCACAAAAACCAAACCCCAGAGTGATGGCGTCTGACATGTTTCTCATTCAGCATCTCTTCTGAGCTTGGCTTACTGGAAATCATTCAGGCAGCTCTCAGCAATGGAGTGGATAATAAATTGAGGGCAAAGATCTCTGTTAATTGCACCAAGAAGCAGATACCTGGAGAGCCATTGACTGAAATGTCACTTCTTAGCCCAGGAAAAGGAAAATGCATCTCTCCCTATCTTTCCAATCTCAAAAGCTTCAACGGAAGGATAATAATCATGATGTTTAAAGACAATTTAGATGAGAAATTGAGAGAGGAAATAAGGATAACCCCACTGGCTGTGAAGTCAGAGGTTCTGGGTTTAAATCTTGTTTCTGATGCCTATTATCTGTGTGACCTTGGGTAAGTAATTTTTTTTTAATCAGTGGGTCTCCATTTTATTATCTGTAAAATTAGGGAGTTAGGCTAGATGATCTCTAAGCTACCATACCTGGAATCCCCACAAGTAAGGGAAATGTAACGGAATCTTATCCATTGTGTGTAGTATTTACTCCATGAAGGGATGTGATGTGTAGACATTTTATTTTAAATCTGGATTAAAGTCAGGAACTTGGTGGAAAAGACCCTCTGAATGTAGTCCTAGAGGTAGCTGAATGGGTTAGTGGATAGAGAACCAGGCTCAGAGATGGAGGTCCTGGGTTCAAATCAAGACTCAAACACTTCCTGATTGAGTCACCCTGGGCAAGTCACCAAACTTTCACTGTGTAGCCCTTACCGCTCTTCTGCCTTGGAGCTAATGCATAGTATTGATTTTAGGACAAGGTAAGGGTTAAAAAAAAAAGGAAAGAAAGGAAATAGCATTGCCCCCATCTTAATTCAGTCATACCCTTGAGGCAGCTATGTGGCATGGGGTTTGACTTCTGCCTCAGACTTTTACTAACTGGGTAAATCTAGGCAGCTAGGTGGCTAAGTGGATAAAGTGCTGGACACAGAATCAGGAAGACCTGAGTTCAAATACGACCTCAGACACTTACTTATTAGCTGTGTGACCCTGGGTAAATCTCTTAACCTCTGTTTGCCTTAATCCTTTGAAGAAGGAAATACCAAACCACTCTAGACTAATATCTTTGCCAAGAAAATCCCACAGACAGTATTGGCATGGTATGGTTCATGGATCATGAAGAGTTGGACATGACTGAACAACAACAACAAACCCTAGGCCAGTCACTTAATACCTTTTAGGCTCTGTAAAACAAGGTTATTAATAGCACTGTCCTCTGAGGGTTACTGTGAGAGTCAAATGAATTAACTTAAGTAAAACTTTAAAGCACTATGTAAAGGTTAGCTAATATTATCTTTATTTCAGATATCCAGGGGGAATATATTTTCACGTATGCAGGAGGCTTAAATGAAAAGCTAGTTTGCAAGCAAGTAGACCAACCTTTATTGGGCAATCTCCCAGGCTCATTAAGAGAGAAGAAAGTATGAGTAAAAATTTTAAAAGAAGCTAAAACATTATGAGCAAATATATCATGGAATAATAAAAATTTCAATAAAAATTAAAAATAATTTAAAAATTATATATTGGAATAAAATAAAAATTATCTGATCAAAAAGAAAAGTTTGGCAAAAGCTCTTAAATTTAGTGGAACAACAGTAAGAAATTCCAGAATGTTTCAAAAGAGGAACAAAACTGTTAGTAGAAATATTAGGAATGGAATTAGATAAGGAAAAAAAATTAAGTCCTTCAATGTAGAATTAAAAAAAAAAATCAAATGCATAATACAAAACCCAGAAGACATATGTGATGGGTGCTCTTTCCAGAAAAGCAAGGCTTTGACAGAAAATGTTAGGTTTAGAAAACATAAATACAGAAATTTGACAGAACAGAAGCAATAGGAAAAAAACATTAAAAGAACATATGAATCTCAGGACCTGACGTGACTGACCTTGAAGACAAGATGCTCCGAGAGAACTTAAGCATCACAGGTCTCCCAGGAGAACATGACAAATTGTAAAAAAGGGAAGAGGATAGGCAACATCTCATTTTTAATTTTTGTTTTTAATGTAGTGACTCTGAACTCATTTGTGTCCAATTCTATTTATCCAAATCTGTTCAAATACAAATAATTATGTAATAATGGAGTCAAGGAAATTTGAAGACTTGCTGCTGCTAATCTTATTGATGATCACGTAGGATTATTATATTCCTTTTGATTAACTAACTCATTTTCATCTATAGTCTTAAAAACAACAACAACAATAAAGAAACCTTTATCTTCTGCCCTTGTATCAAGTCTAAGACAAAAGGGGAAGAGCTTGGCAATCAGTTAAGTGACTTGCCTGGGGTCACACACAACTTGGAAGTATCTGAAGTCATATTTGAATCCTCATTCTCTCAACTTCAGGCATGGCGCTCTATTCACTGTGCTCAATAACTGCCCCTCTCCCATATCCTGAAATCTTCAAGAATTCAAAAAGCAAGAAGCTTTTTTGAATTTCCAAGGGGAAATTTTTCAGCCATGTCCACAGGTGCAAAGAAAACTGAAACTGTCTCTAAATACCAACCAATATTTTGAATACAAATGAAAACAAAGTACAAAATAACTAATTATCTCCTGGTGAATTTAAAATGTTCAACAAATAGGTTATTCACAAAGAGATTATGTAAATCAGAGAGAAAGTTAATGTCCTCCATTGAGAACAGACCCATTGAAGTCATTTTATAGGTTACCCTGACCTGTGTACCTACCCAATGACTCAGCTAAGTTCTTGCCTGCAGATCTTACAACTCTAACCTATACAAAATGAAGTTTCAGAAATCTTTTTTAAAAAAATGTGTTTCAATTTTCTTTAGTCTACAAAGAAATCAATAAAGAAGTCAAGGAATTTCTGTCAATGAAATTAAACAAGGCTTTATGGCTGTCTAAACGAATAAAAGAACATTATAATTATAAAGTAGATTTAGGAGATTTCCCAAACTAAGCTCCTGTTCGACAGAAGATGACAAAAAGCAACTTGAGAATCAGGGATTCAAGCAAAGAGGAACTTGAGCATGAAGTTCTGTTTTTTTGAAAATTAATTTTGCATTCTGATCCAATGTGTGTGAAATAGTGGTGAGCTATTTGACCTTTGTAAAGCCCTTAAAATATTCTTTACCTATGTAAAACTAAATATAATAAAATAAAATGTATATATAATAAAGTATTACAGAAAGAGTTACTGGGAAGATAGACTTAAGGGTAAGGATTCTGGTTTGGGAATAGCATTCTCCATTGGTATTGCCTTCTCCTCTTTACAGGAAGCCTTTTCTTATCATCCTTATTCTTAGTGACTTCCCTCCCAAACTACCCCCATTTTATCCGGTATATATCTTGTTTGTACATAGTTATTTGGATGTTGTTTCCCCTCACATATTTGCTCCTTGAGGACAGGGACTATCTTTTGCATTTCTTTGTATTTCCACCAACTTGCAAAGTGTCTGGCACACAGTAGGTGCTAAATAAATGCTAGTATCTTAATAAATGCTCAAAAGTGCCAGTTGACTTATTGCTCTAAAGGTCGTGAAAGAAGTGGACTTTAAAATAATAAATAAAATAATCATCTCACAGGCCCTACCATATTGATTCTTTATGTACAACAAATTCAGGGAGCAGTTTGAGTAGAATTTTAGGAATTATTGAACTAAAAAACTAATAAGGCTCTGGGGGTATATCAAGAAAGGGTTTCCTGTGCTAAACTCATATGGACACTTGAGGGCACTCTGGGAACATTTGATACACATGGTGGGGACTGGATGAGGATCTCTGATCAGCTTTAGTAAGAAGCTGGAAAGCAAGCCTGATATTTATTTATTCATTCATTCGTTTCTTCCTTCCTTCCTTTGTTTGTTTATTTATTTCCATAACAACTCATTCTCAAAAGAATGAAGATGATCAGATTGTGGAGTTAGAAGTGGAAGGGATCTTGAAACATGTTCCAGGAATACAGAACCTGGTTTCATGGACTCATATTGACATCTATGTGGTCTGGATCTCACCTGAGCTTTTTTTTGGATGAATTCAGAGATAATCCCTCTTCACAACCTAAGAAACTTGAAACCTAGCACTGAAGGACCAGCCCTGGAACGCATTTTCTCCTGACCCCTTTGCCCCTAGAGCCCCTGCAGCCAAGTTAATAAAGAACCAGTTACCATACCCTGGAATGTGCTAGGAACTGATAAGGACCCCAGCCCCAGGAGTTCCTGTTCACTCCTCCCACCCCAGGGATTCCTGTGCACTCCCTACCACAAAAGTGTATAAAAAGCCTGCAAGCCCCAGTCTCGGGGCCAGCCATTTTTAGAGTGCTGAGCCCAAACTGCAGTTTGTTTAATAAACTCCCTCCTGTGTGTTACATTGTTGGTCTCTGTTGGTCTTCTGTATTAATCCTTGGGATCGATAACTAGGTACTTCAGCACATGTCCAGATGAGGGTATTAAACAAAGTATGGGGGGAAAAAACTAGACAAGGACGGTTGTCTGTAGAATGTGGAAAAGGGGGAGTGAGAAGCATTATTTTTCTGAAGAGCTTTAAAAAGGCCCAAGGTCTGAGTGATAGTGGAAAGGGTGCTAGATTGGGAGACAGAGGACTAGAACTGAAATCTTGCTCTTCTATTAACTATCTGTCTGACCTTGGAGTCCCGGTGATCAGAGTCACTTAAACTCTGGGCATTTGTTTCTTCTTCTGTAAAATGAAGAAGTTGGACCCGATGACTTCTGAGATTCCTTCTAGCTCTAAATTTTTGGTGTTATGATTCCTGCTAGAAGATAAGACTAGATGACTTATCAAACTGTTTCCCAATTTTATGATTGTACATATTTTAGTTATTTGGATACCCCTCCCCCCCATTCCCTGTTATTCCAGCAGCACATAAAGCAGAAAGCTGCAGGTGGGGGTAGAGAGAGAATAAGCATAGAATACAAGCACTGGTCTGGACTTCTCTAGGTAGAGCTGACTTTTAGATGCTCTTGGCTCTCACTGTTATTTTAAATGTGGTTGTTACTGGCCCAGAATCTAGGGCTGAGAAACTACCACTGCCAACCAAAATATGATGCTTCACTTAATAATGATAATAATAGCTAGCATTTATATAGTACCTACTATGTGCCAGGCACTGTACTAAGTATTTTACAAATTGCTATTGTTCAGTCATTCAGATGTGTTTAACTCTTTGTGATCTAATGGACTATAGCATGCCAGACCCTTCTATCTTTGGCCACCCCCACCCCCATGTAGTTTCCATGGCACTGCCTATCCATTCCCTCCTTTGCCGTCATCCCTTTCTCCTTTTGCTTTCAATCTTTTCCAACCTCAGGGTCTTTTCCTGACTTCTCATTATGTGGCCAGGGTATTTAAGCCTCATCTTTACCTTCTGTTATACAAAGTATGATTTTACAAATAGTAAACAGTAAATAATGCTAAGTGTTTTTTAATAAATATTACCTTATATAATTTTTACAATAATCCTGCAAGACAGATGCTTTTATTATCCCTATTTTATAGCCTAGGAAACTGAGGTAGACAGAGGTATAATGACTTTCTCAGGGTTACACAGCTACTAAGTGTCAGAGGCTAGATTTGAACTTGTTTTCCAGATTACATGGCCAGAGTTTTTATTCATTTCCTCATCTAGCTGACAGGAATCGTAACTAGCAAAGGCTATAAGAAGAGGGAAGACTAAGGAGAGAAGAACTAAGAGTCTACTAAGGCCTAAGTAGAAATCAAGAGCATTAGTGGAGTGGCATTATAGAAAAATGTCACCAACCATGGGAGTAGAGAAAATGACCAAAATAGAAACTGAAGGAATGAGGCATAGAATAGTAGGACAAATCAAAGAATAGGAAAGAATGTTGCTGTAGTGGGAAGAGCATTTGATATGGAGGCAGGGATCCTGAATTGTAAGTATTGTGTTTAATGAGGTCTAGTTGTTGAAATAAAAATCAAGCAACTATTTTTGTGGTAGGAGAGAACTGGAAACTAAGTTGTTCCCATCACTTACACCAGTGCTGTCTTAAACTTTGACATTTCCTTTTCCAATCATAATCTCCCATCCATCCTTCCTTCTCTTCCTCTGCCTTATTCCTTTTATAACTTTTCTTATCTTCACAGCAATACTATCCTTTCATCTTTTTCTGCTCTCCTAGATGATTGCCCTTGCTCTGGCCTCATCTTCACAGTCCTGACCCTCTAGTTTTTATACAAAATCTTCCACTCTTGACTCTCTTTCCCTATGCCCTAACCCTATTCAAGCTCTGTCAAACCTCAAATCTAGATCACCCCCAATACAATTGCCATTTGTATACTGCTTAACACTGCTAGAGAAACTGTGTTTGTTGAGTTCACCCAAATTTTGTTATTTATTCTCAACTGGGCCATCACTGATGAATGGCAATCTTTTTATTTTTCCTTCATTGGTTCTTTATCTCTTTATTTATCTTTATTTTCACACTGGTTGTTCCCTTCGTTTTCTTCTGTTTTCCGCATGTGATAAATGCCTCCATTACTTCTCCCTCTCCTAGCAGATGCTTTTCTTCTTTACTAAGAAAAGAAGTCACCTGTTGTGAGTTCCTTCTTCTCCCTTACTCTCTCCCTCCATATCTTCAGAGATTTTCTTCACTTTTAATCTGACTCTGAGGAAGATGTGATTTTTCTCCTTACTAAGTTCAACCTATCTGTGCCCTTGATCTCATCACCTTTCTTCTTCTCCAGGATGCTTCATTATCAATATTTCCCTCACCAGGGAGTAATCATAAGCAAAACGAACTCTTTGATCCTGCAGGGGAAGGGACAAACAAAAAGGAAAGGAAAAGAAAAAATTTGGAAACTAAGGGTGTGCCCATCAATTGTGAAGTGGAAGAAAAAATATTTTATATGAATGTAGTGAAATATTTTTGTTCTCTAAGAAATTATGACAATTTCAAGTCTTGGGTAGAAAGAAAAAGAGAAGGAAGGAAACAGAACCATGAGATTCACTTATTCAATGACCACAACAATTATAAAGAACAACCAATAAAGAAAGAATTATAGTTCTCTGGTTAAAGAAATAATTAACTATAACTCCAGAGGATCTATGATAAAACATTTTACCTATCTCTTGAGAGAAAATTTGAAAGGTCTCCAATCACATACATTTACCATAAATTAGTGGCAGAACAAGGGAGAATAAATAATAATTTTAAATTAAAGTGACCAGCTGTTCTCCTGCTGTTCTGATGATAGGATACAGAAATTAGCATTAAGCTCCATGGTGAGGAATTTAGGTTAAAAAGAGGAAGAAATTCTCAATAATGAGAAATTTCTTGAGACTGAAAGTTGATCTTATTGGAGGTGAAATCTGTTCTCTAGGGGGGCTTCTAAGTCTGTGACTTGCTTTTGTCCAGAATGATTAGATGTGATCTACCTTCAGGGAGGAGGATTAGATGCTCTCTCTGGTTTCCTTTCAGGCCCATTATTCCATCAAGTGACAGAGGGTTTGAGGGAAGACCATCAGGGAGATTCACATATTAAGTCTTTTGAGACCCTCAATTTGCTCCAAATTGAAGCTGGGGCAAAAAGAATCTTCTCTACTTAATGTTTAAGGAAAGGGCACCGCCATCCTTTTCTCCTTCTATTACTATCCTCCATAATTTTATATAACTGGAAATTTTCACTGAAAAGGTTGAAGGCTGTAGGTCAGGAGACATGCACATTAATAAAGTTGGGGATGAGATTTGAGTAATGCTTACATTATGTCTGGCTCCAGCCAGTGCTTTCAGTCCCTGACCTTCCCCAATCTTCCAGTGCATTAGAAGCTAAAGAAACTGCCCACAAATACAGGCTGTTCTGAAGCTGTTCCAATTGGATATTTTTATAAATACACACCATTTCAACTCTTGCTGAGCCCAATGAGGGAAGCAGCTCATAAGAAAAATCAATGAGAAGTTTTCTTTATCTATCTGAAGTTCCTCAGAACTCCATACCTCAAATTCCAAACAAATTAATATTTTTTCTTTTCTCTTTGATATATGGAAGCTTCTGAGACATACTGTACCTGAAATTAATCACATATTCACCTAGATTAAAAATATATTTTAAAAACATATCTGAAGAAAAGGGGAATAGTTTCTACTATGGGGACATTGGTAGTAATGCCGAGTTTATCATGAATATTTATGGAATCATTTTTATTCTGGGTATGATGTCTCTATTTGTTACAGAGTCTAGTTAGGCTGAAAATGGGAGAATGATGGGAGGTGTAGGTGGAAAAATGGCTTATAGGAGCATATGAAGAGATATGGGAGATGTTAAGCCTTGGGAGGATTATATTTGATTCAGGAGTGGAACTGGAGGAATTTTATTAACTTATTCTCAAAGATTCAACTCTTTGAAGATTTAATGCTGATCAAATTATAGCTTGGAAAATTGGGGAGATGACATAGGTGGGATTGATTCCTTCCATTGGCCATCAGGCTGCCTCCTAAATAAATATCAAATATTGCACTTCTCAGCCCCTTACAGCTTTCTGAAGACTTCCCATCACCATGGACATACATATTTGCTATGGGGCTGAATCCATGACTTTTTTTTTTTTAAAGAAAAAGCCAGCAAAGAGGGAGAAGGCCAGAGAATAGCAGGTAAATCACTGCAACTACAGATAGCAGGGGGATCTTTTTAGTGCCCCAGGGTTATGGGGAACAGGCAGAAGGCAGGATGATGCTACTTCTGTCAGCATCTTGCTTTGGAATTGGTAACCAGGTTTTAAAAGGAGAGTAACATTATCCCCTCCTCCCACAGAAACCCTTTTCATATGCAGTATAAGGAAAGTAGATTATTACTCTTCCATCCTCTCACATTAAAGTTAGAAGAGGATCTTTAGAAATTATCCTACCATTTTTCAGGTCAGGAAGCCAAGTTCCAGAAATTTTGCATGAGTGGCCAAAGGTTGCACATTAGGGGAGTCACATAATTACTTTAATTAAGGGCAGTTCTAAGGAAACCATCTAAAACAGGAATTCTTATCCTTTTTTTTTTTTTTGTCATGGGCCCCTTTACCAATTTGGTGAAACCTATGATTCACCCCTATCTCAGAATCATGTTTTTTAAACGAACAAAATAAAATAAATAGGATTACAAAGCTAACTACATTGAAATACAATTATTAACATAAATTTTTTAGGTTCATGGACCCAAGGTTAAGAACTCCTGCTTGCAAGGCATTAGGGGGCCATTTGTTCTAAAGGCCAAACGGTTTTGGCCAATTCTAATATTGTTTCATGACAATGTCTAGTTGATAGTTAAGCAGCATTATATATTGGTAAGAGGACTGCTGTGGAGTTCAGTGATGTAGGCTGAATCCTACTTCTATTTCCTGTTACTTGGGAGATAGGCACATCCTTTCTTGGACTTCCCTTAGTTCCTTCATTTGTAAAATGATAAGGGTTGAACTATATGAACTCTCAGTATTGATCTAAGATGAAGGTAAGGGTTAAAAAAATACTGTGTATTGGTTCCGAGGCAGAAGAGTTGTAAGGTTTGGAGTCTGTGGCTTTGGGTTAAAGTCTCAATTTTGCTGTTTACTACATATGCAACCTTGAATCAGTCATGCAAAATTTCTGGAACTCAGTTTCCTGGCCTGTAAAGTGAGAGGACAATTTCTAAAGACCCTTTTCTAACTTTAAACCCATAATCTTAGAGTTTATCAGCAAAGAATCACAGGCAACAAGAACTCCCACAGCGAGGGCTAACTCTGCCCCTTTGTCACTCAGACAAAAGTTCTGTAGTCAATAACAACATGGCTTGTGTGTTTTCTCTGTAAAAGGAAATAAAACCAAACCAGGAATCAGACTTTTGCACTGGAAACTGAACTCTTCTACCTGAGTGCCATCTTTTGTACCTCCTTTTACTTGCTGAAACATAAAGACTTCTAAATAAAAAAATAAGTCAAACAAAACAAAACAAAACAAAAAGCTGTTAAAGCTTGTGCTGATGCCTTGGACCTTTCCCTGCCAGACCATCTCAATCTAAGCTAGAGTTTGGCTTCCTCCTTGCAGCCAGATGGAACACCACCTCCAGGAGGCTTCATTCAGGAGAATGAGGAGACTGCCTACAACCTATTTCCAAAGCAACCAAATGGCATCTTTCTCACCACACTGTCCTCTACCAACTGAATAGGGACTCCTTGTAAAGGAAGAGAAATACCATACTGTAAATGGTACTTTTGTAAACTTGTTTAAAAAAAAAAAGGAAATGTAAACTGGCCTTAGTCCTTTTTGGGAGATCTTAACTTGGCACAAGGAAAATAATGACAACTTATAAGTACAAATTAAGGAACTGCAGATAAATCTTCTTTGACTTATGATTTTGAAGTAGTCCCCCAAATGGCAAAGATGGAAAAATTAAAAGTAAATAAAGCAGACAGGCTCCTGTCAGCATTTTTCAGGGTGCAGACCTGGCTTCCCTCCCCCAGGAGGTCAAGCTGTTTATGCAGATAACAAACTAGTCTCTATTTAGCTTGGGGGCAGGACATAAAGAGGAATTTCAAGAATATCAAAAGGTCAGGATAAAGCGAACTAACATTTGGCTAAGTGAAGATAAACACTCCTAAGATAACAATTCCAGTAATTCTAAGGATTGTCTCCTCATCTCCTCACATTTCTGTGTTAGTTTGTTGTCAGATAAGAACCTGTATGTGAAGAGAAATAACTCTGTATCTTGTAACCCTATATAAACTATCTCTTAATGTCAAACCAACAGTCTTTCATTAGGGAATTCTGTCCCAGCTGGTAGATTCTTTATTTCTCCCTTTTATTAATAAATTGTGGTCCCAATAATTGAAATTCTAGGTGTTTGAACTCATTTGAGAAGTGTACTACTTCAATTTTGAAAAAGAAACATGCTTTGGCTAGCTACATTATCATGATCCCAAATCTACTTAAACCATAGCGCATGAAGCATGGCAATGTCAATACTGATTAGGTCTGAAACTTCCTTGTGTACAGCTTCAAAGGAAATGCCTGCCGGAGGACAGAAAATAGCTAAAAGTACTATAAAGGCAAGAAAGGCTAACTCAGTAATATCCCTCTGCCCTCTTAAGTTTTATTAATTTCTTTTCTTTCCACAATGTGACGGAGCAGAAAGAACCCTGGATTTGAGATGGTTCAAATCCAGTGCTATAGCCTAATAGCAGTGTGACCTTGGACAAATTATTCGATCTCTTTGGGTCTCATTTTCCTTTTAAAATGAAAGCAGCCGGACAAAATGCTTTTCAAAGCCCTTTCCAGCTTTGGTTTGGTCCAGTATGTGGTTTCATAATATTGGGATATATCTCTACCTACCTTGTGATCAATATTTTATTTAGCAAAATGGTCAAGATCAGACAGTCAACCAATGAGTAATTAAGGAAAACCATCCTAACCATTTGCTTATTCACACTAAATCTTCACTTTTAGCTAGAGACATACAGCACATTTAGGGAACCATCCACCAAACTAAGACCTGGAGAAGGGATTGCTCTAATTGTGTAGAAATGTCATAGTTACTCAGTGAGGGTTAATGTTAAGCTGATACCATTGAAAATCTCATTACAAGGATTGTGGCAGGTAATTGAGCTGCCTGCACGGCTGACTGACTCAGTGGACCCAGGAGATTTATATGCCCCCGCTCTTCTGCGGAGTCCTTGACTGGCCTGGCTCAGCGCTGTTGTTCAGTTAGGGCTCTTTCTATTGATGAAGGCAATAACAGTCAGCTTCCCAGATAATAACAGAGGGCTCTAGTGATATCCTCTCTATCCACAGGCAGATAAACCAGGGGGACTCAACACTGGAAAGGTTAACACTTAAAGACTAGTGATATAATATTGGAGAAAGAATTTTTATTTGCTGTCAGAACTCTGGGGTTCCAACTCTGTGGCTGATCAGGAATTCTTAATTTTTTGTGTGTCCCAGATCTGATGAAGCCTCTAGACCCCTTCTCTAAAGAATGCTTTCAAATTTGAAAAAAAATGCATAAATGAATGAAAGAATGAATAAGTTTACAAAATAAACCAATTGTATTGAAAGTTATTGAATTTTTTTAAGTCCAGAGAACCCCAACTATATGATTTGACTTCTAGCTTAAAATCTTTTAATCTAATATAGCCCCTTCATTTTATTTTTAAATTTTATTTATTTTTTAAACCCTTACCTTTTATCTTAGAATCAATACTGTGTATTGGTTTCAAGGCAGAAGAGTGGTAAGGCTAGCTAGGAAGTATCTGAAACCATATTTGAACCCAGGATCTCAGGTCTTTAGTTCTGGCTCTTGATCGACTGAGCCACCTAGCCCCTCAATCCCTTCATTTTATATAAAAGAAGAAAAGGAAGCCCAGAATACTTCAGTGACTCACCTGAATTTTGCCTCTTTTTATATTCCCAGCACCTAGCAATGTGTCTGGCACATTGTAAGTGCTGAGTAAGTGTTTATTGATTGACTGTCTGAAGTGGCCTAGTAAGGTGGTGACCAAAGGAAGACTTGGTTGGGAGAGGCAATGGGGTTTGGACTTCCAGCCCTGGGCTCTTACCTTTCTACTATGCTGAAGAGATATCTTTTATTTCAATAAAGTTAGATGAATTTGTTTCGGCTATGTGGGCATTTTTATTTTAAAATGTTTTTTCCTATGATTTTTAAATTGTTTATTTAGGTTTATGTTTTGGGGGTTTGGTTTTATAAGATTACCCACTTACAAAAATGAACAATATGGAAATATGCTTTGCATGTTAATAAGTACATAACCTAGATCAGATCACCTGCCAGCCCTGGGAGGGGACAGAGAAGGAAGGAGGGAAATAAGTCCAATAATATAACTTAGGAAAACATGTGTGGAAATGTATTATTACATGTAATTGGTAAATATAGATATATTAAATTAAATTTAAAAATAAATAACAAGAATTCTTATTAGTCAAATAAAAATAGTTGCTGGAAGTAATATAATTAGATATTAGACATTAAAGCCAAGTTTCACTAAAACACTCCTCAAATTAGCTTAAAATTACAAAGGTACCACATTTATTATGAATTATATTACTTTTAAAGGGATTATATTTTGCACTTTCTAATTTACTTTTTAGTATATACAACTCTTCATATTGAACTTTGGAGATATGTAACATTGAATTTAGCTCGCATATGAAATTGGGCACATTGTTTTATTGGTAGAGATGACAAAAAATCAAGTTGTTGAAAGTGATAAATCTAATTTGGTGAGCAATAAGCTAAAATTATTTCAAAATATTATTCTTATTGATACTTTGTGTTTATGTTGCCCAATTTCTGAATTTCTCCCTCTTCTCCTAATCAGTATTCCATTCCTTGTAACGAAGAAGACAAAGAAAATGAAAAGAAGCAAATCAGCAGAACCAAGAGATACATCCACCACTTCTGATATAGGCAGTATTTATCACCCCTAGTCTCTGCTTTGGCAAAGAAGGGGATAAGGGACAACATCTAATACTTAAAGGGTGTCAGAGCAGGTCTTTGAAAAATTTCCATATGATGGGATACCTCCTCTTCTAACATTGTTCATTTGGCATTTGGGTTCGCTACACCTCTCTGTCTCTCCCTTTGTGTTGATGTAGGATTGTCACTTTCCTCTTGTAAACTTCTTATTAAATGGTGCAATTTCTTTGAAGGAGCTGGTTGTGACTTTCTGAGCCCTCAGCAGCACCAATTTCGCCACTCCATTGCTATGAATTCTACCATTCCTTCCCTGGTGCTTTTCTCCCCTTTAGAGACAGCTACATTACTTGCATACAATCTCTGTGTGGGGTCATCGTTGACAGTCCCAAGAGTGAAATGTGAATACACATACATTAGCATCAGTCATTCCCTCCTGAAAGACTGACTAGCTCTGTGGTATTCTCACCTCAAAGAAGCAATGGATTTAAATTTGTTTCCAGTGTTTTAGAGTAGAAGTGGACTCATCCTCTGGGAAATTAGAAACCACATACAACGCACCATTAATGATGGTGGGCTTCAAGGCATCGGTTATTTACCATTTCAGATTCTTCATTGCTTTGGAAAAAACTGGTTTAAAATGCTCCCCCCCCCCCCCAAGCTTTTAAAAGTAGGAGTAGAAGGGAAAGTGCTCTGTGCCAGGCATTTTATGACTATCCTCCCATTTGATCCTTACAACAACCATTTTATAGACAAAGAAATCGAGGCAGAAGTTAAATGCCTTCTTCAATGTCACACCACTCGTAGGTGTCCAAAGCTGGATTTGATCTCAGGTCTTGCTGACTCTAAATCTCCACCCACTGGGCACCTAGCTACAAGTGATTGGCAAGGCTATTTGCACACATATAGAGAGACTTTAATCTTTAAGGTCAGTCAAATCAATGTTCTCCCAAGTTCATGATTATGGCATTTGGGATATTACACCTTCGGTAACATTTATTCTGACATAATAAAAATTGAGGTCTAGTAGCTATTCCTCCTCTCCTTAAACCAACTCATTTAAATCAGTCGTTTCTTGGTTTTTCTCTGTTGCTGGACCACACTTGGCACAGAGCAATCTGTTACAGCTTAGATGGTATGCATCTGTGCGTGGCAATTAGAAACAAACACAGGCATTACAGACAGTAATAACTCCTAATCTGAAGTGAACACACAGCAAGTGTGTTCATGCAGGAGAGGAATATTGTTGGGAGAAAATGTCTGCTTTTGCTTTTGGTTCTCTGACTATCTGGACAGAAAATAAGAGGTGCCACTGTTGATGGAAAACCAGTCTGAAATGGTGAAACATTCTAGGAATCACACTGGACATCAGTGGGAGAATAGTATTCAAACTTTTTTTTTCAGGAATACATCTATTAGGTAAAGCAAGAGCAAATGCACACACGCATATGTATGCATATATACACATATATATGTACATATATACATATACCCCTTACTTTCTGTCTTAGAATCAGTACTGTATACTAGAACCAAGCCTAGAGATGGGAGGTCCTGGGTTCAAATCTGACCCCAGACACTTCCTAGTTATGTGACCCTGGGCAAGTCACTTAACTCCCATTGCCTAGCCCTTACCACTCTGCTGCCTCAGAACTGATGCACGGTATTTTTTTCTAAACCCTTACCTTCCATTTTGGAATCACTAAATATTGGTTCTGAGGGTTAGGGTTACCAGGACCAAAGGGGAAGCATTTTTTTATGTGCCTGTCATATCCCAATGAGTTCCATTTCCAACCGATTCTTTGGCCTGAGAGAAACTTCACAAGGCTCACAGTAGCTCTTACTGCATTAGGACTACACAGGATCAATAAAGATGCAAGATAATCACTGTCATCAATTACTGAAGAACTCTTCTATTTGGGCAAATGCTAGAAACTGAATCATGCCCTAATTCCTCAGAGCAATTTTAGTCAAAGGGAGGAATAGGTTGCAGAGTGAAAGGAAAGTAAGCACAAGGCTTATATTGGAGCTTTTAAGAATCCATATAAGGCCATTATTTTACTTTAGGGTGGATTTCAAAACACCTAGGAACTCTCGTGATGCCAAGCCTCTAGAGCCTTGGGGACTAGCTTCAAGGGTAATGAATTGTTCTCCAGTGCAGCCAGACATTAAATTTATGTCTCTGAGTCACGCAATGGGAATCTCAGTGGGCTCTGCAAATGTACCCGTAGTCTGAGCGTATGCTTCACCTGAAAAAAGATGGAATTCGATTCATGTTCTTACTTTCAGCTGGGCAGTGTTTTGGGGAGTCATTTAGAGATAGTCCTTTTTGATTAATCACACCTTTCTTTTCGGCTCCAACAATTCCATCCCTTAAATATCTTCAGATCAGATGCCCATAAATCACTCAACAGCCCCAAGCCAGCAAGGAAGCTGGTTCACAATTTCAATTAGCATGCCGACTTAACAGCTTGCCATTAGTGGTGGCTGCAAGCACTTGACAGGTTCTCAGCTGGCCAAACACTTAGGTTGAGCTGGCAGTAGGTTTAGCATATAATCTGCTGGGAATTCATTAAAATCCAAAGTGCTAGAATCAAGAGAAATAGACCCAGATTCTGTTTGCTGAAACCTCTTCCTGTGGTTTAGGGACAAGAGTTAGGTTTGGTTTTGTATATGCCTGGATTTCTGGCCTTCTAAATGCCAAATACTATTGACTTTTTCTCACTCTTCATCTTCCTTACTAATTCACATTTATAAAAACTTTAAAGCTTGCAAAACATTTATCTATATTTCATTTGAGTCTCATAATAGCCTTGGGTAGTAGAAATATTATCATCTCATTTTGACAGACTTGAGGTTAAATGACTTACTCACACTCAACAACTGGTAAATATCAGAGACAGGATCTGAATCCAAGTCTTCCTGCCTCAAAATCCCACACTATCCACTATACCAAGGGGCTACTCCTTTGTTTGTAGCACCTGCTGTGGTTAATCTCTTACTTTTCCTTCTCTCTTTTTTTTCCAGGCTCCTCCTCATTTGTCATCCAGCTTCTTAAAATGTGGATGTTCTTTGAGCTTGTGTTGCTCCCTTCTATACTTTCTTCCTTGGAGATCTCATATTATTCTCACTTCCACTATCATCTGTGTGAGGATGATTGGTTATCCAAAGCAATATGATTATCCATAATCTTTTTTTCTCAGTCTCTAGATTCAAATTTCCAACCACCTCCTAGGCATTTGGATATAAATGGCACAAAATCACCTCTTTTTCATCTGGACTTGCAATTTCACCATTGTGGGGAACATCATCTATCTATACATCTACATTTATATGGTAAGAAATTTTAATTACTTATTATGTATCAGGAGCTGTCCTGGGTGTTGAATATATACAAGCAACCATTTGTGACAGAGGCTGGCACTAAAGAAAAAGTGCCAGACTGAAGAGTATGTGAAATTGATCACCTTGATGGGGGAGGCCCCCCCCCCAAAAAAAACAGCTCCTACCTTCAAGTAGTTTAGATTTTATCAGGGAGAATGTGTGCACATGTATGTTTATATAAAATATATAGTAAATAAATCCAAGATAAGTTCAAGGAGAGACCCTAACAACTGAAGGACTTAGAAAAGTCTCATGAAGAAAGTGGTGTTTACAAGGTTTCTAAGATGTAAAGATGAAGAGAGATTATGTTCCAGGCAGTGGGAAGAACCTCTGTAAATGTGAGGAGGTAGGAGATCGGATTTTAGGTGTGAAGAATAGCAGGTTAAACAATTTCACTGAACCATAGACTATATGAAAGAAAAGAATAAATAATAAGCTGGGGATGAGGGTGTAAATGGTGGAGAATAGCTCTTACCTAAGATGCCAATTACAATGAGAGAATTAGTCACCCATATTTCATCCTAGCCACTGCATATTGTATATTTTCAAAATGTGACCATTTTCTATTTGAGGAAATAAGTCACATAGTGCCATCCTGATATTATATTGAAATTTCCTTAACTCTATTTTCTTTTTCTCCTTCCAGGTCATTAACAAATCCCAGTATGAGGGTATAGTCCAGACAAGTATAAAGTGACAAAGCCCAATTACTTTTGAAATGTTAAGGAAAAACAGAAATAAGAAAAATAGACATACTGACTAATTGAGTCATTTAGAGGAAAAATTAGCATTGGAAAAGGGTGTCAGAAGGAAATAGCTGATTTCAGCTTTCATTGCAATGGAGTAGCATAATCCACATCATTCACAAACATGAAATTTAATTTTTTCTTTAAATGAATATTAAGTGTCTATGCAGAAAGGATGTCTTTACTAGTCCCTTAACTCCCACCATAAATTTAGCACAGCCCAAGGTTATTTGTATAATGATGCTCAATATTCTTTTGGTTGGTTTCTTAATTGAAATTCACCAATACTATAGGTTTTTTTCTTCTCTAATACCAAAAGTTCTTTTATATTTTTCTGTCTTTGTTATTCAGAAAGTTACTTCCTCCTTTTTGTTCTGGTTACTGAAATTCAAGAAACCATCTTTAAGTAAATACGATTGGCATTTTAGGGTTATAAGAGAAAAGAGATGTGAAATCATTGCTTATTATTGAGGCATTTCCCCCAGCCATTCATCATTCTCTCTGGTCTCATATACTCCCTCCACTTTTCTCCCATCTTGTGCCTTTTCCAACTTTCTATTTCTTGTTTAGTCAGTTTTACAATGTATACTATATTCTCTTTTGTTTGTTTTTTGACCCATATCCATGGGTTTTTTCTGCATAGGGAACTCTCCCTAATAATGAAGCCTGGAGATACATCTGTACCTTGAAGATTCTGAGGGTTGCCTGAGACACTGAGAGGCTAAGGACTTGTTCAGGGTCACATAGTGTATATCAGAGACAAGACTTGAATTTAGGGCCTCACCACTCTCAAACTGGTTCTCCTCTACCTACTTCACCATACCTATGGCACTCTACATAGAGAGTTACAATATAGGCATATATGTATATATTTATGATTTTCTTTTTATTTAAAATAAAAGTATAAGGATAAATACTTATTAAAACTAACACAACTTCCTCTCTTCCTTAATAGGCAACTTGTGCTGCAGTTTCCTTTCTCTTTAAAAAACCTATATCCTATGAGAAAAGGAGTTGATTTTCCAGGGATTAAGGACAATGGAGAAGCTTAGTCCTTCTACTAAAGAGGGTTCTGTTTGTAATGCCAAGAAAGTTACTAACTGACATCTTAAAATTGTTGGTACTTTCTATTTGCAATGGATATTTCTTAGAGATGTTGGGAGTTTTTATAAGTTTTTAGAAGTTCCTATTTGCTTTTAAACTTAATTATTTAACTGGCATTTTCATATATCCTCAGAATGCCTCTGTGTGTGTGTGTGTGTGTGTGTGTGTGTGTGTGTGTGCAAAAGCATATAAGTAAGCAGTACAATCTTCTTTTAACCCGTCCTACTGGCAACAGGCTTGCCATTCCGTGATGTTAAAGGGTCTGTCCTAGTGATGAGGGCTGAGGTGGAAACCATGTGAATTCAGAAGGAATAAGAATGATGGACAAGCTAATGAACCAAAGGTCTGATGACTAAAGCCTATGTAATGTTCTTTTGCCAGTTAGTCAGTCAGTCAGTCAGTCAGTCAGTCAGTCAATCAGCAAGCATTTATTAAGGCCTATCACATCCTGAGGGAGAGAGAGCTTGATGTAATGGAAAGAAAGCTTGATATGGGGACCTGGGCCATGTCCTATCTCTTTCTTTGGGCAAGTCCCTTCACCTCTTAGTGCCCCAGACTGCTTAGATTTTAAATCGCAAAACAGGTGTTGATCTTAGAGGGAGCTTATACCAATGAATCCACTGGTCCAGTAAAAAGGCAGATAAAGATCCTCTAGGAATGGGCCACATACATCTGTAAGAAAGGGACCTAGGCTATCCTTTGGTCTTTGCTGCTGGCACTGTGGTATTTGGCATCTATGGATACCAAAGGCATTCTTTTCCCTTCTCACTCTACTGATCAACAACCTTTATCTGCATTTGCCACTGGCCAACAATTATGAAAGCAAAATGGTGCATCAGTTTGAGGGAGTTCGAGGGAGGACTAACAGGGTGGAGAGGAGAGTCCCAGGATGAGAAGCCTTGGGTTTGATAATTAATTACCTTTCTCAGTTTCATATTATGCTGTCAGTCTCTTTCCTCCTCATCTCCTAAAATCTCCATTTGTGTCCTCAAAATTTTGTAGAAACCTTGAGAAATTATGTTGTTTCTCTTCCCAGTTTTATAGACCCAGGGCATGAGAGATGCAAGAAAGGGAAATGGGATGAGAAGATGGGAGAAAGGAAAGAGAATAGTGGAAAGGAAGAAAAATAGAACACTTTAGCATAAGGGAGAGAAGGTAGAGTCGATTTCATTTAAAAATGTTAAAAAATGGTTTCTTCTATTTTTATATCACTTTTACTTTGAAAGACTCTCCATCCCCCCAAAGGAGAGTTTTTTCATAGCATTTCTCCACCGTATGTATTCATGGCTACTGTCTCCCTCAGGTAAAAGGACTAGTAGGGAGAGCATTGTGTGAAAGGTCAATAAAAGGCAATTACATAGATTGCTTTTCCTGTTTCCCCAATTCTTTCCAGTGGCCTTGTCAGGTCTCTGGGAAGATCGATCATGGCATCAGGAGATAGAGCCATGTAGTGGATAGAGACCTTAGCACTCAGAGATGAGAAGAATAGTAACTATGACATATGAATGAAATGGATTCCTAAGAATGACATACTGATTGACAAATATGAAGAATTTAGAGACTTGGGATGACCTATATGAAGTGATGACGAATTAAGAAGGAACCAAAAGAGCAATAAACATGAAGATAACAACAAATCCAGGAAAACCATTGTGGAGTAGCAGAGAGGCTAGGAGACATGGATTCAAATCCTCACACATACCCTGAATGGGTTACATCTCAGTGCCTTAGGCAACTTGTCAAGATTCTAAATTGCAGAGAAGATGCCCACTTGCATTAGTTGAGATGATTTTCTCATTAAGAGGTCCCTATCTCAGTGAAATCACAGGACCAGGTCTTCCCTCCCAATAGCCAATTACCAACCCTGATGATATCTCTGTGAATCTCACCATGGAAACTCTTCTGAAATAGAGAAGTAGCAGTTGTGCTTCTTAAAAAAAGGTGCATTAAATGCTATCAGCATTAGGTATATCTTCATGGGGAGGAATGGCATGAGAGGGAAAGCATGCCAGTTGGAAATAATAGCTCAAGAATTGGTGTATTCCTCTGAGGCAAAGCCCTAATGGGATACCACCTCTACTCATGCAGAAGCCACCATTACTGAATTCATCCTCTCTCAAAAATGGGCACATCATTCATTATCATGTAGGATCTTCCAAGTATGAAAAATAACCCCTTGGTGGGAGAGAGGATGACAATTCACATCACCAACTGTTTCTTAACCACTTTAATCAACTCAGATATAAAAAGACTTTTTGTTCATCCACAGGAGACAAAATTAATGGCAATGTACCAAATGCATCTGCCAGCACAATCAGAAAGAACAAAGTATACATGTGGAAAAAGATAATGGCATTTACTGGAACCAAAAGCATTCAACAGAAGTTTTACTATATAGCAGATACCTTTCAGATTCATTCCATCATTAGAATTTTGTAGGATTCAATCTACCAATTGTAGATACTGAATTGATTTTTGAATTTAAAAAGTCAGGATCGCATCATTCATGAAACAACACTGAGCTAAAGTAGCTCATCTCAAGGTAGAGATGAAGGCAGTGGATTGTAGAGCCTTGGACTGAAATAAGATGACCCAGGTTCAAATTCCACCCCAATACTGGCACAATTTCCCTGAGCATCATTTTCCTACAGTATCTCCATCTCAGGATCCTTGGGAGAATAAAATATAACACTATACATCAGATGACTTTTCAAAACGGCTAGTGTTATCTAAAGTGTTAGCTATTCAGAGTGTTCTGGAGGGACCCCTTAAGACTGATCAGATTCTGTCTCAGTTCTCCATTGTGCTTCCTTGTCTAGGCTTCCTGTTTCATTACGTTATATAGAAGCATGAGAAGTTCTGTGGAGATTTTCTCCTCTTCTGTTCTACTTTAGCCAAAGCATGAGAAAGGAGAAGAGATGATGAAGAGATAAAGGAGAGAACATTGAAAAGGAAGATAAAGCTGAGAGCTCTAGCTTAAGATTGGGAGGAAGGTGTTCAGTCCTTGATTTACTCTTATGATCATGTAATGCAAATCTTGGCTTCACTGTTGACTTGGCCACTGTCAGTGCCATATTGGCTGTGATTGCAAAAGAGGTAATAGTTGGAGCAGCCCCAGTCGGACACATTACACAATGACCCGATGTTGTGATGTCAAGCTAGTCCTTTTTGAGTATGAAAAAGACAGTAACCAGCTACTATAGATATAAAATTGGGTAGTGGTTTTTGAAGACTTGGTTTCATGCTTTGACATCTATACTTTCTAATTGCATGATCCTGGACAAGTCACTTTATTTCTATGAACTTCAGTTTTCTCTTCTCTAAAATGACCATAATTTGTATGACCTATCTAATTGTTGCTGTGAATCTTAGCTACATAAGTGAGTTATTATTATTGTATTCAAATAACAGGGAACGAGGACAAATTTTACCAGGACTAACACTATATATTTTTATTCAATTTCTGTAATATATGTTTTATGTTTCTAACTTGGGCAGCTAGATGGTACACTGGGTAAAGCCCTAGACCTGGAATTGGAAAGACCTGAATTCAAATCCAGCTTCAAATGTTTACTAGTTCTGTGAACTTGGGCAAATCACTTAAATATCTGTTAGTCTCAGTTTCCTCAAAAGTAAAATCAAGATAATGACATAACACTTACCTCCAAGGGTTGTTGCAAAGATATATTATAAATATCTCATATGATAAATATAATTACATATACATATGCACCTAGCAAAGTACTTGATTTGTAAAATTTTATTTAATTAATTTAGAATATTTATTCCACAGTTACAAGATTGATGTTCTTTCCCTCCCCTCCTCTCCAACTTTCTCCCATAGCTGACACACAATTCCACTCAAGACCTATTTCCATATTATTGATATTTAGTAAAGTATTTGAAACATAGAAGGTGCTAAGTGCTAGCTGCCAATATTGTTAATTATTATTAATCTTTCTACATTTACATGTTACCAAATGATTTCTTCTATTTTAGTTTAGTTTTTCCTTATCATAGGGCAAGGAACATCTTGCTCTGTATGTCCCCTTTCCAGAAGTTCTGAATCATAATTACAGCTAACATTTAGCACAGGCACTGTGCTAAGCACATTACAATTACTGTCTCATTTGATCCTCACCACAATCCTGTGAAATAAAACCTGTCAAAGGAAAGCTTATCCTAACACCAAGATATTTAGTGATAGAAGAAAATAAATGCATATTAAGAGATGCTGTCAAGGGACATATACAAACATATTCTAAGGTTGATATTACTATGAGCCAGGCACTATGCTAAGGCCTGAGAATCCAAATCCAAGCAAATATAAAGGCAGTACCTTCCCTTAAGGAGCTCATCTTCTAGATGGGAGAAGGCTATATGTAAAGGAAAGCTCAAAAGAGGGAGGTGGGATTGAGGAGGAAGAAGGTTTCTGAGAAGGGGCATGATGGAGAAAGAAATCAAGAATCCAGTCTGAAGAGGAATGAAAGAATGAACATGGATGGCCTGGGTTTTTCCTTGAAATGGAAATCCCTCTGTACTGTCTTGATTCCTTAATGTTTGTTTTGTAGTTTCATGAAACTTCTAATCCATTAACATTTTGTCCATTTGCTTAATCCATTTTAAAATTAGCACATTTTAAAATGATACATCATAGACTGGACAATGGATGTTCTTCATCCACTTGGTTTTTACTTAGTAATTATGAATCTCATTTAGGAAATCCCATGTTGCAAGGTTTAAGGCAATTAGCACAGTATCAACTGAAAACAGATTTATTTGGAGAATTTATTCACTTATAGGGACCCTTTCTTCAATTTTGGATTCCGCATTGGATATCCTCCATGACAGTGAAAAGGATTTTTCTTATATCTTATTCTGCTTCTGTGCCAAGAGAGTGGGTCTATTACTAAACATATCTGGGAGAGACATTGAGGGTGGGAAATGAGCCTGGCCCAGAATTAATCAAGAGATGGGAAAATTGCTCAGTGCTCTTGGTGACCCTAAGCTTTTCCCTGAAACAAAAGCTCAACTTTCTAATGAGACTTTTCTGGTGATGCTGTCATGGAATAGAATTTCTATAGGACCAAAGTACAGATTCCCTAAAAGGGTAAGGGAGAGGTGCATGGTGTATTTGAACAGGCACATCCACTACCACTAAAGATCTAAACAAGAGAAGGGTCCCATTTGAGAGCTATGTGACTGCAGGGGGAAGATGATCCAGGCTCTTAGTGAGAGCTGAGGATAAACAACAGTCATTATACCTGTTCCACTGATTTTCACACAATGTCAAGAGATCTAAAATAAGGCCTCAGACGCTTTCTGGAAGACTTATGCAAGGATATAGACAATAATACCACAGGATGAGTTGGCTTAGATGGATTGTGATCTCCATTGGTGGAAGCAGCACCCACATTGATAAGCTTATAGATCTGTCAGTTTATTTAAAATTTATTTTTGCTGCTTACTCCTTCACTCCATAAAGGCTATCTTTCTTTCTTTATTTTTGGCTGCTTAAAATTCAGTTAGTTTGATCCAAATTACTCTTAAGAATATCCCCCAAATGCTAGGTTAATGACAGCCTTATTCCAATGTGTATCAGCTTTGAAAGACAAAATATCCATATTTACCATAATGTAACTGAGCTAGCTCCACTGTCTAAAAACGGCAGATGCTATACCATGAATTATATGGGATAGCCAGCCCATCCTACTTTTCCACTCCAGGTATAGATGGCCTTGCTTGCATCTGTGATCATAGTCACCAAGGTGTTAGAGTATGCAATCATTCACAGTTAACTTTTAAATATCAATGAGGGAAGTGTGTCTGGCTTTTTGATTGGCTGAATGTATAGTATGTGAAAAGCCTGAATCCTTCTCTAGGGACTTAAGCAAAGGGAGAGGGAGAAAAAAATCAGCAAATCAATGAACTTTTACCTGAAAATGAAACCATAATTTATAATGCATTTATAGAATACCAGGATGCTTGTTTTTAAGAAACAGAAGGAGCAATTCTGAGAGCAAGAACTGAGAAAAGGAGTATGTAATCCAGTCAGTTCCCTGGGGTACAGCCAGGGGCCCTGCTCATACCAGCTCATTCCATTACAGAGCCTAGTCAACATTGTTCATACTTCAAACCTCATTAAGTAAGATTCCCTCTAATGTGGAACCTGCAAGAGTTTGTCCATGGTATTTGTGACTCTTTGTGGGCAAATAATTGAGAATTCCTACACAATTTGCATAGCCACAGGAAAATAAATAAAGGAAGGTGTACATGTGTATACATGGTACCTGGTACCATATTGGTAAGGAAAATTAGTCTTCTCCATTCCAATCAGCAGGGTGAACACCACAAAAGGTCTTCGAATTGGCAGGCAAGGTTCTTTCTTGTTGGGGCTCTAGTATCTGTCCCTCTTCCAAGATCAGCCTCCAGTGAGAAGTTCTGGTGACCATCAGTCCCACTGATTAATATAGCCCTAGGTCATAGAAACCACAACCCACTGATCAGAAAGTGACCAGGAAGTTGAAATTTCAAGAGCACTAAAACAGAGTGATTCTATATTCCAATTTAAAGATCTCACATCTCTAATGCTAGCAATAAACTTCCTGTCCCAGAACAAATTTGGAGCAGTATTACTCCCTATATCCTTTTTGTTTCAGAGAAGATTCACTTAATCTTGTTTGCCTCAGTTTCCTTATCTGTAAAATGGTGTGAAGGATATGACAGACCATGCCAGTATCTTTGCCAAGAAAACTCCAAATGGAATCATGAGGAGTCAGAATGTCTTAAAAAGAACTGAAAGAATATCCTTTCTTCTAAATGTCTCACAAATTCTGTTTTCCTCCAAGGATTTTTCTTGAATCTTCTGAGGGTCCCCATAAAAGATGAAAACTGCTGTAGAAACACTGACCACATTCAAAAAACACGAGTACAAGTGAATAGGGGAATTTAAAGTGAAAAAAGGCTAAAGGCCCTTAATAGCAGTGTTCTGGGAAGGGCAATTTATTGTACCTTTGTGAATGGATTTAGTTTTACTTTCCTTCTTTCTTAAGTACCAAAAAACAGTTTCCCTTATAAAAAAAAAAAGGAGATGGGGACACAATAACCTTTTATTTTGGCAATCTCTCAGGACTGTTTTGGACACGAGGAAAGATCATTTGTCTTGGCAGACATGCCAGCCACAATATAAAAAGAGAGCTCTGGGGTTCAACAGAATGAGTCCTGAGATTATAGAAAGCTCTCTCCTTCCCCAAAGTGAGGCAAATAACATCTTGTCAGAGAAGCAAAGCCAGTGTAGTCCCAAGTATATAACCTCTGGGAATGAGCCTGATGCTTGAATAAAGAACAAGGTAAATTTATAGAAGGCATAGACTATTTTCATGTTCCTCTAGGTGAAAGTTAATTTAAAAGCACAGCAGTTAGTTACTAAGGTTTTGGTAATTGTGTTAATTAGAAGTCTCAGATAAAGGATCTAATTATATTAATGATGAACTTAACCCAGCAAAAGTACTTTCAAATTAATTCTATTTAACAGACCCAATGAACTACGGAAGAAAATATTATTTCCCTTGTGTTCAGAAAATCAGAATGAATAGAAAAATTCCTATGAAGTTGTATGAAGGTCTCTTTTTATGTTTGGAATAAAATTTAAAAAAAATTAATTAGCATAGAAATGGCATATATTTGATTTGTAGAGCTTATATATTTTCATGATCATACATTAATAATTGTTTTTGTAATTAGCTCTTTAGTATTATATATTATTCTAATATTAACCATAAAACTTACTCATACAAGTCCTATAGAAGCTCAGGAGATAGAAACAATCTGAACTATGATGCCAGCTGATATCCTTGTACTAATCGCCCTACCATCCTTATGAATTCTTTATGTAATGGACACAATTTATAACCTATATTTGACAGTCAAAGCTATGGGTCAAAAATAATACTGAAACTATGAAAATTCTAACTATGAAGATCTTACATTCAACTCATATATAAACACAACCCAAGACGTTAGTCCAGGCCAACTTTGATTATTAAAAGTTGAAAACTAAGTAGTCTTACCAATAGAACTCCCTATCTGTATGTTGATTTCTTCAGATGTTTTACACACATAAACAGTTCCTTCATTAGGTCTAAAAGCAGATGCAATTCTAGGCCAACTAAATCAAGTCACCTTAATATTATCTCAGTTTGGCGTCTTTTATAGGCAATGCTCAGAAATTTGAGGATCAAATCATAATTTTATATCTATAATGTTAGAAATAACTACATTAAAATATTTTGAAAAATGATCTTCTATATGTGAGTAAATTAATCTTGTACTTAAAATATGGACAGGATATAGCTCCTCAAAAGAATATGCCTTTGACTCAGTGCCATTAATAATAATTGAGTTTGCCATTTTAATTCTGATTCCTTCCAATCCAATTTAGGCAAATTAAGCCAGAACTAGAAGGGTAGGGGTGAAAAGTCTGCAAAGCATAGAGATCCAAAGATGGCCTTTATGCACATCTTTACTGGGCAAAGATTAGAGGTTTAGAATAGACAGAAGTAGAATAATGAAGACACTGGCTCTTTTGGTTCCCTTTCCACTTATAAACTGTCAGATTTCACATCTTTTCCCTGGCCCGTGAAGAAAGTCTGAATACCCAAGAAAAGAAAGAATGGAAGAAGGGGAGGATGAGGTATAGGATTTGAGGAAAAGACCCAAACCAGGTTATCAAAGGATTCAGAAAAATTCATGGTCTACAGTGAAGTTTTTGTAGTTGCAGTAGTATAACGCATACTGGTCTAGATCTTTTCCCACTTTCCTTTGTCAATGAACTACCTTTGTAAGTTCTCTCTAGTGCGCATGAACAGAAAGGGCTGTGGCTCAAACCCTGAGGTGATTGGCTTTTATTTCCAACCAGAAGGTAGCTTTTATTTGTCATCACTAAACAGATCTCAAAGGGGAAGAGAGCAGGTGTAGAGCACTTTCAGTAATTTTCAGACCACAGAATCCCCAAGACATAGTGAGGGCAGTAAATGGATGTCTTTAGTATCTGGATGGTGTCAGCCCCATCCTGCATAAACAGAGAGATAATGCACTTTGAAAAGTGTGCAGTGATGGGAGAAATGATGATGGCTAAGCTCACTTGTAGCTATATTTATCACTATGAACACTTTACTAAGATTTACTTTGGAGCTTCTCAGGGGAGAACTACTTCTGAGAAACAAACAAGAGACATTCACTAAAGGAAATGGCCACCTTGTAGTCATGCTTCAAAGCCCTTCATATATTTTATCATTATTGCTTCTCAGTCTAATTTATTCTTAGAATAAAAAGAGAACAAGAAAAATAAGTTTTTGTGACAGAAAAATGCTATCTTCACTCTAGAACATGCAGACCAACCTTCTCATTTAACAGAAAAGGACACTGAGGACAAGAGTTTAAGTGACTCCTTCAAGATCACACAGACAGCATCACATCCAAGACTTGAACTCAGTTCATCATAGACTCTAGACTCATTCCACTGTACAAGGCAGAGTGCCTGGTGTTTGGTACAGCATACACACACACACACACACACACACACACACACACACCATAGATTCATCCCAAACCAGGGAAATGTAGAAATACATTAGCAAATACTGAAATGGCAGACTCTCCTTAGCATTTTTTATCAAGGACACATGAGCTTTATATTATTGATAGTAGACATCTAGATTGTTACGAATAGACGGAAATTCTGGGACTATAAAGCCTGCTGTGTTTATTATACAGGGAATTTTGGGTAAAAGCAGATTATTAGGCTATAAGTCTATCCTACAGGATATCCCATTCTATGTCAAAACCAACAAAAGAAATAGATTGACAGATGAAGTTAATAGCTCTTGCTTGGGCTTGAAGTGTACAAAATACCAACCTTTAATTGAAGATTTAGCCAATGAAATTCAGCAACAAAAAAGTCACTAATAGGCAGGTTAGTTAAAGAATTCCCCCTCCCCCTCACTTATCTTAGTTCATGGCACCCCACACAAGTTAAATAATATCAAGACCAACAAAAGAAACCGACTGGCAGACGAACAAAGTCTCTAAGCAGTAAAGTTAGATAATTAGATTTTGTTTATTAAATACAGTTATATATTACAATTATACATTTTTGTTATTTAAACTATAAATATTGCAAAATTATGGTTTTTTCTCAAAGAGACACCACCTGAGTTATATTTGTTTTTTTTGGCAAATTTTGACACACCAAGGTCTGCCCTACGCCAATGAAAGGTAGAAAACTAAAGAAACCATGACTAACATGAGAGACATTGGTAAGAAGGTGAGAAAAGTTATTGTATTCTTTCATTCTCCTAAATTCTCTGTAGACTGAGAGATGTTATTGGCTTAAGTCTGCTTATGAGGGGAAGCAGATATCTTGACTTTCATTCATACTGAAGGGAAGAAAGGAGCATTCTGGTTTACCTTCACTGGAATACCTTCAGTGATGCAGAGCTCATTATTTCCAGAGGCAGCTCATACCACTTCTGAATATTTCTAATTACTAGGCAGTTTTCCCTGATATCAAGCCTAGATCTACCTCTTTTCATCTTCCCTTTGTTTTTTTTCCCCTTTAATTATGTCCCATGGTTTAGGCAGAACTGATCTAATTCCTCTTGATAGCCCTTTAAATATTTCTCTAAGCTAATTATCCTTAAGTTCTTCAACCAACTGTCATAGAGCAGTGATGATGAACCTATGGCACTTGTGCCAAAAAGGGCACACAGAGCCCTCTCTATGGTGACCTAAAGTCACCCACCATAGTTTGTTACTAGAAAGCCATAACGACTTGGGGTGGAGTTCCCTCCCCCTCTCCATGTACCTGAGGATATTCCTCACTTCCCCAACTCCTCCATGGAACTCCTCCAATGGGAATACTTCCTTCCTCCCCTGTCTAGGGTAAGGGGTGACTGGAGGGTTGGGGAATGGCACTTGATCCCTGGGGGTGGGATGGTCAAAGATAGTATCAAAATTTCAATGATTGTAGAATGGCAGGTGCACTAATAGAATTGAGAAAGTAACTAAAATGTTCATCTCTTGACTCATAGATACCACCATTAGACATATGCTGTAATGAGGTTAAAGACAGAAGGAAAGGTCTCTTATACACCAAAATATTTATAATAGCACTTTTTGTAGTTAAAAGAGTAAGAGCAGGTAACTATTAATTGGAGAATGGCTATACATATTGTAGTATACAAATGCAATGAAATATGACTGCAACATAAGAAATTATGAATATGAAGAGTATAGAGAATCATAGAAAAACATATGAATTGATATGAAGTAAAATAGGAAAAATATGAAATGCCATCAATAATGTAAATTAAAAGAATAAAAGAAAATGAATACTTATTAATTATATTAATCAAGATTGGCACTAAGGAAAAAATGAGAAAATGTACCACTCCTTTCTTTGTAGAGGTGAAGAATATATGCATGAGAAGCATGCTGTCAGATTTGGTTGTTGTACTGGATAGTTTTGTTGGACTGTCTTATTCTCTCTTTTTGATTTTCTTTATTATAATGGATAGCTCTCTGGGAATATAGGGGATATGGATATTTATAAAAATGAAAGTGATTTAAAAGCAAAAGATTGTAACAATTAAGAAAACTCTTGTTAGCATTAATGAATTCCTTTTGCAGAAGACATTTCTTCAGACATTGACTTCATTTTCTTCTAAATTGAATTAATTTTTCTTTTTCCCTTTGTTTTCCCTATCACTCACTTTTTGACTCCCTCCCCTCTATTGTGGTTTCCCGGGCACCTGGATCTCAAAGCATCTCAACCTCCTCTGCTGAGGGCCATCAAAGACCACGCTGTTTAACACGGTCCATGTGGAAACTGGAGACTGCAAAGCAGCCCTCAGGAAGGATTGAACACCCACTGAAACCCTCCTAAGTGACTTTCATTATTAATATCTCCCTGTTATTGGAATTGCCATGATTATTATTCTTACTTAGCCCCAGGAAAAATAGATGAGAGCAACATGTTTGCAGGGTTAATACAGATGTCCCACTCTGTCCCCCTAGGATATTAACAGGAGAGCCCATTTACAAAATTAAACCTAAGGATTCTTATATACCCACTTAGATAGGACCCTCTTTTCTAGGCATAAAAACTTCTGGCAAATCTGTGCTCTGAATTCCCTAACCTATATCTGGGTCATGTTGATTCTACCCACTGATCCTACCCTTAGCTACAATGTTTCGCTATTTCCCTAGGCTTCCTGTCTGTTGTTAGATTCCATGGAAACATGTATGTTGAGAATGAAACTGTGTGCCAAGTAGATATGTGATCATGAGGGTATAAAATAAAGCCAGGCCTTAGCCAAAGTGGAGCAGTTTATCCTGTGAAACCTGTGCTGCAGGTTGAATGTGAAAGCTGTGTCCCATTCATCATTTTCCCAACACTGTCCCACCCCATCCCCTGTGGGAGGCTGGCCCACCCCACAGAACTCCTCCAAGGAGATCCTTTGCTCCACTGGGCAAATAATAGCTCAGCAGCCTAGGTTTTTGCTCCAATTGACTTGTAGGGTTAGAGCCTTGCAATGCTATTTCCTCTGGTTCTGTAGCTCCTGTAAAGCTTTTGCTCCCAAAGGGAAATGGCTAAGCTGGCTATCATGGCCTGAGCAAACTTTGATAGCCCTGAGCTAGGACTTTCATGGCACTGGAAAAGAGGAGTGATCATGATAAAGGTATGGGTTTTTTGAGTTTATGTCATGTCCTTGGGTCTGTTTGCATACTATATTATAAACAAACTGCCCACAAACATTTACTTCTTTTGTCCTTTTCCTTTTTGCACTTATTCTCCTGCCACCTATCCATCCCTTTAAGCAAGTGTCCTGTTAATATAATAAAAATAAAAAGGAACTCATTCTTGTTTTCCAGCAATGCTGATTCTGTCCCTGTGTGTTTCTTCAACTTGGCCCTAAGTGGAGGTGAAATAAAAGGAAAACTAATATAATACAGCAGCACCAAGCTGTATGCAGCATTGTGAGGCCTGTGATTAAGGATCTGAGGGTTTTCTGTGCCAGAGACCAGCTAAAAAGAAAACATTACTAGGTAGCTGATTGAATGCCCTGGTTACATAACTTAATGCACACCAACAATCTGGCAGAGGTGGGGAAGAGGACACGTCATCAGATGGGCAAAAAACTTTAGGAGGGAAAATGACGACATTGAGTTTAATGGAGTGACTATGCTCTAAATGAACGGCAGCAGCAATGCTAAAATGGACTGAAACTGGTTTGGAATTGAATGAAATACAATTTCATTCTATTCTTCTATAGGATAAATGTTCTCTAGTCTTTTTACTGTCCAATCCTAACTGGTATGAAGCCAAGACTTTAAACTCATGCTGAGTTCCAAATGGCTCTGTAAGTGCTCCCTTCTCCTTTTTTTAATAATAGAACTTTTCCCTGGGGTCAACAGCAAAAAATTACATTTTAGATGTGATGTAGGCTTACTTCTGGTGTACAGAGGTAAACTTTAGGATCAGTGGTGATCTCTATACCTGGAAACTCCCCATCATCAACAATTCTAAGCCTGTGTCCCTAGAACAGAACTAATTTGAAGTTGTTTAGTATTTGCCTTTTCCCCTCCCCCAATCCTGGTGCTAAGCATATTCTAGGTAATTAGTTTTCCAGCAATTAATTCCTGAAGGGAATTGAGGGCAAAAAGATACATTTAAAGGGCACCCAGATCCGGTTTGCTATGATCACCTCACTATGTGATTATGGGATTTCTCCTCTTTCTTGTACAATGAGAACTGAAATTGAGTTGTCTTTAGGGAAGAGAAGAGCAGCCCATACTTCCTTTCCTGTTATGTGTGGCAAGGGAGCTAACTTTTGAGAAAATGGAAGCAGTATCAACAAGAAATGGAAGCTGGCCAAAATTAAAATCGGATGGTGAGCATAAGGTCATGGGATGGAGTGATGCAGGGCACTTTTCCCTGCTTTGGAGTCTGTGAAGAGAGATGAAGAGGGATAGTTGATGATAACCATCCTGGAGTCAAGAAGGTTCATCTTTCTGAGTTCAAATCTGACCTTTGTGACCCTGAGGGAAGTCACTTAACCCTTTTTGGCTCAGTTTCCTCAACTCTAGAATGAGATGGAAAAGGAAACGGCAAACCATCCATTAGCTTTGCTTCAAAAAACACCAAAAACCCAAATGGGGTCTGTCATGAAGAATCAGACATGACCTTGAAATGAATGAGCAAACTTTCCTTCTATGTGTGAGATTTAAAATGGTTGAGGTCTTAAACTGTAGTGATTAAAATAGTGGAAGATATAAATTGTGAGAGATATAAGGGAGGGTGAGTCAATTTGACTGCAGAAAATATGTTTCACTACAATGTCTTGGGTTTTAAATCAAATATAAGGTGGTCCCAGGGAAATATTCCCAATTATTCAAATACCCAAGTCAATTGGGTTTTATAGAGATTTTAATTAACAATACAATGAGTAATCAAAGAAAGAAAGAGAGAGTAAGAAAGGAATAAGTATGAAGGGCCTCAAGCCAATATGGCCTAGACCTGAGTCTTAAGAGAGAAATCAGTCAGTTTTTTTTAACACTCACCACAAGGTCTGACTAAACAAGGATTTTAGTAACATCAGGCCAGCTCCATCTCAGCTGACTTCACCAGAGAGCCTTCCAGCCAGAGACTGTTCCAAAAAGGCCTCTCTCAAGAGATTCTTCCCAAGCAGTCCTCATCAGAGATCCTCCAAAAGGATTATCCAAAAGGATTTGCTTTTTCTTATATAGGGGTTTTTCTCCCACATCACCTCCCCTAAGTCCCTACATCTACCAATCACTGTAGACGCTTTCCAAAGGACTGCCCATCTGAATTCCTGCTAAGTCAACAAATCTCCTCAGTAAGTCTGAATCAGAAAAAATGCTGCTGTGTCGACCAAGATCCTCAGTAAGTCTGAACTAGAGAAAACACAGCTGAGTCAACTAATCTCATCAAGAGAAAACTTTTAGGTACCTAGCATCTCATTGTATCAATTCTAAAAACAGGCCTGGCTTAAAGAACTCCTTGCCCCACCATAAGCAGGTATCCAAGTACTTTCTTTGTTTAGCAATGAATTTTCTCCCCTAAAGCAGTCTTAAGTACAGGTGGAGTAGAGGTCCTCCCATTTCTGATCCTGGTGAGTTCTCATATCAAAATGGGAAATGTTTCTCAGTAGGGAATTTGTTCCAATTAAGAATTCCTTGATGGGGAAATTTTTAACATTCACAAGTCTGAGAGATTTCAAGATTTACATATAGATATTTGCAACCTCCAGGTATCATGATGTACATCTTAAATTCAACATGTCTACAACTGAATTTACTAACTTCCTCCTAAACTCTCCCTTATTCCCAATTTCCCTTTTAGTCTCAAAGATGATACCATCCCCATAGTCCCTGAGGGTCCTTACCTAGGTGCCATCCTTAGCTCCTCATCTCTTCCAATACCTCTTCCCATTTTCTAATCAGTCCTATCATTTCTACCTTTGTAAAATCTCTTTTCTCTTCTGACAATGTAAGTACCTTGTTTCAGGACTTCATTTCCTCAACTCTTAGCTTACTGCAAGAGACTGTCAGATGGACTCCTGGAAGGGTATTCCAAGGTGGGAGTCAAGATAAAGGCACTTGCTGCTTTGAAGTTGAGAATGTCAGGAGGAAATGAAGGCAGGCGAGCATGAGCTCTTCCACAGAACTGAGGCTCCAGAAGAAGCCATTGGTTGAAGGGGAACAGGATGAGTTGAAGAATATTCCAAGGTGAGTAGCTACAAGGGTGGTAGACTGTTAGAGAACCAGGAGACCCCAATGGCCTGAAAGAAGTTTCAGGATGAAACAACAGTAGAGACATGGTTTTGAAGCCTAGAAAGTTAGAAATGGATCCTGGAGGAGAATGACTTTTTGCTTCTGCTCTGCTAACCCTCAAACCCGGGTAATTACTACTAAGAGTTATACATGATAACCTGCATATTCCTAAAGTATCCTTAATTTGGAATGGTCAAATTCCTCTGAAGAACATCTCCAACTCACATTAACTACATATTTATGCCACCTATCCTCAACTGGGCCCTATTTCATTTTCAGCATTTGTTATCACCTATGTTAATGAAAATACTGAAGCCATTCCATGTTTATTCTCTCAAATTCTGTTCATCATCCTTTCCCTTTTTTGCCTCTAGTCATAGAGTTTCTACAAAACAGTGAGAAAAAAGCATTAGATTTGGAATCTGGGTCTACCACAAAAGCAAAATATCCACAATAGCAATATTCCAAAATGGTTTAAAACAATGCATAATTTTCAATTTTCAATATGCTCTACAGTTGCCAAGTAGTTAGTAATCATTGATTAGTTACTAGGAGGCACCTGGAAGCGTATGAATAGCTCTTGTTTACACTCTTCTCCTGCTAGAATAAAATTCTATATCCTGTAAAGTTCTCAAAAGTGTTATAGTTAGAAGTGTTATATAGATCTTTTGTGTTATTTTCCAAGAGTTATGGTTGATGCTGTAGCATTTTTGGGGATGGGGGAGAACATTTTGGGAGCTACAGAAAAGCTGAATAAAATTTTAAGTAAAGGCATACATTTGAAGGCAGATGGAAGAGACAGCAGAGAAAATGAGAGACTTGTCATATAGCTCAGATATTTCAAAACTACCATTTGAATAGGATTCTAAGCCCCATGGGCTGGAATATATTTCTGTCTGTGGTAAGAAGAGTTCCAGCTACATTACCAGATCTCAGTAGGGGGTTAAAGAGAAAATTAAATATGTAAAACTCGACAGTCTACTAAGCTCTCATCTTCACTCCTACTTCTAGCACTCTACGTAGACACTGAAAGGCTAGATTGAGAGAGGTTTCTTCAGACTTTATCTAGAGATTATTTAGAAGTTGGAATTACCATAGAGGCATAAAGGGGAATCTGGATTTTGCACAAATTTGCCATTTCAGAACATTCTCAGATTTGGAAAGGCTGCCCACTTAATACCAGCATCAGACAACAAAAGAAATGCTTTACTTTTTATACTTTATATTGTATAAAGCATTTTTGTATCTGCTGTCTCATAGGATACTCACAATAACCATGTTGCCTAGGCAAGGCACATGATGTTACCACTGTAGGACAGCTAAGTTAATGAAAAGTAGAATAATTTTCCTAAGGTCATATGTTTATGTAGTGGAGTAAGGAGGACTGAAACTTAGTTAAAAGTCCAAAATTCAGTTGTTATGTCCTGGGGAATTGATTGAAAATACTTTAAAAAATATGCATATAGCATACATTTATATATATTACATATACATATGGGGGGGACACACAAAGAAATAGAGAATCAGAGAGGCAGAGAGAGAGAAAGGGGAGGGAGGAAGAAAAAAGGAAAGGAAGAGAAGAAGGAAATATTTCTATATACAAAGCAAAATAAAAAAAAAGATCATATAAGAAGCTATGAAAAAGACTACTTTTTGAGGACCCAGCAATCAATCAATAAGAACCCAAGTATAGTTAGATGAGCTTCCTTCTATATCTCCATGTATTTATTATGCCATGATTGCATTATTGCAATCATTATACCATGATTTAATTTTTCATACAAAATTTGTGATGACTTTACTGTCTCCCTTGGCCAAATGTATGTAGATTAAAAATTTTTTTTTTATTCCTACAGCTGCCTAAAAGAGATATTTAAGCAGTATGATATAGAGGAAAGTGTATTCACTTGGTAGTTAGGAGACATGAATTCTAGTTCCAGCTTTAATAGTGTTCATGTAATCATTGATGTAGGTAATTCTTCATTTCTGGATCTCAGTTTCCTAAAAAAGAAGGTTGGATTACATGACTTCAAGGGTCCCTCTCATTTTTATGAGACCGGACAAGAACAATTCAAAGGGCCAGAAAAAAGGGCCAAGCTGGGACTGGAGGTGGATAAACGCTAAGTATGTGTCAAGTAAAAAAACAAAACAAAACAAAAAACACCTGAAAAATTGAGCCAAGAAGTGGAGGAAAAAACATTTCAACAAGGGATCACATTTCAATATAAATCAACAGAGCATCAACTTATTCGAGCTAGCCTAGGTCAAATGCTTTGGGAAAATAATTGAAGAGATTCTGGGTTTCAGAACCCAGTAGGCATAGCAAGTAGCTTTAGAAGTTAGGTAAATTCTTTGGTCAATAGATACTTTGACATTCGGTGACTAAAAGTTGTTCAAAAAGTGTTAAAATATATATGAAAAATGACTCAGGACTAAGAAATAACAATGGAAACATTTATATGGTACTTTGGGATTTTTAAAAGAGTTTACATACATTAATATATACTATAGTATATCTATACACTAATTTGATCTTCCCAACAACCCAGTGATATAGGTGCTATTATTATTCCCATTTTACAGATGAGGAAACTGAAGATGAGACTTGCCCAGTCATGGAACTAATAAGTGTCAGAGATCAGATTTTTATCTTTTTAACTCTGAGTCCAGTGTTCTAGGTAATATGTCACCTATTAATCACAGAAAATCAACATCTTGAAAGAATAAAAGATATTAGTAACTAAGACAGCAATAGATGAATGGTAGACTCTAGGCAGCAGCATTAGCAATGGTGACTAGCTCACAAGATGTGACAAGAAGATATCATCAGAGATATGAATTACTAGAAAAGGAACTGAATCAGTCAAAGTGAGACTGAGAGGCAAGAGAGACAGGCTAAATAAGAGTCCATAAGTAGGAGAAATTGTACAAGGGACAAATTTAATTAGAAATGACCCTGAAGATAGTGGAAGTGATGATGTGACAATGCACAGGAGGGGCCAAGAGGATACAGAAGAATAACCTGGCAAAGGGTTGGAGACATTCAGTCCTACTGCCAGGAGGGGGTGATCTGTCCCTAAAAATCTCATAGGTCAGTCATGACCTGTTTCTTCAAAGGGAATCATAGGGCAAGTTTGTGGGAACCACATGCTCTCTGGAGGAAGAAGTATGGCCCCCTGCATAGCTGGGGCTCTGGCATTAAGGTTGCATTGGTAGAACCAGGAATTCATTTATTTAATTATTTTTAGTTTTAGTTTTTGAAATTCATTTATTTAATTAATTAATTTAGATTATTTTTCCATGCTTGCATGATTAATGTTCTTTCCTGCCTCTCCTCCCACCCTCTCCCATAGCCAATGCTCAATTCCACTGGGTTGTACAAGTGTCATTGATCAAGACCTATTTCCATATTATTACTATTTGCAATAAGGTGATCATTTAAAGTCAGCATCCCCAATCAAATCCCCATTGAACCAGAAGAACCAGAAGAAGGTTACCAACATGTTGAGTGGAAGTTTTATGGAGGGGTCATGGACAAGAACCTCAAAGGATGAGAAGGTGTGGGTAGATCACAACTTGCATCAGCGATGATCACTGATGAATCATGGGTCCAGCAAAGTATCAATCAATATACTTCAATATATACATGTCTTTTGTCACATGATGCCTTCTCTAGTGCAAGAAGGGGAGGAAAGAAGAGCGATACCTGGGAATTTTAAATAAATTTTAAAATAAAAAAAAGTTCATCTTACAAGATGTCTTCTATAGAGAAAAGTAGTACACCTACTCTATGTGACTGGGTAAGATAGTGATGATTTTTGTTCATGTGCTTCAGAGAAATGAAGTTGAATGAGAATGAAGACCAAAGTTCTAGGATCACAATTAAACCTGATGAACTTTCCTTAAATTTGATGGTGGTGGCAGCAGAATAAAAAAATCCCAAAGAATGATGAACATGTTTAGTCTTCTGTTTGGGAATATCTCTGGCATTTTTACACATAGATGCTAATGTGCCCCAAAGAAGGAGAGACCAAATATTTTTGTTCTGCACTCCAAACTCAATTTAAAAAATTGGAAATTGTTTTCCTTTTTATCTACTCTGGCCAAGAAGATGATCTTTTAAAATTTGTTTGTTCTTTTTTTGATGTGCATTTTCCTTTAATTCATCAGAATTATAAATGGAGTAACTATAACAATATACATTTCAAAATTTAAGATCCAACAATTTGCAATGTGTCAGGATATTAAAACAGTCTTATTTGGTTATTGTCACAAAATAAAATTCTATGAAAGGAATTTTAATGAAAAACCACATTCTGTAACAAAGAACAGATTTTATTTAAGGTGGAAAGAATACTTCACTGAATTACATGAGTTTGACTCAAGAGTTCTGCCTTTGACATCCATTAGCTACATGTTAAAGGTGAGTCACTTACCTGCTTTAAGTTTCAACTTTCAGTGATGATAATACTTGCTCTACTTATCTCAGGGTTGTAAAGAAAATGTTTTGTCAATGATAAAGTGTTAGATAAAAGTGAGCTAATATTGTGGTAGAATGTAAGTTTTTAAAAATTAGGCATAGTTAAATGTGGCAAAATTTTGAAAAAACAAATGAGTTTCCATGTGGTATCAGAGTTTAAATTAAAAAATTTTTTCTTGTTGTAAATAATAGTCCAATTTTATCTGCTTAGCAGCTCCAATATAATCAAAATGACCTTCCTTTATTTGTCTCCTGAGTGTTAGGCTGCTATCAACTGAATATAATAATTTTTTCACATGTTGGTATAGTCTGACCTCTAATCAGGAGCACCATGCACTTGGAAGTGAATGGAGCAATTCCTCATTACCCTCACATAAAGAATCAAGGAATGAAACTGAGGAAGATGAAAATGACCAGATGGAAAAGCATTGAATGGATCATACAATTCTCACTTACTTATGTGAGTAGATTATCCCTTTTGTAAATTATTTGTGGGGACACAAGCTTCCTCTAGATCTTCTCCTGGGTGCTGAGCTGTCAGCCACTGGGTAGACCCCAGGTTGATATCTGAATGTGGCACTGAGAGGATGAATGTGTGTATGTGCAGGTATATGTGTTTGTACATTCACATTTGTTTTTGAGATATATGTCAGCATTTCCAGATCAAGTAAAATAATGTTGCCATAGCGGTTGTTATGGATAATCTTTTTGTCTTCTCACTCCACTAGTATAAGTCCCATAGAGGAGAAGGAAAGAATCAACAGAAATAAATTTAAACAAGAATTAAAAGCTATTCATATCACCGTTGATCAGTTTCTAAATCGTTCGGTTCTATGTAAATGAACTAAAACCGAAGCAGACAAGATGGAGATATTTGCACAGAACCTTGTTCTAAGATTGGCATCTACTGTGAGAAATAGGTTGAAAAAAAATCCATGATATATATAATCCAGGAAAGAGCAAGCATCTTACCGTAGTGAGGGATAATGGCCCAAGCCATGGCTGAGGCATAGATAGCTCCAATCATCCAGAACATGCAGAGCCAGCTCAGGTGTTCCCCTCGTTTCTCTCGGGCAAGTACTTCAGCAAAATAGGAAAAGACAGTTGGAATAGCTCCTCCAATCCTGCCAAGATATAACAGATAAGCATAAAAACTAGGGTAGGAAATATAGACCCTATGTAAAATGAAAGTTTTGAACAATTTTGCCTACCTGGTGACAGATTTAGGTCAGCAAGGTACCTTGGGTCTAGCCCAATGGAAAATAAACATCCTGATAGAGATTTGAATTAGTCTTTTTACTAAGCTCCAAAATATTTTTTTATTATACAAGTACAAGACAAGGAAGATCAAAGAAGCATACTCTTTGGCAGATGGCACTACAATGAAGAAGCAGTATGGTATAGTAAAGTTCTGGAGTCAGAGGGCTTGGGGTCAAATCCAGCCTCTAAGGTTTACTACCTATATGGAACCAGAAAAGACATTTTGGCTCTTTGATCATCACTTTACTCATATGAATAATTAGGGGTCTAGATGGCCTCTGAGGTTCCTTTTCCCTCTAGATCAAGGCTTCTTAACCTGGAGTCCATGGGTATTTTTCAAGAGGTCTTCAAGATGTGAAAAATGTTTAGATAACCATATTTCAATGTAATGAGTTTATTTTATCAACATATTAGCTATGTTTTATCTATGCATTAAAAACAGTATTCTGGGAACAGGTCCCTAGGCTTCACTAGATTGCCAAATGGATTCAAGACTCAAAAAAAGATGAAGAATCTGTTCTAGGTCTATGGTCCTGTTATCTAGAGTCAATATAGCATCGAATTCCAAACTGATCTAGGATTAATCTTTAAAGTAAAAGTTTCAATTCCAAGCAACAATGTGGCTGGGAGCATTCTGTTTGCTACTGATGCTAATTCCTGATAAGGAGAATCTTGTCATGGCTTTTCTTTGAATTTTGAATAAATTTTTCATTTATGCACTCCAGTTTTGCTTAACTTACAAATGAATGAGGACAGAAACAAGAAGGGAATAGAGACACAGATACTATAGGCTTGTTACATAATAAGCAATTAATAAATCTCATTCATTCATTCATATGGTGCTTAATATGAAATAGCAAGATAATGTCTCTGATGAGACTTTAAAGGGAGCCAATCAATCAATATGATTGAAGTATTTTTTTCCATTAACACAGGATGGTAGAGAATAGATAACAGAAGATTACTATGGAGCAGTATTTTGTCTATTGGAAAGAGGACTGAGTCAGTAGTCATGGGCTGATTCAGGAGCACACTGTGACTTTGGCTATGTTAGTTCACCTCTAAGTACTCACATTTTCTCAAGTGCCAGACTACAAAGTATTCAATCAGATGTTTTTGTTTCTTCCAATGAAGTATTTCATTGGTGTGAGGGAACTTAGGTGTAGAAACTTTCTTCACCAACATAGATGGGTTACTCCTCTGTAACTTATTTTAGAGTCTAGGGGGCAATGAGATATTAAGCAATTTACTCGCATTATATAGTGGAGGTAGGACTTAACCCTAGGTCTTCTGAACTCCTCTATCCACCACTTCTCAAATATAGTCACAAGGATGTGGGAATAATTTGAAAACTCTAAAAGTGTCATCCAAATGAATCCATAAAGCATTTGGGCTGAAAGGGCTGAGGCACTAGACCACAGATAAAGATGTAGAACCCTTTAGAAACCTGAGAAAAATGTCTTATGATGATTGATCTGGAAGAGTTTAAGACTGGAAGTAAATTCTGACTGGAAGTCAGGTAACAGCCTGACTCTTAATATCCTCCTGGGAACTCATTCAGCCCTACGATCCAGAAGTCTCTGTACATATTTACAAACAATACTATGGGTTTTTGTTTGTTTGGTTCTATGAGTCTTGCCAACTCACAAAATGACAGGATAAATAATAAATGTTCTGTGATTCTATAGTCTCTTTCCTTAGAAGAGCTCAAAGCACTTTCCTTGGTATCTCATTTGCTCTTATATCTCCACAGAAAGAGGTAAGAGTCAATCCATTTTTCTTAGAGGGAACAGAAGCTGAAAAAGGAGACATAGAGAACTTGAATGAGCTGCCCAGTCTAGATATTAGCAGAGGCAAAGCTTCCGGGGGGCTTAGGATCTTGACTGGGTCACTGAGGCCTTGGAAGTGGTCTTGCAAATTACAGTTGGTAAAATGCCATCTTTGTTTTGAAGTTAAAAAAAAAAACCCTTCTGAAGAGTGGACTTTGAAGTCTCATCCATGGAAAGGATGCTTTGGTTGGGGCTTTTTAAAATGGGACCCTGAAATGTTGAACAAAGGGACTTCCCAGCAAAGAATATTTAGGCGTTGGAGTATTCCTCATTCAGTGATGTATCTTTCTTTTTTATATTTCTCTTATCATTGCTGGTATTGTTATATTCATTTATGCTTTCTGTTATAAGCTTAATTGCTGGATCTTTGCATAATAATGATAAATCTATTTCTTTTTACTTTTTTACTTAAAAATGCTGTGGAGAAAAGTGTTATTGTAGGAACAAATTTTGAATCACAAATAATTAAGTTAAGCAGCTGCATACATAACACCTTAATGTTATACATGCAGAAGACTAAGAAGTAACACTCAAATCCTCAGGCTCCAAAGAGAGTGAGACCAGAAAATAGAACAGGAGCGTGAGCTCAAACTCATTTGGATAACCACTTCCTTGGATTCCTGCTGACTGGATATTTCCTTTGTCTCTTTTGCCCTTTGGATCCTGATGCTTCTGCAATGTTCAAGTCAAGTCAATGAGCACTTAGTAAAGGACTACAGTATGCCAGGCACTGTACTAAGTACTGAGGATTATTCAAAAACAAAACAAAAGAAAATAATGTAGTCACTGCCTTTATCAGTTTTCACAATGAGGGATGCAACATTCAAAGATCTATATATAAACAAGATTTAAAAAGGAAAAATGGGAGATAATCTCACATGGAATACTGATCCTTTGTTCTTGTCTTTGGACATGCCTCCTCTGCCTCCAGCTACTCAATACTAGAATGCTATTAGGGGAAAGGTCCCCTTTTTGATGTTTATTATGTGGAAGGCTTTTGGCAACAGGATCTGGAATGGTTTTCCCAAACTGTGCTACATACAAGTATGATAGACTGTCTTTCAGTCCATGAGAAACCTCCTTAGTGGTTTGTTAGTTTCATCTGGACCTATGATTATATTGTTTTAGGAAATTACCAATACCAATACATATCTGTAAATATTCAACATACAATTTTTGAAAGTTGCCTAGGGCACTGAGAGTTAAAATAATGATGAGAATAACAATAGCTGTCATTTATATAGCACTTTAAAGTTTTCAAAGCAATTTATAAATATTAGCTCTTTTGATCTTCACAAAAATACTTTAAAGTGGATACTATTATTATCCTTATTTTACACATGGGAATCTGAGGCAAATAGGAATTAAATAACTTGCCAAGGTTCACACAACTAGTTAGTGTCTGTAGCCACATGTGAACTCAATCCTTCTTGACTCCAGATACAGCCTCTACCCAGGGATCCACCTACCTTTCCCAGTCTTTCTCACTGGAAACCAGCTATCAATTTACTATGTCATTCCAATTTTCACCCTAGTGATGATGTTAAATTTTTTTTTCTAAATTGACTCCTTGCTTCTAGTCTCTCCCTCAATTTATCCTCCACATGGTCATGAAATAATCTTGTTAAAACTCTGGTCTGACCACATTGCTGGCCTGGTCAAGAATCTCTAGTAGCTTGGAGGATAAAATATAAATCCTCCCATAAGGCACTTAAAGTTCTTTTATAGTCAGGCTTATTTTTGTATTACTCCGTTTCATGAACTTCCTCTTCCAGGCAAACTGGCATATTTGGTATTCCCTGTTCACTATACTCCATCTTTAACCCTTAAGTGTTTGCAAAGGCATACCTAGAATGCCTTTTCTCCTCCTCACCCTAGTACAGCAATTCTCAATTTTTTTTTTTGGTCTCAGGACCCTTTTACTCTTCAAATTTATTGAGGATGCCCCCCAAAGCTTTTTTTAGGTGGATTATATCTATTGATATTTATTATAAAATACTTTTATATTCAGAAAACAGTTTTGATCTTGTAGGTCCCCTGAAAGGGTTTCAAGGACTCACAGGGCCCCCTAGATCACATTGGAGAAATGTTGCTCTAGAAGAATCCCTTAGTTATCTTCAAGGCTAAAATCAGTGCCATTGTCTACAGGAAGTCTTTTGTGATTTCTCTGGTTGATCATTCTCTCTCTCTCTCTCTCTCTCTCTCTCTCTCTCTCTCTCTCTCTCTCTCTCTCTCCAAATTATATTGTATCTACTTGTCTGTTTACATATTCTATCCCTTAGTAAAATGCACCCTCCTTGAGAGGAATTGTTTTTCATTTTATCTTTGTATCCAGTGTGTATTTTTCATAAAATCCAAGATTTAAAAATTTTGTTTGAGAAAAAAAATCAGGAAAAGCATCTTGCTAACTCCTTGAATCCAGAAAAAGAACTTTTTGGAGAAGGTGCCATAAAGATGCCTGCAGTAACCTACATTGTATCAGAAGATCCAGAAAAAACTTTGGGATGCAATTGATTGAACTGAAGGAGGTTAAACACATTTATTCTAAATGTAGACTTTTATGTCAAAGGGGACTGCCCCCTAATTGTTGGGTTTGTTGTTTTTTTTTTAATGCACCTAGCAAATATTGGTTTGCTCTTTCTCGCTCTTATTTCCCTCTTATCTCTAACTATTGTAGTTTCCTCTTAGAAGGTGCAATACTGTATGCAGCTGTAGTTAAAAGATCTTTAGCGGTATAAGCTAATTATGTTAAATGATCCACTGGGGAGACTAGTCTCCCAAAGGATCACAGGGGGATTGTGAAGCTAGGACTAACTTTCCTATGCCTACTTTTAAATTTAATTAAAAAAAAAGTGAAGACACCCATATTTAACTATTAAGTAGGAGAAGTCCACAAGCCACTTATTAAAGTGGTTTACACCTCCGGAAGTGACTGACTGCCCCCTGTGCAGTGCTAAGCAAATTTAAAGTCTGCAATTGGTCTTCATAAAGAGGAAGGAGGGACAGGAAGTGATGTGGAATAAGCACTATCAAAGTCCTGAACTTCCTCTCCAAACTCACTTTCTCCTTTGGACTTGGCGTTGGAGGAGTTCCAGCTTAGGACCTTGCCTTTTGACTCTTGGACTGCTTCTGGTAAGACTGCTCTTGGATTCTCCCTTTGGAATCACTACTTGGGTGAATGAAAAGCTGAATCTCTTCCTAGCTTCTGGAGAGATTAGTTTCCGGGGAGGGGGTGGGTGAAACCCTTGCTTTATTCATCACTGGATCCTCTGGCTGAGGGTCCTCTGGCGGAAGGTTAATAAGCCCTGCCTGGTTTGAGCCAGGCTAGAGCAAATATCTAGTGTTATAGGATAGATATCTTCTCTACCCTCTTTCTCATTTCTCTACTTTCACTCTTTATACCTTTTTGTAAATAAACTGCTAAAAAGTTATTTTTGACATGAGTTATAAATTGGTGACCACATTTTTCTTATATTTAGTCCAACCATAAATTTAATCCCTACATATCTAACAAAATGTTTTGATCTTAGCATGTACTTAATAAATGCCTCTTGAATTTCATTAGAAAAGGACTCACCAATTTGGCTATGGTTTAGATTTTTAGAAAGTCATTGATGTGCATTTCACATATACAACTAATATTGTAAAAAAAGATCTGCTCAGTTTTTTAATCAAGGCCCAGTTTTTGACATCTTTTGACACAACAAAAAGATATTGGAAAATATGTATCACAGAAGAAGCAACTTTGTTTACTTCCTGAATATCTGAGCCAACTGAAAAGAAACTTTAGTTTTCCTCTTCATTCTCCTTGAATTCAACAGTTTGCTATCCTTTCTTCATTAAAAATGAAGCCAATGAGAAAGAGATACAGAGGTGGAGAAAGAAATTCCAATTCCTCTCAGTGAATTTCTCTACTGGTTAGCTTGTGAATATTTATTTTATTTTTATTTTTTCTACTTTACCTTAGCAGTATCACTGTATAACCTGAGTTGAATATAATAATAAAATCATAAAACTTTGCCTAGAAGAATTTCATATCTTGACCTAGTGGTTTTGATAAACATGGCTTCAGTTTAAGTGACTTTTTATTCCTTATAAGCACAGAATATTTTGAACAAAATTTAATTAAGATCTTTGTGCATGGATTTAAAGTGCTTTCATTATAGTACCATTTCCAGATTGTAACTATAGAAAGTTGCTGGCACAAAATAATATATACAGTGACTACAACAATAAAAGACAACAGCCAAATGAAAACAAATCTGAAGGCTTTACAAACTTTAAAATTCTTTATAAATGTCAGCTATTGTTAATATGCATATTTTATTATTAATTTTCTGGGTTTTTTAATTGATGATTAGATTTATAGTTTTTAAAAAAATCTCTAGTGATAACCAAATTCTTTGATTTGCACCCCTGCCCCTGCTGCTCACTCCATCTATTTACAAGCCCAATCTTGGTCAGCACCAGGTCAGCTGCCCTATTTGCCTTCTCTATTCTATACTTCTGATCCCAAATTTCTGAATTTGATCAATACTGAAAAATTAAAGATATTAATTTCTCTCCATCTTTAAACATCTACCTGCTTACAAGAATGTGTTCAGTTAAGAAAAGTTAGAATTTGAATCAATTTAAAACATTCAGACAACATGAAACAAAGGAAGTATTTAATGTGTTCAAGGAAATTGCAATGGTTATATTTTCCAAGATAAACATTCAAGATATAGAAGGATGCTACTTTTTTTTGCAAGAGAATTTTTAAAAGTAAAAATAATTATAGTATAATAAAAGTGTGATTAATTTTGACATGGCCATGAAATCTATTATGAACCCAATGGCCTTTCAACATAGGAGTAGAAAGTGAAAAACTGACTGCATGGCTTTGGGTTTTTGATTTAACCATTGTTGAGAATTCCACAAAGGTGAGGAGCATATTTAGATCGGGCAGAGCATTAGCAATATATGAACCACACCACGTTTACTCTAAAAGTTGCCCTCACCAAATTGTGTATTCTTTGGTGTTCTTCCTTAATATATTTGTCTTTAGGCTACACTGTGTCACAGAGGCTTGAAGGCAATGAAATACAGGCTTGGCACTGAAGTAAGCCTAGTGGGAGAGCAGATATGAGAAAAAGAGAGTTGGGTTGAGTTACTTTAGAGATAGTAGGATTTTATATAAAAGAGGTATATGAGAGGAAAAAGAAAAGTAGGATGGGGTGAAATGGGTAATAAAAAAGAAAGATGAAGTTGTATAAATGAAGGCTCACTTTTTTTCCTATAAGCTCCAGGCTAGTGCTCACTGTTATGCACTCAATTCTCCCCAAAATGTCTACGCTATAAGATGGTTTACACAACCACTCCTCATTCTTGTACTGTTCACTTTCTAGCAAGTCAGAACAGAAAAAAAAATGTCTGTAGATAAAAAGAGCATTTGAAAAAATCCAGGAAAGTTTCAAGTTATTGGATAGAAAATCTAAAAGCCAAACTTATTGCTTAAACAATTTCATACAGGTGTCCAAATTAAAGAACTTGATTCATCAAACATTTATTAAGTCCATAATTTGTGAAAGTCACAGTGCGTTAGTTACTGAAAGACAGAAGAGTGGCCTATGCAAAGCGTTAGAAATACAAGTCAGAAGAGAGGAATATAGCATAAACTAGAATATGAAAAATGAGAAAAAGTCAAAGGAAAAACTTGAAAATGACAAAATTAATTTATGACTGGCAATCACAGAATGACTGATGAGAGAACTCATACCTTGAAGGATGTGCCTTATTTCAATGGACAGATATGAGACTTTGTTGTGATAAGAGTAAGTAATAATGGAAGAAAAGGTACTAAGATGAGTAAGAGCAGGTAGATGGGAATAGTGAATATTGAATAGCTGAAGGGGAGTCAGAAAGTGGAAAAGGTAGGATGTAGATGGATTCTAGGGAGCCTTAAATGCAGGGATAAGCAATCTGACATTTAGTCATTAAGCACTGATATATCATTTAAGGCTTTTGTTCACAGAAATGACAAGATCATAAATGTGCAACTGGAAATTTAGTCTTGAAATTTAGTCTTGAAGAGGTGTGAACAATGGAATGGGAGTGGGGACAGGCTGGAGACTAAAGCCCAGAAAACTATTTATCATGGTATTATAATTGCAGGAGAGAGAAGGAGGGCCTGAATAGGAAGGGAGGTAATAGGAATAGAAAAGAGAGAATGGATTTGAGAAATGTAGGAGTAGAACTAGAAGTATTTGACAATCTGGGGACATGGGAGAGAGGAAGAGAGAAAAGTCAAAGATGACTCAGGTTTTAAGCCTAGGAAAATTATGAAAGCATTTACTTTACTTATTTATCTGGATCTTGTGTTATTTTACATTAAATGTCATATCACTTTTGTACCATATGTTAATGCTTAAATTGCCTTAGGACTGTAAGTTGCCCTTTGGAAAGGGGCAGCTGGGTTCCACAGTGGATAGTGCCAGGTCTAAAGTCACAAGGTCTCATCTTCTTTGGTTCAAATATTGTCTCAGATACTTACTACCTGAACAGGTCCAGTCACTTAATCCTGTTTGCCTCAGTTCCTCACCCTTAAAAATGAGCTGAAGAGTGAAACGGCATACCACTACAGTGTCTTTGCCAAGAGAACCCCAAATGAGGTCACGAAGAGTCTGACATGACTCAACAACAACAACAACAAAGACATAAAAATCAAGACTACATGGAGAATAACAGAAAAAGAGAGCAAGTAAGTCTATAGAAGAGGCCAGCTGGCAGGGAAAAAACTGAAAAACAAAATTAGATCAGCCATCCTGTTATCTAATACCTCCTCCAATTCATCTGACCTGCCTTTCTCATGGACAATTCTAAAAAGAGCAGAGTTCCTTGCAAGAAATGTCTTTTCCTGGGAGTTGGCTATAGTGGGAGAAATGTAGTTTCCCCACTACAATGTCTGGTGTTACAGGAATTCTTTAAAACTTTAATGGAATCACAGGAAAGTCATATAGAGCTTCTGCATTGTACATCAAGAATTTATCTGCTAGAAATCTCAACTGACACATATAGTACATTTACATATTTTTTCTTTTATAGATGAATTATTATTTCTTTTGCAACCCCCCTAAGTTTATAAAGTATATATAAATATATAGTCAGGATGTCCATCACACTTATTACTCACCTAAGTAAAACATACAGCATCACATAATAGTATCCATAGTTCCTGGCCTTGAGGAATTACACTCTAATTGTAATATACACGTAAATACTAAAGAATAGATACAAATATTTATGAATGAATAAAATTATAATTTTATATTAATTTATGGCTCAAGTCCTTATCTACTCATGCCAGCATTATATGGTTAATCTTAACAATGGCCAGAGATAGCTAAAAATAGCAAACAAATTTGAAAAGCCATTAAGAATGTTAACCCTACTAAAGACCAACTAATAATCGGAACTTTTAGTGCTGGGGAGACTCCTGTCTAAGTTCAATTAACCTGGAAACTTCTCTTTCTGTTCTTCAAAAAAATTGCTGCAAATTGGCTAATGCTGAGATTAGCTAGAGTAAGTGCTGAATGGATATAGAAGTAAATGAAGTAATCAGAACATAATAGTTAATGAAGGATTTTTCACAGGGTAGGCTATTAAGTCTACGTTGACAGTTAATGAAAGAGATCCAAATCTTAATTATTACTGGTAATGGAAGATAGACATGGAATGATGACTGAAACATTGGTGAGGTGTGAGTAGAATAGGATTTAGTTTGTATGAATTTCAATACCAACCAATTAAAAAAAGATTTTCTTAAGAAGGAAATAATATGGTATTGAAACTAGCTGACAGAAATCAACTGTTTTCAGGATTTTACCCAATTCTTTAAATAATGTCAATGTTTTCAACATAAAAAGACATTGGAAGTGAAAAGCCTACCTGCAGAACAACCCTGGGATCCTCCAAATACAATAAGATTGGCTATATTTCTGAAACATAATTTACCCTTGGCCTTTATGGGATAAAATCAAAGGTCATTATCAGCCCGTTAAAGCATGGCCTGTTCTTCCCATTAATGTAATACTGATTCACATGGAAGAATCTCATACTTTGTGAATGAGAATACTTTGTGAGAATGAGAGATTGTGCTGGCGTTCTAATAATATTTCTATCCTTTCATGCCAAATTTAAGAATACAGGAGTCAAATCAACTTAGGATATGTAATGGAGCGAAAGAAGATGCCAAATATCATTGTCTAACTAGATCTTGCCAGGAAACCAAGAGCTCTATCCATAACTCAGCAAATTTAACAGACGTAACATTTTCCAATCCAAAAAAAGGATCTCAGCAGTAGAATCTTTTTTTATCCTTTCTCTTCTTTCTGGTAGGCTTATGCATGCTACCTTGAGGGGGAAGCATAAAAAGTCAAATGGAGGTGGGTGGATAGAAAAGAAAGGTTGATTTTCTTGCAAAAATATAGAGGTAAACAAACTATAAATGTGAAGAAAGTCATTGACAGTATATCACAAGGGGGAAATACTATTTGCACATCTGTTTGGTTGTTTTTAAGTCATGTCTAATTCTTCCTGATCCCATTTGGCAAAGATACTGGAGAGGTTTGCCATTCCCTTCTCCAACTCATTTTATATATGAGGAAACTGAGGCAAACAGGGTTAAGTGCTTGCCCAGGGCCACATAGCTATTAAAAGCATTTAAGACTGGATTTGAACTCATGCTCAGCTCTCTACCCACTGCACTACCTTGCTGCCCTATTTAATTATCATATCTTCATTTTTAAAAATCAAGAGATAGAATATAGCATCCAGTGATCTCTTTTCCAAAAGCAGTTTTATCTTGTACCTTTTTCCCATTTATTTTTTAATGAGGATTTAATACAATTTCCTTTTTTTCCTCTTTGAGTACCAGTATAATATAATCCTGTCAGGTTACTCAATTTTTTTCTTATAATCAGAGCTCAGTTATTGGAAATATTGCATTATATTAGACTATACTGGAAAAATCTGGGACTGGGAAACAATCAGTTGGAGATAATTCCTCCCTAATGGATAAAAATCAGAAACAAAAATCCACTCACTCAAAGCTGACTTCAATAGATCAAGATTTTAGCTTGGGAGTAAGGGATGGCTATATAGTGCAACAAATAGAGCATTGACCCTGGAGTCAGAACAACTTGAACTCAACTCTCACCTTGTATATTACTAGTTGTATGATTCTCACCAAGTTACTCTTGTTTGCCTCATCAGTAAAATGAGGACAATAATAGCACCTATTGGTTGTTATGTGAATTAAATTAGATAATAGCTTTAAAGCACCTGGCACATAATAATACTACAAAAATGATAGCTATTACAGTTTTTATAAGAATGTTGACTTGGCCAATTGGCCTCAAGGAATGTGCGTGGTATCTAGCTAGCAGAAAGACTTCCAAAGGAAAACTATTGGAATGAAAAGCCCCAACTTAATTTTTGCTTAGAAATCAGCAAATGATGGAGGGACTTCCGGTTAAGATGGCGGCTTAAAGAAAGCTAAAGTTCAGATCTCCGGAAAACCCTTCCCGACCGATCTCAAAATATAAGCTCCTAAGGCGCCGAAATTCAAAACGATCAACAGCACAGACCCTGGGAACCCTCCTCCTGGACCTGGACCCGGTTCAAAAGGTACGGCTCCCCTCAAAAGCCAGAACCCGAGATCACTCGGACCTCAGGGGTAGGAGCGCAGAGTCCAAGGCTCCCGGAAGCCGCAGCCCGGCTGGGCTCAGAGAGCAGGGTCCTCCGAACCACAACCCTCAGGGCCTTCTACCCGAGTCCCCGTGAAAGTTACTGCCTGGGGCTTCCACTGCAGAGAGCTGGTCGAAACAACAGCAACCCTCAGGGCGGGCAAGACAGCCTCACGGGCTGGATCCTGCTATCCAAGTCTCAGTGAAAGTCCTTGCCCTCGGAGCTGGGGAAGCTGCAGCCCATCCCCCCGCAGGCCGACGAAACAGCCTCACGGCCAGCGATTCTGAAGGCAACTTCCGGAAAGCAACGTGGTCCGACCCTTCCATTCCAGTTCCAGGGAGGCATATTCAGTTTAACCCAGGGAAAGCTCATAGAACCAACATCTGCCCAGGACTAAAGCCTCTGATCACCAGACAGAGATAAGAAAAGCTAATCCTCCACATTCAGAGATGACAAACTCCACAGAAGCACAGAAGCCCCAAAATACCAAGAAAAATAAGAAGAAAGGGGAGACTTTGGACACATTCTATGGAGCCAAAATACAAAATACAGAGCAGATAGAAGAAGATATACAAGAAAATTCTCCAAAATCTTCCAAAGGAAATAGAAACTCTCCACAAACCCATGAAGAATTTGAATCAGAAATGACCAAAAAGATGGAAGCCCTCTGGGAGGAAAAGTGGGAAATAATGCAAAAGAAATTCATGCATCTACAAAACCAGTTTGACCAAACTGTAAAAGAAAACCAGGCTTTAAAGCAAGAACTAATAAAGCAAAGCCAAAACACCAAGAAATTAGAAGAGAACATAAAATATCTCACCGACAAGGTGATAGATCTGGAAAATAGAGGGAGAAGAGAAAATTTAAGAATAATTGGACTCCCAGAAAAGCCAGAAATAAACACCAAACTGGACATGGTGATACAAGATATAATCAAAGAAAATTGCCCAGAGATTCTAGAACAAGGGGGCAATACAGCCACTGACAGAGCTCACAGAACACCTTCTACACTAAACCCCCAAAAGACAACTCCCAGGAATGTAATTGCCAAATTCCAAAGCTATCAAACAAAAGAAAAAATCCTACAGGAAGCCAGAAAAAGACAATTTAGATATAAAGGAATACCAATCAGGGTCACACAAGACCTTGCAAGTTCTACTCTGAATGATCGTAAGGCATGGAACATGATCTTCAGAAAGGCAAGAGAGCTGGGTCTCCAACCAAGAATCAGCTACCCAGCAAAACTGACTATATACTTCCAAGGGAAAGTATGGGCATTCAACAAAATAGAAGACTTCCAACTTTTTGCAAAGAAAAGACCAGAGCTCTGTGGAAAGTTTGATACCGAAAATCAAAGAGCAAGGAATATCTGAAAAGGTAAATATTAAGGAAAGGGGAAAAATGTTATCTTCTTCTTTTACTCAAACTCTCTTCTATAAGGACTACATTTATATCAATCTATGTATACTAACATGTGGGGAAAATGTAATGTATAAATAGGGGGTAAAGAAAGACCAAATAGAATAATGGTTCTCACACAAAGATTCACATGGGAAGGGGAGGGGAAGAAAACTCCTATAAGAAGAAATCAGCAAATGATGAAAGAAGGACAGGGCTGTTATACAAACTTTAAGGCAATTTCAGGGCCATATAAGAATTTTTGTTGTTCAGTCATTTCAGATTCTTCATGATCCCATTTGGGGTTTTCTTGGCAAAGATACTAGAGTGGTTTGCCATTCTCTTCTCCAGCTCATTTTGCAGTTGGTAAAACGGAAGCAAACAGTGGGAAATGATTTGCCAAGAGTCACACAGCTAGTAAGAATCTGAGGTCAAATTTGAATTCAGGAAGATAAGTCTTTATGACTTCAGACCTGGGATTCTATTCATTCTGCCACCTAGTTACTCTTCCCTCAAACCTCTGAATGTTCTCCTTCTGAAGTGTCAGAGACCGTGGCAGAATAGTTGGAAAGGAGAGAAGAAGGTACTATACTCCATACAGTTTTTAAGCTGCCTAAAAACATTAGTTTAGCTACTGGTACTCGGTGTAGAAATCTTTTATTAAGTGGACAGATGCTCAATAACAATGATAATTGCAGTCATAAATTGAATCCAACTTCATTACTATAATTTGATACAATTAAGAAGATACTAGGAACAGTCCTGGGTCCAAAATTTGTGAGCCTCCATCCTTAGGAGATACAGATTGTCCTTTTCTAGATGCTATACAGACAACAACAAAATTGTTTTATTTTAATTGTTGCTCTTCTGTTTCTATGTGGCCGACTTTCTTTTTTTTTTTTAATAGAACCAGACCACCAGACAGAGTCTCCTAGCCTGACACAGTGGTTCATCAGTTAAAAGCATTATCATACCAGTAATTAACAGTGACTGGAAGCAAATAATTTAATTTTGGGATAAATGAAAATGAATCAGTGGTGCCAATTCCATTTCCCATCTTTCTAATTTTAAATAACAAAAGAAGGGAGGAAAGCACACATTACTCAGTGTAAAATTCACTTATGAAAGTGAGAGACAGATGAGTAATTGATTGTGTCCTATTCCTCATCTCCTCAAAGCATGGTTGACCTTTACAAGAATATTCTTTGAATTGAATTAATATTCAAAGTCATACAGTATATATAGCTAGATATTTTTGAGTTTCAAAGTAGCTAGGGTCATTACTTGGTTTGCCAGATTAAAAGGTAGGCACTTTAAAGAAACAACTCTCTGAAGAGGAAGGCAGCATGATACAGTGGATTGGACTTTGAATTAAAAACCCTGGGTTGAAAGCTACCTCTGATATTTGTTATCCAAGCAATCATGGGAAAATTACTAATCCTCTTTAGACCTCAGTTTCCTGATCTGTAAAAATAAGGAAGTTGGACTAGATGACTTCTAACATTTCTTCTTTCTTCAGATTCTCACTCTTGTAAAGTAGGTTTTCTTCAGACTAAACATATAATTTATATGTATAATATATGTATATAGTATATATGTATAATATACTAAATACATAATTATTTTCAGACACAGGAAAATACACACACTCACACATATATATATATATTTTAGTGCTGCTATTCTGTCATTAGGACTGAGAGAAAAATATATCAATGGGAAGACAATGGCAGATGTAATAAACTTATGAACTAAAGGGACTTAAAATTCCAAAGGGCTTGAATTCTAATCAGGTCACTTAACTATTTCGTACTTTGCTTTCCTAATCTATAAAGCTACATAATCTATAAAATGAGAGACTTTAGAATTGGGAATCAATCAATCAATGAGGATTTTATTGTTGTTCAGTAATTTTTCAGTTGTCTTCTTCCTCATGACCACATTTGGAGTTTTCTTGGCAGAGATACTAGAGTAGTTTGCTATTTCCTTTTCCAGCTCATTTTAAAGATGAGGAAACTGAAGTAAACTGGGTTAAGTGATTTGCCCAAGGTCTGAGGGCCAAATGTGAACTTGGAGGATGAATCTTCCTGACTCCAGGTCTGGTGCTCTATCCACTGTACCACCTAACTGTCCAACAAGTATTTTGCTAAATATCTATTATGTGCCAACTATTGTGCTAGGCACTGGGGAAAAAAGGAAATAGTTTCTGCCCTCAAAAAGCTTTCAGTCTACTATCTGATGATCTTCAAGGTCTCTTCCAACTCTGACATTCTCTGAACATGCAGAAGTAAAAGAAGCTAAAGGGCTACCACATTAAAATTTATAAGGTTATGCAATCTTATTTTCCCAGACAATTTAGTTTTCTTCTGTTCTTAAATTGGATCATGTCTGGGTAGAGAAAATTGCCTAGCTAAGTGGACATAATAGCATGATTTGCTTTATTTAGGGCTTTTAGGAAGAATGTAACAAAATCAGAGCTGAAGCATTAATAGCAGGCCCAAGCAGAAAAAATATTAAATAGTGACAAATTTCTCTTGTATGCTTTACTAGGTATAGAGATAACAGAGATAAATGGCAGGGAGAATATGTGGCCAGGCAAAATTAATTTAAAATACAAGCCAAAAATAAGGCAATTTGAATAACTTGCCCAATTTCAACAGATCACTATTCTATCCATTCACACTCTCCAGGAGACACGGAAATTGCAGTTACTCTCATTTCTTAGGGATAAATGACAAACTCCTGATTGGCTTTTAAAACACTTTATAATCTACTTCCAGTCCACACTAGAGAGGACATCTATCCTAGGTGGCTCAATTTTTTCTCCCATTCACTTCCAAAGTGGCTTCTGACCCCATCATTCCATTAAAACGTCCTGCAAAAGTTACCAATAATCTCTAAATTGCTAGACCTAGTGGGTTATTCTCAATTCTCATTCTTTTTGACCTCCCTGCAGTTTTTTACCTTACGAATTATTATCTCCTCTTTCTCTTTATTCTCTAGGTTTTGGAGAGTACTCTCCTCTCCTAGTTCTCTTCCTACCTATCTAACTGTTCCTTTTCTTTCCCTTTTGTTGGTTCATCAACCATTTCACACTCACAATTATGGCTTTGCTCCCTAGGCTCCGTCCTGGCCCCTCCATTCTTCCCTCTCTACATTCTCTTAGTGACTTCATAAACTCCTTGGGTTTAATTATCTCAAAATCAGCATCTCTAAAACAGAACTTTTTATCTTTCCTCCTAAACCATTTCTTCTTCCCAATTTTCCTGTTATTGTCATTTTCCTAGATACCCCTAAATAGTCAGTTTTATCTGCTCCTCTCTCACACTCATTCCACATATCCAGTCTGTTGCCAGATCTTGTTATTTCTACCTTCACAATCTCTTGTATGTGGACCTGAGCACAGTTCCTTATTATTTAATGGATTCCTGTAATAACTTTAAAAAGTCTTCCTTTAAACATCTCCCCACTGAACTGCCAAAGTGATTTTCCTAAAGCGCCAATATGGAATGTCATTCCACTTACAAAACAAATTCCAAAGGTTCTTACCTGTACAATGAAATATAAAGTCCTCTGTTTGATGCTTAAAGTTCTTCAAAACCAGTCCTCTTTCTAGAGTTTTCTAACTCCTCTCTATGTCTTCTATAATCGAGTCACTATCTCCTACACAATGCTCTTCCTCTTCTCCTTCCTCAGTCATTCATGCACATGCTCACACAAGACCACATACCTCATCTTTGTACCATGGAGCACAAAGGCTGTTCTCCATGCCTGGCCTTCCCTCTTTCCTCACTTCATCTCATAACTACCTTGAGTTTTTTCAGGACCCAGCTTCTCCAGCAGACCTCACTCAGCCATCTCTCCTCTGCCTTCCTCTATTAAGTCTTCTCTCTGATATGCCTTTCTATTTCTTCTGTGTATATCTTATATGGATCTAATTATGTGTATATTGTCTCCTCCATTTCAGTGTGAACTTTCTGAGAGGAGAAATCATGTTTTTTGCCTTTGTCTGTGTTTCTAGCATTTAGTACAATGTCTAGCCTAGTAGAAATACTTAATAAATGCATGCTGATTAATTGACGGATTACTTTTCCAGGTTTTTAACTTTCCTTTACAAAATTTATGTTCCATCCAAATTGGTCTACTTAGTGTTCCCAGTAGACTCTCTTTCCCTCCTTATGCTGTCTCTCAGGTCTCGAAATTATTCTTTGTTTTTAATTACACGAAGAAACAATTTTTGACAATTTTTTGCTATTTTGTGATTCAGATTCTTTCCTTACTCCCTTGCCCCCACAAAGACAGTAAATAATCTTATATAATCTGGATATACTAGTGCTGTCATGTAATACATATTCCATATTCCTCATGCTGTGAAAGATGTCTTCTATCATACATACAGTAAAAAAAAAACTCACAAAGTAAATGAAGTGAAAGACGGCATACTTTGATCTGCAATTATATTCCAAATTTTCTTTTTTGACTTTGGATAGCACTTTTTTATGATGAGTCTCTTATCATAGGACTTTGTTTTGCTGATAATAGTTTAGTCCCTCACAGTGATCATTATGTAATATTTCTGTTATTGTATACACTATTCTTCTGGTTCTGCTCACTTCACTTTGCATCAGTTCATATAAGTCTTTCTTGAAAACATTCTTAATCTCTTGTCTGGTAGAAACTCTTGTTTCCATCAAATCACTTCAATTAGAGAACCACCTAGAGAAGACCTATCCTGATTCTTTCCCCTTCCCTATAACTTTTCCTCCATATTAATTTGGACCTACTGGGTATGTATATATTTTATATTTACTCTCTGTGTACATGTTGCTTTTCCCCCAAAGAGTATAAGATCATTAAGAGTTCATTACCACTTCATTTTTTGTTTTGAATCCCTATTTCCTAGCATAAAATTAGTCTATAACTAGTTAGTGAATAAGAATGGATGGACGAATTGATGGATGGATGACCAAAGTTACCCAGAAGTTCAGTAAAAGAATAACAACTATACCCAATCTCTAGTACCATATTTTTGAGATAGACTGTTAAAAAGTTTTATTTTTCACAACATTGAATACTTGATACATTTTATAACATTTATTCATAAAGAATAGTCAAGTTTTTGAAAGGGCATTTTTTTAGATCAATAGTATATACTTCCTTCTATGGAACTATAATTATATCTATGCAATCAAAATAACCCAAATGAAATCTAGTTGTTTTTGTTCTTTTTTTTTTAAACCCTTACCTTCTGTCTTGGAGTCAATACTGTGTATTGGTTCCAAGGTAGAAGAGTGGTAAGGGCTAGGCAATGGGGGTCAAGTGACTTGCCCAGGGTCACACAGCTGGGAAGTGTCTGAGGTCAGATTTGAATCTAGGACCTCCCTTCTCTAAGTCTGGCTCTCAATACACTGAGCTACCCAGCTGCCCCCATTGGCTCTTTTTAATTACTATATAAACATTCATCCAGGAAGATGACTTTCTCCCCTAAATCCTTACCTTCTCTCTTAGTATCAATTTTAAGACAGAAATGTGGAAAGGGCTAAGCAATTAGGGTTAAGTGACTTGCCCAGGGTCACACAGCAAAGAAGTATATAAGGCTAGATTTGAATATGGGTCCTCCCAACTCTAGGTCTGGTGTGCCACCTAGCTGCCCCATGAAGACCACTTTTAAAAATCCACCCCAAATGGACTGTGTTGAATAAATTGATGAGATGTGGTTCTCAAGTACAAATATATACACAGATGATGCCACATCATGATGCCAGTTGCCACACTCTCTGTAACCTTGGGTAATTCAGCCAGTCTTCTTGCTGGCAGAATCAAGTCTTGTTGACTTAAAAAACAAATCCTTACCTTCTGTCCTAGAATTAGTACTAGGTATTGATTATAAGGTAGATGCATGGTTAAGGGCTGGGCAACTATAGTCAAGTGACTTGCCCAGAGTCACACTGCTAGAAAGTGTCTGAGACTGGATTTGAACCCAAGAACTGCAGTCTCCAGGCCTGATGCTCTATCTACTGAGCCACTTAGCTGTCCCAAGTCTGTTGACTTTTAAAGAAAGCTCATAAGATCTTAATTTAAGAGCTAAAAACGATGTTCTTCTAGTCCTTAGTGATCATCTAATCCAATCACCTCATATTATTGACTGGGAAACTGAGTCTTAGAAAAGTGAAATGAGTTGCCCAAGGCCATAAAGGAGAATGCCAGAGTCAAGATTCAGAGTAAGGGTCTTAGGATTCATCAACATATTTTCAACTGTATCTTGCACCCTCCCTCCCCTGCTTCCTTAGAATAGTAGGGCAAAGGGCAAATACTGTGACATTAGCTGAACTCATTTATGTACTTGGAGGGAAATGTGTTTTATGACCTAAAGCAGGTGCCCCAGTTTGTTGGCAAATGTTTAACAACTGGCTCTCCAAGGGGAGAAATATATGCAGAACATTTTTTTATTCCCTTACTTTCCGTCTCAAAATTGATACTGAGTATTCATTTCCAACTGTAAGGGCTAGGCAATTGTGACTTGCCCAGGGACAAGCAGCTAGAAAGGGTCTGAGACCAGATTTGAACTCTGAACCCCCCCCCCCATCTCCCAACCTGACTCTCTATCCACTGAGCTACCTAGCTTCCCCTTGAAGTTGAATCTGCATTAATAACATTTTCCCTGTCACTTTCTTAAGTTTTGACAATCAACAAGACGACAAATCAAGCTCTGGTTTGTCTCATTTGCAGATTTTTGAGGTATAAATGTTCATGTTAAAAATTTAGCAATTGGCACTCCTGAGAGGGAAGCTGTAGCACATGTGAATATAGTCATTCTAGTGAATATAGTCATCCTAGATTTAAACAGAGGGCAGGGGTTTGAGCAAATGTTAACAGGGAATTAGAAGTGAAGGGCAGATATAGAAGACTGCATCTGCCCACTCTGAGCGGCTCGTGGGCTTGTCTTAAAAACTGAGGTCCTTTCAAGGATGACTACAAAGTCAGGGGGAAAACCCACTGCTTCTTTGATTACGCAATTTCTAGTCTCAGAAGGTAAGATGCAAACTGGTGGTTTTAAGTTTTTTATATCTTTTTCCTTTAAAGCTAGATACATACAGAGTAGGGCAAAAGAAATGGCATCAGGGGTTTTATCCTCTAATTGACTAGAACAGTTACATGCTACAGTTAAAAGCTTTCTTCATCTGGTGTTGAACTGTGGAAAATTGACATTAAAAAGGGAGATTGCTTACTTAGACACCATTTTACACATTAGAAGGGGTTATTTGAAAAACCAAATAAACCCAATTACAATTCAAAAGACAAAGCAATCTTTAAATGTGCAGTGAGCTGGGGCTGCTTATGTAATTTTGGGCAAGTCACTTAATCCCCATGGTCCTCAGTTTGTTCATCAATAAAATGGGGAGTTGGAATAGTGGCTCAGCTCTAGATGTACATCATAAGTATCATCCCACTTCATGTTTCTAATGTGCTTTATATTTGAGTAGATAAAAAAGAAAGCAAACAGAAGAATGCTTTCTTCTTTATCTACTCAAATATAAATATATTTTGCCTCAGTTTCCTCATCTGGAAAATGAGCTAGAGAAGGAAATGGCTAAGTACTCTAGTGTTTTTGCCAAGAAACTCCAAACGGGATCATAAAAAATTGGACAAAACTGAAAAAAAATGATTAATTTTGCTTGACATTGTACTAATTTCTGAGGATACAAAGAAAAGGAAAAGCAGAACCTGTTACCAGTAACAGACACAGTAAACCCTTTAATGACTTCCAATTCCCTAATTGCTATCTTATTTTATCATGAATTTCCATAAGCTAGCTATTCCAGAAAGCTTCTCTTACCCCAACTGAGAATTCGTAAGCAGAATTCAGTTTTTTTCATATCTTATTTCCCAAAGGAAAGCTCTCTGTCTAATCTCATTTGTTCTCAGCTTTGTTGTTATGTATCACAAAAAGCTACTATAGTTGTGATGTAAGAAATAGGCTTTTTACCATCATCAGGTTAATAAAAATGATCATTGAGGAACAAAGTAATATTCACTTAGGGAGGTCCAGTCCTAGCATTCAGAGTTTCTAAATTATTCTGCTCAGTAGTTAGGGGCATGAGATATGTGGACCTGGATTTTCTTTATATTCCTGGAGGAGCTTTATTCCTTTATATATTCAACTTTCCTTTAAAAATGTTTTTCCTATCCCTGTTTCATGTAAAAACACTTTTTAAAGCATTAATTTAAAAAAGTTTCAAGTTCCAAATTCTCTCCCTTCTTCTTACCCTTCCTCCTTCCTTCCTTTATTGTCCTCCTTCTTCCATAAGATGGTAAACAATCTGACATCAATTTTATATGTATAATCATGTAAAACATTTTCCCTTATTAGCCATTTTATGGATGAGATCTCAAATAAAAAAGAAAGGAAATGATATATGTTTCATTTTTTCTATATTTCTATGTTTCAGTCTGCATTCAGACTCCATCAGTTCTTTCTCAGAGGGCAGATGACATTTTTCATCATGAGTCTCTGGCATTGTCTTGGATCGCTGCATTGTTGTGAATAACTAGATCATTCACAGTTGTTCGCCAAGAACTATTACTGTCACTGTGTGTGACATTCTTCTGGTTCTGTTCACTTCACTTTCTATCAGTTCATGAAAGCCTTTCCAGATTTTTCTACATTCAGCTTTTCCAGGAACAATAATTATACATTTTTACAAGTAAACTCTAAAAATTGTATCGTGTCCGCTAAGACTCCTTCCCTCAAAGAAAATGTCAGCTCAGTCTTTCCTGGTTTAATATTTGCAAAAGTGTGGCCCTGCTTTCTTAGGAAATTGAAGCTATTAAAATTGGAAATGTGTGATTATTAGACTATTCACATTGGCATAAAATATAAAAAGGGGGGAAAAACCTTACCCAAATCCAGAAAGTAAGCGACAGAAGAGAAAGAAGCCATAACCCTGGACAAATGACGAAAGGAAGGCAAAGAATCCATTGACAGACATGCAAATCAGAAGAGACTGTCTCCTTCCCACTTTGTCTGCCAATCCGCCCCAGAAGAATGACCCCGCCATCATCCCGAGGTACACTATGCTCCCTGCAACACACAGAAAACAAGGAAACACAACATGGATTGGAGGAGTTATTTTGCATATGTCACAAGAAAGAGCAGTGGACAAAACAGATTTTAAGATTTTGCTGGAATATTTCATTCCAAACTATGACCTTCAGAGGTTTTTCTCAACATGCTCGATATTACATTAAAATGCAAAAGAACACTGATAAATATTGTACTGCTCATTTTTGCATGCATCCACTGACACATATTATAACAATATTAGGTTGTTCTTAATAAAAAAAAGGGCCTACTTACAGAAATATTTATTTGGCATGAATCAATATATAGGACCAACTGATTTTTTTTTTCAATTCGGGGTTCTACTTTATTAGTTAAGATCATAAACCAATAATAAACTTAGGACAGCAAGCATTAGGAATTTTTCCCCAAAACTTGTTAGTTAGGCTATCAAAAAAATCAAAAGAAGCTTTGTTTAATGATTTAATAGCATCATTATTTGTAATTTTAAAAAATGGAAACAACTCAAACATTCAAGAGTTTATTTGGAGGGATTGTTGTTGTTGTTGTTGAGTATATCTTATTTTATTCTTCATGACCCCATTTGAGGTTTTCTTGGAAAAGATACTGGGATGGTTTGGTATTTCCTTCTCCAGTTCATTTTATAAATAAGGAAACTGAGGCAAAAAATTAAGTGACTTTCCCAGGGTCACACAGCTGATAAGTGTCTGAGGCCAGATCTGAACTCAGGAAGATAAATCTTCCTAATTGCACGCCTAGCACTGTACCCATTGTACCACTTAGCCACAATGGGGGTAGGTATAGTTAAATAAATTGTGGATATAAATATAATGAACCTATATCTAAAATTGGAAGAGGTTATAGAGATACTTAATTTTTTTCTTTATTTTATTCTGTAAAGATTAAAATTAATATTCAATACCCCAAGTATTATTTTAATACTATTTATTAAAATCCACTTAGAGCAAAGAGAAATTAAAAACAACCAGAGAAATTTTTTAAAAAGAGAAAGGCAAAAAAAAAAAACACTCCCTCCTCCACAAACTCAATCCACATAAGGAGATGCACAAACAGGAAAAGGAAAAGGGAATTGTGGGAAATATAGTCTCTAGGGTTCAATATTCTAAATCAATACAATTCCAATAATAAATTTACACATAAGTTTTCCAAAGTTACATGATTCATGTTGTCTCCTTCTCCTCTTTCCTTCCCTTTCCGTTGGAGTTGGCAAACAATTCCACTGGGTTACGCATGTATTATCAATAGAGATACCTTAGTAAACAAACTCTAATGTGACTTAGATGGACAAGTATAAGAAATACCAAAAAAAAATCTGGAATGACCTTAATTTTTATAATTTTATTTATTATATATTTATTATTTATATTTTATTTTTATAAGCCTTACCTTCCATCTTAGAATCAATATTGTATATTGGTTCCTAGGCAGAAGAGGGGTAAGGGCTAGGCGATGGGGGTTAAATGATTTGCCCAGGGTCACACAACTAAAAAGTGTTTGAAGTCATATTTGAAATCAGAACCCCCCTCTGTAGGCCTGGTTCTCAATCCACTGAGCCACTAGATGTCCCACTCTGGAATGACCTTTATTAAATAATGCACACACACACAAAAATTAGAACCAGAAGAACGAAATGCACACTAATTAGAACCACATAAGAGGAAAGTGATGGAGCCAGAATGGAAAAAGAAGCCTGAGAGAACCCTAAAGGGAATGGCTGAAAAGCTATTACATTTTAAAATGTAATCATGCTTTAATATTTTATGCACCAAAATTTATTTAAATGTAAAGTTAAAAAATCTTTGCTATGTCGATGTTTAATTTTGAGTTTATAATACAGATGTTATATATTATGTATTTATTATTATATTATACATATTCATATTTATAAAGCTGTTAGAGAAAAAGTCACTTCTTTCACATTGCTAGCTCTTTCAGCAATGAAGGTCAGAGACAAGAGAAAATGCAATGAGGTCAGTGGGAAGGACTGTATCTGTTTAACTTATTGGGTATAATTAATTACAGAAGCAGAGATACATGGAGCCCTAACAGGTCCATTTGAGGGAATGATGGATGGCTGGAGTACCCATCCGCATCAGTCAATCAGTCAACAAAGGTGTATTGTATATCTTATAGACCCACTGGAGGGTCTGGTATCCTGGCACCATAGTCAGGTCCTCCCATTCTAATTTAGTCAACATTCAAGAGAAATGTTTCATACAAAACTAGATTCAACCAATACACAGGGGTATAGATTTACATCTTGGGTGGTTACGTTATTATCCATCAATCAATAAACATTTAAAAAAATTCTGACTATGTTCCAGGCACTGGGCTAAGTCTGGGGATATAAAAAGTATCTCCTGTCTCTGCTCCTGCCCTCAAGAAGCTTCCAGTTTAATTGATTTTGGTTCTGGAATTCAGCCCAGGTCCAGTCCATCCTGAGTTGAAAGGTCCTAAGATAAGCTGGGACTTTTCTAGTCCAGATTTAGGATAGGAGCTACAGCTTGCTTCAAAGTGAGGCTGCTTTGGGATGCAGTAGATAGAGTCCTGGCCATGAGATCAGCAAGACCTGAGCTCTAATTCTGTGTCAGATATTTACTGGCTGTGTGACCCTGAGCAAGTCACTCAACCTCTGCCTCATTTCTTCAGCTGTAGAATGGGAAATAAGAGCATCTACCTCTGGTAAATGAATCAGCAAAGTGATTTTGGAATGAATCAATTGACAAGCATTTATTAGTAAATGCTCTGTTCTGGGTCAAGTGCAGTGCTATCTAGTTGGGATACAAAGCTAAAAGTGATAAATACAAATATTATATATATTATAATAATAAAATAAAATAAAAATATTTACTTGTACTCAGAGAGCTTGTTTGCTAAGAAGAAAATTGGAGAATGTTAAGAATAATTTCTTTCACTTTTTTTCACCTACAACCATGATGCATAGGATGCTAACAAGAGACTTACAGGCTAAAGAATCAGACACGATAACACTGAGTGTCACATTTTCTTTCTTATTAAAATTCTTGCTTGCCTATAATCTAATTTATTTTCCTGCTTAGCCTCACCCTTTTTTATCCTGATCATCTTCAGGGCTGTTTGAGTTTCTGGAAAACTCAAGTATTTCTAAAGGATACTAAAGGATAATACCGGTCACCCTGGCAACATTGGAGCATAAATCATTTCTCAGGTACCCCTAAGGCTGAGTAGAGAGATGGAAGGTTCCTTATCCTGCCCTGCAGAAGCTGGGAGAATTGTTTGATTTGGTGCTCAGGTTACTATGCAGGCCTGGAATGTTCTCAGTCTTCTTAAGAAAAAGTTACTGAAAATAAGCCAATGATAATGTAGAAAAAACTAACCCCCATGAGAAAAGAAACATGCTCTCCTGCTGCTCCAAAGAGGCAATAATTTCTCTGTCTTTTTTGGTCCAAGAGGAATGTAGCAAATGTCAGAGACTGGTCTGTATCATTATTTAACTCTTTTTCCATCAAAGACAGTCAAGGATGAAGACAGACTGAGAAACAGAGGAGCAGAGACAATGAGAGAGCAAAGAGAAAAGAGAGTTGGCCAAAGGAAGAGAGTAGAGAGAGAATTAGAGAAGAATGAAGAATAAGAGCAAATAGAGAATGAAAGAGAGACAGAGACAGAGTCAGAGAGCTATACTTGTATATTGCTAGTGATTATTATGTTATTGGATATGCTAGAAAGAAAATTAAAGCCAACATGGTAAGTTTGCTTGAGACAAGTACAACTCCAAATTATGTTTTTTTATTTGTTTGTGATGTGACCTAATTAAAGCTTTGAATAACAAAGGATATAGGTCAACTAATACTGCACTTACCCTGGAATTATTAGGGTCAGACTCTCAGTTCCTGCACTACTTAGGCTATTCTCCTTTGCCCACTGTTTACCTTGAACATTCATTCCTAGAAATATACTCTTAAAGGCATAAGAAATAAGAAGACACTGATTCGCTAAATATAGGGTGTCCCCAAATTCTTAACGGCATTAATGGCTTAAAATAATAGCATTAATTATTTTATTCCTTATTAATAGCTTAAGTTAAAGCTATAAAAGTTTTAAACTGCACCAAGACTCTGGGGATATCTTATATAGGGGTCTTTGTTACATCTATTCCTCCTTGAATTTTGACAACAATAAAGAGTGCCAATGTAGCATAGACATCATTAGGAAGTACTGAGATGGAACACTTCAAGCAAAAACCAAAGGTACAAGCCATTCTACACAGAAAATCTCAGGAGGATGCTCCTCCAGAGTGAGAAATTTTAGGAACTAGGGAATATTAGGGGCAACACATGGGTTTCTCTGGAGAAACTGGTGCACTTAATGGAGCAATTAGACAATGAAGCTACCAATTAAAAATAGTTACTATAATGTATAATGTCATTGTTGTATGACTATGAGTCGCAGAACATTATAGTCTCTGAAGAACTGTCTGATAATTGCCTAGAAGGCAATGGAGAAGTGCATGATGGGTATAAGCAGGCTATGAAATATATCCGCAAAGAATCATGAAGGAGAATTGCAGTAAAGGATGTCAAGAAAGAAATGTATGCATGAAAAAGAAAATGATCTTGTTACTTAGTGAGAACAAAGGATAACAATTAGACAGTCCATGTGTTCCATTGGTATCCTGGTTTCGACTCGGGGGACCCCAGTTCCTTCCTGCTCCCTACCCATGGTTAAACACAGGTCAATGGAGCTCTCCCTCTAACAGGGCATCCTATTCATCTAAAAGCACATCAAATATGCCATCCTAGGATAAAATTTGCTGGGCTGAATCTTAGCTATGACAGACAAATACACATATGAGGTAATAATAATAATAACAATAGCCAAATCTATATGGTACTTAGTGAGTTCAAAGTCTTTTGCATATATTATCTCATCTGATTAAGGACTGAGCTTCTCAGACTCATAGACTTTAAAGTCAACATCCCCAAACATATCCCCATTGAACCATGTGATCAATCTTATGTTTTTCTTCTGTGTTTCTGCTCCCATAGTTCTTTCTCTGGATATGGATAGCCTTCTTTTTTTTTTTTCAATTCCCTCAGAATTGTCCTAGATCATTGCATTGCTGCTATCAGAGAAGTCCATTATATTTGATTGTACCACAGTCTCTGTGTACAATGTTCTCCTGGTTCTGCTCCTTTCACACATTTAATTTAAATAATTTAAATGATTTGTTCTATTTGACTTTGTAGCTGTGGGAATGTTCCTTGTACATCAATTCCTGGAGGAATTTCCAGTTCACATGGTATTCCTTCAGTTCATTATTCCTTTGAGCACAATAGTATTCCATAATGTGACAGAGGCTGGCACTTTTTCCTAGTCACTAAAGGTTTTGTTTTTTTTTTTTTAATAAATGGGGTTCTTTTAAATCCAAGGTGCAAACTGTCTTAAAAAAAAGATAAATGGGGAAAGTTTTGTACCCAGAGGGAAGGCCTGGACCTTTGGTATGAGGGGGGAAAGAGAAAACCCCCTTCTCAAAGTGGGGTTCAGGGGAGACAGCAGATATAACGAATTGGCTCAGAGAGAGGAGAGGGGGTTTGAAGATTCCCCCCCTTCTGCCTTCCCTCCTTAGCTAAAGCTGCTCTCCCCAATACACTCTTGTCCCTCTTGTACCCCCTCCACTACTTGAGACCAAAAAGTCTCCCCTTAATCTGTTCACTCACACTCAGCTTGGGGAACAGATAACTTTTAATGTTAACTCAATCAGGTAATACAAAAGAATAATGGGCAGGGAAGAATGGGAAAAGGAACATGGGGAAAGGGGGTCCCTGTTTCTATCTAAACCCTTTCCCCTCCCTCCTCCAGTTTGGGGGGAACTCAAGCCTTGGCAGCCTGAGCCCCCCTGAGAGAAAGTCAGGTTGACTCACCCCTGGGCAACAGGAGCTGAGGTAAAGTGTGCTCAGTTTTCTTTTCAGAAGTCCCTTCAATTGGGAAATGTTGGGGGGAAAGATTTCCAGTCACCAGCAGGAAAAATGGGTAACTCTCGGGAGAAAGTCTTTTTCCCACCTTCTCTCTTCTGTATCTCCAGATGGAGAGAGTCACTGCTCTCCCAGCCAGAGTCTTCTCTCCCCTGGAATTCACTCCTGGGACCCCTTCCCTGTTGAGGTGATCAATTTCACATACTCTTCAGTCTGGCACTTTTTCCTAGTGCCAGCCTCTGTCACAATAACCAACATATACCACAATTTGTTCAGGCATTCTCCAATCGGAGAGCATCCCCTCATTTTCTATTTTTTTTTTTTTGCCACTACAATGAGGGCAGCTATAAATATTTTCATACAAGTCTTTTTCCTTGTTATTTCTTTGGGGTACAAACCCAGCAGTGGTATGGCTGGATCAAAGGGCAGGTAGTCTGTTAAAGCTCTTTGAGCATGGTTCCAAATTGCCTTCCGGAATGATTGGATCCATTCACAACTCCACCAGCAGTGTATTCAGAAATCAGCATCTTATAATTTATTGTCTTAGTTTTGTCTTGGAGAATTGAAAAATGAAAGGATTTACTCCAGATAACACAGCTAATATGTAGTCTTAAACCTTAAACCCAGGTCTTTGGACAGTGAAGCCAGTTCTCTATTTTGGCACATCTATTTCTGCTTCTCTATGCTGGCTTCACTTATGTTATTGTAGTATTGTTTATCTGGCATTACTTCATACTAATTCTTCCCATATTTCCCTGAATTCTACATATGGCACAATGATCTGGCTTAATGATAGTCCATTAGTCATTTGTCATAATTAGTTCTGTCCAAATCCTGATCATTGAGCATATATTTTTTTTTTGCAGATTTCAGATATCACAACTAACGCATTTATAATTCTTAAGCATATAAATATTTTAATAATGCCCATGGGATATAGTCCCAGGAGTAGGATTGATGGGTCACATGGTAGGAACAATTTAATAATTTTTTATATATTATAATATTAGTTTTATGACAACGTGGTTATCTATAAGATGAGAATCTACTCCTGGGGGTAGATGGGATAGTGTGCTCTTGATGGAAGCATGCAGTATCTGGCTTGGGTTTAAATCTCCTCTCTGACCTATGATATTTGAGCAAGTAACAGCCTCTCTGGCTCTTAATTTAAACATCTGTAGAATGAAGAAATTAGACCCAGGGACCTCAAAAGTCCCTTCAAGCTCAAAATCTATGTTCATATCATCCTAGCATATACAGTTGTGCCATTTTAGGGGTAAAAAGATAGGGGAAGGATAAACCAATAAATGCGCCTGGTTATAATATGATCCCTATGAGACTTTTAGAATTATAATCTCAGACAGTTAAATCTATAGAAACCAGTTAATATCATGGTCCCTTGAAGTCTCTCTGGCATCTAAGGAAAATAAAATAAGGATCTTGTCAGTGTAGTATTGCCACTGATATTGGTACCATACTGACACAATACCCCTAGGTCCCTGCCCTCTTTCAAATTCTACACTATAACAAAAACATGACATTTGGTTAATACTTGCCTAAGGAATACTCAATGACGGAGAAATCAAGGGATCCAAACTTTGGTTATTTCATGACCTATCTGGAACTCTATTGACAATAATCATCCAATAATAATCATCCAAGTTCCTTGTACTAATGACACCATTAATTTATAAATTATATTTATAATATAATAATTATTTTAACAAATAAGTAATAAATAATAAAAAATGAAGTAATAAAATAATTAAAATAATAAACATAGCTAGCATTTATATAGTATTCTAAGGTTTGGCAAAATGCTTTACAATCTTTTTTATTTCATCTTCATAAAACCCTAGGAGGTAGGTGTTATTTTATCTTTATTTTACTGATGAGGAATCTGAAGAAAACAGGTTAAGTGACTTGCCTATGGTCACCCAGCTAGTAAGTGTCTGAAATAAAATAAAGGTAAACAATATAATATTATATATATATATATGCATATATATATATATATATAGGGTTATAAGACTAAGTAAGGTTATGGATATTTGGGTCAGTTAACAGAAGATTTTAGGGTTGGGTAGGCTTTTAAAGAGTTCCTTTATTCTTATCCAAGATAAGGGAAGGAAGGGAAGGGAATTAGGATAATCTATCTTAAACTATAAATACCTCCCCAAAATCAAGTTGTTAACTGACAGTTGGTATCTACACTATTTGACACTTCTCTACCTAAAAAATCCAATTCCTATAACTAGCTAAATTACCCCCCCCCCCTTAGTTGATGTAAGTAAGTTGTAGTAAAGATGGCAAGGAATTGAAGGTAGCAGGACCAGGTCAAGGGGAAAGAGTTCTCACTGACAGTTGATGTCTTGGATGTCTTGAGCAGCTCTGTTGGAAATCACTCTGTCAGCCACAAGATACACACACGGGGGCACAGAAACCAGCCATTGGATGAGGGATACAATCACAAGAGAGGGAGACTAATCAAACTCACGAGGTCCACCCAAAGAGCTAGACTCACTGCCACATCTAGCTTCAACTGTTACCAGTCAGAAGCCAAGCTCTCACCACCCCCCCCCCAATTCTGGAACCTGGCTCTTTGTAGTAGCTCCTGCTCCTTTTTTCCCTTCTAACATGTCTAAGTTAGGATTCAAACTCAGCTCTTCCTGACTCCAAGTTCAATCTCTATCCATTGTACTATTTAGTACCAATTATTAACAATTCATTATTATTATTATTAATTATATATAATACATATTATATGCTATATAATAATATATTAACAATTATTAATAAATTAATATTTATTAATATCAATACATAAATAGTACCAAGTATTAATACATTAATACCAACAGTTCTAGAATAGGTCATCTTGAAAGATTAATTGTCCTATACAGACAATAAAAACCACACTTTGAGAGCCAAGAGGCCTCTAAGGTCCTTTTATTTTTCTAAATCTCATCCTATGATCTTTGAGGACATTGTTACTTTCTCTTGCAAGAAAAAATTTACCCAAATAAAGCAAGAAAATTTATTGTTTGAAGTTGCAAATGAGGTTAATAGTATTCCATCTTTACATATTCAAGAATAATATCTTTAAAAAGGCTTTATGGAAAGCTGAGAACAAATTCCAGTTTTTCTACTGTGTCCTCAAGCAAAATGTTGTGATCACAATAGCTCATAGAAAGGAACTTCTTGACAGGTGGAAAGAACCAAGAGAAGAACCAAAGCAGATTGAAATAGATTCAGGAAAATGTCTGAGGAGAAAATCCAATAGGTTCTTTCTGAGGGTCAAACATAACAAATCTGTCCTCAAACACTTAGGAATTGAGTAACCCTGGGCAAGTCACTTAACCCTGTTGGCCTCAATTTCCTCATATGTAAAATGAGCTGGGGAAGGAAATGGCACACCATTTCAACATCTTTGACAAGAAAACCCCACAATGGGGTCCTGAAGAGTCAAACACAACTGAAAAACAACTGAATGATAACATGTCTGAATGAAAGTTTATTCTGAGGCTCATAGAAACAATCTTTCTGTTGTTTCTAAGACAGCTAGATGTCTAGGTTGCTGCCTCATAGGGAGTAAATAAATATCAGGATGTTCATTAGAGTGTTGATCAGAACACGTCATAGCTCAAAAAGATTGTGTGAATTGGGGAGAGCACAACTTGCTTCTTGAGATTTCTTTCGGTCTTAAGAGATGAAGGAGCAAGGGTTCCACAGTCCAAAATTGTCAGGGACATATTCTAAAGATATCAGGAAAGGTAACCATAATGTTCTCTAGTCAACATACAGTACAGAGGCAGCTATTTTTTTTGTAACTGTATTACATTATTTTTTAAAAACCCTTATTTTATGTTTTAGAATCAATACCAAGTATCAATTTCAAGGCAAAAGAGCAGTAAGGGCTAGGTAATTAGGGTTGTGACTTGCTCTGGGACACACAGCCAGGAAATAAGTATCTGAAGCCAGATTTGCACCGAGAGTCTTCCAACTCCATACTTGGTGTTCTGTCCACTGTGCTACCTAGCTGGCCTTATATTGTTATTTTTGAAATTGTTATTTCAAATTAGTAATTTTCTAAAAAACTCTCCAGTCTGAGGTGGGAGAAATCTTTTTAGGAAGAAAAAATCCAATTAACCAACAAGCATATATTAAAGACTTACTAATGTGCCACAACTGTGTTTAGCACTAGAGATAAAAAGAAAATAGCATGGAAAAACAAAATGTACATACCAGAGAATATACAAGCTATGTGAAGTAGAAATTTAAAAATGGTAGGTAGCCTTACTTTCATGCCCCAAATATAACAGTGTGCCCATTTACTCCTCTGTCTCCACCAAGATTGGTTAAGTTAATGGGCTTTGCTTTGCTCCCTGGATCTTTTACTTAGCTCCTTGACTTGTTATTGCTTAATTATTTCAAACATGTTCAACTCTTCATGACTCCATGGGTTTTTGTTGGCACACATACTGGAATGGTTTTGCTGTTTTCTTCTCCAGCTCATTTTACAGATGAGGAAACTGAGGCAAAGAAGGTTAAGAGACTTGCCTAAGGTCATACAACTTGTAAATGTCTGAGGCAAGATCTGAACTCAGATCTTCCTGACTCTAGGGCTGGTGTTCTGCCATCCTCTGTGCTACCTAGCTGTCCAGCTCTTTGACTTAGAGCAGGAATGTAATCTCCAGGGCTGTTTCTTCATCTATAAAAATTGGTAGATGATCTTTTCTATCTCTAATTTCTATGACCGGGTGCCTAGTAAATACTTGCTAAATTGTATCTTAGGAAGGAAAATTAACACAAGACTTGTTCTAGACATCATGCCTCACTCATAGTTAGGCTAATAGAGTTGGAAGGGACCGTAGACTTTATCCTGTCCAACCCTCTCATTTTAAATATTTGAGCAAGTATAGTAGCCAAAGGCAGGAAAAGGGGGCTGGGGGGAGGTTAGTTGGTGAAGTGAATTACCCGGGTCAAACAAATAGAGAATAGCAGAGCCAGCATTTGAACTTAGATCCTCTGATTCACAAAGCAGTGCTCTTGGTTGAATAGACTAATTTCATGCTGGAATTCTCTTTGATAGATGGCTCTTGAAAGTCCTTAAAAGATACGGTGAATGATATAGTCCAAATCTAGAACCATTTATATGGAAGTAGAGCTGGGCTTCCAGAAGTTCCTACCTTGGGGAATGATTCACTGTGAAAAATCATCAAAGAAATGTTGACTTTTGAGAGGAGTTACTCAGTGTTAATGAAACCTGCTTAGAATACTCTCACAAGAGGGGATATGCATTCTCTGAAAGGCAATCCCAAGGCTAATTACTAATGTCTAATGAGACAGACAAGGGCTTCAGTGCGTGCTGCCAAAAAGGAGAGGCAATGTAATGGAGTGAAAGACCACTTCTTCCTGTTGTCTATATAACCTTGGGCAAATCACTAAGTTTCTCTGGCTACAGCTATTCCATCTGTAAAATAAATCGATTGGAGTAGATAGTTTGTGAAGTCCCTTCCATTCGTAAAACTATGATTTATTTATGATGCTGTTGTTTTTGTTCAACTTTTATTCTCAAAGAGGACCAGTGACATGACTTGTGAAAGAACTGGATTTAAGTGAGTCAGAGTTGTACAAAGTCATCAGCCTCATTCTCTCTTCTACAGTCATCCAAGTCCAGTGACAAGACAAATATCAGGACAATCAATGGAGGACCATAGCACTTTGGATGTCTGACCAAGCTCTAAGCATTCCACCATGCCTGTTTCAGCCTCCTTCGTGGCTATTTAAACAATGTGTTCTCATCTGCCCATTCTGCTGAAGGAAGTCTTCACATGTTTGAGGTAGATAGCCCCTAAATCACCAATTGATGTGAGGTCTCATTGATTTTCCTCAAGCTGGATTATCCCAACTGCTGAAACAGGTTTATTGGGGGTGTGGCAGCTGCATATGCTATGGCTTCTTGGAGCCACAACCAAGAGCTGAGTGGATATTAGAAGTGGATTAGCAGCCCTTGAAAAGGGTTCTGAAAGCTCTCCCACCAAAAGTCCTAGTAAGTACCTATAAGCAAATTCCTTAGAAGATAACTTAATTACAAGCTATGCTATATTACCTAACTTCTTGATAGTTGAACTATTATCTTAGAGTAATTTTAACTAGAGTCTACTTTCATGTTTAAGGTAGAAATGGTGTGAAGAGGAAGATCATTATAGTTCTTTTTCTTGTTTTGTTTTTTCCATACCTATTATTTCATTCCTGAAGAGAACTTCCAGTGAGGCAACTCCCTATGCTAATGAAGTTTAACAACTTATAATCATAGATAACTTGACAGGGGTACCGAGAAGGTAAGTAAATTACCAAAGATTACAGAGCTAGAATGGGACAGGTTGGAGATTTGATCACAGGTTTCCTGATTTCAAGACCAGCTTTCCATCTATACTTCATGTTGCCTCTTGACCTCCTGGGCAGTTTCTAAATTCAAAACCTTCTCTCCTTATAAGAACAAAATCATGCACTAATTTCCATTTATGTAATAAGGCACTTCATTTTTTTTCTCCTCTTGAAAAGCATTAAGTCTTGCAGTGGGTAGGACTAGGAAAATTGTTCTGCCATTTGCTGCCCCAATATTCTTCAACAGATCTCAGTGAATTTCTAATTAAGTTAAGGATGACAGAGATTGCATGCAAGGATTCTCAAAGTAGCAGATTTTCTTGCACAGCTTTCCTAATGAATATCAGAACAGGAAAATAGATGAAGTAGGTATATACTCAGCTGTTAAAGAATAATTCTTTTAACAATAATAAAAATAATAACAAATGATAATAGGTAGCATTTATAAATTACACTGGCAGTTATTATTTTATTTGATCATCATCATAACCTTGGGAGACTGTTGTGCAATTCCATTTGACTTTCTTGACCCCATTTGTGTTTTTGTTTTTTTTTTGGCAGAGATAATGGAGAGGTTTGCCATTTCCTTCTCTAGGACATTTAAAGATGAGGAAACTGAGGCAAACAGGATTAAGCCACTTGCCCAGACTCACACAGTTTAAAGTGCCTGAGGCCAGATTTGAATTCAGGAAGATGAGATTTTCTGACTCCAGGACCAAAGCCTGTGCTACCTGCCAATTGATTCAATAGGGATAACAGATTTAGAAGCCCACAGTAAAACCTCTATTCATGGAGCACATAGAAAGTCTCAGGTTCTAAGGAGGGACGGAGGAGCCTGGCCAACTGGCTAGGGTTCTTCATCTGGGCCCTTTCTGCAGAGCTTCCTTCCAGGGTCCTATTAGTAATCACATGTTGATATTGTTCAGTTGGTTCAGTCATGTACAATTCTTTGTGACCTCATTTGGGGTTGTCTTGGCAAAGATGCTGAAGTGGTTTACCATTTCTTTTTCTGGCTCCTTTTATAGATGAGGAAACTGAAGTAAATATAAGCCACCATATCTAGCCAGTCTAGACTTCCATTCATTGTTCTCCAACACCATCTCCCTACAAGGATATGTAGGCATCTGCCCTACATATTTTTTCACATCTGACTTTGAGAACCATAATCAAAACAATGTCACCATTTACTTCTGTAAAAGATGTGTCAATTGCCTTTCCTGTGGCTCCCCTGCTGCAACTGTGGAATACTGTCCTCTGAGAATCAACAAGAATAAACAGTAGTAAAATGGGTTGCCTTCTGTCCTCAAACAATTTAAAGTCTATTCTAATTGCCTTGATGATCATCCCTAAAATTTTAACAATGGTTGGTATTGGGTGAAAATTGATTAAAAGGTAGCAGTCAGTCAGCAAACATTTAGTAAGAACTCATTCTACACCGGGTTAAGTATTGGGCATACACCAAAGAGATAATGGACAAAAAGACATGTACACAAATATTCATAGCTGCGCTCTTTGTGGTGGCCAAAAACTGGAAAACGAGGGGATGCCCATCAATTGGGGAATGGCTGAGCAAATTGTGGTATATGTTGGTGATGGAATACTATTGTGCTCAAAGGAATAATAAAGTGGAGGAATTCCATGGAGACTGGAACTACCTCCAGGAAGTGATGCAGAGTGAGAGGAGCAGAACCAGGAGAACATTGTACACAGAAACTAATACACTGTGATATAATCGAACGTAATGGACTTCTCCATTAGTGGCAGTGTAATGTCCCTGAACAATCTGCAGGGATCTAGGAGAAAAAACACCATTCATAAGCAGAGGATAAACTGTGGGAGTAGAAACACCAAGGAAAAGCAACTGTCTGACTACAGCGGTTGAGGGGACATGACAGAGGAGAGACCCTAAACAAACACTCTAATGCAAATATTAACAACATGGCAATGGGTTTGAATCAAGAACACATGTGACACCCAGTGGAATCACGGGTCAGCTACGGGAGGTGGGGGGGAGGAAAAGAAAATGATCTTTTTCTTTAATGAAAAATACTTGGAAATGATAAAATAAAATATTATAAAATTAAAAAAAAAGTACTGGGCATACAAAGAAAGATAAAAACATGGAAGCAGTTTTGGTTGAAAAGAAAAGCTGGTCCAGTGAAATAATTATGGAGAAAAAGCAGCATTTCTTTATTCTCATAGCTCTGTAGAAATAAAGTTTTCAAATATGCAAAGGAAAGACGTCTTCTTCTCCTTCTCCTTCTCCTTCTCCTTCTCCTTCTCCTTCTCCTTCTCCTTATCCAAAGGGGAGGGAGAAAGGGAAGGGACTGGCCTGAGTGCTCCACTCAGAGTACTCCTCAGGGGAGTAAGCATTTCATTGGGCTCTTGGGCAGAGGGGTTGGGTGGTACAGTGGAGAGGGTTAGGGGAGCAGTTCTGGCAGGTGACAGCTTGTGTGCCCACAGAGAGGTCTCTGCATGCCATATTTGGCACATGTGCCATAGGTTTGCTGTTACAGCTATAGAGCCTCTCTCAAACCAATAAGAACACATTACTAAACTCCTCAAAGACAGAGAACAAGAACCATGTCTTTTTATTTATTCTGTAAAGTGACTATGTGGGGAATGAACAAATTCTACCATGATGGCATCCCCTCCTTGTCATTCTCTAGTTTGGAAATAACTAAGAGGTGGTACTGTGGAATTTCCTGGAATCAGGAGGCTCTGGGTTCAAATCTAGTCTCAGACACTTCCTACCTGTGTAACCCTAAGCAAGATACTCAACCCCCATTGCCTCTTCTTCCTCCCTCCCCTGCATCCTCTTCTCCAGAAGATCTCGTTTCTTCTATTTCTTTTCTGAACCTAGTTAGTCAGTTCCCAATTTAAGTGCAACAGCTAAGAAGTGATTATTTCTGATATTCAGCAGGATTTCACAGAATCTTTGTTCATCCAGAATAATAGCTTCAAGCAGCTGATAGCTTCTTTTATTGCTTTTACAGAATCTATCAGTTGTAAACTATCTTTTTTCTTTAATCTGGTGATGCCCAGGCTGAAGAAGAAAATCCTGACCAATCCAAGATAACATATAAGCTGTTAAAATTATCTTATTCCTTCCTTACAAGTTTCCTTTGGATGTTTAACTCAAAAATTCTGATGGTACATCCAGATTCCTAATTACCCTGCTGGTCCCTGGCCCTGGACTTAGTCATATAAGAAGGGCTACCAAAGTGATATTGTAAGTAAGGAGGATAATAAATGGCATAGCTGATTAAAGTTCACAGACCATTAACTGATTACCCCATTCCAGGATTCATTTTATCTGGGCACACATCCAACATTTTCCCCCAAAGCTCTTAGTATATGATTGCCTATGCTTATACTTATTTCATTTCCTGTGCTAAGATACATCACAGTCATCTTGCCAATGCTTGCTGGGTGAATGTTTACTTGTTTGGTCCTACCTGAAAAAACTCAATTAAAGTAGCAACATTGCAAATTTTAATCTATTAATTAGTGCCAAAATCTAGGGAAAATCCTGTTAGAAAGTCCTACATAGCTATGTTAGCACCAAATGAGTTAATCATGATTAATGTTATTATGCCAAAGAAATTAATTATGCAAAGGCAAATAGAGCAGTCATATAATATGAAAAGCAATAGAAAGCATTAGTAGATTAAGCCAACCAATGAATTTTCCTGAAATTGTCCTAGTGCACATAAGAACAGCCAAGGAAATGAAGGAGGCACATACCCAAGAGTGGAAAAACAATTGTGTAATTGCAATATGGCCAATGAATATGTAGATCCATATTAAATATCATGTCATCCATGGAGCACATAGAAGATCCTAGTTTCTTTATTTCTTTTTATTTATTTGTTTTTAATTAAAACCCTTACCTTCCATCTTAGAATCTACATTGGGTATTGGTTCTAAGGTAGAAGAATGGTAAGAGCTAGGCAATGGTGGTTAAGTGACTTGTCATATAGCTGGGAAGTGTCTGAGGCTAGATTTGAACCCAGGACCTCCCATCTATGGGCCTGGCACTCAATCCACTGAGCTAGCCAGCTCCCTCCCCCAGCTTCTTTATTTTTTCTTTAAAAATTAACTTATTTAGTCAATTTAGAACATTATTCCTTGGTTACAATAATCACGTTATTTCCCTCCCTCCCCTCCATCCACCCTTCCTGCAGCTGATGTGCAATTTCATTGGGTATTACTTGTGTCCTTGATCAGAACCTATTTCCATGTTGTTGATGTTTACACTAGGATGATCATTTAGAGTCTACTTCCCCAATCATATCCCCATCGACCCATGTTATCAAGCAGTTGCACAATGTTCCCTCTGAATGTGGATAGTGTTCTTTCTCGTAGATCCCTCCAAGTTGTTCAGGATCACTGCATTTCCACTAATGGAGAAGTCCATCCCATGTGATTGTACCACAGTGTATCAGTCTCTGTGTACAATGTTTTCCTGGTTCTGCTCCTTTCACTCTGCATCACTTCCTGGAGGTCGTTCCAGTCTCCATGGAACTCCTCCACTTTATTATTCCTTTTAGCACAATAGTATTCCATCACCAACATATACCACAATTTATTCAGTCATTCCCCAATTGAAGGGCATCCCCTCGTTTTCCAATTTTTTGCCACCACAAAGAGCGCAGCTATGAATATTCTTGTACATGTATTTTTCCTAATTATCTCTTTGTCCCCCAGCTTCTTTAGAAGAATAGGAGTATGGGAGAAATGATTGTCCAGCTAGTCAAGCCTCAACTGCAGGGTTCCTTCCAGGGCCTGACTGCTAAGTGCTCAGATAGCTCACTATATCTAGTCATTCCCAGAAGCTCCTCTGGGGCTATGTTCATGCTATGATGTATCGATAACATACCTTTTCCATCTTTGACTCTGGGAAGGAAAATCAAACCAGTACCGCCTGTTTCTCAAAAGACTGTGAGACCTGATTATCCCTGTATTTGCTCAGACCAAACTCCCTTTCCTAGCCATTACTCCTCTATTTGTGTTGTTTCTCACATTAGAATGTAAGATCTTTGGGGGTGGGCCCATCTTACTTTTGTATATGTATCCAGTGTTTAGCACAATGTTTAGAACATAGAACTTTAAAGATTTTTCCTTCCTTCCACTCAGTAGCCAATACTTTATTTATTTATTTGTTTGTTTGTTTTTACTTATTTTTTTAACCCTCACCTTCCATCTTGGAATCAATACTGTGTATTGGTTCCAAGGCAGAAGAGCGGTAAGGGTTAGGCAAAGGGGGTTAAGTGACTTGCCCAGGGTCACATAGCTAGGAAGTGTCTGAGGCCAGATTTGAACTTAGGACCTCCCATCTCTAGACCTGGCTCTCAATCCACTGACCTACCCAGCTGCCTCCTTTAACACTTTTTTTAAAGGAAAGAATTTTAGCATTTTTCTTTTTCTGTGAAATCTAGTGATGATGTCTACTTAACTTTACTTCCCATATCAAAATATGGCTATTAAAGGTGTAAATAAGAATAGAATTGGAGCAGAAGTGACAGCTGAGAAAAGAAGGTGAATTGTGTCATGAAAGCTAATAGCTCTCTTAAGGGATATGAAGCTTAAAAGAGCTCTTAAAAGAGTAACACTACCATGCAAGATCCCTTCTCAGAAAAGAGCATCATTTCTCTAGTCCCACTGTTAGCCTCTAAGAAGGTATCATGAGTTTGGGAATGGGAAAGCATGGCTGCCTCCATAAAGTCTGGGTGGTACAGGAGGAAGAAAGCTGAACTTACAGACAAAGGACCTGAATCCCAAGGCTGCTTCTTTCCCACCTATATGACCTTGGGCAATTCAGGTAACTTCTCCTGGACTCCATTTTTTCACCTATAAAGTGAGCGGACTGTTGGATGTGGGAATCAGGAAAGCATTCATGTAAGTATCAACTAAGCAAGGACTGAAGGCCACATGGGTAGGTTTCAGAATCTGAGAGGTTGGACAGAGTGAGAGAAGACGGCTTTAGAAGAGAATACCTAAGGTAGGTCCAGAGCAAGGGCTATTCGCTTCTTCCCTTTTTAAATTGTTGTTGTTCAGCGCTATCCAACTCTTTGTGACTTAGTTTTGGGATTTTCTTGGCACAGATATTGGAGTGCTTTGCCATTTTCCTTCTCCAGCTCATTTTTCAGATGAGGAACTGAGGCAAGCAGGGTTAAGTGACTTGCCAGGGTCACACAGCTAGTAAGCATCTGAGGCTGGATTTGAACTTAGGTCTTGGTGATTAGTAGGACATTCTAGGTCCATTGGTATTGATCATTGCCAGAAAGAGTTCAATGCCACTAAATTAAATATGGGGTGACCAGGAAATCTTGAGCAGGAAGACAGATGCATTGATGGACAACGTAGTAGCCTCTGAATATTGGCACACTGAAAAGAACACTGGAGAGTATAAGGATCTGGGTTCAAATCATACCATTGAAGCTTTCTATTAGTGTGATATAAGGTAAATCAATTAACTTCCTTGGGTGTCAGATTTCTCATTTATAAAATAGGGAGGGAGGTTGAACTAGATGACTTCTGAGACCTTTTCGATCTCTAAATCTATGGTCTATGACACTGTATAAAACTGAACCCATCATCTTCCCCTTCAAACCTGCCCCTATTCCTAACTTCTTTTTGTTACTGTTGATACTGTTGTTCTCATATTTACTAAGGGTTAAAGCCGCCTACTTCTCCTTGATGCTTCCTCTCTCTCATCCTACCTTAGATGAGAAAAGTGGACAGATTCTATAGATCCTATCTCACATGTGTACAAACAGTGGATAAAGGGCAATCCTTAATAATAATTGGTAGCATTTATAAGGTGCTTTAAAGTTTGCAAAGCACTTTTCAAACATTAACTTATTTATACTCATACTAGCCCTGGAAGGAAGTGTGAACTATGACTTATTTTACTGATAAGGGAGCCAAGGCAAACAGAAGTTAAATGACTTACCTAGGGTAATACCACCAGTAGGCATCTGAGACTGGATTTGAATTCAAGTCTTCCTGACCCCACATCTAGCTCTCTATTCACCTTCCTGCCTTAAAGCAAGAAAACTTGAATTCAAATTCTTCCTCTGACATATATTGGTTCTGTGATCCTAGGAAAATCAGTTAATAATTCAATGCTCTAGAATCCAGGTTTCAAATATCTGGTCAGCAACACTTTTAAGTATATCCTGAAACATTAAAGTGTAACTGAGAAATATCTAATAAAATAAATTAAAATAGAATAGAAGGAGGCACCAAGGTGGCTCAGTGTATTGAGAGCCAGACCTAGATATGGGAGGGTCCTGGGTTCAAATATGACCTCAGACACTTTCCACCTGTGTGATCCTGGGCAAGTCACTTAACTCCCATTGCCTAGCCCTTACCATTCTTCTACTTTAGAACCAATACACAGAAGTTAAGGGTTTAAACAAAAAAAAAAGAAAACTTCAAAGGGGTCACAAAGAGTCAGACTACCTGAAAAACGATTCAATAACCACCACAAGTACTATTCCTATTCTCAGTTGCATTTAATATAACTCTTCAGAATTTGCAGTATGTTTTCCTTATGCTAATTTATTTGATTTTTTTATATCAACTCTATGAAATAGGTGCTATTATTATTCCCATTTTACAAATATGGAAACTAAGGCAGTGAAGGTCAAGCCACACAGATATGTGATGTCTAACCCATATTCAAACTCATTGATACCAACTCTGGTGCTCTCTCCACTACTCATACTAGTTTTCTTATACAGTGAGGTTTAGTACCAATTTGGACCAAGTCTGAAGACAAAGTTAATGCTATTTTTCATCTTTGGATCTTGGCACTATATATACTGGGGGTGGGACTGTTCATGGATGGCGGCTTAATTGCATGGAAGTGAAAAGGGCTACATCTTCAAAACACTATTGTCTACGAGTCTCACCATCTCTAACTTAGACTTCAAATCACATCAATTCGGAGAAAACAAAAGCTTAGATTATGCCATAACAACAGAGGTACTAATAAGCAGTTCTGCGCTTTCTAAATTAAGTATGCTGTACGTAGCCAACCACATTCTCTGGCTTGCCAGTCGTTAATGCTCACAGAGCCTTTAGCAATTTCAGAATTAACCTTGAATACTGGATTTTATCCAAATAGGAAAATTACTATGTTTTTGAAAGCTCCAGAAAAGGTCAGTGCTTAGCATAGCACAAAGTATTGGAATTCAACACGTGGTTTATGCTGATGCATAAGCTGTTCATATGAGGTAATCTATTAGGAGCTATTAACATTGGAATCATTGCTACCCAATCTTGAGTGTTTCAAGGAGATTGAAAATCAGTCCCCATATTCACAAACTAGTTATGATATAAAGAATGAGGGGAGGGGGCAGCTGGGTAGCTCAGTGGATTAAGAGCCAGTCCTAGAGACGGGAGGTCCTAGGTTCAAATCTGGCCTCAGCCACTTCCTAGCTGTGTGACCCTGGGCAAGTCACTTGACCCCCATTGCCTAGCCCTTACCACTCTTCTGCCTTGGAGCCAATACACAGTATTGACTCCAAGACGGAAGGTAAGGGTTTAAAAAAAAAAAGAATGAGGGGAAGGAAGAAAGCTGAAGGCAGAATTCAGTTTTTAGAATTAAATTAGATTTGAGAAGTATTTATTGAGCACCTACTATGTCCAAAGCATTTGTTAAACACCTACTCTGGCCAAAACAAGTGCCTGCCTTCAAGTAGCTTACATTTTTTTCTGAAAATAAGAATAGTTTTAATTTAGATAAATTTGCAACTCCTTTACCTACAATATCTCATTTGATCTTCACAGTCACATGGTAAATGAGGAGAAGTAGCAGCATGTAGATTGTGAAGCCCATAGTCCAGTAGAAAAGGGTTAAAATTCACCCTCAGATATTTACTAGCTGAATGATCATAAGCAATCCAAAAAAATAGATCAGGGAGTATTTATTAAACATCTATTAAGTTCCAGGTATTGGGTTAGATGTTGGGCATACAAAGGCAAAAAATGAAATAGTCTCTGCCCTCATGGAGCTTGTATGTTCAGCTGGAGAGATGACATGCACATATTTAAGTACTATGTATGTAAAATATATATAAAACTAGTTTTATGAGGGAGGAACCAGTGGATGGATGGGCATCACCTCATGTAGGTGGTGACAGTAATATGCTAAAGGAAACAAGGAATTCTAAGAGGTGGGAGAGAAGCTTTCTAGGCATGGGAGATAACCTGTACAGAGTGGTAAAAGGTGAAAAATGCTCTATCATGCAGGAAGAGAAAAAGGGCCAATTTGACTGACCCAAAGAATACATAGCGTTATAGGGAAATTAGCAGGAGCAGGAGCAATGCTACAAAGAGGAACATTCCAGAATTCTAGGGTTGTGAGAGCTTGGCTTTTGACTGGTAACAGTTGAAGCTAAGGGGGACAGTAAGTCTAGCTCCTTGGGTGAGCCTTGTGAGTTTGACTAGTCTCCCTCTCTTGTGACTGTAACCCTCATCCAATGGCTGGTTCCTGTGTCCCTGTGTGTGTGTATCTTGTGGCTGACAGAGTGATTTCCAACAGAGCTTCTGAAGACATCCAAGACATCAACTGTCAGTGAGAACTCTTTCCCCTTGACCTGGTCCTGCTACCTTCAATTCCTTACCATATTTATATATCAACTAAGGGGGTTTAATTTAGCTAGTTGTGGGAATTAGATTAGTAGGCAGAGAAGTATTAAATAGTGTAGTTTATCAACTTGATTTGGGGTGGGGGAAGGTTATTTATAGTTTTTAGATAGATCATCCAAATCCCCTTCACTTTCTTCCCTTATCTTAAAATAAACTATTATTTTAGTTATATTTATATATATTATTTCAGTATAATATTTCAATAGAGGAGAATGATATAGAGTAGTGTCCCTACACTACTCTACAATTTCCCTTTCTGTGGTTTCTTTTATCCATGGTCAACCAAGAAGCACTGGAGGTCCACCTGCAAAGTACCAGAGGTCAGCCACCTCAGTGGTCTTTCCCCAATGGTGGTTTCTCTCTATCCATTTCAGTTTTTCTCATTTTTCACTTTTTTAGGCTGGGGTTGGGGAGTAGGAGGCTGTGGAGCTCTGAGAAGGGAGAGAGAGTATGTACATATGGAGTAAGCAGGTTTTCACTTATAGCCATGGTTTTAGTCATCTGAAGTTGGTCTTGGAATGTTTCCCTCAGGCATACAGGGCCCTTCCCACTCTTTAATAAAGCTAAGAAGGTAGGTCAGTCTTGTGAAGGACTTTAAAAAGAGGGGTGTGCATTTAGTGCTAGAGGTAATAGGGAGTCCGGGGAGTGACATGGTCAGACCCATACTGTAGGAACATCAATTGCATGGAAAGTGGACTTACCAGGGCAGTGGTCTGATGTCTTATCAAGAAAATCAAGTAAGAGGAGATTGTAATAGTCCAGTTGAGAGGTAATAAGAATTCAAAACAAGAAGGTGGTCATGGGAAAGGAGAGAAGAGAAGAGAAGTAAGAGATGTTTAGGAGGTAGAATCACCAAGATTTGGCAATTAAATGGAAACATGGAATAAGGGAGAGTGAGTAAATGAGGTTGTAGATTTGAGTGACCTAAGGGATGAAAGCATTCTAAACAGACGCAGGAAAATGGAGGGGAAGCCAAGATGCAGAATAGGAGGATGAAGTACAGGGATTTTCTTTTTCAGTGGAGAGGAGCAGAAAGGAGAGAGGTAGACTTTTGCTTGATTGAAAAAAATAAAAATAGAAGCAGGAAAGTTCAGAATAAAGCTTGGTTTGGGGGGGAAAGATAAGTTCTGTTTTAGACAAGTCCATATATCAAATCCTCATTTTCTTAATTTTTAAATGGAGACCATAATGATTGGACTACCAGTCTCAAAAGGTTATTGTGAGAAAGGCAAACTGCAAACTTGAGAGTCCTCTGAAAACATAGTATTATCTTGTAAATCCAATGGATCCACCAGAAAAGAAAATGGCAAATCATTCCAATATCCTTATCAAGAAAACCCCCATGAATAGCTGTGGTTCATGTGGTCATGAAGAGTTGGACACAAACGAACGACTGAACAACAAATCTTGTAAATAAATGAGGGGTTTGAGGCTTAGGGAGATCAACCAATTTGTCTGTGATCACACAACAGTAAAAGTAGGAAGTTCTGTGAGCCCTTCTCTTCTTACTCAGGTCATTTCCTCGGCCACTCCAATCTAACTAATAGATATTTGCCTTTCTTTCTTCTCTTCCCTTAATCTAACTAATTGCTATTTGTTTTGCATTAACTTATACACATCTAAAATAGTAAATAGGTCACATCATATCACATTAATAAACATTTAATAAAGGATCTATTTGCTCTTACCAACCATAATGCTTATTCCTTCCACTCTATTATAACTTTATCTGGGCTAAGCAGTGTTGCTCAGCTGATCAAACATTGGTTTAATGATTAGAGGCTACAAATTAAGAACTAGGAAGCCAGATTTCTACTTGTTTTTTTCCCATTAAGATAAACTGTGAGATCTGGAACAAATCATCTCCTCATATTCCCAATTGACAGATCATTGAGTCACACTGAGTCCTTTTGTACTGACGTAGGTCAGGAAAGTGTGATTTAAATGCAATTTGCCCTCAGACAATAGGAGAACTCAGGGGAAAATAATATCAAGTATATCCTGCATGTTTCTGTCAATCAATAAACATTTATTAAGTGTCCATTATGTGCCATGAACTGTGTTAAATGCTATGGATAAAAAGAAAGGTAAAGGTCTCTTCTGTCAAGGAAACCATGGTCTAATGCATCTATGATCATCTAGGGATGAACATAGACCTATAACATAGGGCCTGGACCTGAGGTTTCATTAGTCTAGAGAACTCCCAGATGAGGAAATTCCTTTCATTGCGGCAGGTTTGTACCTTCTCTTTAACTTCATCTTTGAGAAGTGACAATGACTGGGAGAGTAAGTCATTTGCCCAGGGTCACACAGCTATCTGAAATGGGATTTGAACCCAGGTCTTTCTGAACTCCATCCTAGGAGAGGTAGATCTTGTCAAAGCCTGAGGATAATTACTTCCCCCAAACAAGTAACTACATAAAAGTTCTTCTTCCCATTTGCAGTTAAAATCAATTCACTTTCAATTTATTCAACTAGGTTTTAAAGGCTGACTTTTGGGGTGCAAATACCATTTCAAATGTTTCAAAAAACTCATGGTTGACAAATTTCTTTGGAAGACAACTCTCCAGTAAATTTTATTTTCAGTTAATACCACTACATAATTTAGACAGGGGTAATTAGTCTTTGACCATTTCCCTATGTGCCCCTGTACCCCTTTCTTTTCTTCTCTTACTTTTCCTTGTCTTTTCAGTTTCTCATTTTCCTTCTCACCTGATTATGCCATATACTTTTCAACGATATCTCAGAAAACAATTAACTCTCCTGGTGATAGCTGAGAATATGTCTTCATAGCTTGTTGATTCAAAAATATATGGGGAAGCAGCTAGGTGGTTTAGTGGATAGAGAGCGAGGTCTAGAGATAGAAGGTACTAGATTCAAATCTGGTTTCAGACACTTCGTAGCTGTGTGACTCTGGGCAAATCATTTAAACTCCATTACCTAGACCTGTCTGCTCTTCTGCCTTAGAACCAATACACAGTATTGATTCTAAGATGGAAAGTAATGGTTTAAAAGAAAAACTATGTGGGCTTGGATCAGTACCTTTACTGAGGTCTCAATAAATTTTATGGATTACTTCTCCCTAAATATATTATTTTCCTTTATCATTGCATCAAAGATTTGGAAACTAAGGCAAACAGGATTAAGCGAATTGCCCAGGTGTCACGTAGCTAGTAAGAGTCTGAAGCTGGATTTGAAACTAGGAAGATGAATCTTCCTGTCTTCAAGCCCAGACCTCTATCCACTGTACCATTTAGCCATCTCTATATTAATAATAGTGAGCATTTATGTAGTGATTACTATGTGCCAGGCCTTGTGCACATTACCAATAGTATCTCATGTGATCCTTATAAGAAACCAAGGAGGTATGTGCAATTATTATCTCCATTTTGTAGTTGAGGAAATTGAGGCAGATGGAGGTTAAGTGATTTGTCCAGGTTCACACAGGTAAGCTAAAAAATGTCTGTACCTAGATTTGTACTCAGGTCTTCCTGACTCCAAGTCCAGTGCTCTCTGCCCACAGAGTCAGCAGAAGTAGCACTTTCTTCAAAAATGGAATTTGTCTTTGATGTTGGATTCTAGAACACGAATATATAATTCCTTTGACAAAATGAGGAAATAAACAGGCCCAGATGATTTTAATACATCACTTTAAAAAGTACCATGCTCTTTCAGTAATTTCTTTCCCTGTTTTAGTCTGTTTTTCTGACCTTCCATTACAAGTACCAGTTGTTATTGTTTAGTCATTTCAGTCTTGCCCAACCCTTCTTGATCCATTTTGGGGGATTTTCTTAGCAGAGTTACTGGAGCACTTTGCCATTTGCTTCTCCAGATCATTTTATAGGTGAGGGAACTGAGGGAAGCAGGGTTAAATAACTTGGGCAGGGTCCCATAAATAGTAAATATCTGAGGTGTGAAGATTGGATTTAGCTATCTCCTGATAGTAACAATGAAGACACTCTCTTTAACAAAATCAGGAATGTCTAGACCCATACTTAAGGATTAAGTATTCAGGAGGATGGCCTTTAACAGACATGTGCAGAAACTGCTGACAGACCCCTGGGCTGTCAAGCTAAGTCAAGCTAAGCTACCATTGGTACAAATGAGATGCAGGAAAGTGATGTAAAACCGTCTATATATTTCATGTCACTTCCTATCTTCGGCCTCTTTCCCCAGAGATATAGCTCTGGCTGGCAGCGTGCTAAGCATTCTGACATCTTGGCATGGTGGCAGCTATTTGTCTGGGTTTTGGCAGTGAGTTTGCCCTTGAGCTAATTCAGGATCAGGCATCTTAGCTGAGCCCTCTTGGAGTTCAGGCTGATTCCTTCCTCCTTTACTCTCCAAACTTTATCTTCCTGGAAACCTCTAATCTTCCTCCTGGCACAAGTCAGGTGGGAGAAATCATACACCTTTTCCCTCTTCCTTCTCCTTAATTTCTTTCCTCTACATTAATTAAAATCACCATAAATTTCCAGCTATCTTGGGTATTTTATTTGGGATATCCCATGGCGACCAATAATTAATATAGTTTAGGTCTCAGTGCTAAAATTATCCTTTTACAGAGGCCACATTTGAATTCAGGTCTTCCTGACTCCAGACCTAGCTATTGATCCACTGTGCTATCTAGCTGCCCCATGAGTATCAACTATTAGAGTCTGGATTCAAATAATAACTAGATTGTGGTCCTGGGCAAGTCATAAACATTAGCTTTATTATTAATATTATTACTACTATACTTAACTCCTCAGTTGGATTTTTTTGGTCCAAAAAGGAAGAGAAGAGAACAATTGAGACATATTCTTCCTTTTCTTAATTCGATCAGCTTTTTCATTCTTTTTGTTAAGGATAACATTTCCCCTTGGTGTTCTCTGCCTCTCTCTGTCTCTGTCTCTCTGTCTTTCTCTTCTCTCTCTCTCCATAAAGTTAAAAAAATATTTTACAGTTGCCTTTTCTTGCTTTTGCTAAATTTCTGCTTGTTTTACTCTCTTGATCTCTCTTTACTTAGATACTGGAATTTCAGGGCCCTATGCAAATGTTTCATAAAATGCTGCCTTGCCCTTTATAGAGTAAATAGATTTCTATTTCTCATGAAATGTGGAGGCTATAGGGATGCCATGGATAGGGAGAGGGAAAGAGAGACAGAGAGAGACAGAGAGAGAGACAGACAGACAAAGAGAGAGGGAGACAGAGAGCGGAAGTAGCTGCTCTGGGGTCTTGTTTGCTGTGCCTTTCCTTTATTTACAGTGCTTTGTATTTTATATCATTTCAAATGTATGAATGTTCTAAGTAAAAGTTATTTGTTTGGGCCTAAAGAAAGTCTACCTTCTTCTGTCACTTGGTAAACACTTCTTTTTCTGACTGCAGCAAGCAAGAGTTACATGTAAAATGTGCAAACAATTGGTTTTCAACAGGTAGAATAAATGATCTTCTGGTTACCCCCAGAGAAAGAGCCTGAGAGATCTCTGCTAATGGCAAGAAAGTATCCTGGCATTGAATTATAAGAAGCTTAGAGTAGTCTCATGGCTCCAGTGTAGCAGCTCTGTAGCCACATATAATATCATACACATAGTAGGAACTTAAAAATTTATTGATTTAAAAATAATTTCAGGGATTTCTTAAGTGGCAATTGTACACCCCAAACGGTTGCTGAAGAAAGCTGAACCAGGTATTTGGATGAATTCCTTTCCTATAAAATTGTAAATATCCTGTTACCTTCCTGCCCTCCATTAGTACCAACTTCCTTTGCCTCATGGACAAAAGAAACATAGTGCAAGAGCATCCAGCTTTTCTAGATTTCTTTTCTGAGATGCCTCATTAGGTCCTTCTCTATTTTTCTCAAGTTCATTTTCTGCAGCTAGATGGCAGAGTGGATAATAATAAAAGCTAGCATTTACAGGACACTTACTATGTTCTAAACACTATGTTAAATGGTTTGCCCAGGATCATACCATAAATAAGTGTCTGGGTACAGATTTGAACTCAAGTCTTCCTGACGCAAGGCAAAGTACTCTGTGTCACCTATGTCTCTGGAATAGGGAACTGGACTTGGAGTCATAAAGACCTGAGTTCAAACTTAGATACTTATTAGCAGTGTGATTCTGGGCAAGACCCTTAATCTCTGCCTCAGTTATTTCATCTGTAAAATGGGGATAATAATAGCACCTAACTCTCATGGTTGTTATGAGCATCAAATAATGTTTAGCATAGTATCTTACTAGAGTTCCCATTTACCTTAGCATCTTCAACAAATCTTTCCCCTTTAATAAATAACATCTCTCATCTCTCAGAAACAAAGTGGCTCTTACAGGTCACTTGTATATTCAACTTGTAAGAATGATATTATAAAAATAAGTATTGTATTATTAGTTTAGGGATTAAAAAGTAGAGTGGCTGCTTGAGAAAAGAACTGGGGTTTGAAGCAGAGCTGAAAGAGAGTGTTAATTTCAGATGTGACAGTCATAACCATTTTTCTATGTCAATTACTCTCTCTGGCAGTTGGCAGAGACACACTCTCTGAGACTCTCAGGGCTGGAGGAGGTAACATCTTTGCCCCTCTCTCTCTGTCGGAGGGAAAGATCTGAAGGAGCTCAGTGTTTTCCTTTCCCAACTTGGGAAACACTATTGACTCTCTATTGCAGTTTATATAGATTGATTAAACTCTGAGAAGATCAAAGAAAAACTGGTCTTTGGTTGGGACTGAGTCTGTTAAGGTTCAGAGTCCTAACTTGATTCTTGTTGAGACTCAACCAGCTAGCCTTTGCTATTTTATAATTTGAAGACAAAGTTAAGATTTATAAGGATAATAGTAGTATTTTTATTTAGATAGTATAAATTTGGGTTAGTCAGATCAGGGAGGATTAGTGTAGCCTGTGAAAAACAGGAGAAGTAGTTCTTTGTGGAACCAGGGAGTTTATTTGGGTGGATTTAGAATCCCTTCGAATTAGAAATTCTTCTTTATCCTTATATATTTCAATAAATATTTTATTTTATTTTTTAAACCCTTACCTTCTGTCTTGGAGTCAATACTGGGTATTGGCTCCAAGGCAGAAGAGTGGTAAGGGCTAGGCAATGGGGGTCAAGTGACTTGCCCAGGGTGACACAGTTGGGAAGTGTCTGAGGCCAGATTTGAACCTAGGACCTCCCGTCTCTAGGCCTGGCTCTCAATCTACTGAGCTACCCAGCTGCCCCCTTAAATATTTTATTTTTATAATCTCTTTAATGTCCTTGCACCTGGCCCTGAAGGGAAGTTCACATTTGAGCTTCACTTCATCACTGAGGATACTTTTGATTATATCTATCAAAAATATCTGAACAGTTTTGAACCTGTGTAGGAACAGTTTTTCCATCTAAATATTTTTTTTTATAACTTGCCATTATCATTTTTAGTTTTACAAGCTAGAGGCTGGTTTGCCTTTAATGGAATATTTATTTACTCCCATTTACAGAAATAGAATCAGTCTTAGTGTTAATCTACTGAAGGAGTATTTATTTTGCTTTGGGAAAGTACCCCCATCTTATTTCTGGTGGAATTTCTTTACTCTTATTTCATGTCAACTTGCAATTCAGTGTATGATACAAGAACAAGGACAAATGGAGCAGAATCAATGTCAGGACCCTTCTAGGAAAGAGGGAAGGCTGACTATATAGATAAAAGATATCAGGAGCATTCAGATGACTCAGTGGATAGAAAGCCAGGCTGAGAGCTGTGAGATCTTGGATCCCAATCTGGTCTCAGACACTTCCTAGTTGTGTAACACTGGGTAAGTCACTTTACCCCAACTGCCTAGCCCTCTGCTCTTCTGCCTTAAAATTGATACTTGTATAAATTCTAAGACTAAAGGTAAGGCTTAGAGAGAGAGAGACAGACAGACAGACAGACAGATAGACAGACAGAGACAGAGATAAAGACAGAGATAGAGATAGAGACAGAGACAGAGATAAAGACAGAGATAGAGACAGAGACAGAGACAGAGACAGAGAAAGGCAAGGGCTAGGCAATTGGGGTTAAGGACATACATATGGAAGTGTTTGAGTCTAGATCTGGACAGGAATCCTCCTGACTCCATGCTTAACTTTCTATCAACTATGCTGCTTAGCTACCCTTAGATTAACTAAGTTTCAAACAACAGCTAAATATTTGTGAATTTCTACAATTATAAAAGAAGGTGCTAGCTGAACTGTAATACAGTTCTGGTAGAATGATTTAAAGATTCATGTTGTGTATTTAAAGAAATAGTATTTATTTTTATTTTCTAATTATATAATTGACCTTTAATTACATAATAATATAAATAAACTGTACAAGGTAGGAAATTGTCCTTCTCCTGAAAGTTAAAAAGTCAACAGTGTATGTTGCTCAGCTGTTGGTTGTGGAATATTGTATGAAAAATTTGCATTAGGATGCACAAGATTTCCTACTACTGTTCGTGATCAGAGTTTTTGGTCATTCTTTCTTTGTTTTCACAATCTTCTTATGTGTGAACTGTGGTGGTCTTCACAGGTATTACATCCTGTGCTCTAAGGTGTTTATGAGGTTGTTCTTATTCTATTCTTTGACACAGTCAAATAAGATGTTTTATTTTTTGAGATTTTTTGGAGGCAGTGTAGAGCAAAGGAAAATGTAAGACTCTAAAATCATAGGAAGTGGGTTCAGTTCCTACCATTTTTGCTTGTTACCTATATCACCTTGGACAAGTCACTTAGCCTCCAGTGACCTTATCTATAAAATGAAGGACTTGGATAAGATGGCCTCTCATGTTTCTTCTGGCTGTAAAATCCTATATCTCATTTTTGCTTTTTCACATTGTTGTCACTTAGTCATACCTCCCCTCCAACCCAAACCAACTAACATATTGACCACAGGTAGCATTATATGTCTTATTTTTTTGTGAAGCTAAGAAATGTTCATCACTATGTGATCAGGATTAGTCATTCCATCCATTTCAATTTTTATGTTTTTAATGTTGTTTTCCTTTACATTATCATAGTCATTGTCTCTATTGATCTCTTGGTTCTACATTTTTTATATTTCAAATATATTTCAAAATATATATTTATATTCACCAGTGAATATAAATGTTTCCAGAACTCTCACAATTTCTCATATTGTTACCTTTCTTATGGCACAATAATATTGTATGATATTCATAGGTTTGTTCAGCCACTTCCCAGTTGATAGACTTCCACTTTGTAGCACTTTTGGTACACAGAAAGTTTTTCTGTTTTTTGTTTTGTTTTTGGGAGCATTTTATTTTATTTATTTTTTTTTGAGTTATTTATTTAGTCAATTTAGAACATTATTCCTTGGTTACAAGAATCACATTATTTCCCTCCCTCCCCTCCCTCTACCCTTCCCCCTTCCTATAGCCAACACACAATTTCATTGGGTATTGCATGTGACCTTGATCAGAACCTGTTTCCATGTTGATGTTTGCACTAGGTTGTTCATTTAGAGTCTACCTCCACAGCCATTACCCCTTGACCCATATATTCAAGCAGTTGTTTTTCTTCTGTGTTTCTACTCCCACAGTTTTTCCTCTGAATGTGGATAGTGTTCTTTCTCGTAGATCCCTCCAAGTTGTTCTGGATCACTGCATTGCCACTAATGGAGAAGTCCATTACATTGGATTGTACCACAATGTCTCAGTCTCTGTGTACAATGCTCTCTTGGTTCTGCTTCTTTCACTCTGCATCAATTCCTGGAGGTTGTTCCAGTCCCCATGGAATTCCTCCACTTTATTATTCCTTTTAGCACAATAGTATTCCATCACCAGCATATACCACAATTTGTTCAGCCATTCCCTAATTGAAGGTCATTCTTGGGGGGCATTTTAAAAGAATTCCTTGGGGCTACAATGCCATTGTGTTAAAAGGTATGACCAATTTTGGTGCTTTTCTCACAGAACCCCAAATCCAAGCAACATATTTTAACTGAAGTGTTTAAGCCTACATCACACTAGCCAGAGAAATGGAGAATCTTTTAGCTGGAAAAATGCCTTGGAAATGGAGTCCAATCCCTTCAATTTAAAGGTGAGAAAGAAAGTTTGTCTTCCTTTACTTTTTTATGCCCTTGCTTTCTGTCTTAGTAACTCTAAGACAGAACATTAAGGGCTAGACAAATGGGGTTAAGTTACTTGCCCAGGGTCACAAAGCTAGGAAGCATTTGAGGCCAAATTAGACCCAGGGCCTCCCAACAACAAGCCTGGTGCTCTATCTATTGTGCAACCTAGTTGCCCCAGAAAATTTGTCTTCTGATCCAGTCTGGAAGGGACTGAATCTCTAAAGTTGTATGCAATTTTCCAGACTTTGTCTCTGGTACAAATCGTACACAAGTTTAGAGATTATGTCTGGGTCTCTCGGACTCATACTATGAGAAATGCCATATTGCCCATTGTGGGACCCTTTGACTGATCATTAATAGACCAGTTTACTGAACCAAAGGGGGTGCTATTTGATATGTCAATACAAGTCAATTTATCCTTAAGAAATAATTGCTCTCTTATGGATAAATCTCCTATAACTCATGGTTAGTTTTATTCTCTAATCATCTTGTACTGTTTTTTACCTTTGTGATTTGATGCCTTAGTCAGTTGAAATATTTTAACTGAAAATCCTTTCATTGTCTTTATGTAAAGGAGATGGTTTGCAATTCAGAAAAAAAAATAAGCAACTTGTTTCACTCTTTCTTGCCTTGCCAATCTGCCTCTTCGGTATTTTGGCTATTTTTATGTTAGTTGGTCATAATGGAGAACTACTGGTTATTAATTACAAATGTACATTTTCTTTTTTCTCTTAAAAAATGAAAACTCCTTCTCCAACCTCTTGGATAACTATGTTATTGGGTTATAGCACGTGTACAAATATACTTATGCCTTGTGATCAATTTTAAGTAAAAACTATGTTCCCTTTAGGGGGAAAACACACAGATTGAGACTTTAGTTTAGCAATTAGACATTAAACGTATGATTGTTAGTTTTTTTTTTAATGTTGGATCATAAAGAATAATTTCTCATCTTTCTTCTATCCTTGCAATTAGTAATTTGCTCCATTACTAATTACATCCACATTCAGAGGAAAAACTGTGGGAGTAGAAACACAGAAGAAAAACAACTGCTTGATCACATGGGTCGAGGGGGATATGATTGGGGAAGTAGACTCTAAATGATCACCCTCGTGCAAACACCAACAACATGGAAATAGGTTCTGATCAAGGACACAAGTAACACCCAGTGGAAATGTGGGTCAGCTATGGGAGGGGGTTAGTGGGAGGAGGGAATGAACATGAATCTTGTAACCATGTAAAAACATCCTAAATTAATTAAATAAATAAACATAAAAAAATCTAATTACATACATATATAACAAATTTCACATTTACTAGCAAAATATTTCTTCCCCTCTCCACCTTTTTAAACAAATCGTGTAATCCTTGCCTTAATAGAAAAAGAACTGGGTTTGTAAGTATTATAGTCACTTTCTGATCTGAAAATATTTCATCTGCTTCATCTGTCTTATATGAAAATGGTTCATGTTCCAATCATTTTAGAAGGAGGGAGAGGAGCTATGTAGAAAACATCAAGCATGCTCGTTTTAGAAAAGAGGTTTTATCCTTTGAAACAGGTAATTTGGGGCACAATTTAACACAAATGTATATATCTGCCTGTGTGAATACACACATGAAAATACAAAGCAAGTTATTTCTAATATCCTCGGGACAAAAGAGTAAGCTATGCCTCTGAAATTCTAAGAATTAGCAATCTTATCTACTAATCTCAGGATGTCATTAATGACAGAACTCTCTCCAAGAGTACATGTTTTCTTATGTTTCCTATGTAACTCCCTTAAATCCTCCCACAGAGTGTCTATTCATTAAATTGTGAGCTTCTCCAGGGCAGGGACTGTCTCTTGCCTGCCTTTGTATCCCTGGCATCTGGTACAGATCCTGGCACATGGAAAGTGTTTAATAAATGCTTAGTGACTGACTGATCCAATATGCTGGGGATTCGATCTCTATCTATCACCCAATGGCCACTACACCCAGTGTTCTCACTACATGACTAGTGTACCTCCTAAGAGTGTCTTCGGAGAGGATCAGTGCATAGTAGACAGAGACAAGGTCTCGGAGTCAGGAGACTGACCCATATTGGGTGGATGACCCAGAGGAAGCTATTTAAACTCTCCATGCCCCAAGTAAGACTGCATGTTTCATAATATTTGCTAGTATTTGTAATTAGAGCGAATTTGTTTACTGGGAATTCTCCATAGACAGATAGAGAGGTGAAGAATTTACTAAGTGCTCACTCTATGTCAGACATGCAAAATGTTGGGGATAGTAGTATCTATAATGTATAATATTCTTAATTATATATGATATGATAGCTATAGTTTATGATAAAATATTAATACTTATTATATTATAGTGCCATGTTAAATATTGCTATATTATTATATTATATTGTTGTAATATAGTTATATAATTTATAATATAAAAATAAAAACACATCATTTTGTTATAATTTTAACTTTTTTGTTCATTTTCTTTCCATTGTGTATATTATAGCATATCACTGTTAACAACGAATGAGCAATGATATTAATAATATTAATAATAATTGTGACTTATATAGTGATTTAAGTATTGCAAAGTGCTTTAAATTATTATTTCATCTTCTCCTCACTACAACTCTTTGAGGTAAGCGTTGTTATTATTATCCTCATTTTACCATAATGAAACTGAAACTGAGAGAAGTGAACTGACTTTCCCAGGATCAAACAGCTAGTAAATAAATATCTGAAGCTGGCTTTGAACTCAAATCTTCCTTACTCCAAAATCAGAATTCTATCTACTGAGCTACTAGGAGTATAATAGTATAGATGTAGCATATTCTAATAGAATATAGTAGATATTATAATCCAAATAAAAGCAAATAAGTCCGTTTGGGCTCTTAAGGAGCAGAAGACAAGAAATAAACGGCATTACTTGCTGGAAAGGAGGGCAGGGGCTAGTAAGGATAATGTGAAAGGGAATCCTAGCAAGATAAAGCAATTACAAAAAATTTTAAACCACCTTTCAGAATGAGGGAATGGAAAGGAAAGGGGAATCTAGAGGTGAAATCTGCCATGATGAGGAGACTACAAGAAGGGACAGTGGCAAGACCTTTTTCCTGCTAGAGATCAATTAAAACATAGATTTTAACTGAAAAATAAATGTTCCCTCCACTCCTCCTATAATGTATACAGATTGAGTAGTTGTAGGCGCTACATTGTCATCATTGATACTGATAAGATTGATATTATTATTGGGCTACATTGATATCAGTAATATTTATTAGCAGAATGCTGGCCCAGGAGCCAGGTAGGCTCATCTTCTTCAGTTCAAATCCAGGCTTGGACATTTAGTAGCTGTGTGACCCTGAGCAAATCACTTAACCCTATCTGCCTCAGTTTCCTTATCTGTAAAGTGAGCTCAATAAAGAAATGGCAAACCACTCCAGTATCTCTTTCAAGAAAATTCCAAATGGGGTCATAAAGAGTCAACTGCAACCAAAAATAACTAAGCAACAATGACATTGATTAAATATAGGCTATATATCTGGCGTGCTCTTTATTTTTCTAGAAGGCTAGGGCTATCTAAGATACTCACAATATGTGGTATCACTTAAGTCAGTCATTGAGGTATGATTTGGAACTGTCAGAAATATTCACTGCCTTGGAAAGGAACCAGCACTTTTAGAGGCAGAAGGAGGAAAGGATCAGAGCCAGATTCCCCATTCCTCCTCACTCACACTGTAGAGGAGAGAGAGATATGGTTTCGCCTGCTTTGTAGCAGCAGCACCAACCTGGCTTCAGGCTAGCTTTTTAGATATTCTCAGATGTTGGTTAGGTGATTGTAGTAAAGAAGACCCAAACTGAGTTTAGATTTGGCTTTCCAGATCTAAATGTGAAAAATGGAGGGTGGCAAACCTATACTTTATCAAGAAATTACTCAGTACAATGAGAAAAGATTGTTCTCATTAATATGTCAGAGCAGTTCCACAATAAACTTCTTTTTTCCCCTTAAAACCTTTACCTTTCATCTTCAAATCAATACTGTGTATTGGTTCCAAGGCAGAAGAGCAATAAGGGCTAGGCAATAATGGGTAAGTGACTTGCCTAGGGTCATACAGCCAGTATCTGAAGTCACATTTGAACCCAGAACCTCTCATCTCCCAGCCTGGCTCTTTGACCACTGAGCTACCTGGCTGCCTCCCACAACAGGTCTACCTTAATGTTCCAGGTTTATATCCTATTCTTCTTTCTTGCCTCCTCCTCCTCCTAGCTCCTAGATGTCCCCCATCCTTTGTACATGCAAATACATGTCTTTGTGCCCAGGGCTCAACACTACAGTTCTTATATTTTCACATTTACCAATTAGACTAGAATTCTGTTTATTGACTGACTGATTGATCATACCAACAAGGATTAGTTGGAATGTCTCTGAATTACAATAGTATTTCTTGCTTGAGAAATATCTCCAAGACAGCTTCACACTGTACTTTCACAGCTGGGGTCAAACCTAAGATATGTAGCTGTGAAATATAGCTGTGGGCCAATGCAGAGAGACAAGTCCATAGCTGACATTTATATAGCACTTGAAGGTTTTGGAAATCATCTTTATGGACATAAAGTCATTTGAAACTCTTAATGACCCTATGAAGTATTATTATTATTGTTGTTATTATTATTTCTATTGTACAGACGAGGAAACTGAGTTTCTGAGTTGAAATAGAGTTGGTCATGGTAAGAAAACTGATAAGTATCTCAGGCAGATTTGAACCCATGTCTTTCTGACTCTAAGATATGCACTATATCTCCTATGCCAGTGGTGTCAAACTCAAAAAGAAATGAGATCCACTAATCTGTATGTAAGACTCTTTATGGGCCAAATAGTGACTTGGGAATTTTTTTTTTGTAATTAAATGCAATTTTATTTTCCAAACAAAGATCCATCTTCTTTCCCTCCAAACCTATTCCTGTTTGAGGGAAAAAAAAACTCCCACTAAAACTCTTGATAAAAAATGTATAGTCAAACAAAAAAATTCTCCCATTGGCCATGTCTTCAAAAATGCGATTTTGTTTTTAAAATGTATTATATGTTTTATTGTATTTTCTTTACTTTAGTGTTTATCTAGTTAAATATTTCCCAAATCCATTATAATTTGGTTCAGGTCATGTTGGGGACTGTTGAGAGCCACATGCTTGACACCTCTGTACTGAGGCATGCCATCTCTGTAAATAATCAAATGATCAGATCAAAAGAAAAAATACAAGGAAGAATATTCATACTATTTTATATGATTCAGCAGCTGCCACTTAGGACATTTCTCCTTACAAAAACCTTATCCTTAACAAAGTCATCATTATAATGGGCCTGTTGTAACTAATAGAAAGGAGCATGAAAATGCTTAAATATAATTTCTCATTAGTGAAAAAAATCTAAATTCATCTATCACATCAGTTGAAGGACAATTAACCTTTTAGCCAAAATGGTGGGTTATTTATGAATTGCATTAACCTGTCAGTAGAGTGAAAACAATAGCTGGGCAATGGGATGCTAAGTTTATCATTCAGAGAAAAGAGCTTCTAGGGACTGGCTGACATGATAGTTTCATAAGATCAAAGATCTAGTGCAGGAAGAGAAGTTCTAGGTCACCTAGTCCAACTGCCTCATTTGATAGATGAAGAAACAAAAGTCCATTGAGGAAGTGTGACTTGCCCAAGGTGGCACAGTTTACAGAGCTTGGATATAAAGTCAGGATCTCTGAATAGATATAATGTCTTACTACTATGTTGTCGTTTAATTGTGTACAACTCTTCATGACCCCGTTTATGGTTTTCTTGATAAATATCCTGGAGTGGTTTGCCATTTCCTTCTCTAACTCATTTTACAGAGGAGAAAAACGGAGGCAAATATGGTTAAGTGACTTGCCTAGGTCACACAGCTAAATAGGTGTCTGAGTCAGTTTTGAGCACAAGAAACTGAGTCTTCCTAACTTCAGGACCTTTTATTCACTACGCTACGGAGCTGCCCCCTCTTGCTACTACTATGCCAGGCTAAATGTGAACTTTAATCTCTTCCAGGATTTGTATTAACTTTCTATTTAAAATGTAAATGTTTTTCATTTTATTTCATTCATTCACCTATTTTCTCTCCTCCTCTGTGCCCTCCCAAAAAAAGAAAAAGAAAACTTTGTATCAAATTGCATATTCAAACAAAACAAAATTCTTTATTGGGCATGTCCAAAATTACATATCTCAATCTGCTTTGGATGTTAAGAATTGGAAGGGCTCTTAAAGATAATTTAATTTAATATCCTATGCTTTATATGTAGAGGTATGCTGAAGCGAGCTCAAATAGGTTCACAAGTTGATTGTAAAAATCCCAGTATGAGCATTTACACCTCAGAAAACAGCAAATGCTATACAGTAAGATTTGTTATATTTTATTGATAATCTAAACTTTAGAAAGTGTTGAGGAAAAGGTTAATAATGCAAATTAAACATAAAGGTGTATCATGTCTACATTTCTGTTTTTCAAAGGGTTGATTGTTAAATATTTAGCAACATATGCCGAAAATGGGATTTCATTAGAAGCCTGAGCCATTAAAATAAGATTAAATCAGAATCAGAGTTAGATTTCTGCTTAAGAAGACAAGGAAGCATAAAATGAATTGTAGGAGGATATTCATTAGAAATGGTAAAATAAGTATATTTTTCACAGCTGAGAGGATATATTTCTGGAATCTGGAAAGTTTGTTTATAGAAAATAGCTCATTTCTTAACTATTTTCAATAGTAGTCTGGCATAATGTTTGGCAAATTGTAAACATTTCAAATATATCAAGATTGGGTAAAATGATAAAAGGAAAAAAATGACAAATGTTGGAGGGGTTGTGGAAAAATGGGGACACTAATACATTGTTGGTAGAACTATAACCCTATTCAACCATTTTGGAAAGCAATCTGGAATTCTGCCTCAAGAGTTATAAAACTATCTATGCCTTCTGACCCAGCAATACCACTATTAGGTTTATTTCCCAACATGATTAGGAAAGGATCTATGTGACCTAGAATATTAATAGCAACTTTCTTTGTGGTGGCAAAGAACTAGAAACTGAGGGGATGCCCATCAATAGGGGAATGGCAAAACAAATTGTGGCATATGATAGTGGTGGATTACTACTGTACTACTGATGTAAGAAATGACAAATTTGTTAATTTTGGAAAAACATAGAAAGACCTACACAAAATTATGAAGAGTAAAGCAAGCAGAACCAAGAGAACATTATATACTGCAACAGAGATATTATTTGAAGAATAATTTGTGTATGTCCAGCTCTAGAGAAAGAAGTTAGAAGTAGAAACAAGTAAAACATAGTTTTATATAAACATACATCTTTTTGTCAAATGATGTTTTCTCTAGTATGGGGAGGGGAAGGAGATATGGAGACCCCTGAGTTTAACAAGTGTATAAATAAATAACATAGTAAGTACTTCATAAATGCTTATTAATTAATAAAAAAGGTGCTGATAAACTTTTTCTGAGGCGTTCAGTTCTGAAATTCCATGAGTCATTCCTCCCAGAGAAAGTAATCCCTTTATTTGTTTCTTCCTTTTCACCCTTTAATAGTGCTCTTCTCAATGGCTCACGTGAAATTAGAATCTATTACCTTAAAAACTATGATCCCCAGCAAAAACTACAATTCCCAGAACCCCACTCACTTCCAGTTGTTATATGCTGACATAGACAGGATATAAATTGGGTGGAGTTCTGTGTCTAGACCTTTTTTCCTTCTTGTTGGCAGCTTTGGTGGAGTGGGAATTTTGAGCAGATAGAAAACTTAGTCACGTGGTTCTATTTTGTCAGATAATAAACTTTAAAAATATAATACATTAAGTATTCAACATTAATTTAACTCTTACGCTCATCTATATTCTAGTACCAGTTTGCCCTATTTTGGTCCACTAACCTAACAAACTTTAGGCTATATGATACAGTGAAAAGTTCTGGATTTGGAATCAAAGGATTTGAGTTCAAAACCCAGCTCTGCTACTTATTTCCTATATGGCTGTGGGGAGGTCACTTTCTTATTCTGTGCTTTGGTTTCCTCATCTTAATTATTTAAGCTGTCAATTAATTATGCATTTATTAAATACCAATAATGGGCTAGGGATAGAAAGATAAAAATGAAACAGATCCTGCTATCCAAAGATACAACATTTACATGTAAATAAAGACAATATAAATACAGAGGAATTTGAGGGAAAAGTATTAGCAGTTCAGGAAAGGTCTCATTTAAAAGATTTATGAATTAATGACCTCTATGGTCCTCCCAACTCTAAGTCTATGATCCTTTGCCCAGAGATGTCTTGAAGCCTAGTAGGGAATAAAATCTGCAAAGACATTTGGCACCTCAAGTCTTCCAGTGCCAACAAAATTGCAGCACCAATAAGGGAGGAAAGGGATGCTGTGGTTATAGTTCCATCTATCTTCTGTTGCTGAAATGTACAGACCCACCAATTCTAGCATCCTTGAAATATTGAGATATTCTGTTCAATCATTTGGAGTTTTCCTGGCAAAGATACTGGAATGGTTTGCCATTTCCTTCTCCAGCTCATTTTATAGATAAGGAAACGGAGGCAAACAGGGTTAAATGACTTGCCCAGGATCACACAGCTACTAAGTATCTGAGGCTGGATTTGAACTCATGAAGTTGAGTTTTCCTGATTCCAAACCCAGTGCTCTATCTACTATACCACTTAGGTAGGTGCCCCAACTGAGACAAGTATCCCAGTTGTCAAATGTACTCCAGTAAGATCTAACTTATCATCTGGAATAACAGCATTCCAACTTTGAAAACCACTGAGATATATCCCATAGTTTGGTCACCTTTACTCACAGGAGACAATAGGACACATTTCCTTGGGGAGACTGCTTGGGGAGTCTCCTTGGGGAGACTGCACATCTCGGATTGCATCTCTGAGATGGGCACTTTCATTATCATTTTGTTCAATTATTGTCAGGAAGCACTGTGCTAGAAAGTGACAGCTGCTTTTTTCCCTCCTCTCCTTCCAAATATCGAGTGGGAACATATTGTATTTTCATGCTTCACCTCAATTCCCAAGAGAAGGCTATGCCTTGTGGTAAGAATATTTTTGCTACACTAGACTGACTCAGGCTTTGGATACCAGCAATGAAAACATAAAATAATGCTGTCCAGAGAATGTGGGTGGCAAAGTGCAAATGGAAGGGGATGCCACCATGCTTTGAGGAAACCACATTTACACATTGGCTCACATGAAACGTGGAAGTCAAAGCATTGATAAATGACAGAGCAAAGGAAAAGGCAGTTTTGTCAGTAAGTACTGAATCTAGAATGCCTGTCCAAGTTCTTCATTCTGTGGCTGGAATTTGGTTCTGGGATTACTAACATTATTCACATTTGAATTAGTAGAGGAAGCTAGGGGATGCAGTGGGTAGAGAACAGTCACTGGCATCAAGGAGACCTGAGCTCAAATCCAGTGGTGTGACTCAATATCTAGTCAGCCTATCTGTGCCTCAATTTCCTTAACTCTAACATGAGGAGTTGCTGTGAAGCTCAAATGATACAATATTTATAAAGAGCTTATTACAGTGCCTTGCACATAGTAGATGCTTAATACATGCTTGTTTCCTTTTTTCTTTTTTTCTCATATATAAACCAAGGAGGTTAGACTCAATGGCCTCTAATGTCTCATATGGCTTTAAATCTATAATGATTAATAATTAATAATAATATCTAGCATTTATATAATACTAACATTTGCAAAACCCTCTACATTTTTTTTATCCTAAGAAGAATTTTGCAAGGAAGGTACTATTATTATTTGCATTGTGTAGAAGGGGAAACTGATGCTGAGTGACATTAAATGAAGTGCCAGGGTCACATAGCTTGTAAGTGTCAGAGTATGAACTCAGGTCTTTTTGATTCTCAAGAACAACAATATGGCAGCTAGTTGTGTTTGATCCTATGAATTCTATTCTTTAGTGCATGCCCAGGAAATTATCACAGCTAGCAATAGATTCTGGTATTTTCCCTTTGAAATCCTTAGAAATATGCAAAAGAAATGTTATTTTTAAAACGGGGTGGAAGGAAGTACTTATTCAAATATCTTTGAAGCTTAATTATATATAATTGTAAAGGTTGGAAGTAATTTAAATGTGTGACAACAGGGAAATGGTTAAATATATTATGGAATATGAATGAAATGGAAGAGGGTCATAGAGATGGTATACACTCTGGAGAGCTCCTAGTCCAACAATGATGAATTTCAGAAGGACAAACAAAGAAATGTTTAAGACCTTTATGAATTAATTCAAAATGGGAGGGAAAAACTCCAAACCAGAGGACTGGAAAATGCACTAAGATTGTACACTATAAGAGGAAAAATAAATGAGAATTGAATAAGCAAAGAATCCTAACAGGGCCTTAGATGGAGATACTGAAAAATTAACATGTTACACATTGAAATTAGTAGTTAGGTTCTAGTAAATAATTATTAAACAGGTTAAACTATATTTGCATATAAAGTTAATTTTGAATAATGCATTTTATTTTTTAAAAAAAGAAAGATGTACGGGAGAGGGAGATCATCCTGCTGCTGAGAAACTGACTGAGGAGGAAAAGAATGGCAATTCTAAGGATCTGACTTCCCAGGACAATATCACTTGGCCAAAGGAGACCCTAATGTTCATTGATTATGCCTGCTTGGGCTTTCTATTAAGGAAGGCTATGCAATCAGTGCCATTTTGTTCAGTCTGATTTCCTAGCAAATAGAGGGCATGCTGCTCAGAAAGGCTTTCAGACAAGACTACATTTTGATGAGCATTAAACAGGACTCACAGTCTACATCTGTTTTCAAATTTCACACCTTTATCCATAAGAGACCTAAGCAGCCATCACATTCCAGGTGGTGTCTCAACCTTGATGAGTTAATTTCCTAAAGTGAATAAAGGACCAGGGACTATTTTCTGGAATTTTTGTCCAGGGGACTCAAAATTTAAATATCAAATCACAATTATTTTAATGGCCTCAAGTTTTCCCCTGAAAGAGAAACCCACCCTGTATTACCAGTGTCTTTCTATGATGGTGAGTATTGGAATACTAGTCTCTGAAGACTTGAAAAGGAGTCTCCCCCAAAAGGCAATGGAGAAATCCAGAGGTGCAGTGACCATATAATCAGTAGATGATTACAAAAGACGAGTAGGGAAAAGGATGTCATTAAAGACTGTCTGAGAGAAGAAAATGGGCTGGTCACAATGTGGAAAGTGAGGAATAATTGAGAGCCAGCTCAGATACTACATTGAGATACTCTCAATCAGAAGAGCAAGCAAAGAAGACTCCCAACACTATTGGTGGGCCCCTCTGGAGAGTTTCTGGGGGGCAAGAGGAGCGTCACCTAGAATGGATAGGTATGGGTGAGATTATTTGTATCTCTATTGGTAATGCCCACAGGAACAGGAGTCATAAATCTATTTGAGCCCTATTGCCTTCCCATCCTTTTCCTAAGCTGAGTGGTGAGTTAAGTAAGTCATAAATGCTAATTGGAGTTTTTAAAGATTCTCCTTCAAAGTAAAATGCTGACTTCTTGTAATGAAATAAGAGCCCCCTTTCAGCAGAAAGGCACAAATCTCACTGTCAGTTTAATTCATGCAAATCACTCCCAGTGACTAAGATTTTCCTGGAAATGCTTTCACTTCAGGCTCTCTCCCTGATTCTTTTTTCTCCCTTTGGCAATTATAATGACCTTAATTCAAACACATAAAACCATTAAGGATGTAATTTATTTTGGTTATTGATCTCAAGAAACTGAGCAGCTTCAGAAGACATTCCAAACATGCTACTTGTGCAGCCCTCCCCCATTACATCAACTTAGAATATTCTAGAAGAAAAACTATTCTTCAAGTCCTCATTAATATTCCTCTCTAAATAACACCACATTAGGGTTCCATGATTCATCTTCCTTAAGTTAGAAAATGCACACTTAATGTTAAACAGTCACTTTATTCACCCCCTCAAAGCTCAAAAACCTTTTAATAACTGAATTGCATATTGCTTACCAACTCAAACAATTCACATTTATATAGAGCAGGTTTGGCTGGGTCAAGTCAAATCAATAAGCAGTTATTATATACCTTTTATACCTATTATGTTCCAGGCACTGTGCTAAGTGTTGGGGATACAATGATATATAGGTGCATATATGACATATACATATGTATATGTACAATATAAATGTATAATGTATAATAATAAATATATAAATAATAAACATATATAAATATTTTTATCTATAAATATAAATAAATGTATAAATATGTAAAAATAATAAATATATAAATATATAAAAACCAATATAGTTTTATATCATTGTACTTACATATCTATATATATACGTATGTAGTGATATTATAAATAGAGAGAGAGGGAGAGATGAAAAGGAGAGACATAGAGAAAGAGGGGAGAGAGAGGCAGAGACAGAGACAGAGAGACAGAAAGAGGATAAATTACAAGAAGTCTTAGAAGGAAGGCACTAAGATTAAGGAGATCAAGGAAAGGCTTCTTATAAAAGGTGGGGCTTTAGAAGAGAAACCAGGATTTAATCCTGATTTCTCAACCTGATTTTAAGCTCCCTGAGATCTCATCTCATACTTTCATCATACTATCCCATGGCTGAATTTATAGTATTTACTCAATATTTCTTTACTCACCTCTATCTTTCAGGTGCAAAAGTACTAAATACTACCTACTAGCTTCCAATTTTACCAGCTAAAAAAGTATAGAAAAACAATATGGCATAGTGGCAAGAAATCTTGAGTTCAAATTCTGCTTCAGAATTCACTAGTTAAGTGACCTTGGCAAGTTATTTGTCTTAGTTTCCTCATTTGTAATATGGGAATAATATCAACGTTTGCTTCTCAGGTTTTTGCAAGGATCAGAAGAGAGAATATTTATAAAGCACTTTGCAAACCTGAAGGCACTCTATAAATGCTAGCTATTATAACTGTGTCTTGCTCTGAGCTCACTGAAGAGATGCCTTTAAAAATTGATTTTACCATCAGTTTATATATATATATATCCTGATTCCTCCACTTTGAAATCTATATTGAAATAACAGCTAAGAAGAGGCACTGTGGCAGAGTGAATAGAGTACTGTCCTTGGAGTCATGAAGGCCAGATTTCAGATCCTACTACCTGCAATTCATTTAGCCAAAGATAAGTCACTACACCTTTCTAAGCTGCAAATGGAGAAGAAGAGTGTCTGGAGGACTTTCTTCACATCATTATTTTAGGGACCAAAAGCGGGAATGTAGATGAACTTCTTTGTAGCTTTTCCAGAACAGCATAAATTCATTCAGAATGTTTTCTGTTGTACAGTTTGTCTCTCAAATCCTAGCAATTCGAATAGTGCTTCACACATTGTGCTATTGTTGAGGCATTTCAGTCATGCCCAATTCTTTGTGACCTCACTTGAGATTTTCTTGACAAAGATACTAGAGGGGTTTTCCATTTTCTTCTCTAGCATTTGATAAGAAGAGAAACTGAGACAAAGACCAGACGAGGGTCTCAGACTGGATTTAAACTCGGGAAGATGAGTCTTGCTAATTCCAAGTCCATTGTGCCACCTAGCTGCCCCCCTTATACCTAATAGGGCATTTAATAAAAGCTCATAGTGGCTAATATGGAAATGTGCTTTCCATGATTTCCCATGTATAATTAGTGTCATAGTTTATCTTCTTATGGGAGGGAAAGAAAGAATTTAGAACTCAAAATTTTAAAAATAATTGTCAAAAATTAGTAAAGTTAAAACAAAGCCAAAATAAATGCTTGTGGAAGAATTCTATTTTCAACTTTCTCACCAAAATACTGGATGGAGGCAGAGGGCAGTCTGTCATAAGACGGTCAAAATTCCAAATTTATTCATCTGTGGGATTGTTAAACACATGGTTATCTGTTGAAGTCATTCTTTTAACAAAATCTCAATAGGACACTCGTTCTATTTTGTGATGTTATCTGCAAGAAACATTTTTGTGGGGAAAAGGGTATTGGACTGATGATTGCATTGGGATAGGGACATACCAGTGAGGAAATTCTTTCTGCCAATATAGGTCGTCACTTGCTCTGCAATTTCGTCTTAGGGGATTGATTGGGTTATTAAAAGGTTAAATGATTCACCTCCAGTCATTTAGCCTGGACGTGTCAGTGGTAAAACTCAAGCCTGGATTGTCTTTCCTGACTCATAGGCTGCCTTCCGAACCACTCTGACATCCTGCCTTTTGGCTACTGCCATTTTTGCCAATTTACTGGACATGCTTGGGAAATGGCAGGCTTCTCACAACAGAATCCAGCTATGCATTTCTCTCTATTTCAAAAATTAAACTTTGAATACCATAATCTACTCGAATATTTGTACTGTGGTATCTTGACTCACCTGTTATTTAAATCAAGATTGATTCCACATCCAGCACTTTATCCACTTTGGAAAGAAAAACTGAGACAGTTTTCCTTTCTACACCACTACACCTCCTAGCATATACAGTACATAATAATAATAATAATTTTAAAGGACTGTGACAAATATCATAAATAATATAATAGTACGATTATCTACTTTTGTCCTAGCAACAACTCTGGGAGAGAAGTACGATTATCATTATTATTCCCGTTATTTTTACAGATGAGGAAACTAAGGCGAGCAGGCTAAGTGACTTACTTAGGGTTTTACAGTTAGTAAATGTCTGAACTTGGATTTAAATTCAGGTTTTCATGATTCCAGGACCAGTGCTCTATCTACCAAGTCACCCAGTTGCCTAATCCATGTAGCAGATATCTAATAGAAGTTTTTTGGATGGAGAAAAATTCAAAATTTGACCCAAAGCCCCAATATTAGACTTCCAAATGACTGACAGATGGGATCAGATTTCTCAAATCATTGGCAATTGTGATTACCACCCAGACTGGTGACAATGTGTCCAGCTGTTAGAAAATGTCAGTCTGCTAATGGCTTCTTGGAACACTTGGAAAAGCTGTCTTCCACTCACCGTATTTATTTCTGCCAGGAGTTTAGCAGCAGATCTCTAGACATATCTGCCTTTGCAGGCAAGGTGCTATTCAAGGCCAGGTGTTAGCAGGAAGCCCAACTCCAGGACTTACTCAGATTACTAAAAACACACAGGCACACACACAGACACAGACACACATATTGATTGCAAAGCAAGCAAAATCAAGTCTATAAAAACATGAAGAGAATCTGGGATAGGTTTTTCAAAGTTGATTTTTTTTTTAAACTTGAAGCATCTACTGGCTGTAAACTCCTTAATACTAGGGGGCACAGTAGATAGAGTTCTAAGCCTAGAATCAGGTAGTATTTAGTAGCTGTGTGACCCTGGGCAAGTCATTTAAATCTATCTACTTTCTTCATCTGGGATAATAATAGCACCTACTTTCTAGGGTTATTGTAAAGGCAAAAGTAGATGATATTTGTAAACTCTTTTGCAAACCTTAAAGCATTTTGCAGATGCTATTATTATTGGTTAATTGGTTAATTAAAGAGCAAAGGGTCCCAAAACAACTGGTGGCACCATAGATTGAGTGCTAGTCCTGGAGTCAGAAAGAAATGAGCTCAAATCCAGCCAAAGACACTTACTAGCTGTGTGATTCTCACATAATCTCCATTTCCTTCAGCTTCCTTGATTATAAAATGGGGATAACAATAGAACCCACCCTTCAGGATTGTTGTGAAGGTTAAATGAGAAAATACAGGTATCATTTTTCCACATTGAGGAGATCAGGAAAATTCTTGAAAAATGTCTTTGTACCAGAGTAGAAGGCTGATTCTTTTTCTTTTATGGGGAGTTTAACATACCTTATTGTAAAATTTGGCTTAAGTATTTGGTCATAGGTTATTTGTAGGTCAATGTTACAATATTTCTACATTTCTAGCCTTTCTGTTTCATCTGCTGGCTTTTCCATTCTCTTTTTTCAAACTTTAATTTTTTATTTTAACTTTAAAAACAAAACTGTGCATATTTATGGTATTAAAAGATAAAATATTTTGATATTATATAATGCCATACATATATTTTTTGGATTCTTGAGTTTCTAAACTTTTTTGACTGTTGTGTGTCATCTGCAACTTCCACAAAACTCAAGAAATATTCCTATTTAATTTCTTATGCCAATCCATCAAAATCTTGATGGGAAGAGTTAACTGTATTTGTAAAGGGATAGTTCTTGGCACATTGTATGCATCATATAAATGTTTACTATTATTATTATTATTATTATTATTATTATTATTACACCTGGCAGGACCTCTCAAGTCTTTGAATATAGTCCTATATCTCTTCAACATAGATTCGTCTGTGAGTACCTGATATGGTTTAGTTTGCTCCCTCCCCTCACCTTTTTTTCCCATTTTCTTTAGTTCCATTTCCATTTCCTTATGTTGGATTCAGATGTTAGGCTCTAACTGTAATGGTTCTACTATTACTGATGATAGTTTGCTTCAGAAATGTTTTAACTGATCTTTTCCATTTTTGTCTATTTATTGGGTTTTCCACAATTTAATTGCTTTTAGCATGCTTAAGTTTAACTGACTCTTACTTCAAGGTTTTAATAAATTAACTCATTTCCTTTTCTACCACTTCTTGTTTTATGAAGTGATATTGTCCACAAATATGATTATCCTTTGCAGGGTTTCGCACCAGGCTATATTTTAAAATGATTCTGATCTAAGGTGGTTTCTGGGGTTTTTTGGATTCTTCATTGTGGAAATTGTTCCAAATCATTTAAACTTCTATAGGAAAGACTAAAAGCCCATTTCAGTGTCTTTTCCTTTATGCATTTCCCATGGTCCAGGTGAGGAAGGCATCAATAATTTATTGGAATAGGTGGATTAAAGCTATTATAACTATAAAACCTGTCTTTTTCTCATTTTTATCATATATATATATATGTTTTTAAAATTTGTGTTGATTTTGACTTATACTCCAAGAAATCAGTAGTATCTGAATGCTCCTAGATGACTGATTCTGAATTTATACACACACATATATATATGTATATATATGGTGTTTTTGTACATGAAGATATTTTATTTTTTGTTTGTTTTAGTATTTGCCATATCTGATGATTTCTAATTCTTTTTCTTGAAGAACATTTGATGATACACTTACGTATGATATTTCTATGTAGTCTTTGACCCTCTTTGGTCTTTTTTTGTTTCTTAATCCTGAACCACATTTTTCATCATCATCCTCCTGTTAACTTTTGCATTGAAGTCACTAAGTAGTAACACATATGTTGCCTTCTTTGGAGGGATTACATTAAGTTCCTTGTAGATATTCTCAGACTCTTCATTCTTTGCAGCAAAATATTGGCAATTTGACAAAAAATCTCAGGGTTATTGTTTTGCAAATGTTCATCAGAAGTGGAAGGAAGGAAGCAAAGAAGGAAGGGAAGAAGGGAGGGAACAATTATTAAGCATCTATTTTGATCTAGGAAATGTATTAAGTACTCTACAAATATTATCTCATTTGATTCTCACAACAGCCTGAGAAGTGGGTGCCAATGTTATTATCCTCATTTACAGTTGAGGAAACTGAGAAAGGAAGAGTTTAAGTGATTTTCCCAGGGTCACACATCAAATTGGAATATAGCTTTTTGGGGGCATTCTAGGAGTTCCTAGACTTCAGGAAGAGATATAGGGTTGGTTGAAGTAATTTTATGAAGGGCCATCTCAGGAAAATATTTTGCCAAATCATGGAATTCCAGACTTAGAAGCCAATTTATGGCCATTTAGTTCAACCTGTATCTGAAGAAAAGAGTCTTCTCTGCAATACACCTGACGAGTAGTCATACAATCATTGTTTAAATATATCCAATAAAGGAAAAACTCCTACTTCCTGGCAGTCTGTTTCACTTTTTAAAGATAGCTTCAGTTAATCAATAAGAAATTTTTATCTTATATCTAGTCTAAATTTGCCCCTTTGCAATACCACCCTTTGTTCCAAGTTTAGATCCCTGGGACCTGGGTCTAGCTCTTTATTCTATGCTCCACCTCTCATCCTCTCATTATCCACTCCATGTCAGGGATGGAAAATACTATCTTTGGGACTCTCTGTTCCTCCTCAAGCATGGCTGCTCTCTGCTCCTAAACCACTACTTTTGGGCCACATCTTCCACAAAATGGAAAAGGGAGATTATATAAATAAATGATAAAAAAAAATAAGATTGAGTAGAATCAGAGAAAGCGGTATATCTCTCTGAAATTTTTCTCTCTTCTTTTTTCTTTTGGGTCACAGGTCACCCAAGAAGGATGTGTGAACCTAAAAAGTGAGAGTTAAATGGAGAGTCCAGGAAAATCTCAAAGAGAATAATACAATGTACTGTATTAAAACTTTTGAGAGTTAGCTTTGGAAGGTCTGTCTGTGATCTCTCCAATTATATTGCTATTTAGTCTCAGGATACTTCAAAATAAATTGGGCTTCTAAAAAGGCAAACAAAGAGATGGCTTTGTCATCTGGAAAGTGAACTTTTTATTTAATTTCTGAAGAGAAAATCACTAGGCTAGAAATTGGACCTTTTTCCAGGAAAGCAACATTAGCCCACTTCCTCAAAGAGCTCAGGCCTCACTATTAAAGGTGAGTCTCAGAACATATCCTAATTTGTCCCTGCTAGACCAGAAGAGGAAGAAAATGATAAAGATGTGTACTTTTTCATTGAGACTATCCTGCTCTGGGTATTCTTATAGATTTACTTGTTACATTAGTCACCAGCCTTTTCCTTTATGTATGAAAACAACTATTTAATTTTTTCTTTCGGTATGTTTTTCCAGATGTAAGTATACATCAAGAAATTCCCATGTAGAAATGAAACATTCCCTAGGCCTACTGCAACCAAGCTCTATTCATATTTTCAAACAAGAGGAAAAGTAAGGAAAGGAAAAGAGAATTAACATAAGTTATTATTACTGTTGTAAATCTGAAACAAAAGCAACCAGATTTAAAACTAAAAGGAACATTAACTACTCTAACCTATTCTTTTTAGAAAAGGGAAAAATACCCAAAGGTCCTCAGAGGTAGACTGACTTACCCAAGGTCTCATAGATAATAAGAAGTTCAAACATAGGTCTTTGAAATCCAAATTCAGAGCTCTTTTCACAATGTCACTTTTAATCCATTAAAATGAAGGTAAATGATTTGACTTGGCATTTTTAGCAAATGATGTAATGAAAAAGGTCCAAAGCTTATCTCTTTAAGTTGTTTGCTTTGACCTGAGATGAATCTTTGGGGTCTTTATGATTTGGAATTAGAGTTTTAAGCTAAGAGTTTTCCTCTTTTCTATGTCCTGGACCCCTTTGGTAGTCTGGGGAAGCCTATAAATCTCTTCTTAGAATCATGTTTTTAAATCCATAAAATAAAAATATATAGAATTACAAAAGAAACCAGTTATATTGAAATTAGGATGTAATTTTTTCCCCATCCAAGTTCTTATATTCTCTGAAATCTATCCATGTACTCCTCTCCCAAGTTAAAACCCCTTGTTTTGTAGATATGCTCCAAACATCTCCCTTAATTATATAAATCAAGAAAAATGGGCATCTTGATCCTCGAGCTTTCTTCTATTTTTGAGCTTCAAAGGGCAATGGCATAATGTCATATTCCTTTAAAAAATAAAAGGAAGAACAAAAGCAATCTGAAGTCCCTGCCTCTAGAACTTGGTCAAGAAGGAGAAGATGGCAGCAGCATCTGCTTATTCAGTAGGGATGAATGATTCATCTTGAAAGTAGTAAACTTAACTATCCCTGGAAAAGTGACTGAAGCAATGAGACACATGCTACACTTCCTCTCTATTCCTTTTCAAGTTATATTTTATTTAAAAACTGAATAATTAGTAGATTGAAGCATTTTTAAATTTCTTTATTTTTATTGTTTTATCTTGTTTGGTTTTTCTTTTGCTACACAGTTAATATGGCAATATATTTTGTATGACATCACATGTGTAATCAATCAAAAATTGCTTTCCTTCACAAGGAGGGAGAAAGTTAGAAAGAGAATTTGGAACTCAAAAATTTTTACATGATTGTTAAAATATCTTTATATGTAATAAGTAAATGCTTAATGAAAGAAATAAAAATAATTTTAAAAGAAAAAAACAAATAATTTACTTATTCCCACCCAATCCCTCTCCCCGATACCTCTGGTAGCCTGTTTCCTTGTAAGTACCCATAAGGATATTCAAGGCAACTTTGATAAATGTTTTGCCTGTAAACACAGAAGGAGAATGTTCCTGGAGCACACCAATCTCCTCCAAGCAAGTATAGGTCTCTCTTATCACCATACCACACACCATTACACTTGGATCTCTTTTGTGCTTACATGTTATTAGTATGTATCCTCCCTTTCCACCCACCCCTATCCTTTCTCGCCCCAGATTGAAAATTCGCAAAGAACAGAGCTTAATTTTAATTACCAATTGTTCTGGAGTGTTATTTGCACTTTCAGAATATCATCTGGGATACCTATACCTATATATATACCTAGCAAGCCAATTAACCCCAAACTGCCTATCTCTTACCACTCTTCTGCCTTGGAACCAATATATAGTATTGGCTTTAACATGGAAAGTTACGAGTTTTAATTTTTTTTTAAAGAGAGTGTCATTTGGGGAAATGTAATATCATTTGGTTTTGTGAAACCAGCTGATAAGGGAACCAGATGTTTTACAGTACACCAAGTATAGTATTTTGTACACTGTTGGTGCTCAATAGATAAATATTTGTTGATTGACTGAATCCATGAATGAATTAATTTAAGGGGAAAGCACTTTGGAAATATGTTTTCCAAACTGTCATAGCGCAGGCCATGCCTCTTTTTTTTCTTTTGCAAAGTCTTGGTCCCATAGCAATGGCTCAGTGTGGTAATTATATTACAAAGCTACTTTATGATGAAATGAAAATGGAAAAACAATTTAAATGCCTGTCTAAAAAAAACTCAGTTAGGAGGCAATTATGAGTGAAATTATAATGGAAAGAATAATTGAAATGCAAGTCTGGAAGGCCCAGTTATGATGCTGTTTAAGTGCTTCTATCAGGGACTCTCACAACACAGAGCAAAACTACATATTCCTGGGGACACGTATTTATTTCACTAAAGCAAATAACATTTGTGGATGGATGGAAATATTTCTGTACCAATTGTTCTGCGGTGTTATCTACACTTTTGGAAGTCACCTACGGGTGGGTGAATATCATTAGGTTTTGTGGGACCTGCTGATAAGAGAACCTCATGTGTTACAATGCTTTGGTACAGCTTGAAGGAGATAAGGAGGCAATGGCAGGGCTTAGCTCAGATCCCTCTTTTCCTTTGTCTGTTAATCTTTTAATACTGAATTTAGAATTTAATACATTGCAATATATTCGCTAGTGTTACCAATGTGGAAAGATATTTATTCTATAATTTGAGTCTGGAAATACTAAACTGTTCAGATGAGATTCTAAGTAGCCTTGGTTCTCTACACTTGAAACATTCTGCTGAAACGTTTCTTTTTATTGAATTGTGAAAAAGGCTTTATTCAAGGCTTTGCAATGAATAGACTCTCTCACCAAAGAGAAAAATAATTTAGAAGCGAGGATTGGGGAATGCATTAAAAAGACACTGAAGTCTATGGAATAGACTGCTGGACTTTGAGGCAGAAGATTTTGGTTCAAATCCTTCCTTTAACACTTACTAGGTTTGTGACCCCAGGTAAGTCATTTAACATTTCTGAATCTCCACTTGTTCATCTATAAAAATAAATATTACCTATAGCAATAAATACACACAAAATCATATAGATACATAAAAATATAACTTAGGGCTTGATTTATGGTTTTGTTGATTGTCTAGGCTTAAAAAAGTTAAATGAAGAATGTTAATAATGTAGATTAAGTTTAAAAGTGTGTTGTGTATACCATGGTTTTTCAGAGAGTTGGATGTTAGTATGGTCCAGTATTGATAGTACAATATATATATATACACACACAAATATTATCTATAGTACTAAATATGTACAAACTCATATATATTTTTTTAATAGAATACATAGACACATTACTTGATGAGATACAGATTTAAATTTGGGAATTTGCATTATTTAGTACTGTAGAGATTTCTTTTATAGATAAGGAAGTAAAGGCTAGGATAGGTCAAATGACATATACATACATATTTATGGAAACATACATATTATTTGATTGTATACATATGAATATTATATGAGTGTGTGTGTTTAGTACCATAGATGATATTTGTGTGAATATAATACTGTAGATACTATACGATGCTAACAGCTAGCTCTCTGAAAAGTCAAACAATGTGCAATATATTTTTAAGTTTAATCTACATTATTAACATTTCCTCCTTAACTTTATTAACTCTAGAGAAAACACACATGTATAAATATATGAGATTATGTGTATATGTATAAACATATTAGTATGTATATAATTTGAATGTATATATATGAGTTTATATACACATAACATGTATATATACACACATACATATAGATGAAAGTCTTTGTATTTGGTACTGTGTCTATCTCAAAGGTTTGTGAAGCTCCAATGTGATAGCATACACGAAGTGTTATATAAATGGCAATGATTATTTTCTTGAATATATTCTACATGTTAATGGTTGAAAACATATACTTTCAAATACTTCAAGAACATTAAATTTACAAACACTTATCAGGTACCAGCTATGCACAGAGAACCGTGCTTGACATTGAGGGGAAATACGAAGAAAAACAAGATCCAGTTCCTGTCCTCAGAGAGCTTGCAATCTATTTGACCGATTATACGAACCAATGAAATAAGTCAAAATAAGTGCATAGTAAGTACTTAATGAGAGAGGTCTAAGGAAGTATATGAAAGACATGGAAAATGCTCCCCAACAATCTGTTTTCCTCCCAAACCTATTGCATTTCCTTTTCCTTAAGCAATTTAAGAAACCAATCTTGGGAGAAATAGAAAATGATCTAATTCAATCATCTAAAGGAGCAAAACATTCTGGAAGAGTAGTTGAATTAGTCTACACCATCTTCCATGTAGTGTGCTATATAAGAATGTCAGGAATAATCAATGACTTTTAAAGCTTTTCACACTCTGGTTCACAAAGTCTCAAGGGAAATATTACTTGATTCCTTGGTCTCAATTCTCGTATATGGCACACTTCTTTTTTTTCAGTCCTTAACTGGCTGAGGTTCCTTTTGTAATAATGATACCATGCCTTTGTAATTTCCTACAAAACTACAAAGATATCAAATCATAAATATATATATATATATCCACTATGCCATGTTGCCATAAATATTTTAAACATATATTTATCCAAAATTAAGTTCCACCTGTCAAATCTAGTTGTTGGTGTGTAATTAGGAAGACTCATCTTCTCGAGTTCCAATCCAGTTTCAGAACCATTCTAGCTGTTTTACCTTGTTTGCCTCAGTTTCATCATCTGTAAAATGAGCTGGAGAAGGCAATAGCTAACCACTCCAGTATCTTTGCTAAGAAAACCTCAAATGACGTCATGAAACATTGAACTTGTCTGAAATAACTGAACAACAATGAGTCCAGGCTAGGATTAAAAAAAAGTCTTACCTTCTGTTTTGTAATCAATATTGATTCCAAGGAAGATGAGTGATAAGAGCTAGACAATGGGGGCTAAGTGACTTGCCCAAGGTCACAAGCTAGGAAGTATCTGAAACCAGATGTGAAAATCTAGGAGTTTAAGGGACAGAAATATCATTATGTTGATTTCTAAGCTTATGACTAACTCTACTGATTATATAAAAAGCATCCCTGGAACACTCACATAAAAAAAGACATATGAAGACACATACTTATACATCCCTACCATCCTTGAAATTCTGATCTTAGTCTGTCTCTATAAAATGAAACCACATATTATTCCATAGACCTATTTGGAGACAGAAGTCTCCAAATGCAGTCTTATCATAAGGTTATCAGAGAGAGGCTGGAATACTGGACGACCAAAGCTGTCAATTTGACCTAAAGACAATTGAGGGTTTGCACAATTGTACTATTTATATTCAAGGCAGAAAAAAGGTATATTCTGCTTGTCAGTGTCTCTAGCACTGTATGTGTTTACCTCATGATTCTACCTGGCATAGCTGTCACTGCTGATCTCATAGGGAAAGGGTCAAGCCTAGCCAGGATGCATTAAAACTCTTAACAGGGATTGGAGGGAACTCAAAAAAATCACCAGAGAGAACATCATTTATCCTGTTGTGGTAGGAGCAGGATTTCTTAGGCCCCTGCCATGGGAACTTGGATAGCTTTTCTTAAGATGTGCTAGGTTGTTTTTTCTTAAAAAGTATTGAAACTGTTCTCAGGACCTAATTGGTACAGATGTCTAAGGCTTGGCACCATTGATTCAGCTTCCTGGTAGATAGGCTATAAAAGTGGCCAGCCAGGAGAAGTCAGTGCCCCTGGGACTCATCACATCCTTCCCTGTTGACCAGGCTCATTTCTATAGGGAGATGAGGGAGGCCATCTCTGCCCTAACCAGTATGGTAGCCTTGCTGAGTATCCAATCTGTTGCCAAGACCTGTCCATGGTACCTTTGTAACATCTCTCCTATGTGCCCCCTTCTCTTTGCCAACACTGCCATCACCTAGGTGGAGGCTCTCAGCATCTTGTGCTCAGACTATTTCAATACCCTGCAGGTGAGTCTCTCTCCATTAAGTTGTGAAAATGACCTCCTTGAAGTCCGGGTCTACTCATGCCACCTCCACCTACTTGATAAACTCCAGTGGCTCCCAATCACCTCTCAAAGTCTGTATTTAGTATTTGAAGCCCTTCATCACCTCTCCCCTACCCAGCTTTTCCAGACTTCGTATACCTTATACACCTGCGATCCAGTGACAATGGCTTCCTTGCAAAAAATGGTATCTCTCAACTCCTGGCATTTACTCTGGCTGTCCCCCATGCCTGGAATGTTCCTCATCCTCATCTCTGCTGAAAACTTCCTTCAAGGCAAAGTGAAAATCTTCCATTCTACGTGAAATTTTTTCCAAACCCTTTTAATTCTGGCATCTCCTGTCTTTTAACTGTTGCCAATCTACCCTGCATTATAACTTGCTTGCATATTGCCTTTCTTATAAGACAGGGAGGGCCTTACCTTTCTTTGCATGCCTGACACTTAACACAATGCCTGGCACAAAATGGGCTATTTTTAAAAATTCTTACTTTCTGTCATAGAATCAACACTAACTATCGGTTCCGAGGCAAAAGGGTGGTAAGGACTAAGCACTGGGTGTTAAGTGATTTACTCAGGGTCACACAGCTAGGAAGTATATGAGGCCACATTTGAACCCAGGCCTGGCTCTCTATCCATGGAGCCACCCAGCTGTTCCATGATAGGCTCTTAATAAATGTTTATTGACTATCTTTTCTAGGATATGATCAAGTTAATATCCATCGGTATATTTTTAGATAACTTACAAATGTCTCATTTTATTTAAATCTTGAACCTGAATTAAGAGATTAGCCCAAAACAGATATGACTATAACATCTATTTAGGAAATCTTTAAGAGAATTCTTTTTAAAACTAAAGAAATGAAAGACTATGAGGGAAAAAATCCCACATAGGAGCAGAATCCCAGAGACATTTAACCATTTGCTTATTACATTAGAACATTAAAATTAAATATGTCATTTGAAAATCAGATTTTATTCCAATGCTTTGTAATTATCTACTTTATGGAGAAAAAAGAATATACTACCATATTATTTTCATACAGTAATTAAGCCCTCTAGTAAAGTAGGTAAAGAAAAAAACCCAAGTATTATGATAGTATATATAAAAATATATTGCTCTAAATCAGTGGTTTCTAACTTTTTAAATTTCATAAACCCCTTTGGTAGTAGAGTGAAGTCTAATGCAGTAATATGCTAGAGACAGATCTTATCAGCTCAAGATGATTGTTAAATTTTTAGTGCAAGCAAATACAACAAATCAAGACTTGCTTTATTTGTTTTGTTGAATGTCAAACTTAAGAAAGCAATGGGGGAAATATTAACAATGCAAAGTAATATAAATGTGTGTCCTGTGTACATTTTTTGACAGAAAGCTAGTTGTTAAACATTTATTAGCATACCTCTGCCTATAGGCCACTTTTCAAAATGATGTTTTTTGTAAACCCTTACTCTCCATCTTGGAATCAATACTCTATATTGGTTCCAAGGCAAGAGAGCAGTAAAGGCTAAGCAATGGGGATTAAGTAACTTGCCCAAGGTCACATGGCTTAGGAAGTATCTAAGGGCAGATTTGAACCCAGACCCTCCCATTTATAGGCCTGGTTCTCAAGTCACTGATCTACCCATCTGCCCCCAGAATAATATTTTTAAAAATCTCCTAGGATCACAAAGGAAATCAGTCATATTAAAAGGTAGTTATCAAAATATTTTTTAAAAGTTCATGGATTCCACCTTAAGTACTCCTCCTCTTTAAATGTGTGACTTTTTTCTATTATATATATATTGTTTCTATTATATATATATATTTATACATATGTATGTATGTGTGTATAGATATGCACATATATACATGGAGAGAGAAAATAATGTTCAGTTAAAAAGACTTCATATCACTAGATTATTAACCATAACAAATTGTCTCACCTAACCATCCAGATCCAGAATTTGGTATGCACATGTCAGTCTCAGCACTTGGCAGTACGAAGCCCACCACAAATACTTCCACACCGTCCGCCATGAGAGCCATCCCCAGGACAAAGAAAAGGGCCCATTGAAAACGTCCATGGCCGCATTCCTGAATTATTAGCTCATACTGCTGGGCTAATTCTTCCTCATCAGCTTTTCTTTCTGATTCCAATTCACTGCGATCCTTATATTCCTCCCCTTTGGGTTGCCCAATAGACACGATGCTATCTTTCCCTTGATTTTGATTGGGAATGCCCTGATATTCACCTTCATAAATTTCATCATCTTCATCATGGCCTTCTGTTGCTTCACTTGACCCTTCATCATCATTGGCTTCCCCATCATAGGTTTCTCCTGCTGGGTAATAATCGTCATCTTCTTCTTCATCCTGGAACCGGCTATAGGACCTCTGGGTGTAGCCATCCTGGGCCCGGTCCACTGCCTGATTCACCTTTTTCACTGTTTGTTTCTTCACTTCTTTGGCAATGTCCTTAGCACCTTTCACTAAGGAGGTCCTGTCCCTATGGGAGTCATCCATCTTCTGCTGACCTGTGGCAGGTGAGAAGATGCAGATTGATTGTAGGACACAATCTGGCCCAGGCCTGATGTCAGTTGGGGAGTACCGAAAGCATGGTCCACTTCAGGTTCTAAAACAAAACTGCAAGAGAAGAAGAATCAAGAGAGAACAGAATTATTATTCCATTATATGCCTACTATTCCAGAACACAGATGTGCCACCACTACCAGGTGCTCCCAAAGCCCTGGGATTCACACATTGGATATTCTCTCCACTCTGGTAGCCTTTCCCTCTGACTTGACAACTTCTTGCAGAATTTCCATTTAGGTAGGGTACCCAGAACAGCCATCTCTCATTCCCCTCTCTCTATCTTGCGATTCCCTTCATGTTTTTCTAGTACCATCCCTGTTTGGCTTCCTTTTATGTGTTAACTTAACCTCAATGGAATGTAAGTTCCTTGAGGGCAGGAACCATCTTTATTTCTGCTAGGATATTAGTAATCCCAATATTTACTTAGCACATTACTCATTGACTGACTGACTGACTACAACCAAGAGGCTAACACTATTGAAATATATCTCTTATCTCAATAGTCAAACAATAAGGCAGCTAGATGGCACCACAGATTCATCTTTCTGAGTTCAAATCTGGCCTCAGGCACTTACTAGCTGTGTGACCCTGGGCAAGCCACTTAAGCCTATTTGCCTCAGTTTCCTCAGCTGTAGAATGAGTTGGAGAAGAAAATGACAAAGCACTCTAGTAGCTTTGTCAAGAAGACCCCAAATGAGGTCATGAAGAATCGGACATTACTGAAATGATACAAGTCAAACAATCATCCACAAATGTCACTGCTTATACATATATTGTTTTAGATTCTTTGCTGATATTCAGTTTGTACCTAGAAGTGTTGGGTGTGGAATTTTATTTTTACCCTAAAGTACTTTCAATTATACTCCAAAGGGATTATTACTTGAAATAGAAAAAGTCATATTTCACTTTTCAAGTGAATCTAACAAATTCTGAAACACTTCAAGTTACACTTGTTTATCTTTTGTTTTTTGAAGTGGACCATTGACACCACAGGTGATGTCTTGACTTGTTAGTGAATTGGATTTAAGTGAGGCAGAGTTACGTAAGGAGATAGAAAAGGGCACCATTTACAGATGGAAAAGATATACCAAAGGCAGAGTGTATAGGCACAAGGTCCTTTTCTGGTTTTTCACAATGATTCATTTTAAGCCTATTACAGTGGAAAGTAAGCAAGTCTCAGGGTCACAAGACCAGGCTTCAATTCCTATTTATTACCTTGTGATCTTGAGCAATTCATATAGTCTGTGTCCTTAGTTAATATGTGTAAAGCACTTTGTAAAGCCTAAAGCACCATACAAATGCTTTGAGTTGGAATAGATAGCCTCTAAGATTCTTTCCTGTTCCAAATTTATGATCCTATTAAATATCTTCTATAAGCCAAGTACTTTGGTATATACTAACAATACAAAATAAAAATAGAATTGTATCTCCCTTAAAGTAGCTTGGATTCTCCTTGGTGATAAAAGGGAAAAAGTCCTAAAAACTGGGAAAATCAAAGAAGGCATCATAGAGAAGATAACACCTGCATATCATATTACAGGAAGATAAGGATGTAAAGAGGTAAATATGAACAGACTCTATATTCAAGTTATGGAGAACAATTTGGAGCAATGTCGGGAAGCAGGATAAAGAGTGTCAAGTTTAGTAGTAGTCCAATTTGACTGAAATGTAAAATATGTGAAAGACTGGAAGAGCAAGTAGGAACTTCGTTGTGTGTTACTTTAAAAGCAAAACCATCTTAAAAGGAAATGGAACAAACATTGAAGGTTTCTGAGCAAAGTATAAGATTGGACCAGTGCCTTAGGACACTGTGTTTTGACAAGTATTTCTGCAGCTGTGTGAATGATGGATTAGAGAAAGAAGAGCCTGGAAACAAAGGAACCAGTTAGGACTTGAACTAGGGCTTTAGCTGAATAAATGAAGAGAAAGGGAGAAATGCTGAGGGATTATATAGGTAGAATCAACAGAACTTGGTAACTAGCTGGATATGAAGATAAGTGAGAGGGAAGAATCAAAGATAACATAAATTTGGGTGACAGAAGAAGGGAAGTTTAGAGGAAAGAGGAGTTTAATTGGAAGATGATAAGTTCTGTTATGGGCAAACAGTTTGAAATGTTAATGGGGAGTCCTCAAAGAGAGAGCCATCAGACAGCTAGTGATACAAAACCAGTGCTCAGAAGTAAGATTATTTTCACTTAGACTTCATTGATAAAAGAAACATGAACATAATCATAGCTTTGATCAATACGCATATCCACATAATCAAACTACTTTCTGTTCCAAGAATAGTTCCCCCACTTCTATCCCCAGTGTTTTGCAACTAAGGTAGGAGAGATGGAGTAGTTGTTTTTTCCAACCATTCCATACTTATACTTTTGCTGAAACATCTTAAAGCTCACAGTGATTTCTTTCTCAAGTATCCTTGTCTGCTTAGAAGGAAACGGACACAAGTCTTCAGCTGATTTCATACAAACTATTAATCAGTATGTGCTCTATATTCTTTATCTTTTTAAATAACAATAATTCATAATTAAACAACACTTAAAGGTTTACAATGGCATTTCCCCCAAATTACCTTGCTTGGTTGGCAATGCATGTATTATTATCTTCTTCTAGATAAGGAAACTGATTGTCATATCTCATCTAGAGGCAGAAGAAATATTTTCCCATTTTTAATTTTCCAAGTCATCTAGTTCTGACCATATTCAAAATACAAAATAATTCAAATGTATGGTATCACTTTCTACTTTTTCTATTTACTGCTAGTACAATATCCTAGTAAGAGATCATTTTTTAAAAAAGTTTAAACAATGATATATAATTTAGCCTTAAGATAAATGTAATAAAAAGAGAAATATGTACTCATGTCTTTTAATGAAGAAATGTTTTCTTTTTACTGAACAACACCTAAGTTCCCAATGTGTAATATGGCAGCACTACCTGGTATGAAAAAAGATGACTAGCAGTCAAGAATCAATCAATTACCCTGCCTCCCTAATCAAGTAAGAACACCTTTACTGAATTAATCAAATACATTGAACTAGGTACAAAAAATATTTGATCTATTTGGAAGGAGTTGAAAGCCATTTTTATGATATTAAATGACAATATACAGAAAATCTACTGTGATTAGCATTTATATGTTAATATAATATGTTCTTAATATGTTCTGTGGGGCTTGAATAAAATAACAAGTGGGTTTGAAATCTGGTCATTTGAATGACAATCTCCTTGATGGAAGCAATTATAGTCACATTCCCTAAGAGACAACTCCTGGAGAGGTCTCTATATCTCTTCTTCCTCCAACCTCTCCCCACCTTTGAGAAAGGGGTGACTGTAAAGTTTAAAGCATCAGAAGTTTTGGCCTTCTCATCAACATCCTAGCAATGTCCTTAGAAAATTAATGGCTGCTGGTGGTGTCTACATCAAAAGACAAGGACAAACTAGATATACGGAAGAAAGACAAGTTTAGAATTCTATGAGGATGAATAATGTAACCACAAGAAAATATTCTAAATTAATTAATTAAATTTAAAAAAGAAAAAGAATTCTATGAGGAACCCAAGAACAGAAGCTATGCCATGTTTTAGGGGGATTTTATAAGTGTCTGACAAAAGGGAAAATTACTTTTGGCAACCAGGAGCTATAAGATAACACTTTGTTACACGTGCTTTTTAAACTTGAGCCTTCTTTCCCCTGGAGTCTGTATGCACTAGTGGAAGAGTACATCCCCAGGTTAGAGGGAATATTGTACCAACTGTTGTGTTATATTAAGAAAAAAACATTTCTAAAAGCTAATTGTCTGGCTAGCTAATTGATCAACTGATAATTAATAAGTAGGGGGGGGGAGGAAGCATACAGTAGGGTGGGGTATGAGCTTAAGTATTAGAAAACTACCCCAAACCCTCAGATTTATCCCCTAGAAATGTGAAGAGAGAAGTAATCAGCCTCCTTTTGTGGACTCAGTCTGCCTAAAAATGAAAGTTTAGGATTATAGACCCAGAACCTGTGCTATACTACACAGGGGGATACAAAGGAAAACATCAAATTAGTCCCTGCTTTCAAGAAATTCACCATTTTCCTGAAACATACTGATGCTATATCAAGAAGTTCTTGTTTTAATTCTATTAATTAATTCATTCCTTAATAATAGGGAAAGACTGACACATCTTGAGCATTCACAAGTTAACAGGATCTAGGGCCAAATCTGTACCACAAAGGTTCCCTTTGAGGCTTGTGAAGGTAAAGTGAACCCCTGGATTTCTATTATAGCTCAAGGAAGATGAGATGGAAAATGTCCCTTCCAGTTTCTTTTTAAATAAATGTTTTTATTAATGTTTTCTTTTTCTCAGATAACCATAATATCCAGTGTATTCTTCTCCTTTCCCCTTTGTGACAACCATCCATATGACAATTAGTATTTTTTGAAGAGGGACAAATAAAGTCAGCGTAACTGACTGATACATTGAAAAAGTCCAGAAACACATGCAATGTGTAACACTTGTGGATCTTACACTTCTGCAAAGCAGTAGGTTGGGGGCGCCTTCTCATATCTCTTCATTTGAAACCACTTCATCTTCGTTATCTTGTTACATTTACTTTGATATTTTGGTGTGTCATTCTTTCCATTTACATTGTTGCAGTTACTGTGTATGCAATTTTCTTATCTCTATTGGCTTCACTTTCCATTAATTCATAAGATCTTTGCCATGCTTTTGTGCATGTATCACATGTCATTTCTCACAGCACAGTAATATTCCATTACATTCAGGTACCACGATTTGGGTATCCAATCCTGAATTAATGGTCATCTACTTTGTTTCCAAAACTTAGCCATCACAAAAAGTGCCACTAAATATTTTTCTAGTATGTGGGGACCTTTTTTTACTATTATCAATGGCTTCCTTAAAGTATCTCTAGTTCAAAGGATGTTGTTGTTTTAGTTCCTGGAATTGCATAATTTCAAATTGTTTTCCAAAATGGCTGTATCATTTCATAGCTCCACTAACAATGTTTTTAGTGTTCTTATCTTTCCACAACCTCTCCAACATTGACCATTGTCCTTTTTTAAAGATATTTTTGCCAATTTGCAAGACATGAGATGAAGATTCAAGATTGTTTTGATTTGCATTTCTCTTATTATTAGAGATTTGGAGCACTTTTTCATGTGGTTCTAAATAATTTACAGTTCTTTTGAGAACTGTTTGTTCATATCTTTGACCATTTATCCAGTGGGGAATGAAGAAGTATATTATGTATATTTGTTAATTGTTTCCATTATTAAATACTTATGTATAGTTTTTTCCCAATTCTAAAGCTTATTTTCTCCAGTGCAAATTCACAGAACCAATCCCTTAGGCTTTGAATCCTGAAGAAGAAAATACTGAGGGAAGATGTAACTGTCACACAAGTACACAGATAAACCCCTACAACCACCACTACTGCAAGAGTACCCTTGCATCTATGATCCTTCCAGTCTCAAAGAGATTCAGTGGTGATAACACTTACTCTAGAGTCAGAGCAGCTGGGCTGAAATCTTGACTTTGTCTTTAGCTATCCTGGTGACCAGAGACAAATCATTCTGCCTCTTTGGGTTTATTTCCTCTTCTAAAGTGAGGACTAGGTGTTTTCTGAACTTTCTTCTAACTCTAAGTCAATGTTACATATGATCATTCACTCTGGTACAATAAAAATCACTCTAGCCTCTCCAGGGCTATGGTCACCAAGGTCAGCCTTGGCTTTAATACTGCCCAAAATAGCCCTACTCCTAATGAGTGACTCAGGGGAACAAGCAGAAACAATTGCTTCTCTGAGGCTGGTCAGCAGCTTTTGCTGTCACATTTGTGCCCTAGTGTCCTTTCTCTAAATGAGCCCCCTTTTGCCCTAGGCAGTCACAGCAGTCCTTTCTCTGGTGCTGGCCTACTTCAGGGGACATTACCCATTTCATTGTGCTCACTAGGGGAAAAAATGACGGGCACACTTCCTCTCAACCTTTTGCTACTAACAGCTGTTGGGGTAATTCTCATCCCTTCTTCTGCTACCTGATGAGATCCTGTTATTCTGCCACTGTACCTGCAGTACATGGCTCCTCTCTCTCCCATCTTAGTAAATCCATTTCCCTTCATGAGTATTTCTATTCATGGCTGCATTAGATACCAGACCCCAAGCTTTCTACTCCCTGCAGCTTCTCCCCCTTTGCCACGTACCAATAGGAACTTCTTTCCTAGTTCTTGATACCTACAGAAAATGAACATTCTGTAATTCTCCACCACCGCTACATAGGCATAGTATGGTACTCCCCACACAATAGGAATTCATCTAGAACATTCTTAGTCGATTCAGTAAATTTCAAGGATAAGCCAGCTATTTGCATGTCCCCCCTCTGGTGGTAAGGAATTATTATTACACTTAGTTTTCATTATGCTGAAGGTGTTGCCTAAGCTCCTTGGAATTTACCAGAGTACCTCAGAGTATGGATTGGCACACGTGTAGCATACTGTCGAGCTGTCAAGGCAGAGTATCTCTTTGGCAGTTTCCTCACGAGGAATGGACTTTTTTCCAGTCCAAGAAGTTTGATTCATAGGCATCAATTCTCCAAGATGGAGCTGACTGACAATGTGTGTCTGTACGAATCAAACAACCTAAGGCAAACTACTGAACATTGTTGCCTTCCTATAGTTTATGGATTTCCCATCCCAGCAGTAGTGAATTGGATCAAAGTAATCTATAGTACATATGATCCTGATGCAACAATTACATATTGCTCTCAGAGAAGTAATTTGTTACTTCCACATGGCTGGAAGTGAAGTATAGTGAAGCATATGTCTAAATTTGCATATGCAAATTTATGGACATCAGAAAAAAATTGAAGAGCAAGCAAAGGACTTTAATTTTAAATATGGAAAAGCTTCTAGGGATTTACAAAATGCTCATTAAACTAGAATGTTTGTGTGATACAAAGTTAGTTGCTCAATTATTTATTTGTCACATCTTCATTCTTTTTTTTCCATTCTAGCACATAAGGAGAACTGCAGTAGGAGAATATATTATAAAGAAAATAAGTGTAAAAATCAAGATGGGGCAACTGTTAGCATTTGCATAATATTCAATGAGACATATTTCATTGAAAAGAAAGACAAAAATGGAAGGCTCAGTGTAAATGACGAAGTGTGAACTAAAGGTTATTTAAAAAGAAATGTATTAAAGTCACTTTTTAAATTGTTAAATTTACTTACTAAATTCATTCATTAAAGTCACTTATATAGTATAATTCAAAATATATGACCAAACATTATTGCCAGTATATAAGGGACTACTGCACACAAATATATAAGAATGCTTTGCAATTAGTATCTCAGCTGTTTGTTGGTAAGCAGGAAGTATATGTCTAGATTATATTTCAGGGCTCCAAAAAGAATCATGCTCACTCTCCCCAAATTATCACAGATTCAAAAGGATTAGAATTAAAATCCATCAAATTTTAGTTCATATATTTTTTTCTTTTTAAAACCCTTACTTTCTGTCTTAGTAACAACTCTAAGACTGAAAGGCAAAGTTACTAGACAATCGGGGTTAAGTGACTTGCCCAGGGTCACAAAACTGTGACTAGTGTGAATTTTAGATTTACTGCACCCTGCTTAGTCTTTAGAAATTTAACATCCAGGAATGTATACACCCCCACTTAAAGATTAACTGTGAGGGAGGAAGGTCTATGACCCACATGTGCTAGCAAGTGACAAATCAGAAACAGCTGACTGACCCCCTGGGCTGTCCAAAGCCAAGTTTAAGCCACCATTGGGACATGTGAGTGATGTAAAGAACTACCTTTATATTTTGTATCACTTCCTGTGAGAGGGGGCTTTTGCAGTGGAACTTAACTTGGTGGAGTGTGGGACCTCAGACTGCTTCCTTGAAACAACCACTTAGTGAGTGATAAGGCTGACTCTCCTTTCCCTTGACCTTTCTGAAGGCACCAGCCTCCAAGGAGGTCCCTCATCTTGGAGGAGGCCTCCTGGCTGGAAGCTGAGCTAGATTTAATCTTCTGGGAAGGCCCCTTGGCTGAGGCCTCTGAACTCCCCCTGGCTCAGACCAGGCCAGAGCAGATCTTCCATTTCTCTTTCTCTCCCTCATTCCTAATTTCTTCCTTCTATTGTAAATAAACCACCATAAAATTCCATTCTGACTTGAATATTTCATTGGGATTTAGAATTTAAATCCCTGGTGACCACTAAAAATATATTCAGTCTCAACCCTAAAATTTATCCTTAACACTAGATTCAAATCTACCTCCTCCTGACTCTAGACCTGGCATTCTATCCACTGTGCCATTTAGCTGCCCGATATGCTTTGTTTCTTATTTAGCTTTATCTCAAGTCTACAGAAAATTTCAATCTCTAATGGTAAAAAAGTTGATCTGGTGCATTTGATTGACTTTTGGTTCTCAAATCTGTTCCAGTTTTAAACCACTACTTGGTTTTTTAAAAACATGCTTTTCGAATACCTAAGAAACTCACTTTTAAAAGATTAATATGAAAATAAAATAAAATATTAAATGTTAAATACATAAATCACAAAGATAGATATAAGATATATAATATATAAAATATATATATTTATGTACATATAAAACAAGATTCTTGTTGCATAACTATTATGGACATATAATCCAATTTGTGCAAATTTAATCTATCAAAACAATGTCAGTTTAATGTACATTCTCATTAAAATACCAGCCTCAATGTGGATGGAGTGAGTATTGCTTTATTCACTTGGAGTTCAAAAATTATGGGACCAAAACCAGAGCCAGTGATTCGCACTATGTCCTTTTGTTTATATACAGGCCTTGAATTTCAAGCTAGAGAGTTTGAATTTACTTTGGCAGGCCATAGGGAACCACTGAAGTTTTGAGTAGGGGAGAAATATGAATAGAACCTTGCATTAGGGAGATTAATCATCTGAATAGGGAAGAAGATGGATGCAAGGAAACCAGGTAAGAGGTGAATTAAGGTGGATTGACCCAGCTCATTTACTTGGGAGATGAGGGAGGAGAGTTGTGGCCATGTGCTCAAACATTTGTTATTTGCAATTATTATAACAACACCTAGAAAAATAATATGGTATGGTGGAAAAAGAGCCAACCTTAAAGCTAGTTAGATTCAGGATCAAGTCTTATCTCTGATACATCCTGACTTTGTGCCTGGGCAAGTCATTTAACTTCTCATTGCTTTAAGCAATTCTCTGAAGTTTAATAGTTCTAGAGAAGGTGCATTGCTAGTGGATATTACCTCACCTGAGAATTCTCTACATTGATACAAGTCCACTCTATTTCTATAACAATATTTAGTCTTCAAGATCTGTCTTAGAGAAAGGGACAAAACAGATTAAGAAGTCATCACCAGGAAAAAAATAGTTAGACTCCTTTCTCAGAAGAAAAATGGTGCCCAATTTCCATTGGCCCTACGGTGGTTCAGATCAACTTGGACAATGAATGGAGAACAAGGTGGTACAATTCAGAATGAGGGAACAAATTAGTTTAGGATAAGCCTTGACATGTGTTGAAGACTATTTGGAACCAGGTCCAGGTTCTAGAGTCCAAGAAAGCCAGGGGAAGTAGTACAGAGTATTAGTTAGCCAAGTCATAGTTTTATAGTCATGAAAGTGAAGGAATGTCATGAGGCAAAGTCCTGGAGGGATTTTCCCTGATCTGATTTCTAGGGTTATCAGGTATTATACCTAGAGGCTTACTGTAGTCAGCTTGAATCACCTCATTAGAACTGGTCATTAAATTTTCAGTGTGGTACCTCAGAAATTGGTAGATGCTACAGATGAGGACTTGGTTTATAGTTTTGTTCATTGTTTAGATCTGAGAAAACAAAGAGAAAAATGTTCATAATAAATATTAAACTTAAAAATATATCCTATGTACATTTTCCCAATATATTCTTTGTATATACACAGAAGGCCATTGAGTTATATTATAAGGCTTCCTACCTAGAAATTCTTAACTTCACATTCCTAAAACTGTTCATACCTTATTGTATTTTAGCTAGTTAAAAGTCACCTTTAAGTAGCAGCAAAAATAGCAAAAAAAATTTAAAGTAGTAGAAACACTGGGCCATGTTTTCCATTCATGAAGGGGCAAGACCACTTGGATTCCAACTGGTCAGTCTCTTAAGAATAAAATGATCTGATGAACTGACATAAAGCTAGGAATACAGAAGGTGAACTTTCCTACAAAAATCTCCAAGCACTTCTCCATAGCTGTACTTTACAGTTGGGGAGTGCACCTTTAGGAAGTACTGGGATGTAAATTAAGAGTAAGGGCCATCGCCTGGATTATAAAATTTCCTTGATGGTAGATATGTCACTGGGCATATTTGGTGCTTAAAAGTAAATCACAGTGGAATAAAAGAAGAAAAGAGTCATATTGGGGTTTTCCTCATTTCCCCAAGGACCAACAACCTAAAGAATCTTTAGGATTCTCTGTCATCCTTCTTTTTTAAAAATTCTGTATTCCACAACCAACTTCCAACCTACCTTTTCAGTTATATTACACACAGATTTTTCAGCACAACCTGCCTGGGTTTCTTTCTATTTCTCATTTGACATTTCATCTCTTACCTCCACTGCCCAAGCAGTAGCCTTGGGATTCATTTACTTCCCAACTTTATGTCTTAAAGTCCCTGGTTTTCTTCAAAGCAAAGCTCCGATGACTCTTCCTTCATGAAGTGAGGTCCTTTTTGATCCTCACAAAATTTTATGCTCCAAAATATCTTGTATTTTTAGGGGGGTGTTTTGTAAATAACAGTATGAATTCAAGTTGCTTCCTTCTGCTCATATGTGTTGGCTACAGGCAGCACAAGCATGTAAGATCCAAAATCATTAGTCTGATATTTTCTGAGACTTTCTACCCCCGCTCCCCTTCATCTGTATGCCTCCATTGCTGAATTAACACTGTAAATGCCTTAAGAAATATTTCTTGAATTGAAGTGAGTATCATTTGAGGATAGGATTCATGCATGAATCAAGACAAACTAGGAATAGGATAGTAAATTCTGTGTTGCAGAGAAGAAATAATATGAAGGAACAAAAATAATACTATAATTCTCAACTCAGTTATTATCTGTTGTAAAAAGTGACAAAGATTACATAGGTAGAATCTACAGATAAATCAAAAACATTCTATACTGAAGCCAATATGGTCCTTCGCACGTAATGGATATTCACTAAATATCTGTTGACTTGTATTTTTAACCTCTACCTTTACTGAATCTTCCCCCTAGATCTGTTGCTAAGCAGCAAAATTAGACTAGTTTGAGTTTCAGTTGCTTTTTCATCACTGCTAATGAGTACTGAAATGTCCAAAATCACACATAAAGAGAAGAGATAGATTACATAATCTATAAAATCCATTACTGCATCTTTGAACTATTTTAAATACAGAATCCCTAAGGGATTAGAAAACCACAGCAGTGAGAAAATCTCTCTGAAGTAATCTAATATATTTGTTCATCTCTAAATGGAACCTAGTTGTTCAGATGCATGTCTGTCCTTTCCTAAACAACTCTGGGAAACAAGACAGCACAACAGTTTTAGGTCAACAGGTGCCTACTAAATGAATCTGAAATATTGAGTATCACATTTGCAAAGTAACAAAGTAGTGATTTCTAGGTTTCAAAAGCAGAAGCTTTTGCCTTACTTCTTCAATTTAATATTCAAAATCTAGATTTTTGCTTTTTATAACAAATAGGAAAGATGTGTTCAGTCTGCAAAGAAAATAGAAATATTATGACATTTTATAGAAACATTTCATTTCCTTCCAATTAAATCAGGAACACAAGGAATGTTGTGATTACAATTTGTGAATTTTGATGCTCATCACTTGGAGATTTGATACTGAAAAAAAATGTACTACTGCAAAATGTCTGTAAAGTCCATCTGCTCATTTGACCTAGCCTGTAACCATAATAAAAAAGATGGAAGGCCTCTTCATGACGTTTTGGAGAAAGCAGACCTTTCCTTTCTGTCATATTGTTTGGGAACATGTCCTTATAGGATTAATCTGTGCAGGATACTCATAGGAAAATCTTTTATTTTCCCCCTGGGGAAGAGGAGATGAGGAAGTCTACTTACTCTCTTCTATAGAGGAATTGAGAAATCTGACTAAGACTTCTTTGCTTACAGATTTAAATGAAATAAAAAATCAGGATAGTCACAGTTTTCAAATTCTTCATATACCTAGTATTTACCTAAATAAAAAGACAATTTTTATCTAGTTCTGAGTTACAAATCTTTGCATGACATTAGCTCCTACTAATGTCAACAGGAGATCGGACTCCCCATTGTTTCAAAGGTTCCCCATTTAAGCCTGAAAATGAAATATACCCTCTCTCCATTTTTCCCATTCTTCACTTAGCAAATATTTCATTTTGTAGGGCTCTTGGCATCAGAGCTACAAAAACAGCTGCCCTTGTTTTCTTCTACACGTTGATAGCACAGATGATATCCACTGGGTCTTGGTAACCAAGCAATGCTCCCCATTCATTGTTTTCTTTTTTATTATCAGGGCCCAGGGCTTGCTTCCTCTGTATTGCACAGTACACTAGAGACTTCATTAAAGCTTTTCAACATGCATTGAATCTAACTGTACGTGTATGTGTGTCCTAAAGGCCAGGCTGTTCTACCACCTCACAAAACAAAGTTCTCACAGAGAGATTTGAAAAGCAAAAGAATTAAAATACTTTGTTTGCCATATTTCTTCATGGAGAATAAGAAAAGATTACAATTCCCATATGTATTCAAAAACAAGCTGTCCTGCTACAAAATTAATGTTTTGTAAGGGTAGTGTCAAGGAGGCAAACGTGAGTGTGTGAGTGTGTGTGTATGTGTATGTGTGTGTAGGACAGAGACAGAGAGAAGGAGGGGGAGGAAAAGGGAGGAGAGACGGGGAGAGAGGGAGAGGGAGAGAGTGGGAGGGAGGAAAGGAGTTCTTGAATACTTCAGAAACTATAACATTTGGGAAGAAAGGAAGGAATTACTAAAGAATAGAAAAGAGCAGATAAAGATGGCAAGGGAGTGAAGAGAGAGAATAAGACTTTCCAATTATGGAAAAACACTTCAAGCTAGATGAATCTGACTATGGGTCTTGACTACATGTTCATTTTTGTTTGTAGAGAGAGGAAAAGAACACTAAAGTGGATCTTAGTGATAAGAGCTATAGGAGGGAAGAGACCTCAACCAGAGCTGGTCCAGCTAAAACCTACAATGGGAAAATCTTATCTTCAACAGCAACTTCTCTACATCTAACTCCTTTGCCATACAGATTATTTCTTTTTTCCACATGCTATCTTCTTCCACTATGGAAAAGCTATAGAAGCAAATAATATAAGCAATGGAAGCATGGGCATTTATATATTTTTGGTAAAAATTGTGCTTATTAGGTTCTCTATCTTAAGATATCTTTTTTTACTTATTTCATTAAACATTTCACAATTACATTTACATTTTTAACATTCCTTTTAAAAAATTTTTGAGTTTCAAATTCTTTCCCTTCTTCCCACTCCTCCCCTGCCTTTAGATGGCAAGTAAATATATTGATTATAGATGTGAAATCATGAAAAACATGTTCCACGTTAGCCATGGTGCAAAAGAAAACACAGACACATATGCAAAGCAAGAAAAATAGTGAAAAAAGTGACAGATACTCATACAACATGGACCAGATATGCTGACATATCTGGTTATACCCAGCCCGTTCTCTATTGTATACTTTAGCTGGAAGGGACCGAAGACATCATCTTTTCTAGCCCTCTCATTTTTAGTTTTAGTTTTAGTTTTTCAAATATATTTTATTGATGTCTTTTATCTTTGAATCATAGTCATTTCCCACCATTTCTCTAGACCAAACCCTTCTTATAATAAAGAAAAAGAATTAAGCAATAATGTCTCCTTATAGAGATCCTGTCTGCCCTTATTTACATTAGTCTGTCCTAGTATATCTTCACCTCTCTTCCATGAGGAAAGAATGATGTTTTAATACGTTTTTCTCTAGGACCTTCATTATTTTTTCCATTACTCAGAGTTCGACTTCCTTTTATGATCTTTTCATTTAGGTGATTGTAGTCATTGTACATAACCTTCCACTGGTTTTACTCATTTCACTCTGCACCAGTACATGGGCAATATGATGCACTGAATTCTTCATATTCATTGTTTCTTACTGCACAATAATATTCCTTTATACAATTCAACTTATTCTTCCCTGCTGCAATCAAGGTGAAAAGATAAAACAAGATGGTTTCATTCTTTATGGCTGGGGTGGGTTAAAACCAATGTCTTCCCTCTTACTCTCTTGCACTATAGTACTTCCAGGCACAATTACAAGATTCATAGCTGTGTTTGTGATAATAAAACAATTTTTTGGATGGTCTTCTCTTTCTCTTCCTGGTTCCTACTATCAACTTGCAATAAGGAAGAAGGTATAGGATAATTCAACACACCTGTACGCAGAAGGCCTCAGAATATCCAAAGGATAAAATGACAAGGTTGACAGTTGGCTCTTTGAGAGACAAGCAAAGATGAAAAGATATTCCTAAGCCTGAATGCCTTTAGGAGAGAACACTCATAAAACAATGAAGCATTCTATCAGAGATATAGGAAAATGCTTAAATTTACATTGGAGAAGGAACAAAATGGAAGAAGTTACTATCTTGCACTTAGTTGATGCCAGAAAAACCAATTAGTTTGATGTCTCTCAGTCTAATCTTGGAAAGGCAAATTAGTCTGATGTTATCTCTGAGATGTAAACTCTTCCTGCCATTGCCTATAATGGTCTATATAAAGATGTTTTTCTCTTTTCTTCTTAGGTCCATCAAGAGCAATGAAACTTAATTAGAACAGTTCCATAGGACAGAATTACTCAGGTGAAAATTTTCAGTGTGGGAGAGTAAAGGAAAAAATAAACTTATTTCTTAAAAAAATATCAGTAGACTCTACTAAATTCCTTATTCCCTTTAAAAATTCATGAAGTGATTCCAAAAATTCATAAAAGAATCAATATCTATCCTTTCAGGGAACCTATCTTTTCTGCTGTGGACATAAGGAAATAACATGATCAAAGTAGTATAGATTTAGAGTAGGAAAGGATCTTGGATGTCAATTAACCAAGAGCCATTACAAAGAATATTAGTGAGGATAGGGAGGGCTGTGTGCAAGGAAAGGCAAACAGTCCATGGTAGCTAAAGCATAGAGGGCATGGAGAGAGAAGTAAGAGGTAACAAGACCAGGAAGTAGGAAGAAACTAGGTTGTGAAGAACCTTCAATGCCTAATGGAAGTGGTTGATCCTGGTATTAATATAGAACTTCTGGAGTTTATTGAGTAAGGAGGTAACAAAGACCCGCATTACAGAAAAATGATTTTGGCAGCTAAGTGGAGAATAGGTTTGGGGTGAAGACAGACTTGATGCAGAGAGAGTAACCAGAAGGTTATTGTAGTAGTCCAGTGATAATGAAAGCTTAAACCACAGTGGAGTCTTTGTAAATAGAAAGAGGTGCTATGCAGCTAGAAATGACAAGACTTGATGACAGATTGGATATGTGGAATGAGCATTTCTGAAGAGTCAAGGTTGGCACAAAGGTTGTGAATCTTGTAACTGAGACTATTTCATTTTACAGATGAAGAAACTGAGGCTCAGAGAGGTTAATTGAATTGTTCAATGTCAAATAGCCAGTAACTTTTTGAGAGAAGATTCAAACCCAGGTCTTCCTGATGCTAAGTCCAATTTGCCATGTTGCTGAGGAAAGACATTGACAATAATGGGAATGGAATTGGTGAAAGGTTATCTTTCAGAGAGTAATAGCTTTTTCTCAAATTGAAGCTATGGTACCCTGTGACTTTGTATGGGCCTGAAGAACATGTAGGATCTGAGTTTTCATTCTGTCCCAAGAATCTTAATTAAGGTTAGTATCAACACACTGCAAAAAAGAGCTCACAATGACGTGGATATTGTTATCTTTGGCCAGAACTAAATTAAATTGACATATTAAGGTTAAAAAAAAAACAGTGATAGGGCATTTGGGCTTTGATGAATTTTAAAGGAATAGAGAGACATCAGAGCTCCTTTTGGTGTGAGCAATGAATCAATCGATAAGCATATATCAAATGTTTATTATGTTCTGTTTACTGTAGTTTTAATAGTACTGTTATTAAAGAATTTTTCTTCAAGAAAAATGTTTGATTCTAACAATTTCAAATGACTTATTGGTTGCCAAACCTTGGACGGAGTCCATTAGGTTATTCAGAGATATATTTAACATTATTATTATTATTACTACTACTACTACTACTACTGCTACTAGTAGCTACTATTTGGATATCACTTTGGTATTTGTGAAGCCCATTACAAATATTATCCCTGAGAGGTAGATGCTAGTATCATCCCCATTTTAAAGATAAATAAATTGAGATAAACAGAGGTTGTGACTTACTCAGGTTCACACAGCCAAAAAATATGTGGGGTTGAATTTGAATCCAGATCTTGCTGACTTCAGGTTTAATGCTCTATTCATCTAGCCATCTACATTTAAATAGAAAGTTTTCCCCATAGGAGTCATAATATAATATGAAATTATACGGTGTAATATAAAATGACATGATAATATAACATAACAGTTTTATAGGTCCTATGATTTTATCTACATACATGGTTTCTGCTGAGGAACTTTCTCTACTAATTTAGGTCAGTACCTCCTCTGTAACTTCTAGACTTTTTTGCCCGGGGTGCTCAGATTTAAGGGACTTGCCCAGGTTCATACAGTCTTAGAGTTGGGAAACAGAACTTGAACCTACGTCTCCCTAACTTCAAGGTTTTTTCTCTTTTATTCCATGATTTGGTATATGACAAGCATTTTACAGAATAAATACTTAATATATGCTACATATACATTTATATATGTTGTATATACATGTGTACATGCATGTGTATGTATACATTCATAGAAAGTCATGATTTTCCTCCTGGCATTCTTCATTATGGCACTCATCCAACAATATCACCTTATAGCTATAAGTATTGTAAGTTAAATTTCTGACAGGTAGCACAAAAATAAAGCTGTCAAGCAATCTTCCTTAAGGTTTTTCTAGAACCCCTACCTTAGTTAGACCCCACAACTCCTCTGTCTGGGGTTACTTAGCTCTAGGTTGGCAGCAACACAACAAATCAGCTCTGAGGGGAAGAAATTGACCCCTTACCTTCTCCGGGAGGTTGAAATGACAATTCAGAAATGTCCAGAGAGAAGAAATTGAGTCTACCACATTTATTGAGGCATTTTTCAGTTATGCCTCGCTCTCCAGGACCCTATTTGGGTTCTTCTTAGCAAAGATACTGGACTGGTTTGCCATTTCCTTCTTTGGCTCTTTTGACAGATTAAAAAACTGAGGCAAACTGGGTGAAATGACATGCCCAAGGTGATACAGCTAGTAAGTGTCTAAGGCCACTTTTGAACTCAGGAAGATGAGTCTTCCTGACTCCAGGCTCAGCATTCTACCTGCTGAGCCACCAACCTGCCCTACTAAATATATTAAATGAAATGGAAGAAAGGAAGAAAGTAGGAAAAGGTGTCCTGGAAGAAATTCTTCAAAGATGACTGGGCTTGGAGTTAGGAGATTTAAACCTGAGTTCCAACTCTTGACAATGACAAGCTGTGTGACCTCAAACAAGTCATTTTTCTGTGTTTTCAGTTTTCTCATCTGTAAGATATGTCCACTAATACCTGTACCATGGTACATCCACGGAATTGTTGTGAGGAAAGTTTTTTGTAAACCTTAATATAAATAGATGTCATTCTTATTGGAAGATCAATGACAACAATTCCATAACTGATAAATAACGGAATAACTATTTTTCATATAGAGTGATGAGCTGTCAATTCCAGACAACAATTCCAAAGACATGTGGAACAAGTAAAATATTTTGAAAGGCAAAATTTCTTTAGATATATAAATTCTGTAATGATTAGGAAAATAGTTGGTCTTGAGAGGAAGGCTTGAATGTCTATCTTTTTAAAAGAAAAAAGTCTACTGTTATAATACAGTAATTCTAAAGCAAGGAACAGCTTTTGTGGGTGATTTTTGAATATTTGAAATCATTACATATCTCAAGTTTGGTCACTATTCTGACTAAAGTTCCTTTACAATGGGAAGTATCAAGGGAATAAAGCATCAAAGAATAGAAAATTTGGTACCAATGAGGGTTGTTCCCTACAAATGTGTATTTCGTAATCTTTAAAGTCAGATGTGCACAGCATGATCATCACAGCAGGCTGAAGATGCCGTCAATGCTGAAATGGGAGGTTAAGAAAACAGGAACTTAAGGCTTTCAAATAAAGAAAGCACAACCAATCTGTAATGCTTTGCTATATGGGAAACCTTAAAGTAACAACAATAACAACAAAACATCAAAGAGACATGCCTAGGTAAATTATTTCTTTAAAAGCCTTCAAGTGGCCCTACTTCCTAACCTAAATCGTAAAGATTACTGTCAAAATGACCCCAAAAAAACTGTTACAAATTCAATGGCTCTGCTGGTGTTTTGTTGCAGTAAAAATTTAGAAAATATTACAAAACCAAAACAAAAGACCTTTGAATGGCATAGAATGTATTCTACCAAGTGAAATTTTATTTTCTTTTATGTGACTACTATGTTGTACCAATTATCTGACTTCTATAGACCTAAAAAATCTTTATACTGGTTAATGTCATATATAGTTCACTAAATAATGTTTTGTGGTGATTTCTGTTTTTAAAAAGTAGGTACTAGAGCCTTGTTTAAGAATGTGACTTTCCATTATATTGTTTGTTTCCTCTGACTATGTGGGTCTATTTATATTTTGTATCTTGTGAGCTTATCTCTTGTACTTGCCTCTGCTTATTTTTTGTTTGATTCCCTCTGCTAAATAATTAAGCCTTTTTCCTAATTGGGGACAGATAGCCAAGCATCTAGGGAAGTACAATGAGATATCCTGAGATCTGTGTCAAGGTGAAACAAAGTGAAAAATCTAAATGGATAATCAGACTTTTTTGTGTGGACTGATTTCTTTATGCTTGTGCCTTGGGCCTTGTGTGCTTCTGCTTTGTCTTTTTTCCTATGTGTCAAATATATTAAGCCTCCCTTTTGAGTAGTGATAGAGAGCTTAGAGACCAAGGAAGTATAGAGAAAATATCTGGAGACTGGGTTGGATGCATTACATAATTGAATTTTTCTGAATGGATCGGCTTTTGCTTTCTTCTTTCTGTATTAGGGCATGCAAGCATGTGCTGTCATTTAAGAGTGAATTACTTTATCCTTTCCACAAAAGTATGGAAAGCCTACTCTAAATCAAATGTCTTGCCGGAAGACCATAGCAAGGGAATCCTTTTGGGCAGGCAAATTTGCATAGCAGTAAGCCACAAGGGGTAGCCAACAAAACAACCAAAAAGAAGACAAAGCATTAACTATATTGTTCTAAGCAAATATTGGAGGCAAGTAAGAACTTTTCAAGGACCTGCAGAGAGTATGAAATGTTTGTATTTCAGCCAGCCCATAGTATTACCTATGTGTGTACAAAGTGGTCTTCCACCTAGAGAAGAAGGTAAAAAGACTGGAGGAACACATCTCTACTCCCAAGGTTATTTGGGAAAATAGAGCAGTCCATGAAAGAATGGCATAGATATTTCAAAGAAGAAAAAAATATAAAGAATGACAGGGAAAATGTAAACTGTACCCTAGTGTGGAAGTGCCCACCTATAATTCTTAGTGAGGAGGCTGAGGCCACTGGATCACTTGAGTTCCGAAGTTCTGAGTTGCAGGAGGCTACACTAAGTCCAACGCCAACTTAATAAGCCCCCAGGAGCAGGAGGCTACCAGGCTGTCTAGGGAGGGACAAAGTAGCTTAAGTCAGAAATGGAGCTGATGTTCCAGTCAGCAGTGGGATTAGCACCTGTAAATTGTCATGGTTCCTCCATCCTGTACAAGACAGAGAGAATCAGTTTAATTATTTTAATGCAAATTATTAAGGATGTTGATGGATGGGAGAATGTGACATAGAAAAGGAAGAGAAGAATGATGACCAATCATTAGTTGGAACTAGAGAGTCGATATGAAGTACTTCCTGCACTATGGGCATAGGAACATCTTAGGTTATGAATCTCATCCCACCCAGGTCTGAGACCTCTTTATTGTTTTAGACAGGCTGCCAAATAGTCACCTTGATAGCCTGTAGCAGGATGTCACTAACCTTCATTACTCATTTCTTTCTTCTCTGCCTATACTGGATGACCTCTCACCTTATAGCACTGGTGGGTCTATGTTGTTATTCCATCCTTTTGAGACACATTTAGTGTGGTGAGAGCTATAACCAGAATCTAGAAGCATATGACAAAGTCTTGCTTACTATTTGTGTGGACACAATAAAAAGAATTTGATGGATTCATATCTTTTGAAAAAGAAACAGAATATTTAAAATGTGTAGTGGAGGAATCCTGTCTATTGATCAGGTATATTCAAATTTTAAAAAATCAAGAACATGAAGAGGGAAATATGGAGAAAAATTTGAATGTGAATCAGCTAGAAGAGTTTCCTTACCTGGCCCACCCATAAGCAGAAGAGATAGTTTTACTATCCCTGTGCAAATTATAAGATTTTTCTACTCCCTCTTAATCCACTACCTTAGACTTCAATTAATAAGCAAATATTTATTAAGTGACTACTATGCACTAGGTACTGTGCTAAGCATTTTGCTAAGTGCTGACTTTTAAGAGAGTATACCCATTTGTGAATGAGAGCAGTGAATATGTCTACTACTTCTTTTTCTCTTATTTACCAGTTTTTTGTCTTAATCAAATATTTTGCTACTTGATTTATAACTTTTGCTTGGTTTCTGGATAAAGTGTTAATACTTGTTAAGGCTTGGAGGAGTGTTTTATGTAATTGATAAAGTGAAACAGTTTTCAGTGAATCTAGTAAAAGAATCTAGAAGTTTCAGAGGTAGGGCAGGGGCATTGTTATATACGTGACAACTTCTTAATTTACAGAACAATTCTATGAAGCATTATATATTTATTTTTACCTTTTAAAATATCTTGAGTTGATTTTTAGCATATGCAATCCTCCATTGTTATTGCTGGGGTCTATGGCCTTTGACATAGAAAGATCCCTTGATACCAATGACAATACTATAATAAAATCATACTAAGTGACAAATATCTTCAATGTTATCCTACTTCATTTAGTATAAATTATTAGACTGAATATGACTGGCCTTTTCCCATGTATAGTTAAATGTAAAGTTTAAAAGAATATGTAGGATTCCATGAAATCTAAACTCACATTTTTAGAACTATTGAGATCATATGCATATGCCTAGTAATAATATTTATTATAATAATAGCATTTACATAATACTTCAAGGTTTGCAGAGTGCTTTATGAATGTCTCATTTGATCTTCACAACAACCCTGTGAGGTCTGTGATATTATTATTCCCATTTTACAGTTGATGAAACTGAGGTAGACAGAGGCCAAGTCACTTGACCAGAGTCATGAGGTTGGACTTCAATTAGACCCTTCCTAATTTTGGGTTCAATGCTCTATACATTACACCTTCTAAATAGGAAAAAATAAGATTGCTTCCTTATAATTGTGAAAATCTTTAAAAACATTTTTAATGAATTGTGTCCAACCCACTTTCCTTAGTTATCAAATATAAAGAATATTTAGTTACAAAAATTAAGTATAAGAAGTGAAAAATCTTTTCCCCCCCTCCTATTAGTCTAGGTTTCCTTTAAGGTCTGGTCTTAGTTTTCAGTACCTTGGACAGTTACACCTCCATTTTAGTCTGCTAACACTAGGATAAGCACATATTCTTACAATGATTGACAGCATTCTCTTCTCACAACTCTGTGATGCAGTACAAGTGCTATTATTTCATCATATAGGTAAGAAAATGAAGACTCAGAGAAGTAACTTGTCCAAGGTGGCACAACTAGCTAGGGAAAAAGCCAAGACAAGAGAAAAAAAAAATCTGACTCCCAGGTCAGTGCTTGTTTTACTATACTACATATTTATTGTTTTTGAATTTTATGCTATAAATACATGAGGAATTTTTTGTTATATTTATTAGTTATTTTTCTTCAATATAATAGTTTGCATCATTTAATAATGTAATTAGACAGTTACACTGAATAATATCATGCAAAGATTTATAGGAAGGAAAGAAGGAAGAAAGGAAGGGCATATTTCAATTGTCCTACACAGAAAGTTATTTACTTGGAACCTATAAATTGCTACTCTTTCATAGAAATTAACCAATACATAAGTGTAACAGATAATAACAGGGAATCCAAAAAGTACTTGGTGTACATTTATGTGCGTCTGAGACAGATAAAAGAAGATACTAAAAAAGAAGAATGCACACTAATAAATCAATGCAAGACAGGTCATTAATCTAATTTAGCTGAGCAAGAAATTACAGAGTGCTGATCTCTTTGTACTATGTACTCTGTGTATCTAGTAATTTCATTTCTGCTCCTTTTAAATGAGTTATTCATCTTTGCAAAGTCCAACTCCCCACCCCCAAAGTCTAGGAAAGCTACTTCAACTATAGCAACAATGATAGAACTCAAAAAGAAGCTTTCAATTAATTACAACCTGACTATATTGCTTTGTATAATGTCTAACCTAGCCTAGCGCTGTATGTTCCTTGATGATGAAGTTAATGACTATGATGATGAATAGAAAAAGCAGTCAAGTTGACAGAAAATAAACAAAGCCTCGTGGAAATAATCAAAAGTAGAAATATTCTTCTCTCTCTCTCTCTCTCTCTCTCTCTCTCTCTCTCTCTCTCTCTCTCTCTCTCTCTCTCTCTCTCTCTCTCCTCCCCACTTTTTTTGTGTCTCTGGTTTTTTTTTTAAACCCATATCTTCTTAGAATCAATACTAAGTACTGGTTCCAAGTCAGAAGGTAAGGGCTAGGAAGTTAGGATTGAGTGAATTACCCAGGGTCAGACAGCTAGTAAGTATCTGAGGTTGAATTTGAACCCAGAACCTCCACACCTGGCATTCTATCCACTGAACCACCTAGCTTTCCCTTTCAGTCGCTGTTTTATCTCTGCCTCTGTCGCTATGTCTATCATTGTCTCTCTGTCTCTCTCTCTCTCCACCCATCTTTTCTGTCTCTCTCTCTGTCTATATCTATAAGTCTCTGTCTCTCTGACTCTGCTCTATCTGTAATCTATCACTGTCTCTCTCTTCCTTCCTTCCTCCCCCTCTTTCTCTATTCTCTCTATCTCTGTGTTGCTTTTCAGTTTTTATCTGTTTTTCTCTTTCTCTCTCTCCCTTCCTCTTTTCCAAATCATTTAATTCCTTTTGTATGAATGAGGCTAGGGAAGAGTGCTCAAAAGAGCATAAAGGAGGGAGAGCCAAACATCTGGATCTGTTAGAAAAGATAGTTGAAGAAAAGAATTCATCTTGTATTTAAAGAAGTCCTAGAACTCTGAGCACCAGAAAGAAGGAAATGTGTGTGGGCTTCTTTAAGATGGGAATATTATTAACAAATAATGGAAGGTATAGCATCAGACTATGGTTTAAACATTTGATCTTATAAAAAACTGTTTTATTCCCATTAAAATAATGTTTATGGGAGATGTATTAAATTGTGGATGTGGTTAAATTGAACTAACATAAATAAATTCCACTGAGCTGAGTCCATTTTGCATTTCAGGGACTAAAAAAGACACTGAAAACAAATAGAAGATGATAAATAATAAATCAAAGGTTAGTGGGTTCAGAGCTCCTCTTAAACCACACTAAATATTTTAGCAATGTAAATTATCCATTGTCATAGACTTCTGAATTTCATGCATCACTATTTAATATGTTTTAATGGAGGGTGTTATCACAGAATGGGAGTGGAATAACACACCTGGTCCTATAACAAAAGGCAATTCTAAAAATTTTGAGCTGAGCCAGTGAAAAACAAAGTTATTCCAAATGTTCAGAGCTTTACTGGATATGAGTATGAATAATTTTCCAATCTCAAATGTCTTACTTCCATGAGAGTCTTGCTGTAATACTTCATCAAGGTGCAGATTTAACCTTGAAAACAAGAAACTCTAAGAGGTACTACCAAGTTAGAAAGGTTTTTGGCACCCAGGAATAGAATGGCTGAAAACCAGCCTAGCTAAGTGAGGAGAGGCTTATGACTATCCTGGCTCCAAGGCAATGCATTTTTTTTTGGACACAGCATCTTTCAAACACTTCCTATCAGAAAAGTCTACCAAACCCTCAAATCAATAAAATCATGTCTTTGAAATCCTGAAAAACTAAAGAGTATCCTATGCTATGGATAATAATAGAATGAGAGTACTAAAAAACAAAGCAAAACAAAAATATTCACCAGAGGACATCTACTCTTTCTGGATTTCCATTCAACAAACAATTACTAAGCACTCACTATTTGCAAAACAAAATTTCATGACAGTGAAATAAGACATAAAGCCTACTTTTAAGAGATTTGTAATCTAACAAAAGGAATGAGCAGTTAGTCAAGTAATTATGATGTAAAATATCATGTGATTAAGTACAAAAAAAGAGGTCTGAATAAAAGCCAAAATAGAAATTCAAAGAAGAGATTATTTGGGGAGGTGGTGGAAAAAGGAGAGAGATTGGAAGGGCTCAATGAGAAGGTAGTGCCTGAGTAGAGTCTTGAAGAAATGGAAGAATTTAAATAACAGAAATGAAGTGGGGGCATAATGAGACATAGGGAGTCCATTACAAGAAAAGAGCACAATATAGGGAAAATGGAAGAAGGAAGGATGAGTACATGGATACACTGAGCTGGCCAGTTTGATTAGCCAAATATATATTTATCATCATAGATAAATGGATATCTTAAAACTCATAATAGAATACTGAATGCTCCTCAGTACTTTTCTAATATTTAAGAAATAATTTCTTAGATATACAACTGGTAATGTAGATAAAATTCTGGAATAATGAATGAATAACTTTGCAAAGAATTAGTCGATACAAAAAGCTACTTCCACATCCAAAAAAGTGGTCCATGGAGTATTTTGTTAATCAACTTACAGGACATTATTCATCCTTTAAAAGTGCTCTCCCTGGTCTCTGCCCAAGTGAAATCACAATCAGAAAAGAACTTGAATGATAAATATTGATGTCATAGGCAGGAATAGAGAGTTGAACTGTAGCCAGCCAAGCTCATTGCTGTTTTATCTTTGTATGAAGAAGCAATTATTCTCCCCCTCCAGGATCCTTTCCCTAACCCAGTCAACTACCAACTAAACTTCCAAATTATTCTCTACAAGAAATGCAAGTATGAGGGGAAAAGGGATGGGGCTAGTACTATTCAATTCAATTTTAAAAGTATCTACAGAGTGTTTACTATGAACAAATATTGTATTAGATGTTGGGGATTCCAAGACAAAACAAAGTCCATGACTTTCCAAGACTGTATAAGAAATGGTGGATACCATTTCTTTCCATAGCACCATGTCTGATACATAATAGGTGTTTAATTAGCATTGTAAGAAATGATGAAGATTAATTTTTTAAAACATGGTAAAACCTACATGAAATTATGAAGGCTGAAATGACCTGAATTAAGAGAACTTTATCTATAGTAACAGAAATATTGTTTGAAGAATGACTCGTGTATGTCTACCTCCAGAAAAAGAACTGATAAACAGAAATAAGTAAGACAATTTTATATATGCATATATCTTTTTGTCAAATGATACCTTCTATAATTGAGGAAAGTGGGAAGAGAAGGAGTTACATGGGTATTTTGATGTAATTAACTAATTAAAAACATAAATACTTATTGACTGATGGATAGGATAGATGATCTTTAAGGTTTCTTCCAGTTCTAAATCCTAAGTCCGTGACTGATTGCTCTTTCATAAGACAAAGGCTAGGCATCAGTACCATTCTCTCCAAGTTCTACAGTTTGGACATATGACTTTTAGGAATGGATCGATTTTTAATAAAATTTTGTTACAACAAAATAATCTGGATACTTTGTGTACATTGTGTTATTTTCCTGTTTTTCTAAAATCTTTTGATTTATTTTTAACTAAGTTTTTCCAGTTTCTTCTTAGAGAAGGAGAACTAGACAGCCCAATAAAAATCCTGGGTGAGCTTGAAGGCTGAACGTCAATAGTCCCATAACTCTCTTTTCTTCAAATTAAAAAAAAATTCAATAACTCTTTTATCCTACAGTAGAAAAGGTCCTTCTTAAAAAACAATAACAAATATTCCCTAGCAAGGTCAAATTTGGCATGGAGGTGGTCACTAAATATCTTAGAGTCATAGCATTTCACTTTTTGGAGGGAAGATAACCACATTCAATTCTGTTTGATGAACATATTTTTAAGTACTTGCTAAAGTGAAGCAGCCTGGTGTAGAGAATAGAGCTGGTAGAGTTAGGAGGACCTACCTGTCATATTTATTGGCTATATCATCCTGAGCAAATTGCTAACCTCTTACTTCTCTAGGCAACTCCTTAAGACTTTAAGTTGCTGAGAAAGTGCTGACCTCTCCCCAACATGAATGCAAGGTCCTTGAGGGTAAATACTGTCTTTTGTCTCTTTTTGTATCCTCAACACCTAGCACAATGCCTGCTATATTTAATAATTATTGCTTAATAAATGTTGCTTGATTGACTGATTGATCAGCTTAGGTGGAGGGTTTCTTCATCCTGGAGTTAACTATAACAATGAAATTACAGGTCCTATCCCTATGTACTAGGAATGATGGGTACATGGGAATTCAGACAAAGCAGTTACTGCCTTCAAGGACCCTCATTGAACTAGGGAGATAGAAGACATACACAAGGAAATAGATAAGATAGAGGTTCAAAGAACATTCAGTATAAATCTTCCCATGGAAAGGTTCTGTTTGTACAAAAATATTTATAGTTGTGTTTTTTGCAGTGACAAAAAAAAAACCTGGAAATTGAAGGGATACCCTTCACTTGGGGCATGGCTGAACAAATTTCAATATATGATAGTGATGAAATACTGTTGTGCTATAAGGAATGATGAACAAGATGATTTTATTTTTTTTAATTAAAAAAATTTTTACAAGATGATTTTAGAAAGAGCTGGAAAGACCATTATGAACTGATGCGGAGCAAAATGAGCAGAACCAAGAGAACATTGTACACAATAAGTGAAACAATGTGGAAGGGTCAAATGTAATTGATTTTGCTACTAAAAGCAATGCAGTGATCCAGGACAACTCTGAAGGAATTATGAGAAAGAATGTATTTATCACTTGTTTGTATGGAAATATGATTTGGAGTTTTGGTTTTAAAAGATTATTCTATTATAAAAAATGAATAATATAGAAAGAGGATTTGAGTGATAATTTATGTATAACCCAGTGAAATTGCTTATCAACTCTGGGAGGGGGAGGAAATTGGGGAGGGAAATGAGAAGAATCATGTAACCATAGAAAAAAAAGAAAAAGTGAAAATAGGCAGGACCAGGAAAATACCACACAAAATTATCACCACAACATAAGTGGAAATATTATCAACAATTATCAACAAAAATTTCACAACTAAATGCTGAGAAATTATAATGACCAAACTTGATCCCAAAGATCTTTGAGAAAAAGTACTTTTCCTCTTTTCCTTACAGAGATACAGAACTAATTGGGGGAAGATTGTGTATAATGTCAAACTTGTAAAATAAGTTAGTTAGTCTTTTTGAATTATTTTTCCCCCTGCTTTATTCTTGTTTATAAGGGATTGCTCCATGATGGAGTGAGAAGTGATATGGTGGGAAAGTGGGAGGAATTTGGAAAGGTCTCATGCCGGAGGCAGTACCTGAACTACATGTTAAAGAAAACTTGGAATTCTATGATGTAGAAGTGAAGATGTGGGCTACATGGTGGACCACTTGTGCAAAAAACAGAGGTGGAAGGAGGAAAATTATATATGGGGAATAACAATTCAATTTGATGCTGAATGGAGTGTTTGTGAAGGACAGCAATATTCTAGCTCCCTTTTGAAGCATGAATCCTACCCTACTCCCTCCACAACTGCCTGACGAGTGCTCATTTAATCTTAGCTTAAAGCCATACAGCACTGAAAAGGGCAACTCATAGCCTTATTCTATAAGCAGCCCGTTCTAAAACAACTCAGACTACCAGGAATTTCTTGCTTTTATTGAGCCAAAATTTTCCTCCAGATATCTTCCACTCACTGATCTTAGGCCTCTCCTCTGGGGTTTGGCAGAACAAGTCTAATCCCTCTTCCACAAGGCTACCCTTTAAATATTTGAAGGCAGCAATCATGCATCTACTAAGTAAAGTTACATTGATTTCATTTTGCATATCTCTGGCCTGTAAACTCAAAATAAAGAATCCAAACCTGACCTTCAGCCCTGATAAAAGGCAAGTTTTATACAAACCAAATCCAAGTATCAAACTAAACACCGTTTAACAGCCTGCATGAGGTACATGACACTTCTCCTTTCCATATTCATCTGCTACTTAAAATAGCAGGTGAATATTGCCTAATATTAAATTTCCTTTGACATTAACTCATGCTCACTGGGTATTTTATGAGTAAATATTACTAAAGCCATTTTTCCTGGTATAAAACTAAAGAAACAGGGTTTTGAACAATGTTTTGGAATCCAATTAAAGGTAGAACTGAAATTTGAGTACAAACTCCTTATTCACTCTATCATTTTGCTACGTGTCTTCTTTTAAGTCAGAGAGCTGACTTCATCTAGTTATCAAAAAAAAAAAAGAGGAGTTTGATTTCTTAAAAAGGAAATCTAACGGGGTCATCGAACAGGATTCCCAGAGCCAGGTCTGAAAGGCAAGCAAAACAAGCAAATACACACACACACACACACACACACACACACACACACACACACACGCATGCATATAGGTCAATGTCATCTTAAAGACTTGGGGCTAACTGGGTGGTTTTCCTGCAGAACTGTGGCACTGAGAAAGCACAACTTTGTTTCCCAGTTCTGCCAATCAAACTATACGTGAAAAATGCGATGAACCCAAATTCTGTGTTGTCATATGTCAGCCAGAAGGAATAAGAACAGTTATCCTGCTGGGGCAAGGAAGAAAATCCTCAAAGCAAAATTGCATAATGTATTGGAGCTCAGTGTCCTGGTTCCTAAGTGAGATGTCACAGCCCATCAGTATCAACCACAAGTATGAGCCATTGCATATGCTCACCCCCCCCAACAATAACAACAACATAACAGCAATAAGTACTAACAAAAGACACCAGGGTGAGTAGGAAACAGGCAAATAAAAGTTCATAATTGAAAGCCTCCAGACTAATGTACTAAGTTCAGGTGAAGATTCTCCATTATCTGATGAAGATCGAAGGAGTTTCTGAGTAAAAGCTTTCTTTCAAATAAGACAAGATCATGAGAAGTCTTTCCCAAGCCCAGGTTTCAGTTTCACCAAAAAATAAAAACCTCACATTCTCATACAGAGAACACAATTGTTTTTTCTTGTTTTTTTTTTCTGTTTTCTCAAATGAAGCATCACCATTACATTGACTATTAATAGTATTGTCAATAAAGCAAGGTACAATCCAATGCTGGATATTAGGAAGCAAGAGAAGCAAATTTTGCTGACTCCCGGAATTCCCAGCTAAAAACTTGGCATACTTCCCTGCTAACTTGCAATTCTAGGAAGGGTTCAGATGACTCTAAACCTTTTGCCAAAGGTAGTTTTTATCATTGTCAAGTTTAAAGGAGAAATGTTATGATTCATGTGATTGTTAAAGAAGCTCTTGGTAGAAGCTGACCTGTTTTCTGGAATTCTTGTTTTTAAAAAATGTACTAGCTAGTTTTTCCCCATCTTCTTATATGACAACATGGTATTAATCTTCAGTACTGTGACTCTTTTCCTGTCATTGTCCTTGAATAAAATAAAACTTATTTCTTCACACTCATTTGAATCCCAAAAGGCCAACGTGACTAATGCATATTCAAGGACCAATGTAATGAATGATTTAGAAAATAATTATTGTGTGTGTGTGTTCCTAACTAAAGAAAGGCACAATGATTATCAATAAATCGGGGAAGTGCTATCACATCAATAACTTCCCCTGCATGCCACAGATAAAGCACACCCCTTCTATCAACACTTTAATTAATGATATAAAGCACATCCACACTTTCATTGCTTCATCTTGGTTCATTGCTCACTCTCCAAATACTTTCTCATTTTTTTTTCTGTGTTACCTTTAAATCAGTTTGTATTTATAAGAAAGCTTTTAGCATTCTAAACTTGGATATCCATAAAGGGCACTGCCATTCATTTCATTTTTTCATTATTGTAAGCCTTATGGCCACCACTGAGGGCAAAGAGCAGGTCTTCTGGTGTGTGAAACAGAAGATCTGGTCATATGAATCATGTAATAAAGGATTGCTTACTCATGAGTCAGTAGATGCTTTGTTTGTTTTCTTCTATTTGTTTATTTTCTTCTTGAAAACATGAGGGTTATAAGAAAATGCTACTTTCAAAATCCTGTCCCTACACTTTAGAGAAACCATTTTCATCTATAACATCCCAAAGAGTTTGCTGGCATATGAATGCACTTATAGTGAATCTGTAAATTAGTCCAGTCATTTTGGAAAGCTATTTGGAACTATGCACCAAAAGTTACTAAGCTTCAGCCCACAGCTATCCCAAGGATAAAATTAAGAGAAAGAGGACAATATATACAAAAATGTAGCAGCAATTTTTATAGGAGCAAAGAATTAGAAAATGAAGGAGTATTTATGATTAAGTAAATTATGATATATAAATGTAATAAAATATTATGATGTTCCAAAAATGACAAAAAGGAAAGTTTTGGAGAAAACTAGAAAGCTCTGTAGGAACTGATAAAGAGTGAAGTGATCAACAACATCATAAAATTAATTTTGAAGGACTTAGTAATTGATGGATGATGACCAACTATAATTTCAGAGAACTGGTCATGAAGAAGCATGCTATCTCCATCTGGAGGCAGAGAGCTGATCATTGGTCTCCAGATGTAAAATGAGACATATATGTATTATGTGTATAACATATAAATTTGTTTTGCTTCATTGTATGGTTTTGTTATACACTACATAGTTGTTGTTTTTTTTCTTCAATTTAGCGGTGAATTGAAAAAAGAGGTGGGGGGCCCAAAAAGAGAATGGAAGACCAGAAGAAATCAAATAAAAATGTAACAGCTTTATAAGTTATATGTTGAACTTATTAAATACTTAAAAAGAAGAGCAAGTTATATATGATGAAGAGTCACAATTTCATGTAAAATTCTCTCCTTGGCTTATTTTATTTGATATTCACTAAATTAAGAATTTTTAAAGGAAGCAAATAAATAAAAGTTGCTTCCTGTTTTTCTCCTTGTCCTTTTCTTATCTTCTCCATCTCTGCTCATGATTGAATCAGCAAGTAAAAACTGCTCAATTGTTTAGATCATCACCCTATATCCCTGGACCCTGACTTGTTTGGTTTGGGTTCCATACAAGTAAAAACTTCAAGTTTGTGGCATTCACCTCAGACAAAAACTGACAGATATGATTGCTAAGCCACTGTCATCAACAACAATCAAAAGATTGTGGAAGTGATTGAGATATCATATGATATTCTAGAACAAGAGAACTATGACCCAGTAAATCTAACCTCAATTCTTGGGAAAATTATAGAACAAAATGATCACCCTAGTACAAATATATCAATAATATGGAAATAGGTCTTGGTCAATGACACATGTAAAATCCAGCGGAATTGCGTGTTTGCATTGGGAGAGGAGTAAAGGAAGGGGAGGGAAAGAACATGAATCGTGTAACCATGTAAAAATATTCTAAATTAATTAATTAAATACAAATTTCCAAATTTAAGAAAAGAAAAGGAAAATTCTAGAACAAATCATTAAAGATGCGGTTGATGAACATATAGAAATGGCAGTATTAATGGCTTCAACAATAATGAATCATTCCACAGTAGCTTCATTTCCTTTTTTTCAGATTACTAAAACTAGTAGATGAAAGGAATGTTGTGAATATAGTTTACTTAGATTTCAGCAAAGTTTTTGTTAAAATATCTCAATAACAATTAGATGCATTCAGAATGAGTTTGGATGGTTGAACTCAAAGGTTAATTGGTAACAGTTTAATGTCTATATGGAAGCCAGTCTCCAGTGAAGTACTCTAGGGATTCATGCTTAGCTCTGTACTATTTAACAATTTTATCCATGACTCTGATGAAGGAATAGATGACATGTTAATCATATTTGGAGATGACATAGAGCAGGGAGAGATGGCTCATATACTGGATGAAAGAGTCATGATCCAAAAATATAGTCATAGGCTACTTTATTAGGCTGAATCTAATAAGAGGAAATTCAATAGAGATAAATGGAAGGACTTACACCTGGGTCCAAAAAACTTCCATGTAAGATGTGGGGAGTGTCGTTACATAGTTGCTGGCTGAAAAAAATATCTTGGGAATTTAGTGGTCTACAAACTGAGTAGTAAATTACAAAATGAGTAAGTGGTATAATATGACACCCAAGAAAGCTTGAGGCATAACTTCCATAATAGGAAAGTAATAGACCCACCATATTCTGCCCTCATAAGACCTTTGTGTTCAGTTGTGGACATCATGGTTCAAGGACATTGATAAGTTGTAGAGTATCCAGATGATGGCAAGTAGGATGGTGAAGGGCCTTAAGTTCATTTCACATGCATATCAATTAAAGGAAGTGAATATGTTTACCCTGGAGAGGGAGACTCAAGAGTAATATGTCTGTCTTTAAGTATTTGAAGGAATATCATGTGGAAAGGGTGTTAGATATAATCTGTTTGGATCAAGGGCAGAACTAAGAGTAGTATGTAAATTTCAAAAAGGCAAATTTGGGCTCGATTTCAGGAAAAACTGCCTGATATCTAAGACCACCCAAAACTAGAATGAATTGGCAAAGGAGCTCATTGTGTCCTTTTCCTAGGACTCCTCAAACAGACTGAAGAACCATTTGTCAGATGCATTGTGGTGAGATTTTCTTTTTATGAGTTGACACTTAATGGCTACTGGGTTCCTTCCAACTCTCAAAATGTATTGGGTTGGGTTGAGATTATGAGGCAAAAGTGATGTATCCAATGGGTTTGGAGAATACTGATCCTGCTTCTCGTACATACCAGCTGTGTGATGCTGGGTAAATCACTTAGTCTCTGTAACCCCAAGCAACTTCTCTCAGAGAAGGTATCAACCTGCAAAGAAGAGGAGCTCCTCAGTAAGAACTTCCAATATAAATGAAATCACAAATTCAGGCCCTATCCCTATCCTTGAAAAATATTATGAGGCTAAAGGAATTGAATAGTCACTTAGGATGACAGAATCCATCAATCACTTAATTCCAAGTGAAAAAGTCCCTCATTGCAGGACCTTACATTCTATTGGGGAAGATAAACACATATGAGGAAATACAAATTAAATATGAATTCATTCCAGGAGGAGGCACTAGCAACTAGGGGATCAGGAAAATCCTAATAGAAGAGGCGACATTTAAACTAAGGGATTTGGGTAAAAGGGGATTATACTAATTTGTAATGTCCTCAGTCAGCACAGTTTTATGACTTGTTCCAGTGATATTCATCAGAATACAGGGACAAGAAGAGAATGTAGTTAATAAAGACAGTTGGCTTCACAAGATATGAGCAGTGATAGCACAAGTGGACAAGGGGATTAAGAACAGAACATAAAATATAGTTGAATAAAGGTCTTGATGTAGATTGAGAATAGTTTTTGAAGAACTAAAAAAGGAAGAGACAGAAGGACACATAGAAGGCTGTGTTTTAAAACAGGTATTTTACTTTCTGTATCATGGAGGCAGAATTTGTAGAAAAAGGTCAGATTAAGACCATACTTATACATAGACAAAGTGGAGTGGAATTTTTTTAAGTAATGTTCAAATTCTAAGAGATAGAGGAGAGGCAGGAGTTCATTCCAAACATTGAGGGACTACCTTGCAAAGGCATGGAGATAGAATGTCAGGTGGGATGAGGATTAACAAGAATGACAGTTTGGCTACACTGTAGAATACATGATGATCAGTAATGTGCAATAAACCTGAAAAAGGTTGGAGCCAGACTGGGAAGAATGGTAAATTAAACCAAAGGGTCTGGATTTTGTTCTAGATTTAGAGCTGAAAGGGACCTTTACGTCATCCAGTCCAAACTCTTCATTTTACAAATGAGAGACCTGAATTCCAGAGAAATAAAATAATTTGTGCAAGGTCAAAAAAGTAATAAGCAGCAAAGTCAGGATTTAATTAAAGAATTTATTTGTCTATTACCTTTTAGTATCAACTGGGCATTTCTATTGGATTTGACCTATAACATTCTTGTGAGTAACCATGAACCTTTGAAAACTGAGATAAATGGGAAACTGGCAAAAAACTAAAGAAGTCAGTACCTGTTTCATAGTCTTCCTAGAATTTCTGATCCAACTTCTGTCTTCATATTTAGGGACATATGCCTATTGAATCTCCTCAAGCACTGTGGTATTCTGGTTTGTAAATCTTCTAAACTTCCATGACCCACAGTACATTTTCACTCTACCTCACCCATGCACAAAGTTAGTCTTGATTTGACTTTTACATGTAACTCCTGCCTCCATAATCCAGGTATGTGAAATGCCTTGAGTCACAACCTTCTATCAGTTCTTCTGTCTTTCCTTTTTATAGTTCTCCTAAAATTATCCTCAGTATGCATCAAGACCTCTAGTCACTCTACCTTAACATTCTCTCTATCTTGCACCCCTTTTCTGTCTCTGGCCTCATTTTTCATCCTTTCACAATCTTAACTCTATGGTTAATCAATTCAACATTGTTTTCTGTCCTTAAATCTCCTTGTCCCCTTGTACCATTACTGTTCATGTCTTGTGAAGTTAAATGCTGGGTTATCCTTATCATCTACCTTCTCCATGTTGATGAATGTCAATGGATTAAGTCACAAAACTGCTGACTAGGAAAATTACAAATTCATATTATCTAATCTTAATTGTACCTCTACTGTTCCATATCAATTCTCTTTTTCTTCTCTGACTGACATTTTATCACCCTCCTGAAAATAACTCTTACTGTCTTCTCTTTTCTTCCTCAAACCTCATCTCTTTTGCCACCCTCTGAGCTGAGGATTTTGATTACTACTTACTAAGAATATAGAAGCCAAATATTACAACTCAAAGCCATTTTAAATCACTACCCATTTTCTCCTCAATTGCTGCAACCTAGAGATGGTTCATATTATTATCAGGGCTAAAACTCTTACTACCATCACCTTGCTACCATCACCTATGGCAGTGTTGTTGAAGATGTGGCATACATTCAGAGCTGGCACTTGGGGAGTAGCTCCATGCCCCCTCTTCCCAGAACCTGAGGACATTTTTTGTACGCCCCATCCCTGTCTAGACTCCCAAAGCAAGCACTTTCTCCCTCACCTTTCCAGTAATGCAGGCACTCAAACTTGGTTTGCCGATGCTGCCCTATAGTCTCTTCCACAAGACTGCCTGTTCAATCATTCCATTCTTCCTTTCATTTTCAATTTCCACTTATCTACTGCCATTAGTAGATAAGTTATCTATCTTATCTATAAGTTATCCACGTCAACAAACATGCCCATTTCTCTTCCATCCTCAAAATTTTCACCTAAATGCTGTCAATATTTCCAAATTTCTCCTCAGAAAGTTGGCTTCAACATGACTTCAACAGTCTAGTGTAGAAGCTTGCCTTCTGTTCTTGGAGGAAATGCAGTGGACCACAGGTTTGCAATAAGGCATGTATTATAGGCATGGCCAAGGTATTGATTTATTATACTTTACCATACTTCTTTCAATGAAGGAAGATTCTCATAGGGAAAGGAGTCATTGAAAAATAGCAATAATGTAAAAAATGTTGTCAATAAATTATTCTTTAAAAGGATAGCCTAATCTCAATGAGGAAAAATTGAGATTTTTTAATAGAAGATTTAAAAGAAAAATAAAGAAATTATCTTAGCAAATCTAGCAAGAACATAAGATCATAAAGTTTTAGAGAAGTTCATTGTATTAATAGTATATTCTAGGATAATGAGAACATAACTATACTATAGGGGCCAAAAAAAAGATCTATTATTTTTGTTCTGATGAGCTTACACATATACCAAGGGATTATCCTCAAGAAACAGAATATGAAAGACTAAAGAGAGGAAAGGAAATTTAGAAGTTCTGGATGGTATTTGTACTTTGGTAGTATTTGAAACTTTCAGAACTTCATTGTGGTTCATATTTAAAATTTGTAGGTATGGAAAAAATACAGATGATAGATGTCTTGATCAATTGTTCTTTGACCAATCATATCCATGTATGTGCATCCTTGCACATGCATGTGTATATATCCCCTATATGCTTGACCTCTAGATAGCACTTTCCTTAGGGTTAAAAATTTCTTTCCTTTTTCCACAAATTCTATCAGGTTGTAAATAAGTTTATAGAGCGTGGTCTAACCTTAAGTCTGAAATGCTGTCTAAAAGCAAAGATTCAGAGTATTATGAACCAATATAAATTTTAGACAAGAAGTCAGCTAGTAAATAAGTAATTGATTAAAATTTGACATACTGGAGGTAAAAACATAGTTTTTTCATATTTCAGTTATTCAACCTGACCAAAGGAGATAATAATATTTTAATGTGTGTTATTATTTAACTCTGCATGCTGGTATATGTGACTGTCAGCTTGATGTGCAAATGAATATAATTAGAGGGCGAGTAATTCATTGGAAGGTGTGATTTGCGTTGGAAAAAAAATGAAGAAATAAATGCTTAAGACTCAAAAGTGGTCTATGCTTTTACCTACTAAATGGTTTTATGTATGAGTACTTAATAGGCTACTAATCCCAGTTAAGAATGGCAATTCCCTATCCCCCTTAATGTTAGTAGCTCCCCTCTGAGATTATCTCCAATTTACCCTATATGTGCCTAGTTGATCATAAGTCTATTAGAATGTGATCTTTGGTGATTTAAAAGTATGTGCTGAGTATAACCCATATCAAATGGCTTGCCTTCCCCACAGAGGGAGAGGGAAAGGAAGGAAAGAACTTCTAGATCCATTTTCTTAAAAGAACAGTAGAAACTGTTTTTACACATACTTGGAAAAATAAAATATATTTAAAAAAACATGTGTGCTAACCAGGTCTTTTCTCTAACTACTTGCCAATAGGGCTTCTCTCTCTTACAGTTTTTTCCATCAATACCCATCTCATTCAGATGAGTAGTTTTAAAGAAAAGACAAAGAACTCAGGTATTTATCTTTAAAAGAAATCAGTCTTTTATCAGTATGTTTCTTTGACTTAATCCATACCTTTGATTCTGAAAGGTGGAGGACAAAGCTTCAGAATATGTGATTCCCACAAAAGCAAAACCAAGAACCAAGAGCATAAAATCACGTCAAGTTCTTATGGGCTCAGGTGGTTATTCCAAAACATGTCAGAAGTAGATGGGAGGTCTTTATTAATTTTCCTTGTTTTTTCATGTCAGAAAATATATGAACTGGCAGGCTCACAGAGGATCATCAGAAGAAAGGGAGGGAACCAGAGTCAGCTGAAGGAATGTATATGTTTCTGTGACTATCTTCCATTTCCTGGAAATATGATTAGGATGCCAGATAATGTTAGAACAAGAAATAAAATGTCATCTAGTAGCCTAGTTCCCTCATTTTATTGATGAGAAAAATTGAATTTGAGATATACTCAAATTCAAACATCTAGTTGATGATAGTGGCTGTACTAGAAAACATACCTATTGATCACTGGCCAGGTTTTGTTGTGAAGGTTCATTTTCCCCACCCTAGAGCAGAACTTTCAGACTGGAAGTTGACATGGTCAAAAAGAAGCTTCTCAGGAGGGTCTCAGCCACATTTGGTAGTATGACACAGTGAAAAGAGCACTGGTGATAAAATCAAAGGACTTGGGTTCAAATATTACCCATATGTTTTACCTATGTGACCCTGAACAAGTCGCTTAACCTCATAGGGCTTTAGTTTCCTCATTTGTGAAATGAGAGGATTGGACCATATCAGTGACCTCCAAAGAAGGGTGTGCATGATCATCTACTGGGATTCAGGAAGAAAATATTAAACCCTCTATTTATATTTTTAATCTCTAAAAAAATTTAAATTTAATGGACATTTAATATATAGATTGACAGCAATGCTCTTACTTGATGTAAATGTCAGATAGTCACATGATATGTAGAGTATATGAGATATCCTGAGAGGAAAGTGGGAATTACCCTGCTTGGAAGAGTTGAAAATGGTACACTCATTCCTTCATTTTCAGCATATTATCATGTATTACAGTTTATATGTGCCTAGTTAAATAAATTTCTGGATGGCATCACCTAGTTTTAATGAAACTAACCCTCACAAAACAGAAAAGTGAATTTAAAATATTCTTGCAAAGACTGGATTGAAGATAATCCTAGTAATTCAAACCCAAGTGTTCAACAAAAATGGGGGGAAACTGACCCTTCTCCTACACCTAATAAAAGCTCTTCTTCAGGTATGTTTCGAAGTAAAACAATAACAAGAAGTCAGATGGGAAGTAATTGAACTATCTCATGGAAAAACTTAAGAGTTTTAGATATTAAAGTAAAAAATATGCAGTATAAAATGCTATACATTATAGATATTGTAATATGAATATTATAAAGTTAAAAATAGTATACATTTAAAAATATAGGTTTCCTGAATTTATTGCCTTTTTCTGTAATGATAAATGGCTGTCAGGAGAATGCAAACTTGTAGATGAATTAAAAAAAAACAAAACACATTTGTCTCCTTTAAGGAAAAGGTAATATTTTAACAATTAGTAAGAAATAAGAAACTAAGTGAAAAAGTAACTGATTTTTTTTTAAACCCTTACCTTCCTTCTTGGAGTCAATACTGTATATTGGCTCCAAGGCAGAAGAGTGGTAAGGGCTAGGCAATGGGGGTCAAGTGACTTGCCCAGGGTCACACAGCTGGGAAGTGTCTGAGGCCAGATTTGAACCTAGGACCTCCCATCTCTAGGGCTAGCTCTCAATCCACTGAGTTACCCAGCTGTCCCCTAGTAACTGATTTTTTGTATTATGTATGGATCTTTTTGGGAAAACACATGTTTAGAAATGCTTCCATTATTATAAAAATTTGTTACTGAAAATAATTCATTTTTTAAAAAAGTCATATAACTGTACACCTTAAAAACTTGGAAACAGAATTTTAATCTGTTTTTAAAAAATTCTTAAATGAACAGTTTCAATGAATTTTGAACCCATCTTTTGTGGTGGTGGTAATTCAATTGAATTTCAACAATAACCTTTGTCTAATTGGTGGATGTAACTAAAAAATGTGTATAATTTATTATGATTTAGAAAGTACAGCTAATGACCTGTTATTTGAATTTGGCTTTACTTATCCTTCTGAGTTACCTTTTTTAGCTATGACAGCTAACAGAACCCAGTGTCAAGATAAGTTTTAGCTTGTTATAACACAAAGAGTTGAACCCATGTTTTTAAAAATAGGGAGAAATCTGGGAACTATAACAAACAAACAAATAAATAAATACAATTTTAAAAATAATGAAGAAAATTCAATCACATTACTCTCATTAACAACATTATCATTAATATTTTGGTGAACCAATATACCATTTAGAAATAATGTAAAATTATTTGAAATATTTATTACATCTTTACCGCATTTTTAATAATAGTGAAATTTAAGTTTTGCAAAACATCTTACAAATATGATCTCACTTTATCCTCATAATAATCCTGAGGGAAAATATTATTAACCCAATTTTACAGATGACTAAATTGAGATTGAAAAAAGTTAGGTAACTTGCCTAAGGTCACATAGTTAGTGTCTGGGGTTATGTGTTTCATACTTAATGACTCTAGGGTCCAGCATTCTATCAACTTCTCTACCTAGCTGCCTATATTCTATTATAATTTATATAATTTACATATATATTACATATATACATATTACACAGATATACATATATAATATACATTTTACATACATATTGCATACTTACATTACATACATAAATAATAAGATATTAGATATATAGGTATATATTAGAACATCATGTTATTGAAAAAAGATGACCTTGAAGTCTAGAATTCTTGGGTTCAAGTTTTGCCTCTTATACATGCTAGTTGGGTGACCCTGGACAAGTCATTTAACTTCTCTATATTCTAGGCAGCTTTCTAAAATTCTAAATGGCAGAAAAGATACCAGGCTACATCAATAGTTTTCTTACACTAGAATTCCTTGTACAAATAAAATCACAGAACTAGTGTCTAGCCCTATTCCTCTCAGTAGAGCATGAATTATATGTAATTTATAAATAAACATATATACAATCAGGGTACATGCTCAAAAATTTTAACTGCTTGGACCATGTGACTATAAGATTTGGAAACTAGCTCTAAGGCCTTTTCCAGCTCTCCATCTCTGATCCAATTTCATGGACCCTTTGACAGAATTTACATGTACAGCCTCAGCTTCAAGAAAGTGGTGAGTAACAATTCTAGACATTGGACAGGAGATATAGTATAGTCCCTGGCTATATGTCAGTCTCTCTGTACCAAAAGACTTGGTACAACTGTCTAGTTGAGTATCCTCCTACTTAGCATCCTCTGAAATAAATCCAACCAATATCCCACCCTGTAAGAGAATGCTGACTACTGATGTCTGCCTGTTTTTCTCAGTCCTATTCATGGAAATTCTATGTTTTTTGGAATTATGAAAGCCTCATATCCCCTAGCCATGTCAAAGTTCATGGATAATCTTCACAATCCAGTAGTCAACTAGACATATATATATAGATAGTTTTACTATGTTTAGGTCTTTAGATGCTTCATTGTTTGAAGATTTTTAAAATCTTAATATGCATTATAACCTAAGCAGTTTAATTGACATTTCAGATTGTTTTGGTCATTCATTTAATTTTCAGTAGATGGGATCCATGGAATGTTTTTGATTTTCCACTGAAATGGATTCTTATAATATGATCCATATGGAACTGGTGATTAGCAAGTCTTCTAGGAGACTTTCTAGGAGACTAGGAGGTTTCTTGTTTTGCATATGTTTATAATAATGTTTATAATATCATATATTTTGTATCTATTGTTAAATTTTTTAGAAATATTGTTTCATTTGGCTTTATCCAACACATTCTTCCCCTATTTCTGGTGAGATGGATTTTTTAGGGGCAACAAAGAGGTTGAATCGGTTATCTATAATGTAGGCTTGCATAAATGATTCTATCAATTAATTGACAAGCAACTATAACTTGCTTATTATGTGTTGATCACTATGCTAGACACTGGGGATATAAATACAAAACATGAAATAATTCCTATTCTCCAGGAATGGAGGAGACTATATGTGCATATATAAGTACATGTAGAATAAATACAAAATGGTTAGGGAATGAAAGCACTAGAAGTTGGACAATCAAGAAAGTCTTCCGGTATGAGGTGATACTTTATAAGACTTGAAGGAAACAAGAGATTCTCTTAGGTGGTAGGGGGAAGGGAAGTGAATAAATATTTATCAAATTTGTCCTCTTTTGAATCCTCACAATTCTTTGAGATAGCTGCTATTATTATCACCATTTTACATTTGAAAAAAATGAGGCACACAGAAGTTAAGTGGCTTGACCTGGGCCTCACACAGTAAGTGTCTGAGACTGTTTTGGAATTCAGGTGTTCCAAGCTGCAAGCTCTATCCACTAAGTCTGCATCTAGCTGCAGTGAAGGAGTGCATTTCAGATATGGGGGACAATCTTGTAAAAGCCTGGAGATGGAGGAGTACCATATAGAAATTTCTGACCAGTCATGGATCTTCTGAAAAACTGATTCATATATCTTTCAATTTTAAAGTTTCAAGCTGGTCAGGACAGGATCCAGAGTCCATAGTAATTGAAAATAGACACAAATTACAATAAGGATGGAGACGTTGTACTTAATTTTGACATAAGCCTGTCTGCTTTCTTCTTTATAATTATTCTGGCAGATTAAGAACAGGTAGGGCTCATGGGTAAGGCAGTCACATGGGACTGCCTCCGATGATGAGTCATTATTACAATAGAATTTATATAATGCAAAATGGAAATTTAGGGGCCCTGAAAATCTGTGGGGGCCTGGGTCAATTGTTCATTTTATAAAGATCTAAATTCAATCAGCCTTTGATCTAATGGAATAAAAGGTTCATGAACAAAGAGGGCTCTCTTCCTTATTTCTTAGTGTCCTATTTAAAATTTTTAGGATGGCTTTCTTAATTTAATTTCTCTTTTTAAAAAAATGTTTGCACTAAGTCTGTTTTTTCTCTTTAGAAAAAGATCAAGCTATGATATGCTAACCAGATAGTCAGAAGAAAAGAAAAAAATCTTGATACTATTGATTTTATCCTTTGAGAGTTACAAAATCAAGATTTAATTTTTTATGAATAATGTAAATTTTGTAGCAATACCTAGAATTTGGTTTATCAAATTAAAATTCTAAAAGATACAAACATAATTTTAAAGATTTTTTTAAAAATATCCCCCAAAAGTATGCAATGCAACATTTGTTATTTTAACCAGAAAAAATATTTTATCATTTTTTATAAAAATTCAAGTTCATCACCATTATAATCATCCTAAAAACGTAATTCAGGTTCCTTTTCATTTCCTGCTTGGAAATATAGAAAATGTATAATCGGCAACATATATTTTTTTCCAAGGGGACCTGAGGTATCATTTATTGGAGATGATCACAAAAATGAGCAAGCTGAACAGACTTTCCCCTACTGCTACCTCCCCCCTTCTGCAGGGTCCACACTTCCTCACTGAGCCCTAATCTTCCCACATACACACACTCTCAGGGCTGTAGCATGTGTCTAATTCGGTGGTGAAAACCACTTGTGCCATCAGGGCCATGAGGTAGGCGGCTCACACCAAGCCTGGGCATGGGAGGAACAGGATTGGGACCCCAGGACTTCTATTTCACATTGTTCCATTCTTTCAAAAAGGACAATCCATCACAATAGGTAAATTATATCAGTTCCCCCCACCAAAGATTTCTGATTAATAACTCTAAACCTTAAAATTTCTTTTCCATCTAAACCCCATTTTATGTTACTAAATTTCAATTTGACATCCAAGATACATTACTAGTATGAATCATTAAAAACAAAAAGGGTTGCCTTGTTGTTATTCACAGCTGCCTAAATTAAAGAAACAAACAACACACTGCTGCAACATTTTTATTTTTGCCCTGGTCCAGACAGCTTCCAAAGAAAAACATCATCTGTGATATACCAAAGCAAGAACAGCTGTGCTTTCATTTTCCTAGGTTTACAAACAGATCGAATCTAAAGGATAAATTTTTGCTTAAACAAGCATTGATATGCATGCTGTGATATATGTGGTCATGGGGAAATCTCAGCAATTCAGCCAAATTATTTGCCGTATGGTTTAAAAAGTCCATATTCCAGAAAAGCCTTCACAAACCCTAGGTGTTACCCTGCAGCAGTTGCATATCATGAAGAGACCATTTTCGCTGTTCCTAAGACAATATAAGTAAAAGAATGACAATCAGAAAAAAAAAAACTGATTAAAATGACTTTTTTAACTTCTCAAATCTGACATGGTCACTAATGAAATTTCTCACCAGAAGGTTTCTGGAAAAATAGGAACTAGGGTCTAGTTGATAGAAATTAGGGTGTTTTTTTTACCCTCATTCAGAGATCCGCCTAGTCTTTTACGGGTGCAATGATACACAAAGTATTATGACATCATTTACTATAACCTCTCTGAGGGCTGGGATGGTGTCCTTCCTCTCTTCCTCCATAGCAGTCTCCAGATACTTAATGGTTATGCTAATAATAATTAGTCCGATTTTACAGGAAAGCTTCAAGCTGCTCTGACTATGGAGAAGCAACTATCATTTTAAGTGTCAAGAACACTAAAATTGACTGTTTCAATTCATAAGGCTGAGAAATCAGGAACAATTTAGATCTGGGTTTGGTTTTGTTTGCTTTCCCAGACCAGCAGCAAGTCAATGGCATGTGATTTTTAGATTTGCTAGAAAAAGTCTGTTGTCTGCATTTACTGACACTAGAGGCCAAATTTCATTAAACTAACAATGTTAGGGGAAAACCTTCAGAGTGGCTTTAAGGATGTTTGTTTTGAAAGGACATCATTTAATAACATCTTCTGTTTTTTAGAACTTTTATATCTAAGCTCTTAGAGATGCTGTATCTCTTCTTGTCCCTTAGAAGTAGCCGGAAGGAGAGCAGGTTTCTCATATTTCACAGATGGAGAAGCCAAACTACGGAGGGGTAAGTAACTTGTCCAAGGTCACACAGTCAATGGCAAAAAGGGAGGGGGCCAGAACCTTTGTCTCTGGAGTGGACACTCATTGGTACTCTCCACTTCATGCCCCACCCCCCATTCACTCTGCAGTCTTTTGTTCAGTCAATAAAGACAATGGGAGAAATATTGAAGAAATATTAAAATGTACAATATATAAAGAATTGGATTTTTGCAATTTTTTACTCTATGCACTATTCAGTAAGGTTTTTTTTTTGGGGGGGGGAGAAATGTGGTAAATAGCGTTTACTATCAAAACAAAATGTAAAAGAAAGACGAGGAAAGATCATATTGGGGGACGAGGCTGGATGCCAAAAGCTCTTAACTAAGAATAATGAAAGGATCTTTTCTCTCCAGACAGCACTTCTCACGAACCTCATTACATCTGGCCTTGGCACTTTCACCTTCTGTAAACTTGGGGTGGGGGAGATAGGGTGCTGAACATTTCATTTTAAAAATAAACGTCATTCTTAAAGAAATGTAAAAATATTTTTCTCACTAATGACAAGATTACAGCTAAAGCAACTTTTTAATTGAAGTTCATTAATCAGATTATGCTTTCCAAAGCATGATATTCATATAATGTATCCAAAAATAAGATGTTGAGGAGAAAAAGAAGAGAGAGAACACGAACATGCTTATTTTTCTTTCCAAAACTCTCCCCAATTTCCTTCGAACACCTCCGGAGAACATGCAAGGACCGTCGGCTGCCTTTCTAGTTAGAAGTTACTAGGACTCTCCCGCACTGCAGCGCAATGCAGAGCAGGGACAATCCCAGCCAGAAGCTCCAGTCTCTCCTCTGACTTTCCTCGCTCGGCTGCTTCCGCAATCATCCCGACGGCTCCTAGATCTACCGAGTCATCATTCACCTAGGCGCCCGTGTCCGGGAGCGCCTGCGAGTATCAATCACTGGAGATCCTTTGACGCACACACTCATTCGCTCCCGTACCCAGGCAGAGGCTGTTTTTTCCCCTCTCCCACCAGCTCCTCAGCAGCCTGCAGGGCGCGCGCACATACAGACGCGCGCGCGCGCGCACACACACACACACACACACACACACACACACACACACACACACACACACACACACACACACACACCCCCTCTCACTCCTCCTTCCTAGCTGTCAAAAGAAGCAGCTCTGGTCCGCATGACTCAGTCCTCCCCCACCTCGTTCTGCCCCATAGGAAGAGGGGATGGGGAAATGAGGAGGGATAGCCACTACAGGCTTGGTGAACTCCTGCAGAAGTCTGTAGGAATCGCTGCAGCCTCGTTAGCGCAGCGCTCCTGGTTCTGCAGCATGGTCCCCGCTCCGCCTCCACTTTCCGCCTAACTTTCACCACCCAAAACCGCAGTCCCAGTGATCCAACCGGGGTGGGTCGACCCCAAAACAACCACCCAACAAGGGTCTGAGAAGAGCCCTTTTCATTACTAAAGAGCAGAAATAAGAGCAAAAAAGAGCAAGGGTGGAGGGAGCGCTTCTGGAAAACCAGCAAGAAGGGAGAGCGGGTGAGGTGCAAATACCTTACTAGAACACTACAGGTATTTTTGCAAGTAAGCACATACACAGGACAAAGACGGCCTTTCATCCTTCCCTCTCACTCTTGGTCAAGGTTTTCTTCGCAGAAATAAGTTATGTGGTCCGAGCTGCCTAGGTCCTGCCATAGCAACTCCTACTACCACTCACCCACCCACGTCCGCAGCAGCTGGTTGTCCACAAAAAGTTGATCTAGAGGCTGAAGGAACAAATCATGAGTAGGTCGTGGTTCTCTTTGTGAAATGACCTCCTCACTCTCTTCCCGCTTCCCACTACATAAGAAGCCCGGCAAATTCTTGGGCAAAAGGAGGCTAAAATGATGCCCCATATATACTGTCCATAAAACTACTATTCTCTTCTTCCCCTACCTGAGCCCTAGGGATGTTCCAGGAGAACACCCCCCCCCCCACACACACACACACTCCAGTTTATCTATCAATAACGTAAATGAAGGCATTCACTATACTCTGCTCCTTTTAGCTCTCTCCCCAGTCCCTCACCTGGCTTTCCCCTTTTTCCAATATAAGTCCAGGAACCTGCGGGGAAAAGTTGAGCCTCTCCAAAGCCTGGCCCTGTTAAACCTGGAAAAGTTGTCCAAAACTGCAGCCCGGGAATTCCCAGTAAAAAGGAAGAGGGCAAAATGAATTCACAGCAGCAATTCCACTGTGGCCGGAGCTCCCCTCTCTCACTTACCCGTTCCGAAGCTGAGGGAACTCCCACCCTCTGTTCGAGGTGCCGCAGCTGTTGCTGCTGCTCTCTTCGCCTGGTCCCGCTCTCTCCCCAGGGTTCCCTCTCTCTATTTCTCGCTTTGTTTCTCCTGCGGCTGCTCTCTCTCTCAGCGTGTGCAATGGTGAATCCTCCCTAAGGAGCCCGTGAGCGTGTCAGAGGAGAGAGGAGGGGCGGGAAAGTAGCTGTGGGCTTTCACTATGCAGTCTTCTTCCTCCTCCTCCTCCTCCTCCCCCTCCTCTTCCCTCTGCTGCAGTGCTGGGGAAGCATGAAGAGCCTAAACGAGGGAAGGAGGGAGTCGGGGAGCGCGGAGGTGGGCAGTGGGGGTGGAGAACAGCTCACGATCTGAAGCGAGGAACGGGAGGGTCACTGAAGGGGCAACCCCGGGAAGCTAAGATGCAGGGTGGCAGCAAATAGAGATGAGTTTAAAAAAAAAAAAAGAGGGCTAGGAATTGGCATTTACTTGAAGGGAAGTTACTGAACTGTGCAGGGATCGCATCTGGGAGGATAGGACCCTGGGTTTTGAACAGTTATTAATTATTCACCATTGGTTGCTGTCTGTATGCAACATCCCCAGCAGCAGCATCCAGCGGAGCTAACTAGTTCTAGAGTCCCCAGGGATGACCAGAAGCCAATAGATGATAAATCATGTCCCAGGACCACAGTTGGAGACAGGCGGAGCTCTGCGGCTGGGACTTGTTTGGGGAACTTTTTTTCTCGGCCTAAGGAACTTAGCACGCTTTTTTGAGGGGCGTGGGGATGGTTTAAACATCTTTTCGGGAGGCAAGGTCCTGGTGTAGTGGGAGAAACCCTAGATTTAGTCAGAGCACCTGATTTCGACTTCCGGCTGTGCTAATTGATGCGTGTGTATCCTGGCAAGTGGCTTAAACCCTCTGGGCCTCAGTTTCCTGGCAGTTTCTCTTGTAAAATATGAGGATTGGAATTGATAACCAAGGTCCTTTCCTGTTCTGAATCCCAGACTGACAAGTTTGTGTTTTGTAGATAGGATTAGCACCCGCTGGGCAAAGGAGGGGTGCAAATACGAACTTGAAATATTTAAAAACTGATTCTAAGGTCTCATGAGAGGGACAGTGAAATTTATGGTCCAGAGAGGGATAGATAAATTATCACCGGGTTGTGGTGCAGGAGGTAAAAGGCTATTTTTGTGTGGCAGCTAGTGAATATAAAATCCACGGATAGACATTCTCCCCCTACCACACACATGCACAATTGCATTCCACTTTGTCTCCTCACCCCTCTTTTTAGAGACTCTAAGTCATTTCTCATATTTGTTGACACGAAAGCAGCAGGTGTTCATTGGCAGCCCTTGAGCGATAGCTCTCCTGGATGCCTTTGGCCACACCCAGGTGCCCAAACTGAGAGCCCCTAGTGGAGAGAAGGAGAAGGAACCTGCAGCCCTCACTGACCTGGGTTTCCTTCCTTACCTTTTTCCTTTCCTATTAGCCAGTTAATGTGTGAACATTGCTTTATACTAGGATCCTCCGACTCCTCCATAGTACCAGGGAAGCATCAGCCTATAATATTGCAAACCAGCAGCTATGAATCCAGTACATAGGCTACATTGAACAACAACAACAACAACAAATATATATATATATATATATACACACTTTCCACACATACCATCTATATATCTATGAAAAATGCAAGTGATAACCAGACAGCTGAATTCAAATGGCCCACATTGTTCTTCTCTGCAGTCCAATGACCTAAGCTCTCCCTACCTGATTTTTCAGTTTTACCTAGTATAAACCATGAGAGAAATTGTGACTTGTGTAATGGAGAGAGTAAAACGAATGGAACAATTATACCTAGCACTTATATGTTCCTCTCACACACTCACACATCTGACATCACACAATTTCACAATTGGATAAATTCTCAAAGGCCATGTTGTTCAATCTGTACCTGAGCAGTAATCCTATCTAAAACACACACACTGGTGTATCATCCTACCCAGCTAAAAGATCTGAAATGAGGGGGAACCTATTATTTCCCGTGGCAGTGTGTTTCACTTCTTAATTGCTCTAATTGTTGGGAAATTTCAAGTACAAATCTACCTCTATTCAACTTCAACCTGTATCTTCCAAGATTATCCATTAGAGACTAAACTAAGAGAGAACTAAAAGAACTAGAGACTAAACTAAAAGAACATAACTAAATTCTCTTGGAGGTGACACCCTTCAATCCAATAATTAAAATAGCTATCATACTCTATTGAATAGCCAGGCCAAAATGCCCTCAGTTCCTTTAACTGACCATAATGTGGTTTGAATGTGAATTCCCTCAATATTCTGTATATCTGGTTCTGTTTTCTGTCTATTTCCTTGTCTCTGCCTTTCTGTCTCTGTGATTCTGTGTCTGCCTTTGTGTCTATTTCTCTGTTTTTCTCTCCATCTTCCTCCCTCTCCCCCTCTCTCTTTCCTTCTCAAAATGCAGTTCTTAAAACAACATAACTCTTCCATTGTGGTTTGACCGAGGCAAAATCCAAAGTGTCATTCATCCCCATATTCCTGGAAACTATAGCTTTTATCTTTGACTTCCATATCACACTGTTAACTTGTATTGGATTTGATACCCACCATAACCTCCAGATCTTTTTCAGAAAAATTGTGGTTTAACCAAATCTCTGACCTTGTACTTTAATCCAGGGTATGAGGACCTTCCTAATTTTGTAACAACTACAAATTTGAAAAGGACACCCACTATTTCCTTATCCAAATCACTTTTTTTTTAGAATATTGGACAATGAAGAGAAAAACAGAAATCATGGACACAGCTCTGAAATATCTGAATTCTTTTTTTTTTTTAAACCCTTACCTTCTGTCTTGGAATCAATATTGTATATTGGTTTTCAGGCAGAAGAGTGGTAAGGGCTAGGCAATGGAGGTCAAGTGACTTGCCCAGGGTCACACAGCTGGGAAGTATCTGAGGTCAGATTTGAACCCAGGACCTCCTGTCTCTAGGTCTAGCTCTCAATCCACTAAGCTACCCAGCTGCCCCCTGAAATGACTGAATTCTTAAAGACTCATTTTCTGAATCCATCTTACCGTTCCATTAATTAGACTCCATTTTCCCAACTTGTCTTCAAGAAAAGTATAAGCCAATTTATCAAACATTTTTAGAAAATCTAGGAAACTATATCCATAACATTTCTTTTACCTTCTAATGATTAAAAAAAGGAAATATTTTAAAGGCATGATCAGCTCTTGATGAAGTCATGCAGGCTCTTTGTAATCATTTGCTTTACTAGATATTCACTAACCATCTCTGGTAATCTGGTCAACAGTTTGCTGAAAAATTAGTCCTTTTCATTGGCCTATGGAGTGGGAAGACTTTGTTCTCTTTAATGCTTTGAAAAAAAGGAAAATTTACCCTTCTCTAGTCCTTCAGGATCTCCTCCATTCTTTTCTCTCTTTAAAATGTTACTGGCAGTGACTCAGCAATCACATTCAATTTCACGACCTGATAAGCTAGTACAACTGGTCTGGGTGGCTAATTCATCAAGGAGAGCTCTCCTTACTTATTTCAGGTATCAGCTATCTATTGGTAATATTTTTGTTCTTTCTTTCCCCCAATCTAAAGTTCATTCTTCTTGGCAAGTCAAACAGAAACAGCCTTCTCTCTTCATTTTTCTTTGTCCTGACCATCTGGACCAGAGGTTTCATCCCTTCTTTGATCTCTTTATTTTCTTGCCACTCTATGTCACTGAAGCTTCAGTACTTCAAAAACATTCCGTTACTTGCCGTTACTTCCATCTTCTGTATTTTTATTTCTAAATCAAACATTTTGGTGAGTTCTCTGTGCAATTACATTGGCCTCTGGATATTTCTCATTTTCTTCTTCATTAGTTTTATTTTTTCTTCATGTTTTTTGGTTTTCATTCTTGAGACTTTTTCCATCCCCTGCTGGATTACAGAATCCTACAGAATTTCAATCCATACAATCATATCTATTTTTTGTCTGAACCATTTGAAATATATTTTTCCAAAATTTAGAGTACATGTCAAGTTATGGTCAACATCTCCTTCTTTGCTCTTCTTTTCTATCTTGAACTCTGAGAGAATAGTTATTTCCCTCCAATATTCTCATCTTTTCTACTAAGCAACTCTAGATTAGTGAGAATGAGATTTGAAAAGAATTTCTGCATTTTCTCCATCTTGTGAAGTATGTTATTATTAAGGCAAGACTTAAAGAGGACTTTAAGAAGACTTCCCAGGTCATCATCATCCTTAACTACCTACCTCTTCACTCACCTTAGCCACTCAGAAGGATCGATTGTCTTACCCTTGGTATCACTATCACTTATGTTTCCAACTCTCCCTCTGCTCTGTTCCTCCTAAACGTCTTCTTTTCCTCCCTGTGACCTCTCAATCTTTCCTCCCTTTCTGTTCTCTCATTACACTCCCCACTCTTGTTTTACTTTATGCATTATCTATTGTCCTATCTTAAAATCCCATCTTTGTTTCTATTTACCAGTTTCCGAATGTTGTTAAAGAAAGTCCATGCTAAGTCCTCTACAGATTGATGCTATCCAATTTCAGCTGGACACTCATTGTTACACACTAATCCTTTTACTCTTCAAAGATTGACTATAGCAATCCCACCCCAATACAATTCTTCCAAATCTTCCTTTCCTTTCTCAAGCTTCTTATACTACTTTATTCATTACAAGAGAGGTCTTCTATTGAGAGAAGTAGAGATACATCAGTAGGGAGTAATAGAAATTTTTTTAAAAAGTAGGAGTGGAAAGAGCATTAATAAAATATTTTTAAAATACAAAGAATACTAAAAAAGTTCAGAGGATTTAACAAAAGAGTGCTCTTGTCATTCCTTTATTCAAGTTTAATATTCACTTTAAAAAAGTAAACTAGAACTTTAAGTGACTCAGTGGATTGAAAGTCAGGCCTACAGATGGGAGGTCTTAGGTTCAAATATGACCTTAGACACTTCCTAGCTGTGTGACCCTGGGCAAGTCACTTAACCCCCCATTGTCTAGTCCTTACCACACTTCTGCCTTAGAACCAATATATATTATTGATTCTAAGACAAAGTGTAAGAGTTAAAAGAGAGAGAAAAGTATGTGTAACAGAAACTCACAATTTCATATTTAATTCTCTCTTTTTTTGTTCTTTGTAGACTGGAATGTTTATGTGTATTGATGCAATTAAGTGCATCAAAAAAAAAGAAAAGAAAAAGGAAATTTTGAGAAAACATTAACTGGTAACAAGTAAAAACAAGGAAAACAATATGGACAATGAAAATGTAAATGAAAAGAGCAAAAAAAAAGCAAAGCAGATATTATATAATTATAATGATCATGAATCTTGATCTGAAGAAGAGTTGAAAAAAAAGTACCTCATCACCTTTTCTGAGGAAGTGAAGGACTCTGGGTACATATTTGTTTGGGCTGGCTGAATTACTTTCTCTCTTTTTAAAGTTTTTGTCACAGGGAAGGAGAGATATGAAGAAGTGAAGGTTATTTAAAAGCAAAATATAATGGTATTTTTAAAAATACCAAATAAAAAATTGATGTTCATAAATTTAAAACTCTAGCTGATATAACTTTAGGAATTGAATGTGAGTAGCAATCCAAGTCCAAGAACTGAGTGATAATGGATAAAGATATAAGAATTGCTCTCTTTTTCTGATTTCAAAGGATACACAACTGCAAATTTTCAAAGGTTGAGAGAAGGGAGAATTATGCAGATGATATAGTATAATAATATGAGATTTCCTTCCATCTTTTTATATTCCTACTGCCATCTTTCTGCTTAATGCTGCTAAAACCTCATACTAGGTTGACTGCAGCCAGAGGATCTGGATTAATGTCTCAGCTCTCTTAATACCTGGATGATGTTGGGCAAATCATTTAGCTTCCCTGGGCCTCAGTTTCTTTATCTGTTGATAAAAGAAGTTCAACTCAACCTCTAAGTTTTCTTAGATTATAAGATTTTTTTTCTATTGACAAATCCAGCTAATTGTCCTTTGGAAGACAACAAGCAGAACAATCTTAAAAATTCACATAATTCCCATTATTTTTACATGATATTAATCATAAGATTTCATGAGCAAAATCATAACTGGATGATTCATTTTCTTTTCTTTTCCTTGCAGTGAAATTTGCTACTTCTTAAAATCTTGTAGCAAGTGCTGAGAGTCACTCTTCTTAAATAATTCACCCAAGTCTAAAAATTCCCATTGAGTCTTCTCCATTATCGCTTTGCCAGACTTTCATTTTTAATGCCATACTAGAGTTTTTTGTTAATATATTGAGTTTTATTAAATTATTTTTGTGCTCTGTGGAGAATCATCCTTTTCATTGTTAATGAGGATTTTGAGAAGTGACAAAATGGATCTGCAAAAAAGCAAGAGACTTGGAACATTGGGAACTGCCAGTCAACTGAGAGGGAATCATAGTTCCATGGAATCTTAAAGGAAGCAGTTGGGTAGCTTGAGCTTTTTGAAACTCACTTCTTCTCTGACTGTTGGGAGGATGGTGGAAGCCAGACTCTCTTGGTTACTGATTATTTATATGACTGAGTACTGAGAAGACTTTGAAGCTTAGCTCAGAAGAAACTCTGTCAACCTCTGCTATCAACATCTCCCCTTAGAGAAAAATAACTTTATTTCCTGAATTGAACACATTGTGAAATCTCCAATCAACAGGAAATTATAGGAAGTCAGGGGAACCTATTTTCCTCTCTCCCCCACCTCCCTCTTCTTACCTCCTCTATTTTAAAGAATAAAAGACCTCTTAGTTAAAGATTTGAGGGTGAGGGTTAGTTATTAAAAGGAATCTTCAACTTTGTCATTTCTGAGAAGAGCACTCAAATTAGTTGAGAGGGGAACAGGAAGTGGTGTGGGGGGAGGAGTACAAGATCCAATATTTCCCTAGCTTGCTTCCTGGTGTTACTGCCATATTACCATAAATCTCCTAATAGTGGTATCTATTACAATTTTGGCACCTCAAGAAAAATCTAACCCATCCCAAGCTGAGAGAAATTTATTAAGGGAATGTGGAAGAGGCATGAAGAAAGAGAGGATTTGCAAGACAAGCCAGGCATGTCAACCTGGGGACCTGATCTGCAAAATCAAGGTGAAGATTCCAAATGGAATGTTCCCAGGAGAGGCAGCTAGGAGCCTGGCCAGAGGAGAGAAACTGAGACTTTGGGCTCTGGGTTACTGACCAAGTGAGAAATCTCTCTGGGGGTGACTGACCAAGAGAGAAACCTCTTCTCTGGGTTCCTGATCAAAAGAGACTAGCTTTTTCTGATCTAGGCAAAGAGAGACCTTTGGAGTTTGACAGAATCTGCACTTGAATTACTCAAGCAGAGATTATCTAACTGAAGAAGAAAGAAGATTTAATCCTCCCTCTCTCTGAATGTCTCTGAGTCACAGCTGACAAACATTTCCTAAAACCTTCATAACCCTTACTTGTAGATTAGGGACAAACCTCATCCCTCTTACCTCAATTCCCATCCTGTCCTGTCTTTCCAATAAACCTCCTTGCCTGAGAAAGAGAATAAGAGCCTCTTCTCTAAATCTCACAGTTCACCTTTGAGTTACATAGAAAGGTGGCTGACCAACTGGGAGGGAGAGGAAAAGGGGCAATAAGGTGTGGGTGGAAAGCTAGGAGGTGAAGGGTGGCATTGAGGGAGGAAGGGTAGGAAATATCTTGACTTATTAGCCATTAGTGATCTATAAGTAGCCCAGAGTAATCCCCTCTAGCAGTATCTATCTCTCTAGCATTATCTCTCATCTATCTCCATTATAACTAGGCAGTCTCAGGTGTCCCCTAGTAGTAGCTCTCTAGCAGCCAAAGTATATTCCAGTTATTACAACCAGAAATAGTTCCACATATCATCCATTTTATTATGATTGGCACCTCAAGTTTGACTGAACCCCACAATCCTTATACAGGTAGAGTAGAATAAGAAGGAAACAATGTTCAGAAAAGTTATTTGTGGAGTTGTTATTGTGGCTATAATTGCCTGCTTTGGGGTTGTTATGTTGCCAACATAATCAATAGTGTCCATTACCATATGGGTTATCCTGCTATACAAAATGTGATAGACCTCAAAACAGGTGATGACAGCAATGACCACCACTCCAAAAACAACTTCTTTGAAAAATTTTGTCTTTCTTCCTTTCCTTCCTTCCTTCCTTCCTTCCTTCCTTCCTTCCTTCCTTCCTTCCTTCCTTCCTTCCTTCCTTCCTTCCTTCCTTCCTTCCTTCCTTCCTTCCTTCCTTCCTTCCTTCCTTCCTTCCTTCCTTCCTTCCTTCCTTCTTCCTTCCTTCCTTCCTTCTTCTTCCTTCTTTCTTTCTTTCTTTCTTTCTTTCTTTCTTTCTTTCTTTCTTTCTTTCTTTCTTTCTTTCTTTCTTTCTTTCTTTCTTTCTTTCTTTCTTTCTTTCTTTCTTTCTTTCTTTCTTTCTTTCTTTCTTTCTCTCTTTCTTTCTTTCTTTCTTTCTTTCTTTCTTTCTCTCTCTTTCTTTCTCTCTCTCTTTCTTTCTTTCTTTCTTTCTTTCTTCTTTCTTTCTTTCTTTCTTTCTTTCTTTCTTTCTTTTCTTTCTTTCTTTCTTTCTTTCTTTCTTTCTTTCTTTCTTTCTTTCTTTCTTTCTCTCTTTCTTTCTTTCTTTCTTTCTTTCTTTCTTTCTTTCTTTCTTTCTTTCTCTCTCTTTCTTTCTCTCTCTCTTTCTTTCTTTCTTTCTTTCTTTCTTTCTTTCTTTCTTTCTTTCTCTCTCTCTCTCTTTCTTTCTCTCTCTTTCTTTCTCTCTCTCTTTCTCTCTTTCTCTCTTTCTTTCTTTCTCTCTCTCTCTTTCTTTCTTCTTTCTCTCTTTCTTTCTTTCTCTCTTTCTTTCTTTCTCTCTTTCTTTCTCTCTCTTTCTCTCTCTTTCTCTCTTCTCTCTCTCTCTTTCTCTCTCTCTCTCTCTCTCTCTTTCTCTCTTTCTTTCTTTCTTTCTTTCTTTCTTTTTTTCTTTCTTTCTTTCTTTCTTTCTTTCTTTCTTTCTTTCTTTCTTTCTTTCTTTCTTTCTTTCTTTCTTTCTTTCTTTCTTTCTTTCTTTCTTTCTTTCTTTCTTTCTTTCTTTCTTTCTTTCTTTCTTTCTTTCTTTCTTTCTTTCTTTCTTTCTCCACAAAACACAAATCTAGAACTTGTTAATGAGAAACAACTAGAAACAGAATTGGAAAGATAAAAGCTGGTGACATAGGGTTAGATCAACACATAAAATCTGAGTTAACAACATCTGACACAAGTTTACATGACACTGAACAAAATTCAATGAAAAACATAAGGATTACAGAATTCAGTGACCAAGAGTCAGACTCAGACCAAGATGACTCAATAGCAAATGGTGTAATAATAATAATAGACCAAAACAGTGATTTAGAACAAGAACCCTGTGAATTTTTCAAGCTCTATGAGGGTGTTAAAGATTGAGATGTTTGGGACACAATGGGCAAAGTGAATATCTAGATCCAGAACAAACAAAATCTTATGAATATAATGATGATGATGATATCATGTGGGACAGAGGAGACTCTTTATCAATGGAGGAAACATTTGCTGTGATTGGAGTTGATAGTTATGAAGAATGTGTACAGAAATTAGACCTTGAGAGACACATTGAGGACAATGAAGTATCTAGCATGTTTTTGAATGACCTTACCTACACAGTGATAATGAATAGGAAGAAACATATTACATAACAAACTGAAGGAGAGATAGATATACAATTTCACATTGATTCTCTAATTTCAACAACATAACATGACAAATACCATCTGGTGAGAAGGATTGAAACCAAGATTAGTTTGAGTTCCATAAGGCAACATATAACACAAAACCTTGTGAGAAGAAAGACTGGTCTTAGGTATAAAATCTGACAGAAGATCAACTAAGGAATTACATCAGGAAAAACCCCTAAGCTCTTATTCTCAAAGCCTAATTTCATAACTATGACAAGTACAAACACCCCAATAATGAAAGATGGGAAACATTTAGGATACTATTGAAGTACTTACTGTAAACCTCAAAATTTCTTAGACATATAAATGTTGGAAATTTCACCATTGGGAAATTTCATACTTGAAAAATTCCCTATTGATAGTGGGTCTTGGTTATTGGAATGTGAACCCCATTGGCATGAGAGTTTCCCCCTCCTACCTTCTTAAGATTACTTTAGGACTTTTTATGAGGTTTACATTACCCACATTGGATGAATCTGTTATCAAAGACTTTTAATACCAACTTATAGATGAAGACTTTTAATACCAACTTATAGATGAAAACTTATAGATGAAACAGGTTGCCCGTATCTCTCAAACCCACCTAAAAACAAATCTCTATGAAGATATTACCTCATAGTTTCAGACATCCCACAAGATATAAAAGTATAGCCACAATGATGTAAAATGACACAATTCCATAACATTACCAGCAATGAAGAAGAGCAAGAAGTAACAACTTAAAGAAAATGCATAAGAAAATATATCTGATATATTGCCAAGAGTCCTAGCAATATCTTAACAATTGTCCCTATAAATGGAAATCTATAAATGAGAGTAGAAGAAGAATAAAAATGAAAGCACTGCACATAAAAACACAAGAACAACAACACAAATGAGAGACACGAGTACAAGTGCTGGGAGCCATCAGACCACAACGCCTTGACAGAGTCACACATGGTAGCTGGGGAGACCATAGAGTGGGCCTTGGTGAGATGTGACTGCCCATTCTATCCCCTTTACATGACCTCTTTAATCATTGCTCCTTACCTATGAATTGGCATGATTATTATTCCCCCTAGTCTCAAAAGAAATAATGCAAGAGCAAAACACCTATTCCCTAATTCTCCAAAATATCACCAAAAGATCAGTCCCTTAAACCCAATCGCAAAAAGACTATCATGGGTTAACTTTTACTTAATAATTTAACTTTACATAATTCTCAGTAAAACCACAGGTACCGGCCAATCCCAAAACTTTCTCATGAAGCCAGAACACAAATCAATCATAGAGGTTCATACAATAAGTACAAGTACATCAAACTTCAATATGCCTCAGTGACTCAATTTCACAAACCAGTAACTTGCCAGTGGGAAACTCCCTAGTAAGAATCCTGAGAAATGATCAGTCTAATACTGAATTTGAATTGTGTTCCCAGTACCCCTCAATGTCAATGATATGATTGTTGAATTATCTTTTTATAACTGTTGATTAATTATTCCATTTTATTAAAAGCAATAAGATATTTTCCTTGATTGTTTGAAAGCTCAAAACTTCTCACAGGGTAATGAGAAAATTAAGCCACCTGTGACAAAATCATTTATCTTGTATGCTGTCTGTAATCACAATACAAAAATATAGAATGTTAATCAAGTGATTTGTTAAAAATTAATGTATCACTTTTCCAATTATCTCTCTTTGAACATGTGTGTTAGGTAATGCAACCTGCATGCCAAGAAAATGGGTATAAAAATAAAAATCAAGCCTAGCAATGGTGGAGCAGCTGTCAAGATGCAAAGCAGTCCCATGGCCATAATGATTAAGCTGTCTTCCATTTGTTATTTATTTTGGCTGATTGTTCGCCACCAGTCAGGAACCTGGAGTCACAAGTGAGGCTGGACCTTGACCACGGCATACAAGTTACAACAGAAATGAGCAATGCAAAAGCAATGATGAAATAGCCCCATATATGAAGAATATAACTCCAATAAGAAATGATCTCTGTTTACAATTACAACAATGAGAATGTAGTAAAGTTACTTAACTAAAAAGATACATCTCTGCAAAACACATCACATTATATAGAATTCTATCTATACCAACAAGAAATTAAGAACCATAGAGTAAAAGAAAAATATTATCTTCAAGAAAAATTAAAGCCAAGATAATCTCCTAAGATAAACACCTCAAAAAGTCAAATCTACATAAAATTAAGCCCCTTGTAAAATTAAGCATCAAATGATATAAGACAATATCACATTTCAAAATCATAAGATATATCTTTAAAAATCTACTCAATACAACATACTACATACACCCGCACATGAAGATTATCACACAGAAAGAACCAACTCATAAAGACTGACAGGCATGCATGAGCAAGGAAAATCAATCTTACACACAGGCATACAAAAAGCTTACACGAATTCACATTCCTGTATGTTAAAGAACATGGGACTTCAATCAAAGGGAGATGACAGACAACATTAGATGTGTAAGCTGCACAGATGAAAAACCCAAGATATGTATGTTTCCACAATCAACATCAAGGACATGAAAAGACTTTGAAATTTAGAACTGATGGTGATGAGGTCACATAAGAATTCATCATACATGTTAACTTCACACATAGGTACATGCACTTATACAATCACACATATGCACAATGTGGAAAAGAATCTCATGGACTGGGTAAGTATGTTACATTTCATAATTGGAACACACGCACAAAATTCATACTGATATGATGATGAGTTTCTGTGGAAAATTCAAACAAAGAAAATTTTCTTATCTGCATGACTTTGAACAGAACTCACATACAAAAATGTATCATAATTGTACATATGGAAAAATTTGTACAGACAAAACTATATACATTTGAAAAATACTAATGGAACCAACATTCTAATGTCATAAGGTTAAGTTACTGACATTCTAATAACTAACACATAAAGCAAGATTAGGTAGATCATTTAAAATTTTAGATAGATTAAAGACAGAGCATATTTAATATAAGTTAAGATACTTGATAATGTTAGGAACAAATATTGCTTATAAAAACTTTTATTTAGAACAGGTAATAGTCAATAGGAAATAAGGAAGTTATATTGTTGTTAATAAGCTATTTATCTTGTTGCATTGGTTATTATTGTTTTCAAAGCCATATTTCTGTATTGTACTTCTTTGATCTACCCCACTTTCCTTAATCCCAAATCTTAGAATAGGGTTAGACAGTTTAGAACAATACTTTAAAATAATATAGTATCATAGCTTAGACTGTTAAGAAATTAATATAGTGAAAGGTAAGTATGAAATGACTAGTGCAGAACTACTGGGTATAAATTCTTTCAAAGACAAAAAAAAATGTGGATTTGTTAATGAGGATTTTGAGAAGTGACAAAATGGATCTGCAAAAAAGCAAGAGACTTGGAACATTGGGAACTGCCAGTCAATTGAGAGGGAGTCACAGTTCCATGAAATCTTAAAGGAAGCAGTTGGGTAGCTTGAGCTGTTTTGAAATTCACTTCTTCTCTGACTGTTGGGAGGATGGTGGAAGCCAGACTCTCTTGGTTACTGATTATTTATATGACTGAGTACTGAGAAGACTTTGAAGCTTAGCTCAGAAGAAACTCTGTCAGCCTCTGCTATCAACATCTCCCCTTAGAGAAAAATAACTTTATTTCCTGAATTGAACACATTGTGAAATCTCCAATCAACAGGAAATTATAGGAAGTCAGGGGAACCTATTTTCCTCTCTCCCCCACCTCCCTCTTCTTACCTCCTCTATTTTAAAGAATAAAAGACCTCTTAGTTAAAGATTTGAGGGTGAGAGTTAGTTATTAAAAGGGATCTTCAACTTTGTCATTCCTGAGAAGAGCACTCAAATTAGTTGAGAGGGGAACAGGAAGTGGTGTGGGGGGAGGAGTACAAGATCCAATATTTCCCTAGCTTGCTTCCTGGTGTTACTGCCATATTACCATAAATCTCCTAATAGTGGTATCTATTACACAATGTATAATATTTGTCTTGCATCATCTTCCCACTATGTTCAGCACTTCAGTTCAAATTAGTATTCTGACCTTGAGCTTTACATTTTTTTTAATAATACACATGCTGATCTCACCATATGAACAAAGTATTAAGAATGCATGTAGTAAGTTCAGAAGAAGTTGTTTATTTCTATTTTTAATGTGATACATTCAGTACTTGGGACCGATGCCTTGCAATGCAGCCTTTGGGTCACAAATGCTTCTTTATCTTCAAAGAGTCCATGAATGGAATCATTGGATCATGAACATTTTGGAAAGGTCATTTCGCCATGCTATTCCCTTCCCACACTTGTAGCCTAAACTCTGCAGAGGAAAATCTACATCATTTAAAAGACTCTTCTCACCCCTACCTCCACTTTGGAGAAGATACCACAAGACACAGTAAAAGATCCCAAAGTTCAATAAATTCTTCATATCAGAAAATTCTCAAACTGTTATGTTTAGGATTTATTTAGTTTTATTAAGAATACATTTTAAGATCATAGAAAAGGGGTTTGCCCACTTTATTACTTCCCTTTTAAGCAAGGAGACAGAAAAAGGTGACTGTGGGGTTTTTAATAAACTTGGAGGAAGAGAGGGATGGTTGGAAATTCTGGGGGCTCTCTGGATCTTCCTCTTCAAGGGAGGTTGCTGGAGGATTTGCTCTGAGATGATCTGTTATTTGAAAGAGTTAACTTTGAGAAGTTCAATTAATATCTGAGAAACTGAAGAAGACTTTGTTGGAGTGAGAGCTTTTCTCCCAAAGAGAGAAACAGTTGCCAGAGGGGACTCTGTTCCCTCTTACTTGAACAGTGTCAGTGTCTGGCTTTGCCAGGAGAGTCTGAAAGCCTAGAGATTCTAACAGCCATATTTGGCAGTTAGCTTCAGGCAGTTTGTTAATTTTCATAGATTATTTTAAGGAGGTTAATATATATTTAAGTTCATCTATTAGAATAAATGTAGTTAGATAGAAATTGGATTTAGACAGTTGAGAATAGTTTAAGGAAGTTCACCTTGGTGAACAAGAAGAAAATCCATGAGGATTTAGACTAGGGAGGCAGGGTTAATTTAGAAATATTAGGATTAGGGTAAGAGATTTTCTGTTTTATTCTTACCTCCTTTATCCTGTCCCTGCCTCTCCTCATAGATATAATTAAATAAGAGCTGGATTAAGCTGTGTCCAGCATTTTATCCAGTACCTTCAAATAGCTTGTCTGTACCACCTATCAGTATCAACTGGCTATTAATATTAAACCCACATACAAGATCAATATTACCTATAATAAAATTCAGTCTCTCATGCTTGAAAGTAAGTACACAACTTTGTAAATAAAGCCATAGAGAATCTGGAAGTCTCCAGGCACTGCCAGGGACTCCTGGCCAATCTTAGTCAGCTATATACCCACCTTTTTTGAACTATATGGAGGAAACAGGGTTAGTACAATTGGTCAGATAAGCAAATGAACATGGTAATTTGAGTTGAAAGCCCAAGTATGAAATGTCTTCCCAAGATACTGACTAGAAATGTTTATTCTCCATCTCATCTTCCTTCTCGTCTTCCTCCTTCTCCTTATCACCATGTATGTAATACTAATGGTAAACAGTAAAGCTGAAGATGAAAACAATCAAATGAGTAACTTTTAAAATTTCCAGGAGCTTCTATGTTATAATTTAATACATGTCACTTCTAATTCTGGTCACTTGAAAATACTCTAAGATGCCTCTGTTGTTACTTAGTGTTAAGTAGGGGTATTTAAGTTTTTGGTTGATTAATTTAAGAATTGCTGATTGATAGACAGAATTTGATTCACTCTTCACATAGGGAAGTAGGACATTTTCAAAGCTCATATATCTATGGAGGGTATGACTCTGACTCAGTCAACAATCATTATCAACATAACTCCCAATTTCAAGGGACATGGGATCATCACACATTTTTGTTAGCAGGGAACAAGAGGATGTTCCCCACTGGACTGGGCTAGAGTATATGCCCAGCTCCATGGGAAGTGCTCCAGTTCAGCAAATCAGGTGGATTTTCTTAATTATCCCTGTTACATTTGTAAGAAAGTACCAATTACCATCTTGCCAAACTTTATTATATTGTTGTTCCATTTAATCACATGCATTTGATTTTTATGAACTGTGAACTTATGAACTTACTGCAATGTGTTTCTGATCACAGTGATGTACAGGTCACCAACAGAAATTTTGATTGACCACTCTTTCATCCTTGTGCAAATCCTTATTATAACAGTTGTATCTGTATAAAATATTAATATTTGCAAAACATTTTAATATATTCTTATTTGATCTTTATAATAACTCCATGAGGCAAATATAACAGTTAGCATTGTCTCCATTTTACAGATGAGGAAACTAAGGCTAGAGAATTTAAGTGATTTGCTCTTGCAAAACTTCTACCCTGAGGTTCTTAACTCTTGATTAGTGAGTCCTTTCTGAGATGATTATTGAAGTTGGGGTCTCAATCATTTTCTGGCTTTATCCTCACTAGCAATTCTGCCCCAGAATGGAGACTCTTTCCTCAGCCCAAAATTATAGTTCCCTTTTATGTGCTGTTCTTTCCCAATTTGAATGTAAGCTTTTTGAAGGTAGGGACTACTGTGTTTGTTTATATCTGTATTCCTTATTTAGTGTCTGGAACAGAGGAAGTATTTGCTGAATCTCTCTCTGTTTGTCTATCTGTCTGTCTCCCCTCCCTCCACATATCTCCCTCTTCTATCTCTCTCCTGATTTTACTATTTTTTCCCCACTGTACTATGGTATCTCTCATAAAACCAGGAGAATTTGACTTAGTTTTTAAACTGAGTTGACCTGTGGTGATTAATTAGAACACATCTGTGTATAACTTTCAATTTTCACAAACAGGAACCTAGAGATCGGACCATTCCAAAGAAGACATTGATATTGGAATTTGGAATTTCCAGGTGACCTTGGATTATGAGAACTGTTCCAGCCTACTGATTTTCAGGAAATATTATATCTCTTTACATTTCTATTTTAATTACTTTAATAAATCTTGATTACTGCTGCTGTATCATATATAATGTACACATATATGTGTATATTTCATTAAACATTATTTGATTCTAGTGTCTTAAGGAAATTTTTATCATGAAAGACAATTTTACAAATTAGAAACTTCTCATATTTCATCCTTATTTACTGAAAGTTCCAGACCAATTTGTTGTCCCTCCTTTCAAATTACAGTATTTTTATAATCTGCGTGGGAACATAGCACCACAACCTTGTTTCTTCCAATAAGTAAAGTGAGAGTTTGGGGTATTATTGTAAGACTTACATGCAGCATGTGTATTTACAACTAAAGCAGTTTCATGCATATCAAAAATTGTTATTAGTGGCCAGGCTTGTTTTCCTTTTCAAGCTTTCCTCAGATGTAGCACTCAGGAGAAAAGAAAAGAAAGGAAGCAAAAAGATTTCTATGTCCTTCCAGATAATGTTCTTTTGATCCTCGGTAATTATCTTCTCCTTAGAACTCAAATTTTTTTTCTAGTAATTTTGGAAATACTAAAAACCAATGCAATATTCTGGTGTTATTGGCAATTTTATAGTTAAATGAAAAGGGAAAGGCCAAATTCAGGATAATGATTTTTCAAGAATGTGCCAGAAGTTAGATAACTGTATGATGAAGCAAATAGCTAAGTCAACTTTGTCCAGAGTATTGTAATTGTTCATAAAAGATAAAAAAGGCATCAGCAACAGTTGGAAAGAACACTTCAGTCAGCTTCTCAACCGACCCTCTTCAGTCGACCAAAGCACCCTTGACCAGATCCCCCAAAACCGCTCCATTGAACAACTTGACATCCCTCCTTCAATAGAGGAAGTCCAAAAAGCCATTCAACAAATGAGTGCAGGCAAGGCACCCGGTAAAGACAGGATCCCAACCGAGGTGTACAAGGCCTTAAATGGAAAGGCGCTCCAGGCATTCCACATAGTGCTGACCAGCATATGGGAAGAGGAAAACATGCCCCCAGAACTCAGAGATGCCTCCATCATAGCCCTTTACAAGAACAAAGGCTCACGAGCAGCCTGTGACAACTACAGAGGCATCTCACTACTCTCCACTGCTGGAAATATCCTCACCCGTGTTATACTCAACAGACTCCTGTCATCTGTTTCAGAGCAGAACCTGCCTGAATCACAATGTGGCTTCCGACCAGATCGCAGCACCATCAACATGGTCTTCACAGTGAGGCAAATGCAGGAAAAATGCCTTGAGCAGAACCTGAGTCTCTACATTGTCTTCATAGACCTGACAAAGGCATTCAACACAGTGAACAGGGACACATTGTGGGTGATCCTTAGCAAGCTCGGTTGCCCAGCAAAATTCGTCAAACTGATCGAGCTCTTTCATGTCGACATGATAGGGGAAGTCCTATCTGGTGGAGAGACTTCCGATCGCTTCAACATCTCCAATGGTGTGAAACAAGGCTGTGTCCTCGCTCCGGTACTATTCAACCTATACTTCACCCAAGTATTACGACATGCTGTGATGGATCTAGACCTGGGCATCTACATCAAATACCGACTGGATGGCTCACTATTTGACCTTTGCCGCCTGACTGCAAAAACAAAGACAACAGAGAGACTCATCCTGGAAGCTCTCTTTGCAGATGACTGTGCTCTCATGGCCCACCAAGAAAATCATCTCCAAACCATTGTGGACAGGTTTTCCACCACAACAAAACTGTTTGGCCTGACTATCAGCCTCAGCAAAACAGAGGTGCTGTTCCAACCTGCACCAGGGAGGCCAACAAACCAGCCATTCATTACAATTGATGGCACGCAGCTTTCTAACGTCAACACGTTCAAGTACCTGGGCAGCACCATCTCCAACGATGGGTCCCTAGACCACGAAATCAATGCCAGGATCCAAAAGGCCAGCCAGGCACTCGGGCGGCTGCACTCCAAAGTCCTCCAACACAGCGGTGTAAGCACTGCGACAAAGCTCAAAGTGTATAACACAGTGGTCCTCAGCTCGCTCCTGTACGGTGTGAGACATGGACACTGTACTGGAAGCACATGAAATAGCTGGAGCAATTCCACCAACGCTCCCTCTGGTCAATCATGAGGATCCGATGGCAGGACCGAATCACCAACCAGGAAGTCCTCGACAGAGCCAACTCCACCAGCATCGAAGTCATGGTCCTCAGAACCCAGCTACGATGGTCTGGACACGTCATCCGCATGGACCCACAGCGAATACCAAGACAGGTATTTTAAGGTGAACTGTCAGGCGGACTCAGGAAACAAGGCCGACCAAAGAAAAGATTCAAGGATCAGCTAAAGTCCAACGTGAAGTGGGCTGGCATCACACCAAAGCAACTAGAACTCGCTGCCTCTGTCAGAAGCAGCTGGCGAGCCCACATTCACCAGGCCGCCACCTCCTTTGAAGATGAGCGACGTCGACGTCTTGCCGCTGCGCGTGAACGCCGACACCAGGCCACAACTGCACCTCCCATAACAACTGGCGTCCCATGCCCCGTGTGCCACAAACTCTGTGCCTCAGCCTTTGGACTCCAAAGCCACATGAGGGTACACCGTAGATGAAACTGCACAAGACAATAGTCATTCTCGATCACTGACAGACTACCACTGCAACATATAATACAATCAGTTATATGGTTATACTAAAACTTTAAAAAATTACTTAGGAATCAATTTTGCTGAGATTAATCACATCCTTTTTCTTCCCTATTTCTGTTTCATTTTTTAATTTCTACTATTTATTCCTTTATCTTATGTTTCACATTCAAAAAAATAACTTCTAGAATCCACGGTTTATCTATCACTCAGCATCACTGAAGAAACTATACCTGTGCTTTATTTAAGTAGAGATTTTATTTTGTTCTGCATGACTTAGAAGTCATGAGATACAAATCCAAGTCCAACCTCTGCAAGGCATTGGATTTTGTCAACCACTTCATTTCCTTAGGTCTTAGTTTCCTCGTCTATTAGAAAAGATTAGAGTAGATGACCTCCAAGGTACCTTTTAGCTCTAAAATTTTATAATGCTACGATCTTAGTTGACTAAGTTGATCATCTAGTGACAAGTCTATGAATTATAATTATAGTGCCTTTGGGGAAAGAAATGTTCCATGAAGAATTAGGCTTGCAAGACCAAATTTACTAAGTGATTACAAATTAGTTATGCATAGGACTTTGGCTCCTCTGCAAGTATATGACCTAGGCTGACCTATGGACCAAACAGACCAGAAGCCTGTAGGATCACACCTAACTCTCTTTCCTTGGTGCATTTAACAGATGGGGAAAATTCATAAAAAAGAGCTGTATAAATGATCAAAGAAACTTATGTAAAATCTTGTCGGTCATTTAGGTGTCTTTAGAAAAGCTCAAAGGAGGTTTTTCTGTAAAAGGATTTTCTATAAGTTGACACCTAAGTATGACCATTATATTATCCTATTAAGAATTAGGTTAATATAATAGTGATTTTAAGGATTTTTTTTTTAATATATTTTATTTGATCATTTCCAAGCATTATTCGTTAAAGACATAGATCATTTTCTTTTCCTCCCCCCACCCCCCATAGCCGACGCGTAAGTCCACTGGGCATTAGATGTTTTCTTGATTTGAACCCATTGCTTTGTTGATAGTATTTGCATTAGAGTGTTCATTTAAAGTCTATCCTCTGTCATGTCCCCTCAACCTCTGTATTCAGGCAGTTGCTTTTTCTCGGTGTTTCCACTCCCATAGTTTATCCTTTGCTTATGAATGGTGTTTTTTTTTTCTCCTGGATCCCTGCAAGTTGTTCAGGGACATTACACCGCCCCTAATGTAGAAGTCCATTACGTTCGATTATACCACAGTGTATTAGTCTCTGTGTACAATGTTCTCCTGGTTCTGCTCCTCTCGCTCTGCATCACTTCCTGGAGGTTGTTCCAGTCTCCATGGAACTTCTCCACTTTATTATTCCTTTGAGCACAATAGTATTCCATCACCAACATATACCACAGTTTGTTCAGCCATTCCCCAATTGATGGGCATCCCCTCGTTTTCCAGTTTTGGGCCACCACAAAGAGCGCAGCTATGAATATTTTTGTACAAGTCTTTGTGTCCATTATCTCTTTGGGGTACAGACCCAGCAGTGCTATGGCTGGGTCAAAGGGTAGATATTCTTTTGTCGCCCTTTGGGCATAGTTCCAAATTGCCCTCCAGAATGGTTGGATCAGTTCACAGCTCCACCAGCAATGAATTAACGTCCCTACTTTGCCACATCCCCTCCAGCATTCATTACTTTCCTTTGCTGTTATGTTAGCCAATCTGCTAGGTGTGAGGTGATACCTCAGAGTTGTTTTGATTTGCATCTCTCTAATTATAAGAGATTTAGAACACTTCTTCATGTGCTTGTTAATAGTTTTGATTTCTTTATCTGAGAACTGCCTATCCATTTCCCTTGCCCATTTATCAATTGGAGAATGGCTTGATTTTTTGTACAATTGATTTAGCTCATTATAAATATGAGTAATTAAACCTTTGTCAGAGGTTTCTATGAAGATTTTTTCCCAATTTGTTGTTTTCCTTCTGATTTTAGTTATATTGGTTTTGTTTGTACAAAAGCTTTTTAGTTTGATGTAGTCAAAATTATTTATTTTACATTTTGTGATTCTTTCTATATCTTGCTTGGTTTTAAAGCCTTTCCCCTCCCAAAGGTCTGACATGTATACTATTCTGTGTTTACCCAATTTACTTATGGTTTCCTTCTTTATGTTTAAGTCACTCACCCATTTTGAATTTATCTTGGTGTAGGGTGTGAGGTGTTGATCTATTCCTAGTCTCTCCCACACTGTCTTCCAATTTTCCCAGCAGTTTTTATCGAATAGTGGATTTTTGTCCCAAAAGCTGGGATCTTTGGGTTTATCGTATACTGTCTTGCTGAGGTCGTTTTCCCCCAGTCTATTCCACTGATCTTCCTTTCTGTTTCTTAGCCAGTACCAAATTGTTTTGATGACTGCTGCTTTGTAATATAGTTTGAGGTCTGGGACTGCAAGGCCCCCATCATATGTGTTTTTTTTCATTATTTCCCTGGATATCCTTGATCTTTTGTTCTTCCAAATGAACTTTGTTATGGTTTTTTCTAAATCAGTGAAGAAGTATTTTGGTAGTTCAATGGGTATGGCACTAAATAGATAAATAAGTTTGGGTAGGATGGTCATTTTTATTATATTGGCTCGTCCTATCCATGAGCAGTTAATGTTTTTCCAGTTGTTCAAGTCTAGTTTTAGTTGTGTGGCGAGTGTTTTGTAGTTGTGTTCATATAGTTCCTGTGTTTGTCTTGGGAGATAGATTCCTAGGTATTTTATTTTGTCTAAGGTGATTTTGAATGGGATTTCTCTTTCTAGTTCTTGCTGCTGAGCTGTGTTGGAGATATATAGAAAAGCTGATGATTTATGTGGGTTTATTTTGTATCCTGCAACTTTCCTAAAGTTGTTGATTATTTCAATTAGCTTTTTGGTTGAATCTCTAGGATTCTTTAAGTAGACCATCATGTCATCCGCAAAGAGTGATAACTTGGTCTCCTCCTTGCCTATTCTGATGCCTTCAATTTCTTTATCTTCTCTAATTGCTACTGCTAGTGTTTCTAGTACAATGTCAAATAGTAGAGGTGATAATGGGCATCCTTGTTTCACTCCTGATCTTATTGGGAATGCATCTAGTTTATCCCCATTGCAGATGATATTAGCTGTTGGTTTTAGATATATACTGTTTATTATTTTTAGGAATGACCCTTCTATTCCTATGCTTTCTAGTGTTTTTAATAGGAATGGGTGTTGTATTTTATCAAAGGCTTTTTCTGCATCTATTGAGATAATCATGTGGTTCTTGCTAGTTTGCTTGTTGATGTGGTCAATTATGTGGATGGTTTTCCTAATGTTGAACCAGCCCTGCATCCCTGGTATGAATCCTACTTGATCATGGTGAATGATCCTTCTGATCACTTGCTGGAGTCTTTTTGCTAGTATCCTATTTAAAATTTTTGCATCTATATTCATTAGGGAGATTGGTCTATAGTTTTCTTTCTCTGTTTTTGACCTGCCTGGTTTTGGAATCAGTACCATGTTTGTGTCGTAAAAGGAGTTTGGTAGAACTCCCTCTTTGCTTATTATGTCAAATAGTTTGTATAGTATTGGGGTTAACTGTTCTCTGAATGTTTGATAGAATTCACAGGTGAATCCATCAGGCCCTGGGGATTTTTTCTTAGGAAGTTCTTTGATGGCTTGATGGATTTCAATTTCTGATATGGGATTATTTAAGAATTCTATTTCCTCTTCTGTTAGTCTAGGCAGTTTGTATTTTTGTATATATTCATCCATTTCTCCTAAATTGGTGTATTTATTGCCATATAATTGGGCAAAGTAATTTCTAATGATTGCCTTAATTTCCTCCTCATTGGAGGTGCTGTCCCCCTTTTCATCTTTAATGCTGTGAATTTGCTTTTCTTCCTTCCTTTTTTTAATTAGATTGACCAGTACTTTGTCTATTTTGTTTGTTTTTTCAAAGTACCAGCTTCTTGTCTTATTTATTAAATCAATAGTTCTATCACTTTCGATTTTATTAATTTCTCCCTTAATTTTTAGGATTTCTAATTTGGTTTTCTGCTGGGGGTTTTTAATTTGATCGCTTTCGAGTTTTTTCAATTGCATTTCCAATTGATTGATCTCTGCTCTCCCTTGTTTGTTAATATGAGCTTTCAGGGATATGAATTTGCCTCTGATTACCGCTTTGGCTGCATCCCAAAAGGTTTGAAAGGATGTTTCGCCATTGTCATTTTCCTTGATGAAATTATTAATTGTTTCTATGATTTCTTCTTTAGCTAAACGGTTTTGGAGTATCATATTGTTTAATTTCCAATTGGTTTTAGATTTGGTTTTCCATGTACCATTACTAATCATTATTTTTATTGCCTTGTGATCTGAGAAGGCTGCATTCATTATTTCTGCTTTTTTGCATTTGTGTGCTATGTTTCTGTGACCTAATGTATGGTCAATTTTTGTGAATGTGCCATGTGGTGCTGAGAAGAAGGTGTATTCCTTTTTATCCCTATTTATTTTTCTCCATATGTCTATTAATTCTAATTTTTCTAAGATTTCATTCACTTCTTTTACCTCTTTCTTATTTATTTTTTGATTTGATTTATCTAAATTTGATAATGGTTGGTTTAAGTCTCCCACTAGTATGGTTTTATTGTCTATTTCTTCCTTCAATTCTCCTAGTTTCTCCATTAGAAATTTGGGTGCTATATTATTTGGTGCATACATGTTGATTAATGATATTTCCTCATTGTCTAGAGTCCCTTTTAACAAAATATAATTACCTTCCCTATCCCTTTTGATCAGGTCTATTTTTGCATTGGCTTTATCAGATATCATGATTACCACTCCTGCCTTCTTTCTATCAGTTGAGGCCCAGAAGGTCTTACTCCATCCTTTAATTCTGACCTTGTGGGTGTCAACCCGCCTCATGTGTGTTTCTTGAAGACAACATATGGTAGGGTTTTGGATTCTAATCCATTCAGCTATTCGTCTACGTTTTATGGGTGAGTTCATCCCATTCACGTTCAAAGTTATGATTGTCATTTGTGGACTCCCTGGCATTTTGATTGCCTTCCCTAATTCTAACCTTTTCTTCTTCGGCTCTACCTTTTAGTCCAGTGATTTACTTTGAATCAGTCCCCCTTGTCCCCTCCCTTGATGTTTCCCTTTTTAGTCCCTCCCTTTTTGTTCCCTCCCCCTCCCCCCTCTCTTTCCCTCCCTTTTTGTTCTCCCTCTCCCCCTCCCCCCCTTGGTTTTCCCTTCTCCTTACCCTTGTTGGGTAAGATAGAATTCAAGATCCCAATGGATCTGGATGTTTTTCCCTCTCAGAGTTGATTTCCCTGAGATTGAGGTTTAAGTAAACCCCCCCCCCTCTCTTCCTCTCCTTCTTATAGGAGTTTTCTTCCCCTCCCCTTCCCCTGTGAATCTTTGTGTGAGAATGATTATTCTATTTGGTCTTTCTTTACCCCCTATTTATACATTACATTTTCCCCACATATTAGTATACATAGGTTGATATAAATGTAGTCCTTATAGAAGAGAGTTTGAGTAAAAGAAGATAACATTTTCCCCTTTCCTTAATATTTACCTTTTCAGGTATTCCTTGCTCTTTGATTTTCGGTATCAAACTTTCCACAGAGCTCTGGTCTTTTCTTTGCAAAAAGTTGGAAGTCTTCTATTTTGTTGAATGCCCATACTTTCCCTTGGAAGTATATAGTCAGTTTTGCTGGGTAGCTGATTCTTGGTTGGAGACCCAGCTCTCTTGCCTTTCTGAAGATCATGTTCCATGCCTTACGATCATTCAGCGTAGAACTTGCAAGGTCTTGTGTGACCCTGATTGGCATTCCTTTATATCTAAATTGTCTTTTTCTGGCTTCCTGTAGGATTTTTTCTTTTGTTTGATAGCTTTGGAATTTGGCAATTACATTCCTGGGAGTTGTCTTTTGGGGGTTTAGTGTAGAAGGTGTTCTGTGAGCTCTGTCAGTGGCTGTATTGCCCCCTTGTTCTAGAATCTCTGGGCAATTTTCTTTGATTATATCTTGTATCACCATGTCCAGTTTGGTGTTTATTTCTGGCTTTTCTGGGAGTCCAATTATTCTTAAATTTTCTCTTCTCCCCCTGTTTTCCAGATCTATCACCTTGTCGGTGAGATATTTTATGTTCTCTTCTAATTTCTTGGTGTTTTGGCTTTGCTTTATTAGTTCTTGCTTTAAAGCCTGGTTTTCTTTTACAGTTTGGTCAAACTGGTTTTGTAGATGCGTGAATTTCTTTTGCATCATTTCCCACTTTTCCTCCCAGAGGGCTTCCATCTTTTTGGTCCTTTCTGATTCCAATTCTTCATGGGTTTGTGGAGAGTTTCTATTTCCTTTGGAAGATTTTGGAGAATTTTCTTGTATATCTTCTTCTATCTGCTCTGTATTTTGTATTTTGGCTCCATAGAATGTGTCCAGAGTCGCCCCTTTCTTCTTATTTTTCTTGGTATTTTGGGGCTTCTGTGCTTCTGTGGAGTTTGTCATCTCTGAACGTGGAGGATTGGCTTTTCTTGTCTTTGTCTGGTGATCAGAGGCTTTAGTCCTGGGCAGATGGTTCTATGACTTTCCCTGGGTTAAACTGAATATGCCTCACTGGAACTGGAATGGAAGGGTCGGACCACGAGGCCACACTCTCCCCCTGGCTCGATTTCCGGAAGTTGCCTTCAGAATCCCTGGCCGTGAGGCTGTTTCGTCGGCCTGCGGGGGGGATGGGCTGCCGCTTCCCCAAGCTCCGAGAGCACAGACTTTCACTGAGACTTGGATAGCAGGATCCAGCCTGTGAGGCTGTCTTGCCCGCCCTGAGGGTTGCTGTTGTTTTGACCAGCTCTCTGCAGCGGAGGCCCCAGGCAGTAACTTTCACCCGGACTGGGACTTGGGTAGAAGACCCTGAGGGTTGTTGTTCCTCAGACCCTGCTCTCTGAGCCCGGCGTGGCTGCCGCTTCCGGGAGCCTTGGACTCTGCGCTCCTACCCCTGAGGTCCGAGGGATCTCGGGTTCTGGCTTTTAAGGGGAGCCGTACCTTTTGAACCGGGTCCAGGTGCAGGAGGAGGGTTCCCAGGGTCTGTGCTGTTGATCGTTTTGAATTTCGGAGCCTTAGGAGCTTCTAGTTTGAGATCGGTCGGGAAGGGTTTTCCGGAGATCTGAACTTCAGCTTTCTCTAAGCCGCCATCTTAACCGGAAGTCCGATTTTAAGGATTTTTGAAAAAAATATCATCGCTTTGTCAAAGGATAGATTCCTTCCTCTGTGAAAAGAATGGAATTTAGAAATAAGCAATTGCTTCTGTAAAATCACAAAGGCAAAAGAGAAAGGCAAAAGCAATGGTGGATTTTTTTCTTTTAACATGTAAGTCTGAGGATCTATTTGCAAGGTTAGACAAACCAGTGCAAATCAAAAGAGATATTGCTTTGTTCTCACTGTCTCATTCATAGCTTATTTGGGTTTAGCTAAAAGCAAATATGGCTTCTAGGAATATAATATTATCTTTGGTGTTTTCATCTTCAAATTGATGTAAATATATGATGTGGATCTCCAAAAAGATTCTTAGACTGCCCTGATAAACTATCATAGCAGAGAGTTCTAAAGCAATGATAGGAGTAGGCTAGATATCAATAGATATCTAGACCTACTATGTGCCAGACCATGGATTCAGAATCAGGAACACTAATATAAAGAATGAAACTGAGATTAAAATTGACCCTGTATTCCTATTGTTTTTATTTATGAGTAACTGATTTTGTTTTGTAACAGCTTAAGTCATGGTCCTTTGTCTCTGAACATGGTTTAGAGATTGAGCTGGCATGTAAGTAATCAGAAGAAGTAAATATTGATTTGGTGTTCTATAATCAATTCTGTCATCCTATTTTGTATTTCATATTTTATTCTGCTTTGTAAGCAATTCTACTCTGTAACCAGTCTGTATTTTATGTGCAGCCCAATCTTTCTCTTTGTCTCTGAGCAAAGCAATCACCCTCTCTGTGGCTAGATGTATAAACAATAGCTCTTCCACAAACACTATTAATTAAAGAGAAACTCTGTTTTTTCATTAACTCCTTTAATATTATTAACCTTTTGTAATTATTTTTTCTAGTTCAATAAAATAACTTTTTGGTAATTTAATTGGGATCACGCTGAAAAAGTAGATTAGGTTAGGTAGGTCAGATTGTCATTTTCATTATATTGGCTCTGCCCACTCATGAATAATTAATATCATTATTAATTGATTAATTATTAATGTTTATTTATTGATGTTATATATAATATAGAATTAATATTATTATTTCTTTTGACTTTATTTGCTTAAAAAGCGTTTTATAATTATGTTCCTTTAGTTCTGGGTTTCTTTTGGCAGGTATTTTATTTTATTTATTTTAATTTATTTTTTAAACCCTTACCTTCCATCTTGGAATCAATACTGTGTATGTTCCAAGGCAGACAGGGGTAAGGGCTAGGCAATGAGGCTCAAGTGACTTGCCTAGGGTCACACAGCTGAGAAGTGTCTGAGGCCAGATTTGAACCTAGCACCTCCCATCCCTAGGCCTGGCTCTGTGAATTTTAAAATCTCCATCTTGCTTGGTCTAACACCCAAAATTGTGCACACCCACACTACACGGGCATGTGCTAGTCAATGACAAATCAGAAATAACTAACTGCCCACTTGGGCTGTCCTAAGCCAAGCTTGAGCTTGTGAGGCACAGGAAGTGAGGTAGGGAACAGCCTCTGGAATTCGCTTACTTCCTGTGGACAGAGTAAGATACCAGTTCATGCTAGGAACTGGAGCAGAGAGGAGGCCGGCAGACAGCTTTCCTTCAGATAGGTCACGTGAGTCAAGGAATGATTTTTTCCTTTCTACCTTGGCCTTTGGGCCTAATCTCCCTCTGGCTTGGCCAGAAGGTTGAGTTAACCCTTTTCCCTTTCCTCCTCTCTCCTTTACTCCCTGTCCTGTTTCCTTACTCCCATTGTGATTAAACCACCATAAAGTCCATTCTGACTTGAGTGTTTCATTTTAGGAATTTCATAAGTAAATTCCTTGGTGACCATGAATTAATATTATAACAATCTTTAAGGTGATTTTTCACCACAATAGCTCTCAATCCACTGAGCTACCCAGCTGTCCCCTGTCTATGGTTATTTTAAATGTGTTATCTCTTATTTTCTTTTCCTGAAGGAGTTTGTTGGTACAATATAGAAATGTTGATGATGTATATGTATGTGAGTTTATTTTATATCTTGCTACTTTGCTAAAATTATTGATGTTTTCAGCTAACTTTTTAGCTGAATCTCTAGAATTCTTCCACATCTACTATCATATTGTCTGCAAAAAGAGATGGTTTTATTACCTTTTTGCTCATTCAGAAATCTTTGATTTTTTTCTTCTCATTGCTACTGTGAGCATTTTTGTTACAATATTAAATAATACTAGTGATAATGGGCATCTTGGTTCCACTCCTCCTGATCTTAAATGGAAGGTTTCTTACCTATTTCCATTAGAGAAGATGTTTGCTGAGTACCAGATTTTAAACTGTTATAAAGCAGTAATTATTCAAACTATCTGGTACTGGCTAACAGATAAAAAAAAAAGGAATTCAGACATACAACAAACAATAATAAAATATTATAGTTACCTTGTTTTTAACAAAAGTAAAGATCTTGACTTTTGAGATAAGAATGAACTATTTGGTTATTTGGTAAAGGAAAAAAATTTTTTTTGAAAACTGGAAATCATTTTGGCAGAAATGAGGTATAGACCAATATCATACACCATGACATAAACAGAGATATGTTAAGCAAATTAGTAGAACAGGAAATATATTACCTATCAGCTTTATGGAAATGAGAAGAATTTATGAGTAAACAAAATAGAAAGCATTGTAAGATGTAAAATGACTTGTTGATAATTTTGATTACATTAAATTTAAAATATTTTGTAAAAATAAAAATGGAAGCAGAAAATTGAGTAGGGGAGTTTATGGCCAGTTATAGCATAGAGGCCTCAAATCTCACAAATTTAGAGAACTTGGTCAAATTCACAAGAATATGAGCCATTCATTGATTGATAAATGGTCTAAGGATATGAACAGAGAGATTTTGGATAAAGAAATCAAATCTATATATACAACCATATAAAAATGCTCTAAATCGTTATTTTCAAGGCATTATATTTTATTTTCTGCCCAATTACACATAAAAAGCTTCCAACATTTTTTTCAAAGAATATTGAGTCTCACATGCTTACCCTTCCCCAACCCATCATCCCCCTTGAGATATTAAGTAATCTCATATTGATTTTACATGTTCAATGATATAAAAAAAATTCCTATATCATTCCTTTTGTGGAAAGAAATTCAAATAGAAAAAAATTAAGAAAGTGAAAAAAGTTTGTTTTGTATTAAGACTCAGTTCTTTTTCTCTGGAAGTTAGTGAGATTGTTTATCATGAATCCTTTGGGAAAGCTTTGGATTGTTGTATTGATGAGAATAGCTGTTATTCACAGTTGCTCATTGTAAAGTATTCCTGTCCCTGTACAATGTTCTCCTGGTTCTGCTTATTTCCCTCTGCTTCAGGTCATGTAAGTCTTTCCAGGTTTTTCTGAGCTCCTCCTGCTTGTCATTTCTTACAGTACAATAGTATTCCATTATTTAATATAACAAACAAACTGACTAATTAACTAATTAGAAAAAAGAAACTGAATATTAGTATAGTTCTGAGTATGGCAATTATTATCTTAGAAACATTTATAAATCAGATCTGCCAAGGTAGATTTGTTACTTCACAAAAATTCAGACTTAGAGAAGCTGAATGATATCTGTGTGCCATCCTTCAAAACTAGACCAAGCTGAATTTCCTCCATCTTAATCTTCCATCCTTATAAATTTCAGGTGACCTAATTTTATGCCAGGGGACCTACAAGACTCCTGTCTGCTGTCTATGACTTTGAGATGCATCTAGACACCATAAATTCACAGAGATATTCTTTTAGAGATAGAGAGGAGTGAGCCCAATCCATCATGTGCCCACCTTCCTTATGTAACCAATCATCATTTCTTAAATCCGTAATGTTACCAGTCTCACAACCAATGATGTAAATTTTTTCTATTCTTTGTTCTATGATTATTAAAGTTTATTTCACCCCAAGTTGGCATCTTTTGGCTACTCAAGGTGTTAAGATCTGCATTATTGGTAGGTAGTACCCCTATTAATAAAACATAACTTTGATCAGAGAAATTTGCCTCTATTTGCCAGTTTTCTCTAAATTCAACAGAAACAAAGCAATCCTTGTTATCAAGGTGCTCAGATACCTACATGACAAAGTAAAATTAATATCTTTCTTCAGAAAAATGAAAAATTCAGCTATCTCAGAAGAGGCACAAGGGAAAGGAACAATAAAAAGTTTTACAATTGTCCGTCTCATTTATCTTAAGACTTTGGACTGGGTAGAGGAATATTATAGAGGTTTTTTAAACATAATATAAACTAAAATGCCTTATATGTATATATATTTGTGAAATAACCAACAGTATTGGTTCTTGCCTTCTAATCCATACATAATATTTTATCACAAAGCAACCCTGCCTTCTTTAAAGTAGGCAAAGATGGAAATAAACTTAATTAATATTTTCAAGAGCATTTGTCAATTTAGCTATTTCATAGTGACAGATAAAGCTTCTTATTATTTGTCCTGATACAGGTAAACATTTATGCCTATGATTTATACACATACATACATATATAGACATATACATATAGCTATGTATTCAGTGATCAGATTCAGTGATTGCCAATGGCACGCTTTAAAACTAGCTACATATAAAAGGCACTCATGATGACAATGATGTGTTTATATCCCTCTAATGACAGTATAATGCAGTGGTTCTTTAAAAAAAATCAATTTTAGTAATGATTATAACATGGAAGACTAGCAAGGGTTAGACATTTGGGGTCAAGTGACTTGCCCAGGGTCACACAACTAGGAAGGCTAGATTTGAATGCAGGTCCTCCTGGCTCCAGGCTGAAAACTGTTACCTAATTGCCCCAATGCAATGGTTCTTAAAGTGAAGTCTAGGGACCCCTGGAAATCCTTGAGACCCTTTTAGGGAGACTACAAAGGTAAAGACTATTTTCATAATAATATTAAGAAATTTTCATTTCTATTATGGTAAACATCAAAAGATATAGCCTTCATAAACAAAGGCTCTTTGGGGGCAGCCTTCCATAATTTTTAATTATATAAATGAGTCTTGAGACAAAAAAAGTTTAAGAACCACTGGTATAGAGTTTCAACTGTGGACTTGGTTTGCTGTCCCATGAAGTTCTAAAATTTCTTAATACATGACACTTACAAAGAAAAAATGTTTATACTTTCTGAATACTGTCTCTACAATAGAACTATTTTCTAGAAGAAGGAAGGCAAAAAGACCTCCCGGAGGGAGTAAAAGTTAGTATTTAATTAAACAAACCTAAAGAAATTATTCTGTACCTTTTGCTTTTTGAAAGAGTGTGCTGCAAAGTGCCTTTCAAGTCCCTCTGGAAAGCCAGGTTTACCTGTGTGAAGGGCTTGGCATTTGGCTAGGTGGATAGAAAAGGCAATGACCACCACGCTTTCTTTTCCTTTTTTTCCCTTTGTCCTTTCCCCAACTCACTCATTTACATGAAAGAACAAAAGAGATATTTGTTTTGTAGTTACTGGCAAATAACCTTGACCTATATCATAGTTGAGTTTTCTGAGATGAATGCTCATCATGAGTTAGATAGAGGTTGCCTAATGGGCAGCCAGGTGGTTCAGTGGATTGAAAGTCAGGCTTAGAGATGGGAAGTCCTGGGTTCAAATCTGCCAAGAAAACCCCAAATACAGTCATGAAGAAGAATTGGACACAATTGAAAAAAGACCGAACAATGATGAATAAGAGAAAATGAGTCAAGAAGGTGTATGTCCTTGCTAATCCAGGACAAGGGATATGAAAACTTAAAGATAAAAAATTATGACACTTTCTGTTCTCCCCTTGAAGAAAATTATACTGTACAAAGATTTCACGGGAGCCAGAAGCTATAGCCAGCTGAGTGATGATCTGAGCAGCAGCATCAGGATTCTAGTGGAGGCCAGTGGAACTCTGCACTGAGCAAACCTGGTTGGAGCAGCAGAATGGTATCATAGCATCAGAGGTCTAAGTTGCCCCTCTACACATCTACCCTGGCCATATGTGCTCTTTTTTCCCTTCTGTGTGATGCCTGGCTAACATATATCCTTTTCCCCTTTTTTTTTCCACTTATATGTCCTGACCAAAAATAAGAGGTCAGATGGGGAGAAGGAAATGATTTATTTGGCACAAACTATGTGCCAGGCACGGTGCTAAGTGGTTTATAAATATCTCATTTGAACCTCAAAACAACTCTATGAAGTAGGTGATATTATCTCCATTTCATAGTCGAGGAAACCAAGGCATCAGGTTAGCCTTGGTAAGGAGAAAAGCCTTCTTAAAGTGAAACAGAGAGGAAGGAGGAGGTAATGGCAGAAGGTATCTGAGTGATACCCTCCCTCTCATATTTACCTATCCTGCCCCCAATCTTTCTACTGATCTCCAATCTTGTATCTCTAATTGATTTTCAGACATCCCCAACTGGGTTCTGGTAAATATCTTAGACTCAATATGTCCAAAATGGAACTTATTTTTCTTTCCCTTTAACCCTTCCCAACTCCTACCTTCTTTATGACTGTAGAGAGCAATGCCATTCTCCCAATCCCTCAGATATACAACCTAAGAGTCATTCTGGACTCCTCACTATCTCACACAACTCATATCCAACCTGCTGCTAAGAACTGTCAGTTTCACTTTTGAAATATCTTTCTAATATGCCTCCTTCTCTACTCTGACATTGCCCCCACCCTGGTGCTGGACCTCATCTCTTTATATTTAGAGTATTTCAATAGCCTACTAGTGGGTCTGACTGCCTCAAGTCTTTCCCCTCTAATCCATTGCCCAGTGATTTATTTTAGAGGTGATGGGTTGAATTTTTCACCCTGGATTTTCTCAGCAGGTCATCTACATTAATCAAAGTCAATAAAGCACTAGACAATTATTTCCTTCCTAGAATGTCCTTTTATTTCATACCAGCCTCTTAGAATCCACCATTCCTCTCAAATGTCTGCTCCTTCTACATGAAACTTTCTCTATTATCTCAGCTGCTTCGACCCTCCCCTGTCCTAAAAAATTACCTTTTAAAAATTTCCCTATTCATATATGTGTTGTTTCTCACAATTGAATATAGATTCTTTAGAGCGGAGACTTTCATTTTGGTCTTTGTATTGATTATATCCAGTACAGTAACTGGATGAAAGACTTTATAACTTATTGATTAATGGGTTGATTCCTTTCATTTAAACTACATTGACACAGTTTATAAATACAAGATTATAGTGATATAATAGCAAATTTATTTTATTGAATAGTATTTCCTACTTCAATAATAAAAAAATTGCTTTTATGTCAGATTTTGCTTAAAGGGTAACAGGCTTATAGAGAAGCAAAACTAAATTGTTTGGAAGGTAGACATTCTAAATATATTTGGCCAAAATGATGATTTCAAAATAGAACTAGAGATAAAACCCATTTTAAAATGATTTTTTCAGTAAAAAAATTAAAATACTTGATTTCCTCAAAAACATTAAAAAAATTAGAAAGTCACAACCTGCTTTCTCCTTGTCTCATCCAGATAAAAATTGACCACCCCAAAGCCCCATAATTTTCATCGATTCATTTTCCTCAAGCTGATCTATGGCTGAAAGGTTGGACAAGACAAAAATTTGTGCCATTTAAACTGACTCTGGGTATGATTGAGACACAAAATGACTGTCTTTCATTTCAATTTCACTGACATGCTATGACTATGTGTGTCATAGCTCTTGTGTCAGTTGCTGGTTTACATTGAATGATGTGACATGGGCTTGTGACCTCAAGGGAGTAAGCTGAAAAGACACATGACAACTAAAATTGAAGAGATCAACTCTCCTTCCTTTGGGAGTGAAGGCTTACTACATATTTTAGAATCTACAGTAGTGTATATGAAATCTGTGATGAGTTTAGGCTGTCTTGATCTATACCAAAAAGCTAAGACATTAGAGTGTTTTGCATTTTTCCCAAGCTTACAATATTATGAATACGGATTATACATTATCTTTCATAAACCAACAAATGGCAAATACCCATCCTACAAATATAGACTTCAAAAGGTCCTTGAGAAGTATTTATATTGATTCTTCTTCCATGTCATGCCCAATGACTCATTTGTCAAGGTTATTTTTCTAAACAATAGATGTGATTGTCATGCTCATTCACACCACCCAAATATTACACAAGAAGAGCTTCCACATTAGAAGACTTAGAATTTCAGTAGCTTTTTATTACCTCCAGAATCAAGTGGAAAATCCTATATTTAACATCTAGAGCTCTTTATAATCTGTCCCCTTTCTACCTGTTCAATTTTCTCATGCTTATCTACCTTCTAGCTATTGACTTTAGTTTTCTATTGAGTCCTATGGTGATACCTCTTTGTGACATAGAAGCATCTCTAGGTTCTCAGTGGTGCTTTAGCTCTGGAACATTCTTTCATGCCAGAACGGCTTCAAGTTTGGTCTCAATAATTGCCTTTGTTTTTGAAGTACAAAGTAGATAAGTACAAAGAGGTTAATTGCCAGTAGAATGGTCACTCGATGACAAATTTCTTAGTGAAGATAACTCATGCATCAAAGAAATATGCAAAATAGCTCTCAGTTGTTTATGGCCCTCCTCTGCATCTATAGCAATGATGTAAGAGTTGCAGAAAGGAGGTCAAAGGTTATGAGTCATGATTTTCAGACCACAAGTATTAATTTAACTTCTAGTACTCTCAATGTGAGATTCAGGCCCAGTGATCAATGAATAGGTATACTACTTTGCCAATTGAATCATATCAATCTTGACATACCATCAATAAAACCAGAAGACAAAAGGAAATTACAGCTAACTGGAAAAATGACTCATAGTTTCTCTCCAAAGAGGCAAATAAAGGAAATTGGCAGAGTTAGTTTTATCAACCAAAAGAAACATAATTTCATGGGATTCTTGGTTAACTCATCTTTCATTATTTGTTATGACCATTTTTAAAAGAACATCAAGATCATAGAAGCTCATATGCCCACATCTGTTACAGAGGTTGAGGAATCAGACAAAATTGTTTTTGACTGAATTTCCCAGACTTCACCACTATGACTCAATTGCTCTTCTCCCTTCTATCTGATATTCTTATATTCCCCCCCAATCCATGTACCTCTTTCTTCCATTAGTGAGTTCTTCCTGGAACTCTTATTTTAAGGAGGATCCTAGAACAGACATTCTTCATTCTACAGATTTCACCATCATGCCCCAGAATGGATATCTCAATCCCTACTCCACCTCCACTTTTTAGCTTAATTTTATATATTAGATTAGATTATATATTCCATGATTAGAATGTATGCTACTTAAAGGCAGTAACTGTCATTCTTTTTATTTGTAATTGTATCCCCATGTCTAGCATAGGGTCTGGCATATAGTAAATATCTAAAAAATGCTTATTGACTTGATTTGCTAAGACCCTTCAAATTAAATTAGCATATACTTTAATCCATGGTGACTTCAATGAAAATAGGAATAGGACAGGTCCATGGAGAATATGATGGAAAGCATAGTGGAGGAATAAAAAATAGAGTTTGTAGACTATAAAGAGGACTTATACCTATAATATAATTAATATTTTATTTAGTCATAAGTCAGTGAACATAACGAGCTCCTACATAGTATAAAAGATGAAATTATTTATCCTCTAATGAATGGGAAACTATTGAAAACCAATGTAAGTCATTCTGTGAATAGTCAAACAGAGAAGTTCGATGAAAATCCAAATCAATATCAAATAATAATAAATAATAGAAAATTAGAAGATATGTTGTGTACTTGAGGCAATTTTAGTTGGTCTTATTTAGGCAAGCTGCCTCTTTGACTCTGAGCAAATTATTTAACCTCACATTTCTCTAGGAAACCAAGAGTCTAAATTGCAAAGAAGATCCTGGCTTATATTTGTTAAAAAGGAGTTTCCTCGTTCTGGAGTTTCTATATCTATGAAAATAGAGTTCAAAATACTATTTCTACTGATGCAAAAAAATGTGGAAAATGAACAAATGAACAGACTATCACTCTTTTCAAGGGAAGTTAAACCAATGTAATTTGTTTAAAAACAATGTGGAGATAGAAAAAAACTAAGAATTTATTTAGTCAGCTAGTATTTTATTTTCTTGCCAGTCAGCTTAGGACCAGGGCTTAAAATATAAAATCATACATAAAACACTTTAGAAGAAGATAGTGGAAGAGTATAATTTGTACTTTCTCATAAAAAGTAAAAAGTGATGGAGAGAAAAACAAATATACTGAAATATACTGAAAGACCCAATTAAGCTTTATTGTCCTAAGAACATTAAGGATAAAACTGGAATGATCACAAAGAGATGAAAAATAGAAAATATCTGCTAGGATTTCTATAATGGTCTAGAAAACTGGAGCCACCGTATTTTTGATCTATTATCATAATTCTTAATGAGTTTAATGTGGAAGTAACCATAGAATACCATAGAGATCTAGGTTCAGTTCTTCCAAAAGACATCAAAGAGGTGAATCAAAGGCATGGGTAATATGAGACATAATACAATTAAATAAGTTCCAGAGAAAATCATTAGAGAAACTCAATACTAGAAAAAGAAATAGGCTGGTCACACAGAGAAAATAAAGTATAATTAATGGTTAACCTTTAAAACTTGCTTAGTGGCCACATGTTATCAAAGAGATTACAAGAATGACCTCCAGAATGTGAGGTGCAGTTAATCTATTGCAGAATTAGGGGAAGATAAGGATACTGGTCATTTGGAATAATAAAATATGAATGATATTTGATCTGTATCACAAAAAGGACTACCCACATCAGTGATATCAAAAATCAACACAAAATTAAATCACTTGCCAATGAGAGAATCACAGAATCCCTGAGTTTGGAGGAATATCTGAGGCCATCAGCTACAACTCATAAATGAACATACTTTAGTAATATACTCAAGTGGTCATTCATACTCCTCTGGCAAAACTTCATTGATAGAGATCTCGGTGTTTCTTGAGGAATTTAATTCAATATTTTGAAAGTTCAAGTAATTAGGAAGTTCTTCCTCATGAACTCAAATCTATATCTATAACTTCCAAGCATTGGTCCTATCATAAATCATACATAATCATATTTCACTTCTCTAGTTTGATAATCTCCTCCTCTTTCAGTCAATCTTCATATGACATGGTTTCTAGACCCATTACATTACCATCTTGATCAGTCTCCTCTGGGAGATTCTCTGGTTTATCAATGACTCTCTTAAATTGTAGCATCTAGACCTAAACACTCTTCTCTAGATTTGGCCTGGGTATATAGGAACCATTGTCTCCATTTGTCTAGAGTCTATTTTCTATTTTGATGAGAACCAATTGTATCAAGTAAGCAGTAGCTATAGAGTGTTATAGTGAACCCTCATATATGAATTGTTCTTGAACTATGTAGTCTCTATCCTGTGTTTGGATAATTAATTTTTTCTAAATGTAAGTGTAGGATTTTTCATTTATTCTTATTAGGTTTTATCTTGATGACTTGAGTCCATTATTCTAGCCTGTTCAGGATCTTTTTAAATCTTGATTCTTTCATCTAATGTATAAGCTATCTTTTCTAGCTTTGCACAATTTCCAAATTTGATTAATTTGCCTTCTCTGCTTTTTTCCAGGGTCCTTATAAAAATGTTGACTGATGTAGGGATAAATATGGAAGCCTGTGGGACTTAAATAGTGGTCTTTCTTTCAGATTGTCATTGATAGTCTAATCAATCATGTCTGTACAGTTGCCTAACTAGATCTGAATTCACCCAGCTGTACTACCATTCAGTTCATATTTCTCTTTTCCTTGTCCACAAGAGTATCATAAGAAAATAGTTCAAGAACCTTGAAGAATTCCTCAGATACTATATCTGCAACATTTCCGTAATCTTCCAGTTTAGTATCTTTTTCAAAAAGAGAAATAACTTACTTTAGTAAGATTTGTTTTTATGAATCTATGATGTGTCCTAGAAATCTCTAATCTTTTTTTCTAAGTATAGTCTAGGATCCTAAGTCCTTGCAAACCATCTACCTCATAATCCATTCTAGAATTGTTTTTTACATAAATCTCCTACCTATAGTCTATGGAATTTATCCACATCTTCTTTTAAAAGATTAAGGAGAAAGTAAAATATTAAAACATTTCATTCTCTTTCAAAAATTTTTTTTATCAAATTAGTGTGCCTATAGCTGTATTCGGTTCACACCAAAGTAAAAGGGCTGTATCTAATTTAAGCTTCCACTTACATGGAGAATAAAGTATATTAACAATTACATGTAGACTGATTTATAGTCAAGTAATCTCAGCCAAATCCCATTTGAATCATAGTTCCAGCTGCTGAGGGAGGAATTTGTGAATTTCTTTATAGAATTCTGGAGTAATAAAATTGACCATAGCTTAGGTATGAAAATTGGGAAGCCATAGAATTTGAGGAAAGATTAAGTAACACAGAAAAACATGAGATGTGCACTCTCCTCTAGATTTTTTTTTATAACCCATGACCTAGCAATGGGCAAAGAAGTCCTGGGTTTGATATCTCCCCTTCACAGCTGTTAGATCCCCACTAAGACATGCAGTCTCCTTAGGTTTCATACATACCTAATATTTTTCTTAACAACTTGGTTATTCCTTCATTATAAGTTGTTTTTTTCTTGTCTTCTCATTTGTATATCTATTTGATACAGGTAAACTATTTAATTATGTATAGGTCATTGCTAGAGTTTAATAGACTTATAAAAGAGGAGAACTGAAAATTCAGTAATTTAATATCTTTTCATATTTGTGGGTCAATTAGGTAGCACAGTGGGTAGAATGCCAGACCTGAAATAAAGAAGTCTCAATTTCTTGAGTTCAAATAAGGTTTCAAACATTTACTAGCCCACCCACATTTCAAATATACTTGATATGCCTGACTTTATACTTAGGAATAAAAAAGTATGTATTAAATTATTTAAATTTGTTTTACTAAGTTATATATCCCTGATAATTCTTTTTGGTTTAAAAATAGAATCTTGCTTATTGTGGTATTTAATTCTAATAAAAGAAATACAGAATATATAAATGTAAATAAAACAAATACAGAAAAGAAATAAAAGAAAAACAGAAAACAAGAGCTGAATGAGGCCCAAGAGGACACCTCAATCAACACAAATCTCAGAGTTGGTTTAATAATTTTTTTCAAAAAATTTGTTTGTTTTTTATGTTAAAGTTCCCAGAGATCTCTCTTCCTTCATCCCTTCCCTTATGAACCTATATGAAGTGACACAAAGTGAAGTGAGCAGAACCAGGACAACATTGTACACAGTAACAACAATAATGTATGATTATGAACTGTGAATGACTCAACTATTATCCAAGAGGTAAGGATCCAGGACAACTAAAAGCGATTCATGATGAAAAAGGCTATCCACCACCATAGAAGGAATAGATGGAGTTCTAATGCAGATTGAAACATACCATTCTTCACTTTATTTCCTCCATGAATTTTTCTCTAGTGTAAACAATACATATCTTGTTTAACATGAAGAACAGGGAAATATGTGTTATATGATAATAAATGTATAACCTATAAAAAAAACAATAAGTGACAATACAGACTCCACTTGAAAACCTCCATGAAAGGAACTCTGCCTCTTAGAAGACATCCATTTCACTTTTATACATCACTAATTATTACCCAAGTTTGCCCCCACATCAAGCCTAGATTTCTTTCTTCTACCTCCATCAATATCTCTTTATTCTACCCTCAAGGGACAAGGAAGACAGATCTAGTCTTTCTTCTACATTATAGTCCTTCACACACTAGAAAAGAGTTATTATGTCCTGTCCCACCCCCATCTTAATTTTTTCTTCTCTTCTCTAGGATATACAGCTTCCATTTCCTTAATTAATCCTTGAATTACCTTATTTATATTCCTTTCACCAGCCTCTAGAAGCATCCCTATTTATCAACATCCTCCCTAAATTATAGTGTGCAGGACTAAATAGAACATTCCATATGTGGTTTAATTAGAGCAGAATACAGAAATAACTCCATTATTTTTAATGTTAGACAGTCAATGAACATTTATTTAACACCTACTAAGTGCCAGACACCATACTAACTGCTAGAGATCTGAATATGAAAAAGAGCAATGGCCCCTGACATTAAGGATTTGATAAACTAATAGGACACAACAGCTCCAAAAAGGAAACTGGGTAGAAGGGGAAGGTACCCAGATGGAGATGGAAGATGATGATAGAGAAAGTATAGCTAGAAGAAACCAAGAGACTGTTGGGCTAGTTTGAATGAAGGATTTGTGAGTAGTTTTCCACTGTCCACCCTCCAATCAGAAGGACCCCAGAGGTAGAGGTATTGATGAGGTTTGAGTTCCAGGACTGATGAGATCCTCCTGGATGAGGGCTGGAACATAGTGCTGGATGGGAGGGACATAATGAAAACCAAAAGAAAACAGTGGGGCAAGGAATTAATAAATCTCTTAATCCAGCCTATGAAAACATTATAATTTTTTAGATGTCACATCAAACTGTTGACATATATAAATCTTGCAATCCAAAATGATTCCAAGACATTTTTCACAAACACTTTGATCTAGCCATTCCTCCCTCATTCTGTATTTATGAAACATTTTTCTTTAACTGCAATGTAGACTCCCTATTACATTCATCTTAATTTATTCATTTGGTCATCGAAATTCTTTTACCAGTAAAGATCTTTTGGGCTCTTTACTCTGACATAAAACATGCTAACTATCCTTCCAATATTTAGTCAACAGCAAATAGAATTTCAGTTATGGATATACCTTTAATTGATAACTTCAAATATCAATATGCTTTTATTGAAGTCATTGATAAAATATGAATAAACACAGATTTCAGATGCTCTAGATTAGTCTACTAGAGACATTCTTCCAAGTCAATATCAACCCATTAATGATCTCTTTGGGTCCGTTTATTTAACTAGGTCTGAAACCACAAAATTATATTATTATCTAGACTACATTTGTCCATCATCCATAAGAACAGTACTGTTTTTGTTCAGTTCTATCTAACTCTTTATGACCTCAAGGATCATACCATCCATGGGATTTTCTTGGCAGTGGTTTGCCATTTTACTGGAATGGCTTGCCATTTCTTTCTCCAGTGGCTAAGAGAAGTTTAGTGTCTTTCTCTGGGTCACATAATAGTAAGTTACTGAGGTCAGATTTGAATTCAGGTCTCCCTAAATCCAGGTCCAGCTTTCTATCCACTGAGCCACTTCATCACCTGAGATAGAAAGGAATACTATAAATCAAATGCCAAAATAATCATTAAAGGTCAGGTAGGTAGTACCTTAGACAGTAGCTGAAATTTTTAAAGATTGGTACAAGATGCTATGAATTCTTAAGAAGTAGAAAGTATCAAGCAAATTGAATGATGGGGCAGGGGGAGTCTAGAAGGGAGAAAGTAATGTACTAACTTTTTCTCCTTATCCTCTGAATAATGATGAAGAGAACCAGGTGGCAAGAATTTGGAGTCAGCCTAGGGGTGTACTGGACATAAGAGAGCCCATTGTTAAATTTTCATTGTAAGCATTTATAGCTCAGTGATCTTAATTACTATAAATCAAGTTCAAATCTGGCCTTAGGCACTTCCTAGCTGTGTGACTCTGGGCAAGTCACTAAATGCCAATTGCCTAGGCTCTACAGCTCTTCTGTCTTATATTGATACTCAGAATGAAAAAAAAAATGAATTAAAACTTGGAAAGAGTTCTAAGATAAAATAAAAAAAATTAAAAAAAATAAATCAGGGCTTGATTTATTATTTGTTGATTTTCTAGCCTTAAGAAAGCATTAATGAATATTAAACTTAAAAGTGTGTATGCTTACACCCTCCTCCCTTGCTAGACATTTGTCTGCACACTCTATAAACCCTGTTTTGCTCTATAAACCCTGTTTATGTTTAGTAGGAGCTTAGTAGAAGGCTCAAAGAATGAAATTATTACCAGACTGGAGGCTTAGTAATAGAAGCCAACAACAACAACAATAATAATGATTATTACTATTAATGTGAATGTTGATAATAATAACAGGCATTTACATAGTATTTTTAATGTTTCCAAAGTGCTTTACTTCTTTTTTTTTTTAACATTATTTTATTTGGTCGTTTTCATACATTATTCACTGGAAACAAAGATCATTTTCTTTTCCTCCCCCCCTCCCCCCCCTCCCCCCGCCTTTCCCTCTCCCATAGCCGACGCATGATTCCACTGGTTATCACATGTGTTCTTGACTCGAACCCATTTCCCTGTTGTTGGTATTTGCATTAGAGTGTTCATTTAGAGTCTCTCCTCAGTCTTATCCCCTCCAACCCTGTAGTCAAGCAGTTGCTTTTCATCGGTGTTTTTACTCCCACAGTTTATCCTCTGCTTGTGGGTAGTATTTTTTTTAGATCCCTGCAGATTGTTCAGGGAAATTGCATTGATACTAATGGAGAAGTCCATCACCTTCGATTGTACCACAATGTATCAGTCTCTGTGTATAATGTTTTCCTGGTTCTGCTCCTTTCGCTCTGCATCACTTCCTGGAGGTTGTTCCAGTCTCCATGGAATTCCTCCACTTTATTATTCCTTTTAGCACAATAGTATTCCATCACCAACATATACCACAATTTGTTCAGCCATTCCCCAATTGAAGGGCATCCCCTCGTTTTCCAATTTTTGGCCACCACAAAGAGCGCAGCTATGAATATTTTTGTACAAGTCTTTTTCCTTATTATCTCTTTGGGGTACAAGCCCAGCAGTGCTATGGCTGGATCAAAGGGTAGACATTCTTTTATCGCCCTTTGGGCATAGTTCCAAATTGCCCTCCAGAATGGTTGGATCAATTCACAACTCCACCAGCAATGAATTAATGTCCCCACTTTGCTGCATCCCCTCCAGCATTCATTACTTTCCATAGCTGTCATGTTAGCCAATCTGCTAGGTGTGAGGTGATACCTCAGAGTTGTTTTGATTTGCATCTCTCTGATTATAAGAGATGTAGAGCACTTTTTCATGTGCTTATTAATAGTTTTGATTTCTTTGGCTGAGAACTGCCTGTTCATGTCCCTTGCCCATTTGTCAATTGGAGAATGGCTTGATTTTTTGTACAATTGATTTAGTTCTTTATAAATTTGAGTAATTAAACCTTTGTCAGAGGTTTTTATGAAGATTGTTTCCCAATTTGTTGCTCCCCTTCTGATTTTGGTTACATTGGTTTTGTTTGTACAAAAACTTTTTAATTTGATGTAATCTAGATTATTTATTTTGCACAAAGTGCTTTACTTCTGTTATTGCATTTGAGTTTCACAACAACCCTCGTCCAAAGAAACCAGGATTCAAATCTGATCCCTTATACATATCTGTGGTTATGAACAAATCACTTCATCTTTCTTGGACTCTGCTTCCTTACTTGTAAAATAATAATAATTCTTGTATCTATTTCACGGGGTTGTTGGGAAGTTTGAGAGAATTTAATGTAGGTAAAATGCTTTTCAAATATTTAAGCTGTTAAATGTCAGTTGTTTTTATTCTTCCTGGACTCTACCATTGATGTTAAAAGGCCCTCTTCATTTACAATCATAAAATGGGGACGGGGAAGCCAATTTTAAAATCCTTTATTCTTTAAATTTTAAAATCCTTTAAAATCTCTTATTCAGTTATCATTTGCATATCTGCTATGAAAGGGATTTGACTAAACTTACTGTCTCTGGAAGACATAAGGCAACTTGCTTTATTATATTAAAAACATTTTCACATTGAGTGAAATTGCTCTTTCAATATACACTCTTAGTTGATCAGAGTAAAATGAGTCCTTTGATTTTTGACAATGGTAGTGATGATAATTTCCTAAGAGAGGGCATAAATGCTCCTTGGTGGGGAGCAAGGAGGGAAAAAGAAGACAAAGTGTTTCTTCCTTTAATGAAAAATGTTCTTAAGAGAATGCTTATATTTCAATCTTTAGTTCATTAAATGAAAACGTTTCAGTGAGTTAGCTAACAGTGATTAACTTCACTTAGGGACTAAATTTCAGGAAATCCCTGACCCTTTTGGCATAGTGGTATCCCAGACAAATACAGCTTCTAAAACTTGGGGAAGAAACTTGAATATCACATGATTAGCTTCTCTTTTCTTGTTTCTTTTATTTCTTCCTTTACTTGAAGCTTGGAATGGGGCCATTTCTCCAAAGAAGCCCATTCTTCTTAGTAACCCTACATGGACTTCCTTCCTTCCTATCTTTCTATCTTCCTTCCTTCCTATCTTCCTCCCTTCCTATCTTCCTCCCTTCCTTCCTTCCTATCTTCCTTCCTTCCTATCTTCCTCCCTTCCTATCTTCCTACCTTCCTCCCTTCCTATCTTCCTACCTTCCTTCCTTCCTATCTTCCTTCCTATCTTTCTATCTTCCTTCCTTCCTATTTTCCTCCCTTCCTTCCTTCCTTCCTTCCTATCTTCCTAGCTTTCTTCCTTCCTTCCTACCTTCCTATCTTCTTATCTTCCTTCCTTCTTTCCTTCCTTCCTGACTTTCTTCCCTTCTTCCTTTGTTTCTTTTTCTCTGTCTCTCTTTTTCTCAATTTGAAACTGATTTTTTTTATTTGTCTTCCATTCCCATTTCCCTCTCTTTTTAATGTACATGAAAAACAAAATCTACACAAACTATATGGTGTTTCTAATATTCAGTTCAGTTATATATTTATTAAGTGTCTATATGTCAATCAATCCCTAAACATTTATTGAATGCCTGCCATGTCTTCAGAGTTTGTTGAGTACTTTCAATGGAAAGACAAAATCAAAGCAGTCCCTCTCCTAAATAGCTCACATATGTTGAGAGAAATATGAACACATTAATTAGGTTTAAAATATATATAAATTAAATACAAGATAATTTTGGTGAGGGAGGGATAGTGAACTTAGGTGGGGGGGATTGGGGATCAGAAAAGGCTTAATGTAGGTGCTGGAGTAGATCTTTGAAGGAAAATAAGGATTCTAAGAAATAGAGAGTAAATCTAGCCATGGGTGGGGCAGCATGTACAAAGTAAGCATGTTTGTCTATCTAAACCATACAGTACATGAAGGGGAGCAATGTTGAATATGTCTAAAAAATTTAGGTAGGAACTAGATTGTGAAGGGCATTGTGCTCAACACTGATGACTAAAAAATTGTTCTTGCAAGATCTGCATGAAGTGATACAGAGTGAAATAAATGAAATCAGGAAAATGTACACAGTAACAACAATATTGTACAATGATCAACTGTGAAAACTTGGCTACTCTCAACAATGCAAGGATCTGGGACAATCCTGAAAGATTTGTGATGGGGAAAGCTACCTACCCTCAGAGAAAGAACTGTGAGAGTTGGATGACTGCAGATCAAAATATACTATCTTTCACATCAGTTTATTTATGGTTTTATTTTGGGGATTTGGTTATATATGACTTTGCTCTTATAACAATGACCAATTGGGAAGTGTGTTTTGCATAACAATAAAAATAAAAACAAAAAGTTCCTGCCTTCAAGAAGCTTGCCTTGGGGGAGGAGAGAATAAAATAGGTACATAGATAAGGAAATACAATGTCTATAGGATATCTTGTTATATATTATTTTGTATAAAAATGATACAAGGTGATAGCAAGGAGATATAATATGAACTGGGCAAATATTTTAATATTTCAGTGAATTTGTGACTTCATTGATATGGGCACTCTCTCCCACAGGATATAACCTCACCTTCCCAACCTGTCTAATTTTTTTTATCCATGTTCATTCAAAGACCGTCCACAGAGGACACTTCCAAATGGGTTGGATGTCTATTTGAGTCTTTCTATACTCCGTGTGTAATAATGCAACATTTTAAATCTCTGTTAGCATAGGATCTTAATCTTGTTACCAGTCTGTTTCTTTTTCCATTTGGATATTCACTTACCATCCTTTATGAAATGGAGATTATCTTTGGAAATATGCTGGAGTCAACTTTTACCCATTATGCATCTCTCCATTGCCTTTTAAGCCTCCCACAAAGTTGACTCTTCAGATATTGTGGTAGTCTAGGATCTATGGTCTTACAGCATCAATGGGAGAACATTTATGTTTAAAAGTTGGGGAATAAGCATGGAATTGTTTTGCTTTTAATTTATTTTTTAAGTATAAAGATATTTTATTTTACCAATTACATGTAATAGATTTCCATCTAAGTTCCCTTCCCTCTCCCCTCCTGGAGTTGGCAAGCAATTCAATCTGGGTTTTACATATATTGTCATGCTAAACATATTTCCATATTGTTCATTTTTGTAAGATAATAATCATATAAAACCAAAATTCATAAACAAAAACCCAAATAAACAAGTGAAAAATTGCATGCATGATCTGCTTTCTGACTCCATCAGTTCTTTCTTTGGAGGTGGTTAGTATTCTTTGTCAGAAGTCCCTCAGAATTGTCCTGGATTGTTATATTGCTGAGAAGAGATAAGTCTATCAATTAATCATTTCACAATATTGTTGTTACTATGTACAATGTTCTCCTGGTTCTACTTGTTTCATTCTACATCAGTTCATGTAGGTCTTTCTCAGCTCTTTCAGAAATCATACTGTCTATCATTTCTTACAGCACAATATATTTCATCACCATCATATAGCACAGTTTGTTCAGCCATTCTGCAATTGATGGACATCCCTTCAATTTCTAATTCTTTGCTACCACAAAAAGAGCAGCTATAAATGTTTTTGTATAAATAGTCCTTTCCCCTTTTTAAAAAATTTCTTTGGAATATAGACCTAGTAGTGGCATTTATGGAATTGTTAAAATTAAAATTTTTTTTTAAAAACACAATTTTCAATGTAATCCATCCTACTCTCTTCCTCCAATTCCATTCTGGGCCCAAGGCATTGTTTAAATGCAATTAGCCTCAGATTAGTACTGTTGTACTAATATAATGGAATGATACTCAAACTTCATGCCAATGCTTGTACAGTTGACATTTTTTATTCACTAATTTTTTCCTATGTGAATAATTAGGACACTCTGGATTTCAATGGACAGGAACTATAAAGTTTTAGGACTCAATTTAATCCACATGGTACCACCAACAAAGAGGTATATTTGGAGATCATTGCCAGGTGTGCCACATTCCATTTTTATCTTCTTGCCTTTTTGAAAGCGGTCCCCAATGACTCAAATATGGTCTCTCCTTATCTTTTCTTGGAATGCCTAGTTCCTTTCAAGACTGAACTCAAGCATAACCTTGTAGACAAGACCTTTGCTGATGCTCCCAATGATTAGTGCCTTCCCTTATTTTGCGCCTAAAAATATTTGGTATTTACTCCTTTGTTTACATATTGTCTTTCACAAGAGAATGTAAAGTCCTTGAGAGAAGGGAATATTTTATTTTTTTCTTTGTATCTCTAGTAACCTTATCTTCCTATTTCTACTAGAAAATTACTTTGCAATCTGCATTTAGTATTTACAAAGTTTTTTGAACTGAATTGAATTTGGATCTTACTGAAGACATTGTACGTGACAGAGGCAGACATTTTAGACCAGTATACATCTCCCTGTTTTATGCCGAGTTTGATATTAATAGTCAGAAGGTCATGACACCTTCCCATTTTTTTTTCTTTAATTGAGTCTATAAATGAATCTTGTATTATTTTAACATATTTTCATGAATCACTTTTTTTTAGGAGAGCCATTAAGGATGCATATTGGAATATTAGTCAAATACTTTCTGTAATCAACAAACAACACAGTAGGATCTTGTATTCTCTGTGTCATGTGAGATGTTTTTCTCTAGAGAATTTTTTTTAATATTCCTGTTTCTTTTTCATATTTTCATCAAGAATATTTCAATATACACTCTCATAATAATTTCACACAAAGAAGACAAAGACAAAGATGTCAGTTATTATTTATCTTTCAATTGCCTTTTGAAATCATTCATCTTTGTTATTTTTCTCTCATTCTTAATAGAATCTTTCCTTCAGAAATTCTGTAAAATAATACCTCAACTGATTCAAGATTATTTTGCTTTCAGCATGAGTTTCCCTGGTGTATATTTTACTTGGTCCAATTCACCTTCCTAGGAGCCTTTGTCTTAATTATAATTCCTAATTCTTATAGGATAAGAAGTATTGATGTTTTGCAGTCTAAATGTAGTCATTTTCTGTCATTGTTGATAAAAATAGGTTATTATATACATTTTAATATTTGTTTCATTTTTGTTTAGTTTTTTACTGCTATAAATTTCTTCTATGAATACTTATTCAATGATGTGATTTCAGTTAATTCTAATCCCAAGCATTTTGGGACCTCGTATTTACTTCAACTGATTTTTATTGTTTAATGAAACAATATAGCTTTTGATCTTCCGCTCCCCAGTTCCATGCTGTTATTTATACATATGAGTTCATAAACTAAAAGTGTGTTGCCCTTAGCAATCATCTCTCTATTTGGCAAAGGCATTAAGCGTTTGCTTGCTTGGATGGTTTCTAGGATTCTCTTTGTGGCAACTTTTTGGCCTCCTCTTTGTGACAACTGTAAGCTTTTGAAAGAAATAGTTATAATCAAGCTCATTATCTATTCCTTTTTCTTTTTCTCACAATAAGACTTCTACAGCAATGGTGACAGAGGGGGGAAAAAGAATGTATGGGAAGAATCAGACAATTTTTGACTCTTTTTAAATACAAACTTAACTATAAGTATTAATCTTTGTCTAATAAACAGTAAATTGATATGTTATGGGAGGAATTAAAACATATCAGTATAACTATTTCCAAGAGAAACAAAACAAGAAGACTAAAGAAAGTTATTTCTAAACCAAAGAATGTCTCTTAGGTTTTTTGTTGTGCCTCAAAATACAATAAGAAATTTTATTTCATTGAATATTTAGTCATCCTATCTTATAGTCTGCATGAAAAGATTAAAGAGGATGACCACCAAGAAGACATTTTCAGTTTGCCTACCAACACATAATTTCTCTGGTTCTTCTAATAGAGAAAAATCCTAAATTTCAACCCAGGTTTGAGGTTAACAAATGAGATCAGCAATATTGGCTATCTATAACATCAAATATGTGAGTTGATAGGGAACTTAGCAAAGATTTCTAATTAGGATATTTCCAGATGTTCATAAAATTAACATATTTTTTTAATAACTGCTAAGTTCTCAATTTAATTTGTTGGTTAAATATATATGTATACCATATGTTTATGGTATATATGTTAACACCAGGGAAAGATTTCTAGTCCTTTAGAAAATAGTTTCTGTTATAAACAGAAAAGTTTGGCCACCCTTCCTGTCTGTTCCAAGGCATTATGCAGCAACCATCACACTCATCATCTTCAGTGTTTCTCTCCAGGATCATATTCTCATAGGGGCTATTCACTAATGCTTACTTAGTGCAATTCCTGGCACATAGTAGCTACAATATAAATGCTTATTCTCTTCTCCCATCAGAACATCTCTACCTAGATGAACATCTCAATGGAACCTCAAATTCCACATACACAAAACCTTACCTGCTCCTCCCACACTGATCCTCCATTAGCCTTCACTTTTTCTGTAAGTGGCACACCATTCATGTAGCCTCCCTTTGACTCTTCCTATTCTCTCACCTCATAACTAGTTCAATTTAATAAACATTTGCTAAGCATTTATTATGTGCAAGGAAGACACCAAGGAGATTAACACAGAAAATAAATTATTTCCTATCCTCAGGAAGTTTTCAGTCTACTTAGACATTATATATCTATATCTATATTATATTATGTATATTAGATATGTCATATCTAATATATGTATATATTCATATATAAGATATATCTATCTCTCTGTGTATCTATGTATATATACACACACATGCAAATATATATAGTACAAGGAAAATTGAGAGAAAAAGTGCTAGGAACTGGGGAAGTGGGGTTTGTTGGGAGACATGCTATGGAAAGTTTCACAAAGGAGACAGCATATGAATTGAGATTAGAAGACAACATTGCTGAGAGCCACTAATGAAAGAGGAATATATCGCAGGTATGTAGAATGACACATGGAGATGGAGTGTTGAGTTTAGGGAATGGATGTCTAGCTAGAAAATATAATCAGTAAAGAACAATAGTTCATCTGAGTGAAATAATATATAGCTGAAAGGGTAGATGGAAGCCAGATGATCAGCCTTAAGTTCCAGGTTAAGGTACTTCTTTTTACCCCAGAAGGGATCAGAACCAAATGAAGGGTTTTGAACAGAAGAAAGACATGGTCATATCTGTCCATGCTTTTAGTAAATTATTTTGGTGTTTGTATGCTAGATGGATTGGAGGCGGAGAGACTTGAATCTGTTACAATTATTGAGTTGTTTGTTTGTTTTTTTACTATGTCCCTCTATAGTATTTCTGGTACCCTTCTCTCATCTATTCCTAATGTCATCACCTTAATCTAAGATTTCATGACCACTCAACAAAGAGATGTTTCCATCATCAGTCCTTTCTCTACTCCAAACTAACTTTCATACTATTGCCAGGCTTGACTTAAATTGGCATGAATCTTATGCCACTTTTCTATTCAAAACCCTTTGATGACTAGCTCCATATTTTGTCCCGAGTTAAGCTTAAACAATCAAAGTCTGGCATTTAATTACCTCCACAATCTGGCACCTATCTCTTCAAATGAGGTAGAGCTTGAGCTATCCCCCTCTATGTGCAAAGAAAACACAGGACAGTTTATTCATCATCCCCTTTTAAAACTCTGATCTTTGCTACTTTCATGCTTCTGTCCTAAAATGCCTAGAATATCCTTCTCTTCCCCATTGCCTCACTCTGACTGTTGAATTGCTACCCATTTGTTAAAGTCCAAGTCAGGTATTATCTTATCAAGGAAGTCTTTTCTGAGTCCCCCTTCTCCATAGTCAATAAGGGTCATCTCTCTGCCTCCCCCCTTAAATCTCACTTAGCATTTTGCATCTTTCTCATATATTTATATACTGTTTCAGGCTATAGTTATCTGTGTATGGGCCATAATGTTCTACTGTAGACTGTAAGTTCCATGGGGTAAGATTTATGACTTATGTAAATTTCCTATTTCCATCAGCTTCTGGTATAAAGTTCAATGTTCAGTTGGTACCCTGTGAACACTTGTTGAATTAAAGTCTTTGGAGTTAAACTTGGAAGGATCTGATTTGAAGTTAGTTGAAACAAGAATTTGGATGAAGCCCAAGGATGAAATAAATATTGGAGTAAACAGTGTCTGAAAGTAGTAAAGGATTAATGATAATAATAAACTTAAATTTATTTTCTTTTGAAAATTTGCTATTTAATATTGTCTGTTTTATTGGATAAGGTATGCTTATCTTTTTTGTTTTTAAGAAACAGCACTGTTTTTTTTAAATTGATTTCACAGGATTGCAAATGGCTGATCAAGAAGTAAAAACTTCATTGGAATGACTAAGTGGTTTCAATTTTTAGACAAAGAATCATCAATTCATTAATTCAATGGGTATTTTCATCATAAAGAGCAATAGGAAATTTACATATAGATGTAAATGGTATTGGGAAAGTGGACTAATCTTTGCTAACTAGATCTATGAGAAATCTAATTGTTCACCTAAGAAGTAATAATTAATGTACCATTAGTGATCCAGTGACAATATACCGTAATTAAAGGATAAAGGATGAGGAATGTAAAGGGAGACAGAACCTATTCAAGAAGAAGGAGAACAATGGCTATAAAGTGTCACATATGGAGAGACTTCCGGTCAAGATGGCAGCTTAGAGAAAGCTAAAGTTCAGAGCTCCAGAAACTCTTCCTTACCGATCTCAAACTGAATGCTCCTAAGGCACTGAAATTCAAAACAAACAACAGAATAGACCCTGGGAACACTCCTCCTGGACCTGGATCAAAAGGTACGGCCCCTCAAAAGTCAGAACCCGAGATCACTGGATCTAAGGGGTAGGCAAAAGGAAGGTCCCAGGACCCATCCCCCCGAACCCAGAGCGCTGAATCTGAGGCAGCAGCAGGAACCTCAGGGCTGGCAAAAGGGCCTCGGGAGCCAGCTATTCTGAAGGCCGCACCCTGAAAACAACCTGACCCAGTCGAGGGGGCACCCAGACAGCAGGGAAACAGAGAGAGAGAGACAAGAGGAGCTTGCAGCCCCCTGACCAGATCCTTCCATCTGAGTCTCACCAAAGGTCCCTGCCTCAGGGCATACTCAGTCTGAGGTTAATCCTATCACCAGCCCTCAGAGCTCCTGGAAGCCACGGATCCTCCCCCTCAGAGTGCAGGGTCGTCTGAAACAACAGTAACCCTTAGGGCTGGCAAAAGGGCCTCAGGAGCTGGCTATTCTGAAGGCCACATCCTAAAAACAACCTGACCCATTCGCAGGAGCACCCAGAAAGCAAGGAAACAGAGAGAGATGGGGGGAGCCTGTAGCCCCCTGACCAGATCCTTCCATCTGAGTCTCACCAAAGGTCCCTGCCTCAGGGCATACTCAGTCTGAGGTTAATCCTATCACCAGCCCTTGGAGCTCCAGGAAGCCATGGCCCCTCCCCCTCAGAGTGCAGGCTCCTCTGGCCAGCAAAGGCATTGAAATACATCTGAGAGTGTCAAGCCAGGGGCAGAGCATAGAAGTAAGGCAACAGAGAAACATCGGGAGGGAACTGACGAGGATAGTAACACTGAAACACCGAAACACCAGCAATTCCGGGCTTCCTGGGGAAGACAGACAATTTGCCTGGTATTAAAGCCACTGAACACCAGACAGATAACAGAAGAGTCAGCCCCCCTCACTCAGATAGAGATGGCAAATAGCACAGAAGCAAAAAAGCCTAAAAACAAGAAAAACAAGAAGGGGGCAACTTTGGACACATTTTGTGGAGCAAAAATACAAAATACAGAGGAGATAGAAGAGGAAACACAAGCAAATGCGCCAAAACCTTCCAAAGGAAATGGAAACTCTCCACAAACTTTTGAAGAATTTGAAGCAAAAATGATAAAAAAGATGGAAGCCTTCTGGCAGGAAAAGTGGGAATTAATGCAAAAGAATTTCACGCAACTACAAAACCTGTTTGACCAAACTGAAAAGGAAAACCAGGTTTTAAAGGTCAGAATTAGCCAACTGGAAGACAACGAGCAGGTAAAAGAGCAAGAATTAATAAAGGAAAGCCAAAAGATCAAGAAATTAGAAGAGAACATAAAATATCTCACTGTCAAGGTGACAGACTTGGAAAATAGAGGAAGAAGAGATAATTTAAGAATAATTGGACTTCCAGAAAAGCCAGAAATAAACAGCAAACTCGACATCGTAATACAAGATATAATCAAAGAAAATTGCCCAGAGATTCTAGAACAAGGGGGCAATACAGCCACTGAAAGAGCTCACAGAACACCCTCTACACTAAATCCCCAAAAGACAACTCCCAGGAATGTAATGGCCAAATTCCAAAGCTGTCAAGCAAAAGAAAAAATCCTACAAGAAGCCAGAAAAAGACAATTAAGATATAAAGGAATGCCAATCAGGGTCACACAAGACCTTGCAAGTTCCACTCTGAATGATCATAAGGCATGGAACACGATTTTCAGAAAAGCAAGAGAGTTGAGTCTTCAACCAAGAATCAGCTATCCAGCAAAACTGACTATATACTTCCAAGGGAAAGTATGGGCATTCAACAAAATAGAAGATTTCCAACTTTTTGCAAAGAAAAGACCAGAGCTCTGTGGAAAGCTCGATATCAAAAAAAAAAGAGCATGGAATACCTGAAAAGGTAAATATGATGGAAAGGGAAAAGGAGAAAATTGCTATCTTTTCATTTATTCAAACTCTCTTCTAGAAGGACTACATTTATATCAATCTATATATATTAATATATGGAAAATGTAATGTGTAAATAGGGGGAAAAGAAAAATCAAATAGAATAATCTTTCTCACCCAAAGATTCACACAGGAAGGGGAGGGGAAGAAAACTCCTATAAGAAGGAGAGGAAGAGAGTTTTTACTTAAACTTTACTCTCAGGGAAATCAACTCTGAGAGGGAAAAACATCCAGATCCATTGGGATCTTGAATTCTATCTTACTCAACAAGGGTAGGGAGAAGGGAAAACCAAGGGGGGGAGGGGGAGGGAAAACAAAAGGGGAGGGAAGGAGAGGGGGGAGGTGCAGGGAACAAAAAGGGAGGGGACAAGGGGGACTGATTTAAAGTAAATCACTGGGTTAAAAGGTTAGAGCTAAAGAAGAAAGGTTAGAATTAGGGAAGAATATCAAAATGCCAGAGAATTCACAAGTCACAATCATAACTTTGAATGTGAATGGGATGAACTCACCCATAAAACGTAGACGAATCGCAGAATGGGTTAGAATCCAAAACCCTACCATATGTTGTCTTCAAGAAACACACATGAGGCGGGTAGACACCCACAAGGTCAGAATTAAAGGATGGAGTAAGACCTTCTGGGCCTCAATTGATAGAAAGAAGGCAGGAGTGGCAATCATGATATCTGATAAAGCCAAAGCAAAAATAGACCTGATTAAAAGGGATAGGGAAGGTAATTATATTTTGTTAAAAGGGACTTTAGATAATGAGGAAATATCACTAATCAACTTGTATGCACCAAATAATATAGCACCCAAATTTCTAATGGAGAAACTAGGAGAATTGAAGGAAGAAATAGACAGTAAAACAATATTAGTGGGAGATTTGAACCAACCATTATCAAATTTAGATAAATCAAATCAAAAAATAAATAAGAAAGAGGTAAAAGAAGTGAATGAAATCTTAGAAAAATTAGAGTTAAAAGACATATGGAGAAAAATAAATAGGGACAAAAAGGAATATACCTTCTTCTTCTTCAAAAGAAATTGAAGGCATCAAAATAGGCAAGGAGGAGACCAAGTTATCACTCTTTGCAGATGACATGATGGTCTACTTAAAGAATCCTAGAGATTCAACCAATAAGCTAATTGAAATAATCAACAACTTTAGCAAAGTTGCAGGATACAAAATAAACCAGCATAAGTCATCAGCCTTTCTATACATCTCCAACATAGTTCAGCAGCAAAAACTAGAAAGAGAAATTCCATTCAAAATCACCTTAGACAAAATAAAATACCTAGGAATCTATCTCCGGAGACAAACACAGGAACTATATGAACACAACTACAAAACACTCTCCACACAACTAAAACTAGACTTGAGCAATTGGAAAAACATTAACTGCTCATGGGTAGGACGAGCCAATATAATAAAAATGACCATCCTACCCAAACTTATCTATCTATTTAGTGCCATACCCATAGAACTTCCAAAAAATTTCTTTACTGATTTAGAAAAAACCATAACAAAGTTCATTTAGAATAACAAAAGATCAAGGATATCCAGGGAAATAATGGAAAAAAATACAAAGGAAGGGGGCCTTGCAGTCCCAGATCTCAAACTATATAACAAAGCAGCAGTCATCAAAACAATTTGGTACTGGCTAAGAGACAGAAAGGAGGATCAGTGGAATATACTTGGGGCAAGTGACCTCAGCAAGACAATATATGATAAACCCAAAGATCCCAGCTTTTGGGTCAAAAATCCACTATTCAATAAAAACTGCTGGGAAAACTGGAAGACAGTGTGGGAGAGATTAGGAATTGATCAACACCTCACACCCTATACAAAGATAAATTCAAAATGGGTGAAAGACTTGAACATAAAGAAAGAAACTGTAAATAAATTAGGTAAACACAGAATAGTATACATGTCAGACCTTTGGGAAAGGAAGGACTTTAAAACCAAGCAAGACATAGAAAGACTCACAAAATGTAAAATAAATAATTTCGACTATCTCAAATTAAAAAGCTTTTGTACAAACAAAACCAATATAACTAAAATCAGAAGGAAAGCAACAAATTGGGAAGCAATCTTCATAAAAACCTCTGACAAAGGTTTAGTTACTCAAATTTACAAAGAACTAAATCAATTGTACAAAAAATCAAGCCATTCTCCAATTGATGAATGGGCAAAGGGACATGAACAGGCAGTTCTCAGTCAAAGAAATCAAAACTATTAATAAGCACATGAAAAAGTGCTCTAAATCTCTGATAATCAGAGAGATGCAAATCAAAACAACTCTGAGGTATCACCTCACACCTAGCAGATTGGCTAACATGACAGCTATGGAAAGTAATGAATGCTGGAGGGGATGCGGCAAAATAGGGACATTAATTCATTGCTGGTGGAGTTGTGAACTGATCCAACCATTCTGGAGGGCAATTTGGAACTATGCCCAAAGGGTGATAAAAGACTGTCTGCCCTTTGATCCAGCTATAGCACTGCTGGGTTTGTACCCCAAAGAGATAATAAGGAAAAAGACTTGTACAAGAATATTCATAGCTGCACTCTTTGTGGTGGCGAAAAATTGGAAAATGAGGGGATGCTCGTCAATTGGGGAATGGCTGAACAAATTGTTGTATATGTTGGTGATGGAATACTATTGTGCTAAAAGGAATAATAAAGTGGAGGAATTCCACGGAGACTGGAACAACCTCCAGGAAGTGATGCAGAGCAAAAGGATCAGAACCAGGAAAACATTGTACACAGAGACTGATACACTGTGGTAGAATCGAAGGTAATGGACTCCTCCACTAGGGACAATGCAATGTCTCTGAACAATCTTCAGAGATCAAAAAACACTATCCACAAGCAGAGGATAAACTGTGGGAGTAAAAACACCGAGGAAAAGCAACTGCTTGACTACAGGGGCTGAGAGGAAATGACTGAGGAGAGACTCTAAATGAACACTCTAGTGCAAATACCAACAACATGTAAATGGGTTCGAATCAAGAACACATGTGATAACCAGTGGAATCATGCGTCGGCTATGGGAGAAGAGGTGGGAGGGGGTGGGGGAGGAAAAGATAATGATCATTGTTTCCAATGAAAAATGTTTGTAAATAACCAAATAAAATAATGTTTAAAAAAGAAAAAAGAAAAAAAGTGTCACATATGGTGAAGGAGGAGACAGTATCAAGAAGGATAGATTAATTATAGTGCCAAATATTACAAAAAAGATCACGGAAGTTAAGACCAGAAAGGAAGACATTGGTTTTATGAATAAAAACCCCATTAATGTCCTTGGTCCTTGAGCAGGGCTATTTTTAGTAGAGTTAGATATTTGATTACTCACAAGTAAATATCAATTTACACTCCATGTAGGGATGGACAATGGATGATGGTTAGAAGCTTTCTGTGCATATGAGAATCTCTGTAAGTCATTAAATCTGTCATATCAGCAGGGAAGGCATAGTTACTTCTCTTACTGACCAAAAGAATCATCCAGCACAAATGGACATATTATGTGCAACAATTGTCTTCCAACGCCTCAAACTTACGAATGATATTGATAAAAAGATCATCCTTCCTAATCAGTTGGAATATTGCCATGGGAGATTAGAGATAAAATCTGGGTTATTTTTTACAAAATCAAATGAGCTATTGACTGATTAAAAGGTATATGAAAATATTATATGAAATATTATATATAACGATTATAAACTTTCTCCTTATTTCTCTGTTGTTTTGAGTAAGGAGGTTAAAAGTTGGAATGGCATGCACAGAACATCAAAGATCCTAGATGAATGGGGAGATGAGCAGTCCTTCTGGTTGTGATCCACCCAATAGGAATCCTTGGACCTTGAATAAAGGATTATAGCAAGAGCAATCAGACTGGAGACCTTCCAGATAATGTTTCACTCTGTAGGCTTCAAGACTAACTTAAAGGTGGATCCCTATTGACTGTCTGTAAAATCAATGATGTATGGCATTCATTCAGTAAGAAAGAACAGATGATAGAAAGTTTAAGAAGGGAACTTCAACACATTAAGAGTGATTTGGGTGGACCATGTCATCCAGGGTCTAATAGTCAGCTGGTCTTAGAGTAAGGGAGATCTGGGTTCTATTTCTGCTTCTGGTTCATGTTCTAGGAAAGTCATTTAAACTTCACAGTGGCCTAGTCAACTAAGACTATAAACCTCAATGTAATTTTTGTATGTATTATTCTAATACTCTTTTCTTCTTTTTTCATCTCTTCATATATTCCCCTTATTTTCTTTATATTTCCAAAATTTGTCATGTCTAATAACAATACAACCCATTACATTCAAATATCACAGTCTATTCAATCATTTCTTCCAGTCATTGCAATTGTGTTATTTCTAGGTTTTTGGTCATTACAAAGCTTCCATAAATATTTTCATATATACACAGCTTTTCCCCCTCTTAATAATGTCCTTATGGCTTAGTCCTAGTAATCATATCCCTAGGTCAATGAGCATGTACACATCAACAGTTCTTAACATATAAACAGTTCTCTTGTTTCCTAAAAAAACAATTCACAGCTGCTCTAGCAATTTAATACTAGGCCTGTTTTTCCATGTTCCTATCAGCATTTAGTTTGATCATCTTAGTCCATGTGGTTCTCAGTTAACATGATTTGTTTATTTGTTATTTTTTGTTTGTTATTATTAAACATTATTTATTATATAACAAGACTATATTTAGCTAGATTGGTTCTTGGGCAGCAGACACAATCTGTTAACAGGACCATGGCTTTTCCCAAACTGAGTCTTTCCAGCTTGGTCATACCCAAAGTTCCAATACTGGGGTTGGGGGGCAGGCAGAGCCAAGATGGTAGCACAGTAGCAAGAGCCTTCTGAATCTTCTAACCAATCATTACAAAGTATCTCAAAAGGAAATCAAAACTGAATGAGTTAAGGGCCTCTCCCATTAGACACAGCATGAAAGATAGGCAGAGTGGGGATTCTCACACTATAAGGGGGCAAAACTACACTAATCAAAGCACACTCTGATCACCCCTCCCTGGTACCACCTAGACTTAGACAACTAGAGTTAGAGCAAAGGCCAGGGCAATCTTTAAATTCTCGGTGGCTGGCTTAAAGCACCAGACTTACCCCTGAGGTCTGTGCCAGGCCTTGGTAGTGAGACTTGAGGTTGAAGAGCATGGAGCTAGGGCAGCAGAGCAGCTGCCATAGCTGAGGCAGCAGGGGCTTGGAAGATAGCTTCAGGGCAAAATGCTTTAAAGCCCATGATACACAAAGAACATCACAGAGCTACCTGCCCTCACTCAGGCTTCTGAAAGAAAAGGGAAGATAATACTAAGGCAAAGCCAAAGACAGAAGCTAAGAAAGCAATAACCACCAATAGGCAGGAACTCCAATTCTCTATCAGTAAAAGGAATAAACAACAGTCAAAAAAGCTCTTGACCCTGGAAAATTTCTATGGAGAAAAAGAACAAAATACAGAAGCAACAGTAGAGAGTGAGAAACAAGCAAACACAACCAAACTTTCCCCAAAAGTAGAAATTGGTCATAAGCTCTGGAGGAACTAAAAAAGGGGTTTAAGAACCAAGTAAGAAAGATAGAAGAAAAATGAGAAGAAAAGTGGGAACAAGAAATGAAAGTAATGCAAAAAAGAAGATAACAGCTTAAAAGACAGAATTGTCCATATGGAAAAAGAGGCACAGAAATCAAATGAAGTAGTGAGCAAATTGGAGACCAGAATTTACCTGCTGGAATCCATGAAAATCAGGATAGATCAACCAAAAAGGGAAACCAAAAGATCACAGCTGAAAGTCAGTCTTTAAAGACCAAAGTTCCAAAATCATAACTTTTCAGGATGCAGAATTATCTCCATAGTATGACGAGTGTTAAACTAAGATGTTTAAAGAATATTTATGAACTCCAAATCTTTGTTGTCCCACCAGGAACTGTTTGGAGTATGTATATTCTCAGGCTTAAATCTACTACTAGCTTTGTGCAAGGTGTGGAACTCTCCAGATATCTGTCCTATTTAACTGATTTAAGGTTTTATTCATCACTTTAACTCCTTTAAAATTTATTTTTGGTTAGATTTTTCCAGTTCTGAAAGGGGAAAATTAAAGTCATTTGCTATTATTATTTTGTTATTATTTCAATCTTTATTTCATTTGATAATATATAATAATAATAAATAAAAATAAATTAATTTAATAAAATTAACATTTTGTGCATATAGGTCCAATAATGATAAAACTTCAATATCCATATCCATAGTACTTTCCCCAAAACATAATGTAGTTGCTCTGTTCATCCCTTCAAATTTTAACCAGTTTAGCACTAACTCTGTCAGAGATCAGGATGCTCCCCCTGTCTTCTCTGGATCAGCTGAGGCATAGTATATTCTGCTCCAGCCCTTCACCTTCATTCTATGTGTGTATCTAATTTTCAATGTGTTTCTTACAAATCACATTATCAGGTCTTGGTTTTTAGTCTTTTCTGTTATCCATTTTCTTTCCATAGGTGAATTTATCCCATTTACCCTCAATGTCATAGTTGCTAGCTATGTATTCCAATCTATTCCACTCCTTTTCTCTGTCCCTGTTCCTTTATTTCTGCCATATCCCTCCTTGGGTGTGCAATTTAATCCCTCTCCAATTCACAGCTCCTCCTGAAAATCTTCATTTATTTTCTCCTCTTGGCCCCATAGTTCTAAATTGGCCCCCTTTTACAAAGGTCACTCTCTTATCCCTTCCTCCTTTCCCTTTCCTTTTAATTCTTTTTCTATCTACTTTTCCAAAATTCCTTCCTTATCCACCCTACTGTACTCTTCTACTTCTTGATTCATTTAACCCCTCACCTTAGCCCCCTACTTCTTGATATGTAGTCCCCTGTGGGTATCCCTCTTTTTCTTTCCTTTCCTTTCCTTTCCTTTCCTTATCTCCTTGTCTTCCTTTCTCTTATCCTACCCACAGTCTATCCCTTATCTCATCCCCCTTCCCTCCTGTTTCTCTGTACATTAAGAAAAAAATATCCTAGTTGTGTATAATGTTCTCTTTATCCTAGGTCTGATAAGAGTAGGCTTTTAGTACTACCCCCTGCTCCCCTTCTCTATGACAGTTCCTCCACTAATTCCCCCTCTACATACACCCTACCTCCTCCTGGTGTATTCCATTACCATTTCATCTCATTCCACTACATTCATCTTGGCCTTGAATCTTTCATCCTTATATGCCCCCTTCTAAATTCCCAGGCAACAATGCCATTCCCAGGGTCCATAGATGACATTTTCCCATACAATCAAACCAAAGAATCAAACACTTTGATGCTTTCAGTTGCTTATGATTAATCTTTCATTGCCTTTGTATGTTTTTTAGATAATTTCTGCTGAGTTCTGGGTTTTCCTCCAAGAAGAGTTGGAACTCCTTGAGTTTGTTAAATATTCATTTTCTTATCTTTTATAATTTTGCTTTTCTTTGCTGGATATGTTCTTCTTGATTATAAGCCCAGCTCTTTTGCTCTATAAAATTCTGTGTTCCAAGTTCTGCATTCTGCTAATGTTGTGGCTTCTAACTCTTATATTATTCTGACTATGCTCCACAGTATTTAAATTGTTTTTATTTTTTCTTGTTTCTGGTCAGTTTTATTTGATGATTTCTTGGAGTATGGTGTCTAAACGCATTTTTTGGTAATAACTGTCTAGAAGTCCAACTATTCTTATATTGTCTTTCCTTGATCTATTTCCCATGTCAGTTGTTTTTGTGATAATGTTTCATATTCTTTTCTTTTATTTCATTCTTTTGATTTTGCTTTATTTCTTCTTATTTTAGGAAATTGTTTGCTTCTCCTTGTCCATTTCTCATTCTTAATATATTATTTTCTTCTGTGATTTTCTGGCTTTCTTTTCCCATTGGGTGGTCTTTCATAATTTTCTTAGATTTCTTGCCTTGCTCTTATTTTTTTCTGATTTTTCCTTAACTTCTCTCATTTGGTTTTTGAGGTCTTTCAAGTTCTTCCAAAAACTCTTTTTGAGCTTGTGGCCTTTTATTGTATTTCTTTGCTGTTTTTGAAGTAGATGTTTTTACTTCACTATCCTCTGAGTTTGATCCCTGATCTTCTCTGTCTCCATAATAGCTATAAGTAGTTAGGTACCTTATATTTTTCTTATTCTTTCTTTTTTATTTATTTATTTCATTTTAATGGCCAGGCCATGAATTTAATTATTGACTTTTTAAGGGGCTTTCAGTGTTCCTAATGCACTGAGGTATTTTAACCCAGGCTTCAGTATTTTTTTGGCATGTTTGCTTTACCTGGGACATATTTAGTTTTCCCAGATTTTATAGACATGGGTCTGATGTAGTCCTGGTCCCTCACTCAAGCTCCAGTCTGTGATTGACTTCTGTTCTACCCAGAACCAGTGAATAGTACTACTACTGCTGCTACCAGCAGCCAGTCTGCCTACCCCTATGGTGGTTTCCAGGGACTCCACTTTCCTGGGAGTGACTATAGATTATGGGGCTCTAGACTCTCTATAACCACACTCACCAGTGTGTGCTCCTTCCTCACTCCTCCTCTTCTGCCACCATAGCCTGAAACAGAGCCAGTGTGTAGTCTGTGCCTCCAAAGTCCCTTCTTCATTTTTTTTTTAGAAAGAAAATTTTGTTGGAACTTTGGAATAGAATAGAAGACTCCCTGTAGTAGACTCCATGCTCTCAAACTCTGAGGTATCCACTACTTTAATCTCCAGCTGTGAGCCAATGGGGATCTCAGGAGACACTGCTTCTCCCAGAGTCTTCCATCTGTTGATTCTGGGGATGCAGGCAAACAAGATGGGGTTGCTAATCCTACCCCCAGAAGTTAGCTGGTTGTTTCAACTCTATTTGCTCTCTTCCTGTAAGCAGGGCCTAAGGAGGTCAGAAACTTTCCTCCCTAACTGTTCAGTTTCATTCCAGACAAAGCCTAGCCATTTTTTTTGGTGCCACTTTTAGCTTTAAATCCATAGAGTTATTTGGGGGGGGGGGTATTAGAAGAGTGAGAAAGCATTATTCCCTTCTCTGCTATCTTCCACAATATATCTCTAACACTAAATTTCAGATAAGGTGCTGATCTGCATGAGTAGAATTTCTTCAATGGCAACTACTACACAGATGATAAGCCTAACCAAAAAAAAGTTAAAAATATATGTGTGTAATATGTGTCTATCTTTTATATAAATACATATATGCATATTTGTATATACAAATTTATATGCACATTTATTTATGTATATATATAAAGTTTATGTAGTGGTATGCATGTATTTACATATAATATAGATTTGTATAGAGATAGAGAAACAAAGAGAGACAGCTGAAGTTTGCAAAGTACCTTCTTCATAATAATCATGAAGTTCAAATACAGTCATTTCTTCTATAGAGCTAGTCTTGAAAATGAGAATTTGTTCCAGCAAATTTGTTCCAATTGATATGACAGGAACAATTTGAACATGATTTCTTCAGAGAGATACATTGAGAATGTAGAAAATGGCACCATTTCATAATGATTCACAAGCTGCAATGCTTCTGACATTCACTTCCCAAAGCAACTTGGTCTTTTTTCAAGGCAAAGTACCATATTTATTGTACAAGTAGTAGAATCTGTGGGGGGAGAGGAGGTGGTCCTCTATGCACTCAACAAATTCCTCCTTCCTCCAATACCACTCCCACCAAGGCTTTTGACCTCTAGTCAGCCCCTTGGATATGTGGGCAAAATGGTCAAGGTCATGGATGCTGCTATTTATCATTGTATGGATGTATTTCTCAATATTCAACATGTATAAAATTATACTACCATTTTTGAAGGTTCCAGTCTTTATATGTGTCACTGATCAAGTTTTGGGGTATTATTCCACATCCCCATTTCCCCCATAATCCCTATGGTTTCTGTTTTGCAATTTCGCATAATATAGTGGTAGTTTTTAGTAACCCATATTTTTTGCTATAGCAGATTTTACCATATTATTATTACTACTGTTCTGATTTTATGAATGAGGAAACCAAAGCTCAGAGAATGTATATGAATTATTTCTGGAATCATAGCTAAGAAATATAAGAGCTGGAAATGGAACCTAAGACTGTTGCATTTTCCATTATGCCATATTTCCTTAAATGAGACTTTATGGATTGGATCTCATGTTTTATCATTGTAGGGAGCATCCAGGAAGAAAAGTTCTCCCATGAATTCAGATCATTAACTACTTTGAAACTTATATATGTAATAATCATATAAATCAGTTTAAAACAAGATGACATAAGTGTTAGGAAAGTAAGCAACTCAATGCCTGTGGGCAAGTATAAAAGGCTCTAGGGAAAATGGAATACAGAAAATACAAGTGTGTTGAAAAGCATAACAACAAACTATTAGTTATCTTTAAAAATACTCATGAGAAGTATTACTACATTGTTAGAAGCTATATAACCCCTGAAGCTATGCAGGTCATGAATGGTCTCGTCATCTCCTTAAGATCATTACAAGCAATCAAAACCTCAAAGAGTTTTAAAATATTCAGTTATGTTATCAAAAATGAGATATGAAAGGTACGTCTTTAACACACACTAACAGTTTTATACTTGCATTTCTTTCTTTATAGTAGAGGTAGGAGCCAAATAGAATAGAATACTGTATACATTTTCTGACATTTCCTTAAGTGTTCTGTTTATGAGACAAGTTTCTGGGAGTCCAATTATTCTTAAATTATCTCTTCTCCCTCTATTTTCCAGATCTATCACCTTGTCGGTGAGATATTTTATGTTCTCTTCTAATTTCTTGGTGTTTTGGCTTTGCTTTATTAGTTCTTGCTTTAAAGCCTGGTTTTCTTTTACAGTTTGGTCAAACTGGTTTTGTAGATGCGTGAATTTCTTTTGCATTATTTCCCACTTTTCCTCCCAGAAGGCTTCCATCTTTTTGGTCATTTCTGATTCAAATTCTTCATGGGTTTGTGGAGAGTTTCCATTTCCTTTGGAAGATTTTGGAGCATTTTCTTGTATATCTTCTTCTATCTGCTCTGTATTTTGTATTTTGGCTCCATAGAATGTGTCCAAAGTCGCCCCTTTCTTCTTATTTTTCTTGGTATTTTGGGGCTTCTGTGCTTCTGTGGAGTTTGCCATCTCTGAATGTGGAGGATTAGCTTTTCTTATCTCTGTCTGGTGTTCAGAGGCTTTAGTCCTGGGCAGATTGTCGGTTCTATGAGCTTTCCCTGGGTTAAACTGAATATGCCTCACTGGAACTGGAATGGAAGGGTCGGACCACGAGGCCACACTCTCCCCCTGGCTCTCTGGGTCGGGTTGCTTTCCGGAAGTTGCCTTCAGAATCGCTGACCGTGAGGCTGTTTCGTAGGCCTGCGGGGGGATGGGCTGCAGCTTCCCCAAGCTCCGAGGGCAGGGACTTTCACTGAGACTTGGATAGCAGGATCCAGCCTGTGAGGCTGTCTTGCCCGCCCTGAGGGTTGCTGTTGTTTCGACCCTGCTCTCTGCAGCGGGAGCTCCAGGCAGTGACTTTCACTGGGACTCGGATAGAAGGCCCTGAGGGTTGTTGTTCCGAGGACCCTGCTCTCTGAGCCGGGCCGGGCTGCGGCTTCCCAGAGCCTTGGACTCTGCGCTCCTACCCCTTAGGTCCGAGTGATCTCGGGTTCTGGCTTTTGAGGGGAGCCGTACCTTTTGATCCGGGTCCAGGTCCAGGAGGAGGGTTCCCAGGGTCTGTGCTGTTGATTGTTTTGAATTTCGGCGCCTTAGGAGCTTATAGTTTGAGATCGGTTGGGAAGGGTTTTCCGGAGATCTGAACTTTAGCTTTCTCTAAGCCGCCATCTTAACCGGAAGTCTATGAGACAAGTTTCAATGAAAAGGTTAGGAAAAAACGGACATAAAATTAAAATGCATCAATAAAATGTATGTACACATAAAAATGCACAAATGTACATATAAACATGTATATACATATAAATACGCAAATATGTGTGTAGGGGGATATTCAGGTGAAAAGTAGTGCCTCTGGAATGAGGACTCACCAAGCCCTTTTCAGGAGTTTTCATTCACCTTTGGTGTCTACCTTTTACTCAATTCTTACACGAGACTTTAGCATATGCAGCAGCCAGGCAGGCTAAACCAGGTAACTGACAGGCTTCAAATCTGTCAATGAGTTGAGGGTGGGGGAGTGTCTACGCCTAGCATATAAAGATTTCCTCTAGTAGAATGGATGAATGAGAACAATATGTTCCAACAGTCATGAAGGTGGCTGACACAGGCACTGTGGAGCACTTCAAGCTTGGTTAGACACTGAAGACATCGTGATCATCCATTGCATCCTTGGGCATCACTACTCCTGACTTTTGTCTTGCCACTGGACTTCATTGACTCTGCGAGAGATTGAAGCTGAAAACTTGGTGGAACTTTGACCCCCTTAAATCCAATTCATACACAAGTTAATATATTACCCTCATGATGTCACTGACCCTCCTTCAAAATGAAGAATGAATAACAAAAAACAAGGCATATTAAAAATATTCATAATCAAGCATAAGGGAAAATTCAAGCTACATTCCCTAGTCAAGGCTTCATTTAGCCACTGAGTTTAGAAAACTACTTGGAAAGTTGCCAATCCAATACCATTAATAAAGATAAGCCTGAAAAACAGCCCCATATGCTTTAATTTCCATAATGAGAAAAGTCATTAGAATTATTTATAGTGTATAAAATGAATGACCAAGGACAGTCACATTTCCAGAACTTTACTTAAGATCTTGAAAGATATTGCTGCAGAGACCATTTTAGAGAATATGGCCAATATCTTGGTGATGGCTCCCTTTGGCTCCATGCCATTAAGTGCATTTTTAAAATGCTGACTCATCAACTCTTTCCTTCAATCTCTGTATTTTTTTTTTACTTTTATATATTTGCATTTTCCTGGAATCCAGCAGTCTTAAAGAATGAATACTGACTTGTAGAAAGAAATTTGAGCTCTAAAACTGGTAAACGTTTAATTATGTGAAATCAGCATACAACCATTGCTAGGTAGTGTAATAGACAGAGCACAAAGCCTGGAGTTAAAAAGAATCATCTTCCCGAGTTCAAATTTGGCCTCAGATATTTATTAGCCATGTGACCCTGAGCAAATTGCTTCACCCTGTTTGCCTCCATTTTCTTATCTGTCCAATTAGCTGGAGATGGAAATTGCAAAACTCTCTGGTACCTCTGCCAAGAAAATTCTAAATAGAGACATGACTGAAAAATTACTGAATAAAAACAACAAAAAACACCCAACCATATATTTGTATGGGAATTTGGTACAAAATTGACATGATGGGATAGTTTTATGATAAAAGCATCTTTATTGTGTATCAAATTTGACATATAAATATTCTCCCTAAAAATTCATTCCTCTTAGCTGACCTCAGGGTCAGTCCCTGAATTATTCCTTTGGTCTAAGTTTTTCTGCTTTGCTGGACTCTGAGAATTTTGTTACTGGCTGAGCCAACTAAAAGTCACATACTAAGTCTATGACTGAATCCCTGAGAAACCTCCTACCACATGTCTTGGTACTCTGCCTCTGATTGCTTAGCCCTACTTTTCCTGCCTTATTCCTCATCCTGATCCATAGAGAACATATCTACCTTTCCAGAAGCATTTATTACTAAGGGTAAAAAAGTGCTTATAGAAATAACAAAAATGGGATCAGATAAACCCCTTTATTACAATAAGGACAATCCATTCCTTGAAAACCATCCCTGGGCAAAAATCTATATGCTGGGGAAAGTGGGCTGGTGCCCAGAGAATAACCTACCTGCAGATACCAGTAGGCTAGGAGAAAAGTGAGCACTACCCACAGAAACTGGGCTCTGAAGAGAATGGGGAGAGGACACATGAGAAAAGGATACTACCAAACTGGATATGTGGGGGGGAAGAGGGGGTTGGGGGCAGGAGGGAGACTGTGAAATAGGGTAGAGCAGAAATAAGTCTTTTCCCCTGGGGATGTTCACTTCTCTTCAGAGGAATATGTTTATAATGGAAATAAATCACTTATATACTGGGGAAGGGGGCTGGGGTGTAAGTTGCTATTGTTTGTCAAAATGAAGCAAAGTATCAATTTTAAAAATTATCAGTAAAGTAAGTATCAGTCTAGTGAGGAATATCCATCCAGGGCAACAAAAAGAATTTTATACTGTTATTCATATTAATTACCTGAATTCTTCCCAAACTATCCAAATTAGTTTACCAATTCTGCCAGCAATAATTCCCACTTGGGTGCTAATGCATTGAGTTTCTGTCTTCTCCAAAAGAAGACTTATGTCTATCCTCCATAATACTTCTACTCCACTGACCTGGGACCAACTTAGTCAGATACTCTAAATGAAATAAATTCATTAAAATCCCACCCTGAACTTTTTCAGTCAATCAGGGAACTTCCTGATTCATGGGGCTTTTGGCATTCCAACCTACTCAGATGATAATCAAGAAACTGCAATTTCATTTCCCTACAGAACAGCATTGCACCACCAAGGATGTAGCAAAATAGGCCAAGATAGTATGCAATTCCAAAGTAGGGTCAAACAAAACAAATTCTCAACTTTAACTATATCCAAAATAAACAAATGATCGAATGAATAAAAAGATAGGTGGATAGATAAATGAATAAGTAAATAAATGTGTGAATAAATAAATATCTGAGTCTACACTGCTTGCATCACCTCTTTTTTAGGAAGTGGATAGCATGTTTCACCATGAGACTTTTGGAATTATGTTAATCAGAGTTCTTAAGTCTTTCAAAGTTGTTTGACTTCATATCATTGTTGTTATAAAAATTGTTCTCCTAGTTCTGCTCATTTTGCTCTGCATCAATTCATTCAAGTCTTCACAGGTTTTTCTGAAGCTCTCCCTTTCATCATTTCTTACAACACATTGGTATTCTATTACCTTCTTATACCATAACTTGTTTAGACTTTCTCCAATTGATGGGTATCCTCTCAGATTTAAATTCTTTGCCACAATGAAAAGAGCTGCTATGAATATTTTTGTACATGCCTCCCACATGTTTTAAAATTTTAAATCAAACAATTAACATCAGAAACATTTAAACTTTGGCAATTGCTACATAAACTCATCACAAAAACATCACTTAGTAAATGAACATAATCTATAATGCAGACACAGATTAGACTGGGTAGTTATGACTCATAATGACTGAGATTCATACTTGGGCATATAAATAAAAGTGTGATTGTGACTATAATAAATAAAAAGAAGTGAAAAAGAATGTTGATGTGCTTGTCAAAGGTGGGGCAAATTTTCCATTTTCTCATTTTAAAAAGATTTCAACCAGAATAAGATTCATTTGAAGAAACAAAATATAAAATAACTCAAAATGAAGAAAAAGAGACAAAAGATGGATGTATTGTACAAAAATGAGGGTTACAATGAATGAAGTTTGACAGAATAAATCACCTTTTAAACAGGAAAATTATAGAGCAATCAGAATACAACTCCATATAATCTTCATCATTGGTGCTTTTCATCTCTGGCTCTAATAAGCTCTTAATGAGCAAGTATTTGAGTCCTTGCATTGGGTACCCATTGCCATAGTATTCAAGTGCTGTTTCAGCCTAATTAAGCCCATTACAATTTCCACTGTGATGAAAAGAAAATGTGTCCTTTCCCCCCATCACTTCACATTCTATACAATGCTTACTAATGAGATGGGGAGGTTCAGGAAGTATTCCTAACATTAACTCTTATGTCAGATCCACAAGTAAGGTGGTCATGTTTCTTGTATCATCAGTATCAGTATCTTTGTCACTGTTATCAGCATTCATTATAAGTTATTGGTTGTTTTTCCTTCATTCTATTTATCATTGTTAATGCTATAAGAAACATGAAGAAACACACTTAAAGGGATTACTGTTATTATTAATAAAATATTTATGAAAGATGTGCAAATTCACATCACTGTTCACTTTTCCAGAAAATAATAGATGATGTAGGTATCAAGAAGATATATTTTCTTCCTTTTCTTTAAAGTAAATCATATACTTTGCTAGAATTTGAGATAAGTGTTGTTTATAGAGGAAACATGTAAAAAGAAGGATAAGACACCATCAAGGACAGTGATACCAAACCTTTTAGAGGGGGAAGGAAGCAGCCCAGTCCCGTGACTCTCTGACTTTCTAGTAACGAACTCTGGTTAACTCTGTGCTAGGGTGACAGTGGGCATGCCCACAGAGAAGACTCTGAGTACTCCCTCTGGCACACATGCCATAGGTTCACCACCATGGAACCAGGAAATGTATGATTACAGAAGGAGATGGTTCAGCCATGCAGTAGGGTAAATGTTGATAGATATTCCTGTGGTGGAACTTATGCCCATATAATGTAAAAAGACATGAAGAAAAGCCTCTAGCTTGCTGACTGGGGACTTTCTATGACGGATTTGTAAGAAGAAACAGACAACAGTCATATGAAATGAGAGAGTGGGAATTAATTTTGATGTTAACTCTGGTGGGAACATCCATATGTACAAAACAATTGATAAGTTATTATATCAATTATAATATGATAAATTTAATAAATAATTTTATTTAGATTGATAATTTCATTTGTTAGAGGATTTCAAACATGGAAATTCATTCCATTGATAGTGATTGGCTACCTCTCTGTGACTTAGAATGTGAAAAAGTTGTTTGGGACATTGAAGATTTAGGTGATCCTCCCCTGGTCAAAGAGCCAGTATGTATTAGATGTAGGATTTCATCTTCTGACTCCAAGGTTGGACAGAAGTCTTTTATACCACATTGAATTTTATTTTATTTTAGGCCCTTACATTCTGTTTTAGAACTGATACTAGTTATCAATTCCCTGGCAAAAGAGTAGTAATGGTTAGGCATTTGGGTAAAGTGACTTGCATCTAAGAATTGTCTGAGGCCAAATTTGAACCTAGGACTTTTCATCTGTAGACATGGCTCTCCATCCACTAAGCCACCTACTTGGCCCCACCCCAACTTGTATAAAAATAATAACATAGAAGCAAAAGAGTTTATAAAAGTGATTCAGTACCAGGTCATTGCCATCCAAAATTATAGATAGGCAGGTCTACAGCACTAAAGATGGTACCTATTGATTAATGCAGATTTAGCAAGAAGTAGAAACTGTAATAAGTCACTGAAAGTATTGGCAATTGCAAAATATAAAAAACTACTGAATACTTAGAAAGATACAAACAAGGAGACAGAATTATATTTGAAGCTCACAATCCTTCACAAATTAACATATGATAATCTCTGTATCATGAATACAAACCTTAAATTATACTTGTGAATTCAACTAATATATTGTACTATAGACAGTTGCCCACAGTCCAGAAAAAAGAAATTATTCATAAAAAATTTGGAATAATATTTTAGTAAGTGTTAGCTTACCGAATACTCATAATCCCCAAAATTCATGGGATTAAAAACTAATATATGTATATATATGTATATATATATATATATATAAAGTCTACTCTATTTGTTAAAAAATATTGATAGCAGCCTTTTTTGTTGCAGCAAAGAATTGGAAATTGAATGAATGTCCATCAGTTGGGGAATGACTGAATAAGTTGTAGTATATGATTGTAATGAAATACTATTGTGATATAAGAAGTGATGAAGGAATGATTTCAGAAAAAATCTGCGAAGATTCAGATGAACTGATACAAAGTGAAATGAGGAGAACATTGCATACAGTAAAAACAATATAGTATGATGATCAACTGTGAATGACTTAGCTATTCTCAGCAATAAAATGATCCAAGACAACTCCAAAAGACTCAGGATGAAAAATGCTATCTAGAGAAAGAATGTAGAATAGTTTATCTGGCATATCTTTGGAGAAGGTAAAATTTATGACCAAACAGGAGAGATAATATTATAAGATGTAAAATGAATAATGCTGATTATATTAAATTTAAAAGCTTTTGTGTACAAAACAAAACTAATCCAACCAAGCTTAGAAGGGAAACAAGAAACTGGGAAATTTTTTTTTTATAATAAATGTCTCTGATAAAGGTCTAATTTATCAAATGTTTAAAGAACTAAGCCAAATGTATAAGAATATAAGCCATTCCCCAATTGACAAATGGTCAATATTTATGAAAGAGCAATTTTCAGATGAAGAAATCCTTGTTGCTTCTTTCACTTCTTTTTTTGTTTTGTTTTGTTTTGTGGCATTATTTTAAGATTGGTTGGAGAGATTGGTGGTTTTGAGCTTCCCTGCTTCAAGTCTGCCATCTTGGCTCTGGAACCAGAAATCAACTCCAATATTCTTATTCAATTACAAAATGACTATTTTTATTCACCTTCACAATGATCCATAGAGCATGAAATTTAAAAAAAATAATATTAGCATAGTGGCTCATCCAAGGACTATTTATATCTAAATTTCATAAAAAAATATGAGGATGAGATAATAAATATAACTATTATTCTATATTTGCTACAATTGCACATAATCTTAATGATAGTAAAATCTGTTTTCTGTGGCATAATAGTGTTTACTTTGTAAAAACAAATCATATGAGTTATTTGGACAAAGCATCCAGTAGACAGTGATAAACTATGTGTAGGTTTAAAGGATAATGAATTCTACTCATTTAACTATTCTTACAAATAGTTTACTATGCTCAGTTTCTGGCCTTTCCTAGCCCTCAACTAGCCTAATCCTGGAGATGATCTTGTTCCTGACCATACACCATGTAATAGAGGCATTGTTCCCTGGCAGAGAGAGATTATGAATTTGCAGCATCTGGGTCCTTGTCCTATCTTTGGTGGATGTATAATGGTTTTGTGATTTCTTGGCACCCCAGGCAATGTTTAAAATAACTTCTAATCCATATTGGTAGAAAAAGCTTCCTCGCCATCAGTTCCCCACATAGGAAATTACAGGCATAGATTTTTTTAAAAGTCTTCCTATCAAGTGATAATTGACTCTGTTTTGGGAACCAGTTTTCCCATTATCCTTTTCAGAAATTTTCTTCTTATTCCCTGGTTGTCTAATACAACCACTAATGTCTCCACAAGGAACACTTTGAACCTAGTAGTTTCCTGATAAATGTTTACTAAATTAATCAAACACTCATGATTGCCTAAAGGAAATTTACCTTATTTCACTCCAAATGATCATGAAGAGTCATTCATTTACACTATGTCATTTGTCTTACATGAACTGATGCAAAGCTATGTGAGCAGAACCAAAACACGGTACACAGTGACAGCAATATTTTTTGTTGGGCAACTGTGAATGACCTAGTTATTTTCAGCAATGCAGTGATCTAAGACAGTACCAGAGATTCATGATGAAAAATGCCATCTGCCCTCCAAGAAAGAACTGATGGAGTCTGAACGCAGATTGAAACATGCAACATTTTACCTTCTTCCATCTTCTTCCTTTTTTCATTTGAGATCTCTTCCCCAAAATGACTACTATGGAAAAATTTACATAAAATCTGTATCAGATTGCTTAGAACATGGAATTCCTGAATAAATCACCTAGAATATGAAATATTACCTGTCATGACATCTCCCCATGCACCTTCAGAGTCCCTTTCTTTCTGTCTTTTCTACCTGGCACTAAGTGCAATTTTGGCACACTAGGCATTTGACATTGCCAAACATTGACATTCTGAGGATTAAAGGAGTAGTCTTATAGATGAGGGAGGAGCTTTCATTGAAGGATTGGAGATGTAGGTTTAAATATACATCCGTGCTTCAGTTCATCAAATAAAATTGGACAGTTCAAATTTTCTCTGGCAAGAAAATATAATATGTTGATGAAAGCCAGTCTCTGGGGCTTTGAGATACCACATCTTCTATTCTTAGTTTAGAATAAAAACCCTTACTTCTCTCTTATAATCAATACTAAGTATTGGTTCCAAGGCAGAAAAGCAGTAAGGACTAGACCATCAGGGTTAAGTGACTTGCCCAGAGTCATACTGCTAGGAAGTATCTGAAGCAAGATTTAACCCCAGGACCTGCTGACCAGCCCCATTCTTAGTTTTTACTTTATTCTGTAAGCGTATTTAATTTCTTTGAATCTCCAACTATCTACCTGAAAGAAAAAGAATAGCTATGACTTTGCACCTATATCTCACAGCTTAATGACTTTCTTCTCCCCAGACCTCCCAACCTTCCCCTGCTTCTTGCAACCCTTTGACTCCCATCACAAGAGCTGTCTCCTCAAGCTTATGACTTTTTCTCTGATGTTATGGCTCTTGCTATCTTATTGGAAATCTTCATGTAGACTACTTGTATAGACAAGTGAAATAAAGTAAAGGATTCACCATATATCCCTCCCTCTCAGCCCAGTAGACAGTGTACTGCAATGGAAAGAAGAACTGGAGGCAGCCCATGTGTTGAAGCTGACCCAACTTTGGAGATGGTCAAGGGATCTGTTACAACCTGCTTAGGAGATGGTTACTTATTCTTCCTAACTGGCCACTTGCACAGTGTCAGATATCGGTATGGGAGATATCACAGAGAGAACCGTGGCAGAGAGCAAGAATTCCTAATCTAAATGATCACTGAACTTCACTGAACAGACACAGCAAAATTAGTTCCAATTTGTCCTTCCTTTGTTGTGCTCTGCTACAGAACTCTTTATTAATGAAGTGGGCAACAGCATGTGTAAATAGTCTGATCTGATTGATTGAAGGCATTTCATCTTCTCAAAACTATTTCAAGAGAGGTTGAAGAGACATACAAAATAGAAAAGAATTTAATTCTAAATTCCAAATCTGCAAACTATGCAGTGTATATTTGGTGGTCTCTCTTTGGGTCCTGTTACAAACATACTAAAATGAGAAATGAAATTCTGAGGGAAATTATTCACACTTGAACAAATGGGGCATTTCATGAAACAGAAACAAATGAGGGCAATTACCATTATAGAAGTGATATCTACTTTCTTAGATGTGTCAGCCAGTGGATCTATGATTTATTCTCAACACAGTGGTGTTTTAGGATTTTTTTACTGTTTACTCTTTCAGGAATATAAGCAAAATATATTGAGATCTCTCAAATGTTGTGATGATAGCTTTATATTTATGCCTTTTTTAAAAATTCCTTACCTTCTATCTTAGAATCAATTCCAAGATAGAAGAACAGCAAGGGTTGGGTAAATGGGACTAAGTGGCTTGCCTAGGGTCAGACAGGTAGGAAGCATCTGAGACTAAATTTGAATTCAGGTCCTTCTGACTCTAGGCCTGGCATTTTATCTACTGCACTATGACCTAGCTGCCCTATATTTATATATTGAGGGTAAATAGTCACTTTAACTTTTACTTATCCCAGGTTAATAAGAGTATGGAAAAAGGGTCTTTCCAAGCAGGACATTCAGATAAGAAAACCACTAGCAGTTTTGCAGTATTGATGGGAACTATTAAATGATCTCCTATTAAAGGAGATTGTTTAAAACCATTAAATGATCTCCTGTCCTCTGAGCCTGGTATAAACATTACTACAGAATTAGAGTTCATAGTTCTTACATGATTGAAGGACTCTGGTTAATTAAGTGTCTAAAAAGGCCTGATTGTGGAAGAACTGAAGTGCCCACAAGGACCTTAATTTCATTTGCCATGTGATGGTGGAATGGAGACATTCTTTTCTCCCAAGCTCTCTTTTATAGACCTTTCCACCCTGGTGCTAAAGTTAATATTCTAGTTGTTTTGAATCTCTTCCCTAAAATGGGAAGAGAAAGGAGAGAGAAAGGCTAAATTGTTCATGAGATAAGGAGGCTGGAAAGGAAAATACAATTCTGTTCAAGTGAATATCTATTATAAGAGGGGCATCCCATACTCCTCAACCCCATTGCATGTAACTAACAAGATGCTCCATGCCATTATGCCTCTTTCATTTGAAAGCATCCTCTTGATTTAGTTATACAGTGTACCAAAGGGAGGGACAATTCCTGGATACCTCTATTAAATCAGCCAGTCATTCCCACCACTCCCAATTCATGAGTACAGAGAGTCCAGGTCTCTACTCAATCATTCAGTCAATAAGGATATAAATTCGATGTAAACACAGGAAAAGTGTTGGAATTAGTTGAAAGAACTAGACATACCCAAAGATCTGTGTATGTCAAGAGAAATGATTTTTTTTAAAAAGACAATCAGGTTTTAAGATCACTTAGAGAAATCTAACCTTTGGGTCTGTAACTAGAAAGCAAGAAATGGGAAATGGTGTTGGGGGTGGAAGATTGAGCCCAGAAGCAATGTCACATTCCACCCAACCCCAATGGTTGTCCATCAGAGAGACTGAACCAGTAATAAACAGTACATCCAACCAGGAACTGAGAGAAAACAAATTAAACCCATTGAATAAAGGGCATCTCCAGACAGAATGATTTTTTTTTTGACATGGAAAGAAGTGCAGCTTCAGAACTCTGCAATCATCCCAGGTAGTACACTGATATATCCCCTTAAAAGCAACTGCATGAAGACTTGTAGGAGGACAAAAACATTTCCATCAACTAAAATCTGAGTTATCCTTTTACCACATGTGCTTGAGTCCACTTTCCTCTGAACTATGTATATATTTGTGGTAACAGTATAACATGGCCTTTGGGGGGAAGAGATATTTTTGTACCAAATCTTTTTATTACACTTATTTTAGTGTTAAAGGTGATTGAAACAGGTGACTGGGATTTTACTTAACTCAGTCAAAGAAAGATGATCTCAGGCTCAGAGAGCAAAATGGCTCCTCTCTGTCTAAAATCCACATACATGCACTCTGACTAGCTGTTTCACACTAACAGATTTATTGATGAGGATAGTGTGGGTTGGTTGAGGGTTCGGAGACTCCCCAACACTAATAAATCTACCTTTTCCCAAATCACTGACCTTACAAAAGGTCTCTTTGGCCCCCAACAAATGTTGGGGCTACACTCACTGCCTCACTATCTAGAATTCCCACTTCCTACCTTATTACTTAAGCTAAGCCCACACCAAAATTGAATCCTTGATGAAAAACCAGAGGTAACAGATGAGTCAGTGGATGGTGTCAACAGTGACCTAGTCACCCCCAGTGTTGGCAGAGTCCACTGAGATAACTTAACAGTTCAGGTCACTATCAAATCAAGATCTTCTTGAATATTCTTGAGATGTTGTGTCAGTGTCTGTGAGTGCAGAGGAATCACAGGAAACACACGATATGGTTTGGATGGGTTTTCCACAGGATCAGTAGGGAGAGATCAATAATGGGAGAGAGCTGGGTTTTGGAGCTGTTTAAGTCTCCAGAGTTCAAACCCCTCTCCTTGATGACTATTACTCAATTCAGAATCCTACCCCAGGATTCCAAGCTCTTTTCCCTGTACTTCCTGGTTTCCTTCATTCCATTCACCTGCTGTGTCTCCACTCTAGTCCATGACTTCCTTGCCCAAATCTCCTTAACCCTTTCTAAAAGCTAATTAAGTCTGTCTGGTTATTCAATGGCATTAGAAGTGGCAGTATATGGGATGGGAGGGCTTAGGGTCAATACTGCTTAAAATCAATTCCAATTACTCAAATGTAACCCCAAGAACTCTAAGAATAAAAGTAGTCTGTCACAGTCTAAGGACATAACCTGCCAATACAAGTAGAACTTTGAGAAATAGCTCTAGCACATACAACATTGTCTCAGAGATTTCTGTGCTATTGACCTATGATTAAAAGAGCTTTGCTTTGCTTATTTTTCACTGTCTTAGTAAAAAAAAATATTCTCAGTGAGAAAATAGGATAAGAGTTCCTGTGGAAAGCAATCCTCATCAGAATATTGACCCCACTAGAGAACCAAAGTTCATTTCCTACTGACTCAATTTTTAACTTTCCTTCCAACTTCTATTCCTATAGGAAACTAAGCGGTGCAATGGATAGAGTGCCAAGCTTGAAGTCAGGAAGATTTGAGTTTGAATACAGCCTCAGCCATTTACCAGCTGGGTGACTCTCAGCAATAACTTCATATCTGTTTGCCCTTGTTTCTTCCACTTTAAAATAAGTACGATAATAGCACATACCTCCGAAAGAAGCTGTAAGGATTAAATGAATTAAAATTTGTAATGTACTTAGCATATTACCTGGAACACACTAGGTACTTAATAAATATTTCTTTCCATTCATAGGTTGGTATAATGAGCTTAGAATATTTTAGGAAACTGTGGAAAGTAAAACTCCTAAGAGCAGTAGGAGAATTGTTTTTGTAGTTTATGGTCCTTTTATGTGTTTTCTCCCTATGGTTGGGGATGGGGTGGGGGTAGAGGTAAAATAAAAACTCTCTTGCACCCAAAATATGTCAAATTATATGAGATATGGGAGACCCTTGTACTAACAAACCTAGACACAATCTTCTTAGATTTCCCATGAAGTAAATTCTGCTTAGGGGTTGTTCGAATCAAAGACAATGTGATTTCTTGGTATAAAAAAATCCGAAGACTATACCTTGTCTTTATGAACCCAGAGGCTACAAGAAGCCATGAGTTACATGTACACAGAGTGACATTTTAAATTACTGCACATAAAAATCACTTAATCTCTTTGGGCTATCTTTTCTCATTTGCTTGAAAAAAGAGGGAATTAAACTTGACACCCTCTTAATTTCTTTCCAGCTCTAAGTCTTGGTTCTATGATTTAATACACCTCTAATAATAAATTCATTAGCTTGAGGAGGTCCTCAAATGAAAATAACATATAGTGATCAGTAGAACAGATTAGGGACACAACACATAGAAATGAACCAATCTAGTGTTCACATAGACAGCAGATACTGAAATAAGGCCTCCTAATTTGACAAAAACTATACTGGAACATAACTTAGCAGAAATTAGGCTTATACAAATGTGTCACATCATATACTAAAAGCTCTCAAGAGATAAATGACATACCATATAAAATGTCATACCATAAAAAAGTAAAAAGTCAAGGAAGAAAATTTTGCATCCATGGATAAAGAACTCCTAACCAAACAAAGGTTGGAAAGGATCACAAAAGATTAAAAAGGACAATTCTGATTGCATATAAATAAAGATTTGGCATAAACGAAACCAATGGAAAATAGAAGAGAACATGCAACTGGGAAAATTTCTTTGCAGCAAGTTCCTCAGATAAAAGCCTCATTTCTAAAATATATAAATTACTGCTTCAATTTTGTAATAAAATGCATTTCTTGGTAGATAATTTATGATGAAAAGTTATTAAGTCAGGTATCAAAAAAGTAATATTAAACTATCATCAGCCAAATTAAAAAAATGCTTAAAATTTCTAATAAATGTTGTCATTGCTCTTGTTTGTTTGACTCTCTGTGACTATTTGAAGTTTTATTGGCAAAAGATACTAGAGTGGCTTCCTGTTTCCTTCTCCATCTCATTTTACAGTTGAGGAAATTGAGACAAATATGGTTAAATATGGGTTAGGAGATGGGAATCATTACTAAGTGTGCATGTTTGAACTCATTTACTCATATTCTTTGATTTCTGTTAGCTTCTTTTTCATTGGCTCTGAAAGAGTCATCTCTGAGTCTCAAGGTTATTATAAAAGATGAGTAATTTCCCATCCTTCCATTTTTTCATTATCTACTGCTCTTTATGGATGAATATTATAATCTAAATAGGCTTCCCAAAAAGAGTAAGGAAATACAATAGTGACTCAGTATGATATATTGTCTGATATTCACATTTCTCAATATGGCATACTAAAAAAACCATTTTCTGTTAAGTCCTCTCATATCTCATTGTGCAATGGAGGTGACCCTGGATTCTCAAAGACTATGCCAAGCAAAATTCATGATCTGGCAGCTCTTGCCAAGCTGGAAAGACTTCACAGGCAGGCCCAGCCACAGACTTTGTCTGTGCCTATTATCCAAATACCAGCCTGTCTAAGTGCAGAAAGCCTTACTTACAACCAGAGGGTCAGCCATGTCATGAATTTTTTGATGACAGCATCTCAGGAAAAAGTGATCCGTGTTGACAGGAGGGAGTTGATGAAATCTCTCTTTTTTCTCAAGTTTGTAAAGCATCTTTTTTGAGCTCTACAATAACCCTTAAGAAATCTGTAAACATATTATTAGCTCCATTTTACATATGAGAAAACTGAATCTGAGAGATGTTAGGTGACTTGTCCAGGCTCACAGGGTAACAAAACACAGTTCTTTTAAAGCAATAGTTTTCAGATTGGTCCACAGATCTCTGGGGTCCCTAAGATCTTCTCAGGGAATACTCAAGGTCAAAACTATTCTCACAACAATAGTAAGATGTTATTTGCCTTTTTCATTTTCATTTGTTCATTGATATTGATTCAGATTCTACATTGTATCTAACATTTTCACTTTTAACCATTAACTTCTCTCTTAGCATCAATTCTAAGAAGAGCAATAAGGGCTAGGCAATCGGGTTAAAGTGATTTGCTCAGGATCACACAGCTAGGAAAGGTCTGAGACTTGATTTGAACTCAGGTCCGCCCGACTCCAGATCGCATATTCTATCCATTCTCCTACCTACATGCCCCACTACTAATCTTTAAGAAACTACCATTTGTGGAGTTTAGATATAGTATCAAAATAAATATACATAGTTATTTTAAAAGACCACTAAGATTCTCCTCCCTTTTGCAGTTACATATCATATATTTCAACCAAAAGAATACATTATAACAGATTGAATGCAGAAGCCAATAGAAGTCTAATTGCTTTTTATTAACCTAGGCAGTGAAGAGATTTGTAAAAATATAAACCAAAGCTACTCTTCTCAAGAATATTTTCTGTTTTGGAAATATCATTATTTTTCATAAAATTGCTTACATTTGATGGACAAGGAGATTGAGTCAAACAGGGTTAAGTAACTTGCCCAGGGTCACATAGCTAGTAAGAGTCTAAGATCAGATTTTGGAGGACTTGCACCTCCGGTCTGAAGGTTTGACAAGCCCTTTCCAAAGCTGCTTGTCCACCTTTGATGTCCACCTTTTACCCAACTCTCACCATTGGATACAAGAAGTTAGAGCATGAGTAATGGCCACATCCCTGTAAAACTGTCTCAAAAGATAGGCTAAATCAAGTTGAGGGTAATTAACAGGTCTCAAATCCATTAGTGAATTGGAATATCAACCCTAGAATGTGAAGACTTCTCCCAGTGGAATGGGTAGATGAGAATCATTTATTCTAATGGCCATAAAGGTGCCTGAAGCAGGCCCTGTAGAGCCCTTAAAGTTTGGTCAGACATCAAAGAAGCCAAAGTCATCCACTATATCCCAGGCCATGACCAGCTGTCCTGATTTTTGTCTTGCATTTGAATTTTTAAAATGCTTGCCTTCCATCTTAGAATCAATTGCAAGGTTGCAAGGTAGAAGAACAGTGAGGGAGGGCTAGGCAATGGGGGTTAAGTGACTTGCCCAGGGTCACACATTTAAGAAGTATATGAGGTCAGATTTAAACCCAAGACCTTCCATCTCTGGATCTGATTTTCAATCCCTAAGTTACCTCACTACCTGCCTTGTCACTAAATTTTGATAACTCTGGTAAAGAGAGTGAGGCTGATGACTTTGTGTGATTTTCCTTTATTTCAATTCAATTCATATGTGAGTTGATTATTCTGGGATGTCATCAATCCTTTCCAAAAACAAAGTATGAATAACAACAGTTTGGTCACACAAAAAGATTTTTACAAAACTCCATGGTTCTTACGGTTTTAGGTACAGGTTCTAAAAGTCCAAGCTTTTGAGAACTAGTATGGAACTGCATCAGATGAATAAAGGGCACTCTGCCAGCTCAAAAACATCAGTTTCTTTTCTATATTCACCTAAACTATCCATGTACCTCCTTCCTGAATTTATTGCTGGCAGAACTCCTAGTCAGGAATGTCTCACCAGCCATCTACTCTCTGGTAGCATGCTTGAGAAACAAAGGAATAAATAAGCTATAAATGAGCATTATTTAATAAATATCAAAGCCTCTGACCAACCATCCTTTATTCATAAAAGGGACAAACCAAAAATAAACAAAATTGTGTTCACATGTTATGAAGTTTATTTTCTTATACTTTGGTATAAGTTTTGTGCAGCATTTATATAAACTAATAGAAAACTGTTGTCACCAGTTATCAAATAATTCTCCCTCGCTTATCTAAACAAAAATTCTAAAGAAGGCTAGCACACATGTAAAGTGGGTTTGTTGGGGAATGGATTTTCTGAGAAAGTATGCTATATAATAAAAAGAGCGCCAAAGTGGGAGTTAGAATACTGGGGTTTCTGTTACCAATCAACCTTGGACAAGTCATCTCTCCATTGGTTTTCAGTCTTGTCATCTTTTAAATGAGAAGGTTATTCTAGGTCAGTGATGGCAAACCTTTTAGAGTTTAAGTGCCCAAACTGCAATCCTTATGCTGTATGTGAGCTCCCCACCTTGCCCCAGATATGGGAGGGAGGAAGCACTCCCAATGAGCTGCTGGCTACAGAAGTGGGTGATATAAAAATTGTCCTCCTGCATGTGTGGAGAAGGGGAAGGGAGCAGCACCCTCTGGTGGTGCTCCAGCATGTGTTCCATAGGTTCACCAACATGGGACTAGGTAATCCCATTTTATTCTGACCTTTTTTGTTTTGGTGGATGAAATAGGGTATCTATGAATCCTAACTTGGCTTCCTACATAGCCCCATAATAATTTTAAAGGGTTGTGACTTGAGATGAAGCACAGAGAAGGCCAACAATAAAATAATCCCCCCCCCACTCCAATGTTTAATGGAAAAGCCTAAATAAACAGAAAAAATGAGAAGTGGGTAAAGTCTTTTCTTTCTTCCCTTGGCCCACCTATCTCCTTCTCTATACCTGATAGATACACAATGTTACTCTAGATAAATCAGCTTCAATATTAGATGTGTTTCCCATAATGTTAACGAAATATTTGCTGCCTGGTAGTAGTCAAGGGGAATAAAAAAAAAAACAGCTTGAAACCTGGACCTTAAGAACCTTATATTTTAATGTAACTTTTTATTTTTCCCTTTTTTGAGGTAGTCCTCTTCTTCCTCATCTTTTAAGAACCATTTGCAATCTCACTTTGCAAAACTTAAAATATTATATAAATGCTATCTATTATTGTAACTTGTAGAGAAGAGATCAGCCTACTTGTAGCAAAGGTAACCTATTGGTATAGGGAGTTTCCTAATTTTGAAGTTCTCAAAAATAACAAAATCAAAAGTCTGGTACCTATTTTATTCCTTTTAGGAGACTAACATGAACTTCAACACAACTAACTAAACTTTCTTGGTAACAATTTATATTTAAATTATTTAAATACATAAAATATCATAATTATTTCAGAGCATCTCCCCCTAAGTACTTAGAATTCTTTGTCCATTCATTCTCATTATTTCAGTGATTTTCCTTATATAGTTGTGATTGTGTACTCTGTATTCTTTCTTTTTAATTAAATGGTAAACACTGTTGAATGTACCCTTCTCTGATTTTTCCATATAACATAGAAATTAAAGAATATCTTATGTCTCAAAGACCATATTGGTGGTATGTGAACTCTAATAAGTCATACAGAAGGAAGAAGGGTCCAACAAAGGTCTCTATGTCTATTTCTGACTACTGAAATGGCTAAATTTGGAGAATCTTGTAATTAATAGGCTCGTTACCTGGGGATAAATTTCTCTGGCCTTTTAAAATTCATGAAGTCATCTACTAAGGTGTGGAGGAAATATGAGTAGCATCAGTAGAGGAATAATCACATCAATTAAATTACTTTTAATTTTAAAAAAATATTTTTTCATTTGTAATATTAAGATGGAGTCATTAAAAGGTACAAACAAGAGGGATTAGTTTTCAGGTAAGGTAAGTCTGCTGTAATAGCTTCAGAGAAGGTAATTCTACTAACATTTTGTTCCATCACTTCAAAAAACTAGCTTAAGTTGAGGTGATGATATTTTCATGACCTAATGTCATTGCTACAACAATTGGCATTTTTTTTTTTGTATTTGAAGGCTTATGGCCAATCATCAATTCAACCAGGTGTAAGTCTAAGTTCCCAGGATACAAATATTAAAAAAAAATTAAACAGTTTTCACCTTCAAGTTGATTGTAACCAGCTTTTAGCATCAGTGGGGGTAAATCCCTTTTCTCTGTTTCAATTGGTACCAAATTCTTCTGTTTTCTGGGAATTTCTATTTAAATAATCAACTCCCCCAGCTACAACTGCCAAATGTCAGTTTTTCATAAATATCTTTTTGGCTTCACGTTGCCTGTCTGTGACTTATTTTCCCTTTTAATGTTGCCCTTGATATTTCTATTTGACTCATATTTCACCTATATCAAAATGCTGGGGATTGCCACACAGTAAAATTTGCCTCCATTAGGTAATTGACCATGGGTCCAAATATAGTAATGAAATATAATATGATGTTTATGTTTACTCATTTTGTGGCAAAGTAAAAGGTTAGATGAAAGAATAATAATAATATATTTCTAATATTTTTCTGTTACTTGTTTATCAGTTAGGACTGTCTGGTCCTGATTTTCCTGCAGACAGAACTGGTTAATTATAGAAGACATATTAATCATAATAAAATGGCTTGTGCATCCACTCAGAAAAAAGAAGCTAATATATTTTGATTGGACTTATTTATAGCTTTTGTCTATATATTCTGTTCCCTTACAAGAACCAAAAAACCCAAGTCATAGAACATGAACAGATTTATTACACTTTATAAAAAATACCCCAAAGATTTTTATCCAAGCCCATATACAGTCAAGATGACTTTTCATTTTGGTGAGTCCCATCTTCCCCAAAGATTTATATAGCCACTTCATACATAAAAGTACTATACAGATATGAAGCCCCAATGGGGAAAAAGATCTTGGGGTTGCTAGAGAGTCAAGAAATCTACCCCTATGATGAACCACACCTTCTCAGAGACCAATCTAGTTGTTTAGTATTTATAAACACACCTTGAGGTTGAGGCTATACAACCCCTTCCAGTGGGTAAAGAACCTGGGTTTTCTTGAGAGTTGTCACACTCTTCCCCAACTTGTATGGTCTGCATGATTCACAGTATCATTGAAAGATACCTCTAAGTTTGCTTCTCCACACCATTGGTCTGTATCTTATCTTTCCTTGATTTGATCCAAAATTTTACCACTTTGGGAATTCTCCTTGATTCAGGTGTTCCCTCATCACTCCCCTTTACTCTTTGATCTTGGTTTAGAAACTTTTATCATATATCTAAGGACAATTATTATTATTAGTTTTTTCACTTTAAACATTATTTTATTTGGTCATTTCCAAACATTATTCATTGGAAACAAAGATCATTTTCTTTTCCTTCCCCACCCCTTCCCACCACCTCTCCCATAGCCGATGCACAATTCCACTGGGTAACACATGCGTTCTTGGTTCAAACCCATTTCCATGTTGTTGGTATTTGCATTAGAGTGTTCATTTAGAGTCTCTCCTCAGTCGTATCCCCTTCCCCCCTGTAGTCAAGCAGTTGCTTTTCCTCAGTGTTTTTATTTCCATACTTTATCCTCTGCTTATGGATAGTGTTTTTTAGATCCCTGCAGATTGTTCAGGGACATTGCATTGGCACTAATGGAGAAGTCCATTATCTTCGATTGTACCACAGTGTATTGGTCTCTGTGTACAATGTTTTCCTGGTTCTGCTCCTTTTGTTCTGCATCACTTCCTGGAGGTTGTTCCAGTCTCCATGGAATACTTTATTATTCCTTTAAGCACAATAGTATTCCATCACCAACATATACCACAATTTCTTCAGCCATTCTCCAATTGAAGGGCATCCCCTCATTTTCCAATTTTTGGCCACCACAAAGAGTGCAGCTATGAATATTCTTGTACAAGTCTTTTTACTTATTGTCTCTTTGGGGTACAAACCCAGCAGTGCTATAGCTGGATCAAAGGGCAGACAGTCTTTTATCACCCTTTGGGCATAGTTCCAAATTGCCCTCCAGAATGGTTGGATCAATTCACAACTCCACCAGCAATGAATTAATGTCCCCACTTTGCCACATCCCCTCCAGCATTCATTACTTTCCATAGCTGTTATGTTAGCCAATCTGCTAGGTGTGAGGTGATACCTCAGAGTTGTTTTGATTTGCATCTCTCTGATTATAAGAGATGTAGAACACTTTTTCATGTGCTTATTAATAGTTTTGATTTCCTTGGCTGAGAACTGCCTGTTCATGTCCCTTGCCCACTTATCAATTGGAGAATGGCTTGATTTTTTGTACAATTGATTTAGCTCTTTATAAATTTGAGTAATTAAACCTTTGTCAGAGGTTTTTATGAAGATTGTTTCCCAATTTGTTGCTTCCCTTATGATTTTAGTTACATTGGTTTTGTTTGTACAAAAACTTTTAAATTTGATGTATTCCAGATCATTTATTTTGCATTTTGTGACTCTTTCTAAGTCTTGCTTGGTTTTAAAGCCTCTCCCTTCCCAAAGGTCTGACATGTATACTATTCTGTGTTTGCCTCATTTTCTTATAGTTTCCTTCTTTATGTTCAAGTCATTCACCCATTTTGAATTTATCTTGGTGTAGGATGTGAGGTGTTGATCTAAACCTAATCTTTCCCACACTGTCCTCCAATTTTCCCAGCAGTTTTTATGAAATAGTGGATTTTTGTCCCAAAAGCTGGGATTTTTGGTTTTGTCATATACTGTCTTGCTGAGGTCACTTACCCCGAGTCTATTCCACTGATCCTCCTTTCTGTCTTTTAGCCAGTACCAAATTGTTTTGATGACCGCTGCTTTATAATATAGTCTGAGATCTGGGACTGCAAGGCCACCTTCCTTTGTATTTTTTTTTTCATAATTTCCCTGGATATCCTTGATCCTTTGTTCTTCCAAATGAACTTTGTTATGGTTTTTTCTAGATCAGTAAAAAAACTTTTTAGAAGTTCCATGGGTATGGCACTAAATAGATAGATGAGTTTGGGTAGGATGGTCATTTTTATTATATTGGCTCATCCTACCCACGAGCAGTTAATGTTTTTCCAATTGTTCAAGTCTAGTATTATTTGTATGGAGAGTCTTTTGTAGTTGTGTTCATAAAGTTCCTGTGTTTGTCTTGGGAGATGCATTCCTAAGTATTTTATTTTGTCTAAGGTAATTTTGAATGGGATTTCTCTTTCTAGTTCTTGCTGCTGAGCTGTGTTGGAAATATATAGAAGTGCTGATGACTTATGTGGGTTTATTTTGTATCCTGCAACTTTGCTAAAGTTGTTGATTATTTCAATTAGCTTTTTGGTTGAATCTCTTGGATTCTTTAAGTAGACGATCATGTCACCTGCAAAGAGTGATAACTTGGTCTCCTCATTGCCAATTTTAATGCCTTCAATTTCTTTTTCTTCTCTAATTGCTATTGCTAGTGTTTCAAGTACAATGTCAAATAGTAGAGATGATAATGGGCATCCTTGTTTCACTCCTGATCTTAATGGGAATGCATCTAGTTTATCCCCATTGCAAATGATATTAGTTGATGGTTTTAGATATATACTGTTTATTATTTTTTTAGGAACGGCCCTTCTATTCCTATGCTTTCTAGTGTTTTTAATAGTATTATTATTTTTTTGAGCTAAATCAATTGTACAAAAAATCAAGCCATTCTCCAATTGATAAATGGGCAAGGGAAATGGATAGGCAGTTCTCAGATAAAGAAATCAAAACTATTAACAAGCACATGAAGAAGTGTTCTAAATCTCTTATAATCAGAGAGATGCAAATCAAAACAACTCTGAGGTATCACCTCACACCTAGCAGATTGGCTAACATAACAGCAAAGGAAAGTAATGAATGCTGGAGGGGATGTGGCAAAGTAGGGACATTAATTCATTGCTGGTGGAGCTGTGAACTGATCCAACCATTCTGGAGGGCAATTTGGAACTATGCCCAAAGGGCGACAAAAGAATATCTACCCTTTGATCCAGCCATAGCACTGCTGGGTCTGTACCCCAAAGAGATAATGGAAACAAAGACTTGTACAAAAATATTCATAGCTGCGCTCTTTGTGGTGGCCAAAAACTGGAAAACGAGGGGATGCCCGTCAATTGGGGAATGGCTGAACAAACTGTGGTATATGTTGGTGATGGAATACTATTGTGCTAAAAGGAATAATAAAGTGGAGGAGTTCCATGGAGACTGGAACAACCTCCAGGAAGTGATGCAGAGCGAGAGGAGCAGAACCAGGAGAACATTATACACAGAGACTAATACACTGTGGTATAATCGAACGTAATGGACTTCTCCATTAGTGGCGGTGTAATGTCCCTGAACAACTTGCAGGGATCCAGGAGAAAAAAACACCATTCATAAGCAAAGGATAAACTATGGGAGTGGAAACCCCGAGAAAAAGCAACTGCCTGAATACAGAGGTTGAGGGGACATGACAGAGGATAGACTTTAAATGAACACTCTAATGCAAATACTATCAACAAAGCAATGGGTTCAAATCAAGAAAACATCTAATGCCCAGTGGACTTACGTGTCGGCTATGGGGGGTGGGGGGGAAGGAAAAGAAAATGATCTATGTCTTTAACGAATAATGCTTGGAAATGATCAAATAAAATATATTTTAAAATAGTATTATTATTTTTTAACTAATGTATTTATTTAGAATATTTTTCCATGGTTGCATGATTCATGTTCTTTCCTTCCCCCCTTTCCTCCCCCCTCCCTGAGCTGATGAGCAATTCCACTGGGTTATACATGTATCATTGTTCAAAACCTGTTTCCCGATCAGTCTATTATTTAACTGTTCATGAAGAAAACAAAACCAATTGGAAATGTATTTTTTAATCCTGGTATTCTCCATTTGACACAGCTTTTAGAGATTTTTCTGTTGGCTTTTTTTAGTATTATAATACACTTGAAAAAAGGAATCAAGTCCATGAGTATTCATGAGGTGACTTTGTTCCAAAGGTACACATAGTCTTGAAAAACATTTGCTTCATTGTCTCTGCTTTTCTGCATTTCCCAAGAGACCCAGCAATTTAGAGGAGAAGGGGAAATATGAGATCATTTCTGGAGTTTTTATACCCATAATGAACTCCCTGTGGAGTGGGTCCTAATCTCTTATATATTAGAGGGAATTATAAAAGGGATGGTGGCTATAATTTAGGCCAGATTTGCAGCTGAATCTCAAATGGCAATCAGGGTGGTCAGGAGGAAGAAAGGGTTCCAAAACTCCATGAAACCAATCTGGACCTTATGCCAAAATAAGGTAAAGATGAACTATTTTTCAACATTTGCTTGTTCCCAGCTCTGAGCCTAGAGATTAACTAGCATCAGGCTAGAAGAGGCATGAGACCTTACCCTTGGGGAATACTGCTAGCACCTCCCTTCCCCATCCAGCGCCCTACTATTCACATGAGTACCAGGAGTGCTGGGGTTGGGGGTTGGGGGAAACCCTGGTATAGAAGAGCAGTTGGCAGAAGAATCAGTCACCAAGAATTTATTGACTCTTTACTGTATGCTAAGCACCGGGGATACAAAGACAAAATAGAAAAATTTCTCCCTTTAAAGAGCATATATTCTAATGATGAAGGCACTGTGTGTATGCAGAAATGGGGGAGTGATGAATTAGAAAAGGCCTGATGCAGAAGGTGGAATTTAAACTGACCCCTGAAAGAAACCATATCCCCAAACCCTCCCTCTCAACTGTCAGGACCCTTGGCAGAGACCACAAAGCTAAGTTTCCCCCCATGGACACTGACACAAACTGTCCTTACTATCAGACAACACAGAATAACTCCGTGTCAGTGCAGGTTTTCTCTTAAGTAATTATATATCCCATAGAAATAATATCTAAATCAGATTATCTAGAATATCTAAATTAGAAATAATAATTAGGCTGCAACACCTAATCAGGTCATTTGTTGTGGTTGTGATGGTGGTGATTGGGTTAATGTTTATAATCATATTAAATACAACTCTCCATTCTTTGCTTTCCATTTTGCTACTCAAAGATATAAACAAGTGTGACAAGGCTTGTGACGTGGTCAGAGAGATGCATCTGCCCTGCTTGTAGGAGGTTGTTGGGATGACGCAGATGAAATGCATCAGCTCCTCTTCCAGTGGATCACGCACTGTGGCTAACAGCCAACTGCAAAAGAAAGAAATGCCTCTCAGTCTTTCCAGAATGTTTGCTTTCTCCCTTAGTCACGTAAAGATTCCAGATCATGGGAAGACACATCCACTTATATATTTTACAGAAGAGGAAAATGCATATGAGCTTTCTCAGCTTGCTTTACACAAAGTAACCCACAGAAAACACTTTGGAATTCCACAGGGAAATACAAATGAGGCTTCACACAAAAAAAGACAGTTCACAGAAAATGGGACCTGCTTAAATTATGGAAACATGCAAATGATTTGCACAAAGATATACCACTAAGGTATTTTTTTTAAATGTCAGTTAAGAAACGGATTTTATTTATATATACTATAAATGCATAGGTACATATTTATGACTTATAAATGCCTTAGAAGAATTCATAAGATTGTTTATGATACTTGCATATAATAGAAGCTTATCCCTTTCCTGAGAAATTATTCTACATTATATCTCAAGTCTTTGATAAATGAAGTAATATATTAATCAAAATTTTAAAGCTGAGAAAAAAAATTGGTCCTTAAGCATAGTTTCTATTTTGTTAATTTTCTTTATCTCTAGGAGCCAGATGTTTTACTATTTCCTCAAAGAATTGGATCCAAGGATGATGCACAATCCTGCAGCACAGTCATGCTGCATAATGCAGTCAGCCCACGCTAGGTTCAACATAAAGCAGTCATAGGGCAACAGTCTGGGATGTGCAGGTGGGAGTGAGGGAAGCATTGTATAAAAGGTGAGAGCCCTGGATTGGCTTAGAGGACTTGAGATCAAGTTCAGTCATAAGATTTCTGTGGCCTATGGCACGTGGCATTACCTCTTTGTTGTTGGTTGAGTTGTTTTTTAGTCTCCATGACCCCATTTGGAGTTTTCTTGTCAAAGATACTAGAGTGCTTTGCCATTTCCTTCTCCAGCTCATTTTACAGATGAGGAAACTGAGGTAAACAGAGTGGAGTGACTTACCCAAGGTCACAAAGGTGGTGGTAAGTGTCTGAGGCCAGACATGAATTCAAGTAGACTCCAGTCCCTACTTTCTATCTACTGAGCCACCAACTCTGTAAGACTCAGTAAAATGAAGATGATGTTGGTAACTAACTAGTGGGTCCCTAAGTGGCACAGCATCTGGCCTAAAGTAAAGAAGACCTCAGTACACATTTGGCCTCAGACACTAGATATATGACCCTAGGCAAGTCACTTCATCCTCTTTGCCTCCATCTGTAAAAATTGTATCTGGAAAATGAGCTGGAAAATAAAATGTCAAACCTCTCCAGTATCTTTGCCAAGAAAACCCCAAATGGGGTCACAACGAGCCAGATAATGCTGAAATGTCTGAGCAATGAGTTATACAGGGCTCTTATGAGGATCAAATGAGATCAGCTATTCCAAATACTTTGCAAAACTTAAACTTCAAACAACATGTAAATGGCATTTATTGCTTTTTTGTCACCAGAATCATTCTAACTCTCCTAGGGGATGACTCAACCATAGAATTAACAATAATTCTACACAAATCACATCATTAAAGGCACTGGGGTAAGTGCTCGTGTGGTATAGTGGAAAATCAACCAGATTTGAAGTCAGAAGACTAGATCTGAATTCCACCTGTATGACAATAGGCAAGTCATTTAACCACAATGTGGTTCACTTTCCATATCCATAAAAGAAAAGGATGAGATTGGGGGCAGCTGGGTAGCTCAGTGTATTGAGAGCTAAGCATAGAGATGGGAGGTCCTGGGTTCAAATATGGCCTCTGATACTTCCCAGCTGTGTGACCCTGGGCAAGTCACTTGACCCCCATTGCCTAGCTTGACAGTATTGATTCCAAGATGGAAGGTAAGGGTTTTAAAAAAAAAAAGGATGAGGTTGATCTACATGGCCTGTAAAGTTCCTTCTAACTCTAAATCCATGATCATGATTATGTCTTCTCAAGTCCAACTAAGCTACAGATTTTGAATTAAGTCAAACTTGGGGACCCAGATGACTTCTTTATAATCAAACAAGTAACTGGTGTCACTATATAAATAGATAATTTTAATTGTTTAATCATTTTTCAGTTGTGTCTGACTCTTCATGCACTCATGTAGAGTTTTCTTGGCAAAGATATTGGAGTGGCTTGCCATTTCCTTCTCCAGCTCATTTCACAGATGAAGAAATATATAAAGAGGTGATAGATAGGTAGATAGATAATTAGAGATGACATAAATAGGGCATTTATTTAGCTCTTTCTATGTTCCAGGCAATATGCTAAGTTTGGGGAATATAAAAACAAGCAAAAAGAAAAACTATCCTTATCCTCAAGTATCTTGTCTTCTAATGGAGGAAGATAAAACATATACAGGAGCTAAAAATTAGGTAGAGAAGAAGGCGATCTGGAGAGTTAGGAGAGTAGAGGAGTTTGGATGCATAGCCTGGGCATTCTTCAAATGGAGATTCCAAGGAGGAATTTATGTACTGATGGGCAGAACCATTGGGACAGAAGTGTCTTCCAAAGGGAGAAGGTCTCTATTTTTAAGTCTTTTATTCCTTTTTAACTATACAGATATGACTTGAGGCAGCATGCTAGCGTGAGAAATGAATTGTACTTGATGGCAGAAGACCTGGATTTGAGTGGGTCCACAGACAAGCATCTCTGAGGCAATTTTACAAAGTTGTAAAGAGGGTAGTTATCCCTCCCATGGTGCCAGGGGTAGAAACATGGTACCACATGATTTCATACTGGAGAAGTCTGAGGTTTTTTTTTCTTTTAGGGGGTGTTTAAAACAAAAGAAATTGTATATGTATCTATGGTATTAAAAGAAAAAATATCTTGATATTATACAATATTATAGACATATTTTAAGCACTTCTGAGTTTCTAAACTTTTTTGTGACTTCTATTGCCTTTTCTGTGTTATCTGCAGTTTCCATGATACTCTATAAAAAATTTCCATTTAATTTCTTATGCTGACCCATAATATATCAAAACCACAATGGAGAAAGTTGCAATGTGGAAGGAATACCTGTACTTTGTAAGTAAGTGATCAAGTGGGCTAGTAAATACTCTTAGATGAGAAATCATTCCATCAGCAAGAATTCTTTTAAGCATCTAACCTGTGCCAGGCACTAGAGATGCAAAAAACAAAAACTTATGATATTTTCCATCATGATATTCTATCATGGGAGATATGCATGTATATATACATGCTTATATGCATATGTACCTACACATTGGGATTTAATCCAAACTCCTCTGACTTGAATCGCAGTAGATTTTTGTTATGTCACATGAGTTGTCACCATATTTTTAAAATTATGTAATCTGTGCAGAACTGTTCCTATTTCTGTAGTTGGATCCCTCTCCTATGTTTATGTTAGGTATATACATACATATGTGGACATCTAGCAATCAACATTAATTAAGCACTTAGTATGTGCCAGACACTGTTATCTCTATACATATGTATGCATGTTCAAAATAAATATAAGGTCACTTTTCTAGGGAGGGCACTAGCCAACTAGAGGACTGGGTACCAGTAGCTCCACAGTTCCTTACCTCTAGTTTGGTTCTCTCTTAGTTCTGCTCATACTTCTGTAGGAAATCTTGGAAGTTAGAGGGCTAGGATGCTGCATAAGAGCTTGTCTGCTATATGTTTTACAGTGACCTGAAAGGAAAAAAAAAAAATCTTTGTTATGCTGGTTCTACCTTGAAAAACTGGTGTGAGCCTGACATTTCAGGAGTTCATTGTTATTATCGTTGCTATCTTTATTATTATTATTAAATATTGACAAATACAGAATCATTCATCAGTGCATGTTAAAGCTCAAGATTGAACAGCTGGATGCCAGAGCCTCAGAACCTGGGAGATTTCACTTAGTAATGCCAGGATGTCCGGCTCCTTTATTCTCCTTAGGTGGGAGGAAATTGATTTTCCCATAGCTTGGAAAGGCATTGTCATTTGGGCTGAATGAGGACAATGCTCATATCACTTGGTTGACATAGCCAGAATACCCAGGATTTCTTTGTCAGAGCTTCTCAATCAGCTCTCATCTGCTTTTTCTGTCTTGAAGGGTTCGCTTCAGCTGAGCACACCTGACAAGCTAGCAATGCATGGTTCACTTACCCAGAAACTTTCCCTGTATTGTAGAGCTGATTCACTGTTCTCTCCCTTCAAAATATTATCTTCTTGATGTAGGCAAAATTGCTTTAGGGCCAGGGAGAAAATATCCTTTTCCTAGCTTAGCATTGGACTTGAAGTCAAGGAAGACTAGAGGTTGAATGAATCCTGTCTGGTAGAGCTACTGGCTATGTGACCCTAGATAAGTCTCTCTAGGTTTCTGTTTCCCTTTCAATAAAAAAGGGAATAATAATTGCATCTACTAAATAAGGTGATTGTGAATATCAAGTGAGACAATATATATGTGCATATATATTTGGATATGCACATATATCTATTTGTAAGTGATAAAGTGAGGAAATAATACTTTTATAGGAAAATCAATCCATCAGCATTGTTTTAAGCACCTATGGTAACAAAATTTAATGATACCTTCTTTGATACATTCTATCACAAGAGAAACATGTATGCAGACATACAATGTGTGTGTGTATATAATATGAAACATTTTAAGGTTTTCAAAGAATATATTGAAGAGCCAGCTCCCAAACCCCTTCTTTCCCCTCCCTGGCCCCCTAACCCTAGGAGTTCCTGTCACTCCCCCTCCTGACATATGCCAGGAGCCATAATGACTCCCAACCCCAGAAGTTCCTGTCCCTCCCTCTCCTGACATATGCCAGGAACTGATAACATCTCAGCCCCAGGAGTTCCTGTTCACTCCCCCCACCCCAGGAATTTCTGTGCACTCCCTCTACCACAAAAGTGTATAAAAAGCCTGCAAGCCCCAGACTCAGGGCCAGCCATTTTTAGAGTGCTGAGTCCAAACTGCAGTTTGTTTAATAAACTCCCTCCTGTCTGTTACATTGTTGGTCTTGTTTCATCCTTGGGATCAATAACCGGGCACTTCAATATATGTATATACATACATGTGTGTACTTTGCAAACTTTAAAGTGCTATATAAATATTTGTTATTATTAGTGATCTGGGATTAATGTGGTTTTATTGGTCAAAAAAGACTCACTAGGGTTCAAAGTATGGTCAACCTAATTTCAATAGTTTTAGAATTTGTCAGTTCTTCTGTAATTCAATTGGATCCAATACTTAATGAAAAGGGGGATCCAAAAAAGAGGGAGATCCCAACTCCTGTCTGACCCCATGTTGACTACTTGGACATTTTCTTATCTTTTCTTATTTTATTTTTCAGTATGGTGGGAAGTTCATCTCCTCCCCCTCCTGGAGGGCCAACCCAGTTCATCACACAATCCTCACATGCCAAAGTTAGGTCCCTGAATGTTAATTAAAGAAAGTGGGTGGAGCATACCTGGGTCTTTTGGCATGGATGGATGGCTGGAAGAGACAGGTGAGGGAGAGAGAAAAGATGCCAATAGAATAGTGACACATGGTCTGAGAACTTAGAGTAATGAAGAGATTTAAATCTAAGCTTATCTACCTTTTCTATTCTATTAATAAACTTTATGAAAAATAATAACTGATAGATATATTAATTTTAAATGTAACATTTCTATATAATAAACAATTATTGGGTCTGAGACTCCAACATGCTACTCAGGTTTAACCCTGGAAAGCACCAATAGAATATTTTACAATCAAAACACACAGAATAACCAAACTGATCTTTGTTTTCACCTCATTAATTCTTTTGAGAGCAAAACAATATAGCATTTAAAGGATTAAGGGGACTGCAAACAAAAAGGGAAAGACAGGTAGTAAAGTTCTCAAGTGAAAATTATTCCATCCTTTGTCCTTTTCATTTTAAAACTGCCTTGACCACTCTAGGGATTTCCTCCCACAAAACTGAGGCTTAGAATATAGTGAATTTTACCTCCCCCCTCCTACCCCCAACTCTTTAAACATTTACTGATTTTAAGTAATATGCTGTTGTTTTGCCAAAGCTGTCTTAGTCCCAGCCCTTTTTTGTTCCTTACTTAGCAGAATGTGTGTCCTATCCAAGATGAGCCTGTAACCTTGCAAGGACCCCTGACATCTTCACTGAATCTTCTCTTCTAATATATTGCTATATACAAAATTAGCAAATTGGAAAGAGCCAGTGGTATGTCAATGTATAGACAGATCCTCTGTTGGAGAAACACTCCAGTAGAAAATCTCTAAAAGCCATAGGATTAGTATAGAAGCTGGCAGGTTTTCCTGCCATTCTTTGTCATTCTTTTTCAGCCATTTTCAAAGATTCTTAATTGTCTTCAAATTTAATTAAATTTCCTGGCGGTGGGTTTTAAAATTTTAACTAACAGGTTGATGGAGACATCAGAATTTTTTCTGTGCTAGGAGCTTCCAGGGAGGAAATGCTCTCCACTGATGTATATTAGCTCCTGCTATATTATGCATGGCGAGTATAGAGTTGGATGGGACACTCAGAAATGAAATCACTTGAACGGAATCATGTAGCCAGTATATATTGGAGGTAAAACTTGAACCCAGGTTCTTCTGCCTCCAAGGCTGACCATCCATTCACTATTTCACATTGCCTTTCAAGTACAATAGGACTTCATTTTTTCAAAACCAATACATTCCAAGCCCCCTTGTGTAGGTTGAAAATCATGAATCTAATTATTTAATAAGTATTTCTTATACTAACATCCCTAGGCACTTTACAACTTTTCTTAGGCTTATCAGAGTCACCAGCATCACTACTCATACTTTGGGGCCATTATTAATGACTTAAGTAGCTTTACTGAACCAGAGAAGCACTGCTCTGACCCACACAAGACTTGTTACAAGCAAGAACTCCAGACAGAGCTCCCTGGTAAACATGACTGCAGTTTAGACACAGGAATCTACCTCTCCTTGTCACCTACCAATATAGACTACCTCAAAAGGTCAAAAAAACCAAATTCATATGAACAAAGGGACTCCACAGTAAGGCATAACATTGGAGGTACATGTGACTTGGACATTTCCACACTATAAGGGGATGAAATAGCTTCCACCAAAATGGGAGCTGATCGATTCTCCCCCACCCCACCTACGGAGCCAGTGTGCTAGACTCAGAGCCAACACATGATAGAATCAGTGAGTGAGCATGGGACACCTATAGGTCCTTGGCAGCTAACAAAGACCTACCCCTGAGAGCAGCTGGACTTGAGATCCCAACAGGTGGAAGAGCTCAGACCTTGGGCGAGGATATAGCACAGAGAAGGGCTGCAAAGAGTAGAAGTTGTGTACACTGGAAAGGTGGCCTCAGACAAAAACTGCACTCCTTAGCTCCATACACAAAGAGCCTACCCTCCTCACTCTGACTCCTGACTGGAAAGGGGAGGAAAACCCAGCTTAGCAATGGCAAACAAGGCCCAGAAAATACAACTTCCAACCACCAAGAAGATCAAGAAGAAGGCTTTGACACTGGATAAATTTTATGGAGAAAAAATCCAGACTACAGAGGAAGCAGCAGAGGACAACAAATAATTAAATGCATCCAAACCTTCCAAAATAAATGGAAATTGGCCACAAACTCTTGAAGAATTTAAATCTGATATTTTGAGAAAAAAATGGAGGAGTTTGGGCAAGAAAACTTAGAAATAGTTCAAAAAGAAAATAACAGTCTAAAAGATAGGAACTCCCAATTGGAGAAAGAAGCCCAGAAATCAAATGAAATGAATAATAAACTGGATAACACAATTAAATAGCTGGAAGCCATGAAAAGCAGGATAGACCAAGCCGAAAAGGAAAATCAAAAGATAATCACAGAAAACCAAAAGATTATAATGGAAAGCCAGTCTTTAAAGACCAGAATTGGGCAGTTGGAAGCCAATGATCTCACAAAGCAGCAAGAACTAATAAAGCAAAGTCAAAAGACTGACAAAATAGAAGAAAACATAAAATATCTCACTAAAAAGATGATGGATCAGGACAACAGAGCATGAAGAGACACTTTGAGTCATTGGTCTACCTGAAAACCCAGAAATGAGCATTGACATCATACTACAAGAAATTATCCAAGAAAACTACCCTAATATTCTTGAACAAAAGGGCAAAATAGGCGTTGAAATAGTTCATAGAACACCCTCTACACTAAATCCTCAAAAGACAACACCCAGGAATGTAATTGCCAAATTCAAGAGCTTCCAAGCTAAAGAGAAAATTTTACAATAAGTCAGAAGATGACATGTGAGATATCAAGGAGCATCAATCAGGATTACACAAGATCTGGCTGCTTCCAGTCTAAAGAACCACAAGGCTTAGAATATGATATTCAGACAGGCAAGAAAATTGGGTCTTCAACCAAGGATCACCTACTCATCAAAACTGACTATATACTTCCAGGAGAAAGTATACATATTCAACAAAATAGAAGATTTCCAAGTATTTGTAAATAAAAGACCAGAACTAAGTGGAAAGTTTACATCCAAACATAAAAATCAAGAAAAGCATAAAAAGATAAATAACAAAGTGAGGGGAAAGAAAAAATTGTTTTTATTTAAATTTCCTTCTTTAAGGGCTTCAATAAGAACAAATTGCTTATATTAATATATGGAAAATGTTATTTGTAACTCTCAAAAACTATATTCACTATTATAATAATTAGAAGAATCATTAATGGGTAGATATTGGGGTAATAAGTGGTCTAAGATGACATGTTTTAAAAGGGAGGGAGGGGAATAGAACATGGCACCAAGAGAAACTTGAAGGAATAAGATAAATAGGACAATCTATATCACACAAAGAGGCACATGGGAAGGGGAGGGGAAGAATACTATTATAAGAAGGAAAGGAAGAGAGGGCTAATAGGTAGTACTTAAACCTTACTCTCAGTGGAATCAAGTCTGAGAGGGAAGAGCATCTAGATCCCTTGGGGTATCGAATTCTATCTTACCCTATAGGGAGAGTGAGAAGGGAAAAACTAAGAGGGGGGAATGGGACAGGGAGTACAAAAAGGGAGGGGAAACATAATGGGGAGGGAATTTAATAGACCCTAAAAAATAATAAGAAGGGAACAAAAAGGGAGGGGATGGAAAGGGAAGTAAAATAAGAGTGGGGATAAGGGGGACTGATTAAAAGCAAACCATTGGTTTAAAAGGAAATAGCAAAAAAGAAAGGGCAGAATTAGGAGAGGATATCAAAATGTTGGGGAACACAGAGGTGACAATCATAACTCTAAATGTGAATGGGATGAACGCATCCATAAAACAAAAGCAAATAGCAGAGTGGATTAGAAATAAAAACCTACCATATGTTGTCTATAAAAAACTGCACGAGGCAGGTAGACACATACAGAATGAGTGTCAAAGGCTGGAGCAAAAATCTATTGGGCTTCAAATGAGAAAACCAAGGAAGGAGTTGCAATCATGATATCTAACAAAACCAAAGTAAAAATAGATCTGATTAAAAGAGATAGGAAAGGTTATTACATTCTGATAAAAGGTAGTATATAAAATGAGGAAATATCAGTAATCAACATATATGCACCAAATGGTATAGTATCTGAATTTCTAAAGGAGAAATTAGTGGAATTGAAGGCAGAAATAGATAGTAAAACTACATTAGTGGGAGACCTGAACCTTCCTCTATCAGATCTATATAAATCAAACCAAAAAGTAAATAAGAAAGAGGTAAGAGATGTGAATGAAATCTTAGAAAAATTAGAGTTAATAGATATATGGAGAAAAATAAATAGGGGCAAAAAAGAATACACCTTCTTTTCAGCAGCACGTGGTACATCACAAAGATTGACCATGTACTAGAGGATAAAAACATGGCAAACAAGTTCCAAAAAGCAGAAATAATAAATGTAACCTTTTCAGATAATAATGCAATAAAAATAATAATCAGTAAGGGTACATGGAGAGGCAAATCAAAAATTAATTAGAAATTAAATACTATGATTCTCCAAAACCTGTTAAAGAACAAATTAAAGAAATAATTAATAATTTCATTGAAGAAAATAACAATGATGAGAGACATCTTTTCAAAATCTATGGGATGCAGTCAAAGCAGTAGTGTAATGGATGGATATTTGAGGGTGTATTTTGATTGTATATTTGATAACTAATGGATTGAGGTTTGCCTACCCTCTCTCTCATAGGCTTCAGTGAGATTATGCCTTTCAATCAGAGAGAAATTCAGCACATAGTGTGGTCCAAACCTTGAAGGGTATTTTGATGTTATGTCTACTCTGTCATTCCCTAGGGAGGTTCTGTCCTTTCCATTAGTATGTACCTTACAACAGATTATGGCTATCTCTTTAGGAAAGTCTACAGCACTTATAATATGGTATTAGTTTGCCATATGCAATTGGTTTCCCAGCTGAAGTTTTATACCCTCTGTTTTTCCATATGTAGGACAACCAGTGTACAGTGGAGAAAGCATAGTGTGAGTCCAGAAAAATATTAGCTCTTTCCCCTCTAGTTAATTCTAAGGCCATAAGCAGAGCCTTGAGCTTGGCTCCTTGGGTACTGACGTCTTTTCAGGGATTCAAGTTCCTGTGATGGAAACTGTCTGTGCACTTTAGATTGTAGCATACCAGTTGTACTCAAAAGCTTGGTGACCTCCTTTAATGGACAAATTTTTTTCTGGTTCACTATCAGATTTAGTGTCCTTGTCACTTCATTTCCCTTAGCATTGACCTTTGATTTCTTTGCCTTTCTTTCTTTTTCTTTGGGTGCACTATCTGCCTGGCCATTGTTCTTGTTATTAATCTTTTAATCAATTCCTCAAATAAGTTCTTAATAATGTTTTCCAGGTTATTATCTACCACCAGTATCTCTTCTGCCTTCTTGGGAATGATAAATCTATGAATATTTTTCAAATAAGCCAGAGTCTGAATGACTGCCATAGCAATGATGTACATTTGAGTCAAAACCTGCCAGAGTATGGTTTCAGTTTGAAATGGCAACTGCAGTATAAACATTGTTGTGTTGCCAATATAATCCAGAGAATCAAAAATCATGGGGGTCATTCTGCTATAGAGTATATTGTACACCCAGAATGCAGTAATGGCTGCCAGTACCACAGATCCACAGATAATTTGTTTAAACATCTTTCCTACTGTTGTTTCTAAGGATTATGTAGTTCAGTCGTTAAGGGGTGCCAATCTGTAATAGATATATTTCTGAGGGTGTCTATTGATTGATTGGATTGATGGATAACTAATGGATCAAGGTTTGCCTACCCTCCTTCCTCTTCTTCCCATTTCCTCCCTCTCTTCAGAAGCCTTTCAGCTTCCCCTTCCCATTTTCCTTCAACCTTCTTCTAAGTCACTCGGGGTGGACTATGATGCTTTAGAGAAAATACCCTTTCTCTTATTCAAATCAAGTAAGGGTTTATTGAGGAAAACAGGAAAGGATGGAGGATAAGGTAAGAGGTCTGGGGTTTCCCCTATTATCTATGGGGAGCCTTGGTTAGGAGGATATGGGGAAAATGGCTATCCCGTCACTCTTGTGAAACAGAGTCAGTCAGAGAGATATGAGGACAACTGTCTTTCTTCTTTTTTCTTCTTCTGCCAATCAGCCAGATCAGTTGAAGAGATACAAATAGGTTCTTCTCCATCCATCAGAAGCCAAAAGCCCAGTTCAGCCATTGGCTTGGCTTCATTCCGGTAACATTCCAAAATGGAATGTTCACTTGACTGACAGATGATGTCCTCTGCATGCATGCCTCTTCAACAGTACTCAAGGGGAAATTTATATCCTTGAGTTCATATATTAACAAATTATGGAGGGCAGAGGTCAATAAATTGGACTTGCAAATTAAAAAAACTTGAAAGTGAACAAATTTAAAAGTCCCCAGATAAAAACTAAATTAGAGATCCTAAAAATTATAGGAGAAATTATAAAATTGGAAGTAAAAGGACTATTGAATTAATAAATAAGACTAGGAGCTAGTATTTTGAAGAAAAAAACAAAATAGACAAAGTACTGGTAAATCTAATAAAAAAAAAAGGACAGAAGAAAATCAAATTAACAGTATCTAAGATGAAAAGGGAGACCTCACCTCTAATGATGAGAAATTTAAGGCAGTCATTAAAAACTATTTTGCCCAATTATATGGCAACAAATCTGGTAATATAGGTAACATGGATGGATATTTACAAAAATATAAATTGCCTAGATTAACAGAAGAAGAAATAGAATACTTAAATAATTCCATATCAGAAAAAAGAAATTGAACAAGCCATCAAAGAACTCTCTAAGAAAAAATTCCCAGGACCAGATGGATTCACAAATGAATTCTATCAAACATTCAAAGAGCAACTAATCCCAATACTATTCAAATTATTCAACATAATAAGCAAAGAAGGAGTTCTACCAAATTCCTTTCATGACACAAATATGGTACTGATTCCAAAGCCAGGCAGGTCAAAAATGGAGAAAGAAAACTATAGACTAATATTCTTAATGAACATAGATGCAAAAAATCTTAAATAGAATACTGGCAAAAAGACTCCAGCAAGTGATTATGAGGGTTATTCATTATGATCAGGTGGGATTTATACCAGGAATGCAAGGATAAAAAAAAAATTGGAAAATGAGGGGTTGCCTTCCAATTGGGGAATGGCTAAACAAATTGTGTTATATGTTGGTGATGGAATACTATTGTGCTCAAAGGAATAATGAACTGGAGGAATTGCATTTGAACTAGAAGTGATGCAGAGTGAAAGGAACAGAACCAGTAGAACATTGTATCAGAGACTGATAAACTGTGGTACAATCAACTGTAATGGACTTCTCTACTGTAGCAATGCAATGATCCAGAACAATTCAAAGGGACTTATGAGAAAGAATACTATTCACATGGGTCGATGGGAATATGATTGGGGATGTAGATTCTAAACGATCACCCTAGTTCAAATATCAATAATATGGAAATAATTCTTGATCAATGACACATGTAAAACCCAGTGGAACTGCACATCAGCTATGGGAGGGTATTGGTGGGAAGGGAAGGAAAGAATATGAATCTTGTAAACATGGAAAAATATTCTAAATTAACTAATTAAATAAAATTTAAAAAAAATAAGAACTCCAAACAAAGACCTGGGGGTGGTGGGAAAGAGCTAATGTTTGGTCCAAAACAATGTAATGACTCATACTAAGGCTTCTCAGGTTGAGAGTGAGTGTGATTGGGCAAACTGTTCTGAAACTTTATACTGCTTGCTGAAAGGTGTGGATTTATTTTCTGTATGTTTTTACCTTTCATTGTCAGTTGCAAACACCTGAATTTGCATATGTTCAGTTCACATAAAATGATGTCCAACTGTAACAAGTTATTTTACCTAAATAACTTGATGCAATTCAGCAGATAATTAGTGTCTAACATTCTATTCTCTGTATAGAATTTAATATGAGCAATGATACACACAAGGTGTATCCTCAAGGAAACGAAAATCTAGTTTGGTTGGGATTCAAACAAAAATCTACCCTGTATCACTGTCACAAATAACTATAACATATATGACAAGTAACATTGGAATGGAATAGATCATCTGGGAGTTCAGAGAAGCTCAGATCAGCAGGATAGCTCTGAAAGCTACAAGTTTATACATCAGATTATTTACCACTTTTCAGAAGAGGGAAAGAATTTGGATTACAAAATATCTGAAAATGAATGTTAAAAATGATTTATATATATACAATTCTGAATATATATATATATATATATATATATATATATATATATATATAAAAAGAGAAAGAAAGCTACAGATGATTATATAGTGAAATAGAAAAGGCACATGTACACATTAGAGGCTTTCAGTTTCTTGTTTCATGTCCAATACTCTTATTCTTCCCTTTCAATGTATATGGAAATATTTATTTTATTTGGTGTTTGTTATGTTCAGAATAAAAATAAAATTACAAAAGAAACAGTCTCTGCCTTCGAAGAACTTGTATTAATTCTATTGAGGGAAATAACATGCATACTTATAAGTACATACAAAATACTTACAAGATAATTTTGAGGACCATTATCACCTGATTGTTGTTATTGAGTTGTTTCAGTCTCCTTCTTTGTGACCCTATTCCAGGTTTTCCTGGCAAAGGTACTAGAGACATTTGCCATTTCTTTCTCCAGTTTCATCCATTCCTTCAGCCTTGGTGAGATCTTCCTCTCCCACTGCAGAATTATTTAAATGGGAAACCCTCTATAGCAGTAGATCGATGTTTGTAGCCAATCTTACCCTGAGAGGGGCAGGCATTGACTGGAATCCTATGCAATCTTGCCCCTGACCTTCCATAAATCCCCTAGACTGGAGGAGCTACCCAAAGTACTAAAGACTTTCTCTTAATCTCTTAGTATTTGGTAGACATGAGTGCTTTTGTTACTTGACCAGACTACCTCTTATTTAGTTGTTGTCCCTAATCATGTCTCTTATACAGTTTCTTGCAATAGTGCTTTAACCTGCCCATACCAACTATATATCTATTTGCCTTTTGGGTTCCCACACCACTAATTCTTAAGAGATCAAGTATTCCATGATTTGACCTTACAATAATAGCTCCCAATTATAGTGATTTCGGGTTTGAAATTGTTCCTTAGGAAGTTTTAGTAGATAAAGTATTAGGGTAACTAAGGTATACAATGGATCAAATGTTGCGCTTGTATTCAAGAACATTTCTTCCTGAGTTCAAATCTGCATCAGACACTTACTGGCTGTGTGACCCTGGGTAAGTCACTTAACATTGTTTCAGTTTCCTCACTTATCAAAAGAGCTGAAGAAGGAAATAACAAACCACTCCAATATCTTTACCAAGCAAATCCAAAAGGGGTCCCAAAAAGTTGGACATGACTGAAAAAGACTGAATAACAATATAGAATATGAGATTTGGAGTCATGAAAACTTGCATTCAAATCTAACCTTACATACTCACCAGTTGTGGGATCTTGGGAAAATTATTTAACCTTCTTTTCTGTTTCTTCATCTGTAAAATTGAGGTAATAAAAGCACCTTCCTCACAGATTTGTTATGAGCATCAAATGAAGCAATATCAAATGAAGCACTTAGCATAGTGTCTAGCACATAATAAGTATTGTATAAATGTTAGCTATTATTATCTATTATATTTTCTCCATATTGTGGATGAGGGAAGAAAGAAGTAGAAAAGTATAATCATTTGCCTGAGGTTACACAGATGCCAGGAGATCAAAATAAGTGTGAGTCCAAGTCATTTAACTCCAAGTCCAAAGCTTTTTTCAAGAAATACCACTCTTTCGTAGGTAACAGTTCTTCTATACCTCCATCATTGGTCTTGACTATAGTAGTAGTCTCTCGGTAACCAAGGATGATGATTGTCTTTGTGCGTTTTCATCTATATGTTGGAACCAGAGTAAGCAATACAAAGATCTTTATTTAACTATTCCTTCTGGTTCATGTCATAAATTAATGCTTTATTTGTTTTTATTTTCTATTATAGCAAATATTTCAACATAAATGTTAAAGGTACATGTAATTCTCTCCTACTTTCCATATGGAATAAATCCAGATGGCCACCCATTGCTCTCTCCTCTATGCAAATATCAGTTTTAAATGACTCTCTCTGGGCAAAGTTGGAAATTAGGGGCCATCCTTATGAACAAGACAGAAAATGTGAGCAAAGGGATTGTTTCCCTGTGAATTAATTATCTGGAATGGATATGAGAGTGGTCCCAAGTTGAATAGATAATTACATTCCCCTATGATTCCATCTGACTCCGTAGACATAGCCAGAGAGTACTTTTAGACCTAAAGGCTTCTAAATATCTTCCCTGGATATTTGAGCCAGAGGACCAGAGTAAGAAGTCAGTCCATAATGATGTTAACACAGAACTACTGTCTTGGCTAATGAAGGTTGCAATCACTTTAAATAACACAGATCTTTTTCTGAGTCATCCAAAGCCCACAGTCTCTGTGGTCTTCACAAGTTCACAGCTCTTAATGGGCACTTTTTTTCCCTCAGGTATTTCATTTTTTAATTTTCAAATGGGGCCAATCAGTCATTTTAAAGGAATACGAGCAGAGAGAAAACATTTACATGGCAACATTGCTGCTAAAATGATTCATAAAGCCACAGGCTCTCTGCTGGAATCCAGAAACAAGGAAATTTACCTATATTCCCACAAGATAAAGCAAATGGCTGTGTTCAGATCCAGGTCCTTACAATGTTATTTTTTAAACTATTTAGCCTGTTTGGGGCAAGGTCAACATTTTTCTCTTGTTAAAATTCTCTGAGACTGTATTTTAATTTTTATTCATTTATTAAATAATTTTAAAAGTGGATCAGAGAAAGAAAATGCACCAGCCATATCTAACCAGCGGTTCCCTTCTCAAGTCTCTTCCCCCAGCCAGTGGTACCAACTTCTCAGCCAGACCTCTGGCATGCTGGGGTACTCTCCTGAGCAGTTCAGAGCCCAACCATGTGTGGGCACCTGGGTTCTCCTAGCCAGCACTCACCTGCATTGGCTCTCTCTTAGCTGCCTCTCCCTGAGTCAGCAGCCACACTACAGGCGTGCCACTGCTCTGATAGCCACTTTCTTTCTCCATGGTTTCAAGGCCAAAGAGAAATTCCATCTTTTCCATAATCTAATTTACTCTCCTTGTGACACTGCTGATTTGTCAGACTCCTACCTCAGTCTGGATCAGAGGCAGGTCTTCCAAATGCCAGGAGTCATGATAGACAAGAAGCAAGAATCTTCTGAGCTCCAGGGAGCCACGAGGCCTCGCAGACCGAGGAATCCCCCCCAACACCCCCCCAGCACAGGTGCATGTCTCCCACTCTCTCAAGTACTTTGGTCAGATAAACACCAGGCTTTGTTCTTAATTCAATCAAAGGGCAGGACTGAATTGCAACTCAATCAGAAAGTAGGTTATTTCAAACTTGATATGAAACTCTGCCCTTTTTAAAAATTAAAGTCAGTCTTGGGATACAAGTGAAAAGGGTATGGGCTAGTGTTAAATTATGTTTAGACACCATTATTGAATTGAGGTTTGTTTTTGTTTTTTTTTTTTTAGTCTAGCTTTTGTTGGGCAAGATCAACATTTCTCCCCCTTGCTGGCCCGAATTAAGCCTAATATCCCAGGCTTTCCTGTGCTTGCTAATGTTCTTTTCAGACAACAATGGGATCCAGTCCAAGATGAAAACAGTATTTGTTGCAATTCAAAAGCATTAGACTTGAGGTGAATAAGTCAGAAGTCCCATGTACATACAGAATGGATGGAGTATGGGTTTGTCACACTTTGGAGTAAGTAGTTGGTCCCCTAAGGGAAAGTAAATGGACCAATGGCAAACTTGACCTGCTCTACAAATGACTATACTTAAGTTCCAGTCTTTCTTAAAGGCTTAGCCGTTTTATAGTCAGGAAGAGCCAATTTTGTGAGTTCAAATTCAGCCTCAGACACTTACTAGACCCTGAGTAAGTCACTGAATACATTTGCCTCAGTTTCCTTACCTGTAAAATGATCTGGAGAACAAAATGGCAAAGCAATCCACTACCTTTGCCAAGAAAATCTTAATGGAGTCATGGAGAGTAAGACACAACTGAGACAATTCAGCAACAATTTTGGACAAGTCACTTCCCTTAACTAGTTCTCTTTTCTTCATCTATAAAATGGGAGTAAACAACCTACCAACCTCACAGGACTGTCATGAGGACCAAATGAGATAATATAGTTCAAAAAATTTACAGGGTTGTTTTTTTGCTTGCAGTCTTGTCTCTCCCCTCTCCAATCCATACTCCCTAGAATTGCCAATATAATCCAAGCCACTACCCTTCTCAAGATTCTTCAGTGACCCCCCCCCCCACCACCACCTATTACCTCTAGGAGAAAATATACATTTCCCAGCATGGCATTTAAAAACTTTTTAGAGTCTAATTCTGGTCTAGCTTTCTAGCCTTATTTTATATTCCAGTCAAACTGGCCCACTTATTCTCTGAATACAGCATTTCATATCCCACTTTTGTCTGTGCCTTTGTACAGGCCATCCTTCATCACTGGAGAATACACAGGTACCAACTCCTGCAGGAAGTCTTTTCTGATCCCTCCAATTTTTAGAATTCTTTCTCTACTCTGATTCTCTCTCATTTCTCTATGTACAGAAACGTTACTTCATATGTAAGCTCCTTGATGTTGTTTTGTCTTCATATCCCCAGAACAGAGTGTACATAGTAAATACTTAATAAATATTCAAATCGAATTGAATACCTATTGGAGGGCAATAAAGCAGCCCAAGCTATGTGAGGATCTATTGAATGAACAAGGGTTATTTAGCTAGAAGATGAGAAAACTTTGAGTGGATAGCTATCTTCAAGTATTTAAAGATCTGTCATGTGGAAGAAGCATTAAAGTTATTGTGTTTGGCTACGGAAGTTGAAAGCCCAATTAAGGAATGGATAATGTGAAGAGGACAATGCAAGTATAATATAATAAATAACTTCCCAAAACAAGAATTGTCCAAGAGTGGAATAGGCTGGCTAGAGGCGGCACAATGGCTAGAGCAATGGACCTTGGGTGAAGAAGACCTATGTTCAAAGCTGGAGTCAGACACCATCTGTGTAACTTGTGGTGAATCATTCAACCACTGACTGCCTCAGTTTCCTTAATTGTAATGGAGACGGTAGCATCACCTGTCTCCCAGAGCTTTTTGGAGGATACAATGAGATAATATTTGTAAAGCTCTTAGCACAGTACTTGGCACACAGTAGGCTCCTAATAAACATTTGTTTCCTTTCTTTCTTGAAAGCCAAATGTTTTCTAGGAAAGACCAGTTCAACACTTGTTGACAATGTTCTAAAGGGAATTCTTTTTGAGATACTAGTTGAAATAAATAGATGGCCTTGGAGATCCCATCCGCCATTGCCATTTTGGAATATTATTAACCCATTGGCAAAGAATAAACCACATGACTGAGAAATTTCAAAGCTAGAATTCAAATTCAAGTTTTATGATGTCAAGTTCAGTGGTCTTTCATTCTGGTCTTTTCCATAAAGAATTGCAAATGTAAAGCAGATTGACTATTTTTACAAAAGATTATTAGTAAATTATTAACAAATATAAGTTATGCCTTCTCAAGGGGGAAGGGAGGAAGTGAGAAAGTTTGGAACTGAATTTTTTTAAGTGAATGCTAAAAATCTTTCACATGTAATTAGGAAATATTCAACAAAACAAAAATATATTTTTTAAAAAAATAAATGCAAGCTAACATTACTATAAACTGAGTATAGCACTGCTGAAGGGACACAAGGTAATAAAGTAAAAATCCAAATGATTTTTATATAATCATACATATGGTTATATAATCACCTAACTATATAAAATTATATTATTTATATATACATGTAATTATATGATTATATAACCATGAAACTATGGAAGGCTTCCTACATGACATGAATTTTAAAGACCATGGCTTAATGAGAAAAAGAGAAAAAACATCTCACATAGAGGGAATAAACCAGTTAAAGGCACAGAGGCAGAAATAGGCAAATTCTATTTCAATGATGATAACTATTTAGATTAGCCTAGAAAGACTAAGACATTTAGCCAGCCCTCAAAGGGAGAATATGAATAACTGACTTTATCATAGAAGTCATGAAAAAATAAAGGATACTGATAGATTTGTTCAACAAAGGTGAGCATTTTGTTTTGGAAGTACCATTTGAAGTCTAGAAAGGGTTGTTTTAAGCTGAATAAATTCAATTACTTATTTTCATAGTAAGGACTAAACTTTAGCAAATCATAAGTTCAAGAAATGGTTAAATAAATTTATAGATGGTCTATTGATGATTAAAGGAAGCAAGAGAGAGTTTGGGGCTATGATAACAGCTACATTTCAGGATAATGTCTGAGCTAGAAGAGAAGGGTATGGCTGCAAAAGAGGCTCTCCCAAAGACCACCTTTGTGAAGACAGATTCCTAGATTAGAAATACCACTGATCTACCTTGGTTGGCATTTTCTAAATAGGTCTAAGACTCATGAGTCATTGTTTACTAACCCAGTGAATTCATATATGCTAATGAAGACAGGAGTAGGACACAGAAAACTCTAATGGATAGGGTAGTAAACAAGCCTACCTCCCTGTAGAGAACTTAGTGACTAATGAAGTCAATGATTTCTATTGATAATGAAGATTCATGCAAGGAATAGCAAGCCTTACGATGAGCATGTGCTCGTGGAGCTTCTGAATATGACAACTGAGATTTATATTCCTTGTCTAGCTCATTCATCTCATGTTTTCTCTAAACATTTTCCCTTGGTAATCTCATAAACTTTCATGTTGTCTTTACCCAGAGACTCAAAGATCTATGTCCATCCCTAGTCTCTATCCTGAATCTCCTCTACCCCAATATCATGGACTATATATTGGGCATGTCAATCTTCACATTCCATAAGCATCTCAAACTCAATATTTCTAAAACATAACTCTTTTCCCCCTCCAAGTCCACCTTTCTTCCGCACCATCCTTCCAATCATGCAGGTTCCCATAATTAGAATTTACCCAATTCTTTATCCTCTGTAACAAGCTCTTCAACTCATTCAATCAATTGTTAATTCTCATCATTTCTACTTCCATAATGTCTCTCTCCCTCTGTTAACATAGCCACCACCTTATTATGTACTACTATAATAGCTTTCTAATCAGTCCTCTTGCTTCAAGGCTTTTCTCTTAAGTAATATTCCTAAAGCACATCAGGACATATTATCTCCTTCCCTTTACCCTCACTCAAAAAAAAATTTCTTATTGCTTCTAGAAGAAAATGAAAGTTATTCCCTTGGGCATTTAAGGATCTTTGTCATCTAGATTCACCCTCCCTCTCCATATTTACTACATTACTTCCTTTCTTATCCTTTGTGTTACAATCACACCGGCCCTCATATTTGGCCTCCTTAGGTATGACATTGCATCCCTGGTCTCCATGTCTTTATGAATGCTGTCACCTATATCTGGAATACAATCTCTCCTCACTTCTATATAAAAACAGCAGTCAGTTAGTCAATAAACCTTACATGCCTACTATGTGCAAAGCACTTCTCTAAGCTGAAGGAATATAAAGATAAAGATAGTCCTTGCTCTCTAAAACTCAGTCTATTTTCTTTTAAAATTCAGCTCAATTAACACTTCTATTTTGGACCTTTTCCCTTCACTCAAGCTGCTATATCTCCTGCATTCCACTCTGTAATCATTTAGGATATATCATATATTTATTTCCATGAGTACAAATTATTTCCTCCTAATAAGTATAAGCAACTTGAAGGCAGGAACTGCTTTGTTTTTTATTCTCAATATTTAACAAAGTGCTTGGCACATAGTAGGTACTTGATAAGTTCTTTTTGATTGATCAGTCTTCTAACACTGAACTCCTGTACAATGAAATGCAGACATTATACCTTCATTTGTCACATATCTTAATCTTCTTGTGATTCTGGGTTTGACCCTTCTACCACCTCCAACAATTAAATTCAACAACCATTTGCTGAGTGCTTACTATATGCAAGGCATTATGCTAGGTACTGTGGATATGAGAATTAAAAAGAATAAAAGAGTCCTGTCATAAATTTTATATTCTATTGGTAGCATCCAACATGTAAACAAATAGATAAACATAAAGGATTTAAGAGTAACTTCAAAGGAGATCAAGAAAATCTTCATGTGGCATGTTGAACCTAACCTGAGACTAAAAGGAATAAAGGGATTTTATGAGGGGATGATGAGGAAAGAGAGTGTACCAGACATTCAGGAATGCTTTTTTTTTTAAGATACAGAAGTGAGAAATGAAATGCAAGATGCAGGGAACAGCTAGTAGACAAAATTAACTAGAAAGAACAGCATGTTATGTGAAATGACTTCAAAGGTAGAGGGAAGGCATACATTACCTCCTTGCTTCTGACCCTATCCAGCTCATCATCTCACCCAGTGATCTCCTGGTATCATTGTGTTTTTCTACAATCTTGACCTTCATTTGCAACTCTCCCTGGTACCATTCCCTTTACCACTTCCAGAAGAGCTATGAATTCTGCCAGCTAGGCTTTGGGGTTATTGTTCATATCAAAGGGATCAATACAGCTATAAATGATACCAAACAGTCTTAGGGAGCATAATGGCATTGACAGGGAATTTACCTAATATTCATAAGCATATGTCTTAGAACCATAGGCACTCCTTATGAGAGAGAGAGAGAGAGAGAGAGAGAGAGAGAGAGAGAGAGAGAGAGAGAGAGAGAGAGAGAGAGAGAGAGAGAGAGAGAGAGAGAAGGCCGTGGAATTATTGTAAGAGAACCTGGGATCAAGTCTTAGCTCAAATGTTTATTTTACTCTTGGCAAAATAAGCTGCATAGATTTTGCACAAGTGACTATTGACTTGATTGGCTATTTATTTGGATCTTGACCTCAAGCCCAGATGTGCCAGAGAAACTAGGTTTTTATCTAGGGATCTAGAGAAAACTTCTACTAGGCAAAACTCCACAACAATGACCAAGGGCTACATGCCCAACCATTTTGGAATCCCCAAGGATGTTTTCCATACATTAACTAGTTATTTCTTTATTATAAAAATTAGCACATTTTATTCTACACAATGTCTTCCCAAAGATAACTCCATGAAGTTGGTAATACAAACATCATTTTCCAGATAAGGAAGTTAAGGCCCAAAAAGAGTAAGTCATCTGCTGATGGTCACATAGTTTAGTGTTTGGACCTAAAATTTGAATCAAGGTTTCCTGGCTCCAAACTTAATGCTTCTACCACTTTACTGAACTCATTCCCACCAGTGAAACACTGAAAATTTTCTACTTTTCAGATATCATGATTTCAATTCCCGCCTTCTTTCTGTCATTTGAGGCCCAATAGGTCTTGCTCCACCCTTTAATTCTGACCTTGTGAGTATCTACTCGCCTCATGTGTGTCTCTTGTAGACAACATATGGCAGGATTCTGGATTCTAATCCACTCTCCTATTCATCTACGTTTTATGGGTGAGTTCATGCCATTCACGTTCAAAGTTATGATTGTCACTTTTGAATTCCCTAGAATTTTGATATCCTCTCCTAATTCTGACCTTTCTTCTTGTGCTATATCCTTTTAGTCCAGTGGTTTACTTTTAGTCAGTCCCCCCTATTCCCTTCCCTTGTTATGCTTCCCTTTCTGTCCCCTCCCTTTTTGTTCCCTTCTTGTTGTTTAGTGTCTGTTAGGTACCCTCCTCCCTCTCCTTCCCTCCCCTTTTTTATTTTTTGAGTTCCTTCCTCCTGCCCCCCCCTTAGTTTCCCCTTCTTCCTTACCCTGTAAGATAAGATAGACTTTAAGATCCCAATGGGTCTAGATGTTCTTCCCTCTCAGAATTGATTTCACTGAGAGTAATATTCGGGTATCACCTATTAGCACTCTCTTCCTCTCCCTCTTATAAGAGTATTCTTCCCCTCCCCTTCCCATGTGTGTCTTTGTGTGACAAAGATTATTCTATTTATTTTATTTCTTAAAGTATCTCTTAGTACCATCAATCCCCCCTCGCCCCTTTTCTCCCCCTTATCATTTTATAGCCTTTAATGCCCCAATGTTTTCTTATGAATGATTCTTCTATTTACTATAATAATGAAAATATTTTTGAGAGTTACAAATAACATTTTCCCCATATATTTATATATATATGTATATATATATATATATATATATATATATATATATATGTGTGTGTATATATATATATATATATATATATATATAATTTGATCTAATTGTAGCCCTTAAGGAAGATAGTTTGAATAAAAAAATAAAAAAGAGAAAAAAAGAAGTATTTTTCTCCTTTTCCCTTTCTTTCATAATTACCTTTTCATGTTTCTCTTGATCTTTGTGTTTGGATGTCAAACTTTCCACTTAGTTCTGGTCTTTCCCTTATAAATACTTGGAAATCTTCTATTTTGTTGAATGCCCATACTTTCTCCTGGAAGTATATAGTCAGTTTTGATGGATAGGTGATTTTTAGTTGAAGACCCAGTTCTCTTGCCTTTCTGAATATCGTGTTTCAGGCCTTGCAGTCCATCAGTATGGAAGCTGCCAGGTCTTGTGTGATCCTGATTGGTGTTCCTTTGTATTTGAATTGTTTCTTTTAGGTTTCTTGAAGGATTCTCTCCTTAGCTTGAAAGCTCTGGAATTTGGCAATTACATTTCTGGGAGTTGTTTTGGGGGACTTTAGTGTAGAGGTTGTTCTATGAACTCTTTCAATGTTAATTTTGCCCCCTTGTTCAAGAATTTCAGGGCAGTTTTCTTGGATGATCTCTTGTAGTATGGTGTCAAGGTTCCTGTTTATTTCTGGCTTTTCAGGTAGACCAATTATTCTTAAATTGTCTCTCCTTCCTCTGTTTTCCTGATCTGTCACCTTGTCAGTGAGATATTTTATGCTTTCTTCTATTGTATGTCTTTTGACTTTGCTTTATTAATTCTTGCTGTTTTGCAAGATCATTGGTTTCCAGTTGCTCAATTCTGGTCCTTAAAGCCTGGTTTTCTGCTTTAATCTTTTAGCATTCAGCTGTAATTTTTTTGTTCTCTAATATAATTTGTTGATTTTATTTTTGAATCATTTCCCATTTCTCTTTCCAGAGGGCTTCCATCTTTCTAATGATAAGCTCCATTTGAGACTCTTCCAGGGCTTGTGGACAATTTTCATTTTTTTTGTTTTTTTCTGCTTGTTTTTCCAGTTTTGCCTTTGTTTGAGTTTCGTCCAATATTTCCTCTGTAGCCTGGGTTTTTCCTCCATAAAAATTTTCGAGGGTGACAGTTTTCTTTTTTGATTTCTTGGAGGGATTTTGAGGCTCCTGTGCACAGTTAGCCATTTTTTTCTGGATGTTTTCAGTTCCCTCTTTAGTCAGAAATCAGAGTCTGCTGGGCAGGTTTTTAGTGTATGGAGTTAATGAGCAGGCTCTCAATTCTCTGCAGTCCTTTGCAGCTTTTCTTGGTGCCTCCCTCCAGGGGGCACTCAATGTCTGCACTCTCTTGCCCACCTGGTTTTCCAGTTTAGCTGCTTTCGGGGGTGGGTCCCCTGCAATCCTAGTCAATTCCCAAGGACCCAAAAATTCTCCCTGTTTGTTCCAGAGCCACTCCTGGCTCACTCCCTGGCTCTGGCAGGTGCTCTGGCTCTGGGCACCTGAGGTCTGTGCTCTCTCATGTGTTGGGGTTTTCTGCCTAGCTGCCTTCAGGGGGTGGTCCCCTGCTTTCCTACTCATCTCCCAAGAGCACAGATGTGTCCTCTCCTCGCTTCAGAGGTGCCCCTTGCTCATTCATCTCGGTGTGCACTGGCCCTGGCTCTGGCCCTGTAGATGGGGGTGGGGGAGGGTGTGGATCCACTCACGTTTGGGTGGAAGCCCTTTCACCCTCTTATAGGATGGTAAAGCCATGATCCAATGCACCTTCACTGCTGCACCCTGCTTTACAGCTCCTCTGCTCCTGTGATGAAAATTCTTAAGGTGTTTTGGGGTGATCCTTGTCGGTGTATGTTGGGGTGAGTGAGTAAGCCACATTTAGCTAGCCACCATGATTACCCAGAAGTCAAATTTTCTACTTTTCAAAAAATGATCTACTCCAGTCCCTTTCTCCCCAAACCCCAACACCTAGGATAGTCCATTTTGCAGAGTTCATATGAAAAATATTTCTTTAATGAATGAAATAAGTGGAAAATTATCAGATAATCTATTAATACATATCTGTTCTGCCAGACCAAACCAAGATCCAAGGATACCCAGGATCCAAAAGCCATGAAACTGACAGTGAGCATATGACAACAACTAAAGTCATTAGGGAATCCTAGAAGTAGAGTCAGAGGAATATGGGATCTTGTATTCTTCCATGTGTAGTGACCAAGTTTGTCATATAAGAAGAGAGAGCATGTGAATTAATAAGTAAGAAGGAAATAGAAAAAGATAAAAGTTCTATCATGGAATAAACTAAAATGATGTTCTCAGAGTACAGTAGGACCAAAGACAGTAAAATACTTCAAGTTCTTGCATATGCTTTTTCACCACCTTATCATACCCTTGAATTTAAGACTTAGAAAGAAGTAAGGTGTCCATAGCTACTCAATATCAAAGCTGGGATTTAAGCCCTGTCTCCAGAGACCCAAGTCAGTGCTCTTCCCACTGCACCATGATCCTTATTCATTATAATGTGCTTTCAAATATATATAAAATAAGCCAAAAAAGGGAATGGTACCTGCCAGAGTATTTAAAATAGCTCATGTCAGGGGTCAAGTTATAAAACTACAAACAAATATATACAAAATAAGGTATACGTAGGATAAAAAGGAAATAATTAAGAGGTAGAAGGCATTAGAATTAAGAAAGCTTCCTAAATGGCAGAGCCAAGATTCAAACTTAAGTCTAATATCTACCATTAAAGAATTATTTCTATTTTACTATAGTGTTTCTCCTCAACTTCCTTCTTCTCTTCTAGTCCTGAAGTAGATACTTTGCTTAGAGTTCAGAACCTTTCTCATAGGGCTTACAAATAATCAACCAAAATTCTATCCCAAAAAGTTATGGATAAATAATTATCATAGTTCCTGACATTTATATAGCATTTTAAGATTCACAAAATGTTTTACCTGTAGTACTTCATTTCATCCTTACACAACCGGGATAGGTGAAGAGCAATTGGTATATCAGAACCATGGACAGAGGTAATGGCTAAACAGTTATTGGCTGCTTCAATAAGCAATATTCTCATCATACTGTTTTTGGATACTGCAATAAGAGGAAGTATTGTTATCAAGATTAATTGGCTTACTCTGGTTCAACTGCATCTTTTGATAGCATGGATTATTCACTGAGGAAAAAGAAGATCCAATTGAACTTCTAGGGCAGTGGAAGTAGCTGATGCATTGTGGGGGTTTTCTGAAAAAGCCTGCCTCACATGGATATGTCTTTAATCTCTTCTGTGGTTTGCCAACTGGCAGAGAACTAGGTGAAGAAAGTGTTTATGTCTATGTTCTCTCTCCTGGGTATCTGGTATCTTGCCACTGCCCCATATGGCAAAAGGTCAATGTTTCATTACAGTCTGAGCCTGTGATGAAGAAGTCTTCCAGAGACATACTTGATGACATTTCTGACAGTGCTGGTTCTGAGACTCTTCCCAATCACCTTAAAGGCTTTCATATAAACAGGGATTTGGGGGATTTCAGATTTGACAGGAAGAAAATCCTTGTTTTGTGTCCTTTCTCTATAAATGCCCTGGCTATGAAATCACACAGAGTTCTTGCTTTGCAGTAACTTGTCTCAGCAAGCCTAAGCAAGATGGCTTTCTTACATGCAATGAATCATGAGCAACAAAAGAGCTCCTGGTGCTTCAAGACCCAGACTACTTGCTTCCAATAGGGGATCTCTGCTGAGAGAAAACCCCTTAGACTATGTAATCAGCAGCTTTGCTTTTATTCTGACATATGTCTGCACCTTCACTTTTCCTCAGTGTCTAAGAGGTGACAGATAGCATAGTAGACCTAATTTCAGCTGAATATCTGTGGGTTGTTTACTTCACATTCTTTGTCTATCTTTCTTCATCTTGGGGTATATCCCAGCCTGCCACAGAGCTGCTGACACTGCCATTTAGCCAGAGGCAGGTCCCAAAAAGAATAATAGGGCAATGAAGAAGTAAATGGCCTTATGTGCACTAGTCCTATAATATCTACTTGTAAAAAAGATAATAAACTTCATACTTGATTCAATGTTCTTAAGAATAGTTATGTATTTTAAATGAACAAGTATCAGTAAAGTATTTCTTTTTTTTAAATCCTTACCTTCCTTCTTGGAATCAATACTGTGTGTTGGTTCCAAGGAAGAAGAGTGGTAAGGGTTAGGCAATGAAGGTCAAGTGACTTGCCCAGGGTTACACAGCTGAGAAGTGTCTGAGACCAGACTTGAATCCAGGACCTCCCATCTCTAGGCCTGGCTCTCAATCCACTGAGCTACCCAGCTGCTCCCTCAGTAAAGTATTTCTTATGTATCTTCTTGTGTCCATCCCTTCTGCCAAGTGCTGGCGATAGAAACGTAATGAACCAAAGAGTCTCTACTCTCAAGGATCTTACATTTTAAAGATGAAAAACAACAAAGGCATATGTAGGAAATGTAGAATAAAGATAAAGATGATAAATACAAGCTAATTTGTGATTAAAGGCATTATCAATTAAAGAGATTGAGAAAGAGATGCTTGAGATGAATTTTGAAGAAAGAAAGAAACTCTAAGGAGTAGGCAGTCCATTCCAGGCATACAGAGTGCCCAGTTTTAAGATATGGCATCAGGAAATGGAGAGTCATGTGTGAGAAACAGGGGGAATGCCAAATTAACTGGACCACAAAGTGTAGGAGGGGTATTAATTATAGTTGAGTGTGAAAATAAAAGTTGGAGCAAACGGGTGAAGGTGTTTAAAACCTAAATGGAGGAGTTTATCCTAGAGGCAATTGGGAACCACTGGCACTGATTGAGAAGGGAACTGACAGAGTTAGAACTGAATCTAAGTAAAATCACTTTGACAAGGATGTATAGAATAGACTAAAGTAGTGAGAAACAAGGCAAGGAGACCAGTTAAAGGTCACTGAAGTAATCTGGGCAAGAAGCAACGAGTGGCTAAATGAAAGTGGTAATTGTATTAGATGAAAGAAGGGGCTGGATATGAGAGGTATTGTGAAAGATCTGATTGGATATGGGGGTATGGTAAGGGAGAGTGAGCAATGGAGGATGTGGAAATTTAATACTAACCCATAACCCTTTTTGGCACCCCAAGACAACCTTTGGACTTTAGAGGGGGAAAAAACTTAATCTTAAAATTGAAATTACAACTTGCTTCTTCCCTATTTTCTAAATGAGGGTAGAGACAAGTTCTCTTTTTATCTGTAAATAAGCCTCTTATAGTGAAGCAACTAAATAAGCTAGGCAAAGTCAGGTAGAGAAAAGTGGACATGTACACTCTGCAGCCATTTAAAATGTTGCATCATCTGAAAGACTCTCCTCTTGTCCAAAATGATGTCAAAGTACTACAATCAAAAAGGCTTGGGAAAGGGACATCATGAAGAGAATAACTTGGAACACTGGAAGAAAGACTCTCTTTCCTTAGAATCCCAATTTGAGTAGATGTACTGTCAGACTTGGAAATCCCACCTCTGGGGATGGGGAGAAAGGCAGTTAAGGGAGCTTCCAGCCACATGTAACTGGTGCCTTTTCTTTCTCTTGTCTGCTTTTTATTATTTGATACAATTTAAGATGTGGTCTCCAGAGAATTTTAATCATAAAAATGTCAATGCCAAGTTTATGAACCTGGAGACTGGAATAGTTGTAGTGCCTCCAAAATAAATAGAGGAATTAAAAAAGGGATGGGTTTTTGGGAAAAGATAATAAGTTCTATTTTGGACATATTGAATCTAAGATGTCTCTGAAACACTCAGTTTGAAATGTCTAAAAGGCAATTGATGGTGCAGGATAGAAATTCAGAGAAGAAATTGGGACTATGAGTCATTGGCATAGAGATGGTAATTAAAGCTGTGGGAGTTGATGAGATCACCAATAGACAGAGTGCAGAGAAAGAAGATCAGGAGTCCTAAGAGAGATCCAGACTTGGGAATCCTTGCACCATAGAAGTTATATCTGAAAGAGACCTCAAAGATCAACTACTCTAGTGGCCTTATTTTGTAGAAGAATAAATTGAAGCCCAGAGAGGTTAAAAGGCTTCCCCAAAGTCATACAATTAATCAGTGGCATAGCAATGTACAAAATAAAAAATTTAGTGGCTGAGATAATTTGGGTGAGGCAAGCCTCTCCAGTTTACTTCCCAAAGTAGCAAAGAAACTCTTGCTTACTCTGCTCACCTTTAAGACCAATCCTAACTTCTAGCAAAGTTCAACCAAGGGATGTGTAAAAATTCCATTAGCTCTCCCTCCACTCATTTCAATCCTTGGCTCAGAATATCTCCCTTGTTTGAATCACATATTTCAGTTGGGATCACATTTCACACATACTATTTTAATTTGATTGTGAATCCTCTAGGATACTGAAAGTAGCAATGGGCCCATGTAAAGCAGTAACACAAAGGCTACTATGAAGTTCAAACAAGATCCACCTAGATCATAAATCATCATCCATAGCATCATTGGTTATGGATTGGATTTTATGATTTTTTTAACCTTTGCTTTTAATCCAGAGTGAAGCCATATTTCTTTGGAGACCAACCATTCTTGTTTGGGCTTGAAAAAAGTCTCTGTGCTTTTTCCTTCCCTCTTTAAACCAGGCTGACAATCAATGCATGGCTATCAGCCCAAGAGAGATGGGTCTTGAACCCATTAAGCAGAAAGGGTTTCATTGTGTATTGCACTGACAAATTAAGAAGCCTGGCTGACTTTAGATGAAAGGACCTAAATTAGAATCATCCTGCTCATTCACATGAGCCACTGGCAAGAACCAAGAGTGCACTTTCCCGACTAGAGAAATCTTCCTTAGAAAAGAAATCCAATAGACATGTGACTATGGGTCCAAAGATAAAAATCATTGTCTTCACTCAGGAGCAAAAGTATCAGAGAAATATTTTTTCAAAAGGCAAATTTTAGGAAGTGATGTTCTCAAGTTTCCACTGCCCAAGCTTAACCTGCTAATAGTTCTGTCATTCCTCAGGCGTGCTGTATTCTCACACTTGGCTGATTTTGCTTAAAGGGATGAGTACAGTGACCTGTTTCCCCCTCTTGCTGTCTATTCTCAGCCAGAAGGCTCTAAGCCTGTCATCTCAGAGTGATCTCTGCCTCCCTGTTTTCCTTATTAAATATACACCAATATTTCAATAGCATTTAAAATTGTGACGTGTGAGTGCTCATCATACTTCTATAGAGAATATGAATAGAAAATTAACTAAACAATTCTTCATCCTACCTCCCTAGCCTAGAATATGCCTTCTGTCTCTTTCTCATTACACTCACCCACCACCATCCAACAAGAAGCAAAGGCCATTATTTCTCTTAGATTTCTCTTAGATGAATAAAATAAGGTAATCTTATGCCTTTAAAGAATTGTTCCTCAGCTATCATCAAGGATAGACAAGGAATGTTGTCATTCCCTTATATAACAAACACAATGCAAATTTATTAATTTGATATCTAATATTTCCAAATGTATAATAACTTAGATACTTCAGATGACATTTTCCTTTGCTTAGCAAACTCTTTTTGTCCAGACCTTTTATTTCATTGATGTAGTAAATTCTATCCATCAATTCAGACGACCAGGTGAGTGCTAATAATAAAAAGTATTTCAGGGATGGGAAGGTTTAAAATATTTAAGAATAAGTTGTTTTTTGAGGGTCCCATAAATATTTTTAAATTATATGTCTTATTTTTAATTTTATTTTTATAACTTAATCAGACCATCTGCTCTGATTATAGCACAATTCCCATAACCATAACTGATAAGAGCAACCTTGATGGAGAACGGACCTCTCATCTCACTACCAATTGTCAACCAATTGCCGCCTACATGCAGATAAATTCAAGAACTCTGGAAAAAGCAAGGCCCCTAAGACCCTCTATTCTGCATTCTGTCTACTCCTTTTGACCAATACACAGGGGAATAAACACTGTAGAAATGTGACCTGGCAAATTTCTCTGTCAGTGCGGCAGTCTCTTTTTCCTTAGCAGCTGCAGCTATTGAAGAATGAGAAAATACTGTTGTAAATCCCATAGTCCTTGGAACCATCAAATGGTTCAATGGATGTAGTTCAATCAGTGAAAGTGAATCTAAAGAAGAGGCATTACCATTTGCTATATGACTACATTCTGAGGATCACTTCCTATATGGTGCAGAATGTGAACTTTGTGAGAATAAGGGTGGTCTTATTTTTCTCTTTTTTCATATTTTTCTCCTAGCACTTAATACAGTATTTTATACATGTTAAACATTTAATAAACACTTTTTCTGTCTTTCCCATTAATTCAAACATCAACAAACACAAACATTCCAATATGCAAAGAAGATTGTCTGAAACTATGCGCAACTATTACATTGGGGTTTTTAAATGTATATTAAACTTAATACAAGTGGTAACAAAATTCTCTTGTCTATTTCCTTTTCTGAATTTTTTTGTTTTATTATTTATATTCATTTGCTTTTTATTAATACTCCTTTCTCTTTGTAACTTCATTCCTAACTCATTATCTAGTTTTAAAATAGATTACTAATATATCTATTAAGTGATTATTTATGGATTTAAGCAAGTCCCCTAAAGCAGTTTAGCAGGTAGCTAAATTAGTTAAAATTAGAACTGAAAAATAAAAATTGGAAGGATCTTAGAGGTTATTGCTCCATACTCACCTTCCAGAATCTTTACCATCATTGGAATTGGTTATCCTGTGCTATCCCTTCTACTTAGGGAGTTTACTCCCCTGTGCTTTTTCTTCTTGGGCATCATCCTTTGGATGCAATCCAGGTTGCTACTGTTTTTAAATAAAGAAATTCTTTATTTCACTGGTATATAGGCAATTTCCATTAAGAAAATTACTTATATCTATGCATATTGGCAACTGAGTTGAAATTAGAATCTGAGAGGATCTGAGAGGTACTGAGAAGTTAAGAGACTTGCCCAAGATCACACAGCCATTATATGTCAGAGGTGTGGTTTGAGCACAAGCATTCTTAATTCTGAATCTACATATCTATCTGCTATGCCACATTGCCTCCCAGTAAGACTTTACATATATTCTTAATAAGCACCATCTCATTAGCTTTGGTCCAATGTTCCAGTCTACCAAGATCTTTTTGTTTCCTTACCCCACCATTTCATGTGTTAGCCATCCCTTCCAGTCTCATGTCATCTGCAAATTTGACAAGTTTGATAGCTATGCCTTTGGCCAAGTCATAGATAAAAATGTTAAATAACACAGAGCCAAGTACAGATCTTATGGAGCTCTCTTTTACTCATTACATGTCAAATACACTAATGTAAACTATTTTTTGGCCATTCAAGAAGTTACAAGTTTGTTTAACTGAAAATTTATCTAGCCAACATCTCTAGATCTTATCCACAAAAATATGAGCTACTTTATCAAAAGCTTTGCTAAAATCCAGGTACATTATGAATACATCATTCTCCTGCCTAATGTGGATGATGAGTATCAAAGAAGGTTGATCATCAAACATGGAGAGGAAACCAGGAGAAAGTAGTATTATGAAAATCCATAGTGGAAAAATATCCAGTAGGATATGGTATTTGACAGTGCCAAACACAAAAGATAGGTTGAGCTGGATTAGGACTAAGAAAAGACATTCTGTCACCTAAGAGATCATTCATAGTTTTGGAATGAAGCCTGAGATAACAGAAAACTTTCTTAGGAAGTTTGAGAGAGAAGAGAGAGAAAGGACAATAGCACAGGGGATCATAGGATCTAGTGAAATTTATTTGGGTTATTTTTTAAATGGAAGGAGATAAGCATGTTTGAAAGGAATAGAGAAGGAATATCAATGGTCCTTTTGATTAGATTTGTATGACTAGACAAATATATCTTTGCCAATGCTTGTTAGGTATGCTTCATCCCTTTTTAGTTGTGCTTCATTTCTATATAAGAATTCATTTCTTTATTTTAAGTCATGGTCCAGGAATTCAAAACGTATTCTCAGGGACTATATATTTTTTTAAAAATTTTAACATTTAAATATCCACTTAACTCCCTCCCTCCTTCTCCTCTCCCTATTAGAGGTATCATGTGACAAAAAAAGATATATACATATGCATATATATATATATATATATATAACTGACATTTGTTTATGTTTATCAGCTCTTTCTCTAGAGGTGGACATACACAAGTATTCTTCAAACACTATTTCTGTTGCTGTATATAATGTTCTCTTGGTTCTGCTCATTTCACTCTTCATAATTTCATGTTGATATTTCCATGTTCTTCAAAATTAACCTGTTCATCATTTCTTACAATGCAGTAGTATTCCATCACAATCATATGCCACAACTTCAGGATATGTTTTCTTAATGAGTTATTTACTTCACATTTTAGCCTTTCTTCTTGTACAACACTCACTAATCTTGGCTATGTCTAGGGTCTCTTCTGGCAGGATTGTTTGTACCCACGTGAATCACCAGAAATAGGTAGTTGTCATCCACTTTGAGAAATTTTTGCACTAAAAGCAACCCAAGATTGTACTTGCTTTTTTAATTAGCCTTATTGCATTACTGTCATATATTGAACTTGGAGTTTATCTAAATGAACATCTTTTTAACTTATTTTTCTAACAGTCAGATTGACCTCTTCCTGTATTTTTGTAACTGAATCTTTTTTTCAGCCTAAATGAAGAAGTCCAACCTGTTGCTTCAGTCCAGTTGTCTAGCTGGTAAGATATTTGGATAGGACAGTTCAAGTTACTTGGTATACATAAAAATTATAATTTAATAATGAGAAATCAAATTAATGTGAAATCATTATTAAGCATTTCCCATGAACAGAGCACTACGCATGAAGGAATGAAGCATTTTTTAAGTGTTTACTATGTACAAAGCTTTGTGCCATGCTCTGAAAGTGGGGGGGGGGGAATACAGCTCCTATTATCAGCGTCCTCACATTCTAATCAGGGAGATAGCAAGTGTAGGAAGTTTCAGTTGGAAAGGTTACATGGTCCTAAGAGTGCAGGAATAAAGAAGATGGTAATGCTTCATTATTGACATTATTTCCATTGAAAGAATCATATTAGTTTCCAATTTTCAACCATTAAACAGTGCCAGGGACTTCGGTGGCAAGACCTCTCTCTTTCCTGGTTCTTCAGTAGAGGTGTCTGTAGCACACACAAGAGCAGTTGCCAGGCTACATTTCCACAGAGTTTACTTTCCAAAATGATGGTTGCAGGAGCTATTCTTCCATTGCAATTCCAAAGGTTCCTTCCTGGTTCTGGTCTGGGTTCAGGGTTCTGACATGTCTCTATCAAGTTCTCTTCAGGAGCTGATCAAGGTAATGGTTATGGTTCAACTTGCCTGGTATGGGATGCCACCTATCTCTCCCCGAGGTGCCCTGCTACTTTAGATAGGCTGGAATGACTACTGTGTCAGTTGTAATTGCCTGTCAGCTAGTGAGAATGGTTGGCCCCCTCTCACTGGAGTTGTTTCCCAAAATGTGAGAGCAGGATTTAGAGCATTATGTTAATAACAAGCATTTACATATTGTTTTAAGGTTTTCAACGTACTTTACATATATTATCTCATTTAATTATCATGTTTCTTTGAGAAACATCCTATAATTCAAAGTTTTCACCAATTAAAATCATTTTCCTTTCACTTATCCCATATTATAAAATTTTGACTATATAATATAGTATTACCTTCCTGGGATTGGGAGGGGTTAGGAGAAATGTACATATGCTAATTTATTTTAATGCTCAGTTAATGATTATATAACAGCCAGACTCACTTCTCTATCTTTAATTTGGTTTGTTAGTTGGTACTTAAGTGGATTGAGTGGGCTGACCCACTTTCCCCTGGCACTAAAAGGGGAAAATATACTTGTTAGTTCCTGATTCAGAAAAGAAGGCAGATCAGTTCTTTATGAACTGGCTAGAGTTGAGCCCCGAAATGATCCTGCCAATGCAAAATGAGAAATTTCTCTATCCTCAAACTGCTAGAGCCTATGGATACTCACTGAGCTGCTGGCAATGTCACAGAGAGACCCAACAGGACCGAGAATTATTATTGCATGTTATCACTGTTGAATACTGAAAACCACAGATAGTAGTTATCTGGCTTTGTCTAACATTTTTGTAATGCATCACTTTTGTTAATTACTGTGCTTCTTTGTGGTAATAATAATAGCAATAATACTGCCACCAATTAGCAAATCATTTTAATGAAAACTCTCAGATGGCATCATAGTCCAAGCATCAGGTCCACCTGTATGTAGGCTTCTAGCTCTGGTCTTTTCTTTTGTTATGACTCAGAAATATATCATTCAGGTTTCCAAAGTCTGACTCAACTCTCTGATCCTTGTTTCCCAACAACAATATCAAAAATTAAAAAAAGACACTTGAACTCATAGTCCTCCCATAGCATCAACTTAAAGCACAAGCAATGTGTGCCAGCATCTGCCTCACCATAGCAACCTATCATTCAACAAACATATCAACTACTACTGGATGCCAGTTTCTGTGCTGAGTGACAGGGATATAAAGGAAAAGAAGAGTTTCAATCCTCAAAGAACTAATAGTCTAAAATCAGACAATGTGTCTACATTTTCATGTGTATGACTATATGTTGAGTGCATGTACATATATGTGGCATATTTGGAGCAAAACATGCCCAAAATAAATAGAGGAAGTCATTTTCTTCATGCTTTCCCAAATCAAAGCTCTAGTCTTGTAGTCTAGGGGCAAAAATAATGATCCAGTACTCCCTCTCTACTGTGTTCATTTACAGATCTTCAGAGTCCCATACCCAGATACACTCTCACTCATTAACATTGCCTCCAAGTCACTTTTAATTTTCTTCCCTTCTATTTGTATTCCTATTCTCTTCAGGCATCAATCTTACTTTCATTACTTTTTTACTCCCAGATTTTCCATTCAAGGATCACCAGAATAATGGGCAGATGTGTGGTGGGCTGAAAGCAATGGAGAGATGAGTGATGGGCTTAAGTAGGATAGAACTTCTTGCCAATAATGCCTCACATTCAAGAAGCAGACATGAAAGGCATTATCAAGGTCAACAATAATCAGAAAAAAACCTAAAATGGGGGGCAGCTGGGTAGCTCAGTGTATAGAGATCCAGGCCTAGAGATGGCAGGTCCTGGGTTCAAATCTGGCCTCAAACACTTCCCAGGTGTATGACCCTGGGCAAGTAACTTAACCCCCATTGCCTACCCCTTACCATGCTTCTGTCTTGGAATCAATACATAGTATTATGTAAGGGTTTAAAAAAAAAACTTAAAATGGTTGTGCAGCAATAAGGGAAAATATATAGGAAACCTAAGCAATCCTCTGATACCCACAAATTTTTGAAAGATTATTGAGAAGTCTCCAAAGAATTTGAAAAATAGGGGGAAAAATTAAAGCAACAGGGAATAATTGAAAAAGCATAAGGCCTAATATCAGAAACTGATTTCTGACACTTATCTCTGTGATCAGGAAAGTGACCTAACTTCCATGGACCTTAGTTTCCTTCTCAGTAAAATGAAGAATTCTTTTGAAATCCCTTAGATAATCATAATCTCAAAAGCATGGACAAGTGTCACCTAGGATTAAAAGACATACATGGGGATATAAGATTAAGAATTTCTTTCATATATAAGGTATACAAAATATCTCTTATAAAATTAACATTTAAAATTTTGTTTACATTCTCTATGCACTTAGATTTGTGAGTTTTAAAGAATAAACATTTAATTTTAAGATACATTACAAGCACAATAGTATCTAGACAACATTTTCTCAAACCAGTGGATGGTCTAAGTGGATTAACAGAGGAAGTCCTCTTGCATGGCCACCCACAAACACCTGATCTATATTTATCAAAATTTTTCTTGTGGGTCACATCAAAACAATCATGTGTGCATCAAAACAGAGAGCAACCAGGTGGCATAGTGGATAGTGTGCCAGGCATGGAGTCAGGAAGGCTCTTCTTCCTGAGTTCAAGTCTGACTTCAGACACATAATGGATGTGTGACCCTGTTGGCTTTAGTTTTCTCCTCTGTTAAGTGATCTGGAGAAATAAATGGCAAGCCCCTCCATTATCTTTGCTAAGAAAAACCCAAATGAGGTCACTAAGAAAAATTGAACAACAAATGCATCAAAATCTTTCATATGCTTTTTGTTGTTTGTTGCATTTATATATCTGATGTTATTAAAGTTTTAAATTACTTTCAGACTTTAGGGACATCTTGTGTATAAGTGTGTGTGTGTGTGTGTGTGTGTGAGAGAGAGAGAGAGAGAGAGAGAGAGAGAGAGAGAGAGAGAAAGGGGGTGGGGTGGGGAGAGAGAAAGAGAGAGGGAGAGAGAGAGGGAGAGAGAGAGAGACAGAGAGAGAGAGAAGAGAGAGAGAGAGAGAGAGAGAGAGAGAGAGAGAGAGAGAGAGAGAGAGAGAGAGAGAGAGAGAGAGAGAGAAGGAGGGAGGGAGCGAGAGAGAGAGAAAGAGTGAGAGAAAGAGAGACAGAGATTTTTGCCATGTCCTAAGTTGTTTTATTCAAAAGGCATACTCTGATTTCTGAGAAACCTGAAGAACCAATGATCTTTATATTCATGACTAATATGAATATCTCATCTTCTTATCTACATGGTCTCTGATATTTGACATACTGATCATTCATATAGTCTGTTAGAAAGCAGATATGTCCATTTTTCTAATAACAGTAAGTTATTTATATAATGCTTTAAGGTTTATAGTGTGCTTACAAATATTATCTTGTTTTATCCTCACAACTCTGGGAGGTAGGCATTATCATTATTCCCTAGAGTTGGGACAGAGATGAAATAACTTGCCTAGGTCACAGAACTAGTAGATATTTGAGGCTGGATTTGAACTCAGATCTTCTTTATTCTTATTCCAGCATATTATCCACATTCCCACCAAGGCACCTTAAAGCTCACCACTGTTTGTATCTTTTTCTTTCAGAATTATAGCTTGGGGGAATACCTCTGTTCAAAATCAGCCAGAAGTCAACACCTATTTCACCTTACTTATTGCTCTTCAAGACCTCTTATAATATTTCCTAAAGGATATGATGTTTTTGACTCATTAGATCGCAAACATCTTCAGTTACAACCAATATATGTATCTTGTAGTGATGCTGCAGATGGCCAGCAAATGGGCCCCAGAATTAAATAGCAGGAGCAAATAGGCCTGGAAGGCATATGGGAAAATGTATGGTACTTTCAATGATCTCAAGCTGTTCAATGCTGCAAAGCCTTAATCCTCCTTTATTTCAAAATTCTTCTATTGCCACAATTCTTCCACTGATGTTCCATGAGAGTAGAAAGAACACTGACTCAAGGGTAAGAAATTCCTGGTTTCAAGATCTATTCTTGACCTTTACTATCTGTATAACCTCGAACAAGTGACAACATGTATAGCCCTCAGTTTCTTTATCTATAAAAATGAGACGACTGAACTAGACAGTCAATGAAGTGCTTTCCAGCTTTAGAACCCTGATTTCATATAACTGCAAATCATGGAAAAACCACCAACTCAGAAAAATCTAAAATATAATCAATCTGAAAATTGATCCAAATCTATATAATGAGGTATAAGCAATTTGCATCATGTTACCTGTGATAAATTGGACATAAGGGGTTTAAAAGACTTTGCGAAGAACATACATGACTGGAAAAGATGGTAGATGAGTCACAAAGACAAAACAGGATATAATAATAACTGACCTCTATAGAGCACTTTAAAATATATACTTGACATCCATTATCTAATTGGAGACAATAGATGAATAGACAACCTGCTTGATGGGTGCATTATTACCACTAAGATGTTCAAAGAACAAGAAAGAGACTCCAGTACATTGTGTAGACTCTCTGGTGCATTTTGGAGAAAGCACAAACCAGAATCACCAGGAATTAAAAAGGATTTCGATCTGTACCTGTAAGGGGTAAGCTTTTATTGATCTGCTCACTACAAACCAGATAAGCTGGAGCCATGAGGGGGCAAAGGCTGTGCAGGAACAGGAAAAATGCTAACAGAAGACCCACTGCTTATGCCTCTTACTACTTTACTAGAGATGTGGCACATCCTTGGGACCAATCAAAGCTTCAAGATTATTTGCATGACAGATCATCAGGGGATTGAAAGGATCAACAAAGAGAATTGTCTTGCTAATTTCCTGTCCCAGAAAAACACAACAGAAAAAAAACAACAGGCTCCTAAGGTATATAAAGTAAATTATAATGCAATGGGTATAGTATAAGGCATGCTGTCTTTTTCTCTCCAAACAAAGAAGAGATGAGAGAAGGTTGAAGGTTGTTCTAATGGAAAAGTTATTATGAAATAGCTCAGTCTTATACTATGTATTATAATATCTTGTAAGCAATTGTCACTTCAAGAACCTTTAGCAATGATGATGAAAAGGAAGAAATAGGGACCACTGTGTTTGCTGTCTGACTCAGATAACTTGACTCTTCAAGTAAATCTTGCCTTCTAATGTGGGTAGAGCAATGTACTTGAGTACAAAAACAGACTTTGAATATTTCACTTGATGGTGGTGGTAGTTGAGATAACTTTGGGAGGGTTTCTGGAGAAAATCAGGAAGACATCACCATTTCAATTTTATTCTATAAAAGGCTGTGATTACCATGTAGGCTGAATCTCATTTCCATTCTTACCCACCATGAGGTACCTCTGGCCAAGTACTTATCCCTATACACTGCTGAGAGCCAATCTGTCTTATTAGCTTAGTTATACAATATGCATTGATTTATCAAAGTAGACTCATATAGTGAGCATAAGTAGGTTGCATCATGTCACCTTGATGAGTCGGTCATAAGTGGTGACTTTATGAAAGATGTACATGACTGGAATAGGTGGTAGGTGAGTCACAAAGGCAAAATATGAGATAATAATAATAATTGACATCTATACAGCACTTTAAAGTACATACTTGACATCCATTATTTAATTTGAGACAACAGATGAACAGAAAACCTACTCTATGGGCACATAATTACCACTAAGATGTTCAAAGAACAAGAAAGAGACTCCAGTACATTGTGTAGTCTCTGTATGAAGCGTTGGGAAAGTACAGACAAAAACCACCAGGAATTAAAAAGTGTCTCTATACCTACCCGGAAACTCTACCTTCTTCCCTTGATTACTGAGTTTTGATGGAATTCAATGAAAGGCTAAGGAAAAAGAGGATTGTTCCTTTCCCAAGTACTTTCACAGAGATACTTGCAGAGTTCTGATACTCTAAAATGGGGAAGAAAAGAGAGAGCCAAAGGGCAAACTCTCTCTTTTTTAAGGTCCACAGAGGAGCAGCTCTTTTAGCTCAATTGCCAGTAAGAGAATTTGACTTTGTCATCTTAAAGCACAAGCGCTTCAGTGTTGAGCTACATGTGTCCTTATTAAATGCCAGGGGATGAAATTCAGTGCAAACTACATGGCAAAGCACATACAGCTCCCTATCCCCATCTAGTTCCAGTAAGTATACTCTGCTCCAACCTCTGGTACACACATATAGCATCCTAGCCTCCTTTCAAAGGGAATTATGCATTAGCACCATTTAACGTGGAAGCATGATCCAGTTACAAAAAGGATAAAATGTCTAGGTCCTATGGTTAGGTGCATAATGGGAAGTCTTCCTCACATTCACTACATTCCATACAAAGGGAGCAATTCTAGATACCCATTTCTGAGAAGTGTTGCTTTTTAATATGAAATCTTGTCATTAAAATCAGTGAAAGAGGATTAGAAAAAATAGAAAAACAACAACTGTGCATCAATTCCTTGATTTTCAAGAAGCAATTAAACAAAAACTCAGTTGTGTTTTCCCCTTCACCATTCAATTTTCATTTACTCTATACCTATTGTTCAAAGGTACTACTCAAATGAGCCTTTCCATAGTGATCTCTCCTCTGATGTATTAAGTACTCTTGCATCATAGGTTTGTTTGTTTGGTTTTTTTTTGGTGGTATTTGTTTAAAGCTAGTGGCATCTGATGAGAAAGCAAATGAAGTGCTGAAAAGTAAAGCAAGCAGAACTATACCCAAGAATTAGAACAATATAAATGGAAAAAAAACCAAGCCTGACCCTACCTTTTCCCATGAAACACCCTCAAATATCCTATAACTACATGACCAAACTTGGTCCTGAAAAAGAAATGAGAAAATATATCTCCCTTCCTTCTTAGGGACATTGCACATATGGTCAAATTCTGTTGATATAATGCTTAGTTTTGTTGAATTCCTTTTTCCCTCTATTTCTTTTCTTATTCTTTATAATAAGGGGGAAATACTTGTGTAGGAGAGGAGGAAGGAACCTATTTGGAAGTGAAAATGAAATAAAAGCAAAATATATTAAAATGTTTAAGAATAAATAAAATAGATGGCTTGGAATGATCTGACCAACCCCATCAAGCCTTGGTTTAGAACAAGGAAGTCAAATCCAAGCATTTTCTCTTGTTGGGGAACTGAAAGCAGTGCTGCCAAAGACAGAGATGAATACTCTACTGCTGCAGTCCACAATACTCTTCTGGGTTTATTGTGTTGCTCTGTTTCAAAACAGCTGTGATCTGAGACTTATCACAGAGCCTCGCCAAACCAATCCAATCTCCATTTTATAGAGTCTTTAATGTATGCATCCCAAAGCATTGCACATAAAACATAATTAAAACAGGCATTACTCCCAATAAGATTTTGGAAACCAAATGTCCTTTTATTGCCAATCTCCAGAACCAGAGGGAGAGGCCACTCGATTCAGATCTCTGTAAATAAAAAACCTTTACTACTACAATGGAGCTTGGGAATATTTAAAAGCTTCATTTCTAATATGTATGAAGAATCACGTTCTTCATTTTGACCTTGAGTTGGGGGAACCAGAAAACAGAGGTGCTTATACAGTTACCAAACCTTAGAACCATTTTCTGAAGGAGCAGGAATGACATGTGACTGAATGAGGGTAACAGGAATTGGGTCATGTGGAATGAGCTCATGTACAGCATTCCAATGAATGGATTGTGATAGTTCATATTTGTGATCTATTTAAAGTTTACCAAGCATTTCCCTTTCAACAAACCCACAAAACTGAGAGTTCAAGTTTTCTTCCTCCTATTTTCCAGATAAGGAAATAGTATGTCCATAGTTTCAATAGCTCAGAAATATAAAACTTTGGGCTCTAATGCAATTCTAGAGATACTAACTAGTGTCTAGTTTTCACTCATGTAAAAATTAAATGTATATCTCTAGTAACAAAAATATTATATTTTATGAGATTTATTAAGGATCATTAGAAATCAAGGAATAAAGAGGATACAAAATAAAAACCACGTGCCCATGGCTGATTAGCCCATTTAATATCCCTGCACTTAGCTTACCACTATACTTGCTACATCACTGCAAAGGAAGAGAGTGTGGGAGGCATTACTGCCAATTAAATACCAATTGTGATCTCACCACCGTGGAGACTCAGGAGAGATTATAGGGAAATATGGGAAATACCAAGGACTTCTGGGGAATAAAGTCTAGGGTTCAACATCTCCATTTATACACTCATACATACATAACCCACAACCTAGAACAAGTCTAAACTCATATGGATCTGAATTCACTGCTGTGGGGCTTTTCTTTCTTTTTTTTTTTTAATTCTATTGTTCCAACCCAGGATTTCCTCGGGCACATCAGAATTTGATTCATCTTGGCTACCATATAAGGTTTCCTTTAAAAATGTCAAATTTTGGGGATAGCTGGGTGGCTCAGTGGGTTGAGAGTCAGGCCTAGAGATGAGAGATACTGAGTTAAAATCTGACCTCAAACACTTCCTAGCTGTGTGACCCTGGACAAGTCACTTAACCCCCTCTGCCTAGCTCTTACCATTCTTCTGGCTTGGAACCACACAGTACTGATTCTAAGACAGAAGGTAAGGATTTTATTTAAGAAAAATAATATCAAATCTGAAACCCAAACTCCTGGATAAAGGAGGGAAAATCCTGGGCAGCACTAGCCTCGAGGGTATAATCTCTCTAGCAACTCCAAGCTCAAAACTTCAAAGAGTCAAACTTCTAAATGTAGAAATGGATTTCTGAGTAGTGTCAGTGTCTTAAATGCAGGAGAGTTTTGCCTATGGTCCCTGGGGAAGGAAGAGAAGCAGGAATTTTTGAGTCATAACATGAGGGAACCCCAGACTGCAGGTCTCATGGGAAACAGGTTGCCTCTTTAGTAATCCCAAGTTTATCTCCTTCCCTAAAAGGAGTCCAAAAACAGAACAGTTTTATAAAAATGGAAACCTTGAGTGGAGGGAAGCAATACAAGGGAGGGAGAGGGTGGGGGGTAGTTTAAAAAGACTAAAGAAAATAAGAGGGGAATAAGAAGGAAGGGGGTAGAAAGAGAAGTAAAATAAGGGTGGGAACTAGGGGGACTGATTAAAAACAAAAATTGGTGTAGAAGGAAATAGTGAAAGAAGAAAAGGCAGGAACAGGAGTAGAAATCAAAATGCTGGGTAATACACAGCTAGTAATCATAACTCTGAATGTGAATGGAATGAACTCACCCATAAAACACAAGCGAATAGCAGAGTGTATTAGAACCCAAAACCCTACCATATGCTGTCTACAAGAAACACACATGAGGAAGGTAGATATGCATAGGGTAAAAGTAAGAGGGTGGAGCCAAATCTATTGGGCATCAACTGATAAAAAGAAGGCAGGAGTCACAATCATGATATCCAACAAAGCCAAAATAAAAATAAATCTAGTTAAAAGAGATAGGGAAGGTAATTACATCCTGATAAAAGGCAGTATAGACAATGAGGAAATATATGTACTCAATATGTATGCATCAAATAGCATAGGATCCAAATCTCTAAAGGAGAAACTAGGGGAGCTCAAGGATGAAATAGATAGAAAAACTACATTAGTGGGAGATCTGAACCTTCCTCTAGCAGAACTAGATAAATCAAACCAAAAAATAAATGAGAAAGAAGTAAGAGAAGTTAATATAATCTTAGAAAAATTAGAGTTAGGAGATATGTGGAGAAAAATAATTAGGGACAAAAAGGAAGACACCTTCTTTTCAGCAGCACATGGTACATTCACAAAGATCGACCATGTACTAGGGAATAAAAACATTGCAAACAAGTGCAAAAGAGCAGAATAATGAATGCAACCTTCTCAGACAACAATGCAATGAAAATAATAATTAGAAAGGGTACATGGAGAGGCAAATCAAAAATTAATTGGAAATTAAACAATACGATTCTCCAAAATTTGTTAAAGAACAAATCATATAAATAATTAATAATTTCATTGAATAAAATAACAATAATGAGACATCCTTTCAAAATCTATGGGATGCAGCCAAAGCAGTACTCGGGGAATTTATATCCTTGACAAATTAACAAATTAGGGAGGACAGAGGTCAATGAATTGAGCATTTAAATTACATAACTAGAAAGTGAACAAATTAAAAATCCTCAGATCAAGACTAAATTAGGGATCTTAAAAATCAAAGGAGAAATTAATAAAATGGAAAGTCAAAGAACTATTGATTTAATAAATAAGACTAGAAGCTGGTACTTTGAAAAAAAACAAATAAAGTAGACAAAGTACTGGTCAATCTAATTTAAAAAAGGAAAGAAGAAAACCAAATTGACATTATCAAAGATGGAAAGGGAGACCTCACCTCTAATGAAGAGGAAATTAAGGCAATCATTAAAAACTATTATGCCCAATTATATGGCAATAAATATGACAATCTAGGTGATATGGATGAATATTTACAAAAATATAAATTGCCTAGGCAAACAGAGGAAGAAATAGAATACCTAAACAACCCCATATCAGAAAAAGAAATTGAATAAGCCATCAATGAACTCCCTAAGAAAAAATTCCCAGGACCAGATGGATTCACAAATGAATTCTATCAAACATTCAAAGAACAACTAATCCCAATATTATACAAACTATTTGACAGAATAAGCAAATAAGTTCTACCAAATTCCTTTTATGACACAAATATGGTACTGATCCCAAAGCCAGGCAAGTCAAAAACGGAAAAAGAAAACTACAGACCAATCTCCCTAATGAACATAGATGCAAAAATCTTAAATAGGATACTAGCAAAAAGACTCCAGCAAGTGATCACAAGGGTTATTCACTGTGATCAGATAGGATTTATACCAGGAATGCAAGGATGGTTCAATATAAGGAAAACCATTCACATAATTGACCATATTAACAAGCAAACTGACAAAAATCACATGATTATCTCAATAGATGCAGAAAAAGCCTTTGACAAAATACAATATCCATTCCTATTGAAAACACTAGAAAATATAGGAATAGAAGGGCCTTTCCCAAAAATAATAAACAGTATATATCTAAAACCATCAGTAACATCATCTGCAATGGGGATAAACTAGAAGCCTTCCCAATAAGATCAGGAGTGAAACAAGGATGCCCATTATCACTTCTATTATTTAACACTGTACTAGAAACACTAGCTATAGCAATTAGAGAAGAAAAAAAAATTGAAGATATTAAAATATGCAATGAGGAGACCAAGCTATCACTATTTCCAGATAATATGATGGTCCACTTAAAGAATTTTAGAGAATCCACTAAAAAGCTACTGGAAATAATCAACAACTTTAGCAAAGTTTCAGGATACAAAATAAACCCATATAAGTCATCAGCATTTCCATATATTTCCAACACATCTCAACAGTAAGAATTAGAAAGAGAAATTCCATTTAAAATCACCCTAGACAATATAAAATACTTGGGAGTCTATCTGCCAAGACAAACACAGTAACTATATGAACACAACTACACTTTTCACATAATTAAAACCAGATCTAAATAATTGGAATGACAATCCTACCCAAAATAATTTACTTATTTAGTGCCATACCCATCAAACTACCAAGAAACTTTTTTTACTGAATTAGAAAAAAACATAAGAAAGTTCATTTGGAAGAACAAAACATCAAGGATATCCAGGGAAATCATGAAAAAAAAAATGTGAAGGAAGGTGGCCTAGCAGTACCATACCTCAAACTATACTATAAAGCAGTGGTTATCAAAACAATGTGGTACTGGCTAAGAGACAGAAAGAAGGATCAGTGGAATAGACTAGGGGTAAGTGACCTCAGCAAGACAGTCTATTAGAAGCCCAAAGATCCCAGCTTTTGGAACTAAAATACCCAATTTGATAAAAACTGCCAGGAAAATTGGAAGACAGTATGGGAGAGATTAGGTTTGGATCAACACTTCACACCCTACGCCAAGATAAACTCAGAATGGGTGAATGACTTGAATATAAAGAAGGAAACTATAATAAAGTTAGGTGAACATAGAATAGTATGTATGTCAGGTCTTTGGGAAAGGAAAGATTTTAAAACTAAGCAAGAGCTAGAAAAAAAATGTAAAGTAAATAATTTTGATTACATCAAATTAAAAAGGTTTAGTACAAACAAAACCAATGCAGCCAAAATTACAAGGGAAGCAGCAAATTGGGGAACAATCTTTATAATAAAAACCTCTGACAAAGGTCTAATTACTCAAATTTATAAAGAGCTAAATCAACTGTACAAAAAATCAAGCCATTCCCCAATTGATAAATGGGCAAGGGACACGAATAGGCAATTTTCAGTTAAAGAAATCAAAACTATTAACAAGCACATGAAAATGTGTTCTGAATCTCTTATAATCAGAGTTCTGAATCTCTTATAATCTTTGTGCACACTTGATAATCAGAGAGATGAAAATTAAAGCAACTCTTGAGTTATCTCCTCATACCTAGCAGATTGGCTAACATGACAACAATGAAAAGTAATGAATGCTGGAGGAGATATGGCAAAGTTGGGACATTAATGAATTGCTGATGGAGTTGTGAATTGATCCAACCATTCTGGAGGGCAATTTGGAACTATGCCCAAAGGGTGCTAAAAGACTGTCTGCCCTTTGATCCAGCCATAGCACTGCTGGGCTTGTACACCAAAGAGATAATAAGGGAAAAGACTTGTACAAGAATATTTATAGCTGCACTCTTTGTGGAGGCCGAAATTGGAAAATGAGGGGATGCCCTTCAATTGAGGAGTGGCTAAACAAATTGTGGTATATGTTGGTGATGGAATACTATTGTGCTCAAAGGAATAATGAACTGGAGGAATACCATGTGAACTGGAGTGACCTCCAGGAAGTGATGCAGAGTGAAAGTAGCAGAACCAGGAGAACATTGTACACAGAGACTGATACACTGTGGTACAAACAAATGTGATGGACTTCTCCATTAGTGGCAATGCAGTGATCCTGAACAACTCAGAGAGATCTACAAGAAAGAACGCTATCCACATTCAGAGGAAAAACTGTGGGAATAGAAACACAGAAGAAAAACAACTGCTTGATTACATGAGTGGAGGGGGATATGATTAGGGATATAGATACTAAAGGAACATCCTAGTGCAAACATCAACAACATGGAAATAGGTTCTGATCAAGGACACATGTAATACCCAGTAGAATTGCACATCAGCTACAGGAAGGATGGGGGGAGGGAAGGGAGGAAAAGAATATGATTCTTGTAACCAAGGAATAATGTTCTAAATTGACTAAAAAAATAAAAATTAAAAATAAAAATAATTTTTATAATGGAAAACGAGAGTTGTAGGAAAAGTACAACTTCCTGGCAAAGGAGGAGAATTTTATTTAGCATTTATATAGTGTTTGAATGTTTGCACAGCTCTCAACATGCTTAATCTCATTTGATCCTCCCCAAAACCCTTTGATGGAGCTCCTATTATTATCCCCAGTTGACACATGAGGAAACATGACTAATTACTTCCTGAAGCAGTATTTGTGTTCACATCTTTTTTTGACTTCAAACTCTATCCACTGTTGCCACCTAGCAGATTATTTATGGGCTCTATGATTCCAAACTATGTCTTCTGCATTTTCTGCAGGATATAATAAAGGTTATTCTATACTAAATATATTCCTTATTACTTCAAATGCTTGTACATGATTCATGAAGCCTTTCCCCACATCTATAGAGAGCTACATTCAAGGTACATACAAATAATTTTGTGGAGGAGCAGCCTCAATGAAAGAGATGATGACTTTGCCAGATAATGACATGAGGAAATCTCCAACGTGGGAAAGGTCCATACACACAGAGTACAGTGTTCTAGGTATTGTTCTATGTTGGTTTTGAAAAAAAGGATCAGAGCAGGACAGATTTCTTCCTGTTTCTATAATATTGTTTCCTGTATTAAATTAATGCCATCAAAATACACTTTTTCTCTCTATTTTCTTCTGTCCTACACATTCAAAATATTATGCACAGGGCAAATTTCACTGTGTTACAAATACTTCCCTTTAAATTAGGAGGTTCTTCATTTTTGAGACTAGACACTTATAATAGTCAACCTACTACCTCATGATTTTGGAATGATTTTATTTGTTTGTATATTTTCAGTTGAGACTTTGTGTAGTCTCTAAAACCACACTTTACTCCCTGAAGACAATAATCACATCTATTATATTCAAATGGACATTATGTGCCTCATATATGCATACCATGTACACACTCACTAGAGCTTGTCATCGAGGCTGGCCCTGTCTAAACCAATAGTGCTTTCTCTGCTTATTGAAATCTTCAGCCCTATTTTCTGAAGAGCTGATTCAGTATTATCAGTCACAAGATGCAAAACTTCTTTCAACTAGCTTCTTAGCAAGTAATAGAAGCTTTAACCCTCGGACCTGGCAGGCTTCCTGGATGATAATGAGATGTGAAATCTCTAAGATGTTTTGAAAAGGAGGCTGCAGATTCATCTGCGAAAGACTTCCAGGAGAAAGACTAAAATGGACTTGAAACCAAACACCCTTTTTCCTGTCCTTATTTTTAGACACTTCTCTCAGAAATCACAAAAACAAATTGCCATCACTTTCCCTCTGCTTTCCAGGCCAGCATGCTTCAGTCATTGGAGAGAACTCCCTCCTCACTCATATTCACTCTGTAGGAGCGTCAGGTCTATGTTATCCAGCTGTACATACTGGAGCAGGGTGAGGGAGGGGAAGAGAAAAACAACTTACACTTCTACAGTGCTACAAGGTTTATGAAAATGTGGTTTTTTTTTTACAACCCAATCTAGGAATATTACTATTCCCATTTTCAGCTGAGAAAACTGAGACTCAGAACTCTAAAAGTGAATTTGCTAAAGTTATATGGCAAATAAAGGAGATGGGAGTTAAACCTGGAAGCCATTCTTCTTTCTATAGATCCAGGATCCCACCTAACAAGGACCACTGCTAGAATAACAGTGGTATTGTAGCAAGGCTCTCCTTCTCCCTGCAAGTCTGTACCACTAGAGGAAGATGAAGAATGTTAGGAGTGAGCTTTGTTTACCCAAAGGAAAGAAATTCAAAGTTTCCAAAAATCTGGGTTCCTTTGGGGGTCATTGGATTCCCATTCAATTCCTATCCAATATTGATTTGGCTTCATGCATACAGATATAAAACAAAAATTAACATCTTTCCCATCCCTTGCCAGGCCTCCCACCATCATAAGATACTAAGAGAGACAAAATTATCCTGTCATCTGACCATGGAATCAGACATGTGCATTTCCCCAGATCCACAGTAATACAAGGGTCCCCTTTCATGAATAGCTGGAGTTATTCTCTCACTTCTTGCATATTCCCAAACCTAATGTCTTTGACCTCATCACTGTCCCAACATTTATAATCAGTTCTGGCTCTAGGATGAACTGGGAAGTAAGTAAAGTTGGTGTGGCTTGTCTCTTCTGGTGCGCCTACCCCACCTCTGGGACCTTCTATTACCTTCTGTCTTACTGGGGTCTCACATGCCTCTAGTCTGCTTCACCGGGGAAGTCCTCCATGGCCCCAATCTTTCCAGTCTCTCCGCCAATATAACAAAAATATAGACTATTAAAACTGAGAGAGATCCTAAAGGTTATCTGATTTAATTTCTACCCATAATACTCTTTCTAATCATAGCTTGATAAAATATAGCATACATTGGACTTGGAATCAGGAAAATACAGATTCAAATTCTACCTTAAACATTTAATATCTGTGTGATCCTGGATAAGTCACTTAAAGTCCTTAACCCTTAATTTTCTCATCTTTAAATTAAGAATGATAAACTTAGTGGTCTGTAAATTGTCTTCTATTTCTAAGTATATGATTCTATGATCTTATAATTATGAATATCAAGCAAAATATGAAACAATTAGATAGATATAAACTCATGGAAGATGGTGGCCAATATCATGGGTAAAGTCTATCATGGACAGTCAAAGAGGGATCCTCTATAGATGGTGAGTTTTTCCAGATGCTCCTATTTATAAGTGATATGAATTAAACTTCCTGGCATGCAAAACTTACATTAGATCCATAATCACTTATAATAGTCTGACTTCACTCTTCATACAGGAAAAATCAAGTGGATGAAGAATGTCTACTGAGCAGAATATGAAATGCAATTACATGGATAGTCTACAGCCGTGTTGGCGAACCTATGGCATGTGTACCAAAGCATGTCAGAGGGGGCTGCTCCCCTCCCCCTCTCCACAGCACCTGAAGACATTTATCCCATCACCCACCCCCTATCCAGTAGCCCAATGGGAGTGCTTTCTCCCTCCCCTGTCTGGAGTAAGGGGAAGGCTCACATGCAGCATGAGGGTTGCAGTTTGGGCACTCTGTCTCTAAGGTCTCTAAAAGGTTCACCATCACTGGGATATATTCCATCAGGGAATATATCTCAAATGGGCCCAACAGCTTTTAAACTCCAACATTATTTAGATGATGTCATAGACTATTAGGCTTGGATTTCTATTATCTCTAAGGGATTTAAATTAATGATCTCTTAAAGAACACTTGCCCAAAAGCACATGAGTTTACATGTTTATATCTGAGCCAATATTCAAACCCAAGTTCTCTGACTCAAACCCAATACCCTTTTTACTGTACTATCCTGTGCTGCCTCAGGTCAAAAGTTCTAGGTTTGAGTACTGCTTCTGATGTTTTATTAACTGTGCCACTTTACTTAGCTTAAACTTGGTTTCCTCATTGGTAAAATGGGGACAGTGATCACTTTGCTTCCCAGAATTGTTGTAAGAAAAGTTTAGGCAACCAGTCAATAGGTTCTTTGTAAACCATAAAGCACTGTATGTGCATACTATTGTATAATTAGAATTTTGTACCTTTGGACTTCATTTCCCAGCATCCCACTTTCATCCTCATGTTGCATCCTTATGTTTTGAAGATAAGTTTGTGTAGCTCCTCCCTCTCGCTCTCTCTTCTCTTGCTTGCCTGATCCAGGAAACTGCTCTTTACTGACAGTTTTTCTTTCCTCTACTTCAAGAGATTATAAACAAATATTATAAAATATAATACTTGGAGTATTGGATGTTAATTTTTAATCTTACACTATATGAAGATGGTATAGTAGAAAGAGCAGTGGGTGTAAAGTCAGAAAACTCGAGTTCCAATCTGGCTTTAGATACTTACTAGCCATGTGATCCTGAGCAAGTTACTTGAACTCTATTTGCCTCAGTGCCTTTAGCTGTACAATAGGGATAATAATAACACCTACATCCCAGTTGTAAGGTAGTCTAGTGCCTTCCTTCTGTCAATTATTTCCTTTTATCCTGCATATAACATGCTTTTATATATTTGTTTGTATGTTAGATTGCCCATTAGATTTGGAAGCTCTTTGAGGACAGGGGCTGTCTTTTGTCTCTTTTTGTATACTCAAAGCTTAGCACAATATCTGACACATAGTAGGTACTCAATAAATGTTTATTTCCTCCTTTTCTATACAAAGAGCTATCATTATTTTTATGATAAGATCCATATGTAAGATAAATGAATCAATTTTAAAACATCTATCATTTTCCTTCCTTTGCTCTTTTTAAATAGCCCTAGTTTCTTCTACAGTTCCTTATATGACATGATTTCTAGATGCTTCACCCATTATTCACACCATTATTGTCACCTTCCTCTGCTCTTTGGTTCACAGTCTTAATTTCATAACTATATCCTAAGAAATAGAAGCGAATATATGAAATCATAAGCTTCTAACATGTATAGTTTATTTTATTAAAGTATGCATTGAATGAAATAAGGTAGTAAGTTCTTTCTGTTGTTCAGTCATATTTGACTTTGTGTGACCTCATTCGGGATTTTATTGGCAAATATCCTAGAGTAGTTTGCCATTTCCTTCTCTAATTCATTTTAAAGAGAAGGAAATTGAGACAAGGTCAAATGGCTTGTCCAGGATCACACAGCTAGTAAGTATCAGATTTGAATGCAGTTAGATGAGTCTTTCTGACTGAAGGCTTTGCATATATCCATTATGCCACCCAGCTACCCTACACAAGGGAGTAATACAGTTTCCCTATTTGTGTTTCCTTTGAAGGTATTTTCCAAGTCACTTGCAGGAGGAGCTACCACAACTTAGTTATTTTCGATGAACAAGATCCGGTACTTCCACACTCTCATGATTAATATATGAGGAGATTTGCAAAATGGAAAAAGAACCATTTGAGTCAACAAACATGCATAAAGGGCTAGCTCTATCAATGCACAATCCAAAAGCACTTTGAGATCTCCTTTGTGTAATGCATGGGGCTGGGCTGAAATTCTTGGTAATCTAGCATTCAGAAGATAGTTTTCCCCTCATGATCTGAGGCAGCTCAACCCAAAGGTTCAATTTCAGAAATAAAAAAAAACAGTCCTAGAACACTGGACACTTTACACATTGGAAATTAAGCTGTTTCTTCACCTTAAATTACCTTATTGCATAGCACAAGGACTTTGATGTTTAGCACATATCAGTGGCAAAGGCAGTATATTGGTATATTACAGCATAGGGAGTATTTGGGGAAGACCAGTACATCTGGTGTGAAGTCCTGCCGACCCCTTTTCTGGACTACTCATCTTCTTTGGTGTCCACTTGCCACCCAGTTCTCACTTGTGGCTCCAAGATGCTATAGCACACATAGTGGCTATCTGTTGGTAAAAAACCATCTCAGTAGATGGGCTAAATGAGATTGAGGGTAACCAACAGGCCACAGAACTGTCAGTGAGTCAGGGGAACATCTACCCTAAACATGTGAAGATTTCCCCCTGCAGCATGAGTAGATGAAAACAATTTGTCTCAACCACCACCGAGGCAGCTGAAGTCGGTACTGTGGAACACTTAGAGCTTGGTTAGACGTCAAAGAAACCAAGGTCATTCCCTGCATCCTGAGCCATCGCCAGTCCTCTCACTTTAATCTTGCCACTGGATTTCAGTGACTCTGGAGGAAAAAATGTAACTTTGTGCAAATCTGCCTCATTTAAATCCAGTTTGTGCACAAGTCAGAAGACTTCACTCAGTAAGGCCATTTTGGTCATCTTCGAGTAGGAAGGGCAACAACCAACCAACCAATGTTATGGTACCTGGGGCTAGAAGGGAGTAGTTGTGACCATTTATGTTTGGAAAGTATACCAGTGTTTCAGCCCAGGCAAGGTTCTTGTGCAGCTAATGTATTTAGGAAAGAATACACAATACAAAGAGGCATGAGGGAATAGTATGATATAGTGGCAAGACTTCTAGACTTGGAGTTAGGAAATGTAGCTTCAAGTCCTGAATCTGATGCTTGTACAAGTAAATTTATCTGCATGCTTAAAGTTTCATTATCTACAGAATGGGAATAATGATACTGTACTTGCACAACCTACCCCAGTTGCCATTTATTAGCTATGTAGGCTTGGGCAAATAGTTTATCCCTGTCCCTCAGTTTATGGAGCTGTAGAATGGGAATATTAATATTTACAATACATACCTCACAGAAATATTGTGTTGAAAGTAGTTTCTAATCATTAAAAGAAGTATTTAAATGCAAGTCATTTTAATTATTATTATTGATATGGGAAGACTAGCCCTTCTATCACTACAGACATAGAGTGATTAAATACAAAGAAAGAAGGGATGAAAGGCAGGTAGGATTTTGTTGCATCAAGGCAGTATGATTATAATAATTTACAGAATCCAGGGGTTTTCTTTTCTATGTGTCCCACGAATGCACTGCCAAGTCTAGAGGTAGGTAGATAATGCTGAAAAATATGTCTTGTGTATCTTTCCCACAAGGGCATCTTCCACATTTGTGTTGATATTACGAAAATGTATCGGTCAGGACAGTTAGCATCTTTAGGGAATTGGTTTGCCATGATTCCATGCCTTCAGGCTCAATTAAACTGCTAAGTACCTTCAGAGACCATTCCCTCCCACTGAGGTATGCTACACTTGAGACACCGTATACCATGAGTCTCTTAGAACTCATTTTTTTTTCAAACACAAAACTACAGAATTAATCAAGATCAGAATAAGATAAGCACAAGAAAACTTATATATATAAAGATTAGGTGTCATGACAATCCCACAGAAGGAATTTTGGTCTGGTCATTTGTAATCCTCAGATGATAAATAATGAATATGGAACACAGGTTCTTTATAACTGTCATATGTCATTGATCAACAGATTATATTGAAAACACAAATTCATACAAATCGAAGTCCTTCCCACAACTACTACCTTTTGTGCAACCCAGTTGAGACTCTTAGCATGGAGACAACTTGAGTCCTATCTTACTGGCTCTTTGAAAGTTTATGATCTGGAAAAGATTTAAAATGGAAATGTTCATCTTTTCCTATTCTTTGGATGTGAGTGATTTTGACTGTAAATTGAATCTATGGGAACTCCGTAATTGAGTTTTCATGTTTTCTCTTTACAATCTTTCAGTATTAGAGTGGCTATAGTATCTTTTCTTCCTCGTATCCCTAGCAACATAACTACAGCTTGCTACATCAAAGAATACAGTCTAATATAAATGTGTCAAAACCACACTCAGGATATGAATCAGTAAGTCATACTTTACAGTCACGTTCAAATTGGCCATAAGCTGGAAATTACAATCTTGTTAGTTAGGGCATGGCACTGAGGAACACAAAGTAGTGGGTCTGAGTTTCCCAGAGTACACTTAATTTTCCTCCATCATCATATAGCTTCTTATGAAATAGCAAATTTCCACTTAAAACTCAAAACTGTTTCCATCAGAGCTTTTGTACTGACTTCTTTTATTGACCTTTCTTCATTTTACTGAGGCAAAGAAAAATTCCTGAGCTCTTCTCTCATTCTCTAATCAAATCATTTGACTAAGTTGATCTTAGAATGAATTCCTTGGTATAAAAAATAATTCTAATAAAATAAATCATGGCTAAACAAGTTAAGAGAAGTTGCGCAAAGGAGAAAAGGAATGAATGTTTCTTAATGGATAATTGGCACAGATAACAAACACATCCTTCCCTTGATCTTCACATAGTACAGTTGTGTTTGTCAATTATAATATATTTAGGTTGCAATGATGTGGACTATATCAATCTTATTTGCATTTCATGGCCCTCACCCAATTAAACATAAGAGTCAAAAAGGATCAGGAGGCCAGATATTTGGAGCCATAAGGGGCCTTATATGTCACTTAGTTTAGCTCCCTCATTTTGGAAATGAAAAAACTAAGTTCTAGAGAAATTGAGTGACTCACCCTATATCATACCGGTAATAAGTACAACTGGGTCAGGATTCGAGACAAAGTCATCAATTCCAAATACAGAATGTTTCATGAAGACAGGACTTTATCTTTCCTATATGTTCACTCTCTCCTAGTGTATCAATGTTCCACATAGAGTAGGTGCTAAATAAGTGTTTTTTAAATTTACCACACAACAGAAAATATATTCACCAAAGCAAGAATATAGATATCACTAATAAAAAATTTTTATGCATTGAGGACATCAAGGAGGAAAGAAGGGTTATATATTCAGAGCTGGAAGAAACTGAGGCTTAGTTAGAGTGACTTAATGGCTTGCTGAAGGCAGCTAGGTCATGCAGTGGATAGAGCCCTAGCCCTGGAGTCAGGAAGACCTAACCTCAGACACTTACTAGCTATATGACCCTGGACAAGTCACTTAGCTCTGTTTGCCTCAGTTTCCTCATCTGTAAAATGACCTGGAGAAGGAAATAGCAAACCATTCCAGTATCTGCCAAGAAAATCCCAATTGGGGTCGCAAAGAGATAGACATGACTGAAACAACCAAATAGGAGGTTACATGGTTAATAAAGTGACAAAGTTGGAATTTGAACATATAGGTCTTCTGATTACAAAACTAGCAGGCTTTTTGCTGCACCATGTTGCTTCCCTACTAAAAATTGAGATAAAATTTCATCAATTTCCACTAATCCAAATACCATGACAATACAGGTGTGGAATAAACTGAGGCTAATTTTTGCTGTCTGTGAATAACACCATGGGAATAAATGTCCAAATAATAGCATGAAAAAGGTTGTTAGAATTCTTGGTTTTCTTCAAGATTCATCTTAGGTACCACCTTTCCCAAGTCAACTGCTATTGCCCTCCTTGCAATAACTATGCTGGATTCGTTTTGTATATATTTAATGGGAGAAGCAGCATCATATAGTGTGTAAAAAGCTGGGTTTGAAATCAGGAAGGCTTGGACTCAAGTACTGCCTTTGTGACCCTAGATATGTCGTTTAACCCCTCAGTACTCTAAGAAACTCTCTAACAGTGTAAGTTACCTAGAAGGTGCTGATCTACTATTATAGTGTATACTATTAGAGTATACACTCCCTACTATGTTTGTATCCCAAAGAATTTAAGAAAAGGTAAATGGACCTATTTGTACTAAAATATTGCCCTGACTGCCTTATCTATCTCACATCTATATTCCTCTAGCCTCCATTCTCCTTCTCAGGTCACCATCCACAGATAAATTATATTGGAATGGCTGGCGGATCCTATAGGGTGAGTGGCAAGGAGAGAGAAAATTTGGAACTCAATTTTTTTAAAAATGTTAAAAATTGTTTTTATGAGTATTTGGGGAAAGAATAAAATATTCTTTTAAAAAAGAGTGATCTTCCTTTTGTATATAAACTGTTTCATTTTCCCTTTGTGTCCTCTGGGCTTAGTACAATTCCCAGCACATAGTAGGTGCTTAAAAGGTTTTTCAATTAATTGATAACTTAAATACACTTTTATTAAACACCTACTAAGTTGCTGGGTAACAAATAAGAAAGACAGTTCCTTCCCTCAAGGATTTTACATTTGTGTTGAGGAAGACAACACACAAAAGAAAGTTGGAAGGTTAGGGGAGCAAATGGAGTTTGAGGAAGTGGGAAGGTGCTGAATATTCAAAAGTGAGTCAGTCTGGCCTGAAGTGATCCATTTATAATGGGAGGATCATCTAGGTCCCTGGAGTTGAAACCAAGCAAAGCTACAGATATAGTGGAACGAGCTGAAGCCCCAAATCCTGCCCTTGATAAAGGAAAGCAAATTAATTGCTAATAGGCAAGTGGATATTATTACTAAAGCATTTGAAACATATCTTAGTAATAATATGTGATATGTTAATATGCAAGTGGATATTATTACTGTTACATATGCTTTTTAACAACATCTTCTGGGAGTTTGAAAGAGACATTTGGAGTGGAGCTGCTGGAGTTGAGGCTGATGAAAGAAGCTGCTGATTGAACTAACAATTGGTGTGTATAAAGGCTGACTTCCTTCCTTGCCCTTTCTCCAGAGCGCTCTCTCTCTCTCTCTCTGTCTCCTTTTTTCTCTTCCTTAATATCTTCCCTCTATTGTAAAATAAACTACCATAAATTCCATTTTACTTCAGCAATTCATTTTGGGATTTAGAAATTAAATCCCTGGCAACCAATTAAATATTCAGTCCAACCATAAAATTAACAACTCTAATGCCAGATCTAATGGCCACTTCTCAGGCCTCATCCTTCTTGACTTCTCTACAACATTTGATACTATTGACCACTCTTTGGTCAGTCAGTCAGTCAATTAGTTAGTTAGACAACAACTATTTATTAAGCACTTGATATATACCAGGTGTGGGGGCAGCTAGATAGTGCAGTAGATAGAGCACCAAGCCTGAAGTCAGGAAAGGCTGAATTCAAATCCATCCCCTGACACTTACTAGGTATGTGACTCTGGGAGAGTCATTTAACTCTTCTTTGCCTCAGTTCTTAATTTGTAAAATGGTGGGACACTGGAAGCAAATGACAATCTACTCCATTATTTTTACCAAAAAACCTTCATGGATAAGTAAATGTCCATGGAGTCACATAGAGTCAGACAAGACTGAACAACAACAATGAATGTACTAAGAACCATGTAGAGCATTAGGAGAGCACAAATAGAAGTAGAAAGAAAGATAGTCCTTGTCGTTATAGAGCTTACAATCTAATGAGAAAAGATAATATGTAAGAGGGGGATGAAAGGGATTTGGGGACAAGGCCAATGGAGAAGAATCAACAGTGCACCCAGAGAGGGAAAAGACATTTTTTGGTGCACAGTTCCCCTTTCAATTGGAGGTTCTAGCATTCAATCATAAGGTGAAGCCTTGGGAGTTGTAAGTACTTCTAATGTGAGTAGGAGCCCAGAGGTGGAGTGAGCTTACAGGGCTGATGAGGTTTCTATAGGCTGATAAACCATCTTGTTGAGAATAGTGCAAATGCAGGCTGGGAAGGAGAACTTCTAGAGATTCTCTCTTCTCTGAGTTTTCATGATAATACTCTAGCTTGGATGCTCTACCTGTCTGACTGCTCCTTCTCAGCTCCTTCACTGTATCATCATTCATTTCATAGCCACTGAGGGAATACCACAAGGCTCTTTTCTAGAGCCTCTTCTCTTTTTCTCTGTATACTCTAGCCGTTCAGGCAAATGACATAAGTCTCTCACCAAAACACAGTACGGACTCCAAGACAGAAGGTAAGGGTTTAAAAAAATTATTTTTTAAAAAAGACTTTAGGCCAAGGCAAGCAATAAATAAATAAAAGAAGGAAAATGGGTTCCTAAAAATTTCCAGGTCCATAACTCAGTGCAGCCACTCATGGAATGGAACTATCCAGAAATTCCTTTAAAGTTGTACATTCACATTTCCTCATTTGTTCTTTACATTTCATAAATAAATTCATTCTTCTATTGAAGACAGAAATAAGATAAACTCACTGAGCTAGTCTTACACCTCTTATCTACAATTATCTAAATAATTCAGATAAACATAAAACCACATCTCTAAAAGTTAGGAAAAGTTCATCTTTTAATTTTAATTATTTACTTTACTTGTCTACACTGATCAAATTCACCAAGTAATCTCTAACTTTCTTTTGCACTGTCAGTATTATATACCCTAGTTTTCACCACAGGTTCAACCTCAACAATTGGAGCAGTACTTGGGTCAAATCATTAATGCCTAAGAAAATAATAGCACTAAGACAATGAACTGCATAATATGGGTCAAAAACCTCTTTTCTCCTGAATTATCCACATTTTTTCCAGTTAATATTCAATTCCCTTCTTTACTATGGTGAAGAAAACAAGGATTCTTAGATTAAATTGAACCACTAGAATCATGGTCTACTGTTTTCCTCACACAAATTACATTCATTTGGAGCTATATGTGACTTGGAAGGACTATAGGAATCTTAGTAGAAGCACACTCTGTCTGAGCTGCCAAGTAACACTTTTTTTCAGGCTTAGTTTCACCAACTTTGTGGTCAAAATACAATGAAAATGGACAATATTACATTCATAACTAATGGATAATCTTGGTTTGATAAAGATCTGTAAATTTTCTACTGTCGTGAGCAACTGTTTGTATTGGGTTATTATCGTATGCTCCAATGAAGTTAGTGATTTAAAAAAAAAATGGTCCGAACAACCTCCAGGAAGTGATGCAGAGTGAAAGAAGCAGAACCAGGAAAACATTGTACACAGAGACTGAAACACTGTGGTACAATCAAATGTAATGGACTTCTCCATTAGTGTCAATACAATGTCCCTAAACATTCTGCAGGAATCTAGGAGAAAAAACACTATCCACAACCAGAGGACTAACTGCGGGAGTAAAAACACCGAGGAAAAGCAACTGCTTGACTACAGAGGTTGAGGGGACATGATTGAGGAGAGACTCTAAATGAACACCCTAATGCAAATACCAACATCATGGAAATGGGTTCAAATCAAGGACACGTGATACACAGTGTAATTGCGTGTCAGCTATGGGAGGGGTGGTGGGAGGGAGGGGGAAGAAAATGACCTTTGTTTCCAATGAATAATGTTTGAAAATGACCAAATAAAATAATGTTTAAAAAAAGAAATAGTAAAATGTTCATAAAGAAGCAAGCTTAAGAATGACTGTAAATTGTTTTGCCATATATTTAGAAGAGGTTGATTATATTGGCCTTTCTACTAAACCTAACTAACCAATCAGATTAATTTTTACTCTTTAAAAGGGTGGAGTAAGCTATTCCTGGTCATTCTTGTTTATTTCAGGGGTGTCATGTGGAGAATGTCTTCTAAATCAAACTATGCACAAGTTCAGTGTTGCTCTGATAGAATATCATATTTGCATACATCTGTGGTGTGCTCCACATGGAGATGCTTGAGCTCTAAGTAACATGAATGAAGAACAAAAGTGGAGAGAGAAAAGGATCAAAGTTTCAGAATAAAATATTTGTAAGGGCTCTCAAAAAAATGGTCCACATGCCCCTCAATATTTATAGCAGCAATTTTTGTTTTAGCAAACAACTGGAAACAAAGTAGATGCCAATCAATGGAGTATGATAGAATACTATCATGCTGCTAAAGGGAAGATGAATGTGGAGAAGCATCAAAAGATGTATGTGAGCTAATGCACAATTAAGTAAGAAGAACAAGGAAAATAATATACACTATGATTATAACAATGTAACTGGATAACATTATCATTCTGGGTGCTATAAAATTATAAACTTGACCCTGAAGAGCAGATTTGAAAACACTCCTCTTTCCATTCTTTGCAGAAATGGTTTATAAAAATCAGGTTCTTGCTATTCTCTTGAATACTTTTTTCTAGTTAAACCTAGAGGTAACAGAAAACACAGGTAGAAATATTAATTTTGTGTAGGAAAGCAGGATTGATGTTCCAAAGCTTGAGTATTGATTTCTCAAAACAGACTCTCATTTCTATGTGAATGGGTTCACCTTACATTTCCTCTCCCCTGTAGCATATTTGACAAGCTTCTACTCCACAGGAGAAGAAATTAAATTGGAAAAATCAGTAGTTTCTATGTTCTTGGTCAGAGGTAGAACAGTAATAGTGTAGGTTTGTATGCTGCTGACAAGAACAAGCAAGGGGACACAATGAAATGCTGTGAAATTATATCATTGGCAGTGCATCCAACATTCTCTGCTAGATTTATCTTTTTGAGATTTCTCCAAATAAATGTAGAAGCTAGTTTCCTTGACTAATTTTTATTTTGCAGGATTCCATAATTTTTTACCTATGATTTCATTGAAAACATTTAGGGAAATTATAAAAATTATAGAGTTCTATAGGTAGCAGCTAGGTCTTTGCTTTTATAAGAGTGGTGGGGAATGTCTTCCCCTTCACAAGTTCAAATTAAATCATGAAAAACATATTTCAGTAACTTGGGACATATAAAGAGCATGTACAGAGCAGATAGAGTGTGGGTATTGGAGTCAGGAAGATATGGGTTCAAATTTAACTTCAGATACTTAATGACTTGTATGGCCCTGGTCAAATCACTTAATTTCTGAATATCTCAGGAAATTCTTCAGACTCATTTGGATTTGGAAACACAACCTAGAAAACACTCCAGACCAAATTCACCTTGAGAAAATCAAGAAAACTTCAGAGCAAGTCATTTTTCCAGACCAGGGCAGCTAAGGAAGGTAGATATGTCTGTGGATGCTGAAATGGGGACTGGCCAAGAACATGGAGAAGTGGCAGTGGCAGCAGAGTTGTAGAAAGGGGCATGCCAACATGCAAAGACAAAGGACAAAGGAACCAAGAGAGCACTAGTACCCAAAAACAAAAAAGAAACTGAGACAAAAGACTAAGGCAAGACACACTAGGGCAGAAAAAAATACCAGCAGACTCCTGAATGAGTAGGGATGACATGAATAGATGTCCCCTCACAGCTCTGTCACCCATTACCTAGTTCTAGGTGAAGAAGACTAGCTACAAAGAGTACGGACGGACCCAGTTTAAACTAGCAAGCTAACAGTAACAGAAGCCAGCAATGGTCTACTGAAATTCAACTACACACAAGCCAAGAGACCCAAAAATGCATAGAACTAAGACAAAGAGGGTAGTGAACAAATCTCTCCTAGGATTACACTATATTAGAAGCTCTGACTTTAGTCAATTTGCTGCCAAAGTAAGCCTGACACACTGGAAGCTCTGAACACTTGTGAACTCTCAAACTGAGCTGTGAAAGCAACAGAATCTTAGACCAGATATTTCCTCCAGAGGTAAGTAGAGTTCAACAAATATGAAGTTCACAATTTTTAAGTAGGTTAGCAGAATGAGCAAACAAACAAACAAACAAACAAAAAAGAATCCAACCATAAATAACAACTATGGTGACAGGGAAACTCAAGATACATGGAAGATAACTGCTTGAAAAATCTATAAGAAAAACCTCAAATGTAGAATTATGACATGAGCCCAAAAAAATTCCTAGAAGAGCTAAAGATATAAAAAATCAACAACAAAAATTTAAAAACAAATGAGTGATAGAGAAAAGAATGTAAAAAGGTATAGAAACAAGAGCTATCCAAGAAAGTTAGTGTATATTAAAATCTTGGTTTTTAAAAATATGCAAAATAAATGGGAATGAAATAATTCCTTAAATATTAAAATTGAGCAAAAGGGAGTTAATGTTTCCACAAGACATCAAGAAATAATAAAAGCAAAATCAAAAGACTAAAAAATAAAATATGAAATATCTGTTAGGAAAAACAACTTGTCCAGAAAGTAGATCAAGGAGAAATGATTTAAGAATCACTGGTTAATCACTGATTTAGAAAAAACCATAAAAAAGTTCATTTGGAAGAACAAAAGATCAAGGATATCCAGGGAAATAATGAAAAAAAACACATATGATGGGGGTCTTGCAGTCCCTGACCTAAAACTATATTACAAAGCAGCAGTCATCAAAACAATTTGGTACTGGCTAAGAAACAGAAAGGAAGATCAGTGGAATAGACTGGGGGAAAGCGACCTCAGCAAGACAGTATACGATAAACCCAAAGATCCCAGCTTTTGGGACAAAAATCCACTATTTGATAAAAACTGTTGGGAAAATTGGAAGACAGTGTGGGAGAGACTAGGAATAGATCAACACCTCACACCCTACACCAAGATAAATTCAAAATGGGTGAGTGACTTAAACATAAAGAAGGAAACCATAAGTTGGGTAAACACAGAATAGTATACATGTCAGACCTTTGGGAGGGGAAAGGCTTTAAAACCAAGCAAGATATAGAAAGAATCACAAAATGTAAAATAAATAATTTTGACTACATCAAACTAAAAAGCTTTTGTACAAACAAAACCAATGTAACTAAAATCAGAAGGGAAACAACAAATTGGGAAAAAATCTTCATAGAAACCTCTGACAAAGGTTTAATTACTCATATTTATAATGAGCTAAATCAATTGTACAAAAAATCAAGCCATTCTCCAATTGATAAATGGGCAAGGGAAATGGATAGGCAGTTCTCAGATAAAGAAATCAAAACTATTAACAAGCACATGAAGAAGTGTTCTACATCTCTTATAATCAGAGAGATGCAAATCAAAACAACTCTGAGGTATCACCTCACACCTAGCAGATTGGCTAACATAACAGCAAAGGAAAGTAATGAATGCTGGAGGGGATGTGGCGAAGTAGGGACATTAATTCATTGCTGGTGGAGTTGTGAACTGATCCAACCATTCTGGAGGGCAATTTGGAACTATGCCCAAAGGGCAACAAAAGAATATCTACCCTTTGACCCAGCCATAGCACTGCTGGGTCTGTACCCCAAAGAGATAATGGACAAAAAGACTTGTACAAAAATATTCATAGCTGCGCTCTTTGTGGTGGCCAAAAACTGGAAAACGAGGGGATGCCCATCAATTGGGGAATGGCTGAGCAAATTGTGGTATATGTTGGTGATGGAATACTATTGTGCTAAAAGGAATAATAAAGTGGAGGAGTTCCATGGAGACTGGAACAACCTCCAGGAAGTGATGCAGAGCGAGAGGAGCAGAACCAGGAGAACATTGTACACAGAGACTAATACACTGTGGTATAATCGAACGTAATGGACTTCTCCATTAGTGGCGGTGTAATGTCCCTGAACAACTTGCAGGGATCCAGGAGAAAAAAACACCATTCATAAGCAAAGGATAAACTATGGGAGTGGAAACACCAAGGAAAAGCAACTGCCTGAATACAGAGGTTGAGGGGACATGACAGAGGAGAGACTCTAAATGAACACTCTAATGCAAATACTATCAATAAAGCAATGGGTTCAAATCAAGAAAACATCTAATGCCCAGTGGACTTACGCGTCGGCTATGGAGGGTGGGGGGGAGGAAAAGAAAATGATCTATGTCTTTAACGAATAATGCTTGGAAATGATCAAATAAAATATATTTAAAAAAAAAAGAATCACTGGTTAAACTAAAAGTCATGAATAAAAAGAGCCTAGACATAAGATTTCAAAAAATTATTGAGGAAAGCTGCCCAGATTTCTGGAGCCAAAGGGCAAAGTAGAAACTCCATCTTGTTTAGATGGTCTTGAAAAGAGAGAGGGTGAGGAAAAGAAATGTACTGTGGAGGGGAAAAGGAAAGGGAGAATGAGGAAAATGTTCTCACATGAAAAAATAAAGAGGGTAGTGGAGGAGGGGAAAAGAGTGAGCAATACTTTAACTTACTATCTTCTGACCTGGCCCAAGGATGGAAAACTACATATTCACCCATACAAACACACATACATTTGGGAACAGAAATTCATCTTACCCAACAGAGAAGTAGAAGGGAAAGGAGTTAAGAGAAAGCAGAAAGAGAAAAGAGTAAAAGCAGATTAAGGAAAATGGTGGTCAAAAGCTAAATAGACTCTTAAAGAGGAAATAGAGAGGGAAAAAGGACATGAGAGAATAGGATGGAGAGAATTACACAGTACTCATAACTACGAATGTGAACAGGATGGACTGGTCAATAAAATGGAACAGGATAGGAAAATGAATAAGAAACCAAAATTCAATAATAAGATTTTTACAAGAAGCACATTTGAAACAAAAAGATAAACAGAATCAAAACAAGGGATTGGAACAGAATCTTTTTTGTCTCAACTGGAGTTTTTTTTTAAAAAGGCAAGAATGACAATCAAAATCCCACCCACCCCCAAACCACATGCCATGTCCTTCCCTCCCCATGAGTGCCAAGCATGCCCTGTACCCCCCCCCCTTTAAGCCACACAGGAAAGGGAGAAAGCACTCTCATTGAGCTGCTGTGCAGAGGAGTAGGTAATATGAAAAAAAATGTCATTAGGCACAGTGGAGAGGGGAAAGGGAGCAGCAATGTCCGAGCCCCTATGCCTTTTTAGAAATGAGCTGGAAGGGGCAGGGGGGGGGAGGAAGGGGAGGAGGGTTGTGTGCCCACAGAAAGCATTCTGCATGCCATCTTTCGTACCTGTGCCATAGGTTCATCATCACTGGTACAGACCAATATCTCACACTCTAAACCAAGATAAGGTAAAAATGGATATGTGATTTAGATATAAAGAGTGATACCCTAATTAAATGAGTGGAGCACAGAATGGTTTACCTGGCAGATCTTTGGAGAAGGGAAGAATTTATGACTAAACAAGAGAAAGAGTGTATTATAAGATGTAAAATGAATAATTTTGAATGTTAAATTAAAAAGCTTTTGTACAAACAAAACTAATGTAATCAAGTTTAGAAAGGAAACAACAAACTGGGGGAAATGTTTTATAACATTTTTCTGAGAACTTTTCTCAAATTTATAGAGAACTAAGTCGAATTTATAAGAATACAAGTCATTTCAATTGACAAATGGTCAAAGGATATGAACAAGCATTCTCAGATGAAGAAATCAAAACCATCAATAACCATATTAAAAAATGTTCTAAATCACTCTTCATCAGAGAAATGCAAATTAAAATAACTCGGAGATACCAATTCACACCTTTCACACTAGCCAATATGTCAGTAAAAGAAAATAAGTGTTGGAGAGGATGTGGCAAAATTAGGATGCTAATGCATTATTGGTAGAATTGTGGACTGATCCAACCATTCTGGAGGGCAATTTGGAAATATGCTCAAAGGGCTATAAAACTGTGCATATCCTTTAATCCACTACTGCGTCCCTATCCTAAAGAGAGAATAAGAAAAGGACATACTGGTACAAAAATATTTATAACAACTCTTTTTGTAGTGTCAAAGAATTAGAAATTGTAAGGACGTCCATCAGTTGAGGAAGGGCTGAACAAATTGTGGTACATGTTGGTGATGGAATGCGATTGTGCTATATGAAATGATAAGCAAGATGATTTCAGCAAAAGCTGGAAAGATCTGCAGGAACTGATGCAGAGTAAAACAAGCAGAATTGGAAGAACATTGTACACAATAACAGTAATATGATACAATAATTATCTGTGAAAACTTAGATACTCTCATCAATGCAGTGATCTAGGACAATCCTTATGAAGGAAATGCTATCCACCTACAGAGAAAAAAAAAACTTGGAGTTATCTTTCACATCAGTGTATTTGTGATCCTATTTTGGAGTTTCGATTAGGTATGAATGTGCTCTTACAACAATGACCAATATGGAAGTGTGTTTTGCATGACAATAAAAATAATTTTTTTCCAAAAGTAAAAGTAAAAGGAATTCTGCCAAATTCCTTCTATGAAACAAATACAGTCTTGATACCTAAACCAGAGAGAATCAACATAGAGACAATTTTCCTAATTAATATTGTTGTTAAAAATTTTACATAAAATACTAGCAAGGAGATTACAGCAATATACTATAAAGATTATACACTATAAACTAGACTGGATTTATGCCAGGAATGTAGGGCTGGTTAGTATTAGGAAAACTAATTATAATTGACTATATTGAAAACAAAACCAACAAAAATCACATGATTATTTTGAAATAGAAACAGAAAAGCTTTTGATACATTCCTGTTAAGAAAGATTAGAAAGCATAGGAATAAATTGAGCTTTCATTAAAATAAGTAGTATCCAACTAAAATCATGAGCAAACATTATCTATAATAGGGATAAGCCAGAAGCCTTTCCAATAAGATTGGGAAGTGTAGTAAATATGCCCATTATCACCATTGCTATTGAATATTGTCCTGGAAATGTTAACTATAACAATAAGACTAGAAAACGATATTGAAGAAATCACAGAGGCACTAAAGAAACAAAACTAGCATTCTTTACTTCCTTAGAGAATTCTAGAGTCAACTAAAAACACTAATGAAAACGATCAGCAAAGTTGTAGGATAGAAATGAAACCCACACAAATTATCAGCACTTCTAGTGAGCACAGACATACCCAGGAATTATATGAACCCAATTACAAAATACTTAAGTCAAATAAAGCCATCTAATTGGAGAAATATTAATTGCTCAAAGGTAGGCTGAGCCAATATGGCACAATTTGATCTGAATTACTTATTTGGCACCATGTTATCAAATTACAAAAGAATTAATTTATAGAGCTAGAAAACATCATAACATAATTCATCTGTAGGAATAAAAGGTCAAGAATATCAAGGGAATCAAAGAAAAAATAGGAAGGAAGGGAGCCTCAGATCTCAGACTATACTGCAATGCTATAATCATCAAAACAATTTGGTATTGGATAGAATGGCTGATTAATAGAATACATTACACAGTATATGGGAGCAAATGAACATGGTAACCTACAGTTTGATAAATCTAAAGTCTCCAGCTTATTGGAGTAAGAACACTGTCTTTGACAAAACCTGCAGGGAAAACTGGAAAGTAATCTTAGCATGAATTAGGCATAGACCAACATCTCACACTATATACCAAGATAAGCTCAAAATGATATGTGATTTAAACATATAAGGAAATATCATACGCCAATTAGTAAAAGAGGGAAGAGGGGGAAAAGTTCATGAACAAAAAGAGATGGAGATTTCCAAAAAATAATTAAATTCTACATATCCCTTGACCTAGAAATACTGCTATAAGGTCTATATCTCAAAAAGATCTAAGAAAAGGGGGAAAGGATCTATATGTAGAGAAATATTTATAACAGCTCTTTTTATAATGACAAAGAATTAAAAATTGAAGAGATATTCATCAATTGGGAAATGAATGGCTTGTACAAATTATGATACATGAATGTGATAGACTGTATTATTTTTACTTATATATATATACATATATATAATAATATAATTATTAGACTGTAAGAAATGATGAAGGAAATGGTTTCAGAAAAACCCAGAAAGACTTATATGAACTGATTCAAAGTGAAATGAGCAGAACCAAGAAAACAATTTATATGGTAACAGTAATATTATAAAGCAACAATGTGCAATGATTTTAAATCAACTTTAAGGACACATATGATATCCAGTGGAATTGCGTGTCAGCTATCGTAGGCTAGGGGAGGGGTGGCGGGAGGGGAGGGAGGAAAAGAAAATGGTTTTTGTATTCAGTGAATAATGTTTGAAATTGACCAAATAAAATGTTTAAATTGAAAAATAATTCAACTTTGAAAGGCTTAGAAACTGATTAATACAAAAACCAACCTCCATTCCAGAGGATTCATTATGAAATATGTTGTCCACTCCAGAAAGAGAACTGATAGACTCATAGTGTCAAGTGAAACCTATTTTCTACAGTTTATTTCTTTTTCATGGTTTTTTAGGGACATGAATAATACAGAAATTAGGTTTGCATTTCAATACATATTTGTTTTAGGCTTTATTTTTCTTCCTTTCTCTATGGGTGGGGGAGAGGAAACAAATTCGGAAATGAAAATAAAACTGATTTTTTAAGAATTTACCTAATCCTTCATAATGCAATGGACTTTTTGCCAACTATTCTTCTGGGTAAGAATTCAACCCAGAAAATTATTGGTGGGTGAGAAAGACAGACAGACAAAATAAGATTGTAGAACTTTCAGTGCTTTACTAAATATTACTAATCATCATCATTATCAGACATCAATCACTTACTATGTACAGACAATGGGCTAAGATCTGGGGAAACTAAGAAAAGTAGAAACGTGCTCACTTCCCTCAAGGGTCTTACATTCTGAGGGGAAAGACAACATACATACAACTAAGTACCTAACAAGGTAGATAGAGTAAATGAGAGATTACTCAGAGTATATATATAAAGGGCATTTTCCAAATTATATTATGATAATAGCATCTTTTTAATTCATCTGGACCTAGGATTTAATCCTTCTAGGGGTCCAAGCTTCCTGGAATGGAAGCTCCCTCCATTAATACATATTGGCAACTCATCCATAACTTTAGTTCTGCAAGTTCTCAGTTCCCTTCATCACACTCTCTCTTAATATAATGACCCTTTTTTATTTTTATCGGTGAAGGTCTTATTCATCCCAACAATAAATGAATCTGAACGACTGAGTTCTTCTTGCTGCACTACTAAATAGTCAAGTTTACTTCATTTCTCTGTACCTGAGTCTCACTACTTACTTTACTGGCAGAATGAAATAGCCATGCCTCTCCCCACCCCACTGGGTATTTACAGACTTCCTTATGTACAGAAAAGTTCTAATGAAAAACAAACACAGTTTTTATTTTTGCTACTCTATCAACACAGAATATATTCTCTCTCACCTTGGAGTATTTTAATTCTTAGCTTTCATCTACCAGTGATGGTGAAACTTTTAGAGACCAAGTGCCCAAACTGCAACCCTCACACCGCATGTGAGCACCCCATCCCTCACCTTACCACAGACAGGGGAAGGAACAAGTGCTCCCATTGGGCTACTGGGTAGACGGGTGGGTGATGTGATACATTTTTCCTTAGGCATGTGTGAGGAGGGGGAATGGAGCAGCCCCTTCCAGCACAAGTTCTATAGGTTCACCAACATGGACCTAGACTCAGCAGCTCAGATGCTTCCTCTGATATGTATCTTATCTTGATTTCCTTATTTGTTAACATTCCCTCTCTCCTCAAGTTATGGTGTGTTTACTTAACTGAGTACACAGCATTACCACCCCCACATACCCCCAGAATGCAAGCTCCTTGTGGGGAGGGATTGTTCTGTATTTTTTCTTTGAAGACTCAGCTTCATCCACTTCAAGAGAGAAAACTAATAGTCTCTGAGTACAAAGTGAAGTATAATTTTCTCACTTTATTTTTCTTGCTTTTTTGTAAATATGTCTAATATGGAAATAAGTTTTACATGATTTTCACATATGTAATTGATATATTTCTTGTCTTCTCAGTGGGTGGGGGAGGTAATAAGAGGGAGAGCAAAAGAGATTATGAAATTTAAAAAGTCTTTAAAAGAACATTAGAAACAAATAAATAATAAATGTTTTTAAAAATTAGATAGCTCCTAGCACAATACTTAACACACTGAAGGCACTTAATAATTGCCTATTGAATGAAAATGAATATAAGAATTCATCACTGCTTATTGAACCAAATTGATCCAAACACATTTCCTCTACTAGAAATATACAAAAGAGCAAATAATTTCCCACTACTCAAGGCAAAGAAAAGAAAATAAGGTTTTCAAGCTGTATTCCAAAGAATTCCTGGTTTCCAAAAGGTATCTAGATATTCATTGAATTAATTGTGCCAAAGTAAATACATTTGATCAGTACCTCTTAGTGTCTCATCACTTACAGCTTGGCCCCAACTTAATCATCCACCCAGTGGATGTGAGTGAGATTCCTAAGCCTGAGAAATGTAGCCCAGAAAGGTGCCACAATCCCAAAAAGTTTGAGTCTTTCTGATCAGGAAGGCTTTTCCCAGAAACTCTGCTGAAAATGAATGGTCTTTCCATTCAGCTCTAGAGACACTGCCAGTTCCCATTTCACAACAGGTGAAAGGATGATGACAAATTTGAAACAGCACCTCTACTGAGAGCATTTTAATCAACAAGAATGAAGACTGCTTAGTTGGCTTTCTTCCCAAAAGTTGCAGCCAGTTTTGCATCCAGTTGGTAACTAAACATTAGGCAGGATGCCAGATCCATTTCTGAGTCAGAAAGAGATTTGAGAAGCAAGTCAGCCTCTGCCCCTCCCAACTTCCACACTCCATATAGACACAAGAACTCCAACTGACCCTCACTCCATTTCCCAAATCACATTTTTTATATTATGAATTTTGCTTCCAACGCACTTTTTGCAGCTACATATATAGAGATATATTTGTCTAGACCTCTGATTTCAATCAATGTAGGGAGCACCCCCATGAGGAAACTCCCTCTACAAATGCAAGGTAACTACTGTGTAGTAACCTGTAGTCTTAAAGAATAAAAGTCTCTTGGGGCAGCTAAGTGGCACAGTGGATAGAGTGCCAGATCCAGAGTCAGGAAAATCCATTTCCCTGAGTTCATCTTTGGACCTTGAGCAAGTCACTTAACCATGTTTGCCTCAGTTTCCTCATCTGTAAAATGACCTGGAGAAGAAACTAATACTCAGTATCAATTCTAAAACAGAAGGTAAAGTTTTAAAATAATATATCCCAGCTCCACTGCTACATCTAATCATCTCCTTCTATTAAGTACATTGATCTTTGTGCTTCCTTGTTCTAGCTTCAGATCTGCTGACTAGATTTGCTTGCTCGGGTAGAACAACTTTTGTTAAGTGACGTAGGTTTACTGATTTTCTGTTAAACACCCTAGTGTCAGGGCATAAAGGAAGCTCTCTGACTTCATTCATGAAGGTTTATTTCATTTTCAGATTCTAACAAAACAACTATTTCAGTAAGTGGATAAAGAATATTCTGGTATATAGCATAAAGCCAAAAGTGCTAGTATTTGAAGTCTATCTAAGAAGTCATGTGATTAATTAAAAACAAATATTTTGTGTTTTGTTCAGTCACTGCAGCTATGTCCTATTCTTCATGACTCTATTTGAGAGTTGTCTTGGCAGAGACACTGGTGTGTTTTGTCATTTATTTTCTAGCTCATTTTACAGATGAGAAGACTGAGGTAAACAGGGTTTAGTGACTTGCATAGGGTCACACCGTACTAAGTATCCAAGGCCAAATTTAAGCTCAGAAAGATGAGGCATCCTGACTTCAGGCCTGGCATTTTATCCACTGAGCCACCTACTTGCCTAAAAATAAATACATAAAAATTCACATTCCCAAATGAGTTTTAACCTTCAAAGCAGTAATCTCAGGAAATTGTTCCCTTCTTCCAATGTTAATGCCATCACTCCTGGGTGGTACAGTATAAAACATTAAGACAGAGCATTAAACATGGAGTCAGAAAAATCTAAGATCAAGTCCAGCTTCTCATGTTTACTGACTCTATGACCTTGGGCAAATAATTTAAACTCTGTTTGACTCAGTTACCTCAACTGCAAAATGGAAGTAATATCATCTATCTCCCATAGTTGGTATGAGGATCAAATAAGGTAAAATTTCTAATTCATCCATTACATAGTAGGTGCTCTATAAATGTTGGCTATTATCATTATTATTGAAGCTTCTCTTTGTAAATATCCTTCAGAAACAACTTACAGTCAAATAAGAAAATAAATCATATTGGTATCTACCATCTTATCATACAACTTGTGATTGGCTTTGGATCATTTCCAAAATATATATGCACCTTTGACAGATGAATCTTTTTTTTTTTTACTGAGCATATTCAAAAGAATGTATGCTGGCCCCATTCATAAGCATGTTCTTCAAGGAGATCAAAGACTGAAATAAAGATCCAGTATATATCATAATATTCTTGGAAACATTTTTTTTTTACAAAAAAAAAGCCTAGAAACAAAGTGGGTGCTCATCAGTTGGAAATGACTGAACAAATACTATTGCGTTATCAGAAATTAAAACTACAAGGAATTCAGAGAACCCTAGAATGACATTTGAACTGATGTAGAATTAAGAAAGCAGAACCAAATGAGGAATATACACAATGGCTATGATAATTCAAATATAAACCCCAGTGAAAGCTATGGATAAGACACATGAAACACACCTTGCTACTTTCAGTAGAGAAACATGTAGGGGTGGCTGGATTGGGGATGAATAGGGATTCTAGAAATTTAATGCTCTCAGTGCCCTGGCAGATGAAAACATAATGTTAGTTGGTTTTCCCTCACTAATTTTCTTGGTGTGGTTGAGAATACTAATGGCAAAAAATGTGAAGGATGGATATTTTTGGAAATTACTAGGGTGTGTGGTTTTTAGAATCCATGACAAGACATGCCTCAAAGAAGAGCTACTCAAAAGTTTTGAACAATGATGATATTCTTAGAATAAATTGCCAGCCTTCCAAATGGTCAATTTTTCAGGGGACTACTGTCATTTGGATATATATATGTTCTGGTATTGAGTTTTTTGTAATTTTTCTAGAAATCAGCCTGATTAATTTATAACACCTTCTTCTCCCTGATCCACCTCCACCTTGTAAAAGGAAAATGAACTGCTATGATGTCCAACTGTCAAAGGGAGAGGACACTTCCTGAGGCCTCTTTTCCATATGTGCCCTTTTTATTCCCCATGATATATTTGGCTATACTCCAATTCTTTTGATGACAATCTGTTTGGCAGACATGTGACTGATGCCATCTTCTCAACACTGCCAGTCTCATTATTTGAAAAGGATCCAAGTCTTTAATTTGACCATTATGCAAATTCAGTAATAATTTCATTTTGGTCTTTATAATTACTGGTTTCTGCCTCCAATTGATAGCAGTTGGTGAATAATTATGTGACATTTACCCTCTTTGCCCCCATTTTTTCTGAACTTCATATACAATTTGAAAGGGCATCTATTGCATACAGTTGAATTAAAAGATACTAAACTGAAGAATTTTTTAGAAATCATTTAGTCTAACTCCCTCCTTTTCAGATGAGAAAACTAAAACCTTAAAAGGGGGAACTGATTTGTATCACTGGAATAACAAATTGAACATTTTGTCTAGCTCTGAGAGTTCTTAGATATACAACATAAACGTGTACTAATTATGATTCTTACTAACATTCACTTGAAAATTTGCCATGAAATACCCTGGTGGGTAGTAAATAATAGGTACTTTTAATGCTTGTTGGTTGATTGATTGCTCTGTGTTCAAAAAAGATTCCAGATGGAATTCCAGTGTGACTTATTCAATAATGTGTGCAAAGATCAATGAGAATCTAGCCCTATGGTAAACAATTTCTTCATTAGATAATACAAGGATTGTCTTTTGGTACTAGAAAAGTCTAATACAGGAGATTTCTGCATATATTTTATTTGTTAAAATTATTGCCTTTGCTAGATTTCCCTCATACAATTTCTGTTGTTGCTTTCTTTAAGCCCTTTGCTCTTTCCAGAGAAGACAAGACAAATAATATGGTTAGAGAACAGGAAAGATAGCACTTGCTCAATTCTTCCCAACTTCCTCTTGCCTCCTTCATTATCTCTGCCTCCATTTTTCTTGTTCATCTTTGGTTTCAAATAGGACCAATGATATCAGGGAGTGATGTCCTGTCTTGCTTTTCAATTAGATTTAAATGAAGCAGAGTTGCACAGAGTTGCCAGCCTTACTCTCTCTTCCAGAGTTACTGAAGTCCAGGGCAAGACAAAAGTCAAGATCACTGGCAAAGGATGGGATGCAGAGGATGATAGCATCTTCAGTGTCTGATGGCAACTTCAGCACTCCATAGTTCTTCATAGTTCTCCTGCTTCCGCCTCCTTCAGTGGTCAGCCACACATTCCACCAGGGGAAGTCTTCACATGCTTGAGTAGATAACCCTCTAACTCACCAACACATTTGAAGCCTGTCACTAATTCTCAACTTGGTTTAGCCCATCTACCAAGAGAGTTTGCCAGTCTACTACAACTGCTTGGAGCAAAATAGTAAGAGTTGTATGAAATGTTGACACCAAAAATGGATGAGCAGCCTTGAAAATGGCAGGAAAGCCCTCATGCCAGAGGTATTAATCTTCCTTGAACAGCTCATGAACCTGTCTCTACTTTACTTTCCCTAGTACGACAGTACAGAGCTACTGATGTCCCAATACACTTCCAATTCTATGAGAAAGCTGGAAATAGTGAGTAAGGGCTACAAACCATCACCAGTTTCTTCTCCCTCCACCCCCCCAAAAAAAAAGAATCATCTACCCCGATGTGACAAAAGAAATCCTAAATGTGAGCAAAAATTATTTCTAGCTAGCCTTTACGTAGTATTTACAAATATTACTTCATTTTATTCTTACAACAAACTTGAAAGGTAAGCATTATTATTATCCTCATTTGAAAGATCATATGACAAGGGTCTTGCTGCCTCCAGGCCCAATGCTCTCTCTACTACACCACCTAGAAGCATCACCCATCTCTCAATTTCCCTCTCTATTTCTTTTACATCTAGTCTTCACAACCCTGCTTAAAGATATTTTTCACCCAAAGATGCACTTTTTCGTTGCTAAAATTGCTAAAGAAACATTTAGCTTCTAGGGCATACCTTGCCCACCTCCTGAAATTTTTTCAGTGATTAGAGCCCTGGTATTATTGTTCAATGCTAGACTCATCCTTATTGTTGTGCACCCCAAAACAGGGGACACTTGGAGAGAACTGGGTCTCAAGTAGTTACTACCTCTGTGTGTCTTTTCTTCCCTGCTGTGGGAGGCAGCTGCTAACCTCTTTAGTCTGGTCATAAAATATAGGGTCAGAATGACTTTATTCAATTACAATCTTGGCTTAAGTCGACACCCACCAAGAAAATTTTAATCCTCCTTAATCTACTGTATTTCATTGAATTCTAATCATATGAACATAGTACTTAGAGCCAATCACACAAGTGTGGCTTAATTGTATGTCTTGTATGACCAAAGAAGTAAAATAAATTTAATTAAATTTATAAACTTTTTCTTTAAAAAATAGCATATACTGTATTTGTTCAGTTTCTCCTAGATCCAGGTCACTTATAACCTTTCTATACACATGCCCCAAATTCAGGAGGTCCCAAAAACAGTTTAGAAACCTAGATTCACCTTAACCCAAGAGGAGTCACAAATATCCCAAATATTGTATTTATCATATGTTCTCCATACTAATTGCTAATAATAATAATAATGTCCCCCATTGCTAATATGCGCTTCACATCCTTCTTCTCATTTACGGATTCCTGAAGGATCACGGTCTAGTTAATTGAGGAACTCAGAAATCTATGATGGTTCAGTGGGAAAACCATTACTTTTAGATTCAAAAAAAACTTGTCATTTATAAAGCTGTCCCTTGAATTTTAAAAATAGAGAAGAAAAAGGGGGGAACTGGGCGTAATTCGGAGGTAGAAATAAGATATAGGAGAATCTCTAAGTTATAAGAAAGGCACCCATTGCGCTATTTGGCATTCCCAAGATGAAATTTCCATGATGTCAACATGTATTTGTGTGCTTTCTGACCAAGAAACAACTGGGGAAAAGATTGTGTGTCTATGTGTCCTTTCCCAGTTATTTGGTGTCTTGTAACAGCAGTTGGTACCATCTCTATATGGTAAAGAGTCTATATTCTAGTAAGAGCTAAGTTTGTGGTGAAAAGGGTTTTCAGAGACACTTTGAGTCAAATTTCTATATCACTGCTTCTGCAACTATAGCCCAAAGCCTACGCACATATTCTGAGACCCCAGACATAACAAGGCAGAAGACAGTGGAAGCATCTTGGAAGCATCATTTCAAATTCAAAAGCCAACATTAATTTAGGAAAAGAATTATTTCATCAATGGTGGGAAATAGAAAAATTCTTCAAAATAGGAACTATAATTTTTCAATGTTCTAACATTTTTTCTTCATTTTTCTATGCCACAAAGTAAATGTATGAAAAAAATTAATGGATTTACAAAAGAAATAGAAAGACAGCAATATGTAGGGAAAATATATTAATATTTAAATAAAAATAGAAAATATATTTAAGACTCTCTCATATGACAATTGATAATTAAAGCAAAAAGTTTGAAATAGGAATGTTAGGAAAGAAACTACAGACTTAAAGAGAGTGAAGATATTTTATTGGAAAAAACATGGAGATAATTGAGAAAAACTTACCATAGCACTCCAAATGACCTGGACATTTCAGGTTTCTGTGACTCATAAATATACTTTTAATAGAGCGCTCCTGTTTCATGATTCAGCACATCCTCATTCATGGACACACACACATACACATGTGCACACACACACAAACACATTTCTGGAATTTCTTCTTTTTGTATTTGTATATCTTGTTCAATAAGGATTTTTTTTTTAATTCTAAGGGTGGGGGGCAGCTAGGTGGCTCAGTGGATTGAAAGCCAGGCCTAGAGATTGGATGTGTTGGGTTCAAATCTGGCCTCAAGAACTTCCTAGCTGTATGACCCTGGGCAAGTCACTTAACCCCCACTGCCTAGTCCTTACCACTCTTCTGCCTTAGAACCAGTACACAATATTGATTCTAAGACAGAAGGTAAGGGTTTTAAAAAAAATTCCAAGGAGAAATACCACTTTCAGACCTCAAACTACATTATAAAGCAGCAGTCATCAAAACCACTTTGTGTTGGTTAAAAATAGAAAACTAGATCAATGAAATAAACTGGACAACAGAATCAGAAATAATAGAACTCCACGGAGTATTAAGGAAATCTGAAAACAAGCATCATTTAGGAAAGAGCCATTTATTTGACAAGAACTACAGGGAAAACTGGAAAACAGTTTGGTAGAATTTAAGCATAGAACATCATCTCACACCCTGTTTTTCACATAAAATACAAAATAGAAAGGCATAATATGTCTTTTATATGTATGGGCAAGAGGGGAATTCTTAAACAAAGGAGGGAATTTCAAAAACAAGCTTATTTTGATAACATTAATTTGAAAAACTTTTTTCATAAATAAAAAAATAAATAATTCTTTGACTCAGAGATTTCACTATGAGGTACATATTAGTCATTGAAATTTTTAAAGGGGGTCCATACCCACCAAAGTAGTTATAACATCATTTTTTTTAAAGCAAAGAACTAGAAACAAAGTAGATGCCCATGGAATAAGAAAGGACTAAACAAATTTCATTAAATTTTTGTACTGAAATATTATTGGGCCAAAAGAAATAATAAATATGATGAATACAGAAAGGTAAGAGAGAAAAAAACTTCCATGAACTGATAAAAAGTGAGTTATGTGCAACAACTATAACAATGCAAATGGAAAGAATAGTAACCACAATTTTTTTAATGTTACAAAATTGCTAAGAATGAGGTTGACCCCAAAGAAGAGATATGAGAAGATGTTTCTCACTACTCCTTTATAAAGGAGTCAGATTTTTTTCAAAGCATTCATTGGTTTTGCTGATTTGTTTTCTCCTCTTTCCCTTTTTCTTTTTTCTTTTTGTTTTTTTTAGTCTTCACTATAAGAGCTCACTGGGAGGAGGAGAGGAAATTTACAGGTTGAAATTTAGGTAACATAAAAGACCCGCATTCCAAGGCAGATGGAACTTCTCCTTCCTTGAATAAGATGAACTATAATTCTATAATCTGATCTAGTATTTTTACAAAAGCACTGAACGGACATCACAGTTCTCCCCAGTCAGTACCTTATTTGATAAACTTCTCTGAGCACCCTCTTCCTTATTCTGACAGGGCCCTTCTTCATTCTCCAAGGCCTCTATTCTCTAGTGGAGAATTGGGAAAGATCTGATAAATTTAATTCTTCATTCTTGTCATCAGCATCAGATACCCCATTGATATCCATTTAGTGCTTTAAACTTTTTTAAATCCTTCACATATCTTACTGATAACATCTAAATGCCCACTCCATTTAGGGGCATATTTGCATTTCAACAGGAAATTCCACCCCAAGACAATTTTAATCTGAAGGAGTTATTTCAAATATCAAAATGGGCTAAGGGGAAAAATACTTTTGGTTGAATGGTTTTTATTATCTTATTAAATATTAAATATTAAATTGGTTGAATGGTATTTTATTATTTTATTAAATAAAAACTTTTGGTTTTTATTTAATGTAATCAAAATTATTTATTTTGCATTTTGTAATATTTTTTAACTCTTCCTTGGTCTTCAAATCTTTCCTTCCCCAAAGATCTGACAAGTATACTAGTCTGTGTTCACCTAATTTACTTATTGTTTCCTTTATGTTCAAGTCATTCACCCATTCTGAGTTTATCTTGATATAGGGTGTGAGATGTTGCTCTAAATCTAATCTCTCCCATATTGTTTTCCAATTTTCCCAGCAGTTTTTGCCAAATAGTGGATTTTTGTCTCCAAAGCTGGGATCTTTGGATTTGTCATTGACTGTCTTTCTGAGGTCACTTACCCCAAGTCTATTCCACTGATCCTCTCTTCTATTTCTTAGCCAGTACCAAGATCTGGTACTGTTAGGCTACCTTCCTTCACATTTTTTTTCATTATTTCCCTTGATATTCTTGATCTTTTGTTCTTCCAAATAAACTTTGTTATTGTTTTTTCTAATTCTGTAAAAAAGTTTTTTGGTAGTTCAATGAGTATGGCACCCTTACCTTCTGTCTTGGAACCAATGCACAGTATTGATCCTAAGGTGGAAGTTAGAGGTTTAAAAAAAAAATTACCAAAGGTCACAAACAAAATAGAGTTGGAAAGGAATAAGATTAGAGTTAGACAGGACCTTATATTATCATTTTACACATTTACATATTATTTTGCATATATATATACATGCACAATTTACAGTTATTTTACTGACTTTACTTATCTGACTTTATCAGTTCATGTAATTTTTCCTATGTTTCTTTGTGTTCATCATATTCATAATTCCTTACAGCATAACATTACATTACACTTTTATAGTGGAATGTGTTTAGCCATCATTATACTTTATCTTATTTATTTCATATATTTTGGTATTAAAAATTAAAAAACACATATCAGTAGATCATGAAGGAGATCATAGGTTTTAGAATTAGGGAGGATTAATTACTCAAATTCTTTCATTTTATTTCATACTTTGAAGGAGGCATTAGTTATTTCTTTAAAGTTTTACTGACACTTCTTGGTTTTCACATTAAATTCATCTTAAGACTTGATCCCTCTCTAATTTACTTCCATGAATTTTCCCATAAAACAAATTAAAAAATTGGCTAAGCAAAAGTAAATACATTGACTTCATCTAATAATATATGCAACTCTCCATACACATAATCCCCCTATCTTTCCACTGAATGCAGGGAAAGGTATTTCCTCATCTCTTCTCTGGGGCAAAACTAAGTATTTTAATTACACTGAGTCAACTTTTTTCCTCTGCTGTCCTTTCATTTATATTCTTTTTCATTTACACTACATTATTTGGTTTGGAGGTTTTTCGTTTTGTTTATACTTACTCCACTCTGCCTCAACTCATACAACTCTTTCCTCATTTCCCTGAATTTATCGTATTTAGGGATGTTCTGGTAAACATTTGACAACTATCTCCCCAAACATTTGACAGTCTTTTAAGTTTATTATTAACATTTTCTCTATCACTTAACTCGAGGTGATAAGTCAAAAAAAAAATCAAGCTTTGATTTGTAGGATTTGCTGATTTCTAAGGCATGTTTAAAACTAGGGATGATAATTTAACAGTCAACATTCCTGAGTTATTATTAATTGACTCCAGTACACCCTTACATATTTATTATAACTCATATTGTGGAAATATTCCATTATATTAATATACCATTTCAAGTCCCCCTCATTTTACTGACAGAAAAACTGAGGTCCAGTTATGGGAGGTGTTTGGTTCAAGGTCATGCAGGTGGTACCAGTAAAAAAATAATATTTCAGATTCTGACCTGGGTTCTTTGTGACCTTTAAAATAAGTGACCTTTCCAATAAACCACATAAAGCTATTTGTTATCACTAAATATTTACTTCCTGCTAGAACACATTGCAATATACCACAGTAATCGTATGGAAAAAAGAGAGAGAAATGATGCTTTTTATCAAGGATATTTCCTTAAATTCCCTGAAAAGATAGCCTTTCTAATCTTCTGAAAAATAATGGAAAGGTTGGTATTTTTCCATTTTGATGTTTGAATCTTGTTTCAATTCAAATAGGCAAAAACTCTTATCTCCTTTTTCTCTACTACAACTGAAATGGAAGCTGTATCGGGTCAGCGGGGAAATGTTCCTGGGTCCAAAGAGCTAGAAGCATCACCCAGAGAGGAATCATTTAGAAAGAAATTAGTACAGCATATGAAATCCCATGCAAAGTCCATCTGGGCAATACCATTTATTATAGTCTTGTGGTGCTCAATATTCTATGTCAATCCTCTGAGAAATCAATGATAATTTCCCCTTACACAGCTAAACAAAGAAAGCTATTTGTTTTCCTTTTTAATAGCTTTACATCTGAGTTACTGCCCCCATGATATGGTAGAGTGTAGGGTCTTTCAATAATAACAAAGCAAAGCAAAGGTAGCTATTGCAGAGCACCCAGACTCACCTGCCTAACTTAAAAGGGAGCAAAAAAAGCAAGGACCTCTTGAGCTTTAAATCAGCTTAGTCATTAACCTGACAGCCTTGTTTTCTCCCCATGAAATAGCATTTTAACTAGGGAAAGTCTTATTTAACCTTTCCCCTTAATTCTGTGCTATTGATTGGGGTCAATACAGACTCTACAGTCATAGAAAATGGTTGAGAACCCATGATAAAAAAAATCTCCAAAAATAAATAAGTCAAAAGAGGCTAATGCTTCTATTGTGAGGGGTTGTAGTAATATCTGCTAAGTTTACAAATTTTGCTCCTGCCCCAAATGACCACTGACTAATGGCAAAAGGAAAAAATGTAGAGTTTTGACCAAAGGTTCTTGAGGTGATGATACAACACACCCCAATCCTCTCCAGTGTCTATAAAAAATGTTATCAGAGCTAAAGAAAAACAAACCTAAATCTTAAAAAAGAAACACATCCAAAATCCCATGAGTAAATGTCCATTTCAGCCTTATGCAAGGCTCAGATAATATCAGCTATATCTCCTTCCATGCAATTCTAAGTCAAAATGTCTAGACTTCAAAAATAATAGTCATTCCTGGGAATCCTGCTTCTTGTGTCCTTAAGATTATCACCTTCCAAGTCTGAAAGCCAGGGTTCTTAAACAAGATTTCAAGGGATCCTTGAAAATGGATAGGGAGAAGAAATTACATTCTTATTTCAATATAGTTGGTTTAATTCATAATCCAATGTATTTTATTTCATGTAATTTGTGAATTTTAGATTTACTCCACCCTGCTTAGTCTTTAGAATTCTAGCAACCAGGAATGTATACACCCCCACTTAAGGATTAATGGTAGGGGAGGATGGTCTGTGACCTGTGTGTGCTAGCAAGTGCCAAATCAGAAACAACTGACTGACAGCCCAGGGGCTGTCCTAAGCCAAGTTTAAGCCACCATTGGTACATGTGAGACACAGGAAGTGATATAAAGAATTGCCTTTATATTTCTCATCACTTCCTGTGACAGGGTCCTTGGGGCTTTTGCAGCTTTTGGTGGCTTTGGTGGACTTGGACCTGGAACTCAAGCCTGGAGGAGCTCAGTGTGAGACCTCAGACTGCTTTCCTTGAAGGGACCATTTGGTGAGTGTTAAGGCTGAATCCTCTTTCCCTGACTTGCTGAAGGCCCCTCATCTTGGAGGAGGCCTCTTAGCTGGAAGTCAAGTTAGATTTAATCTTCTGGGAGGGCCCCTTGGCTGAGATGCCTCTGAACTCCCCCTTGCTCAGGCCAGGTCAGAGTAGATCTTTACCCTTTTCCCTCTTTCTCCTTCTTCTTAATTTCTTCCTTCTATTATAAATAGTAGTAGTCCCTTGGTAACCAAGGATGACGATTGTCTTTGTGCGTTTTCATCTATGATAGATGAGTGTGCACAAAGACACTTGTGCATGAAGGAGATTTAAGTGGAAAAGCCGATGCACAGAGACAGTCCCACTCTCTCGGCGTTGGAAGCCTGGGTCCAGTGGCATGAAAAATCGTTACACCTAGAGACTTCCTCAGCTGCATTGGATGGCCGTGTTGTCTTTTGTGCTCCAACACGCCCTAAGCACTCCACAGTGCTTTGCTGCGTTGCCATCTCAGCCATTGAACCTTCTTATTGGTTTTTTCCATCTGTTCCGCCAAAGCAGTCTTCACATGCTGGGTGAGCAAAGCCCTGGTTCACCAGGGATCGCCGACCCGATGGCTACGCTCACAAGGTTTAGCCAGCCCGTTGAAGCCATTGCCCAGGGTGTGGCCGCTGTCACATGCTAGCAGCTACTGGGAGCCACAAGTGAGAGCTGGGTGTCAGGTTAGGGTCAGAGGCTGGAGAGCTGCCCTATGAGGGCACGACAAGCCCTCCATACCAGAGATACTACCCCTCCCTGAACACCCCATACACCCCAGAAGAGTGGTATGGGCTAGGCAATGGGAGTCAAGTGACTTGCCCAGGGTCACACAGCTGGGAAGTGTCTGAGTCAGATTTGAACCTAGGACCTCCTGTCTCTAGGCCTGGCTCTCAATCCACTGAGCTACCCAGCTGCCCATCTATTATAAATAAACCACCATAAAATCCCATTCTTACTTGAGTATTTAATTGGGATTTATAATTTAAATCCCTGGTGACCACTAAATAATATATTCAGTCTCAACCCAAAATTTACCCTTAACAACTTAAAAGCATGATTCTGAGAAGGGATCCAAAAGGTTTCCCCCAGTTGTCAGGCTAGTTCACATAATAGGTCAAGAACCTTGACTTTATAGGAAGTTCCTTGACTACATTCTTTTTGGCTGCATCTTGTAATGCTGTCCAACAATCCTTACATTGAAGGGAGTAATACCTATACACTTGCATTTTAATATTACACAAGGTTCTTGGTCCTTTAACAGACTCCCTACATAAAATAAAGTATGTCTATATTACAGTTAGGAAATAAATTCTCTGGAGTCATGCTTTTCTCTTTCACTTCTCTCTCCCTCTTTATCTTCCACCCCCTACAAAAGACCTATGACGTAAGTAGAGAAGTTGGAGAAGTACTCCACAGAAGTATCCCTACCAAGACTAGTCACAGGCAAAATTATGGAATCAGAAAAGTATGTGTTTGGTAAGTTGTCAACCCTTACTTTCAGTGCCCCAAAACCAGGTGCTGAAGTCACCAACCTAAAACCTGAGGCCCTTCTATTTACTGATTGAAACATACTCTAATAATAATTTTTGGTAGTGGTGGTGCTTTTGATTATTTTAATCTACTTCATACTGTATTATGAAGAAGTCATTTAATGACATGATTGCTATATGGAAGTTCTCAAATATGCAAGTAGATCTACTATCTCATCTTATTTGACTATTCTTCCCCCTCATCCATGCCTGACTAAAATCTGTGCCTTCCTATGTTTGCCACAAGAAATCCACAAGACATTCTGGGACCTTATTTGCTTTCTCTTGAATGCAACATGAGACAATATTTGTAAGTCACTTAGTGTGCATGGCATGTAGTAGACTCCTGATAAATATTTCCTTCCTTCCTTCTTGAGATTCTGAGGCTACCAATGACACTCATGGATTGGCCATTTATACCTTTCCTTTGCCACATGATTTGTTCTTCTTCAGATAGACTTCTTCCTGACAACATCCTTCACTTTGGTTCTTCATAATTCCTTTTTTCTTATCTATTACAGCCTGCTTATACCTATCTATCATATGCCTCTCCAGTGCCCTCTACAAGACTGCTAGATTCTGTTATTGACCTCTTAAGCAGGAAGGGGAGCTATCTAGAGATTCCTGATGAAATAACAAGAGTAGAGAAGGCAATCTACTCAATTTGATTAACATGGGGACTGGTTGCCTTAGGATGTCAATTTTTCACATCATCTTTCAGACTATATTCCAACACAATCTAATGCATTTAAGCATTCACCTGAATATAACTCAAATTCTTGTTATAATGAAATTGCTATTTTAGTACTAGCATCCAAATAGGCTGCATGTTTGAAGTCTGAAGATCTAAATATAAACAAAATCAATATTAGAACTTCATAGGATCAAGAACATCAATAAATGCATCAGAGTATGAGTTAATAAATGAGCCCAAAACTAGGTATTAAATGCAATAAAGCACAAAGAATGAATTCCTCCCATGGCCAAATGCACCATCTCATTCATGGTTCAATTATAGTCACATCTATAGAAATAAGGCCAAGTCATTTATATATGTGTGTGTGTGTGTGTGTGTGTGTGTATTACTGAGAAACAGATAATAGAATCATAGGTTTAGAGTTGAAAGTGATCTTAAAGTTCTAGTCCAATCCCTTAATTTTATAGAAAAAGGAAATTGAGGCTCAAAGAAGTCAAATGATTTACTCTGGGTCATACAAATAGATTCATTTGATATACTGATTGGTTTCCTAAGGGTGCCATGTGTCAGAAAGCTGGAAAGACCAGGCCTATGGCTTTCATGTCTTTAGAAGAACCTGTGGAATACTACATAGCACTATAAGAAATAACAAAACAAGATGATCACAAAAAAAAAAAACCTGGAAGTTCTTGTATGAATTGATGCAGAGTGAAATAAACAGAACCAGGAGAATATCATATACTGTGATAGCTATAAAATATGATGATCAACTGTGAATGACAACTTTTATCAGCAATACAAAGATTCAGGACAACTCCAAGGGACTTAAGATGAAAAAGGCTAAGCACTACTACAGAAAGAACTGACAGAGTCTGAATGCAGATTGAAGCATGCTGTTATTCAATTTATTTCCTACATGAATTTTTCTTGAGAATAAGTGATCTAAATCTTCTTTCACATGATGAACTTAGAAATATCTATTATATAATAACACATGCACAACCTATACTATCTTGGGGAAGGGAGAAGGATAGAAGGAAGGGAAAGAACATGGATCAAAAAAATGTTAGAAAATGATTATTGAAAATTATCCTGACATGTAATCTGGGGAAAAAAGTGTAAAAGAAAAAAGAACCTCATCTGCAACCCAAGCCATCACTAGTTACATTGACTTTTGTTTTTTCATTGGATTTTTATAACCATGGAAGAATGATATTGATGGCTTCGTACAATTCTGCTTCACTTAAATCTAATTAATTGGGAACTAATGGCATTATCCCTCCATGGCATTTGTCCTCTTCAAAAATGAAGAAAAAGCAATAATATTAACCTGTAGCAGTATAATTGATGTTTTCAACTGTAAGGGGTAAATTTAGGGGTTGTGACTAATATATTAAACTAATGGTCACAAGTGATTGATTCAAATCCCAATAAAAATATTCAAGTCAGTTTTGGAATTTTATGGTGGTTTAATTAATATAGAGGGAAAGAAAGGAGGACCTTACCTCCAATGAAGGGGAAATTAAGGCAATCATTAAAAAGTTCTTTGCCCAATTATATGGCAATAAATATGCCAATCTAGGCAATATGGATGAATATCTACAAAAATATAAATTGCCTAGACTAACAGAAGAAGAAATAGAATTCTTAAATAATCCCATATCAGAAAAAAGAAATACAACAGGCTATCAAAGAACTCCCCAAGAAAAAATCCCCAGGGCCTGATGGATTCACAAGTGAATTCTATCAAACATTCAAAGAACAGCTAATCCCAATACTATACAAACTATTTGACATAATAAGCAAAGAGGGAGTACTACCAAATTCCTTCTATGATACAAATATGGTACTGATTCCAAAGCCAGGCAGGTCAAAAACAGAGAAAGAAAACTACAGACCAATCTCCCTAATGAACATAGATGCAAAAATCTTAAACAGGATACTAACAAAAAGATTCCAGCAAGTGATCAGGAGGGTCATTCACTATGATCAAGTAGGATTTATACCAGGAATGCAAGGATCGTTCAATATTAGGAAAACCATCCACATAATTGACCATATGACCAGGCAATCCAACAAAAACCACATGATTATCTCAATAGATGCAGAAAAAGCTTTTGATAAAATACAACACCCCTTCCTTTTAAAAAAAAAACTAGAAAGCATAGGAATAGCTGGGTCTTTCCTAAAAATAATAAACAGTATCTCTCTAAAACCATCAGCAAACATCATCTGCAATGGGGATAAACTAGATGCATTCCCAATAAGCTCAGGAGTGAAACAAGGATACCCATTATCTCCTCTATTATTTGACATTGTACTAGACACCCTAGCAGTAGCAATTAGACACACTAGCAATAGCAATTCAAGAAGAAAAAGAAATTGAAGGTATTAAAATTGGCAATGAGGAGACCAAACTATCACTCTTTGCAGATGATATGATGGTCTACTTAAAGAATCCTAGAGAATCAACTAAAAAACTAGTGGAAACAATCAACAACTTTAGCAAAGTAGCAGGATACAAAATAAACCCGCATAAGTCATCAGCATTTCTATATATCTCCAACACAGCTCAGCAGCAAAAACTAGAAAGAGAAATCCTATTCAAAATTACCCTAGACAAAATAAAATACTTAGGAATCTATCTCCCGAGACAAACACAGGATCTATATGAACACAACTACAAAACACTTTCCACACAACTAAAACTAGACTTGAACAATTGGAAAAACATTAACTGCTCATGAGTAGGATGAGCCAATATAATAAAAATGACCATCCTACCCAAACTCATCTATCTATTTAGTGGCCATACCCACTGAACTTCCATAAAACTTTTTTACTGAATTAGAAAAAAACCATAAAAAAGTTCATTTGGAAGAACAAAAGATCAAGGATATTCAGGGAAATCATGAAAAAAAAAATACAAAGGAGGGTTGCCTTGCAGTCCCAGATCTCAAACTATATTATAAAGCAGTGGTCATCAAAACAATTTGGTATTGGCTAAGAGACAGAAGGGAGGATCAGTGGAATAGACTTGCGGTAAGTGACCTCAGCTAGAAAGTCTATGACAAACCCAAAGACCCCAGCTTTTGGGACAAAAATCCACTATTTCATAAAAACTGCTGGGAAAATTGGAAGGCAGTGTGGGAGAGATTAGGTTTGGATCAACACCTCACACACTACACCAAGATAAACTCAGAATGGGTGAATGACTTGAATATAAAGAAGGATACTATAAGTAAATTAGGTGAACACAGAAGAGTATACATGTCAGACCTTTGGGAAGGGAAAGATTTTAAAACCAAGCAAAACTTAGAAAGAGTCACAAAATGTAAAATAAATAATTTTGACTACATCAAATTAAAAAGTTTTTGTACAAACAAAACCAATGTAACTAAAATCAGAAAGGAAGCAACAAATTGGGAAACAATCCTCATAACAAAAACCTCTGACAAAGGTCTAATTACTCAAATTTACAAAGAGCTAAATCAATTGTACCAAAAATCAAGCCATTCTCCAATTGATAAATGGGCAAGGGACATGAACAGGCAGTTTCCGGCCAAAGAAATTAAAAGAAATCAAAACTTTTAATAAGCACATGAAAAAGTGCTCTAAATCTCTTATAATCAGAGAGATGCAAATCAAAACAACTCTGAGCTATCACCTCACACCTAGCAGATTGGCTAACATGACAGCAAAGGAAAGTAATGAATGCTGGAGGGGATGTGGCAAAGTTGGGACATTAATGCATTGCTGGTGGAATTGTGAATTGATCCAACCATTCTGGAGGGCAATTTGGAACTATGCCCAAAGGGCGATAAAAGACTGCCCTTTGATCCAGCCATAGTACTGCTGGGTTTGTACCCCAAAGAGATAATAAGGAAAAAAACTTGTGCAAGAATATTCATAGCTGTGCTCTTTGTGGTAGCAAAAAAAATGGAAAATGAGGGGATGCCCTTCAATTTGGGAATGGCTGAACAAATTGTGGTATATGTTGGTGATGGAATACTATTGTGCTAAAAGGAATAATTAAGTGGAGGAATTCCATGGAGACTGGAACAACCTCCAGGAAGTGATGCAGAGTTAAAGGAGCAGAACCAGGAAAACGTTTTACACAGAGACTGAAACACTGTGGTTCAATAGAATGTAATGGATTCCTCCATTAGTGTCAATGCAATGTCCCTGAACAACCTACAGGGATCTAGGAAAAAAAAACACTGCCCACAAGCAGAGGATAAACGATGGGAATAAAAACACTGAGGAAAGGCAACTGCTTGACTACAGGGGTTAAGGGGATGTGATTGAGGAGAGACTCTAAATGAATATCCTAATGCAAATATCAACAACATGGAAATGGGTTCAGATCAAGGACACATGTGATACCCAGAGGAATCACACGTCAGCTATGGGAGGGGTGGCGGAAGGCAGGGGAGGGGGGAAGAAAAAGAAAATGATCTTTGTTTCCAATGAATAATGTTTGAAAATGACCAAATAAAATAATATTTAAAAGGAAAAAATATAGAGAGAGAGGGAAGGAATTAAGAAGAAGAAGAGAGAGAAAGGGATATAAGATTTCTCTGACCTAGCCTAAACCAAGGGAAGTTCAGAGACTTCAACCATGAGGTCTCCTCCAAGATTAAAACTAGCTCGGCTTCTAGCCACAAGGTCTACTCCAAGATGAGGGTCCTCCTAAGAGGATAGCATTTTAGGAAAGGTAAAGGAAAAAAGGAATCAGCCTAAACTCCTAGAGAGCTCAGGGAAGACGCCTCACCTGACCCATGCCAAGATGCCAAAACACCAAAAGGCTGCCACCAGCACTCCGCTGTCGAAACCAATGTCTAGGAGAGAGAGACCCAGAGCTCAACACCTCCACCACCAAAGAGAGTGTGGCAAGAGGAAGTCATGCGAATATATAGACTTTTTTTTTGCATCACTTCCTGTGTCTCACATGAACCAATGGTAGCTTAAGCTTGACTTAGGACAGCCCAGGGGGTCTGTCAATTGTTTCTTATTTGCCATTTGCTAGCACTTGTCTGTCAAAGGCCATCCTTCTCAACACTTAATCCTTAAGGAGGGGTGTGTACATTCCTGATAGCTAGACTAAGCAGGATGGAGTAAATCTAGAATTCACAGGGCCCAGTTCAGCTGCCACTGCATAGAATTAGCCTCTGGCAATATCTTTGGCACCACTGAAATTATTTCAACTAGCCACCATCCTCCTAAACTGATAGCAAACAATCATCAAAAAGAATAATTGGGAGGATACCTGCCACCAAGACATCAGTCCTCAATGCAATGTCCATTTGATAGCACAAATAATTAGCCTTTATTAAAAACTTTTCTGAAATCCAAATAATTTTAATCCATGAGGAGCTAAGAATAATTTCCAAAATCCCAAACAGTTCTAATAGCATGTGCTTTAAAACCTGAATCACGCATATATGTTTTTGCCTTTAAAATAAAAAGGACTTAGAAGAAACTAAAATCAGAATTCCGTGGAATTAAGAGATTTCTATAAGAGTTTAAGTTGGGAGGGGGTTTGGAATTGTTAAATTTTTTTATTTTAATAACAAATTTCCACATAAGTTTTCCAAGGTCATATGATCCAAACTGTCTAAATCCCTTCTTCCTTTTCCCCTCCCAGAGCTGACAAGCAATTCCATCTGGGTTATACAGATAATAGTCATGCAAAGCACATTTGCATATTTTTCCATTTTTGTAAGCAAATAATCTTATAGAACCAAAACCCCCAAATATATACCCAAATAAACAAATGATAAATCATATGTTTTCATCTGTATTTCTACTCCAAAAAGAGGTAGATAGCATTATTTTTCATAAGTCCTCAGAAATGTCCTAGATCATTGTATTGCTATTAGTAGAAAAGTCTGTCACATTTGATCATTTCACAAAATTGTAGTTACTGTATATAATGATCTTCTGGTTCTGCTTATTTTACTCTGCATCAGTTCATTTAGGTCTTTCCAGATCTTTCTGAAAGCATTCTGTTTGTCATTTCTTATAGCACAATAGTATTCCATAACCATCATATACCACAATTTGTTCAGTCATTCCCCAATTGAGGGACTTCCTTTTAGTTTCCAATTCTTTGCCACCACAAAAAGAGCAGCTAAAAATATTTTCATACAAACAATCCTTTCTCATCTTAAAAATCTCTTTGGGATACAAACTAGTAGTGGTATTACTGGATTGAAAGGTATGCATTCTTTTAGAACCCTTTGGACCCAATTCCAAATTGCCCTCCAGAATAGTTGAATCAGTTCACAACTCCACTGGCAATACATTGGTGTCCAAATTTGACCACATTCTCTCCAACATTTATCATTTTCCTTTGCTGTCATATTAACCACTCTGATAGGTGTGAAGTAGTAGCAAAGAGTTCTTTTCATTTGCATTTCTCTAATCAAGAGGGATTTAAAACATTTTTTCATATGATTATTGATAACTTTGATTTCTTCATCTGAAAACTGCCTATTCGTATCCGTTGACCATTTATCATTGGGGAATGACTTGGATTCTTATAAATTTGACTTAATTCTTTATAAATTTGAGAAATGAGACTTTTATCAGAGAAATCTAAAAGGTTTCCCCCCCCAGTTTGCTGTTTCCCTTCTAATCTTGGTTACTTTAGTTTTGTTTGTACAAAGCCTTTTAAATCTAATATAATCAAAATCATTCATTTTACATCTTGTAATGTTCTCTATCTCTTGTTTGATCATAAATTCTTCCCTTCTCCAAAGATATGCCAGGTAAATTATTCCATGACCCCTGATTTACTTATGATATCACTCTTTATTTTTAAATCATATACCCATTTTGACTTTATCTTGGTATATTGATATTGAGATCAATATTGAGATATTGATCTAAATCTAATTTTTGCCAGACTTTTCTTAGCAGTTTTTGTCAAATAGTTCTTATCCCAAAATCTGGGGTCTTTAAGTTTATCAAACACTAGATTGCTGAGGTCTTTTATTCCTAATCTATCTCATTGATACACCCTTCTATTTCTTAGCCAGTAAGAACTTAATTTGGTGAATGCTGCTTTACAGTACAGTTTAAGATCTGGTACTTTGAAGCCACCAGTCTTCACATTTTTTTTTCATTAGTTCCCTTGATATTCCTCACCTTTTTGTTTTTCCAGTTGAATTTTGTTATTATTTTTTCTAATTCTATAAAATAGTTTTCTGGTCATTTGATTGGTATGGCACTGAATAAGTAATTAATGTAGGTAGGATTGTCCTTTTTATTATATTATCTCATCCTACACATGAGCAACTAATGTTTTTCCAATTGTTTAGATCTAAATTTATTTGCATGAAAAGTGTTTTGTAATTGTGTTCATATAGTGCCTGTGTTTGTCTTGGCAAATAGATTCCCAAGCATTTTATATTGCCTACAATTATTTTAAATGGAATTTCTCTTTATAATTCTTGCTATTGAACTTTATTGAAAATATATAGAAAAGCTGATGATTTATGTGGGCTGACTTTGTATCTTGCAACTTTGCTACAGTTATTCATTATTTCAACTAGTTGTTTTTAGTTGATGTTCTAGGATTCTCTAATTACACTATTCATATCATCGGCAAAGAGTGATAGTTTAGTTTCCTTACTGCCTGCTTTAATTTCCTTGATTTCTTTTTTCTTTTTTGACTGCTAAAACTAGCATTTCTGGCACAATATTAAATAATTGTGGTGATAATGGGCATCCTTGCTTCATTCCTCAATTTATTAGGAAGATTTCTAACTTATCTCCATTGCAGATAATACTTGATGATAGTTTTAAATAAGTACTACTTGTTATTTTTTTAAAAGGCCCTTTTATTCCTATGGTTTCTTGTGTTTTCAACAGGAATGAGAGTTGTATTTTATCAAAGGCTTTTTCTGTATCTATTGAGATAATCATGTGATTTTTGTTAGCTTGATTATTGATATGGTCAATTATGCTAATGATTTTCCTAATATTAAACCAACCTTGCATTCCTGGTATAAATCCCATCTGGTTATAGTGAACAATCTTTGATATATTGCTATAGTCTCTTTGCTAGCATTTTATTTAAGATTTTTGTATCAATATTCATTAAGGAAATTGGTTTGTAATTTTTTCTCTCTTTTTGGTCTTTCTTGCTTAGGCATCAGCATCATATTAGTGTCATAAAAAGAATTTGGTAGGATTCCTTCTTTGCTTATTTTGCCAAAGAGTTTGTATAATATTGGGATTGACTATTCTTTAGATGTTTTATAAAACTCACTTTTGAATCCACCTGGCCCTGGGGATTTTTCTTAGAGAGTTCATAGATAAATTTTTCAATTTCTTTTTCTAAGATGAAATTATATAAGTATTCTATTTTCTCTTTTCCTAATCTAGGCAATTTATATTTTTGTAAATCTTCAACCATTTCACCTAGATTATCATATTTACTGTCATATAATTAGATGAAATAGCTCCCAATAATTGCTTTTATTTCCTCTTCATTAGAGGTAAAATCACTCATTTCATTTTTGATACTTGTAATTTGAATCTCTTCTTCCTTTTTTAATCAAATTAACCAATAAACTATCTATTTTATGTTTTTATAGAACCAGATCCTAGTCTTATTTATTAGTTCAATAGTTCTTTTACTTTCAATTTTATTAATTTTTCCTGTGATTTTTAGGATTTCCAATTTAGTCTTTAATTGGGTTTCTTATTTCTTCTCTTTTCTAGTTTTCTTAGTTGCATGCCCAATTCATTGATCTGCCTTTTCTCTATTTTATTGATATAAGCATCCAGGGATATATGTTTTTCCCTGAATACTGCTTTGGGTATATCACATAAATTTTTGATATGTTGATGCTTCATTATCATTCTCTTTAATGAAAGCAGGGATCTGATTTATTCTTTTTTCCACCAGTTCTGAAGAATTAGATTATTTAGTTTCAATTGATTTTTAATTTGTCTTTGCATGAACCCTTATAAATTATCATTTTTATTGCATTATGTTAAGTCAGGATTTTTTTTTTTTTTAAGTTTTAATATTATTTTATTTGGTCGTTTTCATACATTATTCACTGGAAACAAAGATCGTTTTCTTTTCCTCCCCTCCCCCCCCCCCCCCCCCCGCCTTTCCCTCTCCCATAGCCGACGCATGATTCCACTGGTTATCACATGTGTTCTTGACTCGAACCCTTTTCCCTGTTGTTGGAGTTTGCATTATAGTGTTCATTTAGAGTCTCTCCTCAGTCTTATCTCCTCCAACCCTGTGGTCGAGCAGTTGCTTTTCAGCGGTGTTTTTACTCCCACAGTTTATCCTCTGCTTGTGGGTAGTATTTTTTTTTTTTAGATCCCTGCAGATTGTTCAGGGAAATTGCATTGATACTTATGGAGAAGTCCATCACCTTCGATTGTACCACAATGTATCAGTCTCTGTGTATAATGTTTTCCTGGTTCTGCTCCTTTCGCTCTGCATCACTTCCTGGAGGTTGTTCCAGTTCACATGGAATTCCTCCACTTTATTATTCCTTTTAGCACAATAATATTCCATCACCAACATATACCACAATTTGTTTAGCCATTCCCCAATTGAGGGGCATCCCCTCATTTTCCAATTTTTGGCCACCACAAAGAGCGCAGCTATGAATATTTTTGTACAAGTCTTTTTGTCCATTATCTCTTTGGGGTACAAGCCCAGCAGTGCTATGGCTGGATCAAAGGGCAGACAGTCTTTTATCGCCCTTTGGGCATAGTTCCAAATTGCCCTCCAGAATGGTTGGATCAATTCACAACTCCACCAGCAATGAATTAATGTCCCCACTTTGCCACATCCCCTCCAGCATTCATTACTTTGCATAGCTGTCATGTTAGCCAATCTGCTAGGTGTGAGATGATACCTCAGAGTTGTTTTGATTTGCATCTCTCTGATTATAAGAGATGTAGAGCACTTTTTCATGTGCTTATTAATAGTTTTGATTTCTTTGGCTGAGAATTGCCTGTTCATGTCCCTTGCCCATTTGTCAATTGGAGAATGGCTTGATTTTTTGTACAATTGATTTAGTTCTTTATAAATTTTAGTAATTAAACCCTTGTCAGAGGTTTTTATGAAGATTGTTTCCCAATTTGTTGCTACCCTTCTGATTTTGGTTACATTGGTTTTGTTTGTACAAAAACTTTTTAATTTGATGTAATCCAGATTATTTATTTTGCATTTTGTAATTCTTTCTAATTCTTGCTTGGTTTTGAAGTATTTCCCTTCCCAAAGGTCTGACATGTATACTATTCTGTGTTCGCCTAATTTTCTTATAGTTTCTTTCTTTATGTTCAAGTCATTCATCCATTTTGAATTTATCTTGGTGTAGGGTGTGAGGTGTTGATCTAAGCCTAATCTTTCCCACACTGTCCTCCAATTTTCCCAACAGTTTTTATGAAATAGTGGGTTTTTGTCCCAAAAGCTGGGATCTTTGGGTTTGTCATATACTGTCTTGCTGAGGTTGCTTGCCCCCAGTCTATTCCACTGATCCTCCTTTCTGTCTCTTAGCCAGTACCAAATTGTTTTGATGACCGCTGCTTTATAATATAGTCTGAGATCTGGGACTGCAAGACCCCCTTCCTTTGTATTTTTTTTCATTAATTCCCTGGGTATCCTTGATCTTTTGTTTTTCCAAATGAACTTTGTTATGTTTTTTTCTAAATCAGTAAAAAAAATTTTTGGGAGTTCCATGGGTATGGCACTAAATAGATAGATGAGTTTGGGTAGGATGGTCATTTTTATTATATTGGCTCGTCCTACCCATGAGCAGTTAATGTTCTTCCAATTGTTCAAGTCTAGTTTTAGTTGTGTGGAAAGTGTTTTGTAGTTGTGTTCATATAGATCCTGTGTTTGTCTCGGGAGATAGATTCCTAAGTATTTTATTTTGTCTTGGGTAATTTTGAATGGGATTTCTCTTTCTAGTTCTTGCTGCTGAGCTGTGTTGGAATTATATAGAAATGCTGATGACTTATGTGGGTTTATTTTGTATCCTGCAACTTTGCTAAAGTTGTTGATTATTTCAATTAGCTTTTTGGTTGAATCTCTAGGATTCTTTAAGTAGACCATCATGTCATCTGCAAAGAGTGATAATTTGGTCTCCTCCTTGCCTATTTTGATGCCTTCAATTTCTTTTTCTTCTCTAATTGCTACTGCTAGTGTTTCTAATACAATGTCAAATAATAGAGGTGATAATGGGCATCCTTGTTTCACTCCTGATCTTAATGGGAATGGATTTAGTTTATCCCCATTGCAGATGATATTAGCTGATGGTTTTAGATATATACTGTTTATTATTTTTAGGAATGACCCTTCTATTCCTATGCTTTCTAGTGTTTTTAGTAGGAATGGGTGTTGTATTTTATCAAAGGCTTTTTCTGCATCTATTGAGATAATCATGTGATTCTTGTTGGTTTGCTTGTTGATGTGGTCAATTATGTGGATAGTTTTCCTAATGTTGAACCAGCCCTGCATCCCTGGTATGAATCCTACTTGATCATGGTGGATGACCCTTCTAATCACTTGCTGGAGTCTTTTTGCTAGTATCCTATTTAAGATTTTTGCATCTATATTCATTAGGGAGATTGGCCTATAGTTTTCTTTCTCTGTTTTTGGCCTGCCTGGCTTTGGAATTAGTACCATGCTTGTGTCATAAAAGGAGTTTGGTAGGACTCCCTCTTTGCTTATTATGTCGAATAGTTTGTGTAATATTGGGGTTAACTGTTCTCTGAATGTTTGATAGAATTCACTGGTGAATCCATCAGGCCCTGGGGATTTTTTCTTAGGCAGTTCTTTGATGGCTTGATGGATTTCAATTTCTGATATGGGATTATTTAAGAAAACTATTTCTTCTTCTGTTAGTCTAGGCAATTTATATTTTTGTAAATATTCATCCATATCACCTAGATTGGTAAATTTATTGCCATATAGTTGGGCAAAGTAGTTTTTAATGATTGCCTTAATTTCCTCTTCATTTGAGGTGAGGTCCCCCTTTTCATCCTTGATGCTATTAATTTGCCTTTCTTCTTTCCTTTTTTTAATTAAATTAACCAGTACTTTGTCTATTTTGTCTGTTTTTTCAAAGTACCAGCTTCTAGTCTTGTTTATTAGCTCAATAGTTCTGTCAGTTTCTATTTTATTAATTTCTCCCTTAATTTTTAGGATCTCTAGTATGGTTTTCTTCTGGGGGTTTTTAATTTGTTCATTCTCAAGTTTTTTGATTTGCATTTCCAATTCCTTGGTCTCTGTCCTCCCTAATTTGTTAATATATGCACTCAGGGATATGAATTTTCCTCTAAGTACTGCCTTGGCTGCATCCCATAAGGTTTGAAAGGATGTTTCGCCGTTGTCATTTTCTTCAACGAAATTGTTAATTGTTTCAATGATTTCTTCTCTAACTAAATGATTTTGGAGTATCATGTTATTTAATTTCCAATTAATTTTTGATTTGGGTCTCCATGTACCCTTGCCGATCAATATTTTAATTGCCTTGTGATCTGAAAAGGCTGCAGTTAATATTTCTGCTTTTCTGCATTTAAGTGCCATGTTTCTATGACCTAGTGTATGATCTATTTTTGTGAATGTGCCATGTGGTGCTGAAAAGAAGGTGTATTCTTTTTTGTCCCTATTTATTTTTCTCCATATGTCTATTAATTCTAATTTTTCTAAGATTTCATTCACCTCTTTTACCTCTTTCTTATTTATTTTTTGATTTGATTTATCTAAATTTGATAGTGGTTGGTTCAAGTCTCCCACTAATATGGTTTTACTGTCTAATTCCTCCTTCAATTCTCCTAGTTTCTCTATTAAAAATTTGGATGCTATACCATTTGGTGCATACATGTTGATTAGTGATATTTCCTCATTGTCTATACTTCCTTTTAGCAGAATATATTTACCTTCCCTGTCCCTTTTGATCAGGTCTATTTGTACTTTGGCTTTGTCAGATATCATGATTGCAACTCCTGCCTTCTTTCTATCGGTTGAGGCCCAAAAGGTCTTACTCCAACCTTTAATTCTAACCTTGTGAGTGTCAACCCGTCTCATATGTGTTTCTTGAAGGCAACATATGGTAGGGTTTTGTGTTCTAATCCAGTCTGCTATTTGTCTGCGTTTTATGGGTGAGTTCATCCCATTCACGTTCAAAGTTATGATTGTTATTTGTGGATTCGCTGGCATTTTGATGTCTTCCCCTAGTTCTGACCTTTCTTCTTTAGCTTTCTCCTTTTGAACCAGTGATTTACTTTAGGTCGGTCCCCCTAGTCCCCTCCCTTGAGATGCTTCCCTTTCTAGCCCGTCCCTTTTTATGCTCCCTTCCCCTCCCCCCTCTCCTTCCCTCCCTTTTTGTGCTCCCTCCCCCCTCCCCCTCCTTAATTTTCCTTTCTTTCTTGCCCTAATGGATAAGATAGAAATCAGGATCCCACTGGATCTAGATGTTCTTCCCTCTCAGATTTGATTTCACTGAGAGTAAGGTTTAAGTAATTCCACTTCACACTCTCTTCCTCTCCTTCTCATATGAGAGTTCTTCCCCTCCCCTTCCCATGTGTATCTTTATATGGGAAAGTTTATTCTATTGATTCCCCCCCTATTTCTTGAAGTTAATCTTAGTATTATCACGGTTCCCCCCTCCCTTTTCCTTTTTTTGCCCCAACTTTCCCCAAATCTTCTTGATTCCCCAATCTTTCCCTATGCATGTTTCTTCTAACTACTCTTATGATGATACAATTTATGAGAGTTACACAAAACATTTTCCCCACATATTAATATATATAATTAGATGTAAATGTAGTCCTTATAGAAGAGAGTTTGACTTAAAGAGAAAGATAAGATTTATCTCCTTTTCCCTTTCTTTCATATTTACCTTTTCATGTTTCTCTTGCTTTCTGTGCTTGGATATCGAACTTTCCACAGAGCTCTGGTCTTTTCTTAGCAAATGCTTGGAAATCTTCTATTTTGTTGAATGCCCATACTTTCCCCTGGAAGTATATAGTCAGTTTTGCTGGGTAGTTGATTCTTGGTTGGAGACCCAGCTCTCTTGCCTTTCTAAATATCGTGTTCCATGCTTTGCGGTCTCTTAGTGTGTTAGCCGCTAAGTCATGTGTGATCCTTATGGGAGCCCCCTTATATCTGAAGCTCTTCTTCTTGGCTTCTTGTAGGATTTTCTCCTTTACTTGGAAACTCTTGAATTTGGCAATTACATTCCTAGGCGTTGTCTTTTGGGGATTTAGTATAGAAGGTGTTCTATGAATCCTCTCTATTTCTATTTTGCCCCCTTGCTCCAGAACGTGGGGGCAATTTTCTTTTATAATCTCCTCTAGAATAAAATCCAATTTGTTGTTTACCTCTGGTTTTTCTGGGAGACCGATGATACGGAGATTTTCTCGTCTTCCTCTGTTCTCCAGGTCCGTGACCTTCTCAGTGAGATATTTTCTGTTTTCTTCCAATTCATTAATTGTTTGGGTTTGCTTTATTGATTCTTGCTGTTTTATCATCTCACTTTCTTCGAGGTCCTTAATTCTGGTCATTAGGGACTGGATTTGCTTTTCAGCCTTGTCTGCCCTTGTATTGGCTGCTTCGAGTTCTTTTTCCAATTGAGCAGTCTTATCTGTCAGACAGCTGATCTCTTTCTCCCATTTTTCTTTCCAGAAGGTTTCCATCTTTTGGATAAGTTCCAGTTTGAGATCTTCCAGAGCTTGTTGATAGTTTCCATTTTGGGAGGCGTGTTCTGAATTTTTTTGGATTTCCTCTTCATTCTCCTCTTTCCCTTGGGTACTTCCACCATAAAAGTTTTCAATAGTCACTTTTTTCCCTTTCTTCCTGGAGGCTTGATTTTGGGCCATGTGAGCCATCCCTTTGGTGGTTTTATTTCCCTTTCCTTTTTGGTCTGGGGTCTGGGTTATAAGAGTGGTTTTTCTGTGAATTTAGGTTGCTTCAGACTAGTTCTTCCCAGCCTCCGAGCCCAGGTATTCAGCTCCGCCCAGATAATCCGTGCGCCTTGTTCAGCGCAGCCCGCCCAAAGTCCGCTGGCTTCTCCAGTGAAAGCGCCCTGAGATGTTTTTTCCTGGCAGTCCCCAGATCCCAAGGACCCTGGAGTGCCCCCCCAGACAGAGACGCTCCCCACTCACTCGCTGTCCTGGTGAACGCTCAGGTAGCTCACTCTGGTTTAGTGGGGGAGGTGGGGTGGGGGAAGGGCGGCTCAGTTCACTTTTCTGTGCAAGCTTTTCCTTCTTATTTTAGTGTGGAAATGTTCAAGCCCCACGTACCTTTGCCTCTGTGGGGTACTGGGGAGTCCTTCTGTTCCTCCAAAGGTGATTTTATGCTCCTTTGATGTAGTCTATTTCGTTCGGTGCTGGGGAGAGGAAACGTGCGGCGTCTAGATTGCAGCCATGATTACCCGGAAGTCCCCTCACCTTAAGTCAGGATTTTAAGAGGGTATGTAGGTAAAACATATAAGGGATAACGTTTAAATAGTAATTTTTTTTAGAACATATTTATTTATTTATTTATTTTTAACATTATTTTATTTGGTCATTTCCAAACATTATTCACTGGAAACAAAGATCATTTTCTTTTCCTCCCCCACCCCTCCCACCACCTTTCCCTCTCCCATAGCCGATGCACAATTCCACTGGTTATCACATGTGTTCCTATTTCTAACCCATTTCCATGATGTTGGTATTTGCATTAGAGTGTTCATTTAGAGTCTCTCCTCAGTTCTATCACCTCCACCCCTGTAGTCAGGCAGTTGCTTTTCCTCGGTGTTTTTACTCTCACAGTTTATCCTCTGCTTGTGGATAGTATTTTTTAGATCCCTGCAGATTGTTCAGGGACATTGCATTGACACTAATGGAGAAGTCCATTACCTTCGATTCTACCACAGTGTATCAGTCTCTGTGTACAATGTTTTCCTGGTTCTGCTCCTTTCACTCTGCATCACTTCTTGGAGGTTGTTCGAGTTTCCATGGAATTCCTCTACTTTATTATTCCTTTTAGCACAATAGTATTCCATCACCAACATATGCCACAATTTGTTCAGCCATTCCCCAATTGATGGGCATCTCCTTGTTTTCCAATTTTTGGCCACCACAAAGAGTGCAGCTATGAATATTCTTATACAAGTCTTTTTCCTTATTATCTCTTTGGGGTACAAACCCAGCAGTGCTATAGCTGGATCAAAGGGCAGACAGTCTTTTATCACCCTTTGGGCATAGTTCCAAATTGCCCTCCAGAATGGTTGGATCAAATCACAACTCCACCAGCAATGAATTAGTGTCCCTACTTTGCCACATCCCCTCCAGCATTCATTACTTTCCATAGCTGTCATATTAGTCAATCTGCTAGGTGTGAGGTGATACCTCAGAGTTGTTTTGATTTGCATCTCTCTGATTATAAGAGATATAGAGCACTTTTTCATGTGCTTATTAATAGTTTTCATTTCTTTGGCTGAGAACTGCCTGTTCATGTCCCTTGCCCACTTATCAATTGGAGAATGGCTTGATTTTTTAGTACAATTGATTTAGTTCTTTGTAAATTTGAGTAATTAAACCTTTGTCAGAGGTTTTTATGAAGATTGTTTCCCAATTTGTTACTTCCCTTCTGATTTTAGTTACATTGGTTTTGTTTGTACAAAAACTTTTAAATTTGATGTATTCCAGATTATTTATTTTGCATTTTGTAACTCTTTCTAAGTCTTGCTTGGTTTTGAAGTCTTTCCCTTCCCAAAGGTCTGACATGTGTACTATTCTGTGTTGACCTAATTTTCTTATAGTTTCCTTCTTTATGTTCAAGTCATTCACCCATTTTGAATTTATCTTGGTGTATGGTGTAGGGTGTTGATCTAAACCTAATCTTTCCCACACTGTCCTCCAATTTTCCCAGCAGTTTTTATGAAATAGTGGATTTTTGTCCCAAAAGCTGGAATCTTTGGGTTTGTCATATACTGTCTTGCTGAGGTCACTTATCCCGAGTCTGTTCCATTGATCCTCCTTTCTGTCTCTTAGCCAGTACCAGATTGTTTTGGTGACCCCTGCTTTATAATATAGTCTGAGATCTGGGACTGCAAGGCCACCTTCCTTTGTATTTTTTTTTCATTATTTCCCTGGATATCCTTGATCCTTTGTTCTTCCAAATGAAATTTGTCATCGTTTTTTCTAAATCAGTAAAAAAAATTTTTGGAAGTTCCATGGGTATGGCACTAAATAGATAGATGAGTTTGGGTAGGATGGTCATTTTTATTATATTGGCTCATCCTACCCATGAGCAGTTAATGTTTTTCCAATTGTTCAAGTCTAGTTTTAGTTGTGTGGAGAGTGTTTTGTTGTTGTATTCATATAGTTCCTGTGTTTGTTTCGGGTGATAGATTCCTAAGTATTTTATTTTGTCTAAGGTAATTTTGAATGGGATTTCTCTTTCTAGTTTTTGCTGCTGAGCTGTGTTGGAATTATATAGAAATGCTGATGACTTATGTGGGTTTATTTTGTATCCTGCAACTTTGCTAAAGTTGTTGATTATTTCGATTAGCTTTTTGGTTGACTCTCTAGGATTCTTTAAGTAAACCATCATGTCCTCTGCAAAGAGAGATAATTTGGTCTCCTCCTTGCCTATTTTAATGCCTTCAATTTCTTTTTCTTCTCTAATTGCTACTGCTAGTGTGTCTAGTACAATGTCAAATAATGGAGGTGATAATGGGCATCCTTGTTTCACTCCTGATCTTAATGGGAATTGATCTAGTTTATCCCCATTGCAGATGATATTAGTTGATGGTTTTAGATATATACTGTTTATTATTTTTTAGGAATGGCCCTTCTATACCTATGCTTTCCAGTGTTTTCCCCCTCTTTTTTAATTACCTTTTGATGATTCTCTTGAGTTCTGTGGTTGGACATCAAATTTTCTGTTCAGGTCTGGTCTTTTATTTATGAATGCTTGGAACTCTTCTGTTGTGTTGAATGACCATACTTTCCCCTGTAAGAATATAGTCAGTTTTGATGGGTATTTTATTCTTGGTTGTAGACCTAGTTCCATTGCTTTCCGGAATATCTTTTTCCATGCCTTTCGGTCCTTCAGTGTGGATGCAGCCAGATCCTGTGTTAACCTCACCGTGTTTCCATGGTATCTCAATGGCTTCTTCTTGGTAGCTTGTAATATCTTTTCTTTCATCTGATTGTTTTTGAATTTGGCTATAACATTTCTTGGTGTTGTCAGTTGGGGATTAAATACAGGGGGTGATCTGTGGATTCTTTCAATCTCCACTTTCCCCTCTTGTTCTAGGATCTCAGGACAGTTTTCCTGGATAATTTCCTCTAGTATTATGTCCAGGCTTTTTCTTTTGACGTGGTCTTCTGGTAGTCCAATTATTCTTAAATTGTCTCTTCTTGAACGATTTTCTAAATCGTCTGTTTTGTGAATGAGATGCTTCACATTTTCTTCAATTTTTTCATTCTTTTTGTTTTGTTTTATAGTGTCCTGCTACCTTGTGAGGTCACTTGATTCTAGTTGTTTTACTCTGGTTCTTAAAGATTGGATTTCATCTCTGGCTTTTTGTTCGTCTTTTTCCTTCTGGTCTGATTTTCTTTGAAGATCGTCTTTCATCCTCTTTACCTCATTTTTCATCTCCTTTGCCTCATTTTACAGCTGGTTGATTTTGGCTTTCAAGACACTATTTTCTTGTTTTAGTTCAAGTACCTCTGTTTCCAGATGGCTTATCTTAATTTTTAAGTTCTTTCCCCAATTGTCTTCAGCCTCTCTTAGTTGTGTTTTGAGTTCTTCCACAGCCTATATCCAATTTGCTGGGATTTCTGGTTTATCGTTTGCTGATCTCTCCCCCTCTGTTCCATTTGCTGAGTAGTAGCTGTCTATTGTAGTTTCTTTCTTCTTTTTCTGTTGTTTGCTCAAATTCACCCCTTCTTTACTCCCCGTATTTGTCTGTGCTCTTGTTCCTCTCATTTTCTTTGTTTTGGGGGGGACTTCTATCAGTCTCCCCTCTTGGAGCTTTAACAGAAGATCTCTTGGTGTAGTTTCTAGGGGAGGGTTGTTGGGGGTTTGAGCTTCCCTGTCCTCTGGAGGCTTTTGATTGGCTTAAAGTCCAGCAGTCAATGAGGATGGGTGGGGAGCCTGGGCTTCCCTGAGGTCTGGAGACTTTTGATGGGATTAGATCCAGCTGGTTCTTTCAGAAGACTCTACTTTCTAAGGGGGGGAAGGGTCGTGGCCTCTCTGGGCTCTGGGGGCTCCTGATGGGATTAGGTTCAGCTTGTTTGTACTGAATGATCCCTAAAGCAAAAAACCTCCTCCTCCACAATCTGTGTTGAATGCCTAGAGACTGGCTCAGGTTGCTTTCAAGGTGAGTCCTTCAAAATAGCCAGCCCTGGGGCCCTTTTGCTGACCCTGAAGTTCCCACTGCTGCCATGGGCTCAGCACTCTGGGTTGGGGGGGATGGGTCCTGGGACCTTCCTTCTGCCTCCCCCTTAGATCCAAGTGATCTAGTGTTTTGGCTTTTGGGGGGCCGTACCTTTTGATCCAGGTCCGGGAGGAGGGTTCCCTGGGTCTGTCCTGTTGTTCAGCTTGAATTTTGGTGTCCTAGGAGCTCTCAGTTTGTGCTCGGTAAGGAAGGGTTTCTGAAGTCTGAACTTTTGCAGCTTCTAAGTTGCCATCTTGACTGGAAGAGTCCAGTGTTTTTAATAGGAATGGGTGTTGTATTTTATCAAAGGCTTTTTCTGCATCTATTGAAATAATCATGTGATTTTTGTTGGTTTGCTTGTTGATGTGGTAAGTTATGTGGATGGTTTTCCTAATATTGAACCAGCCATGCATCCCTGGTATGAATCCTACTTGATCACTGGTGAATGATTCTTCTGATCACTTGCTGGAATCTTTTTGCTAGTATCCTATTTAAGATTTTTGCATCTATATTCATTAGGGAGATTGGTCTATAATTTTCTTTCTCTGTTTTTGGCCTGTCTGGCTTTGGAATTAGTACCATATTTGTGTCATCAAAGGAATTTGGTAGAACTCCCTCTTTGCTTATTATGTCAAATACTTTGTATAGTATTGGAGTTAGCTGTTCTTTGAATGTTTGATAGAATTAACTGGTGAATCCATCAGGCCCTGGGGATTTTTTCTTAGGAAATTCTTTGATGGCCTGTTGGATTTCTTTTTCTGATATGGGATTATATAAGAAATCTATTTCTTCTTCTGTTAGTCTAGGCAATTTATATTTTTGTAAATATTCATCCATATCACCTAGGTTGGTATATTTATTGCCATATAGTTGGGCAAAGTAGTTTTTAATGATTGCCTTAATTTCCTCTTCATTGGCGGTGAGATCCCCCTTTTCATTTTTGATGCTGTTAATTTGCCTTACTCCTTTCCTTTTTTTAATTAGATTGACCAGTACTTTGTCTATTTTGTCTGTTTTTTTTCAAAGTACCAGCTTCTAGTCTTGTTTATTAGCTCAATAGTTCTATCACTTCCATTTTTATTAATTTCTCCCTTAATTTTTAGGATCTCTAGTTTGGTTTTCTTCTGGGAGGTTTTAATTTGTTTGTTCTCAAGTTTTTTGATTTGCATTTCCAATTCCTTGATCTCTGTCCTCCCTAGTTTGTTAATATATGCACTCAGGGATATGAATTTTCCTCTAAGTACTGCCTTGGCTGCATCCCATAAGGTCTGAAAGGATGTCTCGCCATTGTCATTTTCCTCAATGAAATTATTAATTGTTTCTATGATTTCTTCTCTAACTAACTGATTTTGGAGTATCATATTATTTAATTTCCAATTAATTTTGATTTGGCTCTCCATGTACCCTTACCGATCAAAATTTTTATTGCCTTGTGATCTGAAAAGGCTGCATTTATTATTTCTGCTTTTCTGCATTTGAGTGCCATGTTTCTGTGACCTAGTGTATGATCTATTTTTGTGAATGTGCCATGTGGTGCTGAAAAGAAGGTGTATTCCTTTTTGTCCCTATTTATTTTTCTCCATATGTCTATTAACTCTAATTTTTCTAAGATTTCATTCACCTCTTTTACCTCTTTCTTGTTTATTTTTTGGTTTGATTTATCTAAACTTGATAGTGGTTGGTTCAAGTCTCCCACTAATATGGTTTTACTGTCTATTTCCTCCTTCAAGTCTCCTAGTTTCTCCATTAAAAATTTGGATGCTATACCATTTGGTCCATACATGTTGATTAGTGACATTTCCTCATTGTCTATACTCCCTTTTAACGGAATATATTTACCTTCCCTATCCCTTTTGATCAGGTCTATTTTTGCTTTGGCTTTGTCAGATATCATGATTGCAACTCCTGCCTTCTTTCTATCAGTTGAGGCCCAAAAGGTCTTACTCCAACCTTTAATTCTAACCTTGTGAGTGTCAACCCGCCTCATATGTGTTTCTTGAAGACAACAAATGGTAGGGTTTTGGGTTCTGATCCAATCTGCTATTTGTCTACCTTTTATGGGTAAGTTCATCCCATTCACGTTCAAAGTTATGATTGTCACTTCTGTTCCTCCAAAGGTGATTTTTATGCTCCTTTGATGTAGTCTATTTCGTTTGGTGCCAGGGAGATGAAGCATGAGGCATCTAGATTGCAGCCATGTTTACCCGGAAGTCCTTAAATAGTAATATTTTATTGGAGATTGAGGAAAGGGTTTTGGGGAAGAGAATGAGGGAGGAGGAGACCTTATCTTTTAAAACCCTTAATATTGTAACTAATAATTAATAAACCTATCTGACTACAATGCTATTCTAAAGGACAGTCCACCAAAGACACAGAAATCTTACATAAACAAGTCCTGGCAGGAGGTTGTTGAGGTCCAAAGTATGGATGAGTTGTTCCTCTATATTCTCTTTAGTCCAGATAAAAGAATTGGGTTGCTTTCTCTTGATAGTAGATCTGCCTGTCCAAAATCCAATGGAGTCCAGGAGAAAGAGATAGATTTTTTTTGTTAAATCAAATATCAAGATGGGGCTAACTCTCTGTGTAACAGCTTCAGAAACTTAACCCTGTCAGCTCAGAAAAGATTCTCTGGGGTTCTGTGTCTCATGGCCACATGGACATGCCTGTCACTCTTATTCCCTTGCAGTAATTCCCATTGCAACAATTATGATCTGAAAAATTCACATTTATTATTTCTGCTTTTCTGCATTTGGTTGTGAAGTTTTTAGTGCCCTAGTACATTGCCAATTATTTACATAGACCATGTGCTGTTAAAAAGAAAGTATGTTCATTTTTATCCCCATTCAATTTTCCCTAAAGATCTATTAAATCTAACTTTTATGAAATTTCATTCACTTCCTTTACTGTGTTCTTATTTATTTTTTTAGTTAGATTTATCTAGCTTTGATAGGGGAAGATTGAGATCCCCTCTAGTATAGTTTTCCTCCTTAAACTCCTTTAGTTTCTCCTTTAAAAATATGGAAGCTATGCCATTTGGTACATATATGTTAAATCCTGACATTTCTTCATTGTCTATGCTACAACCTTTTATCATTATGTAATAAATTTCTAATAAACATTGGAGAGGATGTGGCAAAATTGGTACACTAATGCATTGCTGGTGGAGTTGTGAATTGATTCAACCTTTCTGGAAGGCAACTTGGAATTATGAGCAAAGAACTTTAAAAGAATGCCTGCCCTTTGACCAGCTATACCAGCTGGTTTTGTACTCCAAAAGATAAGGAAAAATACTTGTACAAAAATATTTATAGCTACACTGTGGTGGCAAAAAAAAATTGGAAAATGAGGGGTAATGGATGAACAAATTATGGTATCTGATGGTGATGGAATACTATTGTGGTAAAAGGAATGATGAACTAGAGGATTCTATGTGAACTGGAAAGACCCCCAGGAATTGATGCAGAGCAAAAGGAGTAGAACCAGGAGAACATTTTATACAGAGACTGATACACTGTGACACAATGAAACATAATAGACTTTTCTACTAGCAGCAATGCAATGATCCAGGACAATCTGGAGGAACTTATGAGAAAGATTGCTATTCATATCCAGAGAAAGAACTGTGGGAACAGAAATGCAAAAAAAAAAAGAATATAGGATGAATCACATGGTTTGATGGAGCTATGATTGGGGTTCTGATGTTAAAAGATCACTCTATTGCAAATATGAATAACATGGAAATAGGTTTTGAGCAATGGAGCATGTATAAGCCAGTGGAATTGCTTGTCATCTCAGGGAGGGGGGAAGGGAAAAAGAGGTGGGAAAAATCATGAATCATGTAACCATGGAAAAATATTCTAAATAAAAAAATTTTAAGATGTAATTACTTTCCTTATCTCTTTTAATTACGTCTATTTTTGCTTTAGTTTTGTTTGATTGCTACTCATGGTTTTGATTCTGCTCCAGCCTCTTACCTTTACTCTGTGTGTGTCTACCTGGCTCAAATATGTTTCTTGTAAACAACACATAGTAGGATTCTCTCTTTTAATCCGCTCTGCTATGTGCTTCTGTTTTATGGATAAGTTCGTCTCACTTACATTCATAGTTGTGATTACTATCTTTGTATTTTCCTTCCATTTTGATTTCCTCTTTTAATCCTGCCCTTTCTCCTTTCACTCTTTCCTTCCACACCAGTATTTTGCTTTTAGTCACTCCCCACCTTTCTCTCCCCACCACCCCTTATGTTACTCTCCTCCCCACTACCCTCTTTCTTATTCACCTCCTGTTTCTCTTTTGGATACAATAGGATTCTATACCCCCAATGAATCTATCTGTTCTTCCCTCCCTGAGTCAATTCCAATGAGAGTAAGGTTTAAATACTACCTTTCACTACCCTCATCCTTCCCTCCAGTGTAATAATATTTCCCCCTTTCCTCTTTATGTGATATAATTTACCCCATTTTACTTCTCTTTTTCCATTTCTCTTAGTTCAATCCTCCTTTTCACACCTAGTTTTTTTTTTACATATCATCCTAAACAGCTTATTACCACAACCTCTGACTACGTATACTAACTTCTATGATAATGATGACAATTATTAAGAGTTATAGTTATGATCTTTCTATATAGGAATATAAACAATTTGATCTTATTGAAGCCCTTAAATTTTTTTTCTCTTTCTTATTTACCTTTCTATGCTTCTCTTGAATTTCATATTTGGACATCAAATTTTCTGTTTAAGTCTGGTCTTTTCTTCAGTAATGATTGGAAATCTTCTATTTTATTAATTGACCATACTTTCCCCTGAAAGAATATAGTCAATTTTGATGAGTATGTTATTCTTGGTTATAAACACAGTTCCCTTGCCTGGTGGAATATCATATTCCAAGCCTTCCAGTCCTTCAGTGTGGAAGATGCCAGATCTTTTGTAATTCTAGGGCTCCATGATATTTCAATTGTTTCTTTCTGGATGTTTGAAGTATTTTCTCTTTGACCTGGGAACTCTTGAGGATATAACATTCATGGGAGTTGCCTTTTGGGGATTTATTACAGGAAGTGATCTGTGAATTCTTTCAATTTCTTTTTTTACCCTCTTGTTCAAGAATATCAGAACTATTTTCTTGTATAATTTCTTATAATATGGCATCTAGGATTTTTTATCATGACTTTCAAGTAGCCCAATAACTCTTAAACTGTCTCTCTTGGATCTATTTTTCAGTTGTTTTTTCAATGAGATAGTTCATATTTTCTTCTATTTTTTCATTCTTTTAATTTTGTTTTATTGTTTCTTTATGACTCATAAAATCATTGGCTTCTATTTGTCCAATTCTTGTTCTTAAAGACTGGATTTCTTCCATGACCTTTTGATCCTCATTTTCATTTGATCCATTCTACTTTTCATGGAACTCTTTTCTTCACTGGATTTTTCTACCTCTTTTCCCAGTTGACCAATTTTTATTTTTAAATTATCATTTTCTTTTTGTATTACTTTTGTTTCTTTTCCCCATTTTTCTTCCCTTTTTTTACCTGCCTTATTCAATTTTTGATTTCCCTTTTTGAGTTCTTCCAGCACTTGAGACCAATTTCCATTTTTCTTTGAAGTTTTACATGTGGTTGCTTGGATCTCACAATCCCCTGTTGATTCTGTGCTTTGCCTTCTGTTGCCAGAGAAATTTTCAAGGGTTAGGAGTTTCTTTTGTTGTTTGCTCATTTTCCAAGTTTTTTTTTTGGGGGGGGGGGTTGCCTATGGACTGGGAATTCTTAAAGCTTCTGATTCTGCCTCCTCTGCTGGCTTGCAGGGATTGGCACTGTGAGCTATTTTACCCTGAGGCTAGGTCTTCGTTATAACCATGCAGGCTTGAAAGGGCCCAGTGCTATGGACTTTGTGGCCTCACTGAATGCTAGTCCCAGGGCTTGGGACTTCAAGAATTGGACCTGAGATGCTTTTTTTTTTTGGTTGGTGTAGCCTGGGTCCTGGAATCCTGAAGTTGGCTTATGCCCAGGTAGAGAATCTGGCACAGCAAGGGTGGGGTTGGCCACCAATCCTCTAGGTGCAGTTCCCCCTTAATTTATGAAACTCAGTTCTCTCTCTCTCCCTGACTACCTTTCAAGTTGTGTTGAGTGGGAGAGCCCCCTCACTCCATCTTGCTGTTGGTTCTTCATCCCTATAATTTTGAGGCACTTTTTAAAAATTGGTTTGGAAGGATTATCAAAGAGTTTTCAGCTTTGGCTTCTACTAAGCTGCCACCTTGGCTCATAAAAAAGGGTTTAAATTTTATAAAGTGACATGAATAAAATATAAAAAGAGACATTAATGCATTCTGAGAATTTTTTAAATAGAATCAGTAGTAGGAATGGAAACACTACACTCTAGAATCACTTATAAATTCTTGTTCAAAGATATCTGTCCTCTTAAGTGAATTGCATAAAACCAAATGACCGTAGCATTCATTCATGGATGTTTTCCTCATATAATTAAGTCATAATCATACAAGGAATCAGCTAAATGATGCAAGGCCTAGAATCATGAAGACCTGAATTCACTTAGACACTTATATTTAAACATTTAGACACTAGACAAGTTGCTTAATGTAAACCTCAAAATTCCTTAGACTTATAAATGTTGGAAATTTCACCATTGGGAAATTTCATACTTGGAAAATTTCTTACTGATAGTCTATTGGAATGGGAACCCCATTGGCATAGAAGGTTCCTTCTCTTCCCTTCTTAAGATTACTTTAGGACAGAAACCTTTTGCTGAACAATGGAAAGGACTTTGACCTATGCTTAAGCATAGAACAGGAATTTCTTTGAGTCATGATTGATTTTAGAATTGATACAATGGAGATACTTGGAATCAATCTCCACCCTATTCAGTCCTAACAGGATTGAGTAAGGGCTGCAGCCTAGATCAAAATTTAATTATTCCAATCTCTACCCTACTTAACAGGATTTAGAAAGGGCTGTAGCAAAGGAGCAAAGATTTAATCATTTGAAAATATGACCTTCAACAGACATGTGCAAAGCCTCTGGGCGGTCCTGGGTTAAGCTAGAGCCTCCATTGGCACAGGGAAATTGATGAACAGTGATTGGTAGATGTGAGAACTGAGGGGAGGCAACTTGGATGGTTTCCTTAAAGATCAGGGGGGTCTGGAGACTCGTGGGGGGTGGTTGAGGAGTTGATCGGAGTGGTGGCAGTGTACTCTGAGAAGCTTGCTCTGAAGGAAGCTGAAGGTGGGGGCCTCTGAGACTGTTTCTCCATTTTGGTCACGTGAGTAATAGGGACTGATCTCCTTTCTTTGCCCCAGCTATCTAAGGGCTTGGGCCTTTTGGCCCAGCCTAAACAGAAGGAGTATTTAAGCCCTATTCCTTTCTCTCCCTTTTTCTCTCTCTCTATCTCTAATTCCTTTCTTCCTCCTATTGTAATTAAACTCCATAAAAGATTGACTGCAAACTTGAGTTTTCATTTAGGAATTACATAGCTGAATTCCTTGGCGACCTTAATTAATATATATCAGTCTTTTAAAGTGATTCCCTTGTAACATTAACCTTTTGCCTCAGTTTCCTCATCTGTAAAAATGAGCTGGAAAAGGAAATAACAAACCACTCAAGTACCTTTGCCAAAAAAAAATGTGGTCACAAAGAGTCAAACATGACTAAACAACAACAACAAAACTATATAGAGGAAACCAATTCTTTGATGTCTCTTTTAGTTTCTCCATTCACTTTTTTGAGTTACAATCTTTTATGTATGGCATAATACAATATGTAATATAACATAATATACATAATTTGTTATGGGTATATCATTAAATATAATATGCATGGTCTGTTATAAATATGTAATAAGTTATAATAAATATATTTACCTAAGAAAAACAAATTTTCACATTAGCTATGACCAAAATTCTACGTCTCATTCTTTCTTTTTCCACCCTCTCTCTCACCCCTCTGCCCTTCCCAAGAAGGCAGGTCATATGATATAGGTTATACATATATTATTACATTATATGTATATATATATATATTTCCCTGCTTATCATGTTGTAAAATGAAACATATTGCTTACATTAGAGAAAAATTCATGGAGGAAATAAAGTGAAGAATGATGTGTTTCAATCTTCATTTGGACTCTGTCTATTTCTTCTATGATGGTGCATATCCTTTTTCATCATAAGTCCTTTAATGTTATCCTGGATCCTTGCCTTATTGACAATAATTAAGCCATTCACAGTTGGTCATAATCCAATTACTTAAAAAAAAAAAGAAATAGCATCTCTTTTCTATTTCTATTCCAAATAAATATATTTATTTTACCTTTCATATCTATGGCATCATATTCTAAAAATACTAATTTAGTCTGTATTGTCATGCATACTATCCTTTTTCAAGTAAGCCCTCTAGAAAAGCTATCCCAGTCAATTTGAAGTCAGCCTTTATTAAGTATTTACTCTTTGCCAGGCACTGTTCTAAGCATTGAGGATATTAAGAAAGAGTATAGGGAAGTCCCTAATCTTAAGGAACTCAGTCTAATAGAGGAGATAACATGCAAACAAATACATACAAATATATATATATATATGTATATGAAAAATTATAGATAATCAACAGAAACAAGTACTCCATTTTAAGGGGAATTGGGAAAGGCTTCCTACAGAAAGGAGATTTTAGCTGGAACTTGAAGGAAGTCAAGAAAAGGAGATACTAGAAATGAGATGAGAGTGAATTCCTGGTACAAGGAACAACCAGAGAAAAATGCATGCAGTCAATAGAGAGTACTTTATATGAGAGAAGAATATCAAAGAGACTAGTGTCACTGGATCACAGAGTACCTGACAGTAAGATATAAGAAGGCTAGAAAAGTAGGGGGGGTGGGGCGGCAAAGGCCAAAAGGTTTGGAGGATTCTGTGGGTTTGCATTCACTAAAAATCATAGTTCAGAAGGCAGAAATATGTTTACCTTTGACAGTTCTCAAAAAAACATAATAAATTCAGAACAAAAGTAATTAACAAAAAAAAGCATAGAAAAAAGTAACAGGCATATATTTCTTTCATAAATCTGTAAATTATTTTCCCATAAACACAACATCACCAAGAATAAAGGGTAGTCATGTATGGAAAGGATACACACAAATAGAGAACACATGAAGGTACACAAAGAACATATATGGCAAGAATCTATACATGAAGGGGAACACATGAATGCATGTTTGGTGATGGAATTTTGACTTGGGGAAAATGAGTAGTGATCTAATTTCATTGTAAACATCACCAATATATGGATATTTGGGTTTTTTAAAATAAATAATAAACCAGACATATTTAACACATCTGCCTTCAGAATCTAATTGTTCATAGTAGTCAATCTTCTGTCCCTCCCCTATCTCACCCCCAGACAAAGAGAATCCTATTTTAAAGCTGAGACTTAGAGATCAGCTAATCTAATTCCTAGATTTAACTCAACAACACATCAAGTTCTGAAACAACTTTTTAATCACTCAATAAACATTTGTTTTAACTGAATTGAATTGGATTTTTATGCTTAAACTTAGAACATATTGAATGGTAAACACAAATTTCACTTGCAAAAAAAAAAGTCTTTTAATTTAAGGCAATATGTAGAATTCTTGTAGGGATGAAGAACATATAAATGCAGTATAAGTAAACTTGCAAATACATATAGGAGTTAACACTGACCTCGGCATCTGAATATTATGCAAGTATCTTTGTCATTATAATGTTTCTGCAATAAAAGATAGGTTGGTTAAATAGAAAAAAGGAAATAGGGTAGTTTAAAATGGGGCAGAGTCTATACTTGTGACAGAATTATGGGTATAAATATATGCTGACTTTTCTGCATTGTGCATAGTAATCTATAGGGATCAGATCTAGATAATAACAATCATAATAACTAGCACATGTATTATGCTTTAAGGTTTGCAGAATTCTTCACTAGTACAGAAAGTATTTCCCATATAGCTATCTAATAAGTGACAAGTAATAATAATGATATTTAATGGATCATATTTTTCCAGGCCTAAATTGTTTCCATTTCTCTGTTCATTGTTTCATAAAGTTCCACTTAAGGACCAGAAATTTAGATCTGAAAGAGATGTCAGAGGTCATCTTGTCCAGTCCTCTCCTAGTGATGAAGAAACTCAACACAGAAAGATTGTACATATAAGCAAGCAGCAGAGATAAGATTTGAACTCAGGACCTCTGACTTCAGAGGTATTTCTATTGTTCCACACTCTCCAGTATTTTAAGAGTGAATTTAGAAAGCAAAATGAAGACAAGTCTCAAGGCAAGAGAACTGATCACACATCTTCAACAGCTGAACTCCCCAGGAAATCAATGAAATATCACCCTATGCTCTCAGGGTCCTATGACTCAAATAGCTAGGATGGTCCCAAGGTACTAGGAAAGGAAATGAAGTAGGCAAATAAAAAATGACATATTAAATGGAAGAGGGAAGGAAGATCATGAAATTACCCAGTTTGTTATATTTTTTCATTGAGGGAAAAGATAAGAAACAGAGTTATAAGTGGCCTCTGGGCACAGAGATAATTTATTTAATCATTATAAAAACGAGGTGGCATAGTGGATAAAGTAATGGATCTGGAATCAAGGAGACCTGAGTTCAAATGTGAACTCAGACACATACTAGCTGTGTGAACCTGAACAACTTTCTTAATCCTTTTTGCCTTAGTTCCTCATCTGTCAGATGAGCTAGAGAGGAAATAGCAAACCACTCCAATTTTTTTTTTTTTTGGCAAGAAAATAAATCAGTCAGAAAGGGTCAGAAACAACTGAAAAACAACTAGATATAAAAACCCTACTGGCACATTACGGGAGGAAAGCAGAATTTATAAGGTTTTTGACAAAAGAAATATTTGCTAGTGTGATTAATTTCTTGTTAGCAAGGTAAAGATATTTTCTCTTTTAAAATTATACTTTTTGTTGTCTCTTTAAGAGGAAAATTGAAAGTATAATGCTATGCCACAGGTCACTGAAGGGTTCAATAAAAATATTCTTTCAGATATAGGCTTTTCCGTTTTCTGACTAAGTTTCCCTAAATAATAACGTAATGGTCTTTAGACACGACCTTGAACCTGTCAGTGTTCCAAGAACCAATTAGGCTAACGAAGCCCCAACTTGTCATCTATCTAACACTGACATGATAGGTTAGCTACTGATTTGCCCTATGAAAACTGATCTAAGCATATCAACAAAAAATTGGACAGGACAAAGTCAATTTGGAGAGCAAGAAATTGTCAGAGAAGGAGAACTATCACTCATCTGGTCAGGAATAAAAAGGAAGGCAATGAATAAGGGGTGAGCTTATAAATTATTTAATAATTGCCTCTCCAAACAACAACAAAATGCATATACAACACACGTTTAAGTTTAATCTGCATTATTACCATTTTTCCAATATTCTCGTCAGTCAAACAATTAATATAACAACAAAACAAGCCTTGATACAAAGAATTTATCAATTTCTGATCTGTAAATGCTCATGCTGGGATTTTATAATCACCTCTCCTGAGTTGGCTTGATCTAGCTCTCTAATACACCTTTACCATAATGACTAATGAGTTTATGTTATAAAAGATCAAATAATCACTTTTATAACACTTACCTGAAAAGCAGGTATGTGAAATTTCTCCATTCCCCCACACACACCATGATTCTGTTAGGTTTTTTGGGGGGGAGGGTGGAATCTAAGCTTTCTTTCATTGTCTGTAGGGTATAAATTCCCTGTACCCTTATTCTATTTTACAATTAACAATCTGATTAACTTTTACACAGAAATATGTACTTCAAAAAAATCACAAATAGGGTCAACTATGGTTGGTAGATGGTACAGTGGTGAGAGAGCCAGGTTTGAATTGAGGAGGACCTGGGTTCAAATCTGGCCTTAGATACTTCTTAGCTGTGTGGCTGTGGGCAAGTCACTTTAACCCCATTTGCCTGGCCCTTACCCATCTGTCTTAGGGTTGTAATTAGGACAGAAAGTGAGGATTTAAAAAGAAGAAGAATCACAAGTATATAAACTTATTCTCTCCAACACATGAGTAGCATAGTTTTCCTGTCCCCTTACACCTAGGGGAAGGGAAGAGAAGAGGTTCACAACTTTACTCAGTTCCAAAAGGGTATATAGTTCTAGTTCCAAATCCAAATACCCTTCTTGGATTCAAGTCCCGGGTACTCTGTCTTCTCAAGAATTCTATCTGACTCCAAAGACCTCATAGTTCAAATTACCAGGTCCCATAGGAATCACTTCTGACACCTGTAACTGAGGATGGTGAATAATATAGAACAGAAACAATCACACACTTCCCTCACCCCAAGTCCATTTCTTGAAGCTAAAATAAAAGAAAGAGAAAGGAAAGTCCTTGCTTTCTCAGTGGTTCAGCTCATGGTGTCCATGCAGTAGGTGAACTTTGATCTTCATTCTCAAAACATGGCAGATAAGAGTCACTAAAAAGAGTGCCTCATCCCCACCTCCTGACTTTCCTGGTTTCCTATAAGACTCAGATCAGATTTCAGCTTCTGCAAGGGACCTTTCCTGTGTTCCCTAAACATTAGTGTCTTTCCTCTGAGATTACTTCTAATTTACCATGTATATTTTTGTATATAATTATCTGGATGTTGTCTCATGCATTAGATTGTCTCTCGCATTAGAGATCCATGAGGGAAGAGACTTTCTTGGTACCTCCATCACAACAGTGTCTGACATACAGGAAATACTTATTAAGAACTTGTTGATTTGGCTTGGGGTGTGTACTCCAGTCCACATATCAGAATCTTTATTCAGAACCTGGGACAGCGCCTTACACATAGAACACATTTAATAAAATTTGATGAAACTAAATTGAAATCTAATGAGATAATTGGATTTCTAGTTATGGAAAGGCTTCTTTGTGCCTCAGCAATATACTAATGGTCAGTTTAAGGGAGGAAAAGAGAAGTCTGCCCTAAATAAATTAGGCCTCCTTCAGTAGCCCCTGGGGAGTTAATGAACAGACACTGTTTTTAAGCCTTAGGTTCTGATGCTTATTTGTACTAAAGTATAAAATGACTAATATCAGATCAGTCTCAGCATATGGGAGAAGGGGAGACAGTCAAGAAAGCACTAGTTTCCAGTGAAGACTCACAACTGCTTACAGAAGTAACCAGACTTCTGAATTGGGTTCCCTTCCTCTCTGATTCTCTTCCTGAAGATATATCCTGCCTAGCTCAGTTATCTACTGGTTCCTTGATAACACAGCAAAATTCTGTCTTACTATAATGTGTGAATGATGGAATCCTGTGATATATGAGACAAAGTATACAAAGTATATGAGGTATGGCTACATGTTACTTGTCCCTCCACCGCCACATGTCTTATGTTGTATAGCCTTAAACAGCAACCCCCCAGAGGCAGATGGTGCAGAGAGGAGAAAAAGAAACAATAAGGAGGGAGAATCCTTGTTCCAAGCTTCTCCACGTCCAAATGGACTACTGGAATAAGGAAGCACAAGAAATGGCAGTAACTTCAAAACTCTACAGATTCTTCATCAACTTTTCTGATTGATGAGTAGGTCTCCCAAAGCCTATTGTTCTCAGACACAGGCTAACTAGAAGAACCTCTCTTTCCATGATGCAGGACGCCCTATTTTCTCACAGTTCAAGCAATCCTGGGAACACAGTGTGTCCTGGACACAAGAATTTGCCAAGCCTGTGGTCCCAGGGGAATCTTTTATAATGGAACAGAACTGGGGAGAAAATGTATTTTCTGTTCTTTTCACTAATTATTCTCACTAGTCCACTTATGCTTATAGGCACACATACATACAAATACATGTATACAGCCCTGTCTTGGCTGCTAAATTTGCTCTGAGGCTTCTCTCTTTTCAGCCACATCATCCCTCCAAAAGCGTCCACAGATCCTCAGCCTATTGAATAGATTGAATAGATTTCAGAGAATCTGTGACCCATATCACAAAATTGTGAAATATTTAATAGCTATATTTTAGTAGAATTTGACTTCCTTCATAATCATAGCTATTCAATTTTACACACTTAAAAACATTGGTCTCAGAAAAAAAATCCCATCCATAAATTTCATCAGATTACCAAAAGGGCCCATGAGACAATAAACTGAAGAATCCTTGCTCTCAGGGATGTATCTGCCTTCTCTAGTCTCTCTATTGACCTGGCAGTGAAGATTTACTGCTAAATTAAGATCCTTATTCATCAGTATTCAGTGTGGTTCTACAATAATACCTAGCATTTAAGTAGTGCTTTAAAGTTTGCAAAGTACTTTATAAATATTATCTCATTTGATAATCACAATAACCCTGAGAGGTAGGTGCCATCATTATCCCTATTTTATAGATGAGGAAAATGAAGCAGACAGGGGTGAAATAACTTGCCCAAGAATATATGTATTAATAAGTGTCTGAGGTTATATTTGAATTCAAGGTTTTTTTTTCTTCAGGTAAATGCTATTTTTTACAGAAATTTAAATTTTTATATGGAAATATAAATATATCATGCCATCTAGCTATCAAAAATCAGTTATTGCTTATTTGTTTTTTAAACTCTTACCTTCTGTCTTAAAATCAATACTAAGTATCAGTTTTGAGGCAGAAGAATGGGATTGAAAAAATATTTTTTGAGAATGAGAAGGGACAGGCAATAGAGTTTAAGTGACTTATCCAGGGTCACACAACTAGGAAGTGACTGAGACCATATTTGAACCCAGGACTGGTTTTCTATCCACTGAGCCACCTAGTTGCCCCCTTGATGTTGTTTGTTATTGTTGGTGATGATTGTTACTACAATTATTATTAACATTTAAAGGGAAAGAATTCTCTGACTATGGTAAAGGACACAGAAAGATGCATCTGACAGTGCCAAAGATAAACTTCCCCTTCTTTCCAATTTTTCTGAGGATCATCCCATTTGCCTCCAGTTGTGGTATAATACTTTTTCTATATCCCTTAGAATTTCTAGGCTAACAGAGTAGAAAATCAGTATTCATTCATTCATCAAACATTTGCTGAACTCTATATTTCCTGTGAGTCTCTGTGCTAGTACTAAATCCTAGCTCTCAAGGAGAGTATAGTCTTATAGATGATATGCAATCATGAAAAAGTCACAACCTCTCAGAGCCTCGGTTTCTACATTTGCAAAATGGGAACATAATTCATTATTGTACTACCTACCATATAAGGTTGTTGGGAGCAAAGTAATTTGTAAACCTTAAGAATTAAATAAATGCAAGTCGTTGTCTATAATAAAAAGTACAATGTTTCTGTGAGGAAAATCCTAAATTTTGAGTCAAAAAACTTGAGTCAGTAGTCCCACCCTGACACTAACTAGGCAATCTCAACCAAGTTACTTCTCCTCTATGCACCTGAGCTCAAGCATCCCCAAAATGTGTGGGAGTAAAGATAAGAAAGGATTGGATGACATATCAAATAATATAAATTTGAAACTAGAAGAGACCTCAAGTCATAGTTCAACCCCCTTTTTATTTTATGGGTATAAGACAACTGAGACACTGAGAGGTCAAATTACCTCCAAAGTCAATCAAGGTAAGTTCATGACAAAGCAAGGATATCCACAAGAGTTTTCAGATCCCAACTCCAGCTCTTATTTCCTTCTACTACAATATTTCTCTAGTCTGTTTTAGCTTTAGATTCCATGCTCCTCTTTAAGCAATTCAAATAACAGCTGTGTTTGTAGTCATTTTATTCTTGTTGAGCTCCAAATATGGTCAGCTTAGTGGGAACTCTCTTTATGGGTCCTCCGCTGAATCACAAAAATGTTGGTAGAGCTCCACTAGTGAAATCTGGCTATCCTCATACTTATTAAAGCATTTTCATTTGTGATGCTCACCTCCCATCTTTTTTTCATGTGACATTTTTATAGGCAGGTACCTATAACATTTATTTTTTTATTTTAAATTTTAAAATTCTTAAATAAATTTTTTATTTTACATTTATAAAATTATTTATTTATTTGGGTGATTTACCCAAAGTTACAAGCCAAAAAGAATGGCATCTTGGGATGAAACAGACGTAGTCTCTTTAGATTCCATCTCAAGCAATTCTAGCACCAAGTAAACAAGGAAATGATGAGTTTTATAGAATTAGAAACCAGGGAGAATGATTTAGATAATTTTTTTCAACAGATGAAGTTCTGTTGGTCTTTGTGCTCTTATTTTTTTTAATTTTCAGTTGTGCCTAACTCTTTGTGACCCCATTTGGGGTTTTCTTGACAGAGATTCTGGAGTGGTTTGCTATTTCCTTCTCACCTCATTTTATAGATGAGGATACAGGGCAAAGTGACTTGCACAGGGTCACATAGCTAGTAAGTACCTGAGGCCATATTTGAATTCAGGAAGATGAGCCTTCCCAACTCCAGGTCTGACACTTTATCCTGTGCTACCTAGCTGCCCCTGCTATCTTTCTAGGTGCATTATATTATCCACAATGCATTTATTTTATCTGAACAAACTAAAAGAAAACATTAAAAATTGAACCTCTAGTTTGGAATGTGGGATCCAGTGTAAGACCAATGCAGAGAAGATGATGTGACAAATTTACCTATTTTTTGTCTCACCCTAAAAGACTGGAAGAATTTCAAAGTTTAGCTGATATCTCTTCTCTGTTGATCAATGAATCAAGCAACAAGCTTGTATTAAACAGTGTATGCCAGGCACTATTGCACACTAGGAATCTCAAGATAAAAATGAAACAATCCCCTCAAGAGACATTCTTTTGAAGGAAACAACACACACCTATATAAACATATGCCAAATGTGAGATATGGACTGCACTTGTGATTTCATTGGTGTAATGAACTCCTGGGTGGGGAAACTTTCTCCATCAATTCAGGTCACCATCTTGTGAATCTTAAAAAGCTACTCAGACTGTTCTTTAGAAGATTTGGTTTAGCTATTCCCTTATTGTAACAATGGAGATACTTGGTCTAACAAGAATCAAGAATGTATTAGGAGCTTTTAAAATTATTCCACCCTACTCAGACAGTGCCTTAGTGGAAGATAAAGTTGTAAACTCCTGATTGAACAATGAAAGTTCCTAAGTCATACCTTATAGTAAAGCTAGAACCTTAAGATAGGTCTGTTTTTAGATCTAATACAAAAAGGTGTTAAGTACCTATAAAGGTTAAATTAATCACAAAAAGGTCAAGTAACTTACAAAAGGCAAGCTTAACAAAAGAGGTATGAAGTACTCAGAAGATATAATCTAACCAGAGAAGGTGAGAACCAAAGAAGGTGAGAACTAAGAATGGGCAGACCTGGAAAAAAGCATCTACTGAGATTGGTAGACGTGAAAATTTAGGGGAGGTGACATAAGAGAAATTTTCTTTAAAAGGAAGGGGTAAAAAGTCAGGAGGCAATTGAGTTGAATTGAGTTCTGAACTCAGTTCAAGAGATTCAGTGAAGGACTGAATTGCTTGGAGATGGTCTTGTGGTGAGTAATAAGACTGATTCTCCCTCTCCCTTAGGCTCAGGGAGGCCACTTTGGCCAAGGCCTTTAACTACTACTTGGCTCAGCCTGAACCAGAGCAATTTAGATTAATTCTCTCTCTCTCTCTCTCTCTCTCTCTCTCTCTCTCTCTCTCTCTCTCTCTCTCTCTCTCTCTCTCTCTCTCTCTCTCTCTCTCTTTCTCTCTCTCTCTCTCTCTCTCTCTCTCTCTCTCTCTCTCTCTCTCTCTCTCTCTCTCTCTCTCTCCCCCCCCCCCCTCTTCCCTTAATTCCTTCTCTCTTCATTAATTAAAACCTCCATAAATCCCCAGCTGACTTGGGTATTTTTGATATTTGGGAATTTCCCATGGCAACCACTTATTTAGATTTCAAGTCACAACACTAAAAATTATCCTTACAATCTTCTCTGCAATTTATATTCTTAGCCCTCTAGAGCACTGAGATTATCCTTGATTTACCCAAAGTTACAAATCAACAAACAAGTGTCAGAATCAGGACTTGAACTCAGATCTCCCTGGCTATAAAGGCAAATTTCTATATACATAATGCCACACTGGCAATATGACCAAAATGTATACAGAATAAATTTGGGTTGATTTTTAGGGGTAGTAGGTGGCACAATGGATAGAGGGCCAGGAATGGAATCAGAAAAACTTGAGTTCAAATCTGGCTTCAGATATTTATTAGATATGTGACCCTGGAAAAGTCACTTGATCCCCATTGCCCAGCCCTTACCACTCCTCTGCCTTAGAACCAACACATATTATTGAATCTAAGATGGAAGATAAGGGTTTTTTTTTAAAAAAGGTATAGGAAGCCACTGGTGTCTATTGAGAAACTAATTGTTTATTATTAAACCTGTGTGCCACTATCTGTTATCACTCATCCTTCCACTTTAAGCAGGGGATCTATCCTTTTTTTTAATCTTCCTCCTACTTTCAACATGAGCCCATCCTAGCCCTCCCCCCCATCCTTTTGGTTGTCATTAGTAGTAAGCATTTATCTCAGGTCGTTCTGGATTTTAAGTACTATTGCTATAATTCTTATGGGACCATTGTTTTGTATTCATCCTAAGTTACCTGTCCTTCTTTCCTTTAGAGGATTTTTAAATATGAAGGTAACATGTTCTCAGCATATCTACATTGGATTCTTTAGACAAATTCCTTTTTTCATTCTCATTGGAATTGTTTTTAGCCCAGGTTTTCATTTTTAACAGCATGCCATCTCCCCTGTGTTGACTTTCCTTGAGGAATTTTATGTCATGGGATCTTACTCATCGTTGTTCTGACTTTGAAATCAGCTCTTCTGATACTACAGTGCTTGTTGGACCATGCCTAACTTTCTCCTTCTTGTGTTTATCACAAACTCAAAAAAGAGGTTGTCACTTCTAATAGTTTACATCATTTCAATATCTATATCCTCTTCTTTGTTAATTATTCGGTTCCAGGCACTACTTTATTTCACCAGTTCCTAACATTTGAAGAATGAAATTATTACAATAATTCAAAAATTTGTCATGTTCTCTGGTTTCAGCAGAGAGAGCTCCAATAGATGCCTGCATAGAAGTTTCATATCATTGTTATATCATGCCTCTATGCCAAGTTTGTGATGTGTTTTCCAAATTAATCATATATATTACTCTCTCTGAACTGTTGGCATGTAGTATATACCCAGTATAATATTCAAATGGCCCTCTTTCTTGGATATAATTTACCTGTTAATTACTAAACTTCTTTGCTATTCTTCTTATATTGTACATGTATTAGTTATACTATCTGGATCAATTGATATTTATTAAAAATATATGTCTAGGGGCAGCTAGATGGCTCAGTGGCTAAAGAAGGGAAGTTCTGCTTCAAATCTTGCCTCAGATACTTCCTAGGTGTGTGATCCGGAGAAAGTCACTTAACTGCAATTTCCTAGACCTTGCTTCTCTTCTTCTTTGCAACTAATACTTAGCATTTATTCAAAGACAGAAGTTAGGGTTAGAAACATATTATTTATACATATATAGGTATATGAAAGTAAGTATGTGTATATGTGTTTACTAACTCCCCACACATACTTTTTCCCTACTCCATTTTTTATTTCTTTAAAGTCCTGTTGATCAGATTCTCAAATATCTAGGGAAATATGTCTTTATTAGTATTTAATTAGGTGAACTCATCTCCAGACAAGAGTTCTTTCCTATATCTTAAAATGTTTCAGAATTCCAAGACTGGTTTTAGACACCATCATCTTAGCTAACTCTATTTTTTAAACCTGTCTTTCTTTTCTAAAGTTCTTCTCTTCAACTGACATCCATTCTGAAAATACAAATAAAATCCTTCCTTTCTATCAATTCTTCAGCTACTTGCATAGACTTTCATGATCCCCAGATTTCTGGATTCCTTCTAATGGCTTTGTTTGTCAAGAACTAAATTACCAGAATTGAATAGTGTTCAGGATTATTAAGCCTCAATTTGCTATCACATCTTGAATATGCACCCCAAGAAGACAGTCGGCTCTCTGTTGTCTCTGTTGTTAATTCTTCTGTTGTCATGTCAACACATGGCCACCTCAGTACCACTCGATGGGGAAATACCAACTACAACTACAATAACTTGTCTTTATCTTATGATAAAGATTACTGAATAAGCTTTCTTTTTAGTAATAGCAGACGCTTGTTCTCAATATTGAAAGTAAAGAAACTACTTCTTCATCAGAGGTTCTAGTTCTACCATCTTTAGAAAGCTATTCTCACCTATTGTAAAGTTCAAAAGGTTCAATAGTTCTTACCTTTTTTCCCCTATATCACATTCAGTTAGTCTTCCAACATTGGTTAGAAATCTACTACTCATTCCCCTTTGAAGCTCTGACTTTGTATTTTCAAGAAACATTTCATCCTCCTTGATTACCTGAAGAAGAGAGACAAGAAGGTTGATATTTTTAAATGGTCCTCTAAATAATCCTCAACTCTAAGAAATATTTAATAGTGAGAATTTTAGGCAATATGTAAGAGAAGTGGAGGATATATTTTGAGGGAGTAAAAACAAACCATTGCCTGGACCAGAGCAAATGACACCAATCAAGTACTCATCCCCACTTGTCATCTATACTATATATACCATTAGAAGATGCTCTGGGGATAACCATGCTCTCTTTGACACCCTTAATGAGTAGTATCACTTTTCTTGTTTCTTTAAGGTTTGTTGTAGATAATCCAATCAGAACATAGCTTTCTTGCCCTCATCTCACTTTAGGAAAACTCTTCCCCCTCACTGTGATCCTTACTGAATTCTAATTTCTCTGTGAGCAGTTGGAAAAAATGCTGGATTCAATTAGTAAAATAATAGAATAAATGAGGTTTAGTGTCATCTCTCATTAACCTATTAAAGCATAAATTTAATCTCCTAACTTGAGCCATCTCATGCTAATGAGTACCACCAGACACATATGGAAGTACATAAGTAGAGTCAGAATTCTGAGATTCTCTTACCCTTTCTAACAGAAGATGAGGCATTTGTACAACCTGAAAATTACTTCATGTTGTCATCTGAATTCTGCTCATTGGGGTCCCTACCAAACTCTGCTTGTGGTAGTTTCTAACTTCCACCCTGCTAGCTGCCTCAATTTCCAATCACTCTTTGGCTCATCTTATTCCATGTTTGAGTCTGCTTCATGTCCAAAAGGCTGTGTATGTGTCCTCACTACTAACATTTTAGCACTGATAAGTGCCTGGAAGGTACAAGTGGCATGGCCAACTTGGATTTATCATGTTTTCTTCTCTCCTCTCATCATTTTCCAAAGTCTCTGTGCTTCTCCAATAAACAATATTCTCTTCTTCTATCCTGTACACACCTCCAGTGGCAAGTGAAATCAATATCAGCACATCAAGGATCCTGGCAGGGTTTCTCAGTGTCCCTCAAACATACCACAGCAAGGGCTAATACTAAATCTATAGCTGCCTGCAATCTTGTATATGAACCCTAAACATTAACAGCAACTGATGATCCCCAGAAATGGCCACAAGCAGATAATGGTTCATAATGACTTGTCTCCAAGAATCAAAGCATACTTACAACAGTGTCATCTAGAGAAAACTACTCTAGAACAGAGACCTTATGAGGTGTCACTTCTCATTTGTTTGATTCCTACAACTAAACTGTTATTGTCCCTGAAGCCTATGTTCTTTCAACAAGAAGTTGCATTTGCTTAATTAAAAAGTCAAATCAATAAGGTCCTTGTCTCTGAAAAAGCAATAAATATGCCACTATCACTCTGCTCAATTGCCCATAAATAACATTACATATATTCAACCAGAGAAAAATGGATGTTTTAATTTCTCCTAAAGACATTACAGATTTGTTTGGGCTTGTATTTTTAGAAGAAATTTCAATGATGCCCCGGGCACTTGTGAGAAAAATATTCTTCCTTTGACTCCATTATAGTTATCCAGACACCTCAGGTTACATGCTGTTTCCATCCCAGAATTTCTGAAATTGAAGGCAAATAGAGAGGCTTAAAGGTCGCATAAGCCCATTAGTTATCCATGCTGTCTTAAAATTCCCATTCAGTAAAAGGGAAAAGAAGAAGAAAAAAGAAATATTCTGCCCATCTTTTTATTATGCAGTAAAAACTAGCCATTCTTTTAGCTCCAAAATGTTTGGAACAGTTATGCCAAATCACAATGTTAAATACAAACATCAGTTTCTCGTGCTACAACAATAAAACAAGAATCTATTAAGTACTTCACTATGTATAGAGTACTGTGCTAGGAATGGTAGAGGAGATCCAAATTTTCCCTACAACATGATCTCTTCCCTCAAGCAATTTACATTCTAGTAGGGGAATAAGATATCATTACAGAAAACTGAAAACAGCATTATAAAATGTACGTTAGGGAGTTATAAAACAAAGTACTATACTGAATATAAAGGGGCAATATGGTTGTCAAGCCAGGAGGATTGGGGAAGGCTTCACAGAATAGGTGACATTTGAGATAGTCTGGAAAGCAGGGTTCTTACATTATTTTTTTGTATCATGAAGTCCTTTGGTATTTTGGTGAAGCCTGTGGTAAGAAATGATGGCAGAAGGAGGTCAGAAAATCCTGGAAAAACACAAACTGAGGCAGAAGGAAATCATCAGAACCAGAACATTGTATGCAGTGATAGGCATACTTTACAATGAACAACTGTGCACAACCTAGCTATTCTCAGCAATAAAATGATCCAAAGGACTCATAATTTTGAAATGCCATCTGCTTCCAGAAAAAAGAATTGGTGGAGTCTGAATCCAGTCCACAGCAAACTTTTTTCATTTCCTTATTTTTTTAATTCAAGTTTCCTTCCACAAAAGGATTAATATAGAAAAATGTTTTACATACATGATTGCACATGTAAAATCAACATAAGATCATTTATCATTGGGAAGAGAGAAAGAAGAAAAGAATTCAAAACTCAAGATTCTATTTTCAGCACTAGAAACTTTTTTTATATTTAGTTGGGGAAAAAGACAATTTAATTAATTAATTAATTATACTGAAGGACTAAACATGATGTTTCAGATATGCTTCATTAGAGTTCATATATCTTGGTTTCTGGATGCTCTGCCTCTCCATGTCTATTTAAGTGTCATCTTTGAAATATAAGAAGACTCTGAGTTAGCAATATCTTGTATCTTGAAATTCTAAATGGGTCATTTAAAACTTAGAATTCATTTTCCCATAGAAATGCTATAAATGGTAATCAGTCCACTTAGCATGGAGTGTCACTGAAATATTCCACATTTTCAGTGAAGAAAAAGTAGACAGCCATAGGAATAAAATACCTGAGACAGAGAGTTGATAGAATTGAGTGACCTGAAGGAAAAAAAATTATCTTAAGGACCTATGTTGAAGAAAAGACAAGATTAATTAGAAGTTGTCGATGGACTACTCCTGGCTTTTTCCTTTTTCCCAAATGGAAATGCAGAATATTCCACACAGTGTATTAGTAACATTATTTTCACACTTCTCAGTCATGATTAGGAACATTTGTTGTTTCACAGCTATAAGACACAAAGAGAAAGGAAGAGATATTTCCTGAAATAACTATACAGAAATTGAAAAAGAGAAGACTAAAGATAATTCCGAAAGAAGTGTTTGATTGCCCAAGGTGGATTTAATGGACTATTGAACAGTCAAAGACAGAGGGGAAAGGTGTGAAATGAAAAATGTGAATTATTTATTCCTTTGAAGGAAAAAGAAATATGAGGGTGATGATGGTGAGAACATTGGCCAGACACTCAACCATACTGCCTTTCAAGAGTCACCTTTGGTTCAGGACAATTTATATTTTGTTTGAAGGAAAGAAAATATGAGGAAGGAAAATACTGGACTATTCTGATGGAAATTGAAAAAAATAGTGTTCAACCAGTCTCTCATATATAAATAGTATTTCCATTAATAATAAAAGCTGACATATATCTCAAGCTCTAAAGTTTACAAAGCACTTTGTGGGCATTAGTTTATTTGATCCTGACAATAATATTGTGAGATAAGTGTCTCATTATACTCATTTGATAGATAGGAAAATTAAGGCTTAAAGAAATGAAATGATTTCTCCAAGGCCACATGATCTGAGTCCCCACCTCCAAAATTATTCAACATTTTATTGCATCCTAACAGAGATACTTCCCTCCCCTCCACCTAATGCCTCCGCCATAGAAGACCATGGGACAGTAGAGTGGTGCAGTGGACTTGGACTGGAGTCAGGAAGATCTGAGTTCAAATCAGACCTCAGATACTAGCTATATGACTCTGGGCAAGTTGTTTAACTTCTGTTTACCTTAATCCATTAAAGAAGGAAATGACAAACCACTCCAGTATCTTTGCCAAGCAAACCTGTCCATGGGGGTCTCAAAGAGCCAATTACAACTGAACAACAACATAGAAAAACAGCTATAGAGCCATGTTACTTTCCCATGTTTTCATAGAATTTTCTAAGATATAAATGCTATGGGAATTTTGAGAAAGAAGTTTAATAATAGCCTGAAAATAAAGGTCCCAGGCTTCACGCTGGGCAGAAGCATTGATTCTACCTCCAACCATCTGATCCACTCGGACAACGATTTAACACGTGCAGGGGGGGAATCTAATGACACTTTCAGAATGATTTTTAAATTTCCTTGGATCTATATATAAGCCTAGAATAGTGTTTATGACTGGAAAAAGAGTGACAGGGCCACTGTGTACTGAGCCTAAAAAATAATAGTCCTGGTGAAACATATGACATTCTTTTCCTCCCTTTTCTAGTTCCCTTCTGACTTAACTTACATGAACATCTGTATACATGGGGAAGAGAGGAGCATATTTGTTGCAGGTGGGTGACTATGAGGCATGAGGAATAAAATAATACCCCCAAATGGCCATGTCGCCAAAGCAGGTAAGACCAACACAAATGGGAATGTACTACAGTTTAACGTTTTTATAAATTGTATTTATGCCAAACTAAGTCAAATATCTAAGACACATACATCTCAATATTTTCCTCTTGTGGGTCCCTTTTGGAATATTTTACCAAAGAATGGAGAAAATATATATTTGTTGATAATAAAAAAGTAGAGAACATTTTGCCTTCCTTTATTCATGCCTTTATTTTTAATTCACTTTTAGATTGCTAATCAAATAATATCCATCCCATAATCTATATATTCTTTGAATTTTCTTTTTTCCTTTTTCTCCAAGGAAAGAATTGATAAGTAGAAGTAAGTAATGCATAGATTTGTACATATATCTATCTTTTTGTCAAATGATTCCTTCTCTAATGGGGGTTAGGGAGGGAGTTAACTGGGTTTTTTTAATGTAACAAACAAATTAATTTTTTTAAAAACATATCTATTTTTCCACAACTGAAAAACAAATTCTTTATTTTAAACCCTCACCATTCATCTTAGAATGAATACTGTATGTTCGTTCTAAGGCAGAATATGGTAAGGGGTAGGCAATGGAGGTTAAGTGACTTGCTCAAGGTCGCACAGCTGTGAAGTGTATGAAGTCAGATTTGAACCTAGGACCTACCATTTTTAGGCCTGGCTCTCAATCCACTGAGCCACCCAGCTTTCCCCCTCAAAATTTTTTTTTAATTTATCAGGAAATAGAACTGCTTTAGCAATTTTTTTTTAAATGGGCCAGGTCAATGAATCATATATTTCTTAAGCAAGACAAGAAAAATGTGAAAAAACAGAGTATGGTAAAGTAGGTGGTGATCTGGATTGGTAGTAAGACCTGAATTCTCATTTTTACCAGTACCTAGTTGTGTGATCCTGGACAAGTCACTTCCTCTCTGTGGGCCAAAGGTACCTATCAAATGAGGATGTGGACTAGACCATAGGAAAATAGACTTAGAGATAGAATAGACCTTGGAAAGGAACTAGTTCAGCCCCTTAATTAATAAAAACAAACAAACCACCCTTATTTTCCATCCTAGAATCAATATTGTGATTAAATTTAAAAGCTTCAGTACAAACAAAACCAAGGTAACTGAGTTCATTTTCTCCTAAAATGCAGGGAAGCTGTCCCCAAGGCTTGATGGGTCCAGAAGGCTAATCTCAAGTCATGGACAAGGCTTCCCAGTCTCCTACTGCAGAAAAAAGGCAGCCTACAAGGAGCCAGTTCTCCTCAGACTTGACCCAAGCTTCCTGCTTGACCAAAGCTACACTGCAGTATGAGTCAGCATCCTCTTCTGACCAGACGTTTCCAAAGGAAGACAAGGAGGACAACATCCACCTGAAGCACCCTCAGATTCCCTCTAACTATCCTTTCCAGGTTATGGATTAGGAACATGCTTTTTCTTAAGAGTCAAGAAGTCATTTATTTACAGTTCAGAAACTGAATGGACAGATTGGCCTGAGTTAGGCCTGACCTAACTCAATAAAAGTTGAAAGAAAAAAAGAAGGCAGAGAAGCAAAATTTAGTCCATTTGAACACTTAATTGTAGCACAGGTTTAGTGAAGAAGATTAGTAGACAATAAGGGCTAAGGAGGCAACTAGGTGGATTGAAAGCCAAGCCTAGACATGAGAGATCCTGGGTCCAAATTTTACTCTTACAAAAGGAAATTTTACTCTTACAAAATCTGACCTCAGACACTTCCTAGCTGTGTGACCCTGGGCAAGTCACTTAACTCCCATTCCCTAACCCTTACTGCTCTTCTGCCTTGGAACCAATAGAAAATATTGATTCTAAGACAGAAGGTAAGGGTTGTGTTTTGTTTTGTTTTTTAAAGAAAGGAAAACATGACTGAAATCAGGTTTAGGGTTTGTGACTATCACTGTGAATTTGGATAATCCACACTGAACTAAATATCCACTATTATGAAAATAACTTAATCTACCATTAAGTCACTGAACTTAGAGTCCATGCTAAATTAACGAACTGGACAATTCGATTAACTAAATATTTAGTAATGACCTACTATGTAAACATTCCTATTCTTGGCTTGATTGTGTGAGGACAAATGTGGGTAATAATCACATATAAAAGAAAAATAGTATGGTTTAGTAGATAACACTGAACTTGAAATCAGTAGAGCCTGGGTTCAAAGTCCATCTCCAACACTTACCATGTTACCATAAGCAAGTTACTTCAAGCCTCATTTTTCTCATGTTTAAAATAGGGAAAAAAATATCTTCAAATATTTATCTCATAGAATTGTTGTGGGAAAAGAGGGAGGGGAAAAATCTGAATCCTAAAATATCAGAAAACTATTGTCAAAAGTTTCTACATGTAACTGAAATAATTTTTAAAATAATTTTTATATTTTTATATTATTTTGTCTTTGACAATATTATATATGTGTGCATATATATTATTTATATAAAAATAAATAGCTGGAGAAGAAAAATGCTAACTACTTCAGTAGCATTGCCAAGTAAATCCAAAATAGTGTCACAAAGAGCCAATTAACAACAATAACAACAAGATTGTGCGACAAGAATGCAATGGAATATTACTATGTGTGAAAATTAAATTATGTTTCTAGTAATAAAAATATTATATTTTATGAGGTTTATTAAGGATTATTAGAAATCAAGGAATAAAGAAGATAGAAATAGGCTGCTTAGCTTATTCAAAATCCCCATGCTTAGTTTACTTACAACATCATTGCAATGGCATGGAAAAGAAAGAGGGAGGTGTTACTGCCAGTTAAATACCAATTGTGATCTCGCCAACCTGGGGACTCAGGTAAGATTATGGGGAATTCTGGGAAACATCAAGGACTTCTGGGGTTTGAAGTCTGGGGTTCAAAATCTCCATTTATACATATGCCATAAGAAATGATGAAAATGAAGACTACAGAGAAACCTGAGAAGACTTATATGATCTGGAGTAAGGTGAAGTAAGCAGAACCAAAAAAACAACATACTTGATGGCTATGACAATGTAAATGTAAAGAACAAAAGAAGAAATTGACTACTCTTCAATTATATTGATCTGGCCTAGAGAAGAGATAAGAAAATGTACCTTGCCTCTTCTTTCAAAGGAGAAGGACCATGGGTATAGATTATTAAATATTGTCAAACTAAGGTGTTGATTAATTTTGAAGAAGTTTTTTTTTCCCTTTTTTTGTTGTTGTTATAAGAGATGACTCTTTGTATAGGGGTTAAGATATACATTCTGAACTGAAAGTATTGTTAAAAGATATATTTAAATTCTAAATTTAAAAAGGGGGGGGGGAATGACCAAAAAAGATAAATTTAAAATATTATTTTTAAATGTTAGGTATTATTTTTGAGGCATTTCCTTCCCCCAAGACTTCTTCTATGCTAGGGAGATTTTTTTTTGCTTTAGTTCTTAAGCCTTATGTCTACCTATTACTTCTAATTCTTGTCTCTCCTTCTCTCTACGTGGTTCCTGCAGACTTCCTCATACTCCCACAGTGTCTCAGCTGAAACAAGAACAGCATTCTGGCTCTACAATTAACCAGTCACCCAAACTCTGGGTGCACATACATTCAACTCCCCCAGCTAGACAATGACATTAAAATACACCTACAACACGTACTTCTGCCATTTCCAAATATAAGAACAAAAAATAAATGCCGCTTCTAGGAAGTAGCATCCAGATTCAGAGCCCTGAACTTTGAAGGCAACTGAATTTCATCTATAAACCAAGCCTAGTTCTTGTGGAAGGATATGGCATGTGAAAGGAGGATCATGTGAAAGAGTAACAGATTAGGAGCCAGGAATCCTGGATGCAGATACTGTATCACTTTGAGAAAGTAACTTGACTTCTCAGCCTCAATTTTCTCTCTGTAATACCACTTCTACTTGCCTCCCAAGATGGTCCTGAAAATAAAACAAGATCCTGAAAAAAAAAAAGAAAGAAATCATTACTAAACCATTTAAAGGGCTATTCAAATGAGAGGATTTATGTATTCAGGCACTCTTGTCATTGAATACTTGGAAAGCTGTGCCTACCATGTTGAGCATTGCTGGACAGAGGAAATTGAACAGATATTTATTAATAACTAGTTATTTTGGGGATGTTGTCATCAGCCTGGAATTGGAAGAAAAAGGCAACATTTGACAATAGTAGAATGGAAGATTCTTGAGGTCGGGGCCATTTTCCTTTTGCTTCTTACCTAAAGTATCCCCAGAGTCTAGCATAGTAAGTGTTTTTGATGGAGTAGGTACACAAATATTTGTGGGACTGGATTGTTGAGAGCTTAACAGGAGCAAGGGTATAGATCCAATTAGACATTTTCCAAGGTGACAGGGAGGGAGGATAATAAAGGATCGGTGTTCATAATTAAATCCACATACTCAAGCCTTTAAACCCCAATGAAACCTTGTAACATAGAAGTAGAAAATAAAACTCCATTTGTCAGTTTTACCTTCTTTTCTTCTAGCTACCATGTGGCTGACAAATGTTTAATAATCAGGCCCTTCCTCTGTTTACAAAGATGACATTATTAATTTTGAAGAAACCATTCTAAGTCCACTGACTTGGAGATCTGTCCACACTTCCTGTTCTGCCTCTAGACATGCTGACGTTTAATGAAGAAGACCTAGGCTCCCTGTTCTACCATACTTCAAACTATTAAATGTCCACCCTGGCATCCCAAAAATTATTTTACTAGGGCACAGTCTATGGTTCCATCTCAAAAAAAAAAAACAGAGGAGGGGGTAAAAAAGTATTCAATATGGAATAACAATCAGGTATGGGACAGGTACTTTATTCCTATACATGAAATTCCAAAAAGCAAACTTAAAACGCAAATTAAGAGAACAACTCAAGATTTTAGAATTTAATTTACAACTATTGTTATAATCTTCTGAGAATAGTACTTAAATCCTCTCAAGTAATAAAATAGTTTGCAGTACTGTTAACTAGTCATTTTACATTTTACATTGTCTTTGTACTCTTCTAACTACTGCTAATACACATCTGCCAGTGAAGTAGGTAGGCTTGAGTCGGTTTTCTTATTGATGTCCATCTTCTCCAAAAGAGATAAAATAGTTGCTGGGAATTCTTTTCCTTTTGCCATTCCCAACCTACCCAGGAGGATCTCTAAACCGCTAAAACTCACAAGGTCACTTCTAAGCCTGGACATATCTGTCTTGGGAGAGGTACTCATCTGGATAAGTTCAGAAAAGAAAACACACCAAAAAAGCAACTCAAACCAAGCTTAGCAGTGTTGAGGCAGGACATATGTTACAAATGGCATTTGCTTAAAAGGGCAGCCACTTCCGTGGAGACTAGGGGTAGATGGTAGAATAAGGCAAGCCACAGTCACACCCCCAAAAAGTCTTATATCAACAGCATCACACAATTAATATATCCCCTGATATATTCAGCAGACCCTAACGTATTCCTACTTCCAACAAAAAATGAAGGATTCAGAGATCCCTTCACTGAAGCAACACAAAACAAGACTGACAAGATTTGCACCCAGAAAAGAAGATGGGGGCACTAAGTAGTTGAGTCTTTCTTTAATCCAATGAGTTATTGGCTTTTCCAGCTCCAGAGTCAATAAGAGAACCATTTATCTTCTCAATGTGTGAGCCCTTAAACCCTGAGCCACATATGGCTGGGCAAAGACTCCAAAGCTCAGAACCCAGAAGGACAACTCTAAGAATGCTTCATGTCAACCCTCCTGTATACTACTACTGCTACTACTCACCCATTCTTCAATGTCAACTCAGCAAAGATCAACAGCATCACACAGTTCTTATATCCCCTCGTGCTAATTGTTTCAGCAGATTCTAAAGAATTTCGACTAACAACAAAAATAAAAACCCAGAGTCAGACAGCCAAAAGCTATCCTGTGTTGGATAATAAATGACCCCTGACTGAAAAGTAATTGGAGTTCCTGCTAGCAGTCCTTGAACTAAACTTCCTCAGAGCATTTTTAATAGACTTGTTTCTATTCAATTAGTAAAACTTAACAATCGTGTTTCCATCAACTACCCTTCTGGCCCTACTTTCATACTAAATGTTCCAATATTGTAGTTTTCAAAATCTTAGAAGAGGAAAAACCCTTTCCTCTTTTTCCAGTATTATTAAGAAATCAAACCAATGATCTCATTTAAAGGGAATCACATGTTCTAGGACCTTTCTGGATGAGAGACAATTGTTCTTTTTTTTTTTCCAAGCTCACCATTCTCAAGCCCACAACTGGAATCAGTTATTCATTTAATGTTACAGAGAAGAATGATAACTTTTGTTGAATCTGTGAGTGTACTCCCCTTGGATCCCAGTTCTGATGCTTTCTCACGATATGACCCTGAGCAAGTCACATCACCTCTAAGAGTCCCAATTTCTTTCTCTGTGAAATGAGGATGATAATTGTCTCACCAACTACCCCATAGGGGTGTCCTGGACTGGAAAAATGACTCACTATTTTCTCCTATTACTTCTAAAAGATTACTTGGTCTAGTGCTCTTCTTAGATCTTTGTTGGCGTAGTTGTGGGGAGCAATGGACTGTATTACTTCCTCCTACTCCACCATCTTGGTTGCTGTGCCCTAGAGGGTTGCCAGGAGGAAACTGCTTTGTAATCTTTGTTATTGTTGTTGTCATTGTTATTCTGTCAGCTGACTTTTCATGACCCCATTTGGCATTTTATTGGCAAAGATACTGGAATGGTTTGCCATTTCCTTCACCAGCTCATTTAACAGATGAGGAAACTGAAGCAAAACAGGGTTAAATGGATTGGCCAGGATCACACAGATAAACTTAGGTCTCCCTGCCTCCAGGCCAGGTACTCTATCCACTATGCCTTTGTAAGACTTACTATATATTACAATGAGTTTCAATTCTTATATGAAAAACTAAAAGAATTCCTTCCAGATAATATAAATGACCATGTCCTGTGGCCATCAGCATTCATTGTACTGAAAGTATGCTGAGGTTAAGATGGAGCACAATGCCTCCATCTGGATCCCTCCAAACTAAAGTCCAAAAATCTTTAAACAGACAGATTAAGCCATTAACCTTCCTCTCTGGAGCCCAGATCAGAACTGGTCTCCCCCATCAGTGTCAGCATGATGCTTACTTCACGGCTCTCACTCCACAATATTTTTTATTTGCATGTCTCTGTCCATATTGTCTTCCCTCCTCCCTCATCCTTCAAAAAGTGGAAAGCATGCCATCATGTATTCTTTCTTTGTGGTCACCATTTATACATGTATATGTATATACATATATATAGCATAACAATAATATAATACATATAACTCATAAGTATGTAATAAGTTGTAATAAACATACTTATCCAACAGAGACAAATTCTCACATTAGCTATGTCCAAAAATCTGTCTCATTCTTTTTTTTTCCTCTTCCTCCTAATCCTCCTCCTCCCCAGAATGTAATATGAGACTAGTCGCACATATATTATCATATAACACATTATTTCCCTGTTCATCGTGTTATGAAACAAGACACATATTGCTTACATTAGAGAAAAATTCACAAAGGAAATAAAGTGAAGAATGACATGTTTCCATCTACATTCAGACTCCATTTGTTCTTTCTATGGCAATGGATAGTCTTTATCTTGAGTCTCTTGAAGCTGTCCTGGATCTTTGCCTTGTTGAAAATAGTTGCCATGGCGGGGCAACCGGGTGGCTCAGTGGATTGAGAGTCAAGCCCAGAGATGGGAGGTCCTGGGTTAAAATATGACCTCAAACACTTCCCAGCTGTGTGACCCTGGGCAAGTCACTCAATGCCCATTGCCTAGCCCTTACACAGTGTTGATTCCAAGAAGAAAGGTAAGGGTTTTAATTTTTAAAAAAAATAGTTGCCATGCATTCCTGAAGGCAACAATTATCTCCCTTTTTTATTGTATTCCCCCATTACAGAGGCAATTAACTAGCTCAGAGGATAGAATACTGTGGATCTGGAGTCAGGAAGATCCAAGTTCAAATCCAGCCTCAAAGACTTATTAGATGTGTGACCCTTTCCCACTTAAACTCTGCTTCAGTTTCCTCAAATATAAAATGGGAATAATTATAGCGCCACCTCCCAAGGTATTGTGAATATCAAACAAAACAGAATTTGTAAGGTACTTAGCACAGTGCCTGGCACACAGTAAACAAAAAATTTCTCCTTCCCTTCGTCTATGGAATTCCAACCAGAGCTGGTATCCCTTGTTTGATCAATATCTGTATAGTATTTTCCTGTAGGATTCTTCTCCGATATTTTGTATAATAGAACGTGTGCTCCCCAAAGGCAGCAGATCTTTTCTTTTTGTCATTGTACTCCCCAGATCTAGCACGGTGCCTCGGATGTAATAGACAGTAAATGCTTATTGAATGAATGAATGAATGAATAGGTGATCATGAGGGTTAACAATGAGAGAGTCAGTCTCCAAACCTATTATCCTATGACTATTTATTTTGTGTGCCAAAATGGCACATTGCAGTATTGCTGCATACTGACTGTGTATACACATTAGCTTCTGATAGATAACATAGATTTAGAACAGAGAAGGACTTAGTCCAAACCTCGATTTATAAATGAGGAAAGTGAGGCTTAGGGAGGTTATGATATGCCAAAGTCACATAAGTCATCAAGTAGCAGAGCTGGGATTTAAAGTCAGATCATCTGGCTCTATATTTCAGCAACACTCATGTCTGTCCCATATACACTTGCTTGCTGCTGCCCCTTTGTCCTTTAAAGGATTAGACTGCCCCCAAAATGCACCATGGCAGCATCTAGGTGGCAGACTGAATAGAGTGCCAAGCCTGGAATCAGAAAGACTTGAATTCAAATCCAGCCTGCCTCAGACATTTACTAGCTCTGTGTTACTTTGAATAAGTCAGTCGTTTAACCCTGTTTGCCTCAGTTTCCTCATCCATAAAATAAACTAGCGAAGGAAATGGCAAACCACTCCAGTATCTTTGCCATGAAAACCCCAAAATGGGGTTGGGAAGAGTCAGAAATAAATGAAAAGACAACAACAAGTGCAATGCCATTTCACCTGTCCCTTCCACCAAACCTGCCCTTCTATACACCATATTTCCACCTTTTTTCCTATAATCTGTTTGTTATTTTAAGTGAGGGCTCTGAATGCCCTGGAAACTACAAGTTAGCTTTATGGAGTGGTGGTGAGGGAAGGTGAAAGCATCCAGTAATAACCCTGTCCTGAGGACAAGTTACCCACACAATATGTACTTTTGCATGACTGTGACAAACAGTACGCTGAAGGAAAATTATACAGTTTCTAAAAGAGCAACGGCAAAACAGATTATTATAGCTGTGGGGAAAGCATTTCCCCCAAGGAGGCTAGGGAGCCAATAAAAAGAATATCTATGATAAATACCACTTTTTACATGAGGATACGGTTAGAGGCTAAAGACCCAAATCAAGCAAAGTCAGACAACTGACCATCAAAGATAGTGGTGAAAGGAAATTTGCTGCACGGTGAAGAAGGATTTCAGTCAAAGGAGTAATCAGAAGGGTCAAGAAGGTTAGAACAAGAAGGATCTTAGAAATGGTCTTGTCCAATCCCTTCATCATATGACTGAGAAAACAGAGATTCACAAGGGTGAAGTGACTGGCCGATTACGGACTGAGGAAGATTTCTTCAAAGACTTCTTAATCCTGAGAGCTTCCAGAACTGGTACTCATGTGTTATCCCAAGGCTTCTGGGAAAGCTCTTTGTCCCCAGTGACATCCATCACCTGTTTCCTGTTTGAAAGGGGCCAACCAGACCCACACAGATTTCTCAGTTCCTGTTTAAGAACCCAAGAGATGCTAGAAAGGGACCAAAACTTAATCTAGGATCCCAAGGGGAGGCAATAATAAAAGTGAATGTTCATTTTTAAGCTATTCATTTAATTGGGAAACAGCATGGTCTAGTGGGGGTTACCAACCTCAAAGCTGGAAGGTTCTTGGTTCGAGTCCTGCCTCTGACACATATTTCAGTCATCTAGGAAACTCAGAGTGTGAATTATGAAGTACAGACCTCCATTGGTAGAGGGAGTTTTCTTGTCGGGGATATCCCTGTACCAATGGAACCCCAGTCCCAGTCCCTAAGCCTATTGAATGTTTGCACAGTAATGTACATCCTTATTTATCACTGCCAACTGGACTATGTGGTGCTCGTGGCTTCTGTAACATGAGGCAGATATTTTTATTCCTGTTTCTGGGAAGGCAAGCGGGACAGAGTGGACAATGGCGAGATCAAGAATTTCAGTCAATGATATTCCAGTAAGCAAAGAGATTGATAGACGCTTATGACGAGTAGATGGATTTATTCCCAGAATTCCTGAAGATTATTCCCAGACTGACGGCAACAAAGCTTCTGAAGCCACTCTGCAGCGAATCATTCTGCAATGCACAACTAATGACTCTTCCTTCTCTTCAATCAATATAATCCCAGGTTAAGCTTATATTGTGATGGGGGAGGGCACTTCACCTGCATTCTTTATGCAGACCCACAACACGATGCAGTAGTAGCTACAGATATCATCATTTTTATAACAGAGGCTGGAGTTTAGAGAGCTGAAATGATTTACTCGTGTCTCGTCCCTACCTCACACTTAGGGTGGAGTGGGGAGAGAGTCAAACCCGAGTATTCCTGAGTGAAAATATTCTATCACATGATGCATGTGGGACATCACACAACACATGTGTGTCATTCCGTGAGGCAGACATGGTGCTGTCATCCTACATGTGTCGTGTGTATGTTGACCTGTTCTGTGCCTTGATGGCATGACACCAATAGGTGTGATGTGTCATCATGCATCACCTCCTGGTGTGTGTCATTATGTGGCATCATGTGATGTTGACATTCCACACATGACACCTGTGTCATGGTGAGATACAGGTGTGTCATCACATGTAGTTGTGTGGCTCAGGCTTGCCAGTATGTCAACACATAGCACAGGTTGCTGTTCCACTCCCCTCATGATAAGACATGTCACTGCTGTTGTCACATGATACAAATGTGTTATCATGTGAATAAGATTGTTGTGGCATGTTGTTGCATGGTTACACAGCCAGGTATGTCACTTAGTTTCAATAAATGACACATGTGTGTCATGGCATAACAATGTGTGTCTTTGTTCATTGTCACTTGACACATACATGTTCTGGTGTGTTGTATGGATGATCATAGAAGGGTTGTCTTGTATCATCATATGATGCAAGTGTTATTGTATGTTGCTGTGAGAGGGATGACCTTTCACATGACTGTGGCTCCTACATATGTCATCACATGACATAGCCGTGCCATCATGTGATGCAAGTTTTAATTGTGTATTTTTGCATTGCAGGAGTATCTTTTCACATGCATTTGTCACCTGACCTGGCTGCATCATCACTTGATGCAAATGTGTCATTTATTGATATGTATGTCCTTCATATGACTTTGACACACATGTTATCACATGTTTATTTGATATGGCATTTCCCCATGTGGCCCATATTGTCACCTGGAGCCATTGTGTCATCATGTGAGATATATATATATGTGTGTCATGTGTTGCCATGTGTGCAGGTGTCCCTTTTCACATGATTGTGGCACATGCATAATGTCATGGGATGCATACAATATAGCTGTGTCATGTGTTTGCTTAAGATGGTGTCTTCTTTCATGTCATCATGTGATGTGTATGGGTCATGTGTTACTGTATATGCAGGTGTGCTCTTTCACATGACTTTGACACATGTCTATTGTCATTTGATGCACTTGATATGGCTGTGTCATGTGTTTGCTTTCAATAGACACCATTGTGTCATCATTTAACGTATATGGGTTATGTGTTGCTGTGTGCCCTTTCATATGACTATGGCCCGTGTATATTTTCATGTGATACGTTTGTGTCAGTCACACAACATAGCTGTGTCATGTGTTTGCTTGTGATGGTGTCTTCTTCCATGTGGTACATATTGTCACTGGACATCATTTTGTTGTCATGTGATATATATGGGTCATGTGTTGCTTTGTGTGCAGATGTGCCCGTTCACATGACTGTATCACATGTGTATTGTCATGCCATGCACATGATATAGTTGTCACATGTTTGCTTGCAATGGTGTCTTCTTTCATGTGGCCCATATTGTCACCTGACACCATTGTGTCATCATGTGATATATATGTGTGTCATGTGTTGCCATGTGTGCAGGTGTCCCTTTTCACATGATTGTGGCACATGCATAATGTCATGGGATGCATACAATATAGCTGTGTCATGTGTTTGCTTAAGATGGTGTCTTCTTTCATGTCATCATGTGATGTGTATGGGTCATGTGTTACTGTGTATGCAGGTGTGCTCTTTCACATGACTGTGACACATGTCTATTGTCATTTGATGCACTTGATATGGCTGTGTCATGTGTTTGCTTTTAATAGTGTCTTCTTCCATGTGGCATATATTGTCACCTGGCACCATTGTGTTGTCATGTGACATATATGGGTCATGTGTTACTGGGTGTGCAGGTATCCCCTTTCATATGACTGTGGCACATGTCTATTGTCTTGTGATGCAAACAATATAGCTGTGTCATGTGTTTGCTTGTGATGGTGTCTTCTTCCATGTGACACATATTGTCACCTGACACCATTTTGTCATCATGTGATATATATGGGTCCTTGGTTGCTATGTGTGCAGGTGTGCCCTTTCACATGACTGTGGCACATATATATTGTCATGTGATGCATTTGTGTTGTTGCCTGGTGCAATTGTGTTGCTTCATGGCACCAGTATATTTTCCCATGATGCACCCACTGACAGGACTTGTCTATTGATGGCTTCAGCGATAGCAGTTCTTTCTCCAGAACAGGGTGGTGTTTCCATCAATTCATTTGGGGGCAGCTGGGTAGCTCAGTAGATCATCTCTAGGCCTGGTTCTCAATCCACTGAGCTACCCAGCTCCCCCCCCCCCTTTTTTTAATTAAAACCCTTACCTTCCATCTTGGAGTCAATAGTGGTAAGGGCTAGGCAATGGGGGTCAAGTGACTTGCCTAGGGTCACACAGCTGGGAAGTGTCTGAGGCCAGATTTGAAGCCAGGACCTCCCATCTCTAGGCCTGGCTCTCAATCCACTGAGCTACCCAGGCTGCCCAAAGGCACCTTTCATGCAAATCCCTTTCCACCAGGACAGAAACTTCTTGAGAATTTGGCCTTCTCTAATCCCTATATGATAGATAAGTTACATAGGAAAGAAGGAAGAAAATGAACATTCCTAAGCACCTAATGTTTGCCAGACAGTGTGCTAAGTACTTTATAAATATTATCTCATTTGACTCTCATAATAATCCTATTTTAAATTTGAGGAAACTGAGGCAGGTAGAAGGTAAGTGACTTTCCCAAGGACACATGGCTATTAAATGTCTGAAGCTGAATTTGAATTTGGGTCTTCTTGACCCCAGACACAACATTCAATCAATTAGCTGCCAAAAATAACAATAGAAAGAATATTTTCATGCTGCCCAGACCAAACATTTGCTAAATTGCCAGGGGGGAATATATCATTTCTGTTAGAGGGGAAAAGCTGAAAGAAACTAGGAGCAGATTGTTTATTGGCAAGAAAATGGGATAATTAAGAGATGGTTTGAGAGGTTTCATAGGGGAGGGAAATGAAGCTATTTTAAAATATGAGATTTCAGACCTGAAATGGGGCACTAGGGGTGTGGGGTGGGGGACAGGGTTAGGGTAAGGTGGGGAGGGCAACCTCAGGGTCACAAAATCCAAGAGTTGGAAGGCACCACAGAGATCATCTTGTCCAACCTGGCCCTGAATGAGAATTCCTTCTACAAATTGTCCCAAAATGGGTGATCTCGGGGGATGGGGGGAGGGGAGAAAGCTCCTACCCAGGTAGGCAGCCCATTCTGCTGCTAGGCAGCTCCCAGTGGGAAGGTTTTTTCCTTACTGTAAGCCTAACTGTGTACCCTTTGCAGCTTTTATCCACTGGCCTATTTTCCCTATAACTCCTGAGCTATGACAATAAAGAGGATAAATTCCTCCCACACTGTCAAACAGATCTGATCTCAGTGATTTTAGAGTCCCCTCAAGTGATATAGAACCCATGGTTCCAGTTGTCCCTAAAGTCCCTCACAGGAAGTCTATCCATTGGGCCAGAAGTCTTCCCCTCTTCCTCCCCACATGAAGAGGGTTCCATCGGAGCATTCTGCCACTCTCTTCTCTGGTCACACAACCAACGTCACTTCTCTTCCTCGATGACATCCTTTACTAACGTCCCGCTCCAGGTTTCCTCTCTGTTCATATAAAGTTGCAACGTGACCATACATATACTGTGCCTTTCCATTGCTCTCTTTAGTTCTCCAAAGTCAGTTTTGTTCCTGATCTCACTATGTGACAAAAGCACCCCAAAATGCATGGAAAACATGTGTCTTTGTTTTCACGGCAAGCTCGAGTCATTAAAAGGCCCTGCAATTTCTCCCAAACAACCCTGGCTGCTCCCCTTCTATTCAGCTCTGGCATTGTGCATCTCTTCGATCTGTGCTATTTGTCCCAGACATAAATTTGGAGACAGACTCCATAGGACATCCATCCAAATTCACAATGCAATCAGATCAATAGATATTTTTCATCCACTTGACCTTTGCTATGTGGATGCTTCGATTAAACCCCTTAAGACAATTACGTGTACAAACGGAACCATCCAGAAGTCATCCACCAAAAAAACCTCCTCCTCAATCCCACATTGCTATTCTGGATTCAATTCATTAAACTCTTTGAGGAAAAGCACTACAAGTGGAGGAGAGAAGATCTGATCAGAGAAAGGGGAAGAATAAGAAAAAACTCTAAAATAAAGCCTTTATTCATAATATGGAAATAGATCTTCCCGTCAGATACAGGAAGGGGCTGGGAGATGGGAGGGAAAGAACATAAATCTTATAACTGTGGGAAAATATTCTAAATCATCTAATTAAATAATGTTTTTAAATTAAAAAATAAAATAAAACAAAGCCTTGCTTAGCCCAGGAAAACAAATTTGCACTTTAAGCGTATCTGAAAATATAAGTCTCTTTAAAAAAAAAAAAATCTTTACCTCTCATTGTAGAATCAATATTGTCTATAGGTTCCAAGGCAGAAGAGTGGTAAGGTCTAGGCAATGGGGGTTAAGTCACTTGCCCAGAGTCACACAGCTAGGAAGTGTCTAAGGTTAGATTTGAACCCAGGACCTCCTGTCTCTAAGCCTGACTCTCAGGCTACTGAGCCATCTAGCTGCTTCTTTATGTGCTTTCTAACAATATTTATCACTCCTTTGGCAAGAAGAGAGGGGTGTATTCCATCTTCATTCTTTTGAACTCATGGCTTATTATTGTGTTGATAAGTATTCTAAAATCTTTAAAAGTTGTTTTTCTCTTTCATGTCCTTATCATTATGTAAATTATTCTCCTAGTTCTGCTCTCTTCACACTACATCAAGTCATAGGAGTACTCTCAATTCCTTCATTTCACATGGCATATATTCCATTAATTTGTATACAAATGTATTTTTATGCATGTGTTTATATTTTATATTATAATTTATATTTGTTTAGCCATTCTACAATAGGAGGCTATTTATATATTATTTATACTTATTTTTATATATTTATATAAATGTATAATACATATACATAAATATATATTATATATAATATATTATTATATTTACTTATATATTTATGTATATTTATGTTACAAATTTTAAACTGAACCTTGTATAGTTTGGACATAAGTTTTTATCAGATAAACTTGCTACAAAACTTTTTCTCCCAATTACTTGTTGTGAACTTTAGATTACTCCACCCTACTTAGTCTAACAAAATCAGAAATATCTACACCCATACTTAAGGATTAAGTATTTAGGAGGATGGCCTATGACAGACATGTGCTAGCACATGACAAATGAGAAACAACTGACAGACCCCTGGGCTGTTCTAAGTCAAGCCTAAGATATCATTGGTACATGTGAGATGCAGGAAAGTGATGTAAAACCATCTATATATTTCGTGTCACTTCTTCTCTCCGGCCTCTTTGACGGCAGAGAGGTGGCTGGCATGTTGGCATCTTGGCGTGGCAGCTGCTATTGTCTGGGTTTAGTGATGAATTTTCCTTGATGCCATACTGAAGGAAGCCTAGTAACCTAGTTCAGGTGAGGCTCTTCTCTTAGATCTCTGGGAGTTTAGGCTGATTTTTCTCTCCTTTACCCTCCAAATACTATCTTCTTAGAGAAAGCCTCTAATCCTCAAGGACCTCGTGGCGGAGGACTTTGAACTCGCCTATCACAGGCCAGGCAGGAGAAATCCTATACCTTTCCCTCTCTCTTCTCCTTGATTTCTTCCCTATATATTGATTAAACCACCATATATTTCCAAACTGACTTGGGTATTTTATTTGGGATATCCCCTGGCGACCAAAAATCAAATTTAGATTAGGTCACATCCCTAAATTATCCTTACATTGTTCCACAATAACTTGTAGCATTGGCAGGGGAATCAGGGCAGAGAATTAGGAAAGGCCTCCTGCAGAAAGTAGTATTTGAACTTAGTCTTGAAAATGACAAGGGAAACTAGGCAAGGAAGGTAAAGAGGAAAAGCATTCTCGGCAAAGGAGACAGAAACCACTGAAGACAAAAGTTTTCCTTCTATCTTGCACAAATCCAAGTCTAATAATATATAAAAGGAGTCTTAGGACCCAATGTTTTGCTTGGAAGCAGAGAGGCACAGGTACTGCAATCTCTTGTCCTCCTTCCAAATTATGGTGCCTGAGGGCACAAGTTCTCCAAAATTGATCAAGCGTTATGAAACTTAACCTTCTACAAGATATTCCCAGAAATGAATCTCTATAATACAAAAAACAAAATTGGTCATTGCAAACGTATTATTTTCATTCCAGGTACAATCTGTCCTTGACCCAAGTTTCTAGTCACCAGAATAAAATACTTAGGAATCTATCTGCTAAGACAAACAGAGGAACTATATGAACACAACTACAAACACTTTCCACATAATTAAAATTAGATCTAAATAATTAGAGTATCACTAATTGTTTATGGGTAAGATGAGCTAACATAATAAAAAAAATCCTACCCAAAATTATTTATTTAGTGCTATACCCATCAAACTACCAAGAAGCTTTTTTTTTAATGAATTAGAAAAAACTATATAACAAAGTTCATTTGGAAGAATAAAAGATCAAGGATATCCAGGGAAATCATGAAAAAAAAATGTGAAGGAAGGAGGCCTTGTAGTACCAGACCTCAAACTATACTATAAAGCAGTGGTCATCAAAACAATATGGTACTGGCTAAGAGACAGAAAGAAGGATCAGTGGAATAGACTTGGGATAAGTAACCTCAGCAAGACAGTCTATGATAAACCCAAAGATCTCAGATTTGGGGACAAAAATCCACTAGTTGACAAAAAACTGCTGGAAGACAATATGGGAGAGATTGGGTCTGGATCAACACCTCACACCCTACACCAAGATAAATTCAGAATAGGTGAATGCCTTGAATAAAAAGAAGGAAACTATAAGTAAATTAGGTGAACACAGAATAGTATACTTGCCAGATCATTGAGAAAGGAAAGATTTTAAGACCAACCAAGAGTTAGAAAAAATTACAAAATGTGAAATAAATAATTTTGATTACATTAAATTAAAAAGGTTTTGTACAAACAAAACCAATGAAACCAAAATAAGAAGAGAAGCAACAAATTTGGGAGGGGGGGGTCTTCATAACAAAAACCTCTGACAAATGTCTAATCACTCAAATTTATAAGGAACTAAATCAATTGTACAAAAACTCAAGTCATTCCCCAATGGATAAATAGGCAAGGGACATGAATAGGCAATTTTCAGTTAAAGAAATCAAAACTATTAATGAGCACATGAAAAAGTGTTCTGAATCTCTTATAATCAGAGAAATGAAAATCAAAACAACTCTGAGGTATCACCTCACACCTAGCAGATTGGCTAACATGACACCAAAGGAAAGTAATGAATGCTGGAGGGGATGTGGCAAAATTGAGACATTAATGCATTGCTGGTGAAGATGTGAATTGATCCAAACATTCTGGAGGGCAATTTGGAACTATGCCCAAAGGGTGATAAAAGACTGTCTGCCCTTTGATCCAGTCATTCCACTGCTGGGTTTGTACCCCAAAGAGATAATAAGGAAAAAGACTTGTACAAGAATAGTCATAGCTGCGCTCTTTGTGGTGACAAAAAAAAAATTGGAAAATGAGGGGATGCCCATCAATTGGGGAATGGCTGAACAAATTGTGGTATATGTTGGTTATGGAATACTACTGTGCTCAAAGGAATAATGAACTGGAGGAATTCTATGGGGACTGAAAAGACCTCCAAGAATTGAGCAGAACCAGGAGAATATTGTACACAGAGACTGATACACTGTGGTACAGTCGAATGTAATGGGCTTCTCTAGTAGTAGCAATGCAATGATCCAGAACAATTCAGAGGGATTTACAAGAAAACACTATTCACATCCAAAAGAAGAACTGTGAGAGCAGAAACACAGAAGAAAAACAAGTGCTTAATCACAGGGGTTGATGAGGATATGACTGGGGATGTAGACTCTAAATGATCACCCTAGTGCAAACATCAACAATATGGAAATAGGTTTTCATCAAGGACACATGTAAAACCCAGTGGAATTGTGCATTGGCTACGGGAGGGGGTGGGGGGAAAGAGGGAAAGAACATGACTTGTAAGCTAGGAAAAATATTCTAAATTGACTAAATAAATTTTTTAAACAATAAGTTAAAAGGCTAAAATGTGGTCCAACCTATGATTCAGTGAGGACGACCTGATTTCTGAGATGCCAATATTTTAATTATACATCAGCTTTATTGCAAAAGGAGATTGTACTGTTGGCTGAAATACAAAAGCAGTTTGTCTGCTAAGGACAAGGGAAGTAAGAAAGAATTTCATTAACTTATGAACTCAGAAGATAATAGAAAAGGGGCATGAAGGTCTAGCTTTAGACATAGGAAGTGATGTGGTGCAGTAGAAAGAGCACTGGATTCAGAGTCAGAATTTGGAGTCAAAGAATTCTATTTCTAATTCTATTTCTTGGCTTTATTGCCTTCTAATATAACATTGGCTCAGCCACAACTTCTGGTACCTCTTCAACTGTAAAACAATAAATTGACTTTAAAAATCCCTACCAGCACTAATTTCATGATCCTGAGCAGATAGTTACCTACATAATGAAATTTGAGGAATGATGAAAATAACTCTAGGACACATTAAAAACAAAAAAAAACTTCTTTCTGGGACTTAAAAGTCAAATGAAGACTAGAAGTTAATCAATTATTATGCCACAATTAACTAACCTACACTAAGCTGAGTGATGCTATTTTTTAAAATAACCCTTACTTTCTGTCTTAGTAACAACTCTAACACAGAAGGAAAAGGGCTAGGCAAACAAGGTTAAGTGACTTGCCCAGGGTCACATAACTAGAAAGTATGTGAGGTCGCATTTGAATCCAAGTCCTCCTGACTCCAGGCCTGGCTCTCCATCTACTGTGCCTTCCACATGTCCCTATTTTTTCTGAAAATATGATTCTGTATTTCTCAAAAGGAGCTTTTTGAATTGTTGTAGAGTCATTAAAAGAACTAAGTCGAATATAAAATAAGACAGTGTAGAATCACATGCTGAATTACCTAGTATAGCTTGGAATCCCACAAAAAAGGAGAGATCCAGACAAAAAAACTCTTGTGTTCTATTGCAAAGGAAGGAAGGAAGAAGCAAGAGAAGACAGGGCAGATGGTGGCACTGTTGGGAGGCTGGGGGTATCCTAGAAGCCTCTGGCATAGCGTGGGAGGACAGAATTTCAGAGGAGTCCAACATAGAAGGGCAGGAGTCCTATTTTCTATCTACAGGATCTGGAGTGGAAAGAGCCCAAACCACCCTGTCTATCACTGAATAAAGAGAAGAGAAAAAATGCTCTGTTTCTCACTAAGGGGATACATGAGGAGATGAACAGGGGAAGGGGAAGCCGAAGGAAGGTGTCCACCACCACCACCCCTTACCTTCTCTTGACTCTCCAGTCTCTTCATAGCTTTCTTTTATAATTTTGGATTTTAGATAAATTATTTGGGAAACAGGGAGGGGGTATGCTAAAACGTGAGAGGCAAGGACCGGGAAAGGGAGTGAAAGGACAATCCCTCTTCAGATATAGCTTGCACCAGATGGCCTCTGAGGTCCCTTCCAAAGTTGAGATTCAGGGATTCAGCAATTGCCTTACTTAGTGGCAGGACAGTGAACTCTGACTGATGCGGCGGAAACAACCCTTCTGCACACACATCTCTCTTCCAGTTCAAGCAATTGACCAGTCTGCCAGAGGTCAAAGACTAGCAGGGAGGCTCGTGGTTAGATTCTTTGTAGTAATTCTGAAGTCTGTCACAGCCAGATTTGGGGGGGAGGACTTTCTGGGGGCCCCAGCGTGCATCCAGCTGTGGCTGTGTTATCCAGAGCCTTATGAGAAAAGGTTTACTGAAACAAATTTATAGTGAGTCTAAAGGAAAGGCCAGCCTACTTAAGGGAAAGCCGTTAGTACCAGTATTCGTGTTCACATAATGAATCCTATCATTATAAATGATTGTTCTGTCTCAGTCTTCCTCAGGCAGCAATTACTATGATGAAACGGAATTTTTTTTTGGGGGGGGGAATGTTATATTACTCAGACTGCTTATCAATTCAGACTGCCCATCTCTATCTCCAACTTCCCCACACCCCCCTTACTCTAGACAATTAAAAGACTAAGGTAAAAACAAACCTGCCCCTGCCCGCCCCCCCCCCCCGAAAAAGGAGTCAAAAATGGAAAAGAAAAAAGATCAAAATACCAGAAGCAGACAAAACAGATCAAAAGGTTAAAAAGCTGAAAGAGAAAAAGGGACATTTAAGGAGTGAGTCTGAAATATAAAAGGTTAGAAGATGAATAAGGAAGAAGCAACAGTGAGTGGGGAAGCATAGTAATTAGTGATGGACTTGGATTCAAGAAGATCTGAGATTAAATCTTGGGGCACTAATTAGTTATTACATGACCTTGGGCAAATCATTTAACCTCAGTTTCCTCATCTGTAGGAATAGAGATACAAATAGTACCTCCTTACAATATTGTCATTAGTATCAAGTGAGATAACATATAAAGTGCTTTGCCAATGTGGCTGTACTATGTAAATGTTAGCTATTATTATGTATAAGGGGTCAGAGGAGATAATCAGGGCCAAAAAAGATTTGGCTAGAAAGAGAGGTATGGTAATAGAAGACTAAGGGAAATTTTTAGGAAAATGTAAGGGATGTCATTAGAGAGAAATAACAGACAAGGAAAGTGGCAGGTTTAAGGGGCATTGTACTACAGAAATATGCCTTATGTTTCCATGAATAAAAGTTCAAAATTAAACTAATGAAGATTTTGTATAAAACTTTTTCTTTCAAATAAAATGAAGAGTAAATACAAGATTATGGCAAGAAATAGGAGGGGTGGGAAAGGAACATTAAAGATAAATTTTATTGATTGTTCATTGAAAAATGCAGCAAAAGCCTAAAAAAGCAAAATATGTTAACATAGGCAGAAAATTGGACCTAGCAGAAGAATAAAAATGATGTTACCCTTTGATCATAGCTTTTGTTTCTCTGTCTCTTCCTTCATTTTCCTGGGAAAACAAAGAAATTTAAGCTTAAGAAAATTAGTGGGCTTCAAAATTAGAGGACTTGAAAATTTGCTGGAAGGATAGTTTCTATAGCGATGCTAAATGGATTCAGATTGGCAATAGAATATTAAGCAAGTAGATAAAAGGATTTTCTAATTCTAAGTCAAATGGATACTGTAGACAGATACATTGACCTTACTAGCTGGCTAGCTACATTACATTCCATAGAATTTGGCGCTTGGGATGGAGTCTCTTTGAAGAGGAACATCCAATCAAAGTCAAGGTTCTGAGAACAAACTCTCCTTATTAGAAAATGAGAGAAGAGTAGATAAAAGCAGGGAGCTTTTTTTTTTTTCTGGTCTAGTGACTGGATGTGTGAAGGCTTTGCTTTTATAAAAGAACTAGAACTTAAATCTTTGGCCTGAAGTGGAAAAAGAAATGGTAGAGTCCATTCTTCCTCTTATAGGGAAGAGCTGGAAGTAGAGAGCAGTTTTACAACCTGATAGAGCCACATAACCAGTAATTATGGGACCAGCAAGTCACTTTCAAAAAGTAGCCATAAAGGGAGTGGCTAGGTTGCTAAATGGATAGAGAGCTGGACCTGAAGATGAGAGAGTCCTGGATTCAAATTTAGCTATTATTTTCTTATATTTTAAATTAGCAGTTATTTTCTAACTAAATAATCCTAGGTAACTCACTTAACCCCAACTGACTAGCCCTTACCATTCTTTTGCCTTAGCTTAGTATCAATTCTGAGACAGAAAGTAAGGGTTTAATTTTTTTTAAGTAGTTATAGAAGACAAACTGAAAGCAATTCCCTAACAATTTTTTCTATGCTAGTTCCTTAAAGATTATTGTTTTGAATTAATCATGTCTTCTAGAAAACTGTTAAAAATTTAATTTAAAATAAATTTTAAAAATAACCGTTAAAAAATAAAATAAATGAGAAATGGTTTTGGAGAAATTGTAGACCTAAATAGTACCTTGAAACTGGAAGAGGTTCTCTGGATAGGAGATTGCACTCCTAGGAATCTATACTGGGTTGGGTATTTCCAGGTATTATACTATTTGCCTAAGGGCAAGGCTGGGGGAAAAAAACCTACTGATTTACAGAGCTACAAAACAGAAGATGCTTAATGACACTTGATTTCTTTCTCCAGCCTCCAGACAAACTGCATCCCCCCAAAATAGTCCTTAATTCTATGATTAAGTAACACCAATTGCCCTGAGCAATCACAGACACTCTCAACAGGTCATAAAAGTTTGCCAAATGGGGGATTTTGCTTTATCTTCCATTTTAAAAAATTCTCCTTATTTAAAAGTTTTGGTTTGAATTGGGTTGAGTCCAGATCAAGAATGTGCAACCCAAACATGGTGACCCTGGGAAAAGAATCAGAATGTTAAGATGTATTGGCTCCCAGGTTTTGTTCATTTCTTTTTACTTTCATTTGCAACCAATAACAAAACTGGTAAAGATTCACAAGGCTGCATGTCCCACGTTTGAAAGCCTAATTACTGTATATTTATATATTTATTTTATATATTTATATATACTGTATATATATATATATATATATATATATATACTGAATACTTGTATTGATCAGCCAAGCACCATACAGTTAGTTATAAAATACCTAGTATATGCCAAGAACTGTGCTGACTGCTAGGAATAAAGAAGCAAAGTTGAAAGTCGTTGCCTTCAAGAGTTTATATTCTCTCCAGTAAAAATACAACTACAGATATATATCAATCCAAATATATACAATGAAAATAAAAGGTAATTTGGGGGGTGGGGAAGATTAAAGACTGCTGGAGCCAGCTCAGAGGCAAATGTTAAAATTTCATTATGAGATTTATGCATCAGAAATTGGCAAACACTACAAATCAAGGCTTGATTTGTTGTTTTGTTGATTGCCTAGATTTAGGAAAGTGTTAACAGTGCAGTTAGTCTTTTATATGAGTTCTACAGTACTTTTCCCCTGGAGAGCCAGTTGTTAAATATTTCTTTTTTTTTTTAACCCTTACCTTCTGTCTTGGAATCAATACTGTATTGGTTCCAAGGCAGAAGAGTGGTTAGGGCTAGGCAATGGGGGTTAAGTGACTTGCCCAGGGCCACACAGGTAGGAAGTGTCTGAGGTCAAATTTGAACCTAGGACCTGGTTCTTAATCCACTGAGCTACCCAGCTGCCCCTGTTAAACATTTCTAGTACACCCCTGGGAGGCTTTAGCATCTTAGAGGAGGAGGAAAGATCTGATGGTGGTGTTTGAGCTGATGTTTGAAGGAAGCAAAGAATTCAAAAAGTAAAAACGAGGAGAGATGCTTCCAGGCACGCTTCCAGGCACATGCTGCTGAGCAAAGTATGGCTGAAATGATGTCAGAAACATTGAAGCCTGTCTAAGAAAATCATCAAGACAACAACAGTAACAAAAAATGCCATTGAAGCTCTAGAGAGCACTGCACTAATAGCCTGGTGTGAAGAACACAAAGAAGGAACTTGGTCCCTTTCCTAAAAGAGCTTCCAGTCTAGTTAGGAACCCGGATAGACCATGGAAATAATGCTGTGGAGTCTTCATTCTCCTCCCAAGGACCACCAAGCTTTCAGGCACATCCTATAAATTTGAAAAAGGAATAACACTTTGAAAATCGGTGACTAATATCTCTCCAGTTGCCCAGAAATAACTTTTGTTCATCTCAAGAATTAGCTGACAGGCTGAAGGAGTGACTGGCAGGTAACAGGTGACAGAATTTGAGATGAATAATACCCCCACCTCCCTCCCTGAGTTTCTGGTTTCAAAGAAATAAATTGGATTTAAACAAGTCAAATTGTCCTTTGTTGCCTCCACCCTGGATCCAGATTAAATCTGTTGCTTTGCTTCCCTACAAATTTATGGAAATAAGCCAGCTTCCATTCGTTGGAAGTAAGGAGACAGAGCTTGGGGGGCAGCAGACCAAGTCAGCCTTGGTTCTAAGGCAGAGGGGTGTTAAGGACTAGACAACTGAGATTAAGTGACTTGACTAAGGTGACACAGCTAGGAAGTATCCAAGGTCAAATTTGAACCCAAGTCCTCCCAAATGGTTCTCTTTCTACTGAGCCACCTAGCTTCCCCCTCACCTAGGATATTTTGCATTCTCTGTTTTTCAAATCTCTAGATAATAGAAAGCAGGCAGGATAAATGGGAAGGGAAGATGGGAATGATCAGGAAAAAAAAGGATAATTCCCCATCCTCCTCACTTGCAAACCAATCCAAAATTTCTGCTTTAGGATTTGTCTATGCCTCCAGACAGATGTTACACACTAGGGGGATACAAAGGAGGAAACAGATTATCTGTAGTCTGAGAAAGATCAATAAGTACAGATGTTCTGAGCGTCAGTTCTGTGCCTGACCTGCACTAAGAACTGGGGGTGGGGAGCAAGAGAGACACAAGGGGCTACCCTAGGCAAAGTTGCAAGGCTGGAGAAGTTGGTCTTCTGAGTCAAAGCTTTCCTCTTTTTCTCTTTGGTGTGTTTCCACTCTGCCCACTAAGAAACGGTGTCCTCCCACTTTCTCAACCTACTTCTCAGTGAAAACCTGCAGTTAGGAAAGGATCCAGGGCATAAAGAAGTGATGGGGCTTAATGTGTTACTTTCCCCAGAGATATTTGCATTTTGATGGAAGAAACAAAACTTTTGACTTAACCCAAAGGAATAAAGCCCTGAAGAATTTAGTCATCCTTGAGCTGGAGTATAAGAGGGAAGCATTTTTTTTTTTTAGGCAGGAGGCCTTGCTGGCACTTCTAAAATCACAACCTACTTCATCACAGTGTCAGTTTTAGGATTACAAAAGATATGTAGGACATAGCCAGAGTACTTACCTTTGGACTTCCCACCTTCAGAAGCTGGTTCTTGAAGGCAGCTAGAAGTCCGGATGAGGGGGGCAGCTGGGTAGCTCAGTGAACTGAGAGTCAGGTCTAGAGATGGGAGTTCCTGGGTTCAAATCTGGCTTCAGAAACGTCCCAGCTGTGTGACCCTGGGCAAGTCACTTGACCCCCATTGCCTAGCCCTTACCACTCCTCTGCCTTGGAACCAATACACAGTATTGATTCCAAGACAGAAGGTAAGAGTTAAAAAAACAAAAAACAAAAAAAGAAGTAGAGGTGAGGAAGCAGAGCATTTCAGATATGGGAGGTGATAAATGCAAAGGCATGGAAATGGTTGATGGACCACAAACAACTAGGTGACTCAGTGAATAAGCCTCTGGACTTGGAGTCAGGAAGATCTGATTTCTAATCCTACCTCAGATACTTAAAGAGATGTGTGGGTAGCCCTGGGCAAATTCTTCTTCTGGAAATGAAAAAAAGTGAGATGACACAAGTGAGGTGATGAGGTCCTTAATTAGGGCAGTGGTAGCTTTGTGGCTAGAAATAAGGGAAGATGGGCAGAAAGAAACAAAATTTGCCATCTGTTGAGATAGAGAGAGTGAAGTGTTGAAGTCATGGACCTGGGTGGAGGAAGGATGGTGGTTTCCGCAAACAAAAGAAAGAATTTCAGAAGAGGGAGAATGAGTTCTGGCTTTGGACTTGTTGAGTTCGAGATGCCTACAGGCTATTCAATTTTACATATGCATAGACAAGACAACTGGTGATGTGGATTCAGGAAAGAGACTAGGATTGGATCCATAAATCTGGGAGCTATCCATGTGGAAATGATCATTGTAACCAGGGAAGTTAATGAACCAACTAAGATAATGTAGACAAAAGAAAAGACTCAGGACCTAGCCTTTGATGATGCCCACCTTTAAGTGGATAGAATATAACTGAAAATTCTGCCAAAAAAAAGCTGAGCACCTGGTCACACAGGTAGGAGGAGTACCCAGAGGGAGGGTCATGAAAACCCAAAGAGGAGAAAATAGTCAGCAGTGGTCAGCAGTGTCAAGTGTTTCACAAACGTGAAGAAGGATGAGTCTGAGAAGAGATCATTAGCTGTGACAATAAAGAGATCACTGGTAACTTTGGAGAGAATAATTTCAGTTAAATGATGTCAAAAAGCAGGTTGCAGGAAATTTAGAAGAGAGTAAGAGGATAGAAGGAAGAGTAAAGATTTGTTTTCCGAGAGTATACCTTAGGAGAGGAGAGAGGTAGAGTGACAGGTGGCAGAGGGGTTAGGATCTAGTAATTTTTTTTTTAAGGATTTGGTTAGATTCCGGCATGTAAACAGATAGCAGAGAAAGAACCAATTGACAGAGAGAGATCAAAGGAAGTAAATGTTTTTTTTTTTAAGTTATCCTTAAAACTAATGAAAATCCTGGAATTAGAATAGATTTCAAAAGTCATCTGGTAAACATCTGATGTTTATACCTGTTTGGAAATGCTCTCTATAGTGTCCCCAACATGCCATCCAGGCACACAGACACTGGAGTGGTTTGACATTTCCTTCTCCAGCTCATTTTACAGATGATAAATAGAGTTGAGTGACTTGCCCACAATCACACAATAAATATATTAATATTATTATATATAACATATATAATATAACTAATAGATTATCTGAGGCCATATTTGAATTCATGAAGGTGAGTCTTCCTGACTCCAAGCCCCCTGCTCTCTCCACTATCCCACCTAACAGTGAGGAAATAACTTTAGTCAGTTGCAGAGCGAATTGGCAGCACCATTACGCCTGCAGGCCAACTTCCTCATTTTGAGGCCAGTGCTTTTAGTAGTTACTTCCCTTAGGAAATTTATAATGTTATTGGGAAACACATAAAAACATAATTCACAGCATACAGTTTGTATGACTGTGATGTTTTCCATCATTTCAAAGGTTTAGGAATACTAAAGTAGTGCCAGCTCCTCCAGACTTCATGATTTCCTCCTAGGCACTGAGCCTACAAACACAGTTGCCTCCTTTCTGATTACATTAACCAAACTGTCAGGTTTCTTGCCCTTTTAGAAATTGGCTTCTACCAGTGGTTTCTTCAAGTAACCATGCCTTTTATTCAAAACATATTTTAAAACACAGTTGAAAAGAACGTTGTGAACGGACAGCACACTGATGAACTGTTGGTGGAGCTGAGAATGAGTGGAATCATTCTGGAAAGCAAATTGGAAATATGCTAAGAAAATAATTAAAATGTTCCTATGGTTTGCTCTAGATATCTCTCTACTAGCAACAAATATGTTCCAAGGGCAAAGAAAAGATGTATATACATCGAAATAATATACCACTTTTTGTAATAGCAAAGAACTTTTATATTAGTACTTCTTGGTGGACATTAAAACACTCCTTGGCTCTTCTCTTTTTTGCTGGGAGGTGGTATTCTTCCATTACATTCATGTACCATAATCAATTTGTCCATTAGCCAAGCAGTGGGCATCTATGTTATTTCCAATTCTTTTCTATTACATAGCATATTACTAAATTGCTTTCTAGAGTCCTAAGGGATTTGTAAGCTCAACCTAGACTCCTTTGTAGGCTCAGTACCTAGGAAGAAATGATGAAGCTTGGAGGAGCTAGCAATGAATGCCTAAACCTTTAAAATGATGGAAAATATCAGTCATACAATGTGGTTCTGAATGATAGATTGTCAATTTTGTTTTTATGTGTCTTCCCACTGACATCACAAATTACTGTGTGCCAGACAGTGTACTAGGGTTACAAACACAAGCACAAATAGACAGTTCCTGCCTTCAAGGACTAATGGAGGGAAACAACACATAAAAAAGGAGTTAAGTGGGTAAAGAGTAAAGTACCTATAGTAGTGATGTGTGAAGAATCAGAAACACAACCAAGAAGGGAATGAAGCAAAGCAGACTGGTTGTTTCCCCAAAATGGAGTCCTTGGAAGAACTCACCAGGAGGAGACATGATTCACCTAGCTGCTACTGGAAGTTTCAAGGTGAGAAGGCAACTGTAAATGGTGGTCAGGTTCAGAAAATTAAAGGTAAATGCAAAGAGGATATCCTGTACCCACTCATTACTTTCAAAATCAGGGATAAAGTTATTTTAGGCATTTTAGTTAAATTAATTTGATGATCGACTGACTCAATGACTCCTTGGTTGGCGTTGCATCAAAACTGTTATAGATTTTTAGGCTCAGAAGTTCATTTGAAATATAACTTGGACTGTGGCATATTATTAGGGGTGTCAGTGCCAAGACTAAATGCTCTAAGGTCCTGATTTCAGTTTCTATACTTACTTAGCTCAATCACATGAATTGAATCAAATTACCTAAGTGACTACGGCCCTTTCATTTGAAAATTAGCTAAGTTGGGATGCTGCAGAAGTTCTCTTGGGGTCTTCAGGAATAGCACATAACTTAGAGCTCCCAAAAGATAGAAGTACCTCCCTTCACATCTTTATATCAACATAATTTTGGAAAGTTTATTATTTAAGTTGATGCAAAATACTTACTGCCACTGCTACCACAAGTTTTGACTTCTTGAATTATAAGAATTTACTAAGTAGCAGAGTTTTTGATAAAGTATCTCATACTATTCTCATAAGTGAGGCAATGTGGGCTGGTCTATAAGATAATTAAATGGATGGGACCAGTTGAATAGCCACTCAAAGAATAATTGGTAATGGCTCAGCATCTCTGAGGTCAATAGAAGATCCCAGTCATCAAATATCACCTGATATTTCACATTTTTGACTTTGACTTTAAAAAAGCCATAGATGCGGAGGTTTTATTGTGCTGTAAGCTCAATATGAATCAGCAGAGTGATATGAGAGTCAAAAAAAGCTAATACAATGGTGGATTCCATTAAGAGGAACAGAGCTTTTATGAATGAGGAAGTGATGACCCTTCAGTACTCTGCTAGACAACTACTTGTCAGTTATCTCATCTCAGAGAATCCTTTCTTGTTTGAGTTGGTCTGGATGGTGCCTGCATTTCCCTCCAACTCTTCGGTTCTATGAAAAGTGTTCATTAAGTGAAACAGCAAACAACAGCAGAAAGAGTTCTGACCTTTAAGCTCATTTTACAGATAAAGAAACAAAGACAAATTGGATTAAAAATGACTTGCCCAAGTTCACATAATGAGTAAATGTCTGACACCAGATTTGAACTCAGGAAGATGACTCCAGACTTGGCACTCTATCTCCTATGCCATCTAGCTGGCCCAAGTTGCTTACTGCTAGGATTCTTCTTGCTTTTTAGCTGTTGTTCACAGAATGATGACAGCTTTACTACGGGGGATGGGGGGGTGGGGGGGAGGGATTTTTTTTTTTTATCATTTCCCTCTGTAATCTGATCCAGTCCTCTGGAACTAGCACTTTTCCTTCTGTGGTAAATTATTTCTTATAATGAGAAATGATACATTCTTGCATTATACTCATTTCCTAGGAGACGAAAATGTATTTTAGATAACACAATAATTTGCTCCTTAGGCATTGTGGGGAAACCATTATGTGAGTTCCTATCAAGTTCCATTGATGGAATTGTTCATCTCTCAGCATCCACTGGTTGGCACTTGCCTAGTGTGGTAGGATTGACCAAGATATGTTCAACTGTTCATTTATAAACTAGTTAAGTGATTACAATCATCATAAGAGTCGCAGAATCATCCAGATAGATCTGGAAGGACTCTTAGAGATTACATGATCTCTTACAGATTAGAAAACCAAAACCCAGAAAAAGTTGCCCAAGGTCATGCATCTAGGAGACGTGCAAAGAGTCCTATGATAGCTCTGCTGTGTGTCAAGAGCCCATAGCCAACATCTTCACACAGATGTCTCTGATCTACATCTCAAAATATTTAGCCCTAGTAGTTTCATTTAAATAAAAACTTCATATATAATCCTGGGTATGCCTGTCCAATCATCAATACCAGACTCAACTTTGTAAAAAAAAAAAGCAGAAAAGGAAGTGGGAGCCTTTCTATTTCCTTTATGAAGAGACAGTTTGATTTGTTCCAATGTTCTCTGAAAGCCAGTTCCATTTGGGGCAAAGTATTCAGGAGCTCATGAAAACAGTTTATAGAGCTTTTACCTTAAGAAACCTTCCTAACATGGAAAGAAACTGAACTCTGGGCTGCTTGTTGATTACAAAGCATGTTCCATTATATCTTAAGGGCTTTTACTTTGTCACAGAAAGAAGAATATTAAGTTCTGTGGTCTTTGTGTACGGGGCACATTGAAAATTATAGGACACACTAAAGAGATGTGAGAAAGACATTCAAGATGGGTGTGGGTGTGAATATCTTCCTTTATCCAACTCTTCCTAGCTGGGTGACCCTGGGCAAGTTACTTAGCCCCTGATTACCTAACCCTTATCACTCTTCTGCCTTGGAACCAATACTTAGTAGTGATTCTGAGACAGAAGGTATTTTTTTTAATCTACATATAGAATTTCTTTGAGTTGGAGATGTGGGAAGCCAGTGCTAGCAAGGGTGAGCAATGGAGGGAAAAGAAAGGATGATAAAAATAACTTATTAAGCACCTACTATGAGTCAGACTAAGCTTTTTACAATTATTACTTCATTTCATCTTCACAATAACCAGGGGAGGCAGGTGTTATTAATATCTCTATTTTGCAGTTGGGGAAAACAAGGCAGATAAAAGGTAAATGATTTACCCAGGTTCACACAGCTAGTAGATGTCTAAGACCAGATTTGAACTGAGTTCTTCTTGACCTTGGGCCCAATGCCCAATACTTTGTGCCACCTACATGCCTATGATAGTGGAATCATTCAATAAATTAATTTATAAACATATGTATGTAGAAAGAGTGTGTGTCTACTACATGAAGGCATGAATCAGTCCTATTGTTATTGTTGATGTTATCAAAAGCCAACCCTAGTGGGGGCAGCTGGGTGGCTCAGTGGATTGAGAGCCATGCCTAGAGAGGGGAGGTCCTGGGTTCAAATCTGGCCTCAGACACTTCCTATCTGTGTGGCACTGGGCAAGTCACTTAACCCCCATTGCCTAGCCCTTATCACTCTTCAGCCTTAGAACCAATACACAGTATTGATTCCAAGATGGAAGGTAAGATTTTTTTTTAAAAAGCCAACCCTAGTATTACTGTCCCATAGCCAAGGATAAAGACAGAAGAAAAAGGTCAGATGGAATCATTACAGGGTTATTGGTGACCTTTGAGGGAGTAATTTCTTTAGAGAAGGGGGAGTAGAGAACACATTGCAAGGAAGTCAGAAGTGGAATAGAGGTATTGGGTATAGAAAAAAATAGTTATCAGGCATAGGTTGACTCCTAAGAAATTTGGCAATGTCACAGAAGATAGAGGGAATTATAAATGCATGGTGGAATGGGCCAAGAGGGCAAGGAACCAAATTTGAGTGGGTCTGGAGTGGAACATAGTTGATCTGAACAGAGACCAGACATTAGAGAAGCAGTAGACAGAGGCAACTTACATCTAAGTTAGTAATGCTGGATGATGGAGGCCTCTTTCCCAGACTAAATCTGAGGGAAATGGATGGGGAGAGAGGTATCATATTTGAAGTCTCTAATCACTGCAGAGTTTTCCTAGTTTTGTTTCTGCAACACATTTGATGGGTACACAACTGTGTGTTTTAGTTTGATGCACTTAGGCATAGAAGCCCATATGTCAGAGATCTAGACAGAAATGGATAAAAGATGGACAAGAGTAGGGAATAATTTGGCAACCTATATAAAAGCCAGAGAGTAAAATTGGAATTCCATTTGCTCTCTCCTATACAGACAGAACTTACTCATGACTCTGATATTCTTTCACTTCATGTCTCTGTCTTTAAAGCTATTATCACAATTTAGGGAGGGATAATTGAGCTGTAGGAGCAGAAAGTCAGCCACTATTGCCATTAACCCTAATAAGTCTAAGGCTCTCAGATCATCACTAAGTCAGTGTGGAACCTCAGCTAAGAGCTCTAACAAAGGTCTTATCATTACAGACTCATTTACTATCAGAAGATTGACTTCCCTACTCTACCCTAAGCCAACATGGAGTTACTAATAATGTCACAAATGTCAGACAACCAATCAGAGAGAATGTTCTCTATATGGTCCTTATACTGTTACTTTAAAGCTGATAATATAGAAGGTAGGGTTAAGGGGAGGGGAGAAAAGAGAATTAGGTGAGATCCTATAGCAGAACAGAGCAATTCTGGTAAATCTGGGTTATTTCCCTTCTATATGTAAATATTCATTTTCCCAGTTGTTGAATCTTTCAATGGTTTCTTTTATTGTTTGATTTTTTTTTCAGCTCCTTTTCAAGTTCTTCCACAAGTTCTTTTAGAACCTGACATCCTTTCCCTTTTTCCTCTGGGGCTTCAGATGTTTCCTTTTGTCACTGTTTGTGTATTTGTTTTCAATAGCATTGTGCATGTCCCTTGGAAAGGCCTTCTTTCTTGATCCCTAAATTGAATGACATCTTAAGCATAGGATACATGAAGATGGCAACTGCATCACAAGACCATCACCAACTGGGAATCTTAAAACCTTCTTTTCCCTTCCCTATCCTTTTTGGGCATGCCTGCATCACATGTCACAGAATCCCCTGAAATTACTCATTTAGATTTCTCCTTAGATTTTTGTTGACACTTTGATTTCTTTTAACCTCTGCTGTAAGAACCCAGAATTTTTATTATTATCAAGACTGTTGAACTGAATAGGTTAAATGATTAGAGCACTGAGGACCACTAAATCCATAGAAAACTGGATAAGTTGTTACCTTATTCTCTAGTGGTGTCATGGAAAGAACATTGAATTTGGGCAAGAGACTCTGAGTTTGAATCATAGTTCTAATATTTACTGTTGTCATGATCTTGGTTCAGAAGAGAAGGGCAGAGAGAAATTAAGATACAAACAGCCAAGAGATATTTAAGCATAAGCACTCTAGATGGAAGCTCAGGATTCTGCCAGGGACCAAAAAACTGACAAACAAACAGAGAATGGAGAGGATATGAAATGAAGAGATCTAAAATAAAGGGGAATTTGTTAAGAATAGAGCAAGAATCTCAGGGGGTACAATGGGATAGAAAGCCTCTCTTTCCTGCCTGTCTAATTTGAAAGAAAGATTGCTAAGAGAGAGTTGACATGTTATCCATGTATATGGCTATGATCTTAACAGCTTTAAAAAGTGAAGAGAGCCCTTTGATCCAGCCATGCCACTGGTGGGTTTATACCCCAAAGAGATAATAAGGAAAAAGACTTGTACAAAAATATTTATAACTGCACCCTTTGTGGTGGCAAAAAACTGGAAAATGAAGGGGTGCCCTTTGATTGGGGAATGACTGAACAAATTGTAGTATCTGTTGGGGATGGAATACTACTGTGCTTAAAGGAATAATGAAGTGAGGAATTCCATGGGAACTGGAACAACCTCCAGAAATTGATGCAGAGTGAAAGGAGAAGAACCAGGGGAACATTGTACACTGATACACTGTAGTACAATCGAATGTAATGGACTTCTCCACTAGTAGCAATGCAATGATCTAGGACAATTCTGAAGGACTTATAAGAAAGAACACTATCCACATTCAGAGAAAGAACTGTGAGAGTAGAAAAACAGAGAAGAAAAACAACTGCTTGATCACATGAGTTGATGGGGATATGATTGGGGATGTAGACTCTAAACGATCACCCCAGTACAAATATCAATAATATGGAAATAGGTCTGGATCAATGACACATGTAAAACCCAGTGGAATTGTGGGTTGCCTGAGGGGAGGGGAGGGAAAGAACATGAATCGTGTAATAATGGAAAAATATTCTAAATTAATTAAATAAAATTTTTCAATAAAAATAAAAAGTGAACAGAGTCACCAGAAGCTGAGGAGTTGGAGTCCAGGCTAGGGTTTATGGCCATCTGAACTAGTCCATCCTACAAACATAGCCCTATGGAGGAACCTGGCTATAGTGGGCAATGAATAAACCCTGAAGCCAAGTACCCAATCCTAACAGGTGAGGAGAGGGGGATAAAGAGACTCTTCCTTCAGCCATGCCACATTTGGGCATGAACAAGATGGAGCAAATGCTTTCTATAATTGAGACCACTCTCCCCAGTAAGCAAGGTAGCATAGGGAAGAGTGTGACTCTATTTGAAGGAATGTTTTCTACTTCTGTTCTTGCTATATCTTCTCAGCAAATATCCCTTGGCAAAAGCTATAAATACAGAGTTGTGATGGTAGAGTGAGATTGGATTGTTGTATGGAAGGACTAAGATGGATAAGGATGAGAGTATGGAGAGAAGTAGAGAGAAGGACTTTCTCTTCAGCATTTTGAAAGTTTGAATCATAAGGAAAAAAGGGAGGAGATGAGAATTTGCCCAACATAAAATGAAGGAAAACTAATTAATAAGGACCCCAACCTTCCCAATAATAACAATAATAACAATAATAAACTGACAACTAGTTTGTATATAGAATTTCAAGATTTGCAAAGTGCTTAACAAATATCTATTTTAGCTCCAAGTAGGTGCTATTATTGTCTTCACTTTACAAATAAGGAAACTGAGGCTAAGTGACTCACCCAGGGTCACATAGTGATTGAGATTACATTTGAATTCCACTCTTTCTGGTACCAAATCCAATGCACTATTTATTCTACCATCTCATTGTTTAGATAGCATGGCATCAGTTAATGAAGGGTAGTGTCAACTTCCATGGCTTATGGCTCAAAAAAGGAAAAGGGGAACCGAGAACATGTACACGAGGTAGGGTTCTGCCCTCAGATCTGCGGTCATAAACAACTAGTTTTCAGGTCCTGGCTGTACTGAATTTACACTCAGTCCCAGTCCCAGAGCCTTATCCCAAGATGATAGAGATTGAGGCTTACCAAGCAGAGTGCCTTGCATGTGCAATAAGCTCCTAACGGAGTCTTCAGAAACCTTTATTCTCTGATTCCTCTAGCACCCAGAGGCCTGCAGTCTATGATGTATGGTCCTCTCCATTGTAGTCTCCATCCATTGATGGATGGAATGGTCCTCTCCATTGTAGTCTCCTTCCTCTGGCTCCCTGAGTCTTGAGATATTTTTTATGTTCTGTGATTACTGTAGTGGCAGATTTAAGTTGTAGCAATGGTGACTCTGGATGTTAGACTTAATTGATGCTCAGTCAGTCTATAGACTTGTCTCATGATGCCACAGCATATGAAGCAGCACTTGGTTCCTGATCTCGGAGTCCCAGAAGTAGAATCCTTCTAGGAGCCTTTTACCCTAAAGTCCAGGATTTCTCATGGATTTAAATGTTCAGGATCTCCGAACAGTGAAGGCATCCTTTGTTGCCTCCACCAATGCAACATTAAATCATTTTATTGTTTGCTGTTCAGTCACATCCATTGTGTCCCCATTTGGGGTTCTCTTTGGCAAAGATACTGGAATGGTTTGCCTTTTTTTTCTCCAGCTCATTTTACAGATGAGGAACTAAAGTAAATAGGGTGAAGTGACTTGCCCAGGGTCATATAATTAGTAAATGTCTGAAACTGGATTTGAACTCAGGAAGATGAGTCTTCCTGACTCCAGGTCTTTAGTTTAACATACATATTAAAGTGAGAGACAGCATGGCAGAATAGATACAGAGCTAGCCTTGAAGTTAGGAAGACCTGGGCTCAAGTCTTGTCTTTGGAACATATTGGTTGTGTGTCCTAGGATGAGCCCCTTCACCCCTCAGTGCCCCTTGAGAGGTAAAGATATATTGCTGAACAAATCCTAATCTTTATGCATAAAGAGAGATTGCCCCCTAAGAGCTGCTTAGGTCTACAAAATCTCAAGTTCGGTCTCTATACTAAAGCAAGAAAGAGAATAAAGTAATATTAGAACAAAGCTTGACAAATCTGCTTTCCATGAGCTAACCTTCCAATACATTTTGTAGCTTTCAAGAAAGGAAAATCAAAAAGAGGAAACAAGAATCCAGCATGTTACCAATGTCATTGGTTACCATTCATAGCTCAGACCCAAAATTAGGGTCACTGAAAACCTCCAGCAAGATCTTCAAGAAATCTCCTGAAAACTCAGAACAGCAGATGAGCTATCTGAGTCACATACTTGCTGCTACATTTAAGGGATGAGTGGAAAACCCTGGGACCATCTTCTCTCTGCTCAACCCTTTTCAATTATTTCCCTTCCTTTATTTTCTTTTTCCTTGCCCTGAGCACGAATTTCAGGCCCCACAAAGACCCAGACCAAGTGATGCTGCAAACTTCGATGACTACTCGTAAGCAAAAAAGGTCCATTTATGTTGTGTTGTATAACTGTGCTGAAAATACTCAACAATAGGATGAAACAGTTAAAAATCCATAGTGACCCAATACAAAAGATTTCTTGAATCCTGTTTGAGAGAGATTTTTGATATTAAAAAATTGTTCAAGAATGAAAGGATTTCTCATTAACCTTGACTTAATCAGAAAATTAAATTCACCATCCCCTAAGCATTCCTGTTGATCAAGGTTTTACCATAGTATAATTTACCACCCATTCCAGAGATGAAGAAATAAATGAGATTTAAAATTACAAAAAATTTCAATTAACAAAAACAAAGGCTTCGCCTCTTTGTGGAGTTTGTGAGACCCAACAGGATTGATTAGAGCCTCATTATAATTGGAACGTTGAAACCAGGAAAGGATCAGGCTGTGAGTTTAAGATACACCTCGTGTGGCCATGAGCACTTCACCAAGGGGGATAATGTCAATATAGTATCTGATTGGCCTTAGTAGTCAAACTAATGAATGCTTGACTTTTGCAAAAGTGGAAATATTGGAAATAAGTGGAAGCTGCCAAGAATGTTATTTTGCTTGATTACACCATAATTGCTTTTATATCATTGATATCAAGCTGTGCGTGATTAGAGGCTATTTCAACTCTAATGACAAATAATGTGCTTTGTTTTTGTATGACCAAAATAACATTGTACAGAAGCAGCTTACTCATGTCTCACAATAATGCACTAATCTGTCAGTCCACAGGAATCAAGCTATAGTTTCTCATTGCTGTTATTTGTAAGCACAGCTAATAACAACTCTAACTGAAATGTATAGAGCTCTTTAAAGTTTTCAGTCTTTTACACATTTTAGCTCATTTGAACCTAACAACAACCCTGTGGAGCACGTATTACCATTTTTTAAAATTATCCCCATTTTAGAATTGAGGAAACTGAGTCAGAGGCTAAATGATCAGAGAGAGCTAATCAATATCTGAGTCAGGATTTGAACTCATCTTCCTGACCAGGCTGCCTTTCCGTGGGATTTGTATTTTTAAATTTTCCAGTAATCTTCCCATCTCTAAATTTGGGGCAAGGTGGGGTGTAAGGGAGGGAGCTGCACTTATCGGCAATACTGCATACGTATAAAAAGACAGAATTCATGCTGTATTAGCAGAACCGAATAGGCAAACACTTGTTTCTAGGTAGAACATTGGATATCTAGAAACATCAATATAAATAACAAAAATTCATACCAGGGCACTAGTAAATGTTAGTTATCATTATTGTTCTTGTTACTAGTGTGCAAGTAGTTTTAGGTCTTGCTGGAAACATCAATATTATTAACAAGAATGAATTCCGAATCAGCATCATTTCAAGTTTTTAAAATTAGCAATGGTAGCAATGGATATTTTTCAAAATTACTGCAATACTGCAAGTTCAAAGCAAAAGAAAAGACAAAAATATGTGTGCCTGTATATATAGAGATGGATATAGATAGATAGATTCAAAATTCAATTCAATTCAAAGCAAAAGATAAGAATGTACATGTGCATATACATGTCACTTAGAATAATTTGCCAATGGCTTCTATCTAATCTTTGTAAGATGGGCAGAAATATTCTCATGCAACTTCTCCAACATCATAGATGTTCTGCTTAGCCTCATAAATAAATGAGACGGCACTGCAATAAGCAAGCTCTCACCAGGAGTGTGTTAAGGGGATGTCAACTGTCCTGGTATTGACCAATAGGAGTACAGATAGAGCTAAAGCATCTACCACCTCTAGCTAAACTGTATATGTGGATTACAAGCATAGCTGCAGAACAAGCAAGCACAGAACCAATACATTCCACTTCTTATTTATCAGACACATCAAATACTATATGGCCAATCAAGAACTATGAATGTTTTCCTTTACTCTTTTATTGGTACTTTTTATTATACCACTAGATCAAGAACATCATAAATGGCTCATAGGTATTTCCAACAAAAAGAAGATACCACATGATGCAAACACACAGTCTTCCCACAATGGAGTGCAGCTCGATCCAAATTAAAATGTTATTGTGAAATATTTAATGCAATAAATAAAAACAGATAACATATGATTGATTCAATAAATTTATAGTGGCAAGGATCCTTAACAGAGGATTCAGTGGCCCTTATCTCTATTTAAATGACCCCACTGGGGTAGTTGATTGTAACCTAACCTTCCTTTTAGGAAGACAAATGGTCTTTCTGTTTTATGTTTCTGTTTATGTTACCTTAGACAAGTCATTTTCACCACAGTGAATGACTCAATTTCACAATTAGAATTAACTCCCAAATCTGAATGAAATATTAAGGAAACTAGGTTTTTAAGTCATCTTAGCTTTTCCCAAGACTTCAAATAGTCCCTAAGAGTCATATGGATTAGTTACTGTAAAGGATAATTTTAGCATTGTAACCTAAACTATATTAATTATTGGTCGCCATGGATATCCCAAATAAAAAAAAATACCCAAGTCAGCTGGAAATTTATGGTGATTTAATTAATATAGTGGAAAGAAATTAAGAAGAAGGGAGAAGGAAAGGGTGTAGGATTTCTCCTGCCTGGCTTGTGCCAGGGGGCCGAGTAGATGCTTTAGGAAGGTAAGGTTTTGGAGAGTAAAAGAGGAAGGAGTCAGCCTGAACTCCAAGAGGGATCAGCCAAAATGCCTGATCCTGAATTAGCTTAAGGGCAAACTCACCGCCAAAACCCAGACAAATAGCTGCCACCACACCAAGATGTCAGAATACTTAGCACGCTGCCAGCCAGAGCCACCTCTCTGGGAAAAGGGCCAAAGTTAGGAAGTGACATGCCCTATATAGACGGTTTTATGTCACTTTCCTGCATCTCATCTATACCAATGTTAGCTTAGCTTGACCTAGGACAGCCCAGGGGTCTGTCAGCTGTTTCTGCACATGTCTGTTGAAGGCCATCTTCTTAGATACTTAATCCTTGAGTATGGGTGCAGACATTCCTGACCTTGTTAAACTAAGTAGGGTGGAGCAATGTCGAGATCCCAAGACCTGATTCTCTTAGACCAAGTATCTTCATTGTTACAAATCAGGAAATAGCTAAATCAAATCTTCTAAAGTACAATCTGAGTAGGGTGGAGTAGTTTTAAAATTCATATTACTCAGGCAGTATATAATTTTCCCTCTGTCACTCAACCCCACAAAGGTGTTATACCTTTTTTCAAGGTATAACTTTTAAGTTCTCTTTCTTTCCTCATCATTTTTGCTATCAATCAATCACTAAACATATATTAAGTACCTATTATGTGCCAGGTACTGTGCTAAGTGCCAGGGATAAAAAATAAAAATTTTTAAGGCAAAAGACAATCTGTGCCCTCAAGGAGCTCATAATCCAATAAGGGGGACAATATGCAAACAAATTTAAAACAAACAAGTTACATTCAGAATAAATAACAAATAATTAATAGAGAGAAGGCTCCGGAATTAAGAAGTGTTGAGAAAATCATCTTGTAGAAGCTGATATTTTAGTTGGGACTTAAAGGAATCCAAGAAAGGCAGAAGAACAACTTGAGGAAGGAGAGCATCCCAGGCATCAGGGATGACCAAAAAAATGACCAGAGCTGAGAGATAAAGTGTCCTGTTTGTCGAAGAGCCAAGCCAGTGTTGCTAGATTGAAGGCTATGTGGCTAGGGGTAAGTTACAGGAAGACTGGAAAAGTAGGAAAGGGCTAGATTATTAAGTATTTTTAATGCCAAATAGAGGATTCATGTTTGACTCTGGAAACAATAAGGAGCCATTGGGGTCTATTCAAAAAGAATGACATAATCAGACCTATGCTTCAGTAAAATCACTTTTGTGGATGGATTAGAGTGGGAAGGAGACTTGAGGTAGGCAGACCTGCAAGCTGGCTATGGCAGTAATCCAGGCAGGGGGCGATAAGGGGCTTCACTAGAATGGTGGCAGCTTCAGAGGAAAGGAGGCATATACAAGAGTTAGCGCAAAGATTGACAACCCTTGGCAATGGATTGGACATTGTGAGGTTGAGAGACAGTGAAGCATCTTAGGTTTCAAACTTGAAGAATCAGGAATATGTTCTTGCCCTCTACAATAACAATAAAAAAGCAAGAACAGATGAGAGCTTAGAGAGAAGGATAATGAGTCTCTTTTGGACATGTTTAATTTAAGATATTTATTGAATGTTCAGTTCAAGGTGTCACAAAGGCAGTTGGGAATGTGAGACTGAAAGTCAGCAGAGAAGTTGGGACAAAATAGGCAGATTTGAGAATCATTCTCATAGAGGTCATAAATCTGTGGGAGTTGGTAAGATCACCATGCAAAGTAGTAAAGTGGGAGAAGATAGAGCCCTGAAGGACACGTATTGTTAGAGGGCATGATCTGGATGAAGATCCAGCAAAGGATACAGAAGAAATGATCAGACAGGTAAGAGGAGAACCTGGGAGAATAGTATCCCAAAAACCTAGAAAGAAGAGAAGATCAAGGAGGGACGAGTGGTCAACAGTCTCAAAGGCTGTTGAGAAGTCAATGAGAATAAGGATTAATAAAAGGCCATTGGATGTGGCAACTAAGAGATCATTGGTAACGGAGAGAGCAGTTGTGAGGAATGATAAGAGAAGTCAAACTGTAAGGGATTAAGAAGAGATAGAGAGGAGAGAAAGTGGAAGTACCTAAGTAAGAATTCTTTTCGAAGATTTTAGCTGCAAAGGGCAGAAGATATATAGTACGATAGTCGGTGAGAATGAAAGGATCAAATGTAGGTTTTTTTTCTGGATTAGTAAGACATGAGTATGATTGTAGACAGCAGGGAAGAAGCCAGTACAGAGGGAGAGATTGAAAATAAGTGATAAAATGGGGATGACAGAGGGACACTCTATTGGAGAAGACAACCAGAATGGCATTGCTAGAACAGGTAGAGGGGTTAGCCTTGGTAAGGATTAAGACCATCTCATTATGTGAAACAAGGGTGAAGAAGAAGAAAGTGTAAGTAAACACCAAAATTATGGGAGATGAGGAAGAAGGGAAAAGAGAGAGCTCATAGTGTGTGGCCTCAGTTTCTTCTGTTTTCTTGATGTTTTTGCTAGTTAATATATCAGTGATTTAGAGCTAGAAGGCACCTTAGAGGTCATCATTTTACAGGAAGGTAAATTTATTTGTGAGGGGCTTACTGTGTGTCACTGTGAGAAAATGAAGATCAAGAGATAATAAATTATTTGCCTAGGGTGACATAGCTAGTAAGTACAAAGGCAGGGTTCAAAGCCTAGCACTGGACTCCAGGAAGATTCTTCCCCACCCCCCACCCCCCTTGCCTAAGGTCAGGCTGTTAGATTATTTGCCTTCCTCTTTGTCTTACATCACTAAACTGATCATTGTCTGGGAGCAGGAGCCATGCATTTCTGAATGATTGCTGTTCTTCATTTTATTCCCCCAGAGAGGTGATATTACTTCAGTTTTACAATTATCGAAGGTCTACTAGCTCTACTAGCTTCCCCTTCATCTGGACAATCAGAATGGTTCCAAGACATTGGAGAGGGGAGTCAATGTACAGTTTATCCCAATGACTCAATGTATCTACTCCTATGATATAGTTGATGGTTGATGTGATTACTACAGTATGGAAGCTGAGACCCACTGGCCCTATGGTGAAGTGGACTCTCCCCATTATTCCTTTTTGTCCCACCCCAGCCTAAACTCAATTCCCAGCCTAACGATGGAGTCCAGGGTCTCCCTTCTTTTTAAAGGTCCACAGAATCAGTTATTTCTAAATCAGTAACTAGAAGATTCCAAATGCCTGATTATTTTTTTCATTGCTCTGGTGCAAGTTTGTGGGTGATAATGGCCTTAGGTCTCTGCAATGATGAAGCAAGAATTCCACTTCCCTTACCAGGTCTCAGCCTTACTCTGAACATGCTCTCTTAAACTGGTTAAGATCAGGGGCAGCTAGTGGCTCCCTGGATAGAGCACCAGGCCTGAAGATGGGAAGTCCTGGTTCAAATATGACCTCAGACACTGCCTAGGTGTGTGACCCTAGGTAAGTCACTTAACCTCAATTGCTTAGACTTTATAGCTCTTCTGCCTTGGAACCAATACTTAGTATCAATTCCAAGAGAGAAGGTAAAGATTTAAAAAAACTAGCTAAGATTAGGATACAACTAAAGGGTTGACAACAAGAAACCAGTTGATTCGAGGTTTTCTGCCTTGACCACCTTTCCCGTAACAACCTCCCAAGTGCTTTGGACCTGGAACTATCCAGAGGACTTTGAAAAGTTCAGTATTTATAGAGATTCACATCTCTTCCTGCATCCTAAAAATTACATTGTAGGAAACAAATTCATTTTTCCCTAATATGAGGACAATCTATATTTAATAACGGGGATGAGCCCTGATCCATCTGTTTGGGTATAAGTAGAACCTGTATGCATAGGATGGTTCTATATTTTATATCCATTCCAGCAAGGGGAAATCCAAGAGAAGTTCACTGTAGGTAAACTTTCACAGTTGGAGTCAGAAATTGAAATGATACGTCCTATATGACAGAGACAAAGAATGAATAGAGAAGCTGAGATTGCAAGAAGCATGGACACAACCTGAGATTCTGAGTGAGGATCCTTTAATTTCTAAGCAGGGTAGAAAACACAGGTGGGGAACATTGTCAATATCAGAATTCTTTTTGAAGAGACCTTTTCACAATTCTTTTATCCTGTTGGTATTTGATAAATCAACAGTTAATTATTTATCATAACTTCTCCCTAGTTCTTTGTTATTGTTTATCCCTCTGTTTTCAGCAATGACAACAAAAAAGATAAATCAGGAAGTGGTAAATAGAACATAAAGCATTATTAAAATGATGTTCCACATCTGGTGAATAGAAGGAGTTTTGTGGTCTATGACTGTGGGAACTACTGTTTTAGCTTTTCTGGCTACACATTGAGCAAGGAGGTAACCATGTAACTGACTTCATTGTTTTGCCCCATGTTGTAATGAAAACTTGATCCATTTTAAACATAGAGAACAGAACAAAATGAATCCATAGCACCAATGAACAGAGAAGTAGAGTTTCATATCTTGGAATAAAGCAATAAAAGGAGACATTTGTGACCTGAGTGAGCCATATCTTTCCCCATCTACAAAATTAAGATGTAGGGATAGATCCTCTAAGGTACTTTCCAATTCCAAATCTTTGAACCTATGATGCTGTAAGTTCAAGAGGATCTTTAAACACAAAACTTTGTTTCAAAAATTAATTATAATTATGTTGTTAAAATATTAGATGTCGGACATTTTCCTAGTGTCACCTTTATTTTCAAACCACCAAATATTCAAGTATATGTTAACCTAATTTAGAAAGTTTTCCTGAGTTTTGGGTTGAGTTTCTCTACCATATCATCCCATGACAGACAATAGCAAATACATGCAATTGTCTTCATGGTGGCTTTTTTTTTTCAATGCTTAACCTGAGTGCCACAATACAGTATGATCAAGTATTCCATTAAGTGATATTTCTTATTGCCTTTGGACACACAATAAAATCAGCTCTACCAGGTCCTTTATTGGAGAATATATGAGCCATCCTTGCATTTAACTTTAATATATTTTGTTATTTGGTTAGCAAACATGGCAATGAAATCCTCCTTTGTAAGACACAAATTTGGTACAAATGTGGGAGGATTCATCGTGGCACCTTTCCTATAAATGACTTCTATATGAAAATCTCCTTTTAAGACTTTTTCACAAGTTAGACTATTTCCACATGCCATACACACACAGCAGTCTCATTTCTTGAATAGTCAGTCACACTTCATATATCCAGAGATCCCTGTCCATATCAACGGAAGACGTAAGTTAATTTGAATAAATCACTTAAATTCTGCATCTGACACATTGTATGTGCTCATTGAATTGCATTAAATCTGTTTCTCCATCTGTAAAAGGAGGACCATTACAGTGCTTAACTCACAGGGTTGCTGTAGAGATCAGATGAGAGAGACAGACAGACAGACAGACAGACAGATAAGGAAGGAAGGGGAAAGAGAGAGAGAGAGAGGGAGGGAGGGAAGGAGAGAGAAAATGCATGTATGTATATATACACAAATTCATACATATATGTATAAGTATCTCTGTAATGCTTTGCAAACTGCAGAATACTGTATAAATGCTATTAATATTATTGTAAAATAAATTTTAACCTGCTTTTACATGTAATGGATCACATACATTTAATTTAGCATAAAAGTGATTGTGATTTAGAAAAGTCTTTGCAAATAAACTTACAATAACTTGTTATTATGTAGAAGAAAGGGGAAAAATAAGTTTATGTTACATTCAATCCCTAGATTGGGTCTAAATAATGAGCAATTTGCTGATTATAAGTGCTTTATAAAAGAAATAGCTATTAGATGTCATGCTATGGTCATAGTGGGGATCTTGATTAGAGTGAGCATAGCTTTATAGTCATAAGGGCAGCCCACTGAAATCAAAGTTAGTGACAAAACATTCCTACCATCCTCTGTGAGTAGATAACAAGCCAATAGATGCCCAACTTGACTCTTACAAATATTGTTCAGAATGCAAACTGAGACAAAAAAATTATTTTAACATGTTCAGTGTGGAAATTTGTTTTGAAATATTATAAGTGTTTGTAGTGAATTTGGTTTTTCTTAGTTTCTCAGTTTAGGTGGTGTTATAAAGATAGATTTGGGCTGATTGAAACCCCTTTTAAAAATAAATTGAACTAAGGGGAAAAAAATGTTCTTTTTAATCCTTATCTTCTGTCTTAGAATTGATACTAAGTATTGGATCCAAGGCAGAAGACTGGTAAAAGCTAGGCAATTGGGGTTAAGTGACTTGCCCAGGGTCACACAGCTGGGTAGTATCTGAGGCCAGATTTGAACCCAGGACCTCCCATCTCCAGATCTGGTGCTCTATCCACTGAGCTACCTAGCTGCCCCCTAAGCTTTTAGCACATTATTCATGAGGAAGCAGAAGTGAAACAAAGGATATTATTAGAGAAACATAACTGGAAAAAGATGGCCATTTATGTGGTAAATGTGAGAAATAATTAATGGACAGCCTGTTTCTCCATTAGTATATTCAAAGTATCAAAAGAAGTTGAAGAAGACCCATAGTTTTTTGGGTGGCAGTGATCTTAAAGACATTTACAAAATTCACACAGAATGAAAAGCTGTTGATCCCTTGTGATCAGTGTCACTGGAGGGGATATCCACACTGAAAAAATACTCTTCTGCCTTGGAACATAGTATTCATTCGAAAAGAGAAGGTAAGGGTTTAAAAAAATAAAATGAAAGCTTAGCAATTTCCTTTGAGTCATTCCACATTTCGGGTATATTCCCCTCCTTCAGATACCAAGAGAATTGAACTCTCAATACTTTTTAAATTGTGTGGCCCCAGCATGGATCTTTTCTGAGCATATCAATCTAATATAGATCCTTTTCCATCTTTGTATTCATTGGCATCATTTCTACTTCCTCCTACAGTATACCTATGACCATAATATTAGAGGTCAAAAAATGGTGTCTCCACCATCCTCAAAGTTGAAAAAAAAAATTGGCCATACCTGTCTTTGAAGATCTTTTCCATTTTTCACCTGCTTTTTTTCCTTTACTTTCATCTGTTAGTGTCCTCAAAAATGACTTTGCTTAATTGGACTCTTCAAGTTTCCTTTAATATATTTTTTCCTCTATTTTATAGAACAATACTACTCATAATCTTGTATCATCCTTATTGGAAATATATATTATATATATGCATATACTTTCACATATTACACATATTTATTTAGCAAATGTTTTGCCGAAATCTAGACAAATTATATCCACAGCATTCTCATCTACAAGTTTAGTAGTTCCATAATAACATGTGTATACCTGTGGAAAGGAAATTAGACTGACAGTTTGTGGGGGAAGGGGCCAACTGGGAGTGGCAGTTGGGTCTTGTGACTAGCACTTCCTTCCTGCCAGGTGGGACTTGCGTCCTGGTGTTGGAGGAGAGAGGAGCTTGTTCAGCCCAGTCTGGAGTGGCATGCTCTTCTTGGTTCAGCCCAAAGACACAGGCTTCTAGAGGTTAGAATTGTTCTTGTTTGCTTTCTGTGTACTGCTAAGATTCTGAATTAGAACGAGAGTAGACGGGAGTGGGACAAACTGTCCCCCAGCCTCTGTGGCCTGGCCTCAGGTCTGAAGCTGAGAAAAACTCCAATCCCAACTAGTTATTAAACTTTATGTTATTTGAATTCGCAATCAGATAAGTGGACTATCTTTTCTGGTCATAGAGGGAGCTGAACTTCAGTTCAGTCATCAAGGCAATAAAAAACCTTATCGGACCTCTGCTGTTTCCTCTCAGCAGGGGGCATCTCCCTCCCTTGCCTCACCTAGCACTATTCCCTCTCTCTCCTTACCCCTATACAAACCTCCCATTATCCCCATTTTTCCAATCCTATTTCCTTTCCCAATAACTATTACATACCATATATTTTGATATGTTGCTGCCTTTACCAAATATAGCCCTATTTACTACATATGTACACTGATAATTTGCAATTATTTGACATATACAATATGGATGTATCTACATATACTATACAGATACATATATACTATATAGTAGCACCTCATCTTATGTGCACTCAACACATGCAAATTCAGGCATGTCTGACCAGCAATCAAAGAATATAAAGGCAAAGAAATATATAAGAGAAAAAATTTTAATTACTCACTAGATTGTCACCATTTTTCTAAGCAGTGCAGGCTCCCAGCAGTTTGCCCAATCATGCTCATCTCACTCTGAGAAGCATTCATGCATCATTACATTGTTTTGCACCAAACATTAGCTCCCCCATCAGTCTTTGTCTAAAGATCACCCTTTTAACAAATCATGTCTGTGTCAGAGCATTGCTTCTCTTTGTTTCATGAACACTGTTTAGTTATTAATTATGGTCCCAAAGGGCAAGAATTATGGTACTGGTAGCTCTGATAAGCTTAGAAAAGCCATAAATTAATTGCCTGGGTATATTCCTATAAAAATATTTATTAAATGTAAAAAGTATGATTTTAAACTTACACAAAAGGCCTTGGAATGTACTGGTCATGTAAAACAAGGTCCTGCTCTATAAAGCATTTATCTATATATAGTATATGCACTATAATAATATATACCATATTTACCCTATATATGTGTGCACCATAGATGTTATATTACATATATATATATAAAATAACTGCAACATATAAAATATATGTATTTATACATATATTTCTAAGGGATTACTAAACTTGCAGATGAGGATGTTGTGGATATAGTTTGCTTGAATTGTGCCAATCATATGATAGTAAAACTATGAGTTTTTGTGAAATATCACAGACAAAATCTTATATGTCTACCATTAATATCCTCACTGAGAATGTCTTTGATGTATGCATTATTCTCATAAAATGTTTACATTGGGGGGGTAAGTATTGGTAATCAGTAAATCATATTGCACAGTCACAGTTTTCAGTATTAATATGGTCTGATCATTTTTTTCCATAGCTTTGGTTTCTCCCTTTTTTTTATAGCTACATTGTGAAAAAAAGTTCCTCAACACCCTCACATTTGTGCCATTTCTAGAAATGATCTCTTCTAGGTAATTTGCCTAATCCAACTGATTCTTACCAGTATTATTTCTACTTCCTCTAAAAGCATATCCAGACCTGTAATATTAGAAGCTAAGTATGATGGTTCCACTGTACTTGTCTTCCATCTCTTTTTCTTCCATTTTCATCCTTAAACATACTAAGAATGATGGACTTAGTTAGGTCTCTCACCAAACTTTCTTTAATCTGGTTTTCTCCTCCACAATTTAACTCTATTTACGAAATAATGTTACTCATAATTTTCCATTATACTTCTATATATATACGATTTGAGAAATAAATTTATATTCTACAGCAGGATTGCCCATGATTGCCATATATATCTGTTGGGCAAATGTGTCACATTTGCTAACTTTGGGGCCTTTTAGTCTCCTCTTTATGACAATGGATTTGCATCAGTTACACCTATGAACTAAATTGTTGTAGTCAGTATCAACATCCTATTTTCCATCCACAGCCCATTTTTGTCATCAATTACTTCTTTAAGGTCAGGGTGAGTCATTTTAATTTCATATCATATCTCTTTCTCATTTTTATTCATTCCAACATGTCACTAATTTTTATTATTGATCTAGCCAATCAGTAATCTAACTGTGCACAGATACCTGATTCAGGATTAACTTCCATATTGGGAGTGAGTCGTTTCCTAGTTAAAATATAACCCATTTCTTTGTGTATATGTATATCTGATGCTATTCAGTTTGTGGCATGTCTAGTGTTATTAGATTCTTTTCTTGAAGAAATTCTTTATAGTGTGATATATCTCTTTAGTCTTCAAGTCTTTGGCCTTTTTAACATTTTTTACCCTCTTAAAAATAGTTTATTGCTGCTTTCTTCTTTTTTATGCATCTTTGTTAATTTCCAATGACTCTTCTTTTTTGTAAAACCTTCCCTGTAGTAAAAAGTCAATTAAAACAAATAAACATATTGAACATATCTGAAAATACAAACCTCATCCTACACCTACTATCCCCCACCTCTTCACCAAAAAGAAAAATATATTTCTATTTTCCAGTCTTTTAAAGTCATGTTTTAAAAGTTACTTAAGTTGCTGTACTACATCAAAACAGCACTGAGGTACCACCTCACTCCAGAAGATTGATCAATATGGAAGCAAAGGAAAGTGATAAATGTTGGAGGTGATGTGGCAAAATGGGGACACTAACACATTGCTGATGTTGAGAATTGGTCCAAAAATTCTGGAGGGCAATTTGAAATTATGAGCAAAGGGTTTTAAAAAGAATGCCTGCCCTTTGATCCAGCCATAGCACCCCAAAGAGATAATAAGGAAAAAGACTTGTACAAGAATATTTATAGCTACACTCTTTGTGGTGGCAAAAAAACTGGAAAATGAGGGAGTGTCCATTGATTGAGGAATGGCTGAACAAATCGTGGTATATGTTGGTGATGGAATACTATTGTGCTAAAAGGAATAATAAAGTAGAGGAATTTCATGAGAACTGGAAAGATCTCCAGGAATTGATGCAGAGCAAAAGGAGAAGAACCAGAAGCATATCATGCACAAAGACTAAGTACTCTATGGCATAATTGAACATAATGGACTTCTCTACTAGCAGCAATGCAATGATCCAGGACAATCCAGAGGAACTTATGAGAAAGAACCATATCCACATCCAGAGAAAGAACTGTGGAACTAGAAATGCAGAAGAAAAACATATAACTGAGCACATGGTTTGATAAGGATATAATCAGGGTTTTGATGTTACAAGATCACTCTAGAGAAAGTATGAATAGCATGGAAATAGGTTTTGAATAATGATATATGCATAACCCAGTGGAATTGCTTGTCAGCTCTGAAAGGGGGGAGGAAAAAGGATGGGAAAATCACAAATCATGTAACCATGGAAAAATATTCTAAATAAATAAATAATTTTAAGTTACTGCATTGATCAGAGTTTAATTACCAATTATTAATCTATATTTTCTAACATTTTAGCATCAGAGAATATGTTGAAGAGTCCTGTTAACTTCTGCATAGAATTTTATTCCTCTTCATTCTCTACCATAGATGTTGCCACATATGCTACAATTATTTTCATGACAAATTTTTTGTAAAAAATAATTTGGCATTTGGGGGCAAATATTTATCCTGATCATTGAAGTTCAAGATGACCACATCTCCTAGCCATATATATAATAGGAATAGAGATATAGAGAGAAACTATATCAGTAATTTCATTGATATAAGGAACTCCAAAATGAGGAAACTCCCTCTACCAATTCAAGTTGGTAACTTCTCTGAAACTAAAGTCTTAGACAGAGTTTAAGTGATTTTCCCAATCATGAAATAATGATAACACTATAACATAACAATAACAAATTATAAAGCATTTTATGGTTTGCAAAGTGCTTCACAATGATCTTATTTTACCCTTGAAAAAACTCCATGAGGTAGCTGCTGTTATTATCCTCATATTACAGTAGGGAAAATTGAGGCATACAGAAGTTAAATGAGTCTCCCCAAGTCACAGCTAGGAAGTATTTGAGGCCATGTTTGAATTCAGATCACCCTGGTTCTCAGTCCAACACTATTTCTACTCTGCCACTTCACTGCATCCAGTGCCTGTCAATTATACTAATGTATATTAATAAAAATAAATATACAAAATTAGGAATAAAATATAACACAAATCCTTATCTTCTAATAATGCAGAAGCAAATGAGTGAATGAGCAAACAATTTTTCTTCTCTATATCCCTTTCCAAATCTGTCTAAAGTTCTTTTTCTTTGACCTTTCTTGTCCTTTTTCATATACATAATTGTAGCAGTTGTTTATGTATTTCCAATTCTGTTGAACTCTGGTTTTGTACAACTTCATATAGGTCTTTTCATATATTTTATATGGTTCATATTTATTCTTTTCATGTCCCCAGTATTCCATTACCTTAATCTACCACAATTTAATTAGCCATTCTCCAATCATTAAAAATACAGGTTGTAGCCAAATGTGGATAGTATAAATAACTCACTATAAAAGTGATAGCACAGCTGGGTGTTTTCTTCTTTTCATAATTTTTAGGAAGGTCTAGCAATAGAATCAATGAATCAAAAGGAAAAAAAAGCTTTGTGACATTTAATGTATATTATTATATCATCCTCTAAAATGTTTGTACCAGTTCCAATAAAAATATATCAAAGTGCCTGTTTCCCAGTAGTTCTGCCAACATTGAATCAAAATTACATTTGTTGTATTTCATTGATTTATTGATCAGTTCCCAGAAAACCCAAAGTAAGACATCTCATACGCTGTTCAAAGCCCAGAACTATGTGGAATATAATGCAATGCAGTAGTCCTTGTCCTTGAAGTTCTCACCCATTTCACTGGAGACACAAGATTAAATGTCAGGAAACAACTGCAGACTAATACTAGACAGTAGATAATCAAGAATTATTGAGTTTGCTATAACAGAAGTCCTGAAAGAGAGAGATTAGTCTGCAGTGAACTGAGAAAGCGTCATTAAGAAAAGTAGGTCTTCTTCTGGATTTTGGAAAATGGGAAGGAATTCTCCCATTTCTCTTCTTCCATGGCATCAAAAGCTCTTGTCTCTGACGATACCCCCAACACTCTCATGGAGTGCCTTAAAACTCTGGTAAATTCAAGGTTGGGAGATTTTAAAAGAACTTTCTCAGTATGAAGAGCAGGAGTGTTGGATAGTAGATAGAAGACCAGTCCTAGATTCAGGAAGACTTGGTTTCAAGTACCACTTCTGATGTATTTACTCACTGGGCAATTCGTTTTATCTTTCAGTACTCCCCCAAGCAAAACCTTAAGATTATAAGTTAAACAATAATTATTTATCTGTATTAGTAGAGGAAGTTTCCTTACTGGGAGTTCCAGACACTGATGAAATAGCAGGTCTTGTTTGTCTTTTGTTTCATGTTATTTTAAATATCCACGATAACCTCTAAGTCAAGGAGCACAAATAATATCACCTCTTCTAAATGAGTAAAGGCTTAGTAACCAGAGTTGAGATTCAAACCCAGGTCTCTTGGCTCTAGCCTAGGGCTCTTCTCCTGCTTAGGTGACTTTGCAGAAAACCAGGACCAACCAAAATCGGGGAATAGCTCCAGTGATTATGAATGTGAGCCAAGAGATGCACCAGCAACTGGTCTTCAGCGCAATTCTCTTCTTCTCCCTGATTATTTGAGAATGAGAGGAAAAGGGTTAGAGAGAGAGAGTTGGGAATGGCCAAAGTGTTCCTGGGAGGTCCTCAACCTTAAGGCTTTCCACCTATGTGTCAAGAGTAACATTTGTTACCGGCAACCTGAGAGGACATCCTGGCTTGGATTTACTTTGAACAGATGGAGAAACAGGATTTCTAAGAAATGGTAAGCACTGAAAAATCTTCAGAGTAGTCTGTAGCTAGCCAGCACCCTGGGCGGATTTTATGGGGCATTCAGGAAGGACCAGCACTTGTGGTGTTAGGACTTGCTCAGCCTTTTCCAGGGCTGTTCATCTTCCTTCGGTGTCCACCTGTCACCCAACTTTTCTCACTTGCCTCCAGGAAACATAGAATGTGCAGTGGCCGTACTGTGAAAAAAGTCATCTCAGGAGATAGGCTAAACCAGGTTGAAAGCAACTGAAAAGCCTTAAACCCTCCAGTGAGTCAGGAAATGATCTAGCCCAAACATGTAAAGGCTTTCCCCAGAGGAATGAACAAATTAGAACAATTTGTTCCAAAGGTCATTGATCGAGATAGAATTGCATGTACTATTCTCAGGGACAAGCTTGGGAGGGAGGCTGATAGAAGACAGAAAGAGCAATGAATAGCTTCATCATCCCCCTTACCTCATCTGAACTGGTCACAGGTGTTTTAGATTGTGAGTCAAGGCTCAGTGCCTTCTGTATATAATGCCTGCTTGCTGCCTACTCAATTGGCATCATTGAAGTGCCCCCTTTCATGAAGGCAATACATTGCCTTTTTTTTTTACTCCTACCTTCTTCTGACTCCAAGTTTGTTTATTTGAGTGAGTCATCATTTTTCTCTCTCACACACCATGAAAGCAGTTCAAGCAAGCACCATGGAGGACTTAGTTTGGTTAGACTTTGAAGACGTCAAGGTCATCCATTGCATCTCAGGTCAACACCGCTCATCCTCACTTTGGTCCTGCCACTAGTCTTCAAAGACTCTGGAAGAGGCAGTGAGGCTGATGACTTTGTGCAACTCTGCCTCACTTCAATCCAATTTACATGCAAGTCAAGACATTACCCTATGATGTCATTGGTCCACTTTAAAACAAAAGACAAACAAGAAGTTCCTAATAGACTACATTCATTTAGTAGGGTTTTTATCTTGATTTTTTTTTTTGGGGGGGGGGAGATATCTGACATTCAAATGCAAACTTGCAAGGAATTAAGGTGTAAGGTTTCTTTCCCTATTTCCAGCAAGCCTTAACAGAAAGAAATATAGAGACATTTTCATAGAAAGGGAGAAAGGAGGAAGAGAATAAACATAAAGCACCTAATATATGCCAGGCACTGTGCTAAGTGCTTTACAAATATCTCATTTCATCTTCACAACAACTCTCTGAGGTAGGTAGTTGTATTATTCCCATTTTACAGGTGGGGAAACTGAGGCAAATTGCTATTAAAGTGACTTGCCCAGAGTCATACAGCTAGTAAGTGTCTGAGGCCAGATTTGACCTCCAATATTTCTGGCTCCAAACCTAACCCTGTATCACCAATCTGTCTCAAAGAATGCTGCCTCTGGAGTCAGAGGGCCTGTGTTCAATTCCCAGCTCCATCACTTACAAACTGTAGGATCTCAGTGATGTCATTTAACCTGATCCTAAGTTTCTTCATCTGTAAAATGAGATGATTAGAATAAATGGCCTTTTTAGCACCTTTCAGATATATCTCAGACAGATTTTTCCCTGTCTTCCATCATCAATGTTTCCCCATTTCTTAAGGATATCATGTATGCATTCAATAGCCAGTGTTCTATCACCTGTGATAGGCCAGAAATGACCCAGGCTTTTCATCCAAGTTCCATGATGCTATCCTCTGCTTTGCTTTGAGAAGGACGAAATACATGGAGTAAATAGAACAAAATTGTTGGCCATCAAGACTATGTAGAAAAGTTAGTATCAAAACTACAATCAGAATGCACAATAATCTTAACACAGGAATGAGGGGACATCAAACCTTTTCTTAATAATAATAATTCTAATTCATATTTATATGATACTTTAGAGTTCACAGGACACTTTCCTCATGATGAAGTAAGTACCTTAATACTCAGTTGAATTGTGGCCTCATCAACATGGCCACCCCCTCCAATGCAGCAAATTGTGACACCTCCATGACTTTTTTTTTTTAAAAAACTCTTACCTTCCATCTTGGAGTCAATACTGTGTATTGGCTCCAAGGCAGAAGAGAGGTAAGGGCTAGGCAATGGGGGTTAAGTGACTTACCCAGGGTCACATAGCTGTGAAGTGTCTGAAGCCAGATTTTAACCTAGGACCTCCCTTCTCTAGGACTGGCTCTCAATCCACTGAGCTACCCAGCTGCCCCCTCCATGGCTTCTTATTACAGGTAACTCTTGAGAGCAATGTTCCCCTTGAATGCATCCAGAAGTATGCAAGGGGCCTTCATTTAGATCTCTTGCCATTACATGAGTTCTAATATAGCAATAACACTGTCCATCTATTATCCTTGCTTTTGTTATATGATTGGCTCGCTTCCTTTTCTAGTCACAAATCTCTTTGATGACATCTTTTCTGCTGATTAAATCTCAAATTCATCAATAATAACAGGAAGCACTTTACTCATCACCACCTTGCATTTCACTTTGCTCTTTGGGTAACCCACTTTTATTTCTTGGAAATCATTGTATGCCATGATTTGCATCATGAGAAAAATGGGGATATTTTAAAAGGATTATGTTTTAGGTAGAAGCATTGGGTCATCAAAAGAACAATATAATTTCCTAACCACAATCTCTCTTCATCCTGTTCATTCCTAGACCCTTCTTTTTGTTCATTTGCAGTGTCTTCCTAGTATATTTGTATTGATGGACAAGATTTCTGGTCTGCATATATCGTAATCTGAACAACAGGCATTTATCATCCACTTGGTTATTCATAGATGGATGGTAAGTAAGGTTGATCTCATCTAAGATGAGATGTTCTGTGGTTTGTTGCAAGGGGCACCATGTCATCTATAAGGGTTAAAAAATAGCTTAATGGTTCTTAGGAGTACACTCCATGGTAGATGGCAAGGATTGAACAAATATCATTACCTGGGTATCTATAAGGCAGCAGAGTAGGTAGTAGTAAGTCATGGTAGTCCTTCTGTTCATCAAGATCATGTCTAATAGTAGCCAGGAGTATGAAGGGCCCCAGACCCACATCAGTCAGGAAAGGGAGACACCCCTGGGCTTCAGACAGAGAACAGGTTATAATGAGGAAAGGGGCTCATGTGGACTGGCACATCCAACCTCTGGAACCAGATAGGATGTGTGGAATTAGGTAGGTGGGGCATTGGGAGAGAACTCCCCATAGGTTCTGCCCTTCTAGGCTAAATGAGATCTGTGCATTGGAGAATGGTTGGATTTTATTGTATTGAATGGAATTGAACTGAACTGAATTCCATATATATATATATATGTGTATATATATATGTATATAATAGCCATATTATGAAATAAGATGGCTAAGGCAATGACTGGATCACTCTGAATCCACGTGTTCCAACTGCCTCACAGAAATACCTTCTCAAGACCCAACAACAAGTTATATAGGTAAGACACTTTAAGATATTTGGGTGAGCTGAACAATATAAGCTAGAAAGTTAAGCTTTTTTTTTTTTGCTGGGTTTTTTTTAAACCCTTTACCTTCCATCTTGGAATCAATACTGTATATTGGCTCTAAGGCAAAAGAGTGGTAAGGGCTAGGCAGTGAGGGTTAATGACTTTTTTTCCATTTGAATTAGTTTATTTAGTCAATTTAGAACATTATTGCTTGGTTACAAAAATCCTCCCTCCCCTCCACCCATCCTTCCCATAGTTGATGCACAATTCCATTGGGTATTACTTATGTCCTTGATCAGAACCTATTTCCATGTTGATGTTTGCATTAGAATGTTCATTTAGAATCTACATCCCCAACCATATCCCTTCAACCCATGTATTCAAGCAGCTGTTTTTCTTCAGTGGGGAGCCAGATTTGAACCTAGCACCTCCCGTCTCTAAGCCTGGCTCTCAATTCACTGAACTACCCAGCTGCCCCTTTTGCTGGTTTTTTCCCAGATTTTTTTTTCCTTCTGCTTCCCTGGCAATCATCTAATAATGATGATACCCAGCCCCTTGTTGCTTCTTCCCACACTATAGTTCCATCAGTGGGAGATTATCTACATTCAGACACTGAGTGTATTTCATTTCCAGTATGTTCTAGTATATTATCATTTTATGTATTATTTTATGTATTAGAGACTAAAGTGTTTCACAGTGTCTGACACGTCAAAAATAAAAGACTTTGAAACAGTTGCCAAACACATATACTTTTGAAAAATTCAAAAAGTCTGATAACTCATCCTGACTTCATAACTATTCTTAGGAGTATTAATTTCATCAAGTGTTTTCTCCCTTCTTTTTTAAATGGCAGTAATATTTGCAATGTTACCTGGTTTCCTCTTTCACATAATATTTTGCATTCAACGAATTAAAAAGTATTGACTGACCCATTTTGCTCAACCATATAATTTGCTGACAGCATCCTTTGCACCATGTCTCCTATTTAACTCCTCATTTACATGCTGTAACCTGTTCATGCCCACTATATGTCCCTAAATTATCCTTTGGATTATCACCATCTTAAATTCTTTGGTGACGAGAGAATTCCACGACTTGAAGCCATACACTGCCATTAAGAAGGAATTCATGTTAAAAAACTGGGCTTTTGTTCCGAGGACAAGCTTGGGATCATTAAACCACTGTGCAGGTTCCCAAAGGCAATCCTAGCCTGTTTTCCTCTGCCTAGTTAAGTCTGGGCCCAGCTCACTGTCCATTTGCATCTGACTCTGACAGAAGGTGATGGATGAGTTCTATAGGTTATCCATTTAACTATCTATCATAGTCTGAACAACAGGCAATTTTCATCCAATTGTTGTTGTTTTCCTGCATGCATAGTTAAACCAACCTCTTTTGAGTGATTACAAACCTCATTTAGAAGGCTCTATAGTGGTGCTGGGATTTATGTAAGCAGCACAATGTCATGCATAAACAGGAGCTTCTGGAAGATCACATTCTCTTTAGGGAATCTCTTTGACCTGTATTCTGTGTTGGTAATCATCCATGACATGGGGCAAACACTTCTGATGGGCATATACCTCCCTGTGTTTGTCTCAGTTGATAGATACTATGCAGAGGGTTCCAAAGAAACTGTTGTTACATCTTCTAAGGGATCATGCTTGATTTGGGCTAAGACATAGAAAAATCCTTAAAAAGGAGGTGTTTTCACAAAATCAAATGCTTTTTTTGTCACGTACAAACCACAAACTGGCACACTAAGATCTTAAATTCTCTGTAGCAGTCGGTCTATTAAATATCTGTAAAGATGTGGACACCTGTAGAATACTGCTTGTGAAAGTCTATCTGATCCATTTTGATACTTTCATAGAGGACACCCTTAATCATTATATAAATTATTCCAATAAAAGGTTTGTGTCAATAAAGCATCTTAGAGACATGATCTCATTCACACTCCTCAATAACCCTGTGAAATAGGGACTACAATAATTGTTATTGTGATTTTACAGATAAAGAAACTGAGTCTTATGGGGCCAATGGTTATTTACCAATTTTTACTTATTTGCCAATGGTTGCTTTCTAGTCAGAATCATAGATGGGATCTGAACTGAGTACTTCTTCACTCCAAGTACACGTTCTATCTACTATGCCACATAGCTACATAGAATGTCCATGTGTCTATGAGTCAGTGCACAGTAAAGGAAGTTTGGGCATGCTGAATAATCTTTCAATCATCATTTAAGATGACCATTCTATGGTTGAATGACTTGAATATAAAGAAGGAAACTATAAGTAAATTAGGTGAACACAGAATAGTATACATGTCAAATCTTTGGGAAAGGAAAGATTTTAAGACCAAGCAAGAGTTAGGAAAAAAAATGCAAAATGTAAAATAAATAATTTTGATTACATTAAGTTAAAAAGGTTTTGTACAAACAAAACCAATGCAACCAAAATTAGAAGGGAAACAGCAAATTGGGGAAAATCTTCATAACAAAAACCTCTAACAAAGGTCTAATTATTCAAATTTATAAGAGCTAAATCAATTGTACAAAAAATCAAACCATTCTCCAATTAATAAATGAGCAAGGGACATGAATAGGCAATTTTTAGATTAAAAAATCAAAACTACCAATAAACATATGAAAAAATGTTCTCAATTTCTTGTAATCAGAGAAATGCAAATCAAAACAACTCTGAGGTATCACCTCACACCTAGCAAATTAGCTAACATGACAGCAAAGGAAAGTAATGAATGCTGAAGGGATGTGGCAAAGTAGGGACATTAATCCATTGCTGGTGGAGTTGTGAATTGATCCAAACATTCTGGAGAGCAATTTGGAACTGTGCCCAAAGGGTGCTAAAAGACTGTCTGCCCTTTGATCCAGCCATAGCACTGCTGGGTTTATACCCCAAAGAGATAATAAGGGAAAAGACTTGTACAAGAATATTCATAGCTGCGCTCTTTGTGGTGGCCAAAAATTGGAAAATGAGGGGATGCCCTTCAATTGGGGAATAGCTGAACAAATTGTGATACATGTTGGTGATGGAATACTATTGTGCTCAGAGGAATAATGAACTGGAGGAATTCCATGGGGACTGGAATAACCTCCAAGAATTGATACAGAGCAAGTGGAGCAGAACCAGGAGAACATTGTACACAGAGACTGATACACTGTGGTACAATCGAATATAGTGGAATTCTCCATTCATAGCAATGCAGTGATCCTGAACAACTCAGAGGGATCTACGAGAAAGAACACTATCCACATTCAGAGGGAAAACTGTGGGAGTAGAAACACAGAAGAAAAACAACTGCTTGATTACATGGGTCATGGTGATATGGTTGGGGATGTAGACTCTAAATGAACATCCTAATGCAAACAACAACAACATGGAAATAGGTTTTGATCAAGTACACATGTAATACCCAGTAAAATTGTGCGTCTGCCATGGGAAGGGTGGGGAACGGGGGAGGTAAATAATATGATTCTTATAAGCAAGGAATAATGTTCTAAAATGACTCGATAAATAAATTTTTAAAAAATTAAATTTAAAAATTAATTTTGAAAAAAAGGGAATGGTAGGTTTAGGAAAGAGGGAAAACTAGGAAGTCCCTAATTAATTTTAATCTAAATTAAATCATGGGTTGAGGGCTCAGGTCTGGGTGACATGGGCATTGTACCTCCAGAAGCTCAGGCAAACTATTATCAGGGAAATTCCTTTGCTTCATTACACCCTCATGACTCCTAGCCTAAAACATCTAATGACCCCTATAGAACCCTGAGATGATCCTTCTTTAGATTTAAGATGGACAAAGAGTTGCACCTCCAGGCTATACCTCAGTTCTATCAGGCTACATCTCAGACATCTGTCTGTCCTCTAAAACTAAGGACTATTTTATGAGGATCATTCCCTATGTCTCCAGAGAGACCCCAGTCAGATAACCAAACCCCTAACTGAATGCCTAAGGGTTTACCACTCTAGTCACATCCACACCATGACATAGCATGTTGTAAAGAGTATAAAATCCCCAGAACTGATGTCGTCTGGGGAATAGCCTTTCCATTCATGCTGTCCTCCCAAGGAGCAGCCTACCATCTTGCTGTTCCACCTGTACCATCCTCCTGGCCATTCTCAGCATTACTCTCTAAATTAATAAATTTCTCTTTTTATTTTTAAGCTAAGTTTTGGAGTCTTGAATTCTTGCAAAAGGTATCCTTCCCAAACCCTAGGGGTGCACCTCTTCACCCCCACAACATGGGGATTTGAGTTCCTGAGGAGATTATGGAGTCAGGCTGTTGTATTTTCCTAATATGAAAAGATGTACAGTTATTGAAGAGATCAATGGAAAATCTTCTTGGGTGGATAGTCTCTTATCTTTCCCAAAGGGAAAAAGTCTCTGTCCACCAGTACTAAGGAAGGATGGCTAATCCAATCTCTTCAAATAGATGAGGGATCACAGTAGGTTGAGCCCAACAATATGCTCCTCTCCTTTTCAGTTCAAAAGAGAGAAGAACCCCTATTCAACTGTCCATCTGCTTTTCTTGGCTAGAGGTTCTAGCCTCATCCCCCATTGTCAGCAGAATTCCATTTTCTTCCTGCATGAGGTTTTCCTTCAAACCAAGTCTTTGCAATGTAGTCTGTAACTCTTTCATCCACAGTACTCCAGGATCTACCTCTATTAGTTAAAGGCTAATGACTACACCAAGACCTAAACTATTAGTGGATGTTAGTGACTGCTATAGAAATAGGGGGAGGGGGAGAGGGGGAGGAAGCTATGTGGCTCACTGGATTGAAAACCAAGCCTAGAGTCAGGAGATCCTAGGTTCAAATCTGGCCTCAAACATTCCCTAGCTATGTGACCCTAGGCAAGTCATTTAACTCCCATTGTCTAGTCTTTCCCAAGCTTGTGCCTTAGAACCAATACAAAGTACTGATTCTAAGACCGAAGTTAAGGTTTGTTTGTTTTTTAAATGATGGAGGAAGGCTCCAATTGCAGTGGAATAGGAGATAAAGGCCCTTTTCAGGCAGAATTGCCTTGTTTCTTGGTGACCCAGTAAGAATTCTGTATTTGCTTCTCTACTAGCAGCAATGCAATGATCCAGAACAATTCTGAGGGACTATGAGAAAGAACACTATCCACATTCAGAGGAAGAACTATGGGAGTAGAAACACCGAAGAAAAACAACTGCTTGATCACATGGGTTGATGAGGATATGATTGGGGATATAGACTCTAAAAGATCACTCTAGTGTAAATATCAATAATAAGGAAATAGGTCTTGATCAATGACACATGTAAAACCCAGTGGAATTGTCCATGGGTTATGGGGGTAAGGAGGGAAAATGGGAAGGAAATAACATGAATTATGTAACCATGGAAATTTTTTCTAAATTAATTAAATAAAATTTTTCAATTCAAAAAAATCTGCATTTGTAGTCAGGAAATCTGAATTCAAATCCAGCCTCAGATAGTTAATAATGGTGTGACCCTGGGAAGGATTCTTAACCTCCTTTGTCTTCAGTGTTTTCGCTGGTGAAATGAGAATAATACTATCTACCTCAAAGGGTTGTTGTAAAGATCAAATAAAATATAATTCTTTGCAAATCTTAAAAATTATATAAATGCTAACTATCTTTAAGAGTTTATAGATGTGGATTGTCTCTATCCTATTGGCTTCTCTTATTAATGACAATTGATTATGTACTTCATAGATTTCCATGAAACATTGCAAGCAACCTAATCAGAGACATCAATTAAATATTTCAAATTAGAGGCCTTGGATTCAAATATGGAAATCTAGAGAACTGAATCAGGAATGAAGCAAAGCATGGTTAGATGCCCTCCTGAAAAAGTGGTCCAGGTAGGTATTGCCCAATCTGGTCAGTGGGTCTTCCAGAGGGAAGTTTCTCCTAAGTTGAAAGACAGTTTGTGAGATGGAGGAAAAGAAACCTATGTTCCTTTTATTTCAGTATCTATCATATCTTTAAATATAATGTAATTTCTTTATTTACACTATCTTTTAATCATGTTTGCTTTTACTGTTGCATTGTTGACAACAAGGCTGACACCCTTGGGGTTTTTTTTTTTAATTCATTTAAGGCAAAATAAGTTCTATTTAATTCCTCACTTTACCTGTCAGTGAATCTTTATAATTCCCTGATGCTTCCTGTCAACAACATGTTGTTGAATTCTGCTTTCTAATAAATTCTGCAATCCTCTTCTCTTTTATGAATTCATACTATTGACAACCCATGGTTTTGATTGCCTACTTAATTTTTTCTCCATCTTTTCCTCCATATCTTTATTTTTAGAAATGTCTTAGTGTCAGCTAGGTGGTTCAGTAGATTGAGAGCCAAGTCAAGAAATGGGAGGTTCTGGGTTCAAATTTGACTTCAGACACTGCCTAGTTGTGTGACCCTGGACAAGTCACTTAAGCCCCATTGCTTGGTCTTTACTGCTCTTTTGCCTTGGAGCCAATACACAATATTGATCCCAAGATGGAAGGTAAAGATTTAGACATTTTTTATTGTTGCTTCCTTCCTTAGTCTTTATAAAGAAAAAGATAAAGAATGAAATTAAGTAAATCAACACAATTTATAAATGAAGTTGCCTCATACCATTTCTCTTCTTCATCCAGCCTAGATCTCAGTCACTGATTCTTACATTTTCTTCCCTTTTAATTCCCCCTTTATGATCCAAAATACAAAGTTGAAGCTTTTTTGCAATTCTACCCAGCCTCTTAAATCATCTTCTTGTGAAGATTGGATTTAGATATCTCCTGATTATAACAATGAAGGTACTTAGCTCTTCCTTTATTGTGAAGATTAAATTGTAATCCCCTATCTTTTTTCTTTAGATTTTAATCCCCAAAAGTTTTAACTCAGTATTTAAAGTAGATCTACCCATTTTAACCACAAAAGGTGTGAACTACAAAAGGTGTGAACTAACCACAAAAAAAGGTGTGAACACCCATTTCATACATTTATTGGGAGGTCTGTGACCCACCTGTGAAAGAATGGGCAGTCCTGGAGAGGAGTGTTTGCTGTGATTGGTAGACATATAATTTAGGGGATGTGACACAAGAGAAAAAGATCTTTAAATAGAGGAAATGGAGGCACACTGGATGGATATAGATCAGAATGAAGGATTCAGTCACTCAGAGGAGAGACTGGAAGATCAGTCACTCAGAGTTGGACTGGAAGACAGACACTTGAGGACAAACTGGAAGACATGCACTCAGACTTGGACTGAAGACACTTGGCTGTGGAACTGGACCCCTGGAGGAACTCATGCAAGAGACCTTAGTCTGCTTTCCTTTTAGATGATCACTTTGGTGAGTGAAAGGCTGACTTAGCTTCCTTGCCCTTTCTGGAGGTGTGAACCTCTGAGAAAGGACCATCATCTTGATATTCCTTTCCCCTGGCTGGGACTTAGAATTTCTATCTGGTTCTGAGGAAGCCAGAGCTCTCTCTCCCTCTCTCTCTCTCCTCTTTTATCTCTTCCTTAATATCTTCCTTCTATTGTAAAATAAATTGCCATAAATTACATTTTATTTTAGTAATTCATTTTGGGATTTAGTAATTAAATTCCTGGTGACCACTAATTTAATTCAAGTCCAATCACAATATAAATCTAACATTCTCCACCTTTCTAATCCTAATTTCCCTATTGAATATAATATATTTCATTTCTACAACAAACTTCTTGTGTATATATGTATTTTTTAACTCTCCTTTGCCAAGTTTATAAAAAGTAAAGTTCAAGAGATTCCCATTTCTCCTACCATTGATTCTAGATTTATATACACTCCTTTTTTTCTCTTTTAGAGTCAATTCTGAACATCAATTCCGAGACAGAAGAATAGTAAGGGCTAGGCAATTTGGGTTTAAATGATTTGCCTAGGATCACAGAGCTAGGAAGTGTCTGAGGCCAGATGTGAATCTAGGTCCTCCTGAGTCCAGGTCTGGCACTCTATCCACTGTGCTATCTAGTTGCCCCACTAAAGCTACATTTTGCAGAGCTAGTGTCCTACATGAGTAGAGGAAGTTCCTCAACACCTATCACAGGTGTGGTTAACAAAAAATATTAATACAAGAAAATATCACTGGAAAAAAGAAAAAAATCTCAAGTGCCCAGCCTAGTAGACCTGGTAGGTGCTGATTGAACTGAATTAAGATTGTGGCAAAAATCTTTTACTGAAACATAAATTTACAGGAAAAGCTACTATAGATTGACATCAACAGCCAAACCTCTGACACAGGGGTCAGAAAATGGAGCTGTTTTCATTTTTGGAATCATTCTGGATGAAATTAGCCTTTTTCATTACCCATCACCCCCATCTCCTTCTTTAACTCTGAAAATCCTCAGAGGGGAAAACAAGACAGGAAAAATGACAAAGTCAGGATAACCATTTGAAAGTAACACTTTGTTCTAACCTGAATAACGATCATAATAAAGGCAATTTAGCTTAACACAACTTGAATACTAAATCGTTTGATACCTGAAGCAAGCCAGGATTTTATTTATTATAAAGTGCCTAGAAAAGTTAAATGTAAATGTGATGCATTTGAATCAAAAGAAATTAAGCTAATCAATGTTTCCCTGGTACAGAAAGTTTAAAAAGATGGTTACCAAGCAACTACATTCCTCCTCCGTACATTGTCTACTCATAATCTCTGGTAAATTAGAGAAGATGACAGGCTGTCACTATAGAATAGGGACATACAGAATTATAGCATTGTTATTTTATGTTCCTCCTCCAGGAGAAAAAGTAATTATATCCTTCATATACTGATTAGGTTAAATAACTACAATAATTATGAAATGTTAGGTTCTCCGGGTGTGAGCCTGTGAAAAGTCCAGAGAATAACCATTCTAGGCAGAGAGATCCCTTCCCTGCCCACATTGAACATTTGAGCTTTCTATTCACAGTGGGAGCTCTCCCAAACACTGCATTTTACCTGCAGTATTCTCTGAGCTCTCCTGAAGAAAAATCCTGTGCCAAGAGAAAACATTATTGCTATTATTCACACTTAGAAAAGCTTTCACTTCTCACATGCAAAAATAAATGATGATACTCTTGGTTAGCCAGACTTTTCCCACTGACCTCCAAAATATTCCTTGGGAAGAGAAGGCTAGCAAGCAAGACTAGAAAAAATGAAACCTATTTGATCTAAGCATCTTGAGGACAGCGATTTTTATTCCTGGTATCTAGCACAACTTCTTGCAGGCAGTAGGTACTTGATGACTTTGTTAACCTAAGTTGAAAAACAAAGACATTCCTAGAGTCTTGGATAATTAACTCCTTCCTAAAAAATACTAGGGCGATAAATCATTTTCCTGAGTCGGGTCTATACTGGTCAGCTGATTTGGATTTTGTATTTTCAGAGGAAATATATAGCAGAATCTCTCCTCCTCCCCGGAAGTTTAGAAATATTTCTCAATGTGTTCAAATTTAGACTTCTACTAATTATGACAATTCATTCATTCACATAATAAGCATTTATTAAGCACCTACTCTTTGAAAGGTACTGTGCTTCCTGTTAGAAAGGAAGTCAAGCAAATAGGGAGACAAAAAGACAGATGGAAGGACTGAACTTGGATTTTTTTAAACTCTTACCTTCTCTCTTAGAAGAAATACTGTGTATTGGTTCCAAGGCAGAAGAGTTCTATGGGTTGGGAGTTCATTGAGGGTTAACTGACTTGCCCAGGGTCACACAGCTAGGGAATGACTGAGGTCAGATTGGAACCCAGGACCAGGCAAGCTATCCACTAAGCCACCTAGTGGCCCCTCTGGAGCTAAATTTGAACTGTAACACATATCAATTGCTTTAGAAAACTTAAAGAAGGGAATCTCCATTAATACAGCAAATAAATGCGAAATAGCAAGCTAAATAATTTGTTGGGGAATGCCACTAATAGCCAGAGGATGAGAAAAAAGGTGTTTTTTTTTAAGGAAATAATACTAAAGGTATTTGAAGAAGGCTAGTAATTCTAAAACAGGAAAATGAGAAGTGAGTCTATTCCAGACAGTAGAGATAACGTGGAAAGATACCAAGGTGTGAGATGGAATATCATATATAGGGACTAGCAAGTCAGTCACCATGACTAGAATACATGAAGGGTAGAAATGTGCCACAGCCCTGGGACATTCAGCTGGAGACCAACTATGAAAGACTTAAAATGTCAGACTCATTTGTATTTTATCCCAGAGGCAATCAGAAGCCACTGAACCCTCTTGATGCAGAAAGTGTCTTGACTGGACTCATTTCTATTTCAATCTGCATCATATAACATAAAGACATAAATCATACCACCTTTCTGTCCTCTTGTTCCCCTCCACTTACCACTGGACAATAATCTGCTTAGCACAATGTCTGGCACATAGTACGCATTTAATAAATGTTTTTTCATTATTCATTCATTCATTCATTCTTATGAAACCAAAGCAGATCTTGGTAATTATTCAGTCTCAGTCTCAATTCCCTCTCTGTAAAATAGGGATAATAATAATATTGTAAAAAATAGACTCAAATCCCCAGAATTCCTTGCTCCACTTTCCCAGAATGCTTTGTAAAACCTCACGTGGGCCTAGAACAAGATGGGGTATTTAACCTGATTGCAAAGGCTTTTGTGTCTCTTTTTTCTTCCCTGTTTTCCGCTTGCAAGCAGACGTGGCTCTTTTCATAATGTGGGTGAGGTTGTCTAGGCCCCTGGGCCTAGACACGTGCTTTCTTATCCTGTATTTTCTTCAATCCTTAATCTTCAATAAACCTCTAAAAATATAATACTCCTTGCAGAGAGAAACTAATTTCTACCTGCCTCAGTTTCCTAAATTTTTAACTGTTACAGTATGTATCTCCCAGGGTTATTATGAAGATTAAATGAGATGACATATGTAAAACACATTGCAAACACTAAAGTGCTATATAAATGGTTTTTTATCATTGAAGACAGGAGCTGTTTTACTTTTTCCATTCATATCCTGACCACTATTTCCAAATTATGCTGCTTGCATTCCTGCCATCATTTTCCTCTGCATGAGTATCTTGGACTCTGACCCTGGGATTGCAGTGACTTACCCCCCACAATTTTAACTTAGTGAATTATTTCTCATAATTCTAAATCTCTAACATTAAACTAGAATTTTTAAGAAATGATGGTCTATACCAATAGTTTACAATTTTTCTCATTCATAAAATGTTTTTGAGCATCTATCCTAAGTATATTTATATTTATTTTTATAATTATATATACATACTACTATGTTAACAGTAATGCATATAAAAGTATAAAATGTTATATAAAATCTATTTTTAAAGGATACTATAAAGATGAAATAATATTTGGTGCTAGAGTCAATAGGGAAGTTCATTAATTAGGGAAGTGACATGGTCAGATCTGAGTTTTAGGAAAAATCACTTTAGCAATCAAGTGAAAAATGGATTGGAGAGAGAAGAAATCTGAGGCATGGAGACCAATAATGGAATAACTACAATAGTCCAAGGGACAATTGATGACATTATGAATAAGGATAGTTGCTATGCAGAAAGAAGAGATTAGAAGAAAGAGATGCTATAGGGAAGTGATGGTGAACCTTTCAGAGGGGTGGCTGATGTGAGAAATGTCCTCAGACTCACATGGAGAGAGAGAGGAGAGTAGCCTAGCCCTACATCGCGCTGCCTTTCTAAGTAATGAACTCTGGAGAATTCTGTGCTGAGGTGACAGATTGTGTGCCCACAGAGAGGGTTCTGAATGTCCCCTCTAGCATGTGTACCATAAGTTCACCACCTGGGCTATGGGGAAGAAATGTCAAGATTTGACCATTGATTAAATATACTGGGTGAGGGATGGGGAGGAATGAAAGATAATAATGAGGTTTTGAATCAAGGCGAATAGAAAAAATGGTAATAGTCTCAATAGACATAAGTCAGAAGAAGGGTAGATTGGGAAGAATGGGGAAGAAATAATGTATAATTTAGGTGGGATTGTCATTTTTACTCTATTGACTCATCCTACCTATGAGTAATTAATTTTTTCCCAATTGTTTATATCTGACTTTATTTGTTTAAATAGTGTTTTGTAGTTGAAGGAGATTACATTCTAATGCCAGAATTAACATAGATATATGTAGGTATATACAAAATATCTACAGAGGAGATCCAAGATAGTCATATTAGGGAAGGTATTAATGGCTGGGTAGATCAGAAAAGGCTTAATATGGAAAGTAATGCTTAAGCTGGATCTCAAAGGAAGCCAACAATTCCAAAAGGCATAGACGAGGAAGAACACTCCAGGCCTGGGTAAAAGCACAGAGATGAGAGATAGAGAAGAATAGGAAGTAGGGCAATAAATCTGATATCTAGGGTATGTGGAAAGGATAAACATTTATGAAGTTTGAAAAGGTGAGATGAGAACAGGTTATAAAGCAGTTTAATAAGGTCAAAAATCCAAATTTTGGGAATAATAATTCATTATTTGTTAAAAATTATTGAGAAACTAGAAAACAATTTGGCAGAAACTGTGTGTGTGTGTGTGTGTGTGTGTGTGTGTCTCAGATTGAGAATATAAAGTTTTGTTTAAACTTGAATGGAGATACTCATCTCATTGTTCTGCAGAATTAATGGTTCTTTTGACCTGTGGACTTATTATCCTGTTTCCTGTACTTATCCATAATAATAGAGTATTGATCAATGCAGTTTGTTTAGCACTGTCCCACTTAGTAGTTTAGGAAAGGTCTTCAGGTAACTTCTATAAACCTTGTGAAACTATAAAAATATTTTTTTTAATTTTTAAACATTATTTTATTTGGTCGTTTCCATACATTATTCACTGGAAACAAAGATCATTTTCTTTTCCTCCCCTCCCCCCCCACCTTTCCCTCTCCCATAGCCGACACACGATTCCACTGGTTATCACATGTGTTCTTGACTCGAACCCATTTCCCTGTTGTTGGAATTTGCATTATAGTGTTCATTTAGAGTCTCTCCTCAGTCTTATCCCCTCCAACTCTGTAGTCAAGCAGTTGCTTTTCATCAGTGTTTTCACTCCCACAGTTTATCCTCTGCTTGTGGGTAGTATTTTTTAGATCCCTGCAGATTGTTCAGGGACATTGCATTGCCACTAATGGAGAAGTCCATCGCCTTCAATTGTACCACAATGTATCAGTCTCTGTGTACAATGTTTTCCTGGTTCTGCTCCTTTCGCTTTGCATCACTTCCTGGACCTTGTTCCAGTCTCCATGGAATTCCTCTACTTTATTATTCCTTTTAGCACAATAGTATTCCATCGCCAACTATAAAAATATTTTTAATAACATGGGAAGGAAAGAAGGAAAGAACGAAGAATGTATGTTTCAGTCTACTCTACACTCAGAGTTCATCAATTCTCTTTGGTTCATCATTTCTCTCACTTCATTTTGTATCAGTTAATATGTCTTCCCAAATTTTTTCTAAAACTATTCCCTTTGATTATTCCTGTTTTTGTTTCTTGTTTTTATGTATTTATTTTGTTCAGCCCCTCCCTACCCTTGCTATAAATATTTTTATACATATCTGTCCTTTCCTTTTTCTTTGATACTTGGAGTACAAAATTAGTAGTAGTATTGTTGGGTTAAAGGTTATGTCCCATCAATCTGATGAATATAAAGTGATATCTCAGAGTTGTTTTAATTTGTGGTTCTCTAGGTTCTCTATTAGTGGTTATCTATTAGTGATTTAAAGCATTTTTTTGTATGATTCTTGATAGCTTTGATTTCCTTTGAAAACTTCCTGTTGCTATCCTTTGACCATTTATCATTTGGGGAATATATCTTATTTTTATAAATTTGGTTCAATTTTCTATATATCTGAGAAATGAGGCCCTGAGAGAAACTTGCTATAATTTTTCCCCATTTTCTTGCTTTTCTTCTAATTTTGGCTGCATTAGTTTTGTTTGTGTAAAAAATTTTTAATTTAATGTAATTAAAATTATACATTTTACTTCTTATGATGTTCTCTATCTCATATTTGGTCATGAACTCTTCACTTATCTATAGATATGACAGGTAATTTTTTTCCATTTTTCACTAACTGGCTTGTGATATCATTCTTTATATCTAAATCATGTATCTGATTTGAGTTTATTTCAGTATATGGTCTCTATGCCTAGTTTCTGCTAGTCTAGTTTCCAATTTTCCCACATAATGAGTTCTTGACCTAATAGTTTGGATCTTTGGATTTATCAAACACTAGGTGGCTATAATATCCATCTTTTAAAAGTCAATATTTTACCAGAATGTCAGATCACAAATCCATTGAGGTACTCAAATCTTAATAATAATGTTATATGGCTGAGAATTTTGAACCACACTTTGCTTAGAACAATTAGCCTAAAGAGCAATAAAAAAGACAGAGTATAAATAGGCTGCAGCATATTACCAAAAATTATTTTAATGTGAGTGAAAAATTTTGAGTATAAGTCTGTCTAAGGAACAGCCTAGCTGCATTCACAAATGTTCATCACCAGTAGGTTAACCAGGAGTTTGAAACATTTTTTAACCAGGACTGCTCATGAATTAAAGAAAATTACAAAATGGGCAATACTTGTGTTTAGCCTTCTTCTTGCTTCCTCATTTACTGTGGTGGGGCAGAAAAAGAAGAGAAGGATAATATTCAGAGGGGCTATTTTTATCATCTAAAAACATTTAATTTAATTGTTGATGCTCTAAATCTTTGCTCAGTTACTAATAGATGGATATATTATTAGAAGATCTAAATTACATCAATAGTGGTATTCTCTCAGTAAACAAAACTAGAAAACAAAAGACAAATTGCAGCTAAATGAAAGAACGACTCGCAAGTTCTTCTTGTCAACATGAACATCTAATGAATATATGAGTCTAATTAGCTTGATGTTGTTGAATTCATCACATGCCCAAGGATAATAAAAAACATGATTTCATAATATACTTAGCACTATACTGTATTTCATGATGAATCATACTAGATTTATGATGAATCAAAACAAAAAGACCATTGTAAAAAGAATTCTAATTTATTGCCCAATTTTACCACAGATGATAAAGAGGTAAATAAATTCTATAAAGAATTGGCAATATGCTCAAAGTCAAGAAAACTTAAACTGTGATGCTTTGTTGCAAATGTGGGTAGAAGCAAGGATGACAAAATCTTAGTTGGACAATATGGTTCAGGTTTAAGAAACAACAACAAAAAAAGAGCAATGTCACACTCTGCAAAGAAAGCTCATTTCAATAAATCATGAAAAGTTTCTTCATGAGAAGAGTTAAAAGATACTAGACATGATAAGGACTAAATAACCTGACCAAAAAATTAAACTGACTTTTTTAACAGAAAGGAGACAAGGGGCTATTGTAGTTCAAGTCATTTTAGAATCAGCCATTTAAAAGAAGTTAAAACATGAACTAGTTAAAGTAAATGTTAAAAATCAAAGTCAAATTAAAGGAAAAGGTGAGAAAAAAGACAATCATGCAATTTCAACCACTTTAAACTGGCCTGTTTCCAAAATCTAGTGAAACCAATATATGGGAAATGGACAAAGAAAAATATAGCTTTTATTTTCACAATTTCTTGGAAAAGTTTACTGGATGTCAAAGCAGTCCACAAGAGGATCAAAAAAGCCAATAAACCATATTAGCCAGCAAACACTCAACCTTTTTGCCAAATGGAAAATTATAAGCAATTTCACTTTACAAATCAGCTCAATGCTAAAATAAAAACAAACCTGTAAAAAAGTTTGGTATATGCCTCAGGTCAGAAGATGGTGACTTGTTAGGACTTACTTGAATCCCAGGTCCTCCACAAACACTCTCAATAAAGCTCTGAAAATATGTGAGGAGGAACAATGATTCTTTTAAAAGCCAGAGAAAAATAGCTGTAAGTTCCTCCATCCAGTCCAAAAATGCATTTAAAAGACTACCATAATTCTGAGGAAACTCAGAGCAGAGAAAAACCTAGGTAAGTGGAAGGCATGGCCAGCAAACAATGCTTCCCCAGAGCAAGAAACAGACTGGAGGAAAATAGAATACATTTTTCACTCTTTCTATGATGATCTATTTTTGTCCTCAGGTGCAATGAGACTACTTCATATGAACTCTAACTCTTCAGTGCCTGTTCTGTTAAATGAGGAAATACAAATGCGATTAAGAAAATACAACTGGAGAAGGTGACTGAGACCTATCAAGGATGATCTGAAGAAATCAGTTCAGTGGCAGCTATCTTTAAAACATTGAGGGATCATTTTAACAGAAACCTTAGGGAAGGGAAACTACCCAAAGGAATATTTTAAAATTGACAATATCAAAAAAGGTGATCAAGAGAACATCAATAAATACCAAACTATACACTTGCTTTCTTATCTTCAAGATCTTAATGATAAGGATCTACATGCACATTAAAATGACTTAACCTGGCCTCAGATACTTCCTAGTTATGTGACTGGACCACTCATTTAACCTCAATTGCCTACTCCTTGCTGCTCTTCGGTCTTGTCATTGATAATAAGAAAGCAAACAAGAAAGAAAGAAAGAAAGAAAGAAAGAAAGAAAGAAAGAAAGAAAGAAAGAAAGAAAGAAAGAAAGAAAGAAAGAAAGAAAGAAAGAAAGAAAGAAAGAAAGAAAGAAAGAAAGAAAGAAAGAAAGAAAGAAAGAAAGAAAGAAAGAAAGAAAGAAAGAAAGAAAGAAAGAAAGAAAGAAAGAAAGAAAGAAAGAAAGAAAAAGATTAGCTGTGATCAGCTAATCAAGACTGGAGGTAGTCAAAGAATTATGGTGAGGATCCAATGAGATATTTATGGAGTGCTTAGAACAATGCCTGATATACAATAAAATGCTTGCTCCTTTCTTCAAAGGATCTGAGCCAATAAGTAGACAATTTAGACCAAGAAAGGAGAAACATTCATTAATTTCCAGGGCATACCAGATGAGTTCCAGGTCCCAGGCTGAGCTGAAATCCCAAGTCCAAAGTTTCTGCCTCTCCAATGGATGACTGACTGTTCCTGCTGGATGTGAGAATAAAACCTACTATGAAAACTCTTGTTTAAACTCTACATAACAAATTCATAATTTTATATACAACTTCCTTTTCTGTTCTCTTTTTGAAGTGTTCATGCATGTGTTTATTAAGTTCATAATTTTTTTAACTTAAAGAACAAACTGTTGTTTACAATTCTTTTCCCACTCAAAGCAAAACCCAAATTATATATTTTCTAAAACTTATGGTTACAGATCAGTCCTATGTCTTAGATCCTAGGGTCTAGGAGAGTAGAATACATATAGATACTTGGCAAATGTTTATTATGAATGTTATAAAGTTGTAGAATACTCATTTGCTCATTAATTCTATACTAGGAACAAAAACAACTATATGCAATTCCAAAGGATGTTTCTCTGCTTCTGTGGAGAGCCAACTATGTTATGCTAAAACCACATGACTAGAATTTACTGAACTCCAGCATGTTCAAGAAAAATTTGGTCAGTAGGCTATAAGGGTTAAAATAGGGAGTTTGACAAAATAAGAGAGCAGCTTTTAATAATTTAAGTTTTAATGAGAATATAGTAGAGTTGTAAATTAATATTATCCCTTTAAGCCAGAGAAAAAACTTCTAGCAGCTTTTAACAATCAACAATTTAGTTTAATTAAAATAGAGATAGTGAAAGAATATAGTAAAGGAGGGAAAGATAGAAAGATAGATTACTAATCTTATACCCTATAAATATACCTAAAATTCCTAATACTACCTAAAATTTCTAAAAATCCTACTCTAACTCTCTTCAAGGACTAGGTTCTTCTGCCTGGCCAGACCAGGCCTAATCTAACCTACTCTATCTAAAATTGATTCATTAACTACCTATCTACACTAATTAATAAACAGCCACCACCCATGACCTCCTTAAATAAGGTTTATCCTTCAGCTGCCAGTGTTTAATTCCCAGTTGCCCCTTGCCTCAGAGACAGACTCCTCCCTCAAGGTCCAGAAGCAAAAAACCCTCTAAAGGCTAAAATCAAAAGCCCTCTCAGTAAACTCAGGCCAGCCATTATATTCCAGCAATTCAACATCAACCCACACTACCAGCAACCACCCCACAATGACCAACTCACACCCAGCAGCCCATTTTCCCCAAACTGCCAGCTCTAACTGCCAGCAACTGATTCACCAACTGCCAGCAACTGATATCCTGCAACTGATGCTGGCTCAGCAGGGGACTCCCTATTTCCTACTTCCTGACACTGTGGGTTGGTTAATCCCTATACATCTCTATGGTAAGAGGATCTCCAGGTCCCCCATTAAATTAAAAAATTTTAAAAATTCCTTTTTACAAGGCAAAGGCTAAGTTTTCATTGAGTAAATCTATAATTCACAAAGTCTTTGATAACAAGTCAGAGCCTAGAAAGTCCCTACCTCTCTTAGAATTAAGCAACTCAGCACTTACTCAGCAATGCCACCCAACAGAGAAAGCATAAGCCTCTAGGATTAGCATGGTAATTCCCCTGCCCCAGATTCATTTTGCTGAACAGATTCAGGTGAGTAACTGTCAATGCTAACTGAGTGCTCAAAAATGTAACTATTGGAATGTCTCTGTTTCATCCTTTCTAATTAGTAATGATATCAAAGAAAAGAATAGGGGTAACCAAACATAATAGAAATTCCCTAGAGATGGTAACAGTCCCCAAGTTATTCCTTTTTAGAAACTATATTGTGCTCATTTCCTCAAATCCCAGAACATTTTAAATCTTCCTCAATGATATGCAAAATTATTTAAAAGAATTTTGCCTAGCAACTTATACATGAAAAAATGGATGAAAAAAATTCATTGTCTAAACTATGGTATTTAATTGGATAGCTGATTGAATTAGTATTGTAATACAAATATCATAAATAAGTACTATAGATGAACAATTATGTGGGACCAGGATTTAATAGGAGAAAGAGAACTGGTTGAACAGCATTCAAGAAATCAAGTAGTGCTTTTAACCATCCCAAGTTTAACCATCCCCTGGAATGCACAAATACAAACCACAAAATAATTTTACATAAATGTTCTCCCAGGAATGCTATATGGTTGTCACCTTTAAACAGCAACAATCTCTGAAGAATTGGAGTGACAGAGTATCAAAAGGGTAATGGAGGTATATAGTAAGTGAACGGGGTGTATGGGGTGCTCAGGGAGGGGTAGTATCTCTGGTATGGAGGGTTTGTCATGCCCTTCTAGGGCAGCTCTCCAGCCTCTGACCCTCACCTGACCTCCAGCTCTCCCTTGTGGCTCCCAGTAGCTGCTAGCATGTGGCAGTGGCCACACCCCGGGCAACGGCTTTGACAGGCTGGCTAAACCTTGTGAGGGTAGCCATCGGGTCGTCAACCCCTGGTGAACCAGGGCTTTGCTCACCCAGCATGTGAAGACTGCTTTGGCCGAACAGACGGAAGAAACCAACAAGAAGGTTCAACGGCTGAGATGGCGATGCAGCAAAGCACTGTGGAGTGCTTAGGGCATGATGGAGCACAAAAGACAACACGGCCATCCAATGCAGCTGAGGAAGTCTCCAGGTGTAATGACTTTTCGTGCCACTGGACCCAGGCTTCCAAAGCCAAGAGAGTGGGACTGTCTCTGTGCATTGACTCTTCCACTTAAATCTTCACGCACAAGTGTCTGTGCACAAAAATGCACAAAGATAATCGTCATCCTCGATTCGAGAGACAACCAACAAGTAAGTGAACCCAGACTACAACACTTACCTCTACAACATGAAGGAAGTAGAGAATATTCTGAATAAGAAATAGGCAGATTAGTGGCTAGAGAGCCATACCTAGAGGAGGAAAGTCCTGGTGTTCAAATCTGACCTCAGTCACTTCCTGGCTGTGTGACTCTGGACAAGTCATTTAACTAGCCCTTACCTCTCTTCCACCCTAGAACCAATACACAGTATTAATTCTAAGGCAAAAGGCAAGGGATTTTTTTTAATTACTTAAAAAAAAAGTAAGACAATAATGTAGTGAGTGAGGATTATCCAGCATGATGGCACAAACTTGTAATGTCCGCTACTGAAGGCTGAGACTGATGATTCTCTTGAGCTCAGAAGTTCTGATCTTTATTAAGCTAAGCCAGTTGGATGTGCACCCTGAGTCCAGCATCAGTGTGGTAAGCCCTGAGGAATGGCACTTGGAGGCGGGGAGGTCAAGGTCATCAAGTTGTCAAAGCAGAAGCAAATTGACCCAGGTTGGAAATGGAGTCAGGCAAAGCTCCCATGCTAAGTAGCAATGATATCAAGCCTGTGAAATGCCTCTCTGCTTTCAGCTTGGGTGGAATAAGGAGATCCAATCTTAAAAAAAAAAGAGTAAGGAATAATAAGTCAGCAATCCAAGGGTTGCCCTAGTACCCATAGAATGGGTTGGAGAAGGGGCCTAAAGGAAGGAATGCTAACATATTAGGTAGATCTTATTTGGTTGCTCTGTGGGAGAATATGGCCAAAAATCACACAAAATGAGAGGGTATGAATAGATTACATTCTGCACAGTGTCAAGAATGCACACCTCAATAAGTTCATAAGTTCATTGACTTTCATGCAAGAAGAGGCATAAAACATTACTCAAGGTCATGTATTACTCAATATAAAGAAATGAAAAATAATGTGAGCTTTTTAGACCTGATTGGATCAGCCCTTCCATCATTTTACATAATTTTACAAAGAGCAGTCTTCTGTGATGTATGAAGGAGAGAAAATAAAACTCCGTGCTATGTTCCTACATTATGTCAAGACATACTGCCATAACACTAGAGTGTATATACTAGGTAATAACCTTTAAAAAAAAAAAAAGATTGGAGGCAGCTGTGTGGCTCAGTGGATTGAGAGCCAGGCCCAATTCAGGTTCAAATCTGACCTCAGACACTCCCTAGCTGTGTGACTCTGGACAAGTCATTTAACCCCCATTGCCTAACCACTCTTCTGCCTTGGAACCAATACCTAGTATTGATTCCAAGACGGAAGGTAAGGGTTTAAAAAAATAAAATAAAAATAAATTTTAAATTTTTTTTTAATTTTTAAAAAGATTGTTTGAATGGAACAGAAAAAAAAGTCAAAGTCACCATTATGTTCTCAGGTTCCATTCTGCAATTCTAACAGTACTTTTATGCATAATAGAGAAGAAACAACTGAGTGCTATTCATTTTCTTTTTTCTCCTCTTTCCATTCTAACAGTGCTTAGTAATATCTTGCTAACATTCACTTTCCTCCTATCCACTCTCCTGGATGTGTTGAGAAGCAGCCCTTGGTAATTTGAATAGCTCCTCCCAGTTTTCCCAGAGCAACTTATGGTGCTCAAAAGACAATTGGAAGCTGTTTTGCCAAGATTCTTGATATGGAAAATGATAATTTAAGAAAAAACCTGCCCAGGTGCTTAGGAGGAAAAGGCATCAGACTTAAAAGTCATTAAGTCTGAACCTGAAATCCCTCACTTTCTAGCACAAGTTATTTAAAATCATGCACTAGACATAATAGTTGACACTAATATAACATTTTTAAGGTCCAAAAAATATTTTAAGTGATATCTCTTCAATAACTCCTCCCACAAAAGATCTTAATACTATTAATGTGTCTTTAAGAGGGAATAGACTCTTAGGGAAAACTATAATTTGTCATTTGAAGAGACATCGTCCTGCCTGGAACCTGCAGGAATATAGAGGAAAAGAATTAAGAAAATGTCTTTCAGGAGAAATTAAAGGAATAAACTATCATTTTTTAAACTTCTTTATTAATTATTTTATTTTAATAAAATGTCACATAAGTTTTCCAAAGTTATATGCTCCATGTTGTCTCCCTCCCTTCTTCCTTCCTCCTCCTGGAGAGAATGAACAACTCAATGTGGGTTATACATGTATTATCACACAAAACATATTCCCATATTATACATTTTTGTGATATTCTTATGAAACCAAAACCCCAAATCATATTCTCAGATGTCTACTCCAGCAGTTCTTTCTCTGGAGGTAGATAGCATTCTTTCTCATAAGTCCCTCAGAACTGTCCTAGGTCATTGTATTGCTGTTAGTAGCAAAATCTATCACATTTGATCGTTCCACAATATTGCAGTCACTGTGTACAGTGTTCTTCTGCTTCTGCTTATTTCATTCTACATCAGTTCACTTAGGTCTTTCCAGTTCTTTCTGAGATCATCCTGTTTATCATTCCTTATAGAACGATAATATGCCATCATCATCATATACCACAATTTGTTCAGCCATTTCCCAAATGAAAGATGCTTTTAATTCCCATTTTTTTTGCCACCGCAAAAAAAGAGCAGCTATAAATATTTTCATACAAACAGGTCTTTCTCAATTTTTTTCAATCTCTTAGGGATACAGACCTAAAAGTTGTATTATTGGATCCAAAGGTATGCATTATTTTATAGCCATTTTGTTATAATTCCAATTGCCCTCCAGAATGATTGGATCAGTTCACAATTCCACCAGCAACACATTAGTGTCCCAATTTTGCCACATTCCCTGCAACATTTATCATTTTCCTTTACTGTCATACTGGACAATCAGATCTAAGGTGGTACCTGAGATTTATTTAATTTGCATTTCTCTAATCAAGAGGGATTTAGAACATTTTTTCATATGATTATTGATAACTTTGATTTCTTCATCTGAAAACTGCCTATTCATATCCTTTGGTCATTTTTCAATTGAGTAATGACTTAAATTCTTATAAATTTGACTTAGTTCTTTATATATTAAAGAAATGCAACCTTCATCAGAGAAATTTGTTATAAAAAGTTTTTTCCAGTTTGGTTTCCCTTCTAATCTTGAGTGCACTGGTTTTGTTTGTACAAACCATTTTTAATTTAATATAATCAAAATTATTCATTTTACTTATGTTCCCTGTAATGTTCCCTGTCTCTTTGGTCATGAATTCTTCCCTTCTCCATAGATCTGACAGTTAAACTATTCTATGTTTTATTAATTTACTGATAATATAACTCTTTATGTTTCATATACCCATTTTGGTATTATCTTGGTATAAGGTGTAAGATATTGATTTAACCCTAATTTTTGCCATACTGTTTTCCAGTATTCCCAAAAGCTTTTGTCAAATAGTTAGATCCTATACCAAAAGCTTAGACCTTAGTTTATCAAGCACAATATTGCTGAGGTCATTTACCCCTAATCTATTTCACTGATCTACCCTTTTATTTCTTAGTAAATATCAACTTGTTTTAATGATTACTGCTTTATGGTACACTTTTAACATCTAGTACTGCTAGGTCACCATCCTTCACATTTTTTTTTCATTAGTTCCCTTGATATTCTTGACCTTTTGTTCTTCCAGATAAATTTTGCTATTATTTTTTCTGGTTTTGATAGTTTGATTGGTATGGCACTAGATAAGAAAATTAATTTAGGAAGGATATCATTTATATTAACTCAACCTACACATGAGCAGTTATTGTTTTTTCCAATTGTTTAGACCTAACTTTATATATGTGAAAAGTGTTTTGTAATTATGTTCATATAATTCCTGTGTTTGCCTGGACAAATAGATTCCCACATATTTTATATTGCCTAGAGTGATTTTAAATGGAATTTCTCTTTATAACTCTTGTTCTTGAGCTTTATTGGAAATATATAGAAAAGCTAATGATTTATGTGGATTTGTTTTGTATCCTGCAACTTTGCTAATATTATTAATTAAACTAACTTTTTAGTGGATTCTCTAAGTATTATATCAGATCATCCTCAAAGAGTGATAGTTTAGTTTCCTTATTGCCTATTTTAATTCCAGAAATTTCTTTTTCTTCTCTAATTGCTAAAGCTAGCATTTCTAATACAATATTAAATAATGGTGGTGATAATAGATATCCTTACTTCACTCCTGCTCTTATTAGGAAGGCTTCTAACTTATCTCCATGATAGATGATACTTGCTGATGGTTTTAAATAAATACTTATTATTTTAAGGAAAGGCCCTTTTATTATGCCTTCTAGTGTTTTCTATAAGAATGGGTGGTGTATTTGGGTCAAAGGGTTTTTCTGTATCTATTGAAATAATCATGTGATTTATGTTAGTTTGATAATTGATATAGTCAATTATGCTAATAGTTTTCCTAATATTAAACTAGCCTCACATTCTTGATATAAATCCCACCTGGTTATCATAAATAATCCTTATGACGTATTGCTGTGGACTCTTTGCTAGTATTTTATTTAAGATTTTTGCATCAATGTTCATTAAGGAGGAGATTGGTCTATAATTTTTCTTTCTCTGTTTTTGGTCTTCCTGGCTTGGGTATCAACATCATATTTCTGTCATAAAAAGAATTTGGTAGGATTCCTTCTTTACTTATTTTGCCAAATAGTTTATATAGTATCGGGAGCCATCAAAGACCAAGCTGTTTGATATGGTCCACATGGAAACTGGGGACTGCAAAGCAGCCCCCAGGAAGGATGGAAACATCCATTGAAACCCCTCTAAGTGACTTTCATTATTAACATCCCCTTATTATTGGAATTGCCATGATTATTATTCTTACTTAGCCCCAGGAAAAATAGATGAAAGCAATATGCTTGCAAGGTTAATACAGATGTCCCACTCTGACTCCCCAGGATATTACCAGGAAAGCCTACTCACAAATTAAACCTAAGGATTCATATACCCACTTAGATAGGACCCTCTTTTCTAGGTATGAAAACTTCTGGCAAATCTGTGCTCTTGAATTCCCTAACCTATATCTGAGTCATACTGATTCTATCCAATGATCCTACCCTTAGCAACAATGTTTCATTGACTATCTCCCTAGGCTTCCTGTCTGTTGTTAGGTTCCATGGAAACATGTATGTTGAGAATGAAACTGTGTGCCAATTAGATGTGTTATCATGAGCGTATAAAATAAAGCCAGGCCTCAGCCAAAGTGGATCAATTTATCCTGTGAAACCTGTGTTGTAGGTTGAATACGAAAGCTGTGTCCCATCCATCATTTCACTGACACTGTCCCACCTCCAAGATCCCATCACCTGTGGGAGGCTGGTCTACCCCACAGCAGTATAGTACTGGAATTAGTTGTTCTTTAAATTTTTGATAGAATTCACTTGTGAATCCATCTGGCCCTGGGGATTTTTTCTTAAGGAGTTCATTGATGGCTTATTCCATTTCTTTTTGTTATATGGGATTATTTAAATATTCTATTTCTTCTTTTGTTAACCAAGGCAACTTATATTTTTGTAAATATTCATCCATTTCACCTAGATTATCAGATTTATTGTCATATAATTGGACAAAATAACCCCTAATTATTGCTTTTATTTCCTCTTCATTAGAGGTGAAATCACTCTTTTCATTTTTGATACTGGTGATTTGATTCTCTTCTTTCTTTTTTTAATAAAAGCAATACTCTATCAATTTTATTTGTTTTTCATAGAACCAACTCCTAGTCTTACTAATTCAGTAGGGTTTGTTTTTTTTTTACTTTAAATTTTATTAACTTCTCCTTTGATTTTTGGATTTCCAATTTAGTCTTTAATTAGGGATTTTTATTTGTTCTATTTTCTAGTTTTTTTAGTTGCATGCCCAATTCATTGATCTGCTTTTTCCCCCTATTTTATTGATATAAGCATTCAGAGATATAAATTTTCCCCTCATTTGCTACTCTTTTTTTTGTCTCATTTGAAGCCCAATAGATTCTGTTCCAGCCTCTTATCTTTACTCTGTGTTTGTCCACCTGCCTTAAATGTGTTTCTTGTTTTTAATCCACTCTGCTATATGCTTCCATTTTGTGGATAAGTTCATCCCATTTACATTCACAGTAAATGTCTTGCTGTTGGTTTTTGACTCCTATTGTTTTGAGGGGCTTCTTAAAGATTGGTTTGGAAGGATTGTCAGAGTGGTTTCAGATTTCACTGCTACTAAATCAACATCTTTAAACTGTTTAAAATTTTTGAGAAAGGTTGAAGAAATATTTAATGAGAGAAATAACTTTGCTTCATGCTATGGAGAAGGTACACAATAGATAATACTTGAGAGGCTTCAATTGTCATCCTGAGAGATCTAAAACTGATGGACTGTGTTTCCAGAACTGAGTGATTAGAACTTTCAGTTGATGAGTACTATCAACCCTGACTATGACCTTCTTACTCTAAGTAGCTGAAATATTTAAAAACATCTTTGCATTATGTTAACATGTGAATGAATTGCATATTTAATAATACAGATGATTATTTAAGCCTATAAGACTAACAAGGTTAATATCAAGAGAGAGATAAGAAAAATCTTATTGGAAAAGAGGTCTCTTCAGCTTAGTTAATACACTAAGGTGGTACTCATACCTATCTGATTAATTAATGATTGTGCATTTCTATTAATTTGTGAAGAAATATCAATATTTACCCTTTAATTTGCTTCATACCTAAGATGAGAATAAAGCAGCAAGTCAAGTCTGAGGGGTTTCAATATGCATCTTTCATCACCCACTTTGTTTTTGCAATGTAGATGGTTTGACCAATCTCATGTTACTATGAATTATACTAATACTTTGTAGTATTCCTGGCTCAATTTGGTTAATATAATTTCATCTACAAATAGGAACATTTGAAGAACCTCACCATCAATAAATCCTTCATTTGATTGGATCTTATACAGAACATCTTCCATAACAATGGTGAATATCTTTATTAAATATATTTTCCTGTTTAATGCCTTTTTATGCCAATATACCAATATTCTTTAAGTGATACTCTATAGCTATAAATCATGAAATACCACAATTCCTTAAGAATTATTCATGAAGGGCTTAAGTAAGCTCTAATATTTGGTGACTTGCATCCATGAAGTTATATAAAAGATATTAAGATAAATGTGTGATTAGAAAAATTGTTATACTATACATATATTAAGACACAAGAAGGATAGCCTGAAGTATCCCAGAAATTTTAAAAGGTGAAGTAAGAAGCTTTCAGCTCACTAATTATCAGTCTAGAAAGGAGTTCATTTGTGTGTGTGTGTGTGTGTGTGTGTGTGTGTTATGGATCCATTTGACAGTCTGATAAAACCAACAGATCTCTTCTCAGAATCATGTTTTTAAATATTAAAAATGAAATATGTAGGATTACAATGGAAATCAATCATATTGAAATAGCTATAAAAATAACTGTTCTATGCTGACATGATCAGATTTAAGAAAGAGAAGTCCTGATCTTTAGTTGAACTTGTAATTTGACTATCTCTTCCTTTATGAAGCTGATAATTTTATGCCCTATTTACCCTATTTATCTATAGAGATGTAAATGTGGTTTTTATTTTGCTTTACTAAGTAGAATTTTATATGAAGATTGTCATATGAAAGGACCTTCTCAATGGAAACCCACCTAGATTTTACTGGATTGAACTAATTTGTGTCCCAAAAGCTCCAACTATAACAAGTTGTGTAGGAGGACTGAAGTGAACAATGGCAATGGAGTAGTGTGGGAGTCCTTTAGAGAAATCCCCTCCCCATCCCATTTTTCATGTAAGTCAATTCTCACCTATACTTTATGATCTTAGACATAAACAACATAGACAATGGTGCAACTATGAATTAGGAGAATCCAAGGTCTTCTGGTCCATGTTTGTTAGATATCTAAATAGCAATTTTCGTACCTGGAATAAATGGTGGTTGGGAAGGACAGGGGCAGCTTCTTCTGGAGTACAGTCAGGGGAAAGAAGCCTACATCAAGACACAGAAGATTTCTAAGTTGATAGAGGGAAGCATATAATTTAAGAGTGAGGCTGTTGCCTTGGGAAAGAGGCAGGGCAAAGAAACGAAGGAAATATGCACTAGGAAAATGTCACCTCTGTTAAGGGGGCGGGCCAGTCAGGGTAGAAAACTCACTCCGGAGAATTTGTCATTGTTTCCATCCCAGGGAAAAGTTGTAATAGCCTAATGCTAGTTATAACTCAGCTATTGGCTATAGACTGACCTCTTGCAACCTTTCTCCCTCAATTCTGTGGTTTCCAGAGTCTTCTGGGTAAGCATGGCGGCAATCTAGACATGACTTGCTTCCTCTCCCCTGCACCCAACGAAATAGACTACCTCAAAAGAACATAAAAACCATCTTCAGAAGAATGGAGAGACTCTACAGTAGGCCGCAGCATTGAAAGTACATGGGGTTTGAGCATTTCCACATCAAAAGAAGGAGAAAAAGCTCCCACCCAAATGTAAGCCAATCTACCCTCCCCCACCTCACCTCCAGAGCCAGAGTCAGAACCAGAGTGCACCAGAAACAGCGACTGAGGGAAAAACACCTCTAGAGTGAGCAAGGGGCACCCCTAGGTCCTTGGGAGAAGATTAGGACTGCTGGGGATCTACCCCTGAGAGCAGATACACCGGAAACCTCTGCGCACTGGAGAGCACAGACCGCAGTCAGTTGCTCTAGTGAACAGCAGAGGCCACAGAGATTCTTGCCTCAGACAAAAGACTTGCCCCTCAACTCCAAAAAAAAGAGAACTTGCCCATCTCACTCAGACTTCTGACTAAAAAGGAAAGGGAAAACCACCAAAGGGATGGCTCATTGTGACCAAGACCAACCCTCCAAGAAAAGCAGAAAGAAGACAGTGACCCTTGAAAATTTTTACTGAGGGAAAAACCAGGTTACAGAGGAAAAAGAGAATGAAATTCAAACAAAATCAAAACTTTCACCAAAAAATGGAAATTGTCCACAAGCCCTGGAAGAATTCAAATTGGAGCTTATCCAAAAGATGAAAACCTTCTGGCAAAAAAAAAATGGGAATTAATTCAAAAAGAGATCAACAGTCTGAAAGACAAGAACTCCACACAAAAAAAAGGGCAGACCAAACTGAAAAGGAAAACCAGTCTTTAAAGACCAGAATTAGACAACTGGAAGACATTGATCTTGCAAAACAGCAAGAATTAATAAAGCAAAGTCAAAAGACTAACAAATTAGAAGATAGCATAAAATAGCTCACTGACAAAGTGACAGATCATGAAAACAGGTCACGGAGAGACAATCTGAGAATCATTGGTCTACCTGAAAAAAACAGAAATAAACAGAAATCTTGACACCACACTACAAGAAATCATCCAAGAAAATTTCCCTGAAGTTCTTGAACAAGGGGGAAAAATAGACATCGAAAGAGTTCATAGAACACCCTCTATACTAAATCTCCGAAAGACAACTCCCAGGAATGTAATTGCCAAATTCAAGAGCTTCCAAGATGAGGAGAAAGTTTTACAAGAAGCCAAAAAGAGACAATTCAGATATCAAGGAGAACCAATCAGGATCACACAAGACCTGGCAGCTCCCACCCTAAAGGACCTCAAGGCCTCGAACATGATATTCAGAAAGCCAAGAGAACTGGGTCTTCAACCAAGAATCACCTATCCATCAAAACTGACTATATACTTCCAGGGGAAAGTATGGGCATTAAACAAAATAGAAGATTTCCAAGTATTTATAAAGAAAAAAGCCAGAACTCAGTGGAAAGTTTGATATCCAAACACAAAGAACAAGAGAAACATGAAAAGGTAAATATGAAAGGGAAAAGGAGAAAAGTGTTTTTTTTCAAACTCTCTTCTATAAGGGCTTCAATTAGATCAAATTATATATATTAATATATGGGGAAATGTTATTTATAACTCTCAAAAATTGTATTCATTATTAGAGTAATTAGAAGAATCACACATAGGGAAAGATTGGGGCATTAAGATGATATTTTAAAAAAGAAAAAGAGTGGGGAGGAATAAAAGATGGTACAAAGAGACACTTGAAGAAATTGAAATAAATTAAATAGAATAATCTTTTTCACACAAAGATACACATGGGAAGGGGAGGGGAAGAATACTCTCATAAGAAGGAGAGGAAGAGAGTGCTAATAGGTAATACTTAAACCTTACTCTCATTGAAATCAACTCTGATGATCCATTGGGTCTTGAATTCTATCTTATTCAACAGGGTAAGGGAGAAGGTAAAAACTAAGGGGGTAGGGGAGAGGGAGTACAAATAGGGAGGGAAAGAAAGGGGGGAGGGAAATTAACAGACCCTAAAACAAGAAGGGAACAAAAAGGGAGGGACCAGAAAGGGAAGCACATCAAGGGAGGGGATTAGGAGGATTGATTAAAAGTAAACCACTGGTTTAAAAGGATATAGCAAAAGAAGAAAGGTCAGAACTAGGAAAGGATATCAAAATCCTAGGGAATTCATAAGTGACAATCATAACTTTGAACGTGAATGGGATGAACTCACCCATAAAATGTAGACAAATAGCAGATTGGATTAGAACCCAAAACCCTACCATATGTTGTCCACAAGAAACACACCTGAGGCAGGTAGATACTCACAAGGTCAGAATTAAAGGTTGGAGTAAGACCTATTGGGCCTCAACTGACAGAAAGAAGGCAGGAGTTGCAATCATGATATCTGATAAAGCCAAAGCAAAAATAAACCTGATTAAAAGAGATAGGGAAGGTAAATACAAAAGGGGGTATAGACAATGAGTAAATATCAGTAATCAACATGTATGCACCAAATGGTATAGCACCCAAATTTCTATGGAGAAACTAGGAGGAGGAAATAGATAGTGAAACTATACTAGTGGGAGACCTGAACCTACCACTATCAAATTTAGATAAATCAAATCAAAAAATAAATAAGAGGTAAGAGAGCTGAATGAAATCTTGGAAAAATTAGAGTTAATAGATATATGGAGAAAAATAAATAGGGACAAAAAGGAATATACCTTTTCAGCAGCACATAGCACATTCACAAAGATTGACCATATACTAGGTCATAAAAACATGGCATACAAATGCAGAAAAGCAGAAATAATAAATGCAACCTTTTTAGATCATAATGCAATAAAAATAATGATCAGTAAGGGTACATGGAGAGCAAAATCAAAAACCAATTGGAAATTAAATAATATGATTCTCCAAAATCAGTTAGTTAGAGAACAAATCATAGAAACAATCAATAATTTCACTGAATAAAATGAGAATGGTGAGACATCCTTTCAAAACTTTTGGGATGCAGCCAAAGAAGTACTCAGAGGAAAATTTATATACTTGAGTTCATATATTAACAAATTAGGGAGGGAAGAGGTCAATGAATTGGACATGCAAATCAAAAACCTTGAAAGTGAACAAATTAAAAACCCCCAGAAGAAAACCAAATTAGAGATCCTAAAAATTAAGGGAGAAATTAATAAAATTGAAAGTGAAAGAACTATTGAACCAATAAATAAGACTAGAAGCTGGTATTTTGAAAAACAAACAAAATAGACAAAGTACTGGTCAGTCTAATTAAAAAAAGGAAAAAAGAAAAGCAAATTAACAGTATCGTAGATGAAGAGGGGAACCTCACCCCCAATGAAGAGGAAATTAAGGCAATCATTAAAAATTATTTTGCCCAATTATATGGCAATAAATATGCCAATCTATGCAATATGGATAAATATTTACAAAAATATAAATTGCCTAGACTAACAGAAGAAGAAATAGATTTCTTAAATAACCCCATATCAGAAAGAGAAATCGAACAGGCCATCAAAGAACTCCCTAAGGAAAAATCCCCACGGTCTGATAGACTCACAAGTGAATTCTATCAAACATTCAAAGAATAGCTACTACCAATACTATACAAACTATTTGGCATGATAAGCAAAGAGAGAGTTCTACCAAATTCCTTTTACGACACAAACATGGTACTGATCCCAAAGCCAGGCAGGTTAAAAACAGAGAGAGAAAACCATAGGCCAATCTCCCTAATGAATATAGATGCAACCCGGGCCAATTTCCGGGCATTCAACACAGACTGTGGAAGAGGAGGTTGCTGCTTTTTTTTTCTTCCTTTTTTTGGCTCGGGGATCATACGGCCCACACCACCTGAACCTAATCCCATCAGGAGCCCTCAGAGCTTCTGAAAGAACAAAAACCTCAGGGCCAGTGAAGGGCTTACCTTGAAAACACCCCAGGCCAGTCTCCAGGCATTCAACACAGATTTTGGAGGAGGAGGCTTTTTGTATCAGGGCTCATTCAGCCCAAACCAGATGAACCTAATCCCATCAGGAGCCCTCAGAGCCCAGGCAAGCCACGACCCCTCCCCCCTTAGAGAGCAGGGTCTTCTGAAAAAACAGAAACCTAGAGGCGAGGTCAAGATGGCAGCCTAGAAGGAGCATAGACCTGGCAGCCTGGCCAGAGCTTTGGAGATCTTCCATATATGCTCCAGCCTTCCAGGAAGTTTAAAACTCAGAGTAAACCCAGCCCAACTAAACTGAACTCAATCCCATCAAAAGTCTCCAGAACACAGGGAAGCCCAGGCTCCCCATCCATCCTCATTGACTGCTGGACTTTAAGCCAATCAAAAGCCTCCAGAGGACAGGGAAGCTCAAACCCCCAACAACCCTCCCCCAGAGATTACACCAAGAGATCCTCTGTTAAAGCTCCAAGAGGGGAGACTGATAGAAGTCCCCAAAAAACAAAAAAAATGAGAGGAACAAGAGCACAGACAAATACGAGGAGGAAAGAAGGGGTGAATTTGAACAAACAACAGAAACAGAAGAAAGGAACTATAATAGACAGCTACTACTCACCAAATGGAACAGAGGGGGAGAGATCAGCAAACGATAAACCAGAAATCCCAGCAAATTGGATACAGGCTGTGGAAGAACTCAAAACACAACTAAGAGAGGCTGAAGACAATTGGGGAAAGAACTTAAAAATTAAGATAAGTCATCTGGAAACAGAGGCACTTGAACTAAAACAAGAAAATAGTGTCCTGAAAGCCAAAATCATCCAGCTAGAAAATGAGGCAAAGGAGATGAAAGATGAGGCAAAGGAGATGAAAGACGAGATAAAGAGGATGAAAGACGATCTTCAAAGAAAATCAGACCAGAAGGAAAAAGACGACCAAAAAGCCAGAGATGAAATCCAATCTTTAAGAACCAGCGTAAAACAACTAGAATCAAGTGACCTCACAAGGCAGCAGGACACTATAAAACAAAACAAAAAGAATGAAAAAATTGAGGAAAATGTGAAGCATCTCATTCACAAAACAGACGATTTAGAAAATCGTTCAAGAATAGACAATTTAAGAATAATTGGACTACCAGAAGACCACGACAAAAGAAAATGCCTGGACATAATACTAGAGGAAATTATCCAGGAAAACTGTCCCGAGATCCTAGAACACGAGGGGAAAGTGGAGATTGAAAGAATCCACAGATCACCCCCTGTATTTAATCCCCAACTGACAACACCAAGAAATGTTATAGCCAAATTCAAAAACAATCAGATGAAAGAACAGGTATTACAAGCTGCCAAGAAGAAACCATTCAGATACCATGGAAACATGGTGAGGATAACACAGGATCTGTCTGCATCCACACTGAAGGTCCAAAAGGCATGGAATATGATATTCCAGAAAGCAAGGGAACTAGGCCTACAGCCAAGAATAAAATACCCATCAAAACTGACTATATTCTTACAGGGGAAAGTATGGTCATTTAACACAACAGAAGAGTTCCAAGCATTCATAAATAAAAGACCAGACCTGAACAGAAAATTTGAAGTCCAACCACAGAACTCAAGAGAATCATCAAAAGGTAATTAAAAAAGAGGGGAAAAACAACAACAACAACAAAATCTTTTTAAGAGACTCAATAAGTTAAAATTATATGTATCCCTATAAGAAAAGAGGTCATTGGCAACTCTTAAAAACTGTTGCTATCACCTAAGAAGCTAGAAGAACTACACTCAGAGGGAACAGTGACAAACTGTATAGGATGAAAGGACAAGACATAAATAGGTATATAGATATATGCATGCATAAATACATATACATGTGTATGTATATATATATACACATGACTAACACTAAAAAAGAAAAGAGGTTATGACTAAAAGAAATGGGAAAAGAAACAAATGGGAGTAAATTTATATGTCACAAAGAAGCTCATGGCGGGAGCGGGGAGAACATCGATACACTGGAAGGGTAAAGAGGTTGGAGATAGGAAATATTCAACTCTTACGTACTTTGAAACTGACCCAAAGAGGGAAGAACAATCCAATCCATTGGGGAAGAGAATAGATTTGCGCCCTATAGGGGAGTAGAAGGGTAAAAAACAGACTGGTGGGGAGGGAAGCAGTACAAGGGAGGGAGAGGGTGGGGGGGAAATTTTAAAAAGACTACAGGGGAAAATAAGGGAGGGAATAAGAAGGGAGGGGGGTAAAACGGGAAATACAAGGGGGACTGATTTAAAGTAAATCACTGGACTAAAAGGTAGGGCTGAAGAAGAAAGGTTAGAATTAGGGAAGGATATCAAAATGCCAGGGAGTCCACAAGTGACAGTCATAACGTTGAACGTGAATGGGATGAACTCACCCATAAAACGTAGACGAATAGAAGAATGGATTTGAATCCAAAACCCTACCATATGTTGTCTCCAAGAAACACAAATGAGGCAGGTAGACACCCACAAGGTCAGAATTAAAGGATGGAGTAAGACCTTCTGGGCCTCAACTGACAGAAAGAAGGCAGGAGTGGCAATCATGATATCTGATAAAGCCAAAGCAAAAATAGACCTGATCAAAAGGGATAGGGAAGGTAACTATATTTTTTTAAAAGGAACTTTAGATAATGAGGAAATATCACTAATCAACATGTATGCACCAAATAATATAGCACCCAAATTTCTAATGGAGAAACTAGGAGAATTGAAGGAAGAAATAGACAGTAAAACCATATTAGTGGGAGACTTGAACCAACCATTATCAAATTTAGATAAATCAAATCAGAAAATAAATAAGAAAGAGGTAAAAGAAGTGAATGAAATCTTAGAAAAATTAGAATTAATAGACATAGGGAGAAAAATAAATAGGGATAAAAAGGAATACACATTCTTCTCAGCACCACATGGCACATTCACAAAGATTGACCATACATTAGGTCACAGAAACATGGCACACAAATGCAGAAAAGCAGAAATAATAAATGCAGCCTTTTCAGACCACAAGGCAATAAAAATAACGATCAGTAATGGTACATGGAAAACCAAATCAAAAACTAATTGGAAACTAAACAATATGATACTCCAAAATCGTTTAGTTAGAGAAGAAATCATAGAAACAATAATTTCATCGAGGAAAATGACAATGGTGAGACATCCTTTCAAACCTTTTGGGATGCAGCCAAAGTGGTAATCAGAGGTAAATTCATATCCCTGAGTGCATATATTAACAAACTAGGGAGAGCAGAGATCAATCAATTGGAAATGCAAATAAAAAAACTCGAAAGTGACCAAATTAAAACCCCCAGCAGAAAACCAAACTAGAAATCCTAAAAATTAAGGGAGAAATGAATAAAATCGAAAGTGATAGAACTATTGATTTAATAAATAAGACAAGAAGCTGGTACTTTGAAAAAACAAACAAAATAGACAAAGTACTGGTAAATCTAATTAAAAAAAGGAAGGAAGAAAAGCAAATTAACAGCATCAAAGATGAAAAGGGGGACATCACCTCTGAGGAAGAGGAAATTAAGGCAATCATTAAAAATTACTTTGCCCAATTATATGGCAATAAATATACCAATTTAAGTGATATGGATGAATATATACAAAAATACAAACTGCCTAGACTAACAGAAGAAGAAATAGAATTCTTAAATAATCCCATATCAGAAAATGAAATCCAACAGGCCATCAAAGAACTCTCTAAGAAAAAATCCCCAGGGCCTGATGGATTCACCAGTGAATTCTATCAAACATTCAGAGAACAGTTAATCCCAATACTATACGAACTATTTGACATAATAAGCAAAGAGGGAGTTCTACCAAACTCCTTTTATAACACAAACATGGTACTGATTCCAAAATCAGGCAGGTCAAAAACGGAGAAAGAAAACTATAGACCAATCTCCCTAATGAATATAGATCTTAAATAGGATACTAGCAAAAAGACTCCAGCAAGTGATCAGAAGGGTCATCCACCATGATCAAGTAGGATTTATACCAGGGATGCAGGGCTGGTTCAATATTAGGAAAACCATCCACATAATTGACCACATCAACAAGCAACCCAACAAGAACCACATGATTATCTCAATAGACACAGAAAAAGCCTTTGATAAAAATACAACACCCATTCCTATTAAAAACACTAGAAAGCATAGGAATAGAAGGGTTGTTCCTAAAAAAAAAATAAACAGTATATATCTAAAACCATCAGCTAATATCATCTGCAATGGGGATAATCTAGATGCATTCCCAATAAGATCAGGAGTGAAACAAGGATGCCCATTATCACCTCTACTATTTGACATTGTACTAGAAACACTAGCAGTAGCAATTAGAGAAGACAAAGAAATTGAAGGCATCAAAATAGGCAAGGAGGAGACCAAGTTATCACTCTTTGCAGATGACATGATGGTCTACTTAAAGAATCCTAGAGATTCAACCAAAAAGCTAATTGAAATAATCCACAACTTTAGCAAAGTTGCAGGATACAAAATAAACCCACATAAGTCATCAGCTTTTCTATATATCTCCAACACAGCTCAGCAGCAAAAACTAGAAAGAGAAATCCCATTCAAAATCACCTGAGACAAAATAAAATACCTAGGAATCTACCTCTCGAGACAAAAATAGGAACTATATGAACATAACTACAAAACACTTGCCACACAACTAAAACTAGACTTGAGCAATTGGAAAAAAATTAACTGCTCATGGATAGGACAAGTCAATATAATAAAAATGACCATCCTACCCAAACTTATTTATCTATTTAGTGCCATACCCATGGAACTCAGAAAAAATTTCTTTACTGATTTAGAAAAAACCATAACAAAGTTCATTTGGAATAACAAAAGATCAAGGATATCCAGGGAAATAATGAAAAAAAAAAACACAAATGAGGGGGCCTTGCAGTCCCAGACCTCAAACTATATTACAAAGCAGCAGTCATCAAAATAATTTGGTACTGGCTAAGAGACAGAAAGGAGGATCAGTGGAATAGCCTGGGGGAAAGCGACCTCAGCAAGACAGTATACGACAAACCCAAAGATCCCAGCTTTTGGGACAAAAATCCACTATTCGATAAAAACTGCTGGGAAAATTAGAAGACAGTGTGGGAGAGATTAGGAATTGATCAACACCTCACACTCTACACCAAGATAAATTCAAAATGGGTGAAAGACTTAAACATAAAGAAGGAAACCATAAGTAAATTGGGTAAACACAGAATAGTATACATGTCAGACCTTTGGGAGGGGAAAGACTTTAAAACCAAGCAAGACATAGAAAGAATCACAAAATGTAAAATAAATAATTTCGACTACATCAAATTAAAAAGCTTTTGTACAAACAAAACCAATGTAACTAAAATCAGAAGGAAAACAACAAATTGGGAAAAAAATATTCATAGAAACCTCTGACAAAGGTTTAATTACTCAAATTTATAAAGAGCTAAATCAATTGTACAAAAAATCAAGCCATTCACCAATTGACAAATGGGCAAGGGACATGGATAGGCAGTTTTCAGATAAAGAAATCAAAACTATTAATAAGCACATGAAGAAGTGTTCTAAATCTCTTATAATCAGAGAGATGCAAATCAAAACAACTCTGAGGTATCATCTCACACCTAGCAGATTGGCTAACATGACAGCTATGGAAAGTAATGAATGCTGGAGGGGATGTGGCAAAGTAGGGACATTAATTCATTGCTGGTGGAGTTGTGAATTGATCCAACCATTCTGGAGGGCAATCTGGAACTATGCACAAAGGGCAACAAAAGAATGTCTACCCTTTGATCCAGCCATAGCACTGCTGGGTCTGTACCCCAAAGAGATAATGGACAAAAAGACTTGTACAAAAATATTCATAGCTGCGCTCTTTGTGGTGGCCAAAAATTGGAAAATGAGGGGATGCCCATCAATTGGGGAATGGCTGAACAAATTGTGGTATATGTTGGTGATGGAATATTATTGTGCAAAAAGGAATAATAAAGTGGAGGAATTCCATGGAGACTGGAACAACCTCCAGGAAGTCATGCAGAGCGAGAGGAGCAGAACCAGGAGAACATTGTACACAGAGACAAACACACTGTGGTATAATCGAACGTAATGGACTTCTCCATTAGTGGCGGTGTAATGTCCCTGAACAATCTGCAGGGATCTAGGAGAAAAAACACTATCCATAAGCAAAGGACAAACTGTGGGAGTAGAAACACTGAGGAAAAGCAACTGCCTGACTACAGCGGTTGAGGGGACATGACAGAGGAGAGACTCTAAACGAACACTCTAATGCAAATATTAACAACATGGCAATGGGTTCGAATCAAGAACACATGTGATACCCAGTGGAATCACGCATCAGCTATGGGAGAGGTGGCGGGAAAGGGTGGTGAGGAAAAGAAAATGATTTTTGTATCCAATGAATAATGTTTGAAAATGACCAAATAAAATAATGTTTAAAAGTTAAAAAAAAAATTCTGTGGTTTCCACAAAGTCATTTACTCAAGCCTATTGGAGTTCTGTTTATTGATACTAAGAAGGTAAACAGCTTTTATCCTCTCTAACTTTTTATTGCTCCATGAACTTCACTTTCATATAACTCTAAGAAACAAGTTCTTGCATAAGACTTTTTATTTCATAAGGAAGATCATATTATTCAGTAACTTCCTTAGAGAAAGCTATTACCAATGGTATGGTCAAGCTCACTTAGTGCCAGTATCAATAAAAGAGTCCCTGAATCACACAATTCAATGGGGGGGGGTGGATTTTGGTAACCATCTTGTCCAATTTATTCTCAAGAGGAATTCTCGTTATAACATACCCAACTGGTGGTTATCCAGTCTTTGCTTAAAGACCTCCAAGGAAGAGAAACCAATCATCTTTCAAGACAGTTCCTTCCCTTTTATGAAGAGGAGCCAATGATAAGAAGAAATAAGTGGAAACCCACATTTTAAATGAGCCATCTCCTGAGAGTGACATCCTATAAACATCTGGATTCAGGATAATTCCCCAACTTGTTCCACAAAGAAATATGCAGTAGACTTTTTTGGATGTCTTACCTCTTGTTTCACTTGGGGGGAGAGGGGGAGGGTGTGGACACTCCTGATATAGAAACTTCCTCCATCAATATAGACCAACAATTCTTTTGTAAATTATAATTTTAGAGTTGCCAAGAGCCATGAGAATTTGAGTGATTTGTTCAGCAACTCAGTCAAGAAACACTTATTAACAGTCTACTGTGTACCTGGCACTGTCCTAAGGAATGAGGATACAAAGAAAAGCAAAAATCAGTTCCTGCTCTCAAGGAGCCCATGCTCCAATCAGTGGAGGCAACATGCAAACAACTTTGTGCAAACAAAATCAATACCAAACCAAGATACATAGCATACATTGGAAATAATCAACAGAGGGAAGACAACAACATTAGATGCATTTTGTAGGACGTAAGATGTTATAAGGGACTTGTTCTGGGTCACACTGCCTGAATGGATCAAGACAGGATTTCAATAAAATCTTAGCTTGAAAGAACCCCCAGTGGATTTATATTTTCAAAAATCTAAGCACTTCATATGCTTCCCTACTCAATGCAGGACATTACCCAAATAAGCTAGAGTGGTAATTGTGCTTTGAATAGCAAGAAATGAAAAATACATAAAGGCTAATGTCTTAAGTTAAAGATTTCCTCATCTTTTTTAATTTATTCACAGAAAAGCTCCATAAGGGTAAGAACTGTCATACTCTTATTTGTAACTCCCAGAACCCCTAGCACAGGACCTTGTGCTGTAATGTTTACATAATGCTTTATACACCTTATCTCATTGGATCCCCATATAATAATTATTGTTTGTCCTTGGTTTTCAAAAAGAACAAATTATATCACAAGACAAAGTCTTAACTCAAGCATGAATTGGATTTAAATGAGGCAGAGTTGCACAAAGTCATCAGCTTCACTTTTTCTTCTAAAGTCATCAAAATCCAGTGGCAAATCAAAGGTCAAGATGACTAGTAATGGTCCAAGATGCAGTGGATGACCATGGCATCTTCAATACCTAGCGAAGGTTTAAGCACTCCACAGCACCAGATTCAGCTACCTTTCTGGACATTTTGTTCTCATCTACCTATCCATCTGGGGAAAGTCTTCACATGCTTGGGGTAGGCATCCCCCTAATTCATGGACAGGTCTGAGGCCAATCAGTTGCTCTTAACCTAGTTAAGCTCATGTGCCATGATGACTTACCAGGGTGTGATTGCTGGGCATTCTAGAGCTTCCTGGAGTGACAGGTGAGAGTTGGGTGACAGATGAAAACTAAAAGTGGATGGGCTGTCCTGAAAAGAGCTCAGCAAGCACCAGAGGTACTAATTCTCCCTGAATATGCCATAGACTCCCATATTACAGTGGTCACCCTATAGAGTGAGGATAGGTTGAGGCCCTGGCCCCTTCCATGACCAAGGCACATGCTCATTATTCCAAGGACATGAGTTCCAGCTAGAATGAATTATCAAAAATGGACTCTGAGAACAACTGAGTTAAATATTACACATTTTATTACTAACATTTTACAAAGGATCAATCACAGGCTGAGGCTCAACTTGTAGGATAAAGTAGGATTAGAACCCAGGCCATCCTAACTCCAAACCCAGAACTCTATCCGCTAGGACACAGCTGACATACCAAGACACTATTCACAAAAACTTTCATGAAAGAAGGTAAAGGGTGGCCATGAATAATTTTGCAGTGAAATAAATATGGGATAAAGGTTCATAGGATCGTTTCTCTATAGCTAGAAAGGATCACATAGACAATCCAGAACAATTTTCTTATTTTACAGATGAGGAAACTGAAGACCAGGGAGATTAATTGGACTTAAGTAGTAAAGCTTAAGGTCACTTAAGTAGAAAGCATCAGAGAAGAGTTTTTAACCCAGGTTCTCTATGCCTAGAGGCAATGAACTTTCCACTTTACTACAAAGCAAGTACAAAACAAACAAATAAACCACTGAGTAAAATTCCTAGGTCTGGACTCCAGATGTAATATCTTATTCATTGAACCACTATGTCCTTCCCTTTTTTTTTTTTTTTTGGCAACCTGGATTCTTTCTGCAAACAGAAAGACTCTTATCATCTCCAGAACAAAACAATATCCCAGCTCAAAGCACCAAGGCTAGACTAGAAGCATGGGTTTGGGGTAGAGAGAAAGCTTTCTGTTGATCCAGGATTTCAGAATGGAACAACAGGCTGAATCAATAGAAAAGAATAAATATCAGTGTTGGGAGAAGCCTGACCACAGAAAACAGTTTGTCAGGAAGAAATCATTTATCAGGAAGCAAGTGAGATCTAAAACTAGTTAAATAGATAAAATTAACATAAGTTTCTGAATAACTTTCCCTCTTTGTGCTGAGGAAAACCCAGAGCTAAAGCCCAACAAAAGAAATCAAGAGTGGGATTCATGCCACAAAAATACAAAGACCACTGAGCCTGAAATAAAATGAGAACAGAATATCACCAGATCTCAATTAGATTATTTAAAGGGCAATGATTTGCTTTAATTGTTTAGTCCGATAATACCCTTCGTTTAGAAGAGATCTGGTAGCCTCCATATAACAGATCAGTAACAGCATTTAAGAATTTACTATGTGCCTGGCAGTAGCTAGATGGTGCAGTGGATAGTCAGGAAGACTCATCTTCCTAAATACAAAAGGAGCCTCAGACACTTACTAGATGTGTGACCCTATGCAAGTCATTTAATCCTATCTGCCTCAGTTTTCTCATCTGTAAAATGACCTGGTGAAGGAAATGGCAAACCATTACAATATCTTTGCCATGAAAACCCCAAATGGGGTCATGAAGAGATAGACACAACTGAAATAACTCAACAAGGCACTGTGATAAGTGCTGAAAATACGAATATAAGCAAAAGGAAAGCCAGTTCCTAACCTCACAGAACTTACTTTTTTTAAACCCCAACTTTCCATCTTAACATCAGTTCTGTGTATTGGTTCCAAGGCAGAAGAGTGGTAAGGGCTAGGCAGTGAGGGTTGTGACTTGCCCAAGGGCACACAGCTAGGAAATGTCTGAGGCAAAATTTGAACCCAAGACTCCCCATCTCAGTCTAGCTCTCAAGCCCCTGAGACACAGAGCTGTCCCCAGAGCTTACTTTCTAATGAGGAAACAAGACACATAAAACAAAGATGTTTGGGTAAAGGGGGGGCTGGGGTGGGGGAGAGAGAGAGAGAGAGAGAGACAGAGACAGAGACAGAGAGAGAGGTGAGTTATCAGCATACAGATATGGTGGCAAAAGCTGGACAATCAGAAGCATACCTGGGAGGAGGGAAATGAAACATGATCAATCTGGACAAATCTTCAAAATGGGGTGCCCTAACCCAGTGCACTCCACTGTGGGAAAAGGGGCAGCATAGTTGTGGGATGTACCATAGAGAGAAAGCACTTTGGTGAGAAGGGTAGTCCAAAGTGAAAAGGCATCTGAGTCACAGTGGCAAAATCCATACAGGAGTGTAGCCAGCTGGGAAAAGAAATAGAACAATGAAATTCAACCTCCAACCCCTTGCATACATGCATACATACATACATACATACATACATTTATATATTCACCATGATTCCATTTTTTAAAAATCAATCAACATTAAGCACCTACTATGTGGCATGCACCATAAAGCACTAAAGAAAAGAAAAGCATGAAACAATCCTAATTCTCAGGGAAAGACTATTGGTGGACATTTAAAGTTCAAATTCTTTGGCATTTAGATAACTTTTTACTTGTTTAATTACACATTTATCTGGCCCTCCTATTTCTTCCCTCTCTCAAATATGCCAATTTTCAAAAAAAAAAAAATTAAAACCTTTAAAGCAAATATGTATGGTCCAACAAAACAAATTCCCACACTGGCCACATCCAAAAGGGTAGCATATTTCATGTTCAGATCCCTGGCATTGTAGTTTTTCATTGCACTGAGTAAAATCCCAAAGTCTTAAAAAAAAATGTTGTATAATGCTCCTATCATTGAATAAACTGTTCAGTTCTGTTTTCTTCACTCTGCATCAATGTTTAAATGTCTTTCCGGTTTCTTCTGAAACTATCCATTTCACCATTTTTTTCTGGTGCAATAATCACAATCATATCTTGTTCAGCCATCCCCCAAGAAGTGACTGTCCCCTTCATTTCTAGTTTGAGCCTACCTTGAAGAGTTACATAGCCCATTTTGTTTCTGAATCCACTTTATGACATTCCTCATGAAATAACCATTCTTTCTCCACTTTAAGAACTCCAGTGATTGAGCACCTGATGCTCAATCAATCAATAAACATTTATTAAGCACCTACAAGGTGCCTGGTTTTGTGCTAAGTGCTAGGGATACAAATAAGGCAAAAGACAATCCCTGCTCCCAAGGAGCATACGCTCCATTGGGGGAGACAACATGAAAACAAATATATGCAAAGCAAGCTAAGTACAGGATAAAAAGGAAATAATTAGCAGGAAGAAAGCAGTAGAATTAAAAGATGTTGGGAAAGGTTTACTGTAAGAGATGAGATATAGATGGGACTTAAAGGAAACCAAGGAAGTCAATGATTGAGGAGGAAGTATTTGAGACTAAAGCAGACCCACCTCACTTGTCGCCAACATGCTTCCTTTCAGAAATATGCAAAGATATCCTTAGTAAACCCACTCAAGTTCACATTAATTCTTGTAAGACTGCCCATGTGATCTGTCTTCCCATTAGCCTGGTTACTTAAGAGGACACTAAACAGCAGCATTAATGAGCTGTTCAAGCTGTTCATTCTACCTATAGTGAAATTTGCTTGTGAAAACTTTTTGTAAAATCAGTTATTTTCTGATGACTGAAATTTTCAGAATTGCCTTAAATAGCTCAAAACTTTTCCTGGGGTGATGACTATGGAGCATATAAGTGGGGTACTCGGAAAAGATGGTAGAAAAATATTCAAGCACTTTAAGTAGGTTGGGGAGTACTAAAAGAAAAACAGATGGAATTGAATTGATTCAAAATGCTCACAAAGCCTTCTCCCTCTTTAATTCCCAGACTTCAACTCAAAACAGTAAGGTACTTAACAAAAAGTAATTTTCATTATTAAATAAAATAGGTAGACTAGGTGATGTCCAGTGTGTTTTCTATCTCTCTAAGATCCTATAATTCTCTGTGTTGTTTCATATGGGCTTATTTAGGTCACACACACACACACACACACACACACACACACACACACACACACACACACACCATTTCTTTGTCTAGTAATGATGTGATATTGTGCTGATGAGCAAGGTTGCCACTCACTCTTACTTCTTTCCTTTCTGTGTGCATGGCTACTCCTCCCCAGTCACTACTGTGGCTCTTTCCATTTGGGAAGAGCTTTCCTCCTTAACCAAACCCAGAGAGAATTATGGTATAGCGACTTCTCAGTATTGGTTCAAGTATTTAAAACCCACCTCCACCTTGCCCCTTCCGGTCACTGCTGACTCATTCATTGTCTGAGTCTCAATCAATACATGTATTCTTTCTATCCTGGAAAGCTGCATAATCGAATTAGTAATTTTCTTTTATTGAACATATGTACTCTTCTCTCTGTCTCTATATTTCCTTGTCTTCCTTTGACATCTTTTGCTCAGGCATGGCTGAAGACCATCAATCCTTCACCTCCCAGCATGCTTCATAGGAACTAAACCAGAAACTAAGACTAAAAAAGGGAAGAATTGAGGTAAATTTATTTGCAAGAGTCTTTGGAGGAATTTTCTGACTCCAAGCAGTTAATCCTAGGCATGCTTTTATTAGGTATGGCAGGTGATAGGAGAACTGAATACAATGATGTAGTAGAGGACCCAGGACTCTGAAGAGAGAGCCATAGGATTAGAGGAGAAAATAAGCATTTATTATGTAACAGGCATTGTGCTAAGTGCTCTACAGATATCACATGTGATCCTCACAACAAGCTTGTAAGGTAGGTGCTCTTATTATCCCCAATATACAGTTGTAGAAACTAAGACAGAGGTTAAGCAAATTGTCACACAACTTATGAGATGGATTTGAATTCCATTCTACTTGACTTCACCATCATTCTATCCACTGCACCATCCTAGCTGCCTCTGTTTGGAAAGTGTCCAAATGAGGAAATAGTGGCACTGAAGGTAAACTTTACTTTCTGAATAATTTTTCCTAGAATTGGGCATCAGAGTAAAAAATGTATGTTAGTTGGGACAAAGGGAGAAATATATTTTGAACTAACTGATAATCACATAGGAAGAATCGTAGCTTCAAAGTACAATTTCCTAATTCTCCAGCCACAAAGAACAATTCAACTAAACTTAAACATCTCTTAAGGACCTGTGTCATGGCATAGGAGCATTGTTCATTTTTGTTCTTTGTTTTCTTTTTTAACTAATGTATTTGTTTGTTACATTAAAATTCCCAGGTGTCTTCCTGCCCTCCCCATAGTAGAGAAAGTATCATTTAACAAAAAGATATATGTATATATAAATAATGTCTTGCTATGTTTCTATTTATCAGCTCTTTCTCTGAAGGTGGACATACACAAGTCATTCTTCAAACAGAAGTTCTGGTGCTATATATAATGTTCTCTTGGTCCTGCTCATTTCACTTTCATATGTTAAATTTAGAGAAAGCCCTTGTATTCATGGAGCTTAGTGTCTAGTAGAGGGATAAAACAATACAGAGACAATTATAATACAAAAGAGAACAAGAGAAATACATGAGGGAGGCATAAAACAGGTATAAGAATATTATGTGTAAGCCCCAAGGGAAAAATAGTCATTATCACCTACAGAATCAGTAAGTGTCCTGAACTTACAGAATCCAGAAAGGAGACAAAGGGAGATTTTTCTCCTCCCTAATAAAGTGAATAATCTGACATAATAATATTTGATATGGTATATATAAAAGACAACCAAAAGAAAGAATAATTACTAATGAGCTTTAGGGAAACTTAAAAAAATGAAAACCTATTTCATTTCTACAATGTAGTTCAGAGCAATTCACATTTTTAATTATCTCCTGCCATTTAGATTTTTATTATTCAAAATGTTTTTAAGGCATATCACATCGGTTTCTCAAATTTTAAAAGGAAAAAAGGTAAAAATACAATCATTTCAATTCAGCCCTCCATTAGAGTGGGTTCCATTCCCTCTTATTTAATAGTATTTACCATATCCCAAAAAGGCACTCTTGTATAGTGAGTAGAAGGATGCCCTTGGAATCAGGAAGCCCTGACTTCAAATATATCCTCCTACTATACTAGCTAAATGACCATATGCAAGTCACAAAACCCTCTAATACTAAAAGTCACAAGTTAGTTGCCTATTCATATCAAGGGGGGGAGTTTCTACATTGGAAGCTTCTCACAAAAAGGAATCACAGAATCAAACAAACAAAAAAAGTTCAACTTGCTCTAGTTATGTGAGGTGCAAAGTCTCTTCCAGTTCTAATGTCCTTTCCAACTTTATTTCAAATGACTTATTGTGGGCACTTGACACTCCACACAAAACTATTTCAAGCACATACTTGGGACTGCTATTATTCAGAGGTTGAATCATATCCAAGTCTTCATGACTCCAGGCTAAGCTCTTCTATCCTCCACTATCTCTCAAAGTCTATCCACGTTCGTGTTCATTATTTCCATGACATTATCTATAAATTTTATCCTTTGCTGCCCCATTTTCCTTTTGCTTTAAATCTTTCCCAACATCAGGGTCTTTTCCAATGAGTCTTGTCTTCTCATTATGAGGACAAATTTGAAATACAGAATTTGAATATTGGAGCTTCAGCTTCAGTAATTGACCTTCCAGTATCTACTTAGGATTAGAAGTCATATTTGATCCTTCCCTATGAGAGGTTCCTGCTACAGACTGAACCAAAATTGCACAGGCTCTCTTAGGGAGGCTTGAAATAAACTATAGACAGTAGTAGACCAAAGGCAGAATAGACAATAGCAGAAACACCATTTATATTGCGTTGATAATAATGATGATAAGTCATAATAACAGCTAAGTCCAGAGGTAAGAGGGTGAAGCAAAAAGGCATAATTACTTATGTCACTCCACTTCTCTTAGACTTTGACAGTTGAACTTTTTCAAACTCAATACTTTCTAAATATGGTCAGTAGAAAAGTAGAGATCTGTTTTGCTATTCCCATTTCAAAGATGAGAACTATCAGCAATACAATGATCTAGAATAATTCTGAGGGACTTATGACAAAGAATACTATTCACCTCCAGAGAAAGAACTGTTGGGGTAGGAATGTGTATAAAAGCATACAATTTTTCACTTGTTTATTTGGGTTTTTGTTTTGGAGTTTTGGTTTGCACTTACAAAAATGAACAATATGGAAATATGTTCTGCAAAGTAATACATGTATAACCCAGAATGAATTGCTTGCCAGCTCTGGGAGGGTAGCGAGAAGGAGGGGGGGAGACAATTTGGATCATGTAACTTCAGAACATTTATGTGGAAATTTATTATTACATATAATTAGTTAAATAAATAAATGAAAATAAAAATGAGCCGACATCCTCCCCATATTGAATCATTTGGTGATATATTAACTACATCAGGAATGGGACTTAAGTCTCCTTATTCCCATTGTTGTCACCAACAGACTACTAGACTACACTAAACAAATAATTCAGGTTTTCAATCAAGAACATAATGACTCATCTATCAAATATATTGATCAATCAATAAGTATTTGTTAAGGATTTATCTTGTACCAGGAGTTTCAAAGAGTTAGACTAAATGACTAAAATGATTCAACAGCAATAAATCTCTAGTAGTGTCACCTATATAGATGTATTACTATTTCTTTAGGTTCACTTATAACATCATAAGTTGTCCTACTGACTCATTTTATTGGTCTAGTTCCAATATCACTGTCAGATCTTGAACTCTAAAAAGTCTAGAATTTGTTATAATCAGTGTTGATACACCAGTGAATGTTAGAGGGTCTGGACATACTGTATCCATGTTTCTGTTGATAACAACACCTTCCTTTGGAAATCTCAAGATCCCCTAGATGAGCACAGATAGCCTTTATCACTCATACAAAGTCCAAGTCTTATTGTAGGCTTTTGAGGTATTTTTCTCATATATTTGTCATTAAAAGTTTGAGAAATGATGATAACTTGAGATCTACTACTTGGGACATAATTATGGTTCACATTCTCAATTTTTACCCAACACCTAAGCATGTAGTCTTAGGACTTCAAGTAGAATGGACTATAGGACTTATTTTATAAGATTTATTATTAATCCCTTGAAATAGAAGAAATAAAAAATGGAAATACAAAGCTCAGGTATGACCACGTGAGTAACTTTCCTGCCAAGTTCTCCCCCGCCCCCCCAGGTTCCACAGCTGCATTCTGGGAAGAAGAGAGAGAGGGAGGAGCTATACCCACAACTTCATCTTCAAAGCATAAGCATGTAATGTGAGAATGAAAATGGGAAACTGGGAAAGAGAACTCTGGGGATAAGATTCTAATTACACAATCTCCCCTGTGATTCCACTGGGAAACGAGCATGTAGAAATTTCCCAGATTTACATGCCTAGTTTCCCCAAAGAATCATTACACATAACCAAGTTATATCTCTAAAGATCTTTACCTAAAGGTACATATAATATTGCACTTTCTAGGGGGAAATTATAATAATGTGGGGATAAGAGGGAAGTGAAAGAGAACAAGACCAATGATTGCTAGGCTCATTGGCAAAAAGTCAATTAGGGGGCAATTCCCTTTGGCATAAGAGTTTACATTCAAAATAAATGTGTTCAACATCCCACAGTTCAATTCACTACATCCCAAAGTTCATTCTGGATCTTTTGGTGCAGTGTGTGGTTCTGCAGACTTCTTTATGGTGCCTTCTCCAAACAGTTCACTTTCTTAATTAGGGGAGGTAGCAAATTTCTTATCCTAAAATTACTCTCATACAAGAAAATTTTTTTATAAATCTAGAATTTTATGACAATAATACAATCCCCCTGAGTAATGTGTTGACCAACACATGAATCACCCCAGGATACATGGCTGAGTGATAAGGTATATGAATCAATTGTCTAAAGAAAATTAAAAACATCAAAAAAAACAAATAAAAGAGAAAAAAGTAACTTCTGGATGAAACATAAAATATCAAAGTCTCATGTGTAAAAATTCTAAGGAAGAATAAGCCCATAACAAGTTCTTGAATCAGGGCCCAATTAAAGTGATTTTGCCCCACAAGCCTGTAGGACTGTTGCAGCAATGTGCATTTCCCCAGTCAGCAGCCAGGACTAGAGAAGATTGCCATACTATGAAAGAGAGAAAAGGGACTAGACTTTGAAGCAAAAGGGAAATAGCATTCCTTGGTCTGATTTTACCTTTGCTCTCAGGGATAGGGGAGCCAAAATGGCAGCCAAACTGAAATACTTGGTAGAAGTCTGGATCTGGCACAAGGGAATCCAGTGTTTAAGAGTGTCAAACAGCCACTTCCTCAAACCCCAAAATAAGTTCAAGTCCCCTGTCTTGGCACAGAATCTCATCAATCCCATTGGGATTGGTTGATGTCCTTGACCTTATGCTCCTAGGCACTGTGCAGATTAACTTTGTGCTCCTTGGCACTGTGCAGTGATCCCTTCTCCTAGAATCAGACACAATTATCAATCAAAATCCCATAATATTTAACAATCAATGACAGGTTTCCATAGTCTGAAGTTTCGGGGTATTCATTGACATTAGGGCTAATGAACATTTTAAATTTATCCTAGTTCAAAATCAAAAACCCATTAATATTGGTAATATGTGCTTCAAGTACAAAAAAATGAGAGAAAAAAGAAAACTCAAATACTCTTATTGGACATACAGAGAAAAACAATAATAATTTTTTAAATCAAAAATATATAGTTCACATTCCATGAAAAGGTGTCAGCCAAGCAGAGGCACAACACAAAAATTTCTCAATCAAAAATAAGATCTATTGCCTTTTAACTTAGCCATGATCCACAATGTGAGTGTACATAATTATTTACCAGGTAACAGCTTTATAAAAAACAGTAGTACAACAGCGAATGCACAGTCTAAGAAATACCCAAATCCCCAAAATCACAAGAGCTCATCTGATGACAACTACAAACAAACCCTCTATCATTAGGATTCACATGATTCTCTATAGCCACTTGTCATGTGTCATTTAAAAACCTTTGAAATTCGTGGACATTTGTCACAAGTTCTCCAGATCGATTTGCATAAGAAAATAGAACTTTTGTCCTGTAGGAAAGGGATGGCCTAAGTAGTTTGGGTGGCTTGAGCTGATTTTGTCCTATAACTGCTTTTGTCCTGTAATAGTTTAGGTCATGAGTCTCTGCCTCTGAACTTAGTTCAGAATTCATTTAGCCAATAATGGGTTAATTCTAGAAATTCGACTCTCCAGATAATCATTGATCTCTTCTTGCTTCAAAGAATTTAGCTGACCTCAGGGAATGTGTTTGAACATTAGGGTGTTGGGCCTAACCTCTTTAAACCACCAAGCCATCCTTCCTTGCAGGTACTCTAAAACAACAAACATTTCTTAGTCACAGGGAAGGAAAGAGCTGTTAGCTCCCCATTACCAAACTTCCAACCAATCACAATGTCCCCCATGCCTCAGCTATGTAACTAATCATGTGTCTCTAATCTCATGATGCCACCTACCCTGTTCTGTTCTTTGTTCTATATTCCCCAAAACCTATAAAATAAAACTGTCCCCCTCATTCAGGGGGTCAATTTATTGGGAAAGCTGAGATCTTATTTAATGGTAAAGTCACACTTTAACAAAAAATTGATCACATGCTCAGAAACTTTGTGCCTCGGTTTAGCTTATTTTTAATTGTTACATGACCAAGAATTATCCATACAATAAAGCTGACAAGTGGCCATCCAGACTCTAACTTAGAACCTTGAAGTGAAAGTTTGTCTCTCTGCACCTTCCACCCATTGTTCCTAGTTGTATCCAAGAATCTATGGGGTGTACCCAGAAGACTAGTATATCTAGGGTGAAGGCTAGTGTTCTGTGCACTATTGTGCCACCTAGGTGTCCAGGGAAGACTAGCATCTCTGGTATGAGACTGCTAAGTCCTTTTCAAGGTTACTCATGCACCTTTGGTATCCACTTGTCACCTAACTCTCACCTGTGGCTCCAAGAAGTTCTAGTATGTGCAGCAACCACATCCTGGTAAATGGTCTTGGCAGATGGGCTACCATGTTGAGGGTAACTGACAGGTCTCATACCCATTGGTGGCTTAGTGGAGCATGTGAAAACTTCTCCTGGTGGAATGTGCAGATGAGAACAATTTGTTGATGAGATCAATAACCAGAAAGGTGGCTGGAGAAGGTGCCAAGAGGCACTTAAACTTGACCAGAATTGAATACACCAGGAGTCATCTTGACTTTTGTCTTGCCACTGAACTTGGATGAATCTGGAAGACAGAGTGAGACTCATAACTGTGCAACTCTGCCTCACTTAACCGAATTCATTCAAAAATAAAGACCTCACCTTATGATGTAATTAGTCTTTTGAAATAAAGGAGAAATAATAATAATAATAATAATAATAATAGTTGTACCCTCTAAAACCAAGGAGAACAAGTCTAATCCCTTATCCACTAAATAGATTCAAGTACTTGAAGACAACTACCACAGATTGAAAACTCTAAGGGATTTCAGAGGTCATTTTGCTGCTCCCTTTCATTTTTAAAATGAGGAAATTGAGAACCCAAGAAAATATAGCTGAGAATATGAACTCTCCCTCTTACAGTAAGCCCCCATTGACTGAGGCTAAAAGGCCTCATGAATTGCCCAAGATCACCCAGTTAGTGTCTGAAGCAGGATTTAAAACTCAAGTCTTTCTCCCTCCTAGTTGTGACAAGGAAATCACTTTTAAAAGACTGATATATATTAATTTAAGGTCGCCAAGGAATTCAGCTATGTAATTCCTTAATGAAAACTCAAGTCAGCCGTCAACCTTTTATGGAGTTTTAATTACAAACAGGAGGAAGAAAGGAATTAGAGATAGAGAGAGAGAAAGGGGAGAGAAGGGAATAGGGCTTAAATACCCCTTCTGTTTAGGCTGGGCCAAAAGGCCCAAGCCCTTAGATAGCTGGGGCAATGAAAGGAGATCAGTCCCTATTACTCACGTGACCAAAAATGGAGAAACAGTCTCCGGGGCCCCCACCTTCAGCTTCCTTCAGCGCAAGCTTCTCAGAGCACACCGCAACCACTCCCACAAACTCCTCCACCACCACCTTCTGTCTTCAGACCCCCCTATCCTTAAGGAAACCATCCAAGTTCCCTCCCCTCAGTCCTCACATCTACCAATCACCTGTCCATCAATTTCCCTGTGCCAATGGAGGCTCTAGCTTAACCCAGGACTGCCCAGAGGTCTCTGGCTTTGCACATGTCTGTTGAAGGTCATATTTTCAAATAATTAAATCTTTGATCCTTTGCTACAGCCCTTTCTAAATCCTGTTAACCTGAGTAGGGTAGAGATTGGAATAATTAAATTTTGATCTAGGCTGCAGCCCTTACTCAATCCTGTTAGGACTGAATAGGGTGGAGATTGATTCCAAGTATCTTCATTGTATCAATTCTAAAATCAATCATGACTCAAAGAAATTCCTGTTCTATGCTTAAGCATAGGTCAAAGTCCTTTCCATTGTTCAGCAAAAGGTTTCTGTCCTAAAGTAATCTTAAGAAGGGAGGAGAAGGAACCTCCCATGCCAATGGGGTTCACATTCCAATAGTCAAGACCCACTATCAATAGGAAATTTTTCAAGTATGAAATTTCCCAATGGTGAAATTTCCAACATTTATAAGTCTAAGAAATTTTGAGGTTTACATAGTCCAACACTATAGCTAGTTGGACTCAAGGCTTGTTTCTGAAGCATCTTATTGATAACAGCCCACTTCATAAAGCACACAGGTATAACTATTGTTACATGGTAACAAAAGAGTTATGAGTGAAGTATTTCTCAACATATAAGTTCCCTACCTGGGTTCCCTAAGTTTGAATGACCTCCCTGCTCCTCTCCACATATGTGATCTATCCTGCAAAGCTCATTTCTCATTTCCTCTGGGAAGGCTTTCCTTGCCCGTTCTCAATGATTTCTCTAGCCTTTGAACTCTTAAATTACTTACTGTTTCTCCCACTCATTTGGCATTCCCTTAGCTAAAGTTTATATTATTTTAATTCTCAGGCCCATATATGTTATCTCCAAGTGAGACTGCAAACTCCTTAAGGTCAGGAGACTTGTCTTTAACATTTTTGTATTGTCCCTAGAATCTAGAGCAATATTAGATTTGTAAAGGAACTTAATATATAATTGGCAAATGAAGGGGCAAATGAATGAATGGAGTCTTCTAGAATGGAAGTCCTGGGGGAAAAGATTAATACTCCAATTTTATGTCAATAGAAAATTATAATTTTAATTAATTTTTAGAAAGAGTAAAAATGAGTTGGAAAACCTATTTTAAAAGTAAAGCTTTAGATTTAATTGTATTTCAGTGTATCATTGCTGTGCTTGTTTTTAATTATCCCCTTTGCTTTTCTTTTGCTGATTCAGAACCTGGTAATAAGGTGAATTTTCTTAACAATTGTGTTATTGTTTCTCTAAGGAAGTAAAAAAGCCCTCAGGTATTTATAGAAATAAGAAAATACCTGGGTGACAGGAGATAGCAAAGTGAGTTATTGATTTCCAAGAATTTAAATTAATCACACAAAATATCATAATTAATCATTGTTCCCAAGGCTGACTGACTTTCTTCTTTTATTCCCATCTGTTTTTAAATAAAAGTTCAGGGCTTATATTGTTGAGCTTCAAACAGGAGCCTGGGGCCAAAGTTTAGTCTGGGCTCACCCCTGCTGACAGCTGCATGTAACATGATTGTCCCCTGAGAATCTCCAACCTGCAATAGCATCTTTGAACCAATGCAACCCCACAATAGAAGCCTTCTGCCACAGAATCTCACTGGTAAGATAACCCTCCCCCAAACAATGGAAATATCTCCTGATTAGGAACATGAACCCACATCTCTACTATAAGGGATGAAGAAGGCAGATCTTCATTACTTCAGTTATCTTGGTCCTGCCAAATACTCCATCTACAGGGAAAACCAGGGATACAAATAAATAACCTCATGAAGAGGAAGAGGAAGAATATGTGGATGGAATGATTACCAATGGTTGGATAGTTTCTCTGGGATTCTCGCTCTCCATGCCATTCAAGTATCTCAGTGAAAATTTTATCAAAGAGAGAAAAAAGGTATATCCATGGCAACTCATAAAATAAGAGAGAATAATAAAAATATAGTATTTGTATATATGATACTTAATATATAACTTTAAAAGATTCTAAAACTATAAATCAAGTATGGTCATCTTCTGTTTCTATAATAATGGTGTCACACTAACAGAAAAGATGACAGAAGGTTCCAAAAGTCTCAATTTTTAGACAACCTACAAATATTCATTAGTTCACCAAATGTGAACTCTTTGTCAGTGATCAACAAATGGAAAAGTGACTGAGGGATGAATCATATTATTCTTGACCTCTATATAGATGAAACCAGAAGACAATAGAAAATGCACCTAAATGGAAGGATAGTTCACAGATTCTCTTTGTAGGGACAAATGGACTTGCCAAACTTGGTTTTAAGTGTATCCAAAGCCAAGAAATACTATTTCATGAGGCTTTTGATAATACTGTATGCTCATCTTTAGTATTTACTAAGAGACCACCATGAAAACAATAGCCCTTTTTACATCAGCATCTATTACATAGAACAAAGTGGTAGGGAACTTTTACAAAGAACTTGATAAGGTCCTCCAAATTGTATCAAGATACTTTAACATTTGATGTCTAGAGCAGAGATGGACATAGGGAAGGAAAGTAAAAATTATTTTGAAAAACATCTTTCAGGAGCAATGTTATAAGTATAATTGATCTAATGTTGGTATTGAGTATTGATAGCCAGTTGGTAATGCCCAGCTGTTATAATAAACTAGAGCTGATGAGATCACCAAGTAAGAGAGTATAAAGAGAAAAGAGGCAAGAGGTTCAAAACCAAGCTATGAGAGACATCATGTGTATTCTAAATAAAGAACCAACAAATTTACATTTGCATTAAAACACAGCAAAGGAGACTAAGGAATTATCAGATGGATAGGAGAACCAAGAGAAAGTAGTGTTATGAAACCCTGGGGAGGAGAGAGTATTCAGGAAGAGAAAAGGACAAAACTGTGTCAATTGCTAAGAAGAGGCCATTAGATTTGACACATAGGAAATCAATGGTAATTTTGGAGAAAGTTGTTGAGTTGAAAGATGAGATCAGAATCCAGATTACAGAGGACTGAAAAGAGAGTGGGAGGATTTATCTTATTTTTTAATCATCCAATCATATTTAATTTATATAGTTAACACATTTTCTTGGCTTCCCTAAACTATCTATATAGACATTCATCACTGGGATTTTATATCAATTAATCTTTACCGCTTAGAAATTCATAGATGATCATAAATTGCAGATAGAAAATAAAAGATCAAGAATGGATCCCATTCTAAGAAGGTCCTGTCCCCTATACCCATTGGTTTACTAGTCCTTTGGATGATGAGCTTTTATTATAAAGCCAAGACTGAAAATACTAATAAATTTCTCTTCATCACCCTGGGAGGATTATGATGCTGAAAGTGACTGCATCAGCATGAGCCAACCTGTGGGAAAATTCATTGTCTGCCCCTTATCTCTCTATCATCCTTTGAATCCATAAATTGATGTCAAGACCAATCCTATAAGTGTCAAGATTTTGCAGACTTCTATTCATCCTTCCCGGGGAATTCGGTGCACTCTATCTCATAAAACTACTGTGTTAGCATATGTTATTAAGTTGTTCCCAAACCTCAAACCTAGAGCTCTCACGTGAAAAGGATTTTTGTCTCAATCTTCTCACTAAATAAAAGCTGAGAGAGACTTCAGATATGGTAATAATACTTAGGATTTACATGGTACTTTGTATTATCAGAAGTACTATAGCTTACAGATATTTTTTCACACTATCATTAGTAATAGTTATCATCTCTGTTAGAATTACTGATGGTACTTGATATGATATTATTGAAAAAGGATTATAGTACTGTAATGTAAGATTCCAGTACAAAATGTTACGTAGTCTCAATTGGACCTTCACTGTGGCAAGACAAACATGCAAGACAAATGTTCCATTCCTTCCTAATCAATTCACTTACTTTCCACTATTGTTTTTTAAACATGTTTTTCTCTCCTCAAGTCATTCTCAGTGCTCCCTCTGACCCACACCCAATTCTCTCAATTAAAAAAATTTATCTCGTACTTTATAAAAAAAAAATTATGCCATTTTCTGAGAGCTTTCCCTTCTCTCCTCCACATCTCATATTATCCAGATATCATTCCCTCTCTCTTCGTTCAAACTTGTCTATTGGCCTAGCCACTAAATCTTAAATAAAGTAATGTAAATAAGCAAGCAAATAAGAAAGAACATAACTACTGATATCTATTATGGGGGAATAGTGCAGTGGGACAAAGAGATGGATGGATAGACGATGGATCAGTGGATCCATCAATTGAAGAGTAAGCATTAAATATGCACTTAGTATGTGTAAAACATGGACTAAGTAGTTTTAGAGAATATTAGGAAATTATGGAATATGCCAAAAAGTTCACTGTCATGATACATTCTTTATACCCACCCAGACCATACTTTATGAGGTTCATGGCATGAAAGATGCTGATGGTCTGTGACGTGTCAGTTTTGCTTGCTGCATGCAACATCCTCCCCATCATCAAACTCAGTTGAAAACCTTTATGGTCCAATTCAAATGCAACCTCCTTCAAGAACTTTCCCAGATAGAAGTGAACTCTGCTTCTTCTGAACACTCACAACTTTGTATTTCTCCAATATATTTGCCAATCTCTAGTAGATGATCATAAAATCATAGATTTGGAGCTAAAAGCACCCCCCAGGAGCCATCTAGTTCAACCTCTTGATTTAATAGATGAGGAAACTAAGGTTCAGGAGGATAAGTGACTTGTCCAAAGTCACAGAAGCAGTGTCAGAGACTGAATTTGAACTCAGATTCTTCTTCCCTCCTTTCCCCCTCCCTCCCCCCCTATTTCTCTCTCCAGCAATTATTATCTTACAATCTTTTTTTAATAAGCCTTCCACTAAGTTCTTATCCCACAATGCATTATAACAGAGATGGCCCTGTGTTTTCAAAGCCTTGATAGCAAAGTACCAATTCTTTACATTATAATGATCCCAGTAATGAAAACTCCCTGCCCAAATAAATTAAGAAGGTCTAAGGAAATTCACAACACCAGTCACTTTGTCAGAATATGACCAAAAATAATGGCCCAAAGACTCTGGCTCATCACCTGGGAGTTTGAATGTCAACTAGTTGTCATTTCCCAGGAGTCTTCCCTCCCCCCATTACCATGAATCAGCACTAGTCCCCAGATTTAGGCTCCATGATCCCTTCCTCCAAATGCTCGTTCTATTAAAAAGAGCTGTATAAAAACCCACCGAAATTTATTGTTTGAGGTGCTGCATTTGGGGGGGGGGGGACCCCAATGAGTATTAAGGGAGTTATCCAGGCTCTAAGAGATCTGGCCTTTTATCTCCCTGTCTACCTTTGATATTGTAAATATGTAACCTCAATAAAGATGGCTTACTTTACAATCTTAATTCCTGTTTCATATTTCCTTATACTAGACCTTTCTAAATCTGAATTAAGACATAGACTGACTCATTTCTTAAATATATAGAGAATTGTGTCAAATCTATAGAAATACAAATCACTCTCCCATTGATAAATGGTCAAAGAATATGAACAGGTAGTTTTCAGAAAAAGAAATCAAAGCTATCTATATTCATATGAAAAAGTGTTCTAGGCATTATGAGAAGATGGGACCAAGGCCCTATCAGTTGTGGTCGCTTTCAGCAGAGAAAAGTCCCTGACCACTGCCACAGGGGGAGTGGACTATCTAAATGTAGTTGTAGTGACAGAGCTGCCCTTAGGCTCCAGTTGGAGCACCTAAGCTCAATCACAGACTGGAGACCTGGAGTACATCTGACCCTAAATTATAAAAATTGCAGTAACTAAATAGGACCCAGGAAAAAAAACAAATATACACAAAAAGTAACCCTGAAACCTGTCAAAATATTAGGAACCATGGGACTCCAACAAAAAGCCAACAATTAAATCTATTGGCCTGGCTACTAAATCTTTAAAAAAATAAATAAATAAATATGAGTTTAGTACTCCAAGAAATATTCTAAGAAATCATCAAGAAAAATTACCCAGAAATTCTAGAATCTGAGAGTAAAAATAGGCATTGAAAGAATCTGCCAATCACCACTTCAAAGAGACCCAAAGATGAAAATGCTCAGGAACATCATTGCTAAGTTGCTAAGTTTCATAGCTTCCAGGTTAAAAAAAAATACTACAAGCTATGGGGGGGGGGGGCAAAATTTAAATACTTTAGGACTACTGTCAGAATAACACATAACTTAACAACCACAACATGAAGAGAATGCTGGACATGGAACATGGCATTTTGAAGAACAAAATAATTGGGAAAATATTTGTGTTCTCTAACTCATTGTCATCTCATCAGAAACTATGTTTGGATTATGTGTATTCTCAGTGAGACAACAATGAGTTAGAGAGCATAAATATTTTGCAAAAGTCTTAGTTTAATACTCTTCATACTATGGAGGTAATCCTGCATTCCTGATGGAATTGGAACATTGGAACATTGGAACAAAAGTTCCACTGGGTATAACCAAGCTAGAAGATTTGGTTTTGGAAAGAATATGGTCCTAGCAACAAATTGTGTCTGCTGCCTAAGGACCAATCTAGTTCAATATGGCTCTGGTAATGTATGTTAACTGAGAACCAGATAGGTTAAGGTGATCAAATTATATGCTGATAGGAACAAGGAGATTGCTATAGTAGCTGTGAATTGTTTTCCTAGAAAAAAATGATAGAAATATACACAAAGAGCTATAAAACTGCTCATGCTATAAGGGGGGGAAAGGGATTAATTTTTAAAGGGTTGGACCTGATTATTTAAGAGTTTGGTTGCCAGGGATTTAATTACTAAATCCCAAATGAATTACTAAAGTCAGAATGGACCTTATGGTAGTTTATTTTACAGTAAAGAGGGACGATATTAAGGAAGAGAGAAAGAGAGGAAAAAGAAAGAGATCCTCTTGAGCTAGGCAGAAGTTCAGAGGTCCCTGCCAAGGGAAAGGAGTCTCAAGATGGTGGGCCTTTCCAGAGCCTGATGCCACCAGAAAGGCCAAGGGAAAGGGAGTCAGTCCAGTCAGCAGATCCTTCTGCCCCTCTTCACCAGTCTCAACTCGAAAGCATGAAGAATTCCTCCTATCTCTACTTCCAAAAATGAAAAACTGTCCTCTCACAGGAGGTTTGACTTCAAGTGTCTCCAAGCTGAACTCCCAGAAGAACTCAGTTCAGGCCCTTGTCTCTTTCTTTTAAAGACCATTTTTCTTGCATCACTTCCCCTAATTCTATGTCTACCAATCACAGCTGATGCTCTGTTCTAGAACTGCCCAGAATGCAGTTAGTCTATTCTGATTTGTTATCCACTATCTCACACATGGGTCACAGACCTCCCACTTCATGATTAAGTGGGATTAAAATCAAAAAATAGACATGAGTTATAATTTAATTTAAAAAGCTAAGTACCTCTGTATATATGAAAATATTTGTGGAAATTTTGTGTATAATGACAAAATAACTTGAAATAACATAAATACAATGATTGGGAAATATGACTGAATAGATTGTGATATTTCAATGAAATATATTATGTTATTAGAAATGACAAATATTGAAAATATAAAGAAAATAAGAGAAATATATAAGGAGATGAAAAGAGTAATACATACTATGATTAAATTTTTAAAAAAATAATAGCCACAAAATCAAGAGAAAAAAGAATCAAAGTAAAACAAATCCAAAGGGAACTTAAAAGTAGAGGATATAGATATATTAGCACATATATATAACTTACATGTTTTAAACAAATTGTAAACAATGTAGAATTTATGGCTTTGCACATAATTTTTATTCATTTAAAGTGGTTTTATTTTTTGGTTGTGGTAGTTACTAAGCATGTAAAAAAAAGAAAAATCTTCTAAGTCACTATTAATTAAAGTAACTCTGAGGTATAATCTCACACCTATCAGATTGGCTATGACAGAAGAGAGAAATGACAAATGTTGGCAGGGATGTGGAGAAATTGAGACACTAATGCACTGTTGGAATTGTGGAATTGATCCTACTATTCTGCAGAACAATTTGGAACTCTGCCCCAAAGGCTACAAAACTGTGCCTATTCTTTGACCCAGTAATACCACTGCTGTATCCCCAAAAGATAAAAAAGAAAAAGATCTGTATATGTACAAATATATTTATAGCATCTCCTTTTTAGTGACAAAGAATTGGAAAGTAATAGGATGCCCAGCAATTGGGAAATGACTGAACAAGATATGATATATGATTGTAGTGGAATACTATTGTGATATAAGAAATGATGAGCAGGCTACTTTCAGAAAAAAAAAACCTGTAAAAGCTACATGAACTGATGCAAAGCAAAGTGAGCAGAACCAAAAGAATACTGTACAAAGTGAAAGCAATATTGCACAATGATCATGATAGATGATGATTTAGCTATTTCCAACAATACAATGATCCAAGACAATTCCAAAAAACTCATGATGAAAGATGCTATCCACCTCCAGAGAAAGAACTACTGGAGTCTGAATGAAAATTGAAACATACTTTTTAAAATTTTGCCTCTTTATTGGGGGGGAGGGGTTTTTTCTTCATTTTCTTTTACAAGATGGCTAATATAAAATGTAATGACTGCATATGTAAAGTCTGTACCAAATTGCTTGCCTTCTCAAAAAGGGAAGAGGGAGAGAGAATTTGAAGCTCAAAATCTTAAAAACAGATATTAGCATTTTTATATGTAATTGGAAAAATAAATATAAAATGTTTAAAGAAATAAGTAAAAAGGGCTTTAAGTATAGGTCTAGCAATGAATTCTGTATCTGTTACCTAAGGACCATTCTAACTAAATTTGAAGGTTCTTATCACCAAAATTTGGCTGTCAGGCAAATTTTTTTCAGCCATAGTAACACATGAAGACTGGGACATGGGGGGATTCCTGTATGCAACATTAGAGAGAGTGCACAATGTACTTTGTACATTTTATCAAATCCTTGAAGCATTTTATCAAAAATTTAAATTTAGGAACATTATTAAGAATTCTTTGAGACTAGTTATCCTTCAAGTATCTTTCAAGACTCTAAAACATGCTGGTATTAATTCATTTTTGGATAATACCATATAATCAAAGAATAAGTAAAATGGTGTCTAAAATCCAATTTTTCTTTTACCAGAGACCTGTCTTGGAGATTGCCTACTAATTCTTGTATTTCCTCAGATCAAGGTTTCATCTGCAATGCAGAAGTTCCCATGTTTCACCTCATACAGATATGATCTCATCTAAGCTTTCCATGGAGGTTTTGCAGATTTAGCTGGAGACAGTATGGTACATGATTTTCCTTGATTTTTTCTCTTCCTTTTCAAAGACATCTTTCCCCTTTTATCTACAACCACCCAAACATATGAGAATTCATTTCTAAATCTGATCTAAAACATCCTTTCCTATTGCTTTCATCATTATATATAAAATATAGATCAGAACAAACTTTCAGTTAGGGTTGGTTTTTAAAGATCAAGCCGACAAGCACTTATTAAACACTTACTATGTGTCACGGACTGTGTTAAGCTTCAGGGATATAAAAAAAAAGAAACAATTCCTGCTCTCATGCAGCTCAAAGTTTAATGGAATATCCAAAAAACCACCATCTGAATATTTCAGGTGGAATTTTATAGGGTTGAATTATTTAACAAATTGCCTCAGTTCTTTGACTCAAAGGATAGACAACCAAAAGTCTCACAGAGGACTGTCAATCACTAATGCAATTCTACTGTTAACCAACAGCCCTCATTCTCTACTGTCTTCTTTTTCAGGACATTATATTTGCCCTACAAAGTGCATTCTGTATTTGGGATAATTGATTCAAGACTGCATTGAAGGAGTTAAATTGATTGTCCATATATAAAGCCAGTATTTTTTTTTCAAAAACTCTCTCTCTCTCCCAAATACAGAATGTGGGAACAGTAACTGGGAACAAAGGCTACAGGGAATAGAGTTTAATGGATTGTGGTTACTGTGCTGGAACAGATTGAACCTCCTCATAGCCTATGAGAGGGTTGTATGTGAACTGAATTCAGAGGAAGCAGATAATGGATTTCACTGCAAGCTATACTTTTTCAGGGAGGAGGAGGGAGAGCTTTCCTCTAGCTTACAACTATGGAGGGGCTTTCAAATCAAAAGATTTGCAGTAACTAAAAGATATGCTATCTTTACCCTAGCCTCCATCTCCCATATCTCTGATTTGTGTGTTTCTTCTTCGTGCAAGACACATACACACACATCCTTTAAAAATGATATTTTTGAGCCATTACCATGCTTTATTCAGATTTCTTGGCATTAATAAATAAGTGTTTTCAATCAATGTCTCTGTACCTATAACAGTAGTAAACACAGTTATCTATTACTACTGCTAAGATAAATCCATTGGACTTAATGCTTTACTATTAACAATAATAATAATAGATAATATTTATCTAGTGTTTCAAAGCATGAAAAGTGCTTTGCATTAATTATCTCATTGGCCCTCAAAACAGTCTTACTGGATAGGTTCTTATTATCTCAGTTTTACAGGTATGGAAACTGAGGCTGAGAGAGGTTAAGCCATTTGCTTAAGATCACAAAAGAAAGGTATAATCAATAAATGTCCTTTGTTTCTTTCTCTCTTTTTTCCAAATACAGCATTGACACATTCTCTTCTCATCAGCCTTCCTCCTCTCCCACTCCCCAGACTTATTATCTGTGGAATAAATGAGCAGATGTTTTCCCCTGTGGTCCATAATGGTCCCTTTCCTTGCTCTGTGAAAATGCCTACCTCTCACTGGGTGCAGGGACACTCCTCCACTGGATTAAATTTGTCAGACTATGTGACATGCTCAGCCTCAGTGGGTTCTTAATGAACAGAAACCTCCCTATATCCTTGAAGATCACACTCCTTCATACTGCCTAGGGTATCATCCTATAATCCCCTACCAAAGGATGAAAAAGGAAATTGACTTTAAGGAAAGTAAGGGTCAAGAAATTGTCATTTGGTAATATCATCTTGCTATAGAAGTGGGGAGCTCCTCCCCCTGGAAAACTTGGAGTGCTGTATGGTGACATTTTCACTGGTCACATAGCCGTGTCTTTAGGGACCATTACAGGAATGCATTAACCCACCAACACATCCCTCTGGCCATGTTATCCCACAAGGATGCTAGCAGGATACAGAGAGGACTTTTCCAAGAGCATCATTAAAAATGTCTATATAGAACCCTCATCTATAGTCAGTGAACTTGATTTGCATGTGTTCATAGGATTCATTCTTCCATTTCACATTTTCCTAGCAATAAAGGCAAAAAAAAGTAATTCCTCCTGCACAACCCTTCTCCTCTCTGCCTGGATCCTCCCATGCACCACCCACGCACTCCTGAGCTTTTTGTACTGAGTGCACAACAGACATCTTTAGGACAATGGCTTAATGGTGCAGAACGAGCACTGGCAGCCCTCTCTGTTGTGTGCCCCATCTCAGCACGGAGTGCTCTGTGTGATTCAGAATAAGTCAGACTGAAGGGGGGGAAACCCAACAATACAGAACTACAGCATCAGAAGTAAACAGCAGCCATGAAGGCAGTTGAAGCAAGACATTCACATTACCTGATCATCATTACCCAAAGGCTGGTTGCCCTGTGCACTCACTGTGTCCCTCACAGATGTGGAATGGAAAGCCTACTGTTGGGCTTTTAAATGAGATTCTGGGAAAGAAGGAGAAAATGTGCTTGATTACAAACACAGAACCAATTGTGCCTCTTTCTACTGTCGCAAAATTATATGTTTTGTCAAAAACAAAATAGGAGACTGTCCAAAAGTCTATTTTTCACATTGACATTTTTACTGAACAAATGTTAAGACCAATATAAAGTCAAGATAATTGGAATAGACAAAAAATCAGAGAAAAAGAAAGTATTTGATTGTGTACTCACTCCTTTCTATGTCTTGGTTTTCTGCTTGGGAATATAGCCAGTCATATCTCCCATATTCTTTATACATGAAGACACATCTGGTGACCAAGATCTCTTTTTCTCTTTCCTGATATGACTTTCACTTCCATATTTTTCTCTCTTTCTTTATTACATTTTGGGATATATTACCACTCCAATTCCAATGCTTCTTGGAATCCTTGTCACCATTCTTTGTTCTATCCAAGCCCTGATCCTCATTATTCACCTCAACAGAGTGCCAGTCAGCAGCAAGGGTCTGTGGCTGCAGGACATCATCATGGGAAGGAGGAAATAGGAGGAAAATATGCTTGTCTCCATCCCCTCAATAGGACCTATCTTTCTCTAAAATTAACAAAGTTGTCTACAGTACTGGACAAACTTATAATAGAGATGTGTTCATCTACACAGTGCGAGAATAAGAGAAAGGGCTTCAGGTGACATAAAATCCCATCCTGACATTGATCTATCTACTTTCTTCTCATGGCTACTTGACTCTTAGCCAATGGAGTTTTAGAAGAAGGAAGCAAAGAAAGATGGGAGGAAAGGTGAAAGGATTCATCTAATTCTCTTTACTGCCCTCATCCCTTATCCAAACAGTGTGATATAATGAATGGAAAGGGCATAGGAATAAAGGTCAAAGGATCTGTGTTTGAATTCTACCTCTGTTACTTGCCTGTGATATGGCTTTGGACAAATTACACAAACTTTTTGGCATCTACTTCTCCATGTATAAAATGAACATCCTTCCATTTTCTTTTCTATGTATTTTATAAAATGTTTGGAGCATCAGCATTGTTAACCCTTCTCTTTCCCTTCTATAACCTCCCAATTAAAACTACAAGAGAAAATATCTTTACAACATTTTGTTAATGTACAAATTACTCTTCATGTTCCATTTACTTCACTTTTCATCAGTTCATACAAATCTTCTTCCCAGGTTTCTCAGAAGCCATATAGAGGTAATTAGGTGACACATTGGATAAAGTGGTAAGTCTGGAGCTAAGAAGACTCAAGCTCATATTTAGCCTTAAATATTTATTAGCCATTTGGTGCTTGACAAATCACTTTATCTTTATTTGCCTCAGCTTCCTTGACTATAAAATGATAATATATATTAATGTTATATAAATCTATGATAATATATGTAATGTTATATAAAATATATAAATAAAAGAAAATTTATATATTTTATATAATGTTATATATAATATAAATTATATAAAATAAATGATAGCATCTACCTCCTAGTGCTGTTATGACGATCAAATGAGATATCTGTCAAGCCCTTATGTGCCTGACACAAAGAAGGCACTTAAAAATGCTTATTTATGTCCTCCCTTCCTGGCATATTTGTACTTAAAGTGCCAGCAGGTTTCAGTGTCTCTGTCAAAGTTCTGTGTTTTTCTCATCCTCTTGTGGCACTCACAGGGGAATGCCACTGTGGTCTTACTTCACACCTAAGGTGACTCTGGTCAGGGCTATGCTATTTTCTTCTAGCTCCTGTGAGTCATCACTGAAAGGGATGGGATCAAGGGTAAATCATAGAGGAGTTTGCCTCGATAAGGGAAAGAGTTACCTCTTCATGTGAGCCAGAGGCAGTAATATGTTGAAGTTAACTCAAACCAACTTGCAAAATCTGGTTGTCAAATTGTCAACTTCAGCATTTTTACCTTAGAAATTGGTGAAGGCTACAAATCAAGGCTAGATTTATTATTTTGTTGATTGTTTAGACTTAATGAAATAATGAAGAAAATGTTAATAATGCATATTAAACTTAAGTGATATCTTGCATCTTTTTTTTTTTGGAGAATCAGTTGTTAAACATTTACCAACACAACTCCAGTTAGAGGCAAAGGATAAGTTAGCAACAGAAGGCATCTGAATTTTGTGGGTGGCGGAAGAGGGAAAGAGGAGGGAGTTCTCCACAAATTGCCTCAATATTTTCTATTTTTTAAACTCTTACTTTTCCTTTTAATATTAATTCTAAGGCAGAAGAATGACAAGAGCTAGCAAATGGGGTTAAATGGCTTGACCAGAGTCACACAGTTGAGAAATACTCCTGACTACAGGATTAGCTTTATGTACCATGCTACCACCTAGCTGCTCCTGACCTCAATACTTTCAACAAAATATGAAGAGGTGGGGCAGCTGAGTAGCTCAGTGGACTGAGAGCCAGGCCTAGATACAGGAGGTCCTAGGTTCAAATCTGGCCTCAGACATTTCCCAGCTGTGTGACCCTGGGCAAGTCATTTAACCCCCATTGCTTAGATCTTTCCACTCTTCCACCTTGGAACCAATACACAAACAATACATAATAAAAAAAATATGGGAAGGTTTACAATGGTAGGAGGTGGCATATCATGGGAAATTTAAGGAGGTATGAAAATGTTTGGAAAAGCTACTGTGATGAATGAGTTAGTGAATCAATTAAAAAGAGATAAAAGAATTGCTTTGCTGAAATGATAGCCCCATTGAGATTATATAACAAATTTTTAGTGAAACAGTGTGCTTTTGTGAATTTCTCCAGCTTCATTGGATAATAAAAGTGAAGGCAGTCAATGATGAAAGCAAAATCAAGTCTAAAGCTTAGCAAAGCATGATCAGCAATAAGATAAGGGATGCAACCCAGCTTTTGGGACAAAAATCCACTATTCAATAAAAACTGTTGGGAAAATTGGAAGACAGTGTGGGAGAGACTAGGAATAGATCAACACCTCACACCCTACACCAAGATAAATTCAAAATGGGTGAGTGACTTAAACATAAAGAAGGAAACCATAAGTAAATTGGGTAAACACAGAATAGTATACATGTCAGACCTTTGGGAGGGGAAAGGCTTTAAAACCAAGCAAGATATAGAAAGAATCACAAAATGTAAAATAAATAATTTTGACTACATCAAACTAAAAAGCTTTTGTACAAACAAAACCAATGTAACTAAAATCAGAAGGGAAACAACAAATTGGGAAACAATCTTCATAGAAACCTCTGACAAAGGTTTAATTACTCATATTTATAATGAGCTAAATAAATTGTACAAAAAATCAAGCCATTCTCCAATTGATAAATGGGCAAGGGAAATGGATAGGCAGTTCTCAGATAAAGAAATCAAAACTATTAACAAGCACATAAAGAAGTGTTCTACATCTCTTATAATCAGAGAGATGCAAATCAAAACAACTCTGAGGTATCACCTCACACCTAGCAGATTGGCTAACATAACAGCAAAGGAAAGTAATGAATGCTGGAGGGGATGTGGCAAAGTAGGGACATTAATTCATTGCTGGTGGAGCTGTGAACTGATCCAACCATTCTGGAGGGCAATTTGGAACTATGCTCAAAGGGTGACAAAAGAATATCTACCCTTGGACCCAGCCATAGCACTGCTGGGTCTGTACCCCAAAGAGATAATGGACACAAAGACTTGTACAAAAATGTTCATAGCTGCACTCTTTGTGGTGGCCAAAAACTGGAAAACGAGGGGATGCCCATCAATTGGGGAATGGCTGAGCAAATTGTGGTATATGTTGGTGATGGAATATTATTGTGCTAAAAGGAATAATAAAGTGGAGGAGTTCCATGGAGACTGGAACAACCTCCAGGAAGTGATGCAGAGCGAGAGGAGCAGAACCAGGAGAACATTGTACACAGAGACTAATACACTGTGGTATAATCGAACGTAATGGACTTCTCCATTAGTGGTGGTGTAATGTCCCTGAACAACTTGCAGGGATCCAGGAGAAAAAAACACCATTCATAAGCAAAGGATAAACTATGGGAGTGGAAACACCAAGGAAAAGCAACTGCCTGAATACAAAGGTTGAGGGGACATGACAGAGGAGAGACTCTAAATGAACACTCTAATGCAAATACTATCAACAAAGCAATGGGTTCAAATCAAGAAAACATCTAATGCCCAATGGACTTACGCGTCGGCTATGGGGGGTGGGGGGGAGGAAAAGAAAATGATCTATGTCTTTAACGAATAATGCTTGGAAATGATCAAATAAAATATATTTAAAAAAAAAAAAGATAAGGGATGCAAGTGTAGCAGGTAATACCGAAGGGGGCAACTAGGTAGCTCAGAGGATAGAGAGCCAGACCTAGAGATGAGAGGTTTGGGATTTAAAACTCACCTCATATATTTCCTCTCTGTGTGACTTGGGGAAAATCACTTAACTTCCACTGCCTAGCCCTTACCACCAATACACAGTGTTGATTCTAAGAAAGAAAATAAAGATAAAAGAAAGGAAAAGGATAAAGATTAAAAAGAAAAAAAATATTAAGAAGGAAGGAATGGAAGAAGAAGAAGAAGAAGAAGAAGAAGAAGAAGAAGAAAGAAAGAAAGAAAGAAAGAAAGAAAGAAAGAAAGAAAGAAAGAAAGAAAGAAAGAAAGAAAGAAAGAAAGAAAGAAAGAAAGAAAGAAAGAAAGAAAGAAAGAAAGAAAGAAAGAAAGAAAGAAAGAAAGAAAGAAAGAAAGAAAGAAAGAAAGAAAGAAAGAAAGAAAGAAAGAAAGAAAGAAAGAAAGAAAGAAAGAAAGAAAGAAAGAAAGAAAGAAAGAAAGAAAGAAAGAAAGAAGAAGAAGGAGGAGGAGGAGGAGGAGGAAAAGACACTAGACAGCAGAAAATGAACACATTAGCCAAACATTCTATTAGTTTCCAAGGCAGACACCCTTCAGAACACTGAAATCCACTTAAAAACTCTCAGGAAAATTCAGTTGTTGATTTTTCCCAGTTGAAAATTTAATAAAAAGGTTCTCCTACCCCTCTCTCAGTCTTCAGCATCTAGAATCTGACCTCCTTTCAGTAGAGATATCTCAGAGCTCCCTAGGAACCTCTTCTGAAAACAGTATGCCTAGTACGCATGGAGCAACATAAGATCCCAGGCACAAGGTTCTCTAGTCATTGGTCTTTTTTCTTATGTCTCTGTTTTTAGTCTTGGAACTAAGCATATTGGTCTTCCTCAAAAGGAAAAGCTACTTATAACTATACCCATAGCTAGTTTAAGAACAAATGGCACAAAAAGGAGATGAAGGGAAGGAAATAGTTGCTTTGTGAGGCTATCTTCTGTGACACATCTCCTTGAAAAGACAGAATGCTATGATTTTATATATATAATATATACATATTATATATATATATATATGTATGTATGTATGTATGTATGTATGTATAACCGAAATCAAGTTGCCAGGGAGCAGAGAGAGAGGGAAGGAATTTGGAACTCAAAATTATAGAAAACAAATGTTAAAAATTGTTATTATACTTAATTAGAAAAAATTTAAATTTTGTAAAAGACAGAAAACCAGTCATACCTTAAGCACAAGACTTTCATTTTATCTTTCCTAAAAACTAGAACTCTCCTTCATATCCTAAACACCAGCTCCAAACCATATTATAATTCCCTATTCCCCTCAAGAGTCAGAAATGACTTCTTTTTGGGTTGTCTTCCTGTTAGAATTTCTAAGTTAAAATGTAAGAAATGTACTATTTTGATTTCTTGTATTTTTACTCTTTACTCTTAATTCAATGCCTGTCACAGAAATGCTTAATAAAGTATCTGTCTGTCTGTCTGTCCATCTATTATCTATCCAAAAACGTCAAATTTTCGACTCTCAGCCAGAACTAAATTAAAATTTAATGGGGAAATATTTTTTCACATTCTTTTTTTTCTTTTCTTAATTTTATTTAATTAGATGATTTAAAATATTTTTCCATGGTTATAAGACTCATGTTCTTTCCTTCCCCCCCCCCTCACCCCCTTCCCATATCTGACACACAATTCTACTGGGTTTAACATGTGTCTTTGATCAAGACCCATTTTCATATTATTAATATTTATACTAGGGTGATCTTTCAGAGTCTACTTTCCCAGTCACAGCCCTATCGACCCGTGTGATCAAGCAGTTGTTTTTCTTCTGTGTTTCTACTCCCACAGTTCTTCCTCTGGATGTGGATAGTGTTCTTTCTCATATGTCCCTCTGAATAGTTCTGGATCATTGCATTGCTACTAGTAGAGAAGTCCATTACATTTTATTTTACCAGAGTGTATCAGTCTCTGTGTACAGTGTTCTCCTGGTTCTGCTCCTTTCATTCTGCATCAATTCCTGGAGGTCATTCCAGTTTACATGGAATTCCTCCTGAGCACAATAGTATTCCATCACCAACATATATCCACAATTTGTTCAGCCATTCCCCAATTGGAGGGCATCCCCTCATTTTCCAATTTTTTGCCACCACAAACAGCATGGCTATGAATATTCTTGTACAAGTCTTTTTCCTTATTATCTCTTTGGGGTACAAACCCAGCAGTGCTATGGCTGTATCAAACGGCAGACAGTCTTTTAGTGCCCTTTGGGCATAGTTCCAAATTGCCTTCCAGAATGGTTTAACAATTAACAACTCCACCAGAAGTGCATTTATATCTCAATTTTGCCACATCCCCTCCAACATTCATTACTTTCCTTTGTTGTCATATTAGCCAATCTGCTAGGTGTGAGGTGATACTTCAGAGTTGTTTTGATTTGCATTTCTCTGATTATAAGAGATTTAGAACATTTTTTCATGTGCTTATTAATAGTTTTGATTTCTTTATCTGAAAATTGCCTATTCATGTCCCTTGCCCATTTATCAATTGGAGAACGGCTTGATTTTTTGTACAATTGATTTAGTTCCTTATAAATTTGAGTGATTAGACCTTTGTCAGAGGTTTTTGTTATAAAGATTGTTTCCCAATTTGTTGCTTTCCTTCTGATTTTTATTGCATTGGTTTTGTTTGTACAAAAGCTTTTTAATTTAAATTACATTTGATTACATTTAATCAAAATTATTTATTTTGTATTTTGGAATTTTGTCTAACTCTTGCTTGGTCTTAAAATCTTTCCTTTCCCAAAGATCTGACAAGTATACTATTCTGTGTTCACTTAATTTACTTACAGTTTCCTTCTTTATATTCAAGTCATTCACCCATTCTGAGTTTATCTTGGTGCAGGGTGTGAGATGTTGATCTAAACCTAATCTCTCCCATACTGTTTTCCCATTTTCCAAGCAGTTTTTGTCAAATAGTGGATTTTTGTCCCAAAAGCTTTGGGTTTATAATAGACTGTTTTACTGAGTCTCTTACCCCAAGTCTATTCCACTGATCCTCCCTTCTGTCTCTTAGCCAGTACCATATTGTTTTGATGATGACTGCTTTATAGTATAGTTTGAGGTCTGGTACTGCTAGGCCACCTTCCTTCACTTTTTTTTTCATTATTTCCCTGGATATCCTTGATCTTTTGTTCTTCCAAATGAACTTTGTTATGGTTTTTTCTAATTCTGTAAAAATGTTTTTTGGTAGTTCAATGGGTATTGCACCAAATAAGTAAATTAGTTTGGGTAGGATTCTCATTTTATTATGTTAGTTCATCCTACTCATAAGCAATTAATGTTTTTTCAATTATTTAGACCTAGTTTTAATTATGTGCAGAGTGTTTTGTAGTTATGTTCAAATAGTTCCTGTATTTGTCTTGGCAGATAGATTCCTAAATAGTTTCTATTGTCTAGGGTGATTTTAAATGGAATTTCTCTTTCTAATTCATGCTGCTGAAATGGGTTGGAGATATACAGAAGTGCTGATGACTTATGTGGGTTTATTTTGTATCCTGCAACTTTGCTAAAGTTGTTAATTATTTCGACTAGCTTTTTGGTTGATTCTCTAGGATTCTTTAAATAGACAAAGAGTGATAACTTGGTCTCCTTATTGCCTCTTTTAATTCCTTCAATTTCTTTTTCTTCTCTAATTGCTACTGCTAGTGTTTCTAGTGCAATGTTAAATAATAGAGGTAATAATGGGCATCCTTGTTTCACTCCTGATCTTATTGGGAAGGCTTCTAATTCATCCCCATTGCAGATGATGCTTGCTGATGGTTTTAAATATATACTGTTTATTATTTTTAGGAAAGTCCCTTTTATTTCTATGCTTTCTAGTGTTGTATTTTTGCCAAAGGCTTTCTCTGCATTTATTGAGATAATTATGTGATTTTTGTTGGTTTGCTTATTGATATGGTTAATTATGTGAATGGGGAAATATTTTAACAAAATATTTTAACAAAATAAAAACTTTAAAATGCAATACAATAATGTTAATTTTTGTTTTTCAAAGGCAATAATACATGGCTCATAGAAATTTGTTTTTATTTAAGTTTGACACCACTGTAAAGAGCTGATTGTTAAATTTTCAGTATCAGAAATTACACCGTGGAATTCTCAGATGCTTAGAATTTGAGTCATTGCTTTGTTTATTGTCTAGACTTAAGAAGTAATGGAAAAAAATGTTAATAATGCAGATTAAACTGAAAAGTATTTCATCCATAAGGCTTTTTTCTGGAAAACTATTTGTAAAACATTTACCAGAAAATTCATCTATCTGTCTACCAATCTTTTTTTCTTTCTTTCTATTACCCTATGAACAGATCAAGCTGTTAATGAAACAGCTATCTTGGGTAAAGTGTTATCTATGATTGTAAAGGAAGAAGACCCAGACTTGAAGGGAAAGTGAGAGTTAACAATTGTATTGCCTTGGTATTATGCTGATAGGGAGGCAGAAGAAAGATCCCAGAGACAAGAGTAAATCCTCTGAAAATGTATGGGATTGCATAGGCAAAGATGGCATAAAATGAGAATGCCTGGATGAGTTGTTATTTAGTATCAACAAAGGGCATATTCACATCTGTAAGACCATGGATCAGTTGAATTATTGAAATAACTCCGAAAGATACGGTATCTATAAAAAGTCACAGAAACTGATGAGACCCACAGGACTCAAAATGTTCTCTTCTCTTCCCACAATGTAATCTTCCAAATATCCAGTCCAAATCTCCTGCTCTTTTCTTCTATTCCCACTTCTCCAGTCTTAAAAAAAATTATTTTTGAGAATGTCTCTAATTATAGAATTATCAATCTATTGTTGGAAGGGACGTTGAATGGTCACCTAATCCAACCCTCTTCACTTTATAGATAAGAAAACAGTCCCAGAGATATTATGATTCAGGAGGTACATATGAGCCATGTAGTATTAACTCTAAATCTAGCACTACTCTGTGACATACTGTCACTCTAAGTTAAACATCTTGCCCAAGTTCATCCATGTAAACATGTCAAAGCATAACATATTAAGAGCATGTAGGGGCCCTAGAGCCTCCTAATCTATCTCCCACATTCTACAGATGAAGAAATAGACCCAGCAAGGAGTAGCAACATGTAAGAAAGGTTAGTCTATCAGCAGCTTGAAGAGATGGAACAGAATAAGAGTTAGAGGTGGGAAGATCTATAAGACAGGTAAGTGATAATGAGTTTTTAGACTTGGTTGGTAGTGTTTATCTGTAGTATTACTCATGAGGGTTCTTCTTTAGCCTCTTTATTTGCTATGATATGTAATTAAATGTCTTTTGTTTTGAACTAGTATATCCTCTGACTGACTGGAAAAGTAAACACCATTCTAGGGACTTGTGAGCTGTGGTTTTGAGTCCCTTGACCCTGAATTTAGCTTTTCTAAGCAATCTGTTGTGATGGGGTCTCCTGAGGTACATTAATGATATGATGATGAGCCCCAACAGCAATAGCCAATGCTTCTCAGTTTATATGTTAAATGGCTTCTTTTTTTATATCACTATCTAATAATTTTTGAGTCTGGGCTGCTCCTGTACCTACACTAATCTCCAAGGCTTGGAAATAGTATTCATGCATTTATAATTATATCTTTTACCAGAATAAATACAGCACTCATTCATGTGCCAACATTAACCAACCTCTAGCTAATTAGACACTGGTGAGCAGAAGTGGGGACCAAGGAAACACCCAAAAGTAATTTTCCATTCTACTACTTGCCACCTGGCTCTGTTTCCCAAGAGTGTTGCAGGAGTAAACAATAGCACTTGCAAAACTTTGTCATAGTTTTCCTCATACACTCTAATTTGGTACCAAAACAAAGAATAAATTCCAAAAGAGTTTACACTAAACCTGTTGTGGGCCTCTAAAGAAAGGATTTTTTCTTCTTCCTACTCTATCTTCCAAAATATTTCCTCTAAAGCCATCCATCTCTTTCTTGGTTTTCACTTCTCGGCATCTCATTAAACATGGAGCTCAAAACAGATTCCATTTTATTTGCACTCCCCTCACTCAGGGCCAAGCACCCTGGGAATAATAGAGAAAGATTCTCATGCAAATGATACGCAATTTATTGGATCTTTTCTTTTTTCATTTTTTAAATATTTAAATTTTATTTTAGTCCCTTTGCCAGTGGCATAACAATCAGATTGAAAGCCCAAAGAGACCTTAAAGGTAATCGAATACAACCCTTTCATTATACACATGAGGAAACTAAATTCTAAAGATGTTAAGGAAGTTGTCTAAAGTCATAGAGATGATAGGTGAGAGAGAGATAGGATTAGAATTCAAGCCCACAAACTCCAAATGGAACACTCTTTACACCACTACCATCACCACCACTACTACCCTGCAGCCATCAGTCCCAGCAGCAGCATTAGTAAAAAGAACTAAGGTACTAAAAAATGATTCTATCTTTCCCGTTTTCCAACTCCTATCATCCCCTATCTCAACCCCTACAGGGGTGCTTAAAATATCTGTACTAAACATTTGTAAAAATCTTTGTTGTTCAGTCCTGTCTGACCCTTTGTAGCCCCATTTGGTGTTTTCCTGGCAGAGATACTAGAGGGGTTTGCCATTTCCTTCTTCCATTCAATTTACAGATGAGGAATCTGAGGGTAACAAAGCTAATAAATATATGAGGCCAGATTTGAACTCAGGTCTTCATGATTCTAAGCCTGGCACTCTAGCCACTGATCCACCTAGCTGCCCTATATCTGGTATAGTAAGATTTAAACTAAAATTATATCAGGAGAAAATCTATTCTCAACAGGAGCAAAAAGAAAGCAACTGCCCTTTGGGGTTTTTTTGAAGGTGGGGAACAATACTTTACATAACTGGGTGACAGCTAGAAAGGCTCAGTGGATAAAGTCAGGCCTGAAAATGGGAGGTCCTGGGTTCAAATCTAATCTGAGAAACTTCCTAACTGTGTGGTCCTGGGCAAGTCACTTAACCCCAATTGCCTAGCCCTTACTGCTCTTCTACTTTGGAACTGATACTTAGTATTGATTCTAAGACAGAAGGTAAGGGCTTAAAATAACTCTATCACTGGGAGTATGAGGATCACTATTGTTGAAAGACTAGAGAAAAACAGGCAAGAATGAAACAAGCCATCCTTTGAATTCATAGGTATGTTCTCCATTCTTTTAAACTACGTAGATTTTAATAAAGAGTGGCCATTCTTATCCAGAAACCAGACTTCTGGCAAACTCAATTGTCTGAAAAATAGCCTTGAACTCAGAAATGAAAGACAAAGGCATTTTTACTTTTGTGAAGTTGGAAAGAAAATAGCTACCCATTAGGTCATGCCCTGTGAGTAGCAGGGAGACCTCCTGCCAGAGCCAGCAACTCTGGTAACCAGAGCAAGCACTGAAATCTCCCAGACCAGGATTGGGGAGTTTGGGGAGGTGGAGAAGACCTGTGGGGGAAGATCTCAAAAGTTTTCAGGGGGAAATTCCCATCTGGTAGTTTCCTATCTTGATTAATAATTGTTCCTAAATAAATCCCAAGCTCATTTGTTTTTATCTTCTGCAGAAACATAATGCTGTCAATATCTTCTCATCTAAGTGGTTGCCCTAGTTTCACTAAGGCTCTGCTACTGCATTAGAAATGTATACAATGAAGTTCCGTATTTAATAAGCTTGGTCATTAGAATTCCCTTCAGCTCTTCAAAGAGTGGTCAGCAGATCAGCAGCAGCAGCAGCAGCAAAACATTAGGGCTGATGGGATCAGAAACCCTGATAGCAGTGAGAGATGGCAGCCAGAATCCAGGAAGAAATAGGAAGGTCCAACAGATTGGGACCATTCCGTAGAGGAACAAATAGTCCTAGGTTTGTATAGCAATGACTACAGCTTATAACAACAGCCCTGAATCATCTGGAAAACACTAAATTAATTCTCAATTAAACTGTGTCTAAGGAGGCAAGGAAGTACATAATACATTTTTAGAAAGACTTTCATTTGAATGGTTGATTTTTTTTCCAACATGACTGTGTTCAAGGAAGTAAACTTCCATTATCTGGATGATGAACTGGTGAATCAGTTTACTTCCAAGGACATTGGATAAGTTGTCATTATTGTTCATCCTTTGTTTTTGAAGAGGACAAATGATATCACAGAGTGATGTTTTGACTTTCTCATAAGCTGGATTTAAATGCAGCAGAATTGCAAAATGGTGTCAGCCTCATTCTCTCTTGAAGGGTTATTATAGTCCAGGGGCAAGACCAAAGTCAGGATGATTGTCAATGGGCTGAGTGTCATGGATAAGTAAGGCATTACCTTCAGATTCTCCAAGAATCTTTTATTTCAAGTGTTTGAAATACCTATTTTAAAGAAAACTTGAGAAATTTTCCATTTCATTCATAGGTATTTCAAGGCTGAGACAGATAGAAGTTAAGACTTGCCCAGAGTCATACAGCTAGTAAGAACCTGAGGCTGAATTTGAACTCAGGTCTTTTGAACTCTAGACCCAGAATTGTGCCACCCAACTTGGCATTGTGGGTACAGGTTATTAATTTTAATGAGATATTTTATTCACCTTTGTTCACATTACACAATAGAATTGAGCTTATGTAAATACACAAACAGGAGCATCTAACCATAATAGACAAAATATACACATGTACACACACATAATGCCTATTTTTTAACAGAGCCATGATGTAATAGAAAGAGCACTAGGTTTGAGTCTAGTTTTGGATTTAAATGCTGACTCTGCTGTTTATTATCCTCTTTGACCTTGGACAACTCACCTAACCTCTCAGAGTCTCAGTTTCCACATCTATAAAAGGAAGGGATTGGACTAGATGCCCTCTGAGTTCCCTTGAACCTCCAGTTTTATAACATTAATATTCCACATAGTCAGGAAAGTATTTAAATGAGTCATGAGTATGTGTACTTTTTAATATCATATATCTTTATTCATTAAGGAGGCAATAGGAGATAGTGGATAGGAGGTAGTTGCTGGAATCAGAAAGGCTTGAGTTCAAATCCTGCTTCTGATGTATATAGCAGCTTTCTGGCCATGGGCACATCTAAATTTCTCAGTGTCCCCCAGAAACTCTTTAAGACCATAAGCTACAGAGGAGTTGCTAATATAAATAAGTGGAGAATTTCCATACCAAGAGTTCATTACATCAATGAAATCATAGGTCTAAATTTCACCCAAAAAATCGTCTGCTAAAGTCCTGCTCAGGGTAACTAGGTGGTGCAGTAGATAGAATAATAATATAGATAGAATAATACTGGGCTTGGGATAAGGAAGACTCATCTTCCTGAGTTCAAATCTAGTCTCAAAACACTTGTAAGCTATGTGACCCTTGTGAAATTAGAGTCTGTTACCCTAAAAACTATGATTCCCAACAAAACTACGATCCCCAGCAAAAACCACAATTCCCAGAACTCCACAGGATATAAATTGGGTGGAGTTCTGTGTCTAGCAGGTCTTGTCTTCCTGTCACAGCTTTGGTGGAGTGGGCATTTTTGAGCAGGTAGAAAACTTGGTCACATGCTTCTATTTTGTCAAATAATAAACTTTAGAAAAATAATACTTGAAGTATTAGGCATTTAATTTAACTCTTATACTCTTAATACTCATTGCCTCAGTTTCCTCATCTGTAAAATGAGCTGGAAAAGGAAATGGAAAATCATTCCAGTGTCTTTGCCAAGAAAACCCTGAAAGGGGTCACAAAGATTTGAATACAACTTAAAAAAAAAAAACTCAACTGATCCAACCATTCTGGAGGGCAGTTTGTAACTATGCCCAAAGTACTATAAAACTGTGCATACCATTTGATCCTATAATACCACTACTAGATCTGCATTCCAAAGAAACAATAAAAAGGGGGAAAGGACCTGCTTACACACAAATATTTATAGGAGCTCTTTTTGTAGTGTGGAAATTGAGAGGATGTCCATCAGTTGGAGAATGGCTGAACAAATGTTGGTGATGGAATACTATTGTACTATAAGAAATGATAAGCAAGATGATTTCAGAAAAAGCTGGAAAGATATGCAGGAACTGATACAGAGCAAAATAAGTAGAATTTGGAGAACACAATAACAACAATAATGGATGATGATTCTCTGTGAAAACTTGGCTACTCTCAGCAATGCAATGATCTGGGACAATCCTGAAAATCCTATGCTGGGGAATTCTATCCACCTCCAGAGAAAGAAATGTTAGAGCTGTCTTTCACATCTGTGTATTTATGGTGTTATTGTGGGACTTTGGTTTTGTGTAAGTGTGCTTTTATAATAATGACCAATAGGGAAGTGTGTTTTCCATGACAATAAAAATAAAATTAAAAAACTCAACAATAACAACAAAACATCCCACCTAGATTTTCCATTCTTGCCCAGAGATGCCAATACTGTGCTGGTGAGTGTTTAGAACCATCTGTTTTCCACAGAATGATACAGTTAGGTTGAATCTGTATTATCAACATTTTCTCCATCACTTTCTTTAAAAAAAAAAACCCTTACGTTCAGTCTTAGAATTCTGGGAATACTGGACCTAGAGTCAGGAATACCTGAGGTCAAATCTACCCTCAAATATAACTGTGTGACCCTGGTCAAATCACAGAATCCTCTATAGGCTCAGTTTCTTCATTTGTAAAATGAAGATAATAATACCAACCTTGTGGTGTTGTTACAAGAAGCAAATGAGATATATGCAAAGCATTTTGTTAATTTAAACACTATTTACATGATAACTATTACATTATAGCCCAATGGATGATTTTGGTCTTTGTATAACAGTGTCTCTAGCACCGTGTCGGACACATAGGAAGGGCATTTAATAAATGGTTGGTTGATTGAGAGTACTGGAGAGATGCTTGAGGCACTGGAGGCTTAACTGACAAGTTACATAAACTAGTTTACCCAGTTCTAGTTCTGTTTTTGGAGGATCTAACCCCAACATCAGCCCTTTCCCCAATTTATCACCATGCCTCTTATTATTAACTTAAATATTCACAAGAAGATTTGTTTGCTGCTTAGAGGCAGTGAGATGGCATAGTGGATAAAACACAAAACAGAGACAGAAGTTCAAATCTTTCCTCAGACCTGCACTAATAAAAACATTTTTAATATAATGCATGCAATGTGTCAGGCACTGTGTTAAGTAATTACAAACATTATTTTATATGATCCTGAAACCATGGTCATTCTTCATTTTGAAGACTAATGACATCACTGGTGATGTCTTTTGACTCAAGCCCAAGTTGGATTTAAGTGAGGCAGAGTTGTACAAAGTCATCTTTTTCTTTCAGGGTCAAAGAAGTCCAGCAGCAAGAAAAGTCAGGATGATTAGAAATGGTCCGTGATACCTTGGCTTCTTTGACATCTGACCAAGCTCTAAGCAGCCAGTAGTGCTTGCTTCTATGTCCTTCTTGGCCATTGGAATAAATTGTTCTCATCCACCCATTCCACAGGAGAGATGTCTTCACATGGTTGAGGTAGATATCTCCCTAACTCATCAAGTTTGAGACCTGTCAATTACCCTCAACCTGGTTTAATTCATCTGCCAGAGGGTGGCTACAGTACGTTACAAGTGAAAATTGAATGTCAGATGCCTACCAAACAGCAGCCTTGAAAAGTGTGTGGCAAACACTTGAAGCAGAGGCTTTAGTCCTCCAACAATAACCTATATACCCCTTGATCCTCAAAATAATCCTATGAGATAGGTCCTATTATTATAGCCATTTTACAAATGAGGAAATTAAGGCAAACAGAAGTTAGTGTCTACTAGTAAGTGTGTGAATTCAGATTTGAACTCAAACATTCTTGACTTTAAAGCCCAGTGCTCTGTCCATTCTACCACCTAGCTTCCCCTAGCACTAATTGTGTAACCCTGAGAAAATTATTTAACTGCTCACAGGTTCATTTTCCTCAACTATGAAAATAGGGATAATAATAGCAGTTACCACTCAGAGTTGTTGTGAGTATCATATAAGCTAATATATATAAAACATGTTTCAAATTTTAAAGTGATAAACACTGTCTACTGTTATTTGGAATTACTAATTTATGAGTTACTTCAAGATCTTGATTAAAAATGTGAACAAAATTCTCCAACAGAGACTCCATAATATGTCACTAACTTGGGGATAAATCAAATGTAGTTCACAAAATCACAGTTCTTATGTCGTATGTACCTCTTTCACACCTTTGGGGACAATGGGACCAGGTTGGCAGCTTGCATGCTTTAAAAATAAAAACACTAAAAACCAATAAAATAAACCATCAATTAATGTGACCAAAAAATAAAGAAGAAAACCAAGTTACCAACAGTGAAGCAAGGATGCCCATCATCACCTCTATTACCCAATATTGTCTTGCTATAGCAATAAGAGAAAAAGAAATTAGAGGAATTCAAATGGGCAATGAGGAAATAAAGCTATCACTCTTTGCAGATGATATGATTATATTAATTATAAAATCAATCAAAAAACCTAATTGAAACAATTAATAACTTTAGTAAAGACATGGGATATAAAATAAATGCACCTGAACCATTAGCATTTCTTTATACTACCAATAAAGTCCAACAGCAAGAAATAGAAAGGGTAATCCCATTTAAAATAATGATAAACAACATAAAAAGCCTGGAAGTCTATCTGCCAAGACAAAACTAGGAACTAGGAACTAAAAACATTTTTTACTCAGTCAGATCTAAACACCTGGAAAAAACATTAATTGTTCATAGGTAAACTGTATAAAAATAACAACTCTACATACGTTAATTTCTCATACCAATCAAACTACCCAAAAATTATCTCATTGAGCTAGAAAAAATAATAGTAAAATTCACCTGGAAGAACAAAAGGCCAAGAATCTCAGGAGAAATATTGAAAAAAATACAAAGGAAGGGGACCTACCTGTACCATTAACTCAAACAATATTATAAAGTGGCAACCATAAAAATAATCTATTACTAGCTAAGAAATAAAGTAATTGATCAGTGAAATAGATTAGGCACTCAACATTCAATAGCAAATTACCATAATAGTCTAATGTTTGACAAACCCCAAAGATCCAAGCCTTTGGAAGAACTCACTATTTGACAAAACTGCTGGGAAAACTGGGAGTGGGGGGGGGAGCACAGTAGAATTAGGCATAAATCAATATTTCATGCCATATACCAAGAAAAGTCAAAATGGATATATGATTTCAAAATTAAGGGAGATACCATAAACAAATTAGGATGGCTCAAAATAGTTTTCCTGTCATATCTATGGATAAAGAAAGAGCTTGTAACCAAATAAGACATAAAGAACATTACAAGTTATAAAATAGATAACTTTGACCGCATTAAATTTAAAAGGTTTTGCACAAACAAAACCAATGCAACCAAGATTGGAAGAAAAACAACAAACTGGGGAAAATATTTGCAGCAAGTGTCTCTGATGAAGGCCTTATTTCTGAGATATATAGAGAATTGAGTCAAATTTATAAGAATACAAGTCATTCCCCAATTGATAAATGGTCAAAATATATGAATAGGCAGTTCTCAAATGAAGAAATCAAAACTATCTTAAGTCATAAGAAAAAATTCTCTAAATCATTATTAATTAGATAAATGCAAATTAAAATAATTCTATGACAAAAAAAGAAAATTATAAGTGTTGGAGGGGATGTGGTAAAAAAAAATGGGACATTAATACCCTTGGTGAAGCTGTAAACTGATATGACTAAGATATTTTTATAACAACTCTTTTGTGGTGGCAAAGAATTGGAAACTGAAGGGATGTCCATCAATTGAGGAATGGCTGGCTGAACAAGTTTTGGTATATGATTGTAATGGAATATTATTGTGCCATAAGAAATGATGAACAGGATGATCACAAACATGCTTGGGAAAATGTATATGAAGCAATACAAAGTGAAGTGAGCAGAGCTAGGAGAACATTTTACATAGAAACAGCAATAATGTACAATGATCAACTGTGAATGACAACTATTATCAGCAATGCAAGGATCCAGAAAAATTCCAAGAGTCTCATGAAAAAGGCTATCCATTGCCATAGAAGTAACTGATGGAGTCTGAATACAGATTGAAGCAGACCACATTTAATTTTCTTCATGAGTTTTTTCTAGTATAAACAATATGTTTCTTCTTTCATATAACAAACATGGAAATACATATTGCATGATAGCACATGTACAGCCTATCTCATATTGCTTACTATCTCAAGAGGGGGGGAAGGTAGAAAGGAGGGAAAGAACAATGAATCACAAAATGTCAGAAAATGATTATTAAAAATTGTGTCTACATGTAGCCTGGGGGGGAAAAAACACAGAAAGGAGGAAGGAAGGAAGGAAGGAAGGAAGGAAGGAAGGAAGGAAGGAAGGAAGGAAGGAAGGAAGGAAGGAAGGAAGGAAGGAAGGAAGGAAGGAAGGAAGGAAGGAAGGAAGGAAGGAAGGAAGGAAGAAGGAATGGCTAATTCAAGTGCTCTCATTACAGCAATACTCTGTCTTTCTTTAAAAAAAAAATTTTTTTTAACCCTTACCTTCTGTCTTAGGATCAATACTGGATATTGATTCCAAGGCAAAAGAGTGATAAGGGTTAGGCAATGGGAGTTAAGTTACTTGCCCATGGTCTCTCTGCTATGAAGTATCTGAAGCCAGATTTAAACCAAGGACTTCCTGCCTTTAAGCCTGGTTCTCAATCCACTGAGCCACCTAACTGCCTCCTCTATCTTTCTTAAATACCTAGTCAACACAATTTTCATGAACTCAAAACTAAAATAATAAACTGAGCTGTCTACAGAGAATAGCAAAGACAAGTTGAATAAAGAAACTGTTGCACTTCCTGGTTAGTTTTTGATGCATTGTATTTGTGTAGGAAAATGTATGAGTTGGGTATTAGCAAGGGGGACTTTAAAGAAGAGGAACCAATGTTCAGCTATTGGGGAATTGAATACAACTGATGACACTTCCTTCCTTCCTTCCTCCCCCTTCCCCAAATTGAGCTGTTTACCAATGGAGTCAGTCTGACAAGACTAAAGGGTAAATCAGATTTTCCCTCAGCCTCCTTCTTAACTTATGGGTTTGAAGTTCCCCTCCTAACACGTGGACTCTGATTCAAGTTCTATTTTAAATCAAGATGTCTAATTTATTTGGATATAAAAGGTTGAAAAGGTAATGAAAGGACAGGGGAAAGAGGAAATCCCTAATGTATCTTTCCTATATAGATGTTGAGGATTTGACCTAGTGAATCTTCTTTAGAAATAAGCTCTGGGTTCCTTTAAGGGAAAAAGAGAGTCTTTATCTCAAAGATTGCCACCAGTTGAGAACTGAGATATTCTTTCTTCTGCTCAGGTAAAAGATAGAGAGATTTGGGTATCTTAACAGCCAAGTAGTTCTCCCTCCCAGCTCCAAAGAGCCCAACACCAAAAGAACCTTGGTTTTTATCCTCCAACTGCTTTTGAGCCTGGCTGGAATTCCATCCCATCCCCTCAGACCTTGTAGGGTTCTATCTGCTCATCTTCTGAAGCATCTCTTCAAAAATCAAATTTTCTTTGCTTGTGGTCATTCCCTTGTTCACAGTTCCTGATGGAAATTAGGAACCAGAATAGAATAGACTACTCATTTAAAGATAGAAAAGTTCTTTAGAAAAGTTGGGTGTTAATAAAACTATTAGAAAAGGGAAGCTGCTTGATAGACCTGGAGGAAAATATTCCAAGAAGAAACAACATGAGATAAGAATTATTACAGGGCATGAGATTGTTGGTTTAGGGTTGGAAGAACAATTTAGGAATCAAAGGAAGAAAATTAAAGGGAAAAAATTTTAAAGGTCATGGCTTTGGATTTAAATTCTGCTTTTCCTTTTTTACCTTGGACAAAGCTTCATACAACATCACTAGGCTATAGCTTCCTATTCAGTGAAATGAGGGATTTAGATTGCATGATTTTAAATCTCTTCCAGTTCTTAAGCAAAGATCTAGTCCAATACCTTCATTTTATACATACAAACCATAGCTCAGGGATGAGGAAGGAATGGGGTACTCCTTTTCTATTAAGGGGTTCCAATTTTATATGCACATAGACCAGTTTCAGATATGGAAGGAAGGACAAGATTTGACTCTAATGAAAAAAATTCTGTTTTTTCTCTCTGGCTCATTATATCCCCTCTCCCTCTTCTTGAGAAGAACTCTGAGAAGAGTGAAAAGTTTCGTTGTGTCTAGAGTGTTCCCAAAAGGGGATTAATAGGTTCCTTCTAGGAAACAGGTAACTGAGGGGAAATCTTTTAAGCATGTTCTTCTGATAAATGATAAATATTCAAGAGATATGAACAGGCTTTAAAGGAAGAAATTCAAGCCATCAAAAACCAGATAAAAATACTCTAAGTCACTAATAATTAAAGAAATGCAAAGTAAAGCAGTTCTTCCTCAAATCCAACTGATTGGTAAAGATGATGTGAAAAAAAGGAAAATTATAATTGTTGGAGGAGATGGTGGGGGGGAGCCACATTAACACTGGGAGATCTGAAAACTAACCCAGCTATTCTGGAAATCAACTTGAAACTATTCCCCAAAGTCTAAACTATGCATACCCTCTGACCCTGGGAAATCACTACTGTGCACATACCCCAAAGAGATCCAACAGAGAAGGAAAGGATCCATATGTACAAAACTATTTATAGTAGCACTTTTTGTTTTAGTAAAAAACTAGAAACTAATGGAATTACCATCATTTGGAGAATGGCTGAATACTTAATTGCATATAAATGTATTGGAATAATACTAGGTCATCAGGACTGGTGATAGGGAATAGGTGATAGGGTTCAGAGAAACCTGGGAAAACTTAAGTGAGCTGATGCAGAGTAAAATGTACAAAATCTGAGAGAACAATTTATATTATAGCATTATAAATAAAAGCAATTTTTAAATATTTGTAAGAATTCTGATTAATGTAATGTAATGACATGTGTAAGAGAGGAACTGGATTTAATCTGCCAGTGGAACAGAGAGAAGTAGATCTGGCAAGCTAGAGAATTCTGCAGAAATGGGGGAAGGGCAGGAAGGAGAGAGAGAATTCTGGGAGAAAAGGAGAGGAAGTGAGCTGGTCTGGACAGTTGGAAAAGTTCTCCTCTCAGAGAAGCCTTCAGGAAGGTGTACTGGGTGGATCTCTGAACCAGTACTTATCTCCTCCTGTGAAAGTTTGACCCAATACCCTAAGAAGATAATTAATGGAATAGGACTTCAATTGATTTTCTCCACATCTCCTGAAGTCCTGGACTGGTTAAAGTGGCTAAGGCAGTTGGAGGGCCAGGGCTTCTTCTAACTGACCCCAGGGTCAGTTCAGTCAGATCAAAGCCTGATCTGCCAGACTTCTGGGAGAAGGGGTTTCAGTTATTCTAGGGACCCCCTGCTCCCTCTTCCCTTCTGCCTCATTCCTAAACTCAGCTTAAGCTTCCTTACCTTGTTCCTTACCTTAAAATAAACAGTTTAATAAGAACAAGTGACTGACTCCATTACATCTAGAGAGAGGCTTGAAGTTGGGGGGAGGGAAGTGGCATCTCTCTCCCCAGGGAGAGGGAAGCTAACTGTATCAAGCCTGTTTAGCCAGAGTCTCTGAGGGAACAGCAGTTAAGGTCCTGAAAGGCAACCAGAGTGGGTTTGTCAGAGAGAGCTGGGAGGAAAGTCAATCAATCCATCCTCTCTACTTGACTCAACTCCATCTTTACCTCACTCTGGTCCTGACCCAGCAGGGAGGGAAGAATCCATTCTCTCCCTGCCCTCACATTAAAACTAGAGAGCAAATCAAGAAATACTTAGAAATTTCTTAGCATGTAGTTATGGAATGGGAGTAGAGAGCAAAAAGAATTATAGCAAATCCTCCAATCAAAAACAGCACCATGAAACAATATTAACAATGGAGGGGCATTGCAGTGATTCTCTAAACCCCAGAGACAAAGTAGTAAACAAGAGCAGTGAAACAATCCAAATAGAATTCAAAATAACAAACCTCACCATAAACCCACGAGCTACAGAGCAGGTACATACATCAACATCAAAAGAACAAGAGAAGCTAGAGGAGAATGTAAATAGATCAAAATTAAACCCAACAGCAAAAGATTTTGACCCACAGCATCCAGAAATAAATGACCCTAAATCATCTAAACACACACATGAAAGCAAGGGAAGGGATTAGCACAAGTCAAAAACTATTCCACAACGACACGCTTTCCCTTGAACCAGACACTTTAAAACAATCTAGGGAGATGGTTAAGAAAGCAAAGAATACAGAGTTAACAGCACTCTCTAAGCAGTTTTGAGCTTCAGAATTCCAACATTCTAAATGCAGGGAGACTCTGACCCACCTGTCACAGCCTGTCAGCATGGCTCTGCTCAAGGTCCTAAAGGTCACACTCTAGCTCTTTCACATCAAGGGGCAGAGAATCAGAAACTAATAGAAGGGGAATCAGATATACTAATACATAACACAGAATTACAGCATATCCTGGGGCAAGAGATAGGAGAAGATATGGGGAAAATAGAACAATTAAACACAATGGTACCAGTTTTGCAAGAAGAACAAACACAAGAACATTATGTGTGGATAACAGTTGGGGAACAAAACTATAAAGCTCTCATTGACACCAGGGCAACAAGATCCATTTTGAAATCATTCCTAGGGGACAGCAACATAGAGGGATCAGTCACAGTGGCTGGAGCAACAGCAGAAATACAGCAAGTTCCTAAACTTGAACCTAAGATGGTGAAGCTAGGTCTGTTATCCATAGATCACACATTCCTACTGCTACCCAGGTGCCCAGATAACCTTCTGGGGACAGACTTCCTTTGTAAAATTGGAACAACCATTCATTGTGAGCAGTCAGGAAAATTTTATCTACACTTACCAAAGCATTCTTTGAAACACTACCCATTATTCTTCTTAGGGCAACTAGGGCAATAGCACCTCTAGCATTTTTTGGAAGAACGCCATTTTTTATATATTGTTATTGGGCATTGTGTTAGGTATTATCATTTTCTTCATTTGAAACACCGTCACTATTTTCCCAATTCCTATTTCTATAATTTTGATTTCTAAAGTTTTTATTTCTATAGTCATTATAGTTATTTCTATAATTTCTAAAATTCTGGTTTCTATGATCATCATAGTCATTTCTATAGTTATTATTTCTAAAGCTGTGGTTTCCATTGTCATTATTATAGTTATTTCTATAATTATCACTTCTGTAGTTGTTATTAAACTGTGTATTCCTTCCTATAATCTTGAGAAAAGTTCTACATTCTATCATTTTGTGGCCCTTCTTCTCACAGAAGTGGCAGGTTACTAATTTATCTGTGGATTCCTGTAAAGGGGCTATGGTCTCTCCCTTATTTTTCAATTGTCTCTTTAACATTTTAATTTCTTTAAGTCTTCCACTAACATATTGTGTTCCTCAGGTCTTTTTACACAACCCTTATAAACACAGGTTGCTACTCTCCTCAATTCTTCAAGGTCCATAGAGTCCCAATTAGGACAGCTAGTTTTAAAGTAGTCTTTTACCACTGAACAACAATTCTCAATGAATTGCCTACGTATTTGCCTAATGTCCCTTTCTCTGGATAAATCAAGGTCCATATATGTATTTCCTACATCAATAAGTCTATCCATAAACTGGAAAGGGGTCTCATCAATTTCTTGTTAGGTTCTTTCAAATTTTGACCATTTTTCAGGTCTATCAGAGCATGTTCTCATGGCTGTCAATAATGCTTCTCTGCCCTGGTTTAGTTTTGTGTGATCTAGTTCAACATTGGGGTTCCAATGTGGATCTTCAGTTGGCCAGTAATGTCCTCTTCTACCTAGCTTCTGATTAGCCAGATAGATGACATCGTTTTTCTCTCTCTGTCAGAAATTTTTCTAATAAATTTTCAACATCCATCCAAGTGGGGTCAAAAGTTCTGAATATGTTCTCCAATCTTTTTAATAATTAATATTGGTTCTTCCTCAAATTATGAAAGATCTTTCTTGAATTTATTTAAGTCTTCAGGGTTAAAAGGTGTGTGGTGTCTTACAGATATCAAGTTTCCATTTTTATTAAAAGTGGGTACTTCCCTTAAAGGGAATAAATGATCTGAATTATTTGGTACTCCTGTTTCTGCTTCTAGGCTTCTTGCTTCATTCTAAATGGGGTAGGTATGAGAAAGGGAAGGGCTGGGCACACTGAGGGAGAGAGTTTGTTGTTGTCCCATAATGCCAGAAGGATCAGAGGTAGGAAGGGTATGGGAATTGAATTGGGCAGGGTGGGAAGGAGGGGCAAAGGAAGAAGGGTCATTAGCTGGGGGGAAGGATGCAAAGAGGTTAGGGTTGGAGGAATGAGTATGGTGTGAACTTAGGGTGAAGGCATTAGGGTGGTCAGTATGAGTGGGGTGTGAACTTTGAGTGGAGGGTATGGGGTAGGAGGCATGAGTAGGGTGTGAACTTAGGGCAGAAGGGTTAGGTTGGGAGGCATGGGTAGGGGGGAACTGGGGCTGAGCAGGTTGGGCAGGGGGAGGGATGGGTTGGTTAAGAGTAGGGGGTTCTGGGGCTGAGGGGGCAGGGGGAGTAGTGGGTTGGTTAGGAGGGATAGTGTCAGTATGGGTGGGGGGGAGAAATGGGTTGGGTGTGGGAGGGGCATGTTTGTGAACTAGGAGTCATATTGTGCAGAGCATGGTGGGACAGAGATTCTGATAATGTTCTTAACTCTCTTTTAATGTTTCTCATGAAAGCTATGATCTCCCCAAAACTTTCTTCCATAAACTCAAGCCAAGTATTTATTTCTGCATTTTGTCGAATAGTAGAAGGAGCAATCAGTTGGTTTGATTGAGAAGTGGGTTTTTAAAGAAGATACAATATTACAGCTATAACAATCAAAATCCCAAGGGAGGGTAGCGTGTCAATTATACTTTGCCATAAGCTCCATGGAATGAGCCATTTCAGAGAGACAAGGAATACAAAATTTACAAGTTTGGTCATGGAGCTGATAAGCCATTTGTTAAGTAAGTTGTGAACTGACTATAGCCACATATTTATAAAGTAACCACTTGGGGAGCAGGACAAGGAAAAAGCTTTCTCCAGGTTTCCCTTAATTCTAATCTAGGCAGTTGTTCCCTAAAGGAAAGGAGATTTAGAAACAGCTCTCCTAGCCAGGACCTTAGGGCCCTGTTGCTAAGATTTAAAACAATTGTGTTCTATTTAATTTAAGGAGAAATTAAAATGTTTTTTACTCACCCACTATTGCAGCTGTGTTTTGAAGCCAAGTTAGCATGTTGAAAAAGACTGACTGATTTGAGCAAGTAATAAAGATAGAAAGAAAAGAGATTTCACAGAAATTTGAGGGTTTTCATCACAACCGACGTGGTCAGCCAAAACTGTGAATGTTAAAAACTGTAAATGCCAAAACTGTAAAGGGTTTGGCCTAACTGTAAAGGATAATTTTTAGTGTTTTGACTTAAAATCTAAAATAAGTGGTCGCCATGGGAAATTCCCAAATATGCAATACCCAAGTCAGCTGGGATTTATGGAGATTTTAACTAATAAAGACAGAAGAAATTAAGGGAAGGAGAGAGAGAGAGAGAGAGAGAGAGAGAGAGAGAGAGAGAGAGAGAGAGAGAGAGAGAGAGAGAGAGAGATTTATCTAAATTTGATAGTGGTTGGTTCAGATCTCCCATTAATATGGTTTTACTGTCTATTTCCTCCTTCAATTCTCTTAGTTTCTCCATTAGAAATTTGGGTGCTATAACATTTGGTGCATGTTGATTAGTGATATTTCCTCATTGTCTATAGTCCCTTTTAGCAAAATATATTTACCTTCCTTATCCCTTTTAATCAGGTCTGTTTTTGTTTTGGCTTTGTCAGATATCATGATTGCAACTCCTGCCTTCTTTCTATCAGTTGAGGCCCAAAAGGTCTTACTCCATCCTTTAATTCTGACCTTGTGAGTGTCTACCCGCCTCACGTGTGTTTCTTGAAGACAATATATGGCAGGGTTTTGGACTCTTATCCATTCTGCTATTTGTCTATGTTTTATGGGTGAGTTTATCCCATTCACGTTCAAAGTTATGATTGTCACTTGTGGATTCCCTGGTATTTTGATATACTCCCCTAATTCTAACCTTCCTTCTTTAGCTATAACCTTTTAAGCCAGTGATTTACTTTAAATCAGTCCCCCTAGTCCCCTCCCTTGATATGTTTCCCTTTGTAGCCCCTCCCTTTTTGTTCCCTTCCCCTTCCCCCTCTCTTTCCCTCCCTTTTTGTGTTCCCTCCCCCGCTCCCCCCTTGGTTTTCCCTTATCCCTTACCCTGTTGGATAAGATAGAATTCAAGATCCCAATGGATCTAGATGCTCTTCCCTCTCAGAGTTGATTTCACTGAGAGTAAGGTTTAAGTAAAAATTCTCTTCCTCTCCTTCTTATAGGAGAATTCTTCCCCTCACCTTCCCATGCGTATCTTTGTGTGAGAAAGATTATTCTATTTAGTTGTTTTTTTCTATTTCTTGGAGTATATCTTAGTACCATCAATGATTCCTCCCCTCCTTTTTTCTTTCTATCCCCCCCTTTCTCCATATCATCTTGATGCCCCAAACTTTCCCTATGTGTTATTCTTCTTACTACTCTAATGATGCATACAATTTTCGAGAGTTACACATTACATTTTCCCCACATATTCATATATATAATTTGATATAAATGTAGTCCTTATAGAAGAGAGTTTGAATAAAAGAACAAGATAACATTTTTCTCCTTTTTCCTTTCCTTCATATTTAGCTTTTCAAGTTTCTCTTGCTCTTTGTGTTTGGATGTCAAACTTTCCACAGAGCTCTGGTCTTTTCTTTACAAATACTTGGAAATCTTGTATTTTGTTGAATGCCCATACTTTTCCCTGGAAGTATATAATCAGTTTTGATGGATAGCTGATTCTTGGTTGAAGACCCAGCTCTCTTGCTTTTCTGAATATCATATTCCATGCCTTATGGTCGTTCAGAGTGGAAATTGCTTGGTCCTCTGTGACCCTGATTGGTGTTCCTTTATATCTAAATTGTCTTTTTCTGGCTTCTTGTAAGATTTTTTCTTTTGCTTGGAAGCTTTGGAATTTGGCAATTACATTCCTGGGAGTTGTCTTTTGGGAATTTAGTGTAGAGTGTGTTCTATGAACTCTTTCAATGCAAATTTTGTCCCCTTGTTCTAGAATCTCTGGGCAATTTTCTTTGATGATATCAAGTATTATGATATCAAGATTATTGTTTATTTCTGGCTTTTCTGGTAGACCAATGATTCTCAGATTGTCTTTCCTTCCTCTGTTTTCCAGATCTGTCACCTTGTCAGTGAGATATTTTATGTTATCTTCTAATTCTTTAGTCTTTTGACTTTGCTTTATTAATTCTTGCTCTTTTGCAAGATCATTATCTTCTAGTTGCCTGAGTCTGACCTTTAAAGACTGGTTTTCCTTTTCAGTTTGGTCTGACCTGTTTTTTGAGGCTTCGAGCTGTTTCTGCATTTGCATATTTTGGTCCCTCAGATTGCTGAGTTCCTTTTGCATTGTTTCCCATTTTTCCTGCCAGAAGGCTTTCATTTTTTTTTTGTAATTTCCAATTTAAATTCTTCAAGAGCTTGTGGAGAATTTCCATTTCTTTTGGAAGGTTTTGGAGCATTTGTTTCTGTCTATCTCCTCTGTATTTTGTGTTTTTGCTCCATAAAATGTGTCCAAAGTCACCCCCTTCTTCTTGCTTTTCTTGGTGTTTGGAGGCTGTTGCACCTCTGCACTGTTTGCCATCTCTATGGTTTTTCCTCCCCTTTCCAGTCAAAAATCTGAGTGAGGAGGGCTGGCTCTCAGTGTATGGGTTTGATGATCCAAGGCTTTAGCCCCAAGCAAATTGTCCATTCTCTGCAGCTGTGCTGTCTTCCCGGGGAAGCTCAGGGTCTGCCCTCCCCTGCCTGCCAGTGTTTCGGGTGTTACTGCTCTCAGTTCTCTCCAGCTGCTTCTCCACTGCCTTACTTCCACATTCTGAGCCTGACACAGCACTCTACGCAAGGTACCCCAGTGCCTTTGCCCGCCCTGAGGTTCCTGTCCTTTTGGGAGGCCCTGCACTCTAGGGGGGGATGGGTCCTGGCCTCCCTGAGCTCTGAGGACTCCTGATGGGATTATGTTCAATTTGGTTGGTCTGGATGTGCCCCGAGGCAAAAGCCTCCATTGAGACTCCAATGGAAGGACACAGCCATGGGGCTGCAGGCTCCCCCCATCTCTCTCCCTGCCATCTGTGTTGGACGCCCCAAGCCTGGCCCGGGTTGCTTTCCAGGTGCACCCTTGAGAACAGCACCTTTGCCAGCCCAGAGGTTCCTGTCCTTTCGGGAGGCCCTGTACTCTTGGGCGGGAGGGGTCCTGGCCTCCCTGAGCTCTGAAGACTCCTGATGGGATTATGTTTAACTGGGTTGGTCTGGATGTGTCCCAAGGGTAAGACTCCAATGGAAGGACCCAGCCATGCAGCACCCCCCCATCTCTATCCAGCTGCTTCCCTGCTGTCTGTGTTGGACACCCCGAGCCTGGCTCAGGTTTCTTTCAAAGTGCACCCTTCAGAACAGCACCTTTGCTGGCCCAGAGGTTCCTCCTGCTGCTGGGGGCTCAGCGCTCTGGGTTAAGGATGAGGGGTCCTGGGACCTTCCTTCTGCCTTCCCCTTAGACCCAAGTGTTCTCAGATTCTGGCTTTTGGGGGGCATACCTTTTTATTTGAGTCCAGAAGGAGGGTTCCCTGCCTCTGTCCTGTTGTTAAAGTTTGAATTTCAGTCCCCTAGGAGCATTCAGTTTGTGATCGGTAAGGAAGGGTTTTCAGAGGTCTGAACTTTTGCTGCTTCTAAGCCGCCATCTTGACCTGAAGTCCTAAGCTTGCCTTTTGTAAGTTACTTGACCTTTTTTGTGATTAATTTAACCTTTACAGGTACTTAACACCTTTTTGTATTAGCTTTTTTGTGATTAATTTAACCTTTACAGGTACTTAACACCTTTTTGTATTAGATCTATAAATAGACCTATTTTAATGTTCTAGCTTTACTATAAGGTATGAAGTAGGGACTTTCATTGTTCAATCAGGAGTTTACAACTTTATCTTCCCCTAAGGCACTATCTTAGCAGGGTGGAGTAATTTTAAAAATTCTCAATACATTCCTGATTAAGTATCTTCATTGTTAAAAATGGAGAATATCTTAATCAAATCTTCTAAAGTAGAGTCTGAGTAGTTTTAAGATTCACAATACAGTTATCAACCTCGCAAATGTCTATTTTATGGTCCCACTACACCCCAATAGCCAGAATATTTTTGCATTCCAATGGGGGGGGAATGATAAACTCTGTTGGACTCGGTTAGTCCAAGGTTGCTGCAAAAGCACCTCAATATTTCGTCAGCTATTAAAGAGATCTAGAATACATTAAGTTCAAGCATAGCAAGGTAGTGCACTATGTAAATGATCTGCTTCTTGCATCCCCAGATGCTAAAACATGCTTGCAAGACTCAAAAACTCTGTTCCATAGAATTATACAAGAGAGGGCATAAGGTCTAAAAGAAAAAATTACAATGGGTCTCACCTAGAGTAGAATATCTTGGATTCATCCTAGAAAAGGGCACTAGGAAAATCTCTAATAAAAGGATAGCTGACACCCAAAAACTGGGAATCCCTAGAACAAAAAGACAACTTAGGGCATTTCTTGGGATTTGTGGGTTTTCGAGACAGTGGGTCATAGGTTTTTCCAACATTTCCAAATGCCTCACTGATTTGACAAAAAATGAATAAGAACCCCTGTAACTCACAAGCAGCACTTGCATGCTTTATCACAACTAAACCAAGCAATTTTATTGGCCCCCGCTTTAGGAATATGTAATTATTCAAAAGATTTCCACCTATTAGTCTGTGAAGCAAAAGGGATAGCTTCTGGAGTCCTAGCCCAGAACTTTGAACTACAAATGAGACTGATAGCTTATTATATTACTATTCTAGACACAGTAGCCCAAGGCATGGTCCATTGTCTGAGAAGCATAGCTGCTGCAACTCTTATGGTCAAGAAGGCAAATTAATTAGTGCTGCGATGCAGATTACATGTCCATTCTGCCCATCAAATTGAAAAACTACTCAAAGTGAAGGACATGCATGCATTTACACCTGCAAGATTATCCCAGTATGAGATAATATTACTAGGAAATGAAAATCTATCTCTACATTGATGTGTTCCATTAAACCCAGCAACTCTGATACCTGACTTGCCCTTTGGAGAGGAACTATTGCATGACTGTACACAAGTTATAGACATAGTACATAAGTCTAGTCAGGACTTGAAAGGCATTCCAATCATTGATCCAGAATTAGAGCTATTTTCAGATGGATCCTCCTACATACATGAAGGCAAAAGAGTTACAGGTGCATCTGTGGTCTTACAAGATAAGACACTCTGACATGCTGCTCTGCCTAGCCATGTCAGTGCCCAAGGAGCAGAATTGAAAGCCCTTACCAGGGCTCTCGAATTGAGAAGAGATAAAAGAATTAATGTTTATTGTGACTCCCAGTATACATTTTCCGTGGTTCATGAAACAGCAAACATATGGAAGAACAGGGGGTTCGTTACAACAGCTGGGAATAAAATTGCATATGGAAAACATATCTCAACTCTTAGAAGCAGCATTATTGCCAAAAGAAGTAGCAGTCATACATTGTAGAGCTCACTCTTATGGCAAAGACAGGATATCCCAGGGTAACTACAAAGCCCATATTACAGCAAAATACACCGCTAGATTTGGTCCCATACATGTGCTGAACTTCTCTCTAGTTGAAAAGCACAATATCACACATGCTTACAACAAAGAGGAATTTGTCATGGAAACAACTAGGAGTAAAATTAGTAAATGAAATATGGATAGCGGAAGGAAGGAAACCCATTCTGTCCAAGATATTGTACCAACATCTCTGCAATGTCACAAACTCCAGAGGACATTATGGGGTGAAGGCATTGTTAGACAAAATGAGAAGATTTTTGGCAGCCCCAGGGATATCCACACATGCAATAAGAGTGTGTCAGGCATGTGACCTTTGCAGACAATTCAACCAAGGTCATTTCAAGAGCAAGGCATTGGGGGGAGACCTCTAGCTTACACACCCTTCAAATGCTTGCAGATAGATTACATCAACATGCCTAGTGACAGAGGATATAAATATGCATTAGTGGTAGTAGACAGATTAACACGGTGGACAGAGGCATATCCGGCTAAAAAGAATAATACAGCCTTTGTAGTAAAGACACTCCTGAAAGAAATAATCCCCATACATGGCATTCCAAATAGTATCAACTCAGATAGAAGAACTCACTTTACATCCAAGATCTGGTCCTGACCCAGCAGAGAGGGAATATTCCATTCTCTCCCTGTCCTCATATTACACTTATATTACACATATTTCCAAAGGGCTGATGATGAAGCATGCTACCTATCTGTTGCATGAAAAGTCTATTAGCCATTGTCAATAAACTAGGACAAGTCAAAGATTTTGCTTCCGTTTATTCACTTAGGCTGTGGCATACTCCAAGGTACTTTATGGAAATATGTGTCATTCACAATTCAGCTAGTGGTATATATGTTTCATGAGACAAATCAGCAAGATGACTATTCATTATAATATAGCAGGGAATACAGAGAGGGAAAGGGTGTGCTCATTAAGAAGAACAGAATATATGTGAGGGGGGAGTTATATTATGTGTGCAATATACGAAATAGTATATATATAATTAGCTATGGAAGAGTAAGAGGAGATTTGTCCTTGTTTGTATAGCTAGTTGACTAAATAAACAAAATTATATATCATCTATCAAACTACTTAAGGGAGGGAAACTTTTAAACTCTTTAAAAATATTTTTTTACAACAACTAAGTCTTTTGGTATCAATTAGAGAAACAAACAGTAAAGGAAGTCATTTATTGAAGTTAGTCTTGCAGTTCATTCAAAGGTCATTGTGTCAAGGAAGCTCATCCCCTCCCCCTCCCTGAGTAACTTTACATGTCCATCAAACATTCCTGACATGCTACAGTTGTGCCAGGTTTGCGTTGGCTTGTGTCTGTATGTCAATAAAAGTGAAGGTTTGGGGCAGGACGGGGGAGACCAACAAGAGAACGGGGGAGACCAACGAGAAAAAGGGAGAGATGGATGAGAAGACCATGAGGGAAGCCTCAGGAGAAAGGACAGTGCAGAAGGTGAGGGGGAAATGAGAAAGGAACTGGCAGGCTAGGCTCCATGCAGCCAGGTTACTTAGGAATGATTGTCTACCCTTCATAATAAATTTTATAAAATATATACCCCTGGGTAGCAAGAAATATTATTTATTTTTAATTATTAGACCATACACAGAAAAATGGCAAATATTAAACAAAATGGAGTCAGATATATCTTCCCAAAGGTCCATTTTCATCACTTCCCTCATCCCTCTCCAGTTTGTTGTCATGTCTTTACCCATTAGGTCCTTGTTCCTTGAGGGCAAGAACTGCTTTTTAAAAAATTTAATCCCAATTATTTAGCAACGTACTTAGCACATAGTTAATGTTTACTAAATGTTTTATTGACTGACTGACTTTTAAAATCTCCTAGGTGTGCAGTGGTCAATTCTGTTTGGCCAATTCCTTCCACCCTCCACACTGGACCTAATCAGAGGGATCAAGGAACCAAACAGAAAACTCTAGTCATGCGTGAGACTAGAGTACATGTGGAACCAGCGTTAGCCCAGCCACAAAGTCACCAGAATCTTGACCAACGTGTAAGTTCAGCTCTACACGTGTTCCATGGGGAAACTCCCAAAGACCTCAGTGCAGCAGAACAAAATGGCACCCCTCATTTCTCCCATTACATACAGATAAGGAAACTGGCACGTAAAGAGATTTAGTGATTTACCAAAGTCACACAAGTAACACCCAGGTGTTTTGTGTCTAAACTGATACTTTTTGTATTATGCCTTACGGATGGTTCTTCCTTCACTGGTATGTTTTAGTTCTCCATTCTATAGCCAGTGTTTTACTGATGACTGGATAATATGTGTGAAGATTTTCTAACTGGTTTGGGTAAACCTAGAGAAAGAATCTTTTTCTACTGATTGTGTAGCTTGAACTGTCAGGATCTCCAAAAGGGCCTGAATCAGGGCTCTTTGCTGAATTCCCCCCTTTGGTAATTAATTGATTCCCTCATTCATTGTTGGATGAGAGAACCAAGTTGTAAAAAGAAGGGCCCGGGGAACTGACTCTCCTCCTCCCAGGTCATACAGCCCCTGAGAAATGGGACTGAGGTTTTGGTCTTTTTATTGATTTTTTTTTCTGTTCTAGGTACAGGAAGTAAAGTAGCCATCCTTGAGCATTTCAAAGACCTACAGTGTGAGCCCTAGGAATTCAAGAGTCCAGAAATCCAGGCCAGGTGTTGCAGCCAGCCCAGTACAGAGCTGTCAACTGCATTGACCTTCAGGACTCCAGCCAGGGAAGCCTGCAATGCTATATAGTTCAGCCTGTGTAGGGGGCATTATGTCCCCAAAGGTGTTAAGGGAAATGTTTTTCACATTTGTCCTTGCTATATCATTTAAGTAAATATCCCTATGTAAAAGGGACCTGATTTTTTAAATGGTTAAATGAAACTAAGGTGCCAGCCACTGAGATCCTTAAAAATGAGTGAAGCATAGCCGGAGGGGAATCGAGGCAGTAGAAAAGAAACATCCCCAAATCCTTTAGGGTACCTGGAAGTCTGCGGGGCAATATAGTCTGTCTGGTCTTGAGAAAGTATAGCCAAAGAACATATATTGCATATGTATCTGGTTAATTCCAATCACCAAACTCTTAATTTAACATGACACCCCTTTAAACATGCTAGATGTACCAAAAATGGTTAATTAACTATAAGAGAGCTGACCTCACAGGCATGAAGTCCTGGGTTCAAGTTCAGCCTCTAGCAAATCCTGGCTATGTGCCCCCTTACCCATCTACAAGTGTCCTCAGGTAACTCTTTAAGCCTGCAAATTGCTGAACAGAGAGGGACTTTTCTGTGCTTGAGTCTCCTGGTGAATGACTGCACCAGTCAGATCACTGGGAAGAAGAGAGGGGAACAGCAATTGTATGCTAAGGATTTATAGACTTTCTTGTATTCCAATCCTACTCTGATACTTTATTACAGCAAGCTCATCAAAGACTCTTTTAGCAAAATGAGAGCTTTAGTGTGTCTTACCAGAGTGAAAAGGCTTTCCATGTGGATTTAGTGATAGATTCTGTCTGCTCTCTGAGAGGCAGCCTAGCCATGCCGAAGCAGGCTCAACAGGCTGGCTGGAGGGTGATGAATGTTCCGGCTGTAGCAACTCTCAAGAACCATCTATTAATCTATTAAGCTGTAGACACATGATGATCGGCTAGGTAGAGAGCACCAGCTTTCCTGAGACCGTGGAGCCTCAAGGTAAGCATCAACTTTCCACTAGAGATTGGCCTGAAATCAGTTTAGTATCTGTCTGATGCCATGCTGTTTATGGCTATTCATCGTGTTATGCCTCTTTCGATGAAGAAAAGGACTACGTTCCTTATTTTCAACCACCTCTTATGTTGATGAGAGGGAAAACCTCACACTGATGTCTTTCAGGCATGCTTTATCAAGTTATCTCCTTGTTACAGGTCAATTCCAAGAATGATCAGAGAACAAATTGCCTCCTTGGTGCATTCATACTGCCTACCCACAAACTAAGGAGAGTCACCATTGATGAATCTGTTTGATCTCAACTAAGGGTACTTAACTATTTTGTTGTTGTTTTATGTTATGGATTGCTTGGGTAGTCTGGTAAAGCCTGTGGAAAACCTTCTCAGATAATTTTCAAATAATTGAAGGAAATCAGACAGAAATCAGAAAGAAATCAGAAAAGAAAGATTTGATTTTTTCCACATGCGTGTTCAAGGTCCTCATGAAAACAGTGGACCCCAGATTAAAAACTTCTATCAAAAACAGACAAATGAGGGTAGCTCAGTGGATTGAGAGCTAAGCCTAGAGATGGGAGGTCGTAGGTTCAAATCTGGCCTCAGACACTTCCCAGCTGTGTGACCCTGGGCAAGTCACTTGACCCCCATTGCCTAGCCCTTACCACTATTCTGCCTTGGAGCCAATACATAGTATTGACTCCAAGACAGAAGGTAAGGGTTTAAAAAAAAAAACAGACAAATGTAATAAAATGATTTAATTCCAGACCCTTTCAGTGTGAACTACAGGAATTCACATGACCTTACACATAAAGGTGAATAGGAGTAGATACTCAAGAACATATGACTATAAGAACTACTTTAGTCCCACAATTCTAGCTCCCTATCCCCAGTAAAATATCTTTTTTAGTTGTGTTACTTTCTGTCCTAGAATCAAGATAGTCCCAAATTACCAACATCAGCAGAGGTTCTGACTTAAATATTTAGCCTGGTCTTAAATAGTCCTATGTTTATTTTTTCTACAAATAATATTTATTTTTAACAGTTTATTTACAGTTGATATTTTATTTATTTAATGCTTATTGATTTCTTAATATTTCTAATAATTTCTATTAATAATGTAATGAATTCTATACATCTGTATAACAAAATAATTTGTATATTTATTAATATTTAATGTTTAATAAAACAAATTATGTTTATTATTATTATCTCATTGGCCATGTCCTACAGCTATTACTGTGCTTGGGTTAGAGATATTTTAACTTCCTCTGAACCAGCTTCACTCAACACCAACTCCTTCCATTATTGTAATAAATACAGTAAATAGAAGATCCTTTGTATCATGGTTGTTTCTGTACCAGGAAGCATTTTCCCTTGTGCAAAAGCAAGGGTGGCCTTATCATTACCCACTATAATTCAATCAATATGCATTATTGAGCCCTGGGTTCTTTTTAAACTCTGCAGCTGTTCTGCCAGGGCTTTTGACAATCCCATGATTTTTCTTCATTTCTATCATCTTCACTCACATTGACCATATTAAATTTTTTCCTCATTTTTACTATTATTCATCTCCACTTAGGAGCATAGCTTTCAAGTTGGACCTTAAAGGTCACATAATGCACCTCTTTTAAGATAAGGAAACTGAGTCTACAAGGCATGAAATGATTTTCCCAAGGTCACACAAGTAACAAGCATCAAAATCAAGACTTAAACCCAGGTTCTCTGGATCTATATCCAGGATTTTCCCCTTCCCCACTGCTTCAACTTCTTCATCACACTCAAAATAAACATCTTTAGCTCTTCCAGTGGTTTTTTTTTATTCTTTTAAAAAATATATTCATTTATTACACTAAAATTTCCTGGTATTTCCCTTCCTTCCCTCCCCACACTAGAGAAGACATCATTTGACAAAAAAAGATATGTGTATATATAAAACTAAGTCTTGTTTCTTCAAGCACTATTTCTGTTGTCATATGTAATGTTCTCTTGGTTCTGCTCATTTCACTCTTTACAATATTGTGTAGATATTTCCCTTTTTTAAATAACCTGTTCATTATTTCTTTTGGCTCAGTAATAGTCCATCACAATTAAATGCCACAACTTGTTCAGCCATTCCCCAATTGATGGGCATCCCTTCAAATTCCAGTTCTTTGCCACCACAAAGAATATTGCTCTAAATATTTTATAACATATATTATTTTCCTTTTTCCCTTATCACTTTAGGAAACAGAGAATTTCTTTAATTCTCTAATAGAAAACTTCTTAAATCCCCAAGCTTCTGAATCTGCCACGTCCCACATTCTTTTATTGTAATGTTAAAACAATATTTTGCCAGCCTTTCTTCTTTCTTGCTTGCTTTCTTTTCTTTTCTTTTTCTTTTTGCACATAGGAATTAGTGCATGATCTGCTCCATATGGAACCACCTTGAGTTGAAATTTTGCATAGGAGCATCTCTTTCTACATTTCAGTATTCTTTTTACCATGATTCCTTTCATCTCCATACCACAGGGGCCCATGAAATGTTAGGAAACTGTGAAGTCATCTAATCCAGCCCTTTATTTTACATGATCCATCATTTCACAATCCATTTATAACAGTCAGGGAGGCTCGTAAAATTCTGCCCCAAATCAATAGGATTTAATGAAATACTGCACAAGCTTTGGAGAAAAGCAGAAATAATGACAGGTCACAGTTTCCTGACTTTTTTTAAGGAGGGAGGGAAGAATGGCTTATTACTTTAAGGTTTCCCTTCTTTATCTACTGATCAAGCAGGAATTTAAGATGACTCCTAGTTTTTAAATTAAACTACTTGGAAGGAAAGAATTCACCTCTTTTTTTCAGGTAAATATAATAATCAGGCTCAATTTTTTTGAGTGCCTAAGTTACAGTCCTAGCAAGTCAGAATCTTAGGAGGTTACTAATAACCCTTTCACGATCCTCAATGGAAAAAATAGGGTTTTATGCCAGAAACTCTAATCCAAAAAATCCTATCAATATACCTACCTTACAACTGATGTTTTAGGCACTATTGAGAACCTACTTCATGACTTAAGTAGCTTTTTCTTTGGAAACAAGATAAAATTACTGAACTCTGAAAACATCCTGCTATGATTCTATTATCTCCTTGCTATAGAGAAATAATGGTGAACCTTTTAGAGACAGAGTTCCAGGTTCCACCCCACCACACCCTCTAGACCAAGTGCCATATCAGCCCCCCACTCAACCCCTTACCCCAACAGGGTGGGGAGGAAACATTCCCACTGAGTTGCTGGGCAGATGATGTGAAAAAATGTCATCAGGCACAGTGGACGGGGAGGGGAGCAGCTCTACCCAAGTCCTTCTACGTTTCTAGTAAAGGGGTGGCAACACATGCCATCTTTGGTACCCATGCCATAGGTTCACCATCACTGTTATAGAGTACTGTATTTCTGGCATGGAAATTCTTTCCACTGAAACAGATCTGTAATTTATATATAATTTGTAACCTTATAGAGTTTCCTGGAGCACTGAGAGTTTAAATGAATTCCCTCAGGCCACACAGACAGTAGTCTTAGCTGTAGAATTTGAATCCAGTTCTGTTTCACTCTAAGGCCAGCCCTCCTCCCATTATACCATGCTACTGATGCCATTCAATATAAAGCATTAACAAAAGTAAATGGAAAGAACAATGACACACAAAAAATATCAGAAGTAAATATAATAAAATTATAAAGATCAAGCAGGACTTGAATGAAGAAATATGAGAACACACCCTTTCACACTGCACATGTTTTCTGACTTCCTCAACATATTGATCAGTTATGCTGATTTTTCTTTCCACTCTAAAAAACAAAAACTATCATTTGTCACTTAGTGACTTAGAATGGCACTTGGGGAGGGGAAGGCATACATGAGAGACTATGGCGATATAAGTAACAAACAAAAAAAATCAATGAAAGTTATTTTTGAAAAAGAAAACAAGTAAGAGCCTGAAATGGTAACTATAGGATAGTGAGAAGGCTTCCCTTGATCCTTTTTATATATTGAAATTGCTTATTTTAAAATCCTTCATTCAAAAATTTCTCAAAGCAATTCCAATTCAGAAAACTGTCCTTCCCAAAATGGATCATATATAATCTCCTAGCTCATTAGAATTCTTAATTGATCTTTTCAAAGTAAAACAACTTGGCAAGAATTTTTTTAACTTCCCATTTGACAAGTACTGGAAATACAAATACAAGCAAAAGGAAAGGGAATACTTTCCCTCTAGGAACTTATATTGAAATGGGAGAAGACAGCCCACAAAAGGAGCAAAATGGGAGGGAGTTGGAGGAGCCAAGAAATACCCAGGCAAAAATATAGTGACAAAATCTGGAGTGTCAGAATGGAGCCAGGGGAAGAACACTTACTCAAAATGGAGATTTGGAGAAGAAATCACCAATGAAAGGAGGAGACTGCAAAGATGGAGGAATTTTCCAGGGTAAGAAAGCAACTGGTAACATATTCCAGATAATCCGAAGAGGAACTGGAGCAAGAGTGAAGTAAAAAAAAAAATATATATATATATATATATATATTTCAGTGATTGCCCTCTTTACTCAACATGAGGTGCTTCAGACTCTCAAAGTTGTCATACGTGTCATATATTGACAAGCAAATTTCAAAAATGCTGAAAAAAGCTAAACTATTTCACAAAATGTTATCTTTATTTCATGATTCAGATGGCCTCTGAAAAGATTCTATACATGCAATGAAGTCTTAGAATAAAACACAAAGAAAGATAATTTAATGCAAAATCTCCTTTATCTCTCCTGTGTGAAATTATTTGTTAGCATTTTCTTGGCAGAATTCCACGCGAATACTAGGTTTTTGCTGCGGGATTTTCTTTTTAACATCTAGATTTGTGGTAGAGCAATGGTAAGCTATACTGCCACCTGGTGTGGAGATGGCAAATACACTTTTATCCATCTCTTATACTAGAGACCAAAATAGCTCACTTGAAAAGGAAGGTGTTCAGCTTACTTACAAATACTGACATATTCAGTTGCAAGCATAAGTCAGGTCTGAGGAAAAAACCTTAACCATATAAACATTGATTCTCAGGGCCATAGCAAAATGAAAATTGATAGAAGAAAAAATATATAGGAAGGAGGAGCAAACTCATACCAAAACAGAAAATGATTTGTAAAATATCTCACTCTAATACTTAAAATTGAGGTGCAAGAAAAAAATTATACTTTATGTGAGAATGTCCTTACTAAAAGAATGAAAGACATTTTGCCAAAAGTTTCCACAGTTTTGGATACCCTGGGCCAGATAGGTGGCACAGTGGATAGAGCACCAGACCCAACATTAGGAAGACTCACTCTTTGAATTCAAATCTCACTTCAGATATTTATTAGCTAGTGTGACCCTGGGCAAGTCATTTAATCCTGCCTGTCTCAGTTTCCTCAACTATAAAATGAGTTGAGGAAGGAAATAGCAAACCACTCCAGTATCTTTGCCAAAAAAATCCCAAATCAGATCATGAAGTCTGACACAACTGAAAAATAACACAACTATATATTTCTGTGTATGTATATGGGTATGGTGAATTAACTATAGTTTAAAAATATGTTTGAAAAGGAAAAAGAAGATAAAGGAAGTCTTTTCAAATACAAAATGCTATTTTTTCTGCTTTCCCAATAAATCACTGCAATCCTGTGATAATGATCATTATGAAGGAGGAGGAAGAGGAATATGGGAGTAGTTGGGTGGCTCAGTGAATTGAGAGCCAGATCCAGAGACAGGAGGTCCTGGGTTCAAATTTGGATTCAGACACTTCCTAGCTGTTGTGATCCTGGGCAAGTCACTTGACCCCCATTACCTAGCTCTTACCACTCTTCTGCCTTGGGACTAATACACAGTATTTATTCTAAGACAGAAGGCAAGGATTTTTTTTTATTTTAAGGAGGAGAAAGAGAAAAGAAAGAAGAAATTACTTAGGTTCAAAATTAGTTTGCATTTCACTTGAGGGGCCTTGATCCTAGAAAGTCTAAAGATGAGTGCAGGGGAGGATTTTTGGAACCCTGATATCAGGACTAAAGCAGAGTCTGTGTCAATTGGAGAGAGCAGAGGATTCTGGGAAGGAAATGGACCTGGGCAAGTTCTAAGGAGCTTCTTGGAGCTTTTGAGCTAAGTCCTTGACCTGTATCTTGACCTGAGGTAGTATCCAGGAACTCTCAGAAGGCCTAAATCTTCAAGGTGATTTGTAAAATAATAATAAAAAAAAATAATGCCTTATTGGAATAAGAGCCTTAAGCATTGAATTTATGGCTCAACAAAAGTCTTGGAGTAGGAGTGGGAGCAACCCGGATCTACTATAAGCAAAATACATTCATGGATACCTAGTACTGGCTGGTGATCAGTATACCAGGTTCAAATACTTGGACAAGATAGAATAACTACTGAAATGGTTTAGTGTCCATGTATATGGACCTGAATGTATTTTTCCTTGCACCTGTAGTAAATAATAATAAGGTACTATAATTGATTGGTGATAGATAACTAAAGATCAGGCAATTATCTTATTTCTTCTGTCTTTCCCTCCTCCCTATATTCCTCCTTTCCTCCCTTTTCCTCCCTCTCTTCAGCCTCTTCAGCCTCCCTCCCCCTTTCTTCTTCTTTCTAAATCACTCGGGGTGAGTTTATGATCTTTCACATGAAATACTCTTTCTCTTCTTTATCTTAAGTAAGGGAATTATTTGGGGAAGACAGGAAAGATAGAGAATGGAGGTAAGAAGGTTGGGGATTTCCCTGATACCACAATGAGTCTTTGGAGTATGGTGAATATATAGTTCAAATTGAGAGAAATGTCTTTTATCAACAGAGCAAGTCAGAGAGATATCTGGACTTCTTCCTTCCCTGATACAAGGCAGCAAGGATAACTAGAGTTCAGCCAGCAGTTGGCTTTGCCTCCAACTGTTTTCCCCGTAACATTCCAAATCAGAACCTTCGTTTGACTGACAGGTCACCACTGACAGGTCAGCCTCCACTGCTTCTGTCTTTTGCATGCTTCCCAATTTCTCTCTTCCACAATCCTCCCTTTTCATCTTGGAAAAAAATGCAACCAGCATTTTTTGAATGATACTTATTTTTTAGATATATTTTGTTGTATTTCTAACTATCTAATCCTTAACCCTGTACTATATTAAATATTCCTTTACCCTCCCAAAACAACAAATCCTAATCTTATCTTAGCTATTCTATCATAAGGATAATTTTAGCATTGGGACTTAAGATCTCTTTAATTGGTCGCCAGGGAAAATCCCAAATAATAAAATACCCAAGTCAACTGGAAATTATGGTGATTTTAATTAATATAGAGAGAAGGAATTAAGGAGGAGAGAGAGAGAGGAAAGAGTTAATTTAAACTGCTCCGGCTCAGGCTGAGCCAGACAGGAGTTAAAGGCCTTTGCCAAAGTGCCTCCCATTGAGCCCAAGGGAAAGGAAGTCAGTCTTACCCAAGTCACCATGAGACCATCTCAAAGAACTTGTCTGAGGAATCTCCTCCAGGATAAGTTCCTCCTCTGAACTGAACCCCAGGCTGCTCATATATATCTTTTCACCCTTGTGGCTCCTCTAAATTTTCACATCTATCAATCACATCAAAGGCTTTCTCCAGGACTGCCCATGCTTCTAGTTCTCATGTTCTTTGATTAGTTTATATCTTTTGAGTTACTTCACACCTCTTTGTTAAGTTCACCTTTTGTTAGTTACTTGACCTTTTTGTGATAAATTTAACCTTTATAGGTACTTAACATCTTTTTATATTAAGGTCTAAAAACAGACTTAACATTCTAGCTTCACTATAAGGAAAGAACTAAGTACCTTCATTGTTCAATCAGGAGATTACAACTTTATCTTCCACTAAAGTACTGTCTAAGTAGGGTGGAGTAATTTTAAAGTTCACAATCCCCCCTGATGATCATTGGGAGTCTAGTCTCCCCATTGAACATTTAACATAATCATCTTGTAATCCTAAAGCACTTCTAACTACAGATACAGAAAATATCCAATTTCTAAGAGGAAATTACAATAGTTAGGGAAAAAAAGAAAAGAGAAAAAGCAAAAACAATATTTTGCTAGGTGCGTTGACAAAAAGCCAAATTAGGGGCAGTCCCCTTTTGGCATAAAAATATACATTTACAATACATGTTCAACCAAACTTCAGTTCAATCAACCACACCCAAAGTTTGTTCTGGATCTTCTTGATGTAATGCAGGTTTTTCTGGCATCTTTCTGCAACAATTCATTCTCTGGATTTAGGAGTTAGCAAGCTTCTTCCTTGAAGATCTTTTCTCAAACAAAATTCAAAATCTTGGATTTTTATTAAAATATAATTCCCCCCGGAAGTGGGTGTTAAAAAAAAAACATCCAGTTCAGCTCAGGATGCAATGTTGACTTATGGGGGTGTATGAGTTAATTATCAAAAAAAGAGAGAGAGAGAAACAACCAAAAATATAAGGAAAAGGAAAAAATGGGAAGAAAAAAGAAAAATCCAAAATAGGCCCATATTTGGGTTTAATAAATTTCTAACAGACCCTTGTATAGGTCCAATTTAAAGTAATTTCTATCCCACAAGTCTGTAGGACAGAATGCAGTAATATTTCACTTACCCATTTGCAGCCAAGACTATAGGATGTTGCCATACTATAAGAAGAAAAGATACTAGAATTTTATTTTGATAGGGAAGTGTCATTCACTGGTCTGATTTTTTGTCATTCTTAGGGTTATGGGGAGCCAGGATAATAGTCAAACTTTGGAACTTGTCTGAGTATTTCACAAACAGTGTAGATACAAGGAAGTCCTACAACTTAAAATATGTCAAGCGTTGCAACCTTGAGTCTCACACTAGTTCTTCCTATGTGCCCTTTTTGGCACTATCCAGGTTAAGTCTGTGCTCCTTGGTTTTTATCCCATTTCCTAGAATCAGATACAAACATTAATCACAGTTCCATAACATATATCAATAAATGGTGTGTTCCCACAGTTTAAAGTTTTTGGGTATGCATTGATATTATAGCAAGCATATATATATATCTTAAACTTACATTACTGCAGAAAAAAATAATATTAATTATATGTGCCTTTAATACAAGACATGAAAAAAAGGAAAAATCAAATATTCTAATCAAAAGAAAAGAAAAGCAATAATAAAAATAAGGGGAGGAAATCATGAATTCAATGTGTTCTCGAAAAACAGCATCCAATTGTCAATGGATTATTATCTCCAATGCATGTGATAGGGTACAGTCAATCAGACTCAACAGAAGATGCTCTCTTTACATGTGAGCAATGAATCCAAGAGTCCTTCTCTCCAATCTTTATAGATGTTGAAGTAGTTAACAATATTTGGAATGGTCCTTCCCAGGAAGGCTGAGTTGCTCCTGTACGCTGGAAATTGTTAATATACACTTTGTCTCCTGGGTTCAGGTCATGAAGTGAAAATTCTAGTGGTCTGGCTTGTACTGCAGCTCCAGATTCATGAAGTTCACCCAGTTTGTGCTGTAATTCCTGTATATAGGAAGCAATAGTAGTATCTTCCCCTAATAGTGATGTATATGCAGGGGAGAAAGGCTTAGCCTGTATAGGTGGATGTCCAAAAAGCATCTCAAATGGTGACAAAGTAGATGCCCATTGATTGGGATAAGGCTAAGCAAACTATGATACATAGATGTAATGGAATATTATTGTGCCATAAGAAATGACAAATATGAGCACAAAGAAACATGGAAAGACATGAACTAAGGCAGTGAAGTAAGCAGAGCTAGGATAACAATATGCACAGTAGCTACAACTATATAAAAGGAAATGGCTTCAAAACAATTGTGTGGATGTTGCAAAATATGAAAGAATAGGCATAGCACCAAAGAAGAAATAGGAGAAGATAATCCCATCTCTGTCCTTTGAAGAAGTGGTAGATCCACAGATGTAGCACACTGCATATATTTTTAGAAAGTTTTTGATGCATTGATCTGTTTTGCTGATGCTTTCTCTTTTCTTTCTTTAAAAATGTGCACTCAATTCTGCACTATCAACATTTTCCCACCACTTTCTTAAGTCCAGGCAATCAATAAAACAACAAATCAAGCCCTGATTTGTAGTATTCACCAATTTCTGAAGATGCTAACACTGAAAATTTAACAAATGCTCCCCTGAATTGATCAGATTCCAATACACCCTGGATTCAGGAAGAAATTTAGCTGATATAGAAATAAAAGCTATTGATACAAATTTATTTTTTAAATCTTCCCTTCCACCTTAGAATCAACATTATGTGTTGGTTCCAAGGCAAAAGAGTGATAAAGGCTAGGCAATGAGGATTAAGTGACTTGCCCAGGGTCACACAGCTGAGAAGTATCTGAAAATAGATTTAAACCTGGGACCTCTCATCTCAAGGCCTGGCTCTCAATCCACTGAGTTACCCAGCTGCCTCCTTATACAAAAATTTTTAATAGGCTTACATATATCAATCCTGAATGTAAACACCTTCTGACCAATAACTTTTTAACCAGCACCTAGTATGATATCTGGCACATAGTACTCAGTAACTACTGATTGAATTGAATTACTTGTCCTTATCTTCTGTTCTTTTAATAATAGATAAAGGTATGTCTAACAGGCTATGAGGCTCTTCTAGACTCTACCAAGTTGGAAAGATTTTGCATTCTTGCCTCATGAAAGAGGCTATGTCTGTGAGGAGCACAGTAGAAAAGTTTAGGAGAAGCTCATCATCAGATTGGCTGCAGAGTAAAGAATTTGCATGATAGAAACTCTAGATTTACAAAAAGATCATAAGCTCAATAAAAGGGATTGCCCATATGGAGAAAATCATTGACCATGTCAGTCTTTCTACTTAATAAAATCCAATGCATCTCTATTACCTCCAGAATCAAAGATAAGATATTGTTTGGCTTTTAAAGTCTTTTACCATCTGGTTTCTTCTTACCTTTCCAGTCTTCTTATTCTTTACTCCTTTACATGTACTCTATGATTCAGGGAGAATGGCCTTCTTGCCATTCCCACTCTATTCTTTATCTACTGACTCCATGCCTTTCTGTCTCTCTGTCTCTCTCTCTGTTTCTCTGTCTCTGTCTGTCTCTGTCTCTGTCTCTCTGTCTCTCTCTGTCTCTCTCTGTCTCTCTCTCTCTCTCTCTCTCTCTGTTGGTCTGTCTATCTCTTCTCTCTTCTTTCCTTCTTTTGTTTTTACTTTCTTTGCTCCTTCCTTCCTTTTCTTTCCTTCATTCTTTCCTTCTTTCTTTTTTCCTTTCTTTGCTCCTTGTGAAGATGAAATTTTACTCTCCACTGATTGTGAAAATGAAATTAATTGGGACTTCCGGCTAAACATGGCAGCAGTCTAGACACAAGACTCTTCCTCTCCTCTGCACCCACTGATATAGACTACCTCAAAAAAATTAAAAAACCAAATTCATAAGAAAAAAGGGACTCTACAGTAGGGTGCAGCATTGAAGGTACGTGGGATTTGGGCATTTCCACACTATAAGGGGGTGAAAAGCTCCCACCAAAACCACAAGCTGATCTACCTTCCCCCACCCCACCTATGGAGCCAATGGCAGAGCCAGTGTGCTTCAGAATTAGTGAGTGAGGAGCACCTCTAGAGTGAGTAAGGGACACCTCTAGGTCCTTGGCAGCTGATTAAGACCACCAAGGACCTATCCATGAGAGCAGCTACACCTGAAACCCCAGCAGGCTGGGGAGTGCAGACCATGGGCGCTCTCCAGAAGGTGGCACAGAGAAGGGGAGCGAACAGCGGAGGCTGTGGAAATTTGAGATCTTGCCTCAGGCAAAATTCTTGCTCCTTACCTCCATACACAGAGAGCCTGCCCATCTCACTCAGATTTCTGACTAAAAATGGAAGGAAAACCCTCCACAGTGATGGCAAATTGTTCCCAGGAGCAACAAGCTCCCTCCAAGAAAAACAGGACAAAGGGATTGACTCTCAATAAATTTTTATGGAGGAAAAACCCAGGCTACAGAGGAAATTCAAATTGTAGCAGTCCACCCCTAGCTATGGGCAAGGGGAACAGTTGGTATGTGCAGATTGCCTTAAAAGAGAGCATGCTCAGTCTTGAGCATGCTCAGTATTGCACATAGCTGGGAAGGCCTCTGACCCTTGACCCCAGCTTCCCCCAGGTTAGGAGGGAAAACAGGTTTCTTTGTGCTTGCCTGGTTAAGAGAAACCACACCTATGCCTTGTCATTAACCAATGAGGATCATCCCTATGTACTGTGTATATTTGCATATCAAAGGGTATATGTAGCCCAGCAAGCTCCACCTCTAGCTCTCTCTCTCCCTCTCTCTCTCTCTCTCTCTCTCTCTTTCAGGAGCTGATGGCTGTCTTTAAATCTTCTCTATCTCTCTTTCATCTCTCCGACCTGTGTGGTATTAAATGTGGATCTCTGAACTGGTAAAAGCCTACGGAAGGGTCCTTTGAACAGAGCTTAGCTGTGGCTCATGGAAAATTAATAAAGACTCATTCCTGCCACCTCATATCTCTAATTTGACTCCGTCATCCCCCTCGTGGCATCTAAAACTTCTATCCTGTCTCTATCTTCCTACCTTAAAGCTTCTCTCCCCTCTGAGGAAGCTTTACAAATAAACCCAAAACCTTCCCCAAAAAATGGAAATTGTCCACAAGCTCTTGAAGAACTTAAATTGAAGCTTATCAAAAAGATGGAAGCTTCTGGCAAGAAAAGTGGGAAATATTTCAAAGAGAAAATATCAGTTTAAAGGACAAGAATTCCCAAATGGATAGACAGCTGAAAGCCACGAAAAGCAGAATAGACCAAACTGAAAAGGAAAACCAGTCTTTAAAGACCAGAATTAGGCAACTAGAAGACAATGTTCTTGAAAAACAGCAAGAATTAATAAAGCAAAGTCAAAAGACTGAAAAAATAAAAGAAAACATAAAATATCTCACTGACAAGATGAGAGATCAGGAAAAAAGAGCAAGGAGAGACAATTTGAGAATCATTGGTCTACCTGAAAAGCCAAAAATAAATGGAAATCTTGACATCATACTACAAGAAATCATCCAAGAAAACTGCCCTGATATCCTTGAACAAGGGGGCAAAATAGACATTGAAAGAGTTCATAGAACACCCTCTATGCTAATCCTCAAAAGACAACTCCCAGAAATGTAATTGCCAAATTCCAGAGCTTTCAAGCTAAGGGGAAAATTCTACAAGAAGCCAAAAAGAGACAATTCAGATACCAAGGACCACCAATCAGGATCACACAAGCCCTGGCAGCTTCCACACTAAAGGAACGCAAGTCCTTGAACATGATATTCAGAAAGGCAAGAGAATTGGGTCTTCAACCAAGGATCACCTATCCATTAAAAGTGACTATATGCTTCCAGGGGAAAGTATGGACATTCAACAAAATAGAAGATTTCCAAATATTTATAAAGAAAAGACCAGAACTAAGTGGAAATTTTGATATCCAAACACAAAGATCAAGAGAAACATGAAAAGGTAAATAAGAAAGAAAGGGGAAAACTCTTCTTTAAGGTCTACAACTAGATCAAATTATATATTAATATAAGGGGAAAATGTTATTTGTAACTCTCAAAAATTATATTCACTATTACAGTAATTAGAAGAATAATTCACAGGAAGACATTGGGGCATTAAAGGCTATAAGATGATATGAAAAAAGAAAAAGGGGGGAATCGAAGATGGCACCAAGACATACTTGAAGAAATAAAATAAATAGGATAATCTATATCACACAAAGACACATGGGAAGGTAGGGGAAGGGGAAGAATACTCTTATAAGAAGGAGAAGAGAGTGCTAATATATAATACTTAAACCTTACTCTCACTGGTATCAATTCTGAGAGGGAAGAGGATCTAGATTCATTGAGGTCTTGAATTTGTGGGGTAGAGGAGGGAGTACAAAAAGGGAGGGAAAGAGAGGTGGGAGGGAACTTAACAGACCCTAAAAAAACAAGAAGGGAACAAAAAGGGAGGAGACAGAAAGAGAAGCATATTAAGGGAGCGAATTAGGGGGATTGATTAAAAGTAAACCACTGTTTTAAAAGGATATAACAAAGGAAGAAAAGACAGAACTAGGAGAGGATATCAAAATGCTGGGGAATACACAAGTGACAATCATAACTTTAAAAGTGAATGGGATGTACTCACCCATAAATATATTAACAAATATTAGGTTTGGATCAACACCTCACATCCTACACCAAGACAGACTCAGAATGGGTAAAAGACTTGAACATAGAGAAGGAAACTATAAGTAAATTAGGTGAACACAGAATAGTATACATGTCAGACCTTTAAGAAAGGAAAGATTTTAAAACCAAGCAAGACTTAGAAAAAGTCACAAAATGTAAAATAAATAATTTTGATTCACATCAAATTAAAAAGGTTTTGTTCAAACAAAACCAATGTAACCAAAATTAGAAGGGAAGAAACAAATTTGGAAACAATCTTCATAACAAAAACCTCTAACAAAGGTCTAATTACTCAAATTTACAAAGAGCTAAATCAATTGTACAAAAAACCAAGCCATTCTCCAATTGATAAATGAGCAAGGGACATGAATAGGCAATTTTCAATCAAAGAAAGCAAAACTATTAATAAGCACATGAAGAAGTGTTCTAAATCTCTTATAATCAGAGAAATGCAAATTAGAACAACTCTGAGGTATTACCTCACACTTAGCAGATTGGCTAACATGACAGCAAAGGAAAGTAATGAATGCTGATGGGGATGTGGCAAAGTTGGGACATTAATTCATTGCTGGTAGAGTTGTGAATTGATCCAACCATTTTGGAGGGCAATTTGGAACTATGCCAAAAGGGCACTTAAAGACTATCACCCTTTGATCCAGATATAGCACTGCTGGGTTTATACCCCAAAGAGATAATAAGGAAAAATACATGTACAAAAATTTCCATAGCTGTGCTCTTTGTGGTGGCAAAAAAATTGGAGAGGCCCTTCAGTTGGGGAATGGCTGAACAAATTGTGGTATATGTTGGTGGTGGAATACTATTGTGCTCAAAGGAATAATAAAGTGGAGGAATTCCATGGGAACTGGAACAACCTCCTGGAAGTGATGCAGTGAAAGGATCAGAACCAGGAGAACATTGTACTGTGGTACAATTGAATGTAAAGGATTTCTCCATTAGTGGCAATGCAGTGATCCTGAACAACCCAGAGGGATCTATGAGAAAGAACATTATCCACATTCAGAGGAAAAACTGTGGGAGTAGAAACACAGAAGAAAAACAACTGCTTGATTACATGGATTGAGGGGGATATGATTAGGGATATAGACACTAAAGGAACATCCTAGTGCAAACATCAACAGCATGGAAATAGGTTCTGATCAAGGAGTGGAGTTGCACATCGGCAATGGGAAGGGTGGGTGGAGGGGACAGAGGAATAAAATATGATTTTTGTAACCAAGGAATAATGTTTGAAATTGACCAAATAAAATTTAAAAAATAAAAGTTAAAAAAATAATATAAAATAAAAGTTAAAAAAAGAAAATGAAATTAACTCTCCCCTGATTGTGAAGATTCTAATTGTAACCCAGGCCTATTTTTAGATTTTAATTCCCAAAAGTGTAAACACTCTACTTAACCGTTGAGTATGGGGGGTGGGGGGGAAGATGAGTAGCTCAGTGAATTGAGAGCTAGGCCTAGAGATGGGAGGTCCTAGGTTCAAATCTGGCCTCAGACACTTCTCAGCTGTGTGACCCTGGGCAAGTCATTTGATCCCCATTGCCTAGCCCTTACCACTCTTCTGCCTTGGAGCCAATATATAGTATTGATTCCAAGATGTAAGGTAAGGGTTTACTTTTAAAAAAAAATAGTTGAGTATGAAGATCTGCCCATTTTAGATTTAATCACCAAAGTTACAAATACCCCATTCACACTTGAGTGGGGTGGTCTGTGACCCATGTGTGCAATAGTGGGTGACGAATCAGAATCAACTGACTGCCTTCTGGGCAGTCCTACAGCAGAGCGTCAACTGTGATTGGTAGACATAGAATTAGGGGAAGGCAGAGGAAATGATGCAAGAGAAGATGTCTTTAAAAGGGAGTGACAACTTCCTGAAAGGAGTTCAATTCTTCATGCTTTCGAATTGAGGCTGGTGAAGAGGGGCAGACGGATCTGCTGACTGAACCTGAGACCCTCTTCCTTTAGACTGACACATGGTGAGTGAAAAGGTGACTCTTAACTGCTGGATTTTCAGAAGAGACTAACCTCAGGAGAGATCTATGCTCTTGAGAGAGATTCTCTGCATTCCTAGGGTCTTGTATCCAAGGCCCCTCTGTAACTCTCCCTGCCCAGAGGCCAGGAGTAAATTTAGGCTAGATATCTTACCTTATCCTCTCTCTGATTTCTTACTTCATTCTTTCTACATTTTGTAAATAAATTATAAATAAAATTAATTAATTAAAATTAAATAAAATTTAATTAAAATTAAATTTAAAATTTAAATTAAATTTAAATTAAAATTAAAATTAAAAAAAATTAAATAAAAATTAATTAAATTCCTGGTGACCAAACTCTTAAATAATCAAGTCCAACCCTTTAAAAATTAACCCCATTTCCCCCTCACATGCTTCCTTCCTTTTCTTTTTTTCTTTCTTTCACAAAAAAAAAAATTAATCTTGGAGACTTTGTACTTAATTTAAAAGTATGTATTAATAAAGAGAAAGAAATAAGGAAAGGTTACCAGCCTAACTATTCAAAGTATCTGGCTACATAGCTTCTGCTTCATTAAGTCCTAGATTCTCAATGAGACCTGGTCCATTTCAAAAGGGGGAGGAGGGGCCAACTAACCACAGGGTTCGGCTAGACAAATTAAAGCCAGTCAAGGAATGGGCTTGAGTTCAGGAAGTGACTGGGGCCAAAAAAAAAAAAATTGAGTTCCTGTTTGTCCTGCTCTTCTTATATCCCCTGTGATTTATATCTAGTTGGCTTTTAATTGGACAATCTGGGTCATGTGTTCTGACATCGTATGCCACGAGGTCAGAGGCTGAACAGGAGAGGTTCTATCAGCCCATTCTAGAAGTCAGAAACCCCACTGTCACTCTGCATCTTACCTTAGTGTGCATGTGACAGCTATGAGTTATATTGTAAAAATGGAGATTTGAACCCTAGATTTTAATCCCCAGAAGTCCTTGGTATTTCCCAGAATTTTCTATAATCTCACCTGAGTCTCCACCTGAGCGAGATCACAACGAGTATTTAACTGGCAGTAATGCGTACCTCTCTCTCTCTTCCATTGCAATGATGTAGTAAGTAAGCTAAGCATGGGGGTTCTGAATTGGCTAATCAGCCATGGGCATGTGAGTTATTATTTTGTATCTTCTTTATTCCTTGATTTCTAATAATCCTTAATAAACCTCATAAAATATAATATTTTTATTAGAGACATAATTTAATTTTTACAGTTAGTGTCAACCACTCAGACCAGAACTTCTCAAAAAAAATTTTTTTAAGATAGCCTAGATAATTTTTTTAAATCCATGTTTCTCCTGCCAAGGCTTTTCAGCAAAGCTGATTCTGATTCAGCTTTTCGGCCCCCCTCACAAGCTTCTGATGTACTCACTCCTGCTGCCTGCTTCTGTGCACCAGCAATTTGCTCCTGCCTGCAGTCATCTGCTCCAGACCTGCTTGACCCAGATTGCTCTCCAGGTCCCGACCTGCCCCGGCCCCGACCCCAGCCACAGGATCCAGGCTGCTGGTACCTACTGTGTCTTCGGAATCACAAACCAGCTGGTAAAAACTGGGATGTCCTTTCCTTAGGCAACAATTAGCTTCCATGTGGCAGGGGACCTCAGAGGGGTAGAACAAGAAGGAAGAGACTTTTCCAAACAGGAAGTTATAAGTATAGCATATTCTATGAGAGAGATGTTCATTTCCTATTTCAAAGGATATTTTTGAGTGCACTGATACTTTTATTTATCTCACCTGAGATTCAAGAGAGAAATTCATCTCCCTGCAACTCTTTGCCATTTGGACCTGCCCAATTTGAGATGCCAAAAACCCACCCTCATTATGGGAGACAAAAGGAATCTAAATGGATAAAAAAAAAACCAACAAACTTTAAAGAGACTGGAGGTTATGTTTTTAAGGCTTTTCAGACTCCAATGTTTTATAAAAATCTGTATTTTATTGCATTTTGCTGATTGTTTTGTTTAAGATTTAATTTTGTTGGTTTTAAGTTCATATATTAATGTATTCAATAATATTCTGTTACACTGAATCATTTTAATGTACTGGATTTTAACTACTGTTATATTTTGTTGCTTTTCCCCTATAACTACACTGAACAAATATTATTAAATATGCCCATATTTAAAAAAACAGCCTTTTTTCTATTTTGACTTTGTAAATTGTCACATAGGGGATGGATGGTCTTTGTCAAAACTGGTTACAATTGTATAACAACTTTTGGAAAATTTAATGAGATAAATATCTCCAATTGATTTTAAGGGGTCTTTTAGACATGATTTTTAGATTTTTTTTTTCTTCAACTATTCATTTTGCCTGCCTCTAACAGGAGGTAAGGTCCATTTTAGTAGCTGAAGTGAAATACAATTATAATCCCCATCTCCCACATTTATAAAAATGTGAATGGATGGGGCATCGCAGTCTCATACCAAAGGAGCTGGGAAGTTAATCCCAGGGCATGGTACCCCTGAATGACTCCCAAAAGAGGAGCATCGCTCATTTATAACTCTTCAACTCACTTTACTTCCACCAAAATGATCTCTAGATTTCTTGATGATGACCTAGACCCAAATATGTTTTCCTTTGTTTAAAAATGTATTTGCCAAACTTTAAATATTGCTACACCTGAAAATCTTGTGACACGTATCCATTTTCTTTAAATGTCATATAACAGACTCATGTAAAAAATGATAAGTGTGTTTGTTTGCTATTGTATTTAACTGGGCTATTGTGAATTTTGGGGATATTGATACCTTTTTGAATGTGCATTACATGTGGTACTACTCTTCTTTATTTAAAAAAAACAAACTGTTACCTTGTGAAACTCATTTGCTTGCACTCACAGTGGATCATGGCCAGGTATGAAGACGAAATGGATCTCATTTTTAGTGAGAAAGCCTTGTATTCTATATTTCCTTAGCTGGCACAGTGTGTCGATGATTATAAGTTATATTTTTTTATTTAAAAACTCTTTTATTATTATATTTTCCTTGCATGTGCTATTTCAGTTTTTTATTTTTCTCTCCTTTTTATATTTGAAGCACATGTCACCAGTATTAAGGATTTCTTTAACTTTTTTTATTTAGCAGTAATATAAGTTTAAAATATATTTGCCATAATGTCAATGCATGCCCCAAAAGCTTGAGACTATAAAAATGATGCCACTGATTATTTTAAAAAAATTTATGGGACTTTGCTTAATGAATTCTGTCTGATTCCAGGACAAGAGAATTTAAAACAAACAAACAAACAAACAAATAAATAAACAAACAAACAAATAAATAAATAAATAAATGAATAAATAAATGAATGAATGAATGAATAAATAAAGCTAAACTGCATAGTGCCAAAGGAGCACAGATTTAACCTGAATAGTGCCAAAAGAGCACATAGGTCAAAAAAAAAAAAAGAAGAAACCAATCCAGGTAGGATTGATGCACTTCTAAGTCTATACTAAGGTCTTGAACCTAGTGTGAGACTCAAGGTTGCGATGCTTGACATATGTTAAGACACGGGCCTTCCTTGTATCCACACTCTGCGTGAAAATACTTACAGACAAGTACCAAAGTTTGGCTATCATCCTGGCTCCCTCTATCCCTGAGAATGAAGGTAAAATCAGACCAGGGAATGACACTTCCCTATCAAAATAAAAATCTAGTCCCTTTTCTGTCTTTCATAATGTGGCAATTTTCTGTACTCCTGGCTACTGATGGGGTAAATGCATAAATGTTTATATCATTTTAATTGGGCCCTGATTCAAGGACCTGTTATAGATTTGTTTTTCCTTTACTTGGAATTTTTACACATAAGACACCCAGGAATTATCTTTATTCAGATTTTTAAAAATATTTTTTATTTCTCTTGCCAATTGATTCATATACCTCATAACTCAGCCATGCATTCCTAAATGATCCCTGTGTTTTTCAATCGCCCTCTTCAGGGGAGAATGTATAAATATTATTATTTTAAATTGCAGAGTCTAAATTCCTTTTGAGAGTAATTTTAGGTTAAGAAACATGCTACCTCTCCGAATCCAGAAACTGAACTGTCTGAAGAAGACACCATGAAGATGCCTCCACAGACCACAAGCTGCACGAGAAGATCCAGAGTGAACTTTGGGATGTGGTGATTTGAACTGTGTGGGGTTTGAATGCATTTGTTTTGTATGTATACTCTTATGCCAAAGGGGACTGCTCCCTAACTGGCTTTTTGTCAATGCACCTAGCAATTATTGGTTTTGTTCTCTTTTCCTCTTATCCTCAAATTATTGTAATTTCAAAGTTGGTATGTTTACAAGACCCATCAGAGAGACTAGTCTTCCTCAGGCCTCAGGGGGAGGAGAATGTAAAAATGGAAATTTGAACCCTAGACTTCAATCCCCAGAAGTCCTTGGTATTCCCCAGAATTCCCTATAATCTCACCTGAGTCTCCACCTGGGTGAGATCACAATGAGTATTTAACTGGCAGTAACGCGTACCTCTCTCTCTCTCTTCCATTGCAATGATGTAGTAAGTAAGCTAAGCATGGGGGTTCTGAATTGGCTAATCAGCCATGGGTATGTGAGTTATTATTTTGTATCTTCTTTGTTCCTTGATTTCTAATAATCCTTAATAAACCTCATAAAATATAATATTTTTATTAGAGACAATTTAATTTTTACAATATGTTCATGTTAATTTCACACACCTTTTCTTTATTTCTTTTTTCTCTTTTTCTTTCTTTCTTGCTCTTTTTTCCCCTTCATTCTTTGCCTCTTTCTTCCTTTCTTGTACCCCAAGCTTGGAATGCCCTGCCTCTTGGTCTCCATCTCCTGGTTCCTTCAAGACAGCTCATATTCCACCTTCTGAAAAAGATCTCTCCAGTTACCTCCAATGGTAGTAGCTTTCCTTTAAGAGATTCTCTTTTTTTCATATATATACATAATTGTTTGTGTGTCTCTCCCATTATAATGTGTGCTCTTTAAGACCATAAAGAAGACAAAGACCATGTTTTTTCCTTTCTTGGCTTGCCATTTCCTTCTCCGGTGATAAATGGAGGTTAAGTGACTTACCCAGGGTCACAGAGCTAGAATGTATCTAAGACCAAATTTGATTTCAGGTCTACTTGACTCCTGGCCCAATACTCTCTCCATTGGGCCATCTAGTTGCCTCTACTTAGCACATAGTAAACATTCAATAAATGTGTACTTTTGATGATAACCTTTGGAAGTACTGAACTAGAGTTCTGTCATACTCATACCATAGATGACTACATGCTCTTTAAGGCCTAATTCCCTGTACCTTAGCTAGAGGGCCATTGCAGGACTGAAATTGTTTATCAACTGTTGTTATTGTTACTGTAATCTAAGACTCATACACTGGTGAAATCAATGTGGAAAAATGCTCACAAGGAAACCCCCTCTATTTTGGAAGACTAGAAATTCACCTGAGAGGTTGTGACTTGCCCATGATCACTCAGCAATAATGTATCAGAGGTAATTCCTGAACCCTGCTATGTCTGCCTCCAAGGTCCAATTCTCTAATCACTATACTTCTGTACTAGAAGCACATTGATAAGTCAATGAAATTGAGAATTTTTAAATAAGTCATTTCAATATAAGATCAACAGAGAAAAAGGTGCTTTGTCACTCCTATTTCACTTCCAATTAGTGCTTAAAAAAAAAAACAAAAAAAAACTTACCTTCCATCTTAGAATTAATGTTGTGTATTGGTTCCAAGACAGAAGAGTAGTAAGAATTAAGCAATGGGAGTTAAATTACTTGCCCAGGGTCACACAGCTAGGAAGTGTCTGAGGCTAGATATGAACCCAGATTTATCCCTCTCTCAGTCTGGCTCTCAAAAATACACTAACCCACCTTGCTGCCCCCTAGTGCTTTAATTCTAATAACAGCAGTACTACATAATTCATGAAGCTATAAATTAGAAAGGAATAGACCAGTGATGGTGAACCTTACCTTGAACCATGCCCCACCCCCTCCTAGAGACCAAGTGCTGCCCCCTTCTTAACCCAGACAGGAGAGGGAGGAGGAAGTGCTCCCATTGGGATGCTAGTCAGAGGCATGGGCCAAATGAAAAAATGTTCTCAGGAGCATGAAGATGGGGAAAGGAGCAGCCCAGCCCAAGTCCCTCTGCTTTTCTAGTAATGAACTCAGGTGAGCAATGGTGTGCTTGTCCACAGAGAGGGTTCTGCATGCCCTCTCTGGCACACATGCCATAGGTTCACTGCCATAGGAATAGACTGCTATGATGGAAAGAGCTTCTACAATGGTAGTCCTCCACACTGATGAAAATATAAGTCTATGCCCCACCACGAAATTGTCTAGTGTATTCTAATTGCTGTAATAACTTCACATTTACATAACATTTAGTTTGCTTGACAATTCATTTACCTAGTGCGATAAAGCAGAGCTTCCCTACTTTCTTTTACACATAAGCAACTCAAAATTTTCAAAGCACTTTCCCCACCACAGGGAGACTTTATATGGGAATTAGTGTCATAGAATTGAGGTACAGTGGAGAGCCCTCCCTGGAGTCAGAAAACCATTTTTCACAATCCACCTCTCATGCATACTACCTCTATGATCTAAGGCCATTCATTTAGCTTCCCTGAGCCCCAGTTTCTATAACTATAAAATGAGATACTTAGACTAGCTAATTTCTCAGGTCTCTCTAACTCCCTCTTGAATGAATGAATGAATGAATGAAAAAGCATTCATTTAGTGCTGGGGATACAAATTAAAAAAAAAAAGATATTCACATGTTAATAATAATAAAATTCTAACAATTCTTCCCATCTGTGTATACTATTATTGCCAGACATTCTGCTTAAATAGATTTGTGCTAAGCAATTAAATATAGAAGTTTATACATCATTTCCTTCTGTTTCTAATTCCAATTCATAAAAACTCAGGCAATAGTCTTCCAGTTTCAGGCTCAGATCTGCCTCACTCTGTCAACTATTCAACTTTGTCTTCTTCAAGTTATATCTTCTATGGCTCAATTGCAAATTTATTCAAAAGACAGAGATCAAGATTTCCAACAGCTGGACATAGCTGAATGTCTTCCCATGCTAATTCTTCCATCAGCATTTCTTTCTAGCTCATCCTCTTGATATAGCAGGTACTCACTGACTGGAAAAACAAGATTACATTGATTATGGAAGACCCAGAAGTGTTTTCAAATGTCCTAGTAAAGTTCCCTCTTTCTTAACTGTTTCTTTTGAAGATCTGCTCATTAAGAACTATTTAATCTACCACTCTGCTAACATTCCAGCTGTCTTTTTTCCCCTCTGGGCCCACTGCTCAGGTTACAGATGTCTAGTGAGTATCACTTTCCTCCCACAATTGTATTTTATTTGCATGATTGCATTTGATTGTTGTACCCAATAGAGCTGCTAAGTGAGAATCTTACTGAATAAAATACCTTTAAGGCCTAAGGGTATGAATTCTTCTATTTCTATTACTTTAAAACATCAACTTGACCTCTTACCCACAGGGTGAAAGACTGAATATTGGTTTTCTCTACATTGTGAAACAGGATAGAATGAAAATTTAGCAATCCAGGGGATGTTATTAAATTGCTTGCTGTACTGAGTTTTTTTTTGTACAAGTAGACCCCAAAAGGCTAGACTTTTAAAGTAAACCATAGGGGGATCTGGGTGGCTCAGTGGATAGAGAGCCAGACTTAGAGACAGGAGGTCCTGAGAGCAAATTTGACCTCAGACACTTAGCTCAGTGACACTTAGTAAGTCACTTAACCCCAATTGCCTAGCCCTTACCACTCTTCTGCCTTAGAACCAATATTGGTTCTAAAATGGAAGGTAAGGGCTTGAGAATATAAAATAAAATAAACCACAGACTGGCATATGCCTATTTTACAGCATAAATTGTGTTCACTTAAAAGGCCAGGGGCATTTTTCAAACTGGATGAATTTTCAAAGATCTCCTAAAAGCGAGTCTTAGAGTTCAAGTCCAGATTAGCATAGATCATGGTGGCAAATCTTTTAGAGACAGTGAGCTGTGCCCCACACCCCTCAGATCAAGTGCACCAGACAGAGGAGGGAGGAAGCACTCCCACTGGGCTGCTGAGTAGAGGGGCAGGTCATGTGAGAAATGTCCTCAGGCCCACATGAAGAGGGAGAGGGGAGCAGCTCTGCCAAGTCCCTCTGCCTTTCTAGTTAGAAACTGTGGCAGACAATGGCACAAGTGCCCACAGAGAGGTCTCTGTGTTCCTTCTTTGGCACATATGCCATAGGTTTGCCACCACTGGCATAGGTCATTTGAATTTAAGGATTTTCACAGGTGATCTGAACTAAATCTAACATGGGTCCAGAAATCATCTAAAAATGGTTTAATTCCAAGAATGGTTTGATTCCATAGCTCAATGAGAACTGAACTAGAGATACGCTACATAGATGTTAAACAATTAGCTTTCCAAAAATGCATAACATAAACTTTTAAGTTTTAGCTGCATTTTTAACATTTTCTCCATCACTTTCTTAAATATAAACAACAAACTAAACAATAAATTATATCCTGATTTGTAGAATTTGCCTATTGTTTGTTGTTCAGCTGTGCCATTTCCTTCCTCAACTTATTTTATGCATAAGGAACTAAGACAACAAAGTTAAATGACTTGCCCAGGGTCACAAAGTTATTATGTCTTAGGTCAGATTTGAACACAAGAGATGAGTTTCTTGATTACAAGCCCAGTGTACTACCTAGTTGCCCCCATTTGCATATTTCCAAGGTATAAATGCTTACAGTAAAAATTTAACCATCATATGAGCTGGTTCCACCTCCAGAATATGACCCTTCTTAAGATAAACCCTTTAAGCTAATAGATCCCTTAATCTTTTTCCATAAAAAGTGAGATGAGTTTTTCTATTTGTGGAGCAGATAAAGAAAGTGTTTGGGAAGTCAGTTATTAGGTCTAACCTGACAACCAAAACTAGGAAGTAGATTTTGAATTATTATATTTTATTTTCCAGCTTCCTGATAAGCCCTCTCTGTTCCTGGTGGGGAAAGATTCAGTCCATCTGAAAGACTTAATGTATCTCAAATGGAAGACTTCTGAATTTTTAAGTGAATAATCTAGACCAATTCCAGATTAGAGCAAGTAACTAAGCATCATACCTCCAAAGCATCCTTAGAGATTCTAAAATATATCTAGGTCCAGACACTGTACTAAGTGATTTACAATTATTATTTCAGTTGATCCTCACAACAACTCTGCCAGATAAGTACTGTTATTAGCCCTATTTTACAAATGAGGCAAACTGAAAGCAAAGAAAATCTAAGTAGACACATGGATAGTAAATGCTTAAGGCAGTATATAAAATTAGGTCTTCTTGATTCCCAAGTCTAGTAGTTCATCCATTGTGTGAATAAATATCAAATTACGGATCTTTCCTAAGCTCTCTAGATGCTAGTGCTTCCCCTTAACACTTAGTCTCTATTTTATACATACATATGCACATCTTGTTTGCCCCTAGTAAATGTAAGTTTCTTGAAGTTAGGGACTTTCATTTTCTGTGTATTCCTAGCACCTAGGGCAGTGCCTATCCCACTGTAGAAATTGAATAAATGATTGTTGCTTGATACACCAAAATATCCATAGCAACACTTTTTGTGATAGCAAATAACTGGGAAAAAATAGGTTCATATCATTTAGGGAAAGATAAGCAAATTATGGTATATGTATGCAATGGAATATTATTGAGCCTTAAGAAATAGACAATATGGGGGCAGTTGGGTAGCTCAGTGGGAGCCAGGCCAAGAGATGAGAGGTACTGTGTTCAAATTTGACCTAATGACACTTCCTAGCTGTGTGATCCCGGGCAAGTCACTAAACTCCCTTTGTCTAGCCCTTACCATTCTTCTGCCTTGGAACCAATTGATTGATTCTAAGATGAACAGTAAGGGTTAAAAAGAAAGTCAATCTCAGTGATTCAAAAAACAATGAGAACCTTTGCAGAGAAGCAAAATCAGGGAAACAATGTATATATAATGACTACAACAATGTAAATGTAAAGAATAAAACAAAAACTTGAATCTAGTATAATATATAATATAATAAATATTATTTATTTAATATATAATTTAGTTATATATTTATATATAAAATATACATGTATATTTTATATATAAAAATATAAATAAATAATATAAATATATAAATAATATATATGTATAAATATATATAAATATATAAATAAAATAAAAATATATAAAAATATATTTAATATAAAATAAAAATATATATTTAAAAAGGTATAATTCTAATGGATACATAGCCCTAGAAAATTAAAAACATTGAGAAAAACTTCCCTCTCTTCATTGCAATGGTAATTGACTACAGGTGTGAAATATTATATATACTAACAGGCATATTTATTAGTTGATCTTTATAAATGATTATTTTAATCTGTTACAATTTATAATTACCTATTATTATATAATTATAATATAATAAAATAATATAACTTATATAAATAATCTATAATTATAATTACAATCTATAAATTACCAGGATAGTAAGTGGAAAAGGCATATATTTGGAAACAAATATGAAGTCAAAACAAAAAAAATCAAGAAAAATAAGGTGTTTCGTTGTGTTGTGTTGTTGGTTTTTTTAAAGAAAACAAGTAGCCATACATACACGCAAAAAGAAAATATTAGTTAATGGTGCTCCAAACTCATCATATCAGAAATTGAGTTCAGAAAAACTTCTTGTAGAGGATGTCCCCAAGTCAATATATACTCAATCCAATTTTTGAATCCTTATACATCTGAGGTATTTTACAATGTGAATTGATTCACAAAATGATAACTTTGGGGCACTGGAAGCTCCTGAGTCAAAGAAAGATTAAATTACTTTCAATTATGTTTTAGAAGGGTTTTTAATAACAAGGATTGAAATAAAAACAGCTCTCTGTTATCTGAGTGAGCCAGAAAATTAATCAAAATGCTCTATTCCTCATGCATGTTGATTAAAGTTCTGCTAATTTGCCTGTTTTGCCTCCATCTTAAACTTTCTCCATGTTTTTTACTCAATTTTTTACTCAAATCTATTAAAAGATTCTTTCTTCCATAAAGCATAAGTGCACTTTTAAAATAAAAATATACATAAAAATGTGATTCACTTCATAATTATTTTTGCCCTGAAACACATTAGTTGGTACAAAAGCTGTTTCAGCCCAGGCCCCTGGTCAGAGTGTCTGCACCTTCATAGGATCACCACAGGATCAGCCTCTGGTTCTCAGCTTCAAATGCTTGAAGATTTTATCCATATATTATATTATATCCATATTTTTATATGATTTTTATCCATTCCTTCGTGAGACTGGTCTCTAGGTGATGGAATACTAACTAACCTCAGGTATCAGTCATTAATCACTACACAGCAGAAACTCAATGCAAATTACATTCCTTACTGGTCAAATGAGTTCCTAATGTGGCATTCCTTTTCCCGATAGATCTCACTCCCAGAAATTCTTTCCTCTATCTTCTAGCTTCCTTCTTTTAAGAGTTCTTTCTTAATTCTCATGGTTGTTAATGACATTTTTCCTCTCTCAATTACTTTGTGGTTTGGGTTTTTTTTTTTTTAGATATACCATACCTTCACTTATCTACAAACATATTGCTCTACATAATTGTAATGTAAGTTTTTGATGGTGGGTACTATCTCACTTCTATATTTGTTTTGTTTCAGTATTTGTGTGTCTGACACACAGTGGGAGCTTAATAAATGTTTGTGGGTGTATTGATAATTAAAGATATAGCCTTTCTAAATCCTAAAACAAGGTACTCTCTTCCCAGTATTAAGATAATTAGAAAACAAAATCAGTAACCAGAGTTGCAGGATAAGTCTCCAATCAAAGAGAACTAAATAATCTTGTGATAAATTTCATCCAGCTATAGCTGAACCCATAGAATTAGCCTTCCTCCATTAAAGTATATATTATAAGTGATAATACCTGCCAGGTGGTATTCCTTTTCTTAGAACAGTGCTAGATAAACAAATTCTTACTAACTGCCCCATTTGTAATACTGATCTCTCAGGATTATCTTCTGTCAAAGTATTTCCTTCTGATAAACATGTAACTGTTTCTAAGATTATAGTTCTTCTTACATTCTATTTTAAATGGATGCTTTCCTTTTTATGGTAATACCCCAAAACCTTTTTGTTAAGATTTAGAAATCATTCTATTTTATCAGTAACATTTTTCCAAATCAATAAAAGATAAATAAAATACTAGCAGTTTGGTCATTCCTTGGGAACATGCCCACAACTAGTTAAGTATAATCCATTTATTTTGTGATAGTCAAAATATCACTTCTTATTCTTTTCCCCAATTCTTAGAGGTCACCCTGTTTGAGGCCTGAAGCCTCAATAAGCTAGTCTGAGCTAATAAAACATTGATTCCATCAATTGATAATATTTATACTGCACAGTTTGGCAGATCTCACAAATAGCAGATACTCCAATCTTAGAAATCATCTTCTCTGGTCAGTTAAGTACTAAACATCACACTGGGTGAATTATTAAAACACCAGAGAGATTCATTCAAGGCAAATTTCCCTCAAGCATTGGAGCTGATGAAAAAATGCATTCCACATGACAAGGGCATGGCACAACCTAGTCTGTTTTACTCAGTGAATAATTATTGAAAACCTACTATGTATATAAAACACTGTGCTTAGTGCTAAGGGAGAGGGAGACAAAAGAGATCAGTAGTGCTTGCCCTCTAAAAACTTACAATGGAAGTGAAATGAACAAAAAATCATTTCCAGAGGAAAGTAACAACAAAGAAAGGATGGAAAGTAGGTCATTGACAGAACTATGATGGGCCATATGCAAAATTTATCTGCCATAAATACTCAAATTTATTAAGCACCAAATATATGTGTGTGTGTTTTCATATATACATACATATATATACACACACATATATGTTGTTGTTTAGTCATTCAGTCATGTCAGCTTCAGGGGTGTATGGGGTGCTCAGGGAGAGGTAATATCTCTGGTATGGAGGGCTTGTCGTGCCCTTCTAGGGCAGCTCTCCAGCCTCTCGCCCTCACCTGACACCCAGCTCTCACTTGTGGCTCCTAGTAGCTGCTAGCATGCGGCAGCGGCCACACCCCGGGCAATGGCTTCAACAGGCCGGCTAAACCTTGTGAGGGTAGCCACTGGGTCGACGTCGACCCCTGGTGAACTAGGGCTTTGCTCACCCAGCATGTGAAGACTGCTTCGGCGGAACAGGCGGAAGAAACCAACAAGAAGGTTCAATGGCTGAGATGGTGATGCAGCAAGGCACTGTGGAGTGCTTAGGGCGTGATGGAGCACAAAAGACAACACGGCCATCCAATGCAGCTGAGGAAGTCTCCAGGTGTAACGACTTTTCGTGCCACTGGACCAAGGCTTCCAGCACCAAGAGAGTGAGACTGTCTCTGTGCATCGACTTTTCCACTTAAATCGTCATGCACAGGTGTCTTTGGGCACAAAAACACACAAAGACAATCGTCATCCTCGGTTCGAGAGACAACCAACATGTCAGCTTCTCTGTGACCCTATTAGGGATTTCCTTGGCAAAGATACTAGAGTGGTTTGCCATTTCATTCTTTAGCTCATTTTACAGAAGAGGAACCTGAGATAAATGGGGTTAAGTGATTTGACCAGGGTCACACAGCTAGTGTCTTAGACCAGACTTGAACTCAGGAAGATGAGTGTTCCTGATTCCAAGCCAAGTACTCTGTCCACTGTGCCACCTAGAACTATATACATGACACTGTGCTAAGCACTAGAGATATAAAAACAAAAATAAATCAATAGACTAAACTGAAGAATCTCATTAGATTGTTCAGTCACTGTCCAGGCATATGGATGGAATGATAGCCTAAAAAGCATGTCTGAAAGGCTTTTCTGCATTGAATTTTCCAGCCACTGAATGCTTCTAGTATAGTTTCAATGTCCCAATGGTCAACTGGAGTAACAACACAAATTTGCACAAGACAAAGGAATAAGAGGCACCAAAGTGAAGATTCTCAGCAGGAAAAATATGAAACTGGGGAGAAAGAGAACAGCTGATATGATTGGGGGAAACCATGAGTTTCATCTCAAGCTGGTTTATTATAGTTATGGACTTTTTTTGTTCTTGCCAATGACAAACTCAAGGGCTGATGTAGTAGGCAGCACATAGCAGAGCAATGGGGCTTCTTCTATTCCTACTGACATAGGACTCATGGGATTAATCTGACCACATATCTCTCAAGACCTTACCTTATCCTTTTTTGTGAAATATTGTGGCTATAAGACCTGGGAGATTCACTCATACAGTGGAAAGAGATACCTGAGGTACAAAGCAATAATCAAGACTATTTAGTATTGGGGAAGAGGGGAATAAATAAATCAGTGGAACAAACCAGCTAAGAATTAGAAATTTAACTTAATAAGTATTTGATAAATTCTGAAATATAAATTGCTTGGGAAAGAATCTCCTATTTGACTAGAACTGCTGGACAAAGGAGAAGCATCATGACAAAAATTAGTTTTAGATGAACTTTTTACATTATATACCACAATTAGCTCAGAATGGATGTGACTTGAATATAAAATAGTCAAAATAAATAAGAAGAGTTACAGATCAGATATCACATCTATGGCCAGGGGAAAAGTTTTTGTTGTTGTTCAGTCATGACTGAATCTTTTTAATCCCTTTTGGGGTTTTCTTGGCAAAGATACCAGAGTGGTTTGTAATTTTCTCCTCCAGCTCATTTTACAGATGAGGCAGAGTTAAGTGACTTGCCCAGGGTTGCACAGCTTATATATGTCTGGTTTTCCTGACTCTAGGCCTGATTCCCTATGCCACCTACCTGCCCTGGAGAAATGTAGATGATGTAAAAATAAAAGACAATAATAAAGTTTATTTTTAATAAATATGAATGATACAGAGAAGCAGGGAAATACTGATATGTATTGATATAAAGGAAGCAGAATCAGAAAAAGTATCTACTAAGTTACAATAGAAAAGGAAATAGAAGTAAAAATGTATAATCCTAATGACTAAGTATGGCCCAAAGAAGACATTAGAATGAGCTTCCCTACCTTTTTTCCAGAGGTGAGGGGACTCTGAGTGTGGAATACTGCACATGCTGTCAGTTGGTTGATATGTTGGTTAGTTTTGTTTGTCTTTTATTCCCCTCTATTCTTTGTTGTAAGTAACAAGTAGCACACACTTTCTGAATGTGGAAGAAGGCAGAAAATACTGGAAAATTAAGGTGTTATAAAGGCAAAACACTAAATTAATTATTCAAAACACCATTAGCACAGGCAGCAAGAGACAGCAACATTAGTGATAACCTGTGACAATTCATCTCATATCTCCCCTTTTCCCTACAGATTGAGGATCTAATTTAGGTACTGCTACATTGCCCTATGACTCCACTCACAATCCTTGTGAAGCTCTTATCCATAACTTCCAGGCTATCATTTCCCTATATGTTGTCTCTGTATTAGGATGTAACACTAACATTGATGCACTATTGGTAGAGTTGTTAACTGGTTCATTCTAAAAAACAATTTGGAGCTATGCTCAAAAGGTTATAAAACTGTGCATACTCTTTGATCCAGCAATACCACTACTTGGTCTGTATCCCCAAAAGATTAAAGAAAAATTAAATGGAACTATATTTATATTTTTGTGGTAACAAAGAATTGAACAATGAGGGGATATCTATCATTTGGGGAGTGGCTGAAGAAGTTGTGAAATATTGTGATAGATTATTATTGTGTTATTAAGAAATAATAAAAGAAATGGTTTCAGAAAAACCTGGAAAGACTTATACAAACTGATACAAAGTGAAACGGGGAGAACTAAAAGAAAATGTTACATAGTTTAAAAAAAAAAACCATTGTAACAATGATCAATTGTGATTTAGCTACCCTGATCAAAGCAAAGATCCAAGATAAATCCAAAGGACTCATTATGAAAAATGCTATCCACCTTGGACAGAAAATCAATAGGCTCTTAAGTACAAATTGAAGCATAATTTTTCATTTTCTTTTTCTTTTTCTGCAACATGATTGACATAGAAATGTTTTGCAAGACTTCACATGTATGATATCATATATCATTACTTTCTCAATGGATAATGAAAAGGCTGAAGCTAGAAACAATTTGGATCTCAAAAATGAATGTTAAAACTAAAGTTTTAATTTAAAAAAAGGGAAATTCAAAAATAATATAACCAGTAGAATGTAAACTCTTTGTGGGCAAAAACTCAGTTTTATTTGTATCCCCCAGAATTTTTCCAGTGCACATAGCAAGCTCATTCATTCTTCACCAAACTATTTTTTACTTGACTAAGAGACACCCTGAAGGTAATTTTGTAAATAAAGAAATATGACTATCATCCAGAAGCACATTTTTATTGTAGAATAAAGTTTGATTGAGAGTAATGATACAATATCTCTAACATATGGCCCCTTTCTCATCCCATTGCCACTGCTTTAGTACAGATGCTCATTACTATTTATTTGCCTGAACTGTTGCAATCTAAGCATTCTTCAAATTTTCTGTCTCTTCCTTCCCCCAGCCCCCACATATTATCCTTCAAATTGCTATGATATATATGTTTGAAAACATACCTATATATTATGGACAGATATAACTTTCATTTCTCCCTTTGTTCTTAACTCTTCATTGGTTCTTTTACCTCCATTTCAATGGCCTTCTTATGCTAACAATACCTTTACTGACATATCCTCCTCTTTTGATTGGTGAATTCTTTCCCATAACTTCCATATGAAGAAGTATCCATGATAGCCATACTCACTTCAAGCCTGGACTAACCCATGAATCCCCAGATTACTTCTCTACTTTGTCCACTACCTTTCCCCGTCTTCTTTTTTCAACTTTTTTTTAAATATTGTCTTACCTGATTAGACTGTAAGGTGCTTGAGGACAAAGACTCTCTTTTTGCTTGGGTTTATATTCCTAGTACTTACCATAATGCAGCCATTGTTTTGATCCACTCAGTTATCGTTTTCTGATCTAGGAGTCGGTGATAAATCCCCATTAGACCTAGGAGCTCAAGCTATGATGACCCTCGGAGCCAGGATTTCAGGCTAGCTGTGCACTCAGTCAGCCATAGGAAAGCCCTGAGAGCCAGGGTGCCTGAGATTTAAGCCCAATATAGGGCTTTGGCTTGGAACAGAGCTAAACTATGATTCTGATGTTCTTTCCTTCCTCAGAGTATGAAATGGTAGAGGAGATTATGCTTCTAGGAACTGGAACATTTGTAGGTTGTTCTTGCTATACCTCTGAGGTATATTCCTTTGCAAAAGCTAATCTACTAGGGGATTAAATGTAACTGGGGTACAGGGGACTCTTATGATTAGAAGTACACCATCACTGAAAGTTGAAGACAATGATGGAACCTAGACCTCTGAATCTATGGAGAATCATGAGTAGAGGGAAACGAGTCAAATCTGGCCTTCAGGAAGTAGGGACAGTGTAATCACTGTTACATACCTATTAGCTATCAAACTGAAACTCAATCTGGCATTCTAGGCCCTCCACAATCTGGCTCCATCCTATCTTTACCAAATTTACCGCATACTTTTCTTCTCTTCCTAGTCTATGTTCCAGCCAAACTAGATTGTACACACTGTGCCTTTGCTCATATTACTTCTTATGTCTAAAATGCCTAGAATGTCTTTGCTCACAGTTTAAGATTAGGGGCAAACATAAAGGCCAGAAAATCCTTTATTTATCTTAAACAATTTATGTAGGGCATTCACTGAGATAGTGTTTGATACTAGAAATATAAGGGACAGTGGGCATACTTTATGTTTAACAAGCTGGGTTTGAACCAAGATCACTAAGGTCTCTTGTGATTTAGTCAATTCACTTAATTTGCTTCATCTATTAAAAAAAAAAAGGAAGTTGAAATAAAGTACTTTATCTGCACTACAGTACTAATGATTTTGGAACTACTTGCCTTACAAAGCTGTTATGAGTTAGCTTTATAGAAATGTATATTATTATTATTATTATAAGACTGTCCTGGTATATGGTGGTGACTATTGTGCTCAAAGGAATAATGAAGTGGAAGGATTCCATGTGAACTGGAATGACCTCCAGGAATTGATGCAGAGTGAAAGGAGCAGAACCAGGATAACATTGTACACAGAGATGGATACACTGTGGTACAATCAAATGTAATGGACTTCTCCATTAGTGGCAAAGCAGTGATCCTGAACAACCCTGAGGGATCTATGAGAAAGAACACTATCCACATTCATAGAAAAAACAATTGCTTGAATACATGGGTCAAGGGGATATGGCTGGGGATGTAGACTCTAAATGATCATCCTAGTGCAAACATGAACAACACGGAAATAGGTTCTGATCAAGGACACATGTAAAACCCAATGGAATTGCACCTCTATGGGAAGGGGTGAGGGAGGGGAAGGAGGGAAAGAATATGATTCTTGTAACCAAGAAATAATGCTCCAAATTGACTAAATAAAGTTATATTTAAAAAAAGACTGTCCCCCACATATGGTATGGGGATGTCATTGCATGACTTGAAGGGAGGTATTTTAGACATCTCTAGTCTCTTCTTTCCCTACTCTTCTCCAAGGAATATTTGAATTCCTGCCAAGGAGGAGAAGCAGGAACTGGGGGTCAGAAGTTTTGACCACTCTGCTCTCCTCAGACAGAGGAAGTACTAGAATTTTATCTATCCACTCCATTAAATATTATTAGTCTAGGAGATGTGGTTTTCAGGTTCAAACTAAACTTGTATTTGTTCATTTATGGGAGATGAGTCTTCAGACTTGAAGCTCCTCAATTCTTTTTGAGTCTTTTTGGACTCAGTAGTCACTTCATGGGCTTCTGGCTTCCAACTTCAAGAAAATGAAAGATATCAACCCCACTCCTGGTTACTTAAGGAAAAAACTATGGGAAGAAGCTGAAATGAGAGGGTTGGCATTCTCCATCATGTCCCTATCCCTGGCTAATTACATTAAAGATACCAAGGAACTTTACTCTGGGTGAGATCTAGGATTCTCTCTCTACTGAAATGAGTTCTCAGTCCCAATGAGTGGACTCCTTAATTCTGTATTGTCTGTATATATTCTCCTATGTATACTTTCTTTGATTTGATTTGTTACTGACTTGGACAAATGGGTTTCCTTATTATTTGCCATATATGTATTCATTGTGAAACTGATATTTGGTGGCAAGTCAAGCCTTGGATATTGAACTCAGGGTCCTTCTTTTCAATCATCATGCCAGGAGTCTCCCTATAATTTGCCTTTCGCCTTCACATTAGTTTAAAGGGTAAATTCTAGTGTTTTTTTTTAAACATTAGTCATCAACATTTTTATTTACCAAAGACATATTGTGGCAATCCCTTCCCATCTTTGTTCTCACTTTACTTTTTCCTTGCTTTGCTTTCCTATACTGTGCCCTCTTGCTTCCCCGTCTCTCTGCTATCTTTATCCTATTTTCCTTACTTTTTCCTCAGATAGAGCAGAAATGGGGGAGAAAAGCAGGGTATGAGTAAGCCTCTGGGAACTATGAAGAGAAAAGTGGGGGAAATGACTGGAATTTCTTCAATTCAAAGGATATTTCTTTTCCTTGCTTTTTTTACAAATGGAAGAAAAGTAAAAAGTCTAAATGTATTTGCTGCCAATTTAAATGCAAATGGATATTAGAAATACATATGGGTTTTCCGTCAGGGAAATCTGTACTCTGCTATTTACTCCCTCTCTGCCTTTGACTAAATTACTTCACTTGTCATTTTTCTCATGTAAAATGAGAGGGTTGGACTCTTTTCCAGCTGTAAAATACTATGATTACATCCATGACCTTGCCTCCTACCTAACACTCAACTTTTCCCTTTGAAATCAAGAATATAGGAAATGTACTGTTGAAACATGGATTAGGACAAAAAATTAATACCCCATCTTCCCCTACAAAAGACAAACTAGAAGCAAAAAAGAATCAGAAAGGAAGACTACCACCATGGAAATATGTCCAAAGCAGTCAGAAGCACAGGGAATATAGGTCATTCAGTGACCCAGAGCTGAAACACCAGGTTTTAATACTCAGTCAGAAATAAGTGATTATGAATTAAGTAGCAGCAAACATGTCACCATACAAAGGGAGTGACAAGAATGGGAACCATTAATTAGAGCTAAGAGATAGGTCACATCTGATCTTAGCCCTAATTAGGTAGAGAACTGCTCATCTGTTTTGTAAATCTAGAAACACTTCCTGGCAACAACACTTTGAAATAGGTGTATTATATTTGTTTTACTGTGGTAGGATCTGTGATTCAATTTGGTAAGCATTAAGCACCTAGGTTCTAGGAACTAGGCTCTGTAGATACAAATTGCCCCTGCCCTCATGGAGCTTACATTCTACTGGGTCTTAAGCTTTAATAAATGCCTGTCAAATTTAACTGCATTTAAAAGTCTTACTTTCCTAGCTGTGTGACCCTGAGCAAGTCACTCACTTAACCCCCATTACCTAGCTCCTACCATCCTTCTGCCTGGGAACCAATACACAGTATTGATGCTAAGAGATAGGTAAGAATTTTAAAAACTTTTTAAAACCTTACTTAATTTGTATTATTGGGTGAGTGGGGGTGGGGGGTGGGGGAGGAGCCAACCCGATTTCATTAATTTAATACATTTCCTCTACCAATGCAATCTGAAACTGTTTTACAATTTATAATCTTAGAATCAGGGGAACTGAGAGACTAAGGGTCACAGTCAGGATTGAGCAAAGTGGGGACCTGAACTCATGTCTTATTAGGACCATAGATTTAAAACCAGAAAGGACCTTAGAAGCCATGAGGTCCTCATTTTACAACCCAGACACGAAGTTTTCCCCAGGGTTTCACAAGTAAATAAGTATCTGAAGAAGGACTCCAATCCAGATCTTCCTGACCTTTAATCTACCCCACTCTGAAGGCCAAGTCTCTATTTGACCACACCACAAGGCTTCTCCTCCTCCCACAAACTGAAGGGCTCCCCAATCTAGTTCAATTCCCTCATTTGACAGGCAAGGAAACTGAGGCAAGTCTTGCATAGTCATATACATGGTGCCAGAGCTCTTTCTCCCTCAGAAGAGGAAGAGTTCATCTTCATATGTGTCTTGAAAAATTTAGACAGTGGATGGAATACCGTGCCTGGAGTGGGAAAGCTTTTGTCTTCTGTAGTTCAAACTCAGCCACAGACACTTATCTGCTGTGTGACCCTAGACAAGTCCTTTCAGCCTAATGCCTCAGTTTCCTCATCTATAAAATAAGCTGGAGTAAAGAAATAGCAAACCACTCCAAGAAAATCCTAAATGAGGTCTCGAAGAATCGGACACGACTGGGGAAAAAAAAAACGGCGCCCACATTCCTCCTCCCACCGAGCAGCCAGCAAAGACCAAGAATACAGAATCCCATTCTCTAGACTAAAGCATTTAGGAGGAACTGAACTGAACAAGCGCAGCAGTAAAGCCAAGCTAAAGTCCGTTGAGGCCCTTCAGAGCTTCCTTAGTAACGTTTAGGACTGGGAATTCCGAAATCGAGCCCAACGGGTGCTCGCTTCCTTTCCCTATTGGCTGAGGCCGGGCCAAGTGATAAAAGGAGTTGGAATAAGACACCGCCCCTGAATAAATTGACCAATCCTACGATGACTTACTGAAAGGACAGAGCCAACCAGCAGGAGCCTCCTTAACTCCTCCTAGCAATTTGAAACTGTTAGGTGGCAATTTAGGGGCTGGGGCTTATTCTGCAGGAATTAACGCCTGTCCGCAGCCATATCCGGAACCCGAGCTAGAGTAGGAGCTGAAAACCGAGGGCTAGAGCTGACAGGTGAGTGGTTCAGCTGCTCTGAAGCCGCATCTGTCTGGTCACATGGCCGGGGGCAGAGGGGGGAGAAAGGGGAACTTATCGGAGGATTTAAAGTCCCGCTCTCCTGGGGTGCGGTTCGGAAAGTCAGCAGCTGTGACTGCTCCGTGGCGGGGTAGAGAAGCGCTGCCCTTATCCGGCCCCAGGGAGCACTTTTCTCCATTCCCCACCTCTCCTGCCTGTCTCGGGAGGGACACCGTCCGTTCCCGGGGTAAAGGGAAAAGATCCTGTTTAGGGAAGCTTGATGATGTCACCTCGCAGCTGTTAGGTTTCATTTAAATCCCCTGAACTCCCCCCCCCCCTTCGGGCTCTTACCTTTGGAAGTTCTCTACGGTCATTGTTTTATTGAGCTACATTTTTTTTCTCTGTTTCCGTCTTGAAAACTTTCAGCTTTTTCCTAACATCTTGGGTTAGGACTGGACTCTTTAGTCATTTTTCTGGTATCGTGAACCCTTTTGGCAGCTGTCGAAACCTCAGAATATTGTTTTTGTTTTTTTAATGCATGATTATAAAGGAAATCATGTTGAGATAGTTATCAAAATCTATTTTTATCTCTATTCTTATTTTATTTGTTTAAACCCATACCTTCCGTCTTAGAATCAATACTGTGTATTGGTTCTAAGGCAGAGGAGCGGTAAAGGCTAGGCAATAGGGATTGTGATTTGCCAAGGATTACAGTTAGGAAGTGTCTGAGGCCAAATCTGAACCTAGAACCTCCCGTCGCTAGGCCTGATTCAGTCCACTGAGCCACCCAGCTGCCCCTTTGTCTTTATTTTTAACATTTTTTTTAATTCTAAGTTCCAAATTCTCCTTTTGGCCCCTACCGCACCCATTTGTGAAGGCAAACAATATATGCGTACGTGTGAAGTTCGTCTATATTTTTTAAAACCAAAGTTTATGGACCCCAAGTTAAGAACCCTTGGGTGAGGGAAAACTGTTGAAGCTTCATATTTCGCCATTCCCTTTCTTTCTTTGTTTTGGAAGTTAAGATAGACTACAGAAATTTATACTTGTAGCTTTTTGATCTGGAGACCTGGGTTCAAATTTAACATCTGGCAGTAACTTAGCTTTGTGCCCTAGGCAAAAATCACTTAGCCTCTGTCTACTTCAGTTTCCTCAGCTGTAAAATGGAAATGATAACAACACCTCCGTAGCATCAAGGATTGTTTTGAGAATAAAATGAAATGTTTATAAAACTCTTAATACAGTGCCTGGCACATAGTAGGCACACTTAATAAAATGCTTGTTTCTTTTCTTCCTTTTGGTGTTTTTAATAAAATTTTGATATTACATCGCCTACATTTCCCAAAAGCCCATAATCAATACTCATTTATTATGTGCCAGGCATTGTGCTAAACATATAGAGTACAAATATGAAAAAGAATGCTTGCCCTCTAGGACCTCACAGTCTAATGAAGGAAGACAGTACATAAAAGCTGAAAATTGGAATGGGGGGGGGGGGTGGAAGAAGGGTAGGAGTGCTGGGTCCTGGTGGAGAAAAGGCAAAGAAATCCATATTAAGTACAGATGGGCAAAATGAGATGTCTTCCTCTCCCTTTTCCTTAAATGGAAGTGTGTATGGCTCTACCCTCCAATCAGAGAGACAGAAGGTACCGATAAGTTGTGGATAACTAGGCTGATAGAATCTTTCAAGATGATGAGATTTCCCAAGGATAAGCTTATTGGAGCCATAGTTGAGAAGATGTAGAAGTCCAAAATGAGGTCTCTATTCTTTCTCCCTCCCATAATAATAATATTCAAGTGAATATTGTACTTTAAGGTTTTTAAATCACTTTACAAATATCTCATTTCATCCTCACAACAATCCTAGGAGATAGGAGCTATTATTATCCCCATTTTACAGATGAGGAAACTAGGCCCAGAGAGGTCAATTGATTCACCCAATGTCATACAGTTAGCAAGTTGCAGGTCTGAAATTTAAACCAACAACTTTAAACTTACATTTTAGACATGTTTAGTTTGAGGTACTGAAACAACATCTAGCAGGCAATTAGAAATAAGGAAGAATCACAGAAATTGGTGGGGTGAAGTTGTGTGGAGATGTGTAAGAATATATGTATGTTTATGCATAGATAATTGAAAAATTGGGAAAGTACAAGATGACCAAGTAAGAGGTAAGAAAGAGTGAAGAGAAACATTCACATTTTAGGAGCAGAAGTAGATTAAAGAAACAATTCCCTCCCCAAGGCCATCACTACAGAAGAAATGAACAGAAAAAGTAAAAGAAACAAAAGGATGTCTTAGAGGAAAGGGAAGGAATTTCAATAAAGATATGATTCATAGTCTCATATTTAGAGGCATCTAAGTATCTCAATGGATAGAGTACCTAGCTTAGTAAGACTGGAGTTCAGATTTGGCCTCAGATACCATCTAGCTGTATAATACTGAGAAAGTCACTCATCTTTGTTTGCCTCCATTTCTTCATCTGTATAAATAAATCACCTACCTCCTAAGGTTGTTTTGAGAATCAAACGAGATAATTGTAAAGGGTTTAACATGCCTTGCACATAGTAATGCTAAATAAACATAAACTATTTTTCCTATAGAGAGAGAAGTCAAAGATGAGGATAGAAAAAAGACCAATAGGTATGGTGATAGGGAGGTCATTATTTATCTTGAAGAGGATGGTTTTGCTTGTCATAAGTACAAAAGAAGCAGATTTCATAGTATTGAAGGAAAAAATTTTTTTAAGGTAGAGCCCTGGGATTTTATTTGTTAACTCTAGGTAGTGATAAAGTAGTGAGGAAGTAAGGGCAACAAGCATAGTCTGCTTTTTCTAGAAGTTTAGGATAATTCCTTGGGCATGGGATGCCACAGTAGGGTGAAGGGAAGATTTTTTTAGGACAGGTGAAAGCCAACTATATTTATAGGTAAGACTAAAGAATTCAGAGAAAGAAGCAGAGAATGATTGATGGAATGAAATCACATAAGAGACAGGAAGGGATGAAATCAGAAATACCTAGCATACTGCCCAGATTAAGCCTCTTTATGAAAGGGGGATTAGCAAATGTTTAGGGAGGCTAGCACAAAGAGAAAAGTCATCAACTGGGAGATTCATTTTAAAAATTTTAAGCAAGACATCTTTCTAGTAAATAAATGCCTATAGAACAAGTTAGCATGATATAAACCAAGTACATTGAAGATTTAGAAAAGAGGGAGATTAATTTTTTATTGTTTGGGAGATCTGGGAAGGTTCTCATCTGAAAGTATGTGAGCTGAACTTTAAAGACAAATAGGATTTAGTTAGATGAAGTGGGGGAGGGCATTCCTGGCAGAAAGAACAACAAAAACAAAGACATAGAAGTGGGGAAAGCATGAGCTGTATTTAGGATAAAATGAATAATGCATTTTAGCTCAAGTTTATGTGTATCTTTTAGAGAAAGTAGGAGATGAGGCCTAAAAATAAACAGAACTTATTTTAGAGAACCTTGAATACTACATTCAAAAGTTTAGAACTTTAATTGGTAGACACTAGGGAGGTATTTTGGGCAAGAAAGTGATATGACTGAAATTATACTTTAGGAAGATTAAATTATGTCAAATAGATTAGAAAGTTAAGAGATTGGATTCTGTTGAACCAGTGAAGAAACAACTGTAGTAATTGTTGTGAAAGGCAATGAGGACCAGAACAAGACTGGTAGTGAAAATGAAAAAGACACAAATCCAAAAGACATTGTTGAATTTAAAGAGAATGGATTTGGCTAATAAATAAACTATAAAATAACTATATGTAAGAGGTAGAAAAAGAGGGGTCAGGGAAAGACTCGTCAAAAGGAATAGTTACTACCGAGAAATGGAAATAAAAGACTTGGAGGATTTCAGGGATAATTAGTCATTAGGAAGACCTTTTCCGTTTGGATAGATAGAAGCCAGAATGTTAGAGATTTTCATAGAGTTGCCTAAGACTTGCTTCTTCTCAAGTCAGTGCCAGAATCTGTTGCTGTAGATATCCCCCTCCCTGAGAATAGATGATGAAGGTCGGAGTCAATGGATTTGGCTACATTGTGTTCCTGGTAGCCAGGATTACATTCATCTCAGGCAGAATGGCATTGTGGACATTAGTGACATCAGCTACATGGTTTATACATTCCAGTGTAGTAACCCTCATGGCAAGTTCAAGGGCACTATCAAGGCAGAGAGTAGAAAGTTGGTGATCAGTGGAAAAGCCTTTACTATCTTCCAGGAATATGATTCTCCCAATATTAAATGGTGAGATGCTGGAGCCCAGTATTTAATAGAGTCCTCTGGTATCCTTACCAGTGTAGGAAAAGCTGGGGGTCACTTGAAGGATAGAGCTAAATGTATCATTTATCTCTGCTTCTGCTAATTCTCCCATGTTCCTGACAGGAATGAACCATGAGAAATATAATACTTCTCTTAAAATTGTTAGTAATGCTTCTTATTCTTATCAACTGCTTGGTCCCCTTGGCGCCAAGGTCATTCATGACAACTTTGGCATTGTGGAAGAACTCTTGACCATAGTCCATGCTATTACTGTGCCCAGAAGATAGTAGATGGCCTCTCTGGCAATTTGCAGTCCCAATTGCCTAGCCTTTACCACTCTTCTCCCTTGGAAATGATACTTAGCATCACTTTTAAGATAGAAGGGAAGATTAAAAAAAAAAATTATGGTTATTAGACCTTTTTTGAGCCAAAACTATGCCAGGTAGAAATGAGTATGAAACTAACTTAGATTCTAAAACAGGCTCCATGCTAACTAGCCCAGGAAACACTTAGAATCTATGAGATGTTACTGCAATCTTTAAATTACTAACTTTAAAGACAGAAGTGAAAAATCATCTACAAAGCAGAAAAAGTAACAAGCCTTAGAAGATTAATACATGATAATTTCAAACAGAAGACTTCCCTGTCTTATCACCCCAAACCCTGAAATACCAATTTTTTTTTCCTATTCTGAACTTAACACCAAATAAAATGAGCATTTCTATATATAACTTAGCATAGGAAAAGAGGATTATATAAGAAACCATGACATTATTGTAGTCTTTATTTTTCTTTTAAAGAAATTTAACCCTTGACTTTTTAAAAATGTAAAACCCTTACTTTCTGTCTTAGTAACAACTTTAAGATAGAAGTTTGGCAAGGGGGCTAGGTAATGTGGGTTAAATGACTTGTCCCTGGGTTACATAACTAGGAAGTATCTAAGGCCAGATTTAAATTCTGGTCCTCCTGACTCTAGGCCTGGCATTCTATTAACTGAACCACCTTGCTGCTTCTCAACATTTAACTTTAACTTTTTTGTCTTAGAGAAAGTCTGCATTGCCCTCTGTCTTTTTTTTCTGTGCTTGTAAAAGATTTTTTTTTAAATAGAAGATGGGGATAGAAAGGAGGAGTGATTAGTTTTCTTTTTCCTTCATTTTTTTTTAAACCTTTGTGACAAATGTACAGTAAAGAACCCAGGATGAGTTTAAGGGGAAAGATAATGAGTTCCTCTGGTATGGAGGGCTTGTCGTGCCCTTCTAGGGCAGCTCTCCAGCCACTGACCCTCACCTGACACCCAGCTCTCACTTGTGGCTCCTAGTAGCTGCTAGCATGCAGCAGTGGCCACACCCCGGGCAATGGCTTCAATAGGCCGGCTAAACCTTGTGAGAGTAGCCATCAGGTCATAGACCCCTGGTGAACCAGGGCCTTGCTCACCTAGCATGTGAAGACTGCTTCAGCTGAACAGATGGAAGAAACCAATAAGAAGGTTCAACGGCTGAGATGGCGACGCAGCAAAGCACTGTGGAGTGCTTAGGGCGTGTTGGAGCACAAAAGACAACAGGGCCATCCAATGCAGCTGAGGAAGTCTCCAGATGTAACGACTTTTTGTGCCACTGGACCCAGGCTTCCAACACCAAGAGAGTGGGACTGTCTCTGTGCATGGACTTTTCCACTTAAATCTCCTTCATGCACAAGTGTCTTTGTGCACACTCATCTATCATAGATGAAAACGCAAAAAGACAATCATCATCCTCGGTTACCGAGAGACTGCTACTACTACTACTACTAATGAGTTCCATTTTAGGCACAATGAGAGCTGATGAGATCACCAAGTAGTATTGTGGGAGAAGAGGGTACAGGACAGAACCCTGAGGGACACCTGTGCTTAGTTAGAGGGCATGATCTAGAAGAGAATTCAACAAAGGAGAAAGAGAACCAGGAGAGAGTAGTATCCCAAAAATCTAGAAGAGAACAAAACAAATTCCCACTATGCCCCCAAATCTGTCATTCTATACCTTGAGCTGATCCTTCAAGGTGCAAGAGGCTCACTTTGTCTTTGCATTGATCAGAATTCTTAAATCTTTCAAAGTTGCTTTTATTTACATTGTCATAATTATATAAATTGTTCTGGTGCTGTTCACTTTTTCTCTTTATCAGAACACAAGTCCTTGCTAGATTTCTCTGAAGCCATTGTTTCCTGTGACAAAAAGATTACATTACAGTCACCTATAAACATTGAACATGTGTAGAATAAATTTATGCATTAGTCAGTGCCCTCAGAAAAAGGGGAAGGGTATTTCCATTCCTAAACATGTCAGATTCCATCTTTCCCTTTTTTGTTTCTAGAGGGACTGAGAACAGAAGAGTTCTGATAAGTGACTCCTATGGTTTTTTGACTTGACTCGAACATTTATGAAATATTATTTTCCTCTTTTAGAGGGCAAGACTAAAATGTGTAATTATGCATTCTACTGCCACACTAATCTTGTTTATTTAGAGTTCTTATGATCCTAGGATGGGAAAAGAAAGGAAGCAATTCATTTATAAGTTACTAATTGACCTATCTCAAAGTTCCTATGAAAAATCAGTCTGATCCCTTCCCAACTGAGAGATGTTTGTTACACAGTGCAGTTGAACTGTTTGAAACAGTTCCCAATATCCTTTGTTGAAGCTTCTTATACTGACTTTTTGGATTCACTGAAAGCTTTTTGTACAACTCTGTTTCAAGACTGAAATACGGTTAACTTCAGGTTGATTGACTATGTCTTCTGTCTTGTTTTAAACCCAATTCCTGTTTTTGAGAGTTCAAATTTATATGACCAGCCAGGTAAATGAACAAAGTGTGTCCCTCAGTTTAGCACATCTGGAAAATGGTATTTACCATTATTTGAATGGCACTGCCAGTTTGCTTATTATCATTCCACTAAAACTCTGCCCTCCAAATACTGATGATCTTAGTTGCCAAATTCAATGGCCTTTTCTCAATACTCATTCTCTTTGACTTCCCTTTGTTCTTTGTCACTTCCTCCTCCTTCATTCTCTCTTCTAGGTTTTTGGGATACTACTCTCTCCTGGTTCTGTCTCCTTTGCTGGATTCTCTTCTAAATCATGCCCTCTAAGCACAGGTGTCCATCAGGGTTCTGTCCTGTACCCTCTTCTCCCACAATACTACTTGGTAATCTCAACAGCTCCCATTGTGCCTAAAATAGAACTCATTATCTTTCCCCCTACATTCTGCCTACCTCCTGCCTTCCCTGTTAATATAGAGGGCAAATACCTTCGACCTAGTCCCTCAGTCTCCTGACCTAGGAGTCATCCTGAGTTCTTCACTGTTTCTCACCACCTCCATTCCCCATATCTAATCTGTTGCCAGTGCTGGTCAATTTACAAAACTGCTTGTATGTGCCCCACTTCCTCTGACACTGCTACTGTCCCACTTCCTCTGACACTGCTACTCCTCTAGTATAGGCCCTGATGCCTGAATTCTTGCAACAATTTGCTGGTGGGGCTGCCTGCCTCAAGTCTCTTTCTACTCCAGTCCATCGTCCTTCCATTTAGTCACCAAGGTAATTTTCATAAAATGCAAATCCAGGCATGTCATCCCCTACTTGATAAACACTAATGGCTTCCAGATTCCTCCAGGAGCAAATGAAAAGTGCTTTGTATGACATTATTAATGGATAAATTGGGATTTTAACTAAATAAGAGAGTTATTAAAAAAAGTGGTTACTGATTATTAACCCTTAGGTCAAGAAAACTGTTAGCAGCTTTTAGCAATTTTGTTTGATTGGAATATTAGTAAAAAAGGGGGGGAAAGAAGTATGGAAACTTCCTTGCCTACCCTAAATGCTAATCCAGTGAAATGGAGCTTGTTCCCCAACAGAATTCCAGTCTCCACGTGAGAACTCTAGTCACTCACCAGTAAGCCAGGAAGGATCCAGACAAGGTCCCAATGCAGAAAAACCCTTGTGAGCTAAGCTCACCAAGGCAGCAGCGAACCAAACAAGAAAGTCCCCAAGCTGAAAGTTGAAGTCCCGAAAACTCCAGTCAAAAGGCCTTTAGCTCCAAGTGGAAGTTGAAGTCCAAAAGCCCCAAGGAGCAGAGACTCCAAAGAACTCCAAAGGAGAAGTCCCTTGGACAGGAGGTTCAAGACTCTTTATAGTCTTTTTCCCATATCACTTCCTATCTCTTCCCCACTTTATGGGAACCAATTACAGTCTTTCAGTTTGCCTAGCACTGCCAGGGGAGGGGAGTTGTAAAGGTGGGGGACCCCCACAGTAGCCTCTGGGGTTGTCACCCACTACACATATTCTTTGATTCAGTGATCCTGATCCCCTTGATGTTCCACACATGAGACATTCCATCTTTTGCTCTCAACTCCTGGCATTTTCTCTGGCAGTTTCCTATGCCTGGAACACTCATATTCCTCTGCTCTGTCTACTGACCTCCCTGACTTCTTTAAGTACCAACTAACATCCTGACTTTTAATGGAAGACTTCTCCGACCCTTATTAATTCTAGGGCCTTCCCTCTGTTGATCATTTCTTATTTATCTTTATATTGGTTTCTTTGTACAAATTTGGTTACATGTCTCCCTTATTAGACTATAAATTCCTTGAGGACAGGGACTCTCTTTTGCCTCTTTTTGGTATCAGTCTCTTAGCACAGTATTGTAAAGGCTAATTTTAGCGTTGTGACCTAAACTATATTAATTATTGGTCGCCATGAGATATCCCAAATAAAATACCCAAGATAACTGGAAATTTATGGTGATTTTAATTGATATAGAGGAAAGAAATTAAGGAGAAGAGAGAGGGAAAAGGTGTAGGATTTCTCCCACCTGGCCTGTGCCAGGAGGAAGATTAGAGGCTTCTAGGAAGATAAAGTTTAGAGAGTAAAGGAAGAAGGAATCAGCCTGAACTCCAAGAGGGCTCAGCTAAGATGCCTGAACCTGAATTAGCTCAAGGGCAAACTCACTGCCAAAATCCAGACAAATAGCTGCCAACACGCCAAGATGTCGGAACGCTTAGCATACTGCCAGCCAGAGCCACATCTCCGGGGAAAGAGGCCGAATAGAGGAAGTGACGCAAAATATATGGACGGTTTTACATCACTTTCCTGCGTCTCATGTGTACCAATGGTAGCTTAGCTTGACTTAGAACAGCCCAGGGGTCTGTCAGCTGTTTCTGCACATGTTTGTTAAAGACCATCCTCCTGAATAATTAATCCTTAAGTATGGTTGTAGACATTCCTGATTTTGTTAAAGAGAGTGTCTTCATTGTTACAATCAGGAAATGGCTAAATCCAATCTTCACAGTATCTAGCACATATTGGGTGCATATTTACTTGATTACTATATAATAATTATGTCACTTCCCTTTAATGAGATTTTTTCTTTCCATCAAAGACACAAAATATCTCTTGAGGATTGGTTGCTAATGCAAGATAGACCTTCTTTCAGGAGCTTGTTCTAATATTAGCCTGAATCTACAAAAGCCCACTCCAGGTCTTGAACATAAGAAAAAAATGACCTTAAAGAGTCATGTTATGATTAGTTAGGCTAATTAAAGAGATGCTTGTCTCCTACTTATTCTGATGGTAAAGTAGAAAATTTTACTTATTGGAATCAATGTGGAATTTCTCTTCCTTTCTACCATTAGTGACAAATGTCATATATAATTGAATTTTCATTTTATAAGGCAGGACAGCAGCTCTGGTTTGACTTGTGTTGAATTAGATACTTCAGGGCTTCTTTATTTGAATATTAAATTAATATTGAACAAAATCAGATATCTATGTGTCCATATTCTTAGTAATATGTAGGTCTTCCTAAAGAGGTAGTTAGAATACCAACTATAAGAAAACTCATTTACTCCCTCCCCCTGCTACAGAGTTGCATATGGCATTTCTGATTAGTGATACTCCCCAAAAATGACCAACTAAAAGCATGTTTTCTTGTCCTGATGTTGCAAAAGATAGATAAAAAGAATTTTCACAATGAAACAAGATAATTTTATAGTTTTTAGAACATATAAAAAAGACTAACAAGGATGGGGATGAAATCAGCAGGGAAATAGAGAGTATTTTGGAGTCTATGGAGGATGGTTTTTGGTTTGGTCTCATTTGGCTTCCTATGCACCCACTTGTTTAGCAGAGCAGAGTCACCTAGTATGGTATCAGTAACAAAAAGCAGTGGACTTGGTTTCTGGAAAATCTGGATTTGAATCTTGTCTCAGATATTTAATAGATATATTACCCTGAGCAAGTCACTTAATCTCTCCAAGCCCTAATTTCCTCATTTGTAAAACATAGATAATAATAGCATTTATCTCACAGGATTTTTTTGTAGAATCAAACAAGAATGTCGAACTCTTTTTCAATACTAAAAGTACTCTATAGATGATAGCTGTTAATTTGAAAAGGATTGTTATTGCTGTTGAACACACCTTAAATGGGTGCTTAGAGACAAAAGAGGCAGAATAGTGTAAGGAAAAGAACAGCCAAATATCAAAAAATGGGTTTTAGGCTTGACTTTGTCATTACCCTTCTATGAAATCTTAAGCAAGTTAATTCATCTTGTGAATGTTAAAAATTGTAAATGCCAAACACTGTAAAGGTTTTGGCCAAACTGTAAAGATAATTTTAGTGTTTTGACTTAAAATCTAAATAAGTGGTCGCCATGGGAAATTCCCATATATGAAAAATACCCAAGTCAGCTGGGATTTATGGAGATTTTAATTAATATAAAGAAGGAATTAAGGAAAGGAGAAAGAGAGAGAATAGCCAAGCAGTAGAAAAGGGCCTAGGCCATAGGCCTGAGCTTAAGGGAGAGAGAGCGAGTCAGTCTTTATCACTCACCTCAAGATCATCTCCAAGCTGGGTTCAATTGCGAACTCCATTCAAAATGTCCCTCACTTCAACTCCAAACTCCAACTCCATCCCAAACTGACCTCCAATCCAAAAAACTGAATTACCTGAACTGACTTCTCCTTTTAAAGAAATTTTCTCTTATGTCACCTCTCTTAAATTTTCACTTCTACCAATCATAGCTTTTTCCCAGGACTGTCCATTCTTAGTTCTCATCTTCTTTTGTTCTCACCTTCTCTGGTTAGATTAAATTCTCTGAGTACTTCACACCTCGTTTGTTAAGCTTGCCTTTTTTAAGTTGCTTGACCTTTTAGGTACTAATTTAACCTTTATAGGTACTTAGCACCCTTTTGTATTAGATCTAAAAATAGACCTAGCTTAAGGTTCTAGCTTTACTATGAGTTAGGGACTTTTCATTGTTCAGTCAGGAGTTTGCAACTTTATCTTCCCCTAGGGCACTGTCTGAGTAAGGTGGAGTAATTTTAAAAGTTCTCAATAAGTTCCTGATCAAGTACTACATTGTTAAAAATGGGGAATAGCTTAATCAAATCTTCTGAAGTAGAGTCTGAGTAGTTTTAAGATTCACAATCTCAATTGCTAAAATAAGAAAATTAAAACTAGAGAGTCTCTAAGAGTATTCTCAGCTTTAGAATCCTGTGATTCTGCATAGGTTTGACTGGGAAAAGAGGAAGGAGGCCACAGGCAGAGGCAGGTGATTCTCTCCATTAGCAGTAGGAGGAGGGGAATATGTTAGTGCTTTGCCTATCTTTGGCCAACAGCTGTCTTCTGTCTTGCTGACACCTGATTAACATTTTTTAACATATGCCCAGGTGTGTTCATGAAATACATTATTTGTCAGTCTTCCTGTTGTAAATTTATTTTGCTCTCTGACCTTTTATCACACACTGCCCAGACCATTTCAGCAGCACTCTAGTTAGTCATCCTTCCTACTTCAGTATCCCTATTCTACTCTCTGATGCCAGACTGACCTATCACTTTGATCAGGTCACTTCCTCTACTCAGAAAACCTTCAGTGATTTCCCCGTTGCCTGTTAGGACAAAGACCAAATTGCTTCACCTTAACATTCAGACTAGAATATGTTTCTCTAAACTACCCTGTACAAGAATCTACTTTGTACTCTTCTAATTGTCCCATGAATGTATTTCCCCTCTTTTAAAGTTCTCTAAAGTGTTCTTGTGCTTTCTAATCTGCCCATCTCCCAAGACCCAGTTTGAATTCTACTTTGTCATCCTATAAAGTCCACATATGATATCTCCCATTACTTTGTGTCTTGTTTTGAATTTTTGTTTCTACTTATTATTACTTCCCTAATTGCTTTGGTGCCTCATTGTGGTGTGGATAGTCTTAAGGTTATGCCAGGTTAGTTCTGTAAAGTTCAGCCAAGCTGGAAAAGTTTCAAATACAATTCTAACATTAAATTCCCTGTCTGTCATCTAAGGATACTAATCGGTTCTAAAAGGCTCATCACTGTATTGATAAGGTAACAAACCACTTAGCCAATATAACTCTTCAGGATTTTTTATTATGTTACAGAGCATATTTGATCTGAGTACCCACACTGAAAAAATTAGTCTTGTTAAGTATTGACAAAATTTCACTCTTTATAGTGGTAGTTTTTATATCCCCACTAGATGCCTTTATTTCTATATAACTAGAACATAAGCCACTAGAGTTTAAACTCTTTGAGGGCAAGAACTTTTTCTAATAACCCTTTGTTTCCCCTTCTTGGAGCCTAGCACAGTACTTTATGCATAATGAATTGTTTAACTTTCGCCACAATTCTTGGGAATTAGTTGTTATATACAATTTCACTGAAAATGTTTTATTTAAACACAGAGGGAACTAAGGTTCTACCCTACTCTTTTCCAGTTTTTTTGCAGGATGTCCTCAGACGAAGAGAAACCTTTGGTTGCAGCAAGAGAACCTGATCCAGATAGTTCAGTTTCTTCAGATCTCCAGGTAGGTCAGAATTAATGTCATCTGAATCTTTAATGGCTCTTATAGGAATGATATCGTGAAAGAAGACTAACTTAAATTTGTTCATACAACAAATCCCAAGTATTAGGTTACTGTGGCATTTTGTATTTGGAGCAGATATTCTATTTGGCATAGTGGTAATATCTACTAGGGGATAACTTCACTCCTAACACACAGCCAAGGAAAAACTATTGTTGTTTTTCAAAAATGAGGTAGAAAAGCAAGCATGTAAGAAAAAAAGGTGCAAGGAAGTGTGTTGATTCCATTCAGACTCAGCAGTATTGCTCTATCTATTCCCTTCTTTTTAGTGTTACTTCTATAATTCAGACCTTAATTAGCTTTTGCCTGATCAATAATAATAGTTCCCTTTCTAACAATAGTTTCCCCCCATATTCATCATATTTGTTCTGCTGCCAAGTCTCTTCCCTACCTCCCCACCATCTCCCTAACAAAATACAAACTCCCTTCCTTGTGTTCAAAACTCTCCAAAGCAGGGCTGCCTTCTTATAGCCAGGTAGTAATGTCTGATGTTCCCTGGTCTGGCGCTCTCTCCTTTTCTTACTTTTTAAAATTCTTTCATCAGTGATAATAGGCACATCTGAGGAGCCTTGCCTGATTTCTACTCCAGCTAAAAAAGATCTGTATCTCTATGAATCTGACATAGCACTTTTTTTTTTTAACTTTTCCTATACACCTGTCTCATTCTACTTAGTACTGTTATTATTTACATGGGAGTCTTATCTCCCCCACTTAATTTCTGGATCTTTGAGGAAAGGAACTGCATCTTATTTTTATCTTTGTCTTGTCCATTGTAGATTATGAACATTTGTTGAATGAACCTCTCACGGTAAATGTATTCCTACTTCCTTGGAGAAGTCAGGAATCTTCAATTCACATTTTTCTTCTAAAAGAGGAGAAAGTCATCATATACAGTGAGGAAAAGAAACTCCAACAGGTTAAAGTGGTGGGGCAGTCCTCTTATGCATATTCAAAATACCGTGTTCATTGACATAGAAAATCTAATTTACCTCATTGACTAGTGGTACAAGAACATTTTTTTTTTGCCTTCATTAAGCCACAAACTCCTTAAAAGACAGAAGATTCACCTGCCTTCTAAATCCTTTGATCCAAACCAGTTGTCCATTTCAGCTTTATCTACTACTATAATTTATAGCTCAGTAAACTACTCAGTAAACATTCAGGGTAATTTAAGAAGCACCATGACCTAGAGCATTGGGCCTAAAGTCAGAAAGACCTGGGTTAAAATCTGGCTTCAGGCACTTACTAACTGTTGATCCTGACCAAATCACTTAACCCTCTTTGCTTCAGTTTCCTCATCTGTAAAATGATCTAGAGAAGGAAATTCCAGTATCTATGCAAAGAAAACGTCAAAAGAATCAGTCACAACTGAAACAACTAAACAACAAACTACCCATTAAACTTCAAAATCTTTGTTTTTTATTTTTCAGAAGAAAACATGACATCTACACTCTTTCCCTTTAGGGGCGTAAATTGATAAATTGGGAGAACCTAGCACAGTACCTGTCACATAGCAGGGAATTAATGCTTGTTAATTAATTTGAGAGTCCTGAGACATTACAGTATATGATATGCAAAGAAATTTAGTTTTGTCAGAAATGCTACTTTGACTTTTAGTGCAAATGAAAATTTTAAAAAATGTCAAACAGCCCAAAGCTGTGATGTCACAAATTCTAAGAGTGTTCTAGCTTTACATTCTGATCTCTGTTGCTGGGATACTGAACACATTCTGCTGTCTAAGGCAACGGATTCAAAAGAGAGATCATATAAATTTTAAAGGATGTGACTTTGTGTAAAATATTTTACTTTTCTAAATTTCTAAATATAGGTTGGTGCCTCTGTGGCACCAATTAAAATGACACCAAAATAGAATTTTAAAACGAAGTGCTTTTGTCATTATACATTTATCCCAGTGAAACATGTAAGTGTCATGGCTTCCACAGATACATAAGACTTGGTTACAAATTATGTGGAAAGGAGCTTCCTTTGGCCCTGTAAAATAAGCAAGAGCTGTAGAAGGATCTTTGTGGACGTGAAATTATTCTCTTGGTTGCTGTTGTTGATTTGGAAACTTGGGGAATAGTAAATAGACCTCTGTATTACTAAACAACTTAATGAAATGGTAAAATTAAACTTGAACTGTATGGGAGGCAACTCAGAATAACACTTTAATTCACAGTTTTTCTAGAATTTCTTTCTGGTAAGTCAGTTCACCTCCCTGGGCCTCTGTTACTTGGTCAGTAAAACTGGGATAATACTTAACATTTGTACTACCTAATCCATTGGGTTCTTCTGAGGGAAGTGCTTTGTAAACCTTAAAATATTGCTTAAACAGAGCCTTCCTCCTTTCTTCATCTTCCTGTTTGGCTGGGGAAAAAAATATAATTATCCCATTGTTTACATGACTAAAGCTTACATGACTTATAAGATTTCAGGCATATTTCACCTTCACAGGCAGCAAAGCCACCTTACAAGAAAGAAAGGGATCTCTAATTGGAAAACTGGAGAATCAGCAAACTAGGAAACCAGGTAGAAAAAAAAGCAACTTTCTTGACAATCCTAAAATCATTCATACTGTGTGAACAATAGCCAACCTTCCTAGGAGGTTCTTATCAAAATTACAGTAGTGATGACTTAATTTTTTGGGATCCTCGTTGATTATTGTATATACATGAATGCATAAGAAAGCAAAAGGTTGGGACATCTGAGTGGCACATCAGATAGAGTGCTAGCCCTGGAATCAGGAGGTCCTATGTTCAAATCTGGTCTCAAACATTTCATAGCTATGTGACCCTGGTCAAGACACTTACCCCCAATTGCCTAGCCCTTGTCCTTCTGCCTTAGTGTTTAGTAACTAAGACAGAAAGTAACAGTTTAAAAATCTAGTTCTCCTTAAATTCAAAAAGTTAAAACATTAATTCATTTATTGAACCCTGGTGGTCTGTACCTTTTGAGTTCCGTTTAATATATAATACCTTGTTCTTGATACCATTTTCCTTATCACTGTCTCAAAATAAGTCATAACCATCAAGATCTCTATTGTACAGAAGACCCTCTAAAGGTCTGGGAAAGTTTAATTCATTCTAAATTCAACAAGAAGTAAGTTGGAGGAGAGCAGCTAGGTGGCTCAGTAGATTGAGAGCTAGGCCTAGAGACGGGAGGTACTAGATTCAAATATGGCCTCATACACTTCCTAGCTGTGTGACCTTGGGCGAGTCACTTAACCCCCATTGCCTAGCCCTTACTGCTCTTCTGTCTTAGAACCAATACATAATAGTTGTTGTTTTTTTAGGGTTTAAAAAAAAAAAGAAATTTGATCTTATACCACAAAAAAAGGCTTTTCCCCATAGAAACACATAGAAATCTGTATTCAAAGAGGTGATTATCACTCTGTCCTGGTGGAATATTTGTTGTGTTCAATTCTAGCTACAACCTTTTTTGGGGAACTTTTCAAGCTAGCAAGGTGGTGCTGGGGCTGGAGTCAGGAAGACCTGAGTTCAAATTTACCTTCAGACATTTACTAGCTATATAATGTGGGCAGGTTATTTAGCCTTTGTAGGTCTTAGTTTTCTCATCTGTAAAATGGGAGTAATAACAACACCTACCTCCCAGGTTTACCTTGAGGATCAAATGAAATAATAAAGTACTTAACACAATGCCTAGCGCGTAGTAAATGCTATATAAATGTCAGTTATTATTTTAAGAAGAATTTTGACAAATTAAAGTGTTTACAGAAGATATCAGCCAGAACAGTGAAGAGACTAGAAGCCATCTCATGTCATAATGAAATCAGTTGAAGAAACTGGAAGCGTCAATGGAAATATCTATCATTGCAGTCTTCAAATATTTGAAGGGTTGTCATATGGAAAAGGAATCAAACTTATGCTACCTGACCCTAGAGTACAGAATTGGAAACGATGGATGGGAACTAGCAATTTAAGCTCGATACAAGGACAAATTTATCAATAATGGATGAAAACTGACCAAAAGTAGAATGAGCGACCTCAGAAATTAGTTTGTTGGAGCAGTAGGTGGCTCAGTGGATAGAGTGCCAGGCCTGGACACAGAAGGTCTTAGGTTCAAAACTGGCCTCAGACACTTCCTAGCTGGGTGACCCTGGGCAAGTCACTTAATTCCCATTGTTTAGCCTTTATATTCTTCTGCCTTGGAACCAATAGTATAAATTCTAAGACAGACAATAAGAGTTTTTTAAACAACAACCAAAAAAAATTAGTTTCTCTTTACTGAAAGTCTTCAATAGGGACTAGATGACCACTTCTTAGAAAAGATGTAGAGGAGTCATCTAATCCCATATAGTGCCTGCATCTCTTAAGTTCCTTCCAATCCAGGAAATTCATATCTATAGTATAGCAAGACCTCATTTATCAGGCAATATTAAAGAATGGACTATTGTGTGGGGGGAGGGTGTGTGGGGGGTGTAAACCTTTATATTTTCTTAAAACATCAAAAGCAAATACTGAACCATTTTTATGGTAATATTTCTAAAATGAATTACACAGTTGCCTGCTTTAAACTTTTCTTAGTGACTCAAGGTTTTTATTAATATGAATTTTATTGTATCCTGATGTAATATAGTGATGCCTTCAGGAGTCCTGAGCATATATAGAGTTCTTTGCCCCTATACTAAATTGCCCCCAACTGCCATAATTTTTACAGGTCATATTCCTATTCTTTTAGTTTTTCCATCTTATCTCTTGAGTTACCATTTCATCCTTTTTATGTACCTGTTTATAATAGTCAGCTTCCCCCATCTTCACTGTTTCTAGAGGGCCATAAATTTGCAAATTACATACTCAGGCTTGCCAGATTAGTATTTATAAGTTTAAAAAAACAGCTCTGAGTAAGCACCCAGGGATCTTTTTTAAGTGAAGTGCCTTGATTTTGTGACACTGATTTTTATTTATCAGAGACCTAGTTTATCTTTCTGATTCTTTGGCTAATCCAGATAATTCAGGTTACCAAATAAGTTGTATATCAAAAGCCAGATTTGCACTCTATAAATGAAATTTTTGACTGTGTGTTTTTGGTTCATTTCTGCAGAGAATTGAAATAGTTGTCAGGTTCACTTTATTCAAAGTAAAATTTCATAGCTCTTAAATTTCATGTTGCTCAAGAAACTTTCTACTTTGATTAAAAAGAAAAGGCCACTTGGCTTCACACAAGGCAGTATGGAACACAAGAAGATTCCCTTTCTGCCTTGCAGTGACAACCACAGTGGTTGACAAGCTATAGATAAGCTATTTCAATATGGAGCACTCTTGGGCAATGTCTGGTAAGTATCATCCTTAAGATGGCATGATATAGATATTCAGAAACCTAACTAAACTTGAGACTCTATTGTATAAGGTAGTTAGAAGGATTTTATAGATAAAATTTTTCTCCAGAGGAAATTTATTTACTATGATATGACTGAAAATTAATGAAAAATCTGATCCCAAATGTCATTTTAAAGTTTCAAGGTAGAAGATCCTTCTTTTTAAAAACAAATATTTACCCAGGCCGAGAGATGGGAGATTTGGCCTCAGACACTTCCTAGCTATGTGACTTTAGGCAAGTCCCTTTGCTAAGCCCTTACAACTCTTCTGCCTTGGAACCAATTCACAGTAATGAATCTAAGACAGAAGGTGAGGATTTAAAAGAAATATTTAAAACATAATTCCATCATACTGTTATTGATAACTGTTTTCTCATAGACCGAATACGAAGAGCTTCTTCGATATGCTGTGGTGACACCAAAGAGTGATACAATTGCCTCAAGGCAATCTCATTCCAAGTTACTGGGGGGAACAGATGACAAGATATTGAATGCTGAAGAGCCACATGCTTCAGGTGAGAGAGAGAGAGAGAGCACCTTTAATGTAAAAAATTACTACATCATAGTATACATCTGTGGGAAAGAAGGAATTTAAGACCAAGCAAGATATAGAAAACATTGCAAAATGTAAAATGATTGACTTTAATTATATCAAATTTAAAAAAAAAAATTGTACAAACAAAATCAATGCAACAAACATTAGAAGGAAAGCAACAAACTGGGAGGACATTTTTATAACAAAACTCTCTGAGAAAGGTTTAATTTCCCAAATATATCAGGAACTAAGTCAAATTTACAAAAAATCAAGCCATTCCCCAATCGACAAATGGTCAAGGGACATGAATAGGCAGTTTTCACATGATGAAATCAAAACTATTAATAAGCACATGAAAAAGTAGTCTAAATCCCTCCTGATTAGAGAAATGCAAATTAAAACAACTCTGAAGTACCACCTCACACCTAGCAGATTGGTCAATATGACAGCAAAGGAAAGTGATAAATGTGGGAGGGGATGTGGTGAAATTGGAACACCAAGGCACTGCTGGTGGAGTTGTGAATTGACCCAACCATTCTGGAGGGCAATTTGGAATTATGTGCAAAGGGCTTTAAAATACTGCCTGCCCTTTGATCCAGCCATACTACTGCTTGGTTTGTATCCCAAAGAGATAATAAGGAAAAAAGACTTGTACAAGAATATTCATACCCATGCTCTTTGTGGTGACAAAAAAATTGGAAAATGAGGGGGTGTCCATCAATTGGGGAGTATCTGTTGGTGATGGAATATTCTTGTGCTGAAAGGAATTAAGAAATGGAGGAATTCCATGTGAATTGGAATGACCCCCAGGAACTGATGTAGAGCAAAAGGAGCAGAACCAGGAAAACATTATACACAGAGACTGATACACTGTGGTCCAATCGAATGTAATGGACTTTTCTATCAGCAGCAATGCAACGACCCAGGACAATCCAGAGGAACTTATGAGAAAGACCTGTGGAACCAGAAATGCATTAGAAAAATATATAAAATGTAAAAATTAAAATTAATCTCAATAATAAGGATATTATATTTTAGAAGATTTATTAATGATCATTAGAAATAAAGGAATAAAAGGGATATAAAATAAAGACCACGTGCCCATGGCTAATTAGCCCATTTAAAATCCCTGTTCTTACCACTGCCACCATGTTATTTGCAAGCCAAAGAGCCAGAGAGGAGGCCCACCCACTCAATCCCAGGAGATGTAGTTCTTTTTCAGGGTAACAGATTTTCAATTATACAGATCAACCATGTAGTGCGATAGGGATATGATTGGGGTTTTGATGTTAACCACTCTACTGCAAATATGAATAACATAGTAATATGTTTTGAACAATGACCTCAGAGGCCACCTAATCATAACCTTCTTATTTTACAGATCAGGAAATATAAGACCCAGAATGGTTATTGACTTCCCCAGGGTTTCCATAAGTAGTATCTTATATGAATCTGGGCCTTCCCAGTCCATTGCCTTATCCCTCACACTATACCACCTCTCAAAGATTTAACACAAAAAACTCTAATAATTACCTCTAATTCTATTAAAAAAAAAAGTTTTTTGGTTGTTTGATAGGTATGGCACTGAATAAGTAATATAAGTAGACTAGTAGAGTAAATAGTATAAGTAGGAAATTTGTAGAAATGCTGATGATTTGTGTGGGTTTATCTTGTATCCTACAACTCTGCTAAAGTTAATTATTTAATTTGGGTAGGATTGTCATTTTTATTATGTTAGCTCATCCTACCCCAGAGCAATTAATGTTTTTCCAGTTATTTAGATCTAGTTTCAATTGTGTGAAAAGTGTTTTGTAGTTGTGTTCACATAATTCCTGTGTTTGTCTTGGTAATAAATTCCTAAACATTTTCTATTGTCTAGAGTGATTTTAAATGAAGTTTCTCTTTCTAATTCCTGCTGCTGAATTTTTTTGGAAACATATAGAAATGCTGATGATTTATGTGGGTTTATCTTGTACCTTACAACTTTGCTAAAGTTGTTAATTATTTGCAATAGACTTTTAATTGATTTTCTTCTTTTACCTAGTCCGTTGCATTATTTTACAGAAGAAGAAAGTGAACCCTAGAGATTTAGTTACTAAGGTTCCACAAGTAATATGTGGAAAAAATAGGAATTTAAACTCAGTTTCTGTGACTCCCTATTTCTTACTCTTTCTGATGTAGTAGGCTGCCAACATAGAGCAAAGTGAATCTGGAAATAGCTGAGTGATCAGATCCAAAGAATACTCATCAATTGATTGAAGTTATCTTGGAAGAGTTAGTCTCTGGTAACATGCTCCCAGTCCCAGTCTTGGCCACATACTACTTAGAATTTTTATCAGAAACTTGAATGAAGGCTTAAATGATATACCATCAAATCCACAGATGAAACAAATCTTGGCAGGAAAGTTCATCATATAACAGATCTGAGATATAAAATTATTTCTACAAACTTCAACACAAAACCTGAATCCATTCTGCTTCATTTTGGATGTCTGCTGCTAGAAACTGGGTGAAAGGTGTAGAGGCTGATTTAGGCCTAATGTAAAGAAAAACAATTAGAGCTGGTTTAGAAGTATAGGGGTCTCTCTTGGTAGCAGTGAGTTTCCCTTTACTAGAAATCTTTAAAAAGAGACTAGATAGGGGACAACTAGGTGACTCAGTAATAAATAAATAAATAAATAAAAATGCGTGGCAGAAGATGAACTCTATGAGGTCCCTTCAGGCTATATATTTGTTATCTCATTTTATTTGAATTCCCAGTGAATGGCTCAATGATTATTAAGTGTTGATTACTTTCTTCCTTGATCCTGGGCTTAAAAACATCATGTGTTTTGCTTTTTGAGATGCATTGATATAAATTCTTTTTCTTTTCTTTTTTTTTTTTGGTTGCAACAAGTATTGTTTTATATTGTGAGCATTTTACTCAAGAGTGTCTAATGCTAGTTCCCATTTAATGTGATTGAGTTCCCTAAATGATTGTATTATTCAATTTCCCCTCTATTTCTAAGGAGTAAGAACCAATTATCATATTTTATATGATTAATAACTCAAATAGTGTGGATTCAAATACATCGTTCCACTTTAAGGGATTCATTATTCATACTATTAAAGACCTAACTGTATATGCATCACATTTGTTTTCCTTTACTTATCATCCTTCTTTGCTTATCATCTCCAAGAGAGTGGAATCTTATAATTTTGGAAAACATGTGGAAAATTGTTATTTCATGTAATTGGAAAAATAAACTTTGAATTAGAAAATAAATAAATAAAAAGTTATGTTTTTAGGAAAGGGCCCCACAGGAAGAGAACACAGAATTGAACCTGGAAGAAATAAAGAAATCAGTGGTAGTTCAAGTATTTCCAAAGAAGAAGGTATGATTATCTTAAAATAGTTGGATTTTTAATATTACATATTCTCTTCCTCCCCTACCCACATCCCATACATGCCACATACCCCCATAAGAAATTGTCTCATATTACAAAAAAAGAGCTAAGCAAGACAATGCAATAATATTGATACTGTTTACAACATTCTGTACCCATAGTTCCCCATCTCTTCTACCAAGAAGAGCAGTTTCATCATCAGTTACTTCTCATAAGATTGGACATTTCTTTAATCTGACTTTTGTGTGTTTCCTTTTTTGTGGAACATTATTATGGTTATTGTATATATTCTCCTAGTTCTGCTTACTTTATTATGTATCATTTCATATGATCTTCTAGGAATTTTTATCAAAAGTATACTTATGAGTAGTTTATACAACTACTTTTGGCTTTAGAATTACCACGGGTACTTAGTGGTAACATTTTAAAATGTCTGTTTCTAGCTTATCTAAATTATAGTTTTCATATTTCAAATATTATAAGGATACTAATTAGACTAGTAAGTGAAGTAGTGCCATATGACATCTTGATCTGCTTATGAAGTTGAAGAGGATAAATATTAAAACAATTTTGTGATAAAATTTGGTCATTGGAAAATGTTTGGGTTTTGTTTTGTTTTTTTTAACCCTTTCCTTCCATCTTAGAATCAATACTGTGCATTGGTTCCAAAGCAGAAGAGTGGTAAGGACTAGGCAATGGGGGATAAGTGACTGGCCCAGGGACACACAACTAGAAAGTGTCTGAGGCAAGATTTGAACCTGGGACCTTCCATCTCTGGACCTGGCTCTCAATCCACTGAACCACTTAGCTGCCCCCTAGAAACCTTTTTTAATTAACAAAAATCAGAAGCTAACGGAGCACTAAACTTGTATATTGGAATTATGGACTAAGAGTTAACTGCTATGTATCCTATAATAGCACTGAACTGAAGAGTCAGAAAGGGGAGAGAGTTGTAATGGTGACCTTACATACCATACAATCATACATGACCATACAGAACCATACAATCAGCCTTTAAAAGGAATTTACTAATCATCTAGTCCAAATTCCATCCAGTAGAGAAAATAATAATATTTTGAGAAATGACTGTGACTATTCAGCCTCTCTTTGAATATTTCTAGCGATAGGGAATGCTTTACTTCAGAAAATAGTTAATTTCATTGATTACCATCTCTGATCATCAGAGATTTCTTACAATGAGTTGAATGAAATATGCTTCCCCTAATTTCTATAGCCATACCTGAAAGATACTGTGGATTTGGTTCTAGGCTACCACAATAAAATGAATATCACAATAAAACAAGTCACGCAAATTTTGGGGTTTCCCAATATACATAAAAGTTATGTTTATGATAATACATGTAAAATTCAGATCAAATTGCTTAACATCTCCAAAAGGAAGGAGGGAGAAAATTTGGATCTTGTAATTTCAGAAAATGTTGAAAACTGTCATTACTTGTAACTGGGAAAATAAAATATCTTTGAATTTAAAAACAAATAAAAGTTATAATTATAGTATACTGTATTCTCTTAAGTGTACAACAGCATTATTTCTAAAACTACAATGTACATTAATTTAAAATGTTTTTGCCAAAAAAATGCTATCATCTGAGCCTTCAGCAAATCATAATCTTTTGCTGGTGACAGTCTTGCCTCTATTGCTGTTGATGGCTGTAGACTGATCAGGGTGGTGGTTGCTGAAAGTTGCGATGGCTGTAGGAATTTCTTAAAATAAGGCAGCATTGAAGTTTGCCACATCAGTTGACTATTCCTTTCACTTGAACACTTAAAGGCCATCATAGTGTTATTAATTGGCCTAATTTCAATATTGTTTTGTCTCAGAGATTGCAGTGGTTCTCAACCTCTCAATTTGTAGCAGTGAGAATACAGAATGCATATCAGGTATTTACATTCCGAATCATAACTGTAGCAAAATTACAGTTTTGAAGTAGCCACCAAAATAATTTTTTGGTTTGGGGTCACCGCAACATGATGAACTGTATTGCGGGGTCACGGCATTAGAAAGGTTGAGAACCACTGGATTAGGGAGACCCAAGAAGAGGGAAAGAGATAAAGAAAGGCTGGTCAGTGCAATAAAAGATAGAATTTATACATTATGTTTCACTGTCTTCTGTGGGCATGGTACATGGAGCCACAGAACAATTACAACAGTAACAAAGATCACTGATCACAGACCACCATAACAAATATAATAATAATGAAAAAATTTGAAATATTTCAAGAATTACCAAAATGTGACATGTGACAGACATGTGAGCACATGCTATTGGGAAAATGACACCAAAAACTTACTTAATGCAAGGTTGCCACAAGCTTTCAATTGGTTAGAAAATTTTTTCATTAAAAAAATCAATAAAATGAGAAATGCCTGAATTCCATTGTCCCAGTTCTGCCATATGGAGCAATACAAAACAAATTACCCTTTTCTTACCTTGCAATAGCCTTCCAAATATTTGAAGATAACTAGCATGGTTCTCCTTAGTTTCTTTTCCAAGCTAAACATTCCTAGGACCTTCAAGCCCTCATGATATAGGTTCCAGATTCCTTAACATTCTGGTCATTTTGTAAGGCAGCCTTTCTCAAGAGAAGAACAGTGGTGTTACACCTCTCTCCTGCCTCAGATTACTTTCTATTTATGTATCTTTGTTTGCCTGGCACAGATTCTTACAAAGATGATAAAATGTTGAATTGAGTTAGGAGAGTAAGAGTAGGTAGAATAAAGGTCAAGTGTATAATCTGGGAGTTGTCCTATATCCCAGAAGTATTTACAAAAGGATACATACCTGAGAAAGACCTCTCCAGTGTGGTTCTCTGATTATGCTCCACTTTTGTGAATGTTCTTCTTAGCATGTGGCAACCCAAATGCATGCGATATTCTAGGCACATTCTAGTATTCTAGAATACAAGAGGATTGTAGTTTCTAATGATCTAGAATACAAGAAGATGGTTGTTTCTCATGATCAGGACACTATACATTTAATGGGACAGATTAAGATTTATGCTGGCATTTTTTCACTATCACCCCTGCAGTGAACCCAAACTGTTCTCTAAAACAAAAGCCGATCTGATTTTTACTCTAATGTTATCCCAATGATGTTGAGTATTTTGTGTCTCGAAACACTCTATTCTTAAAAAAATCAAAATTGGGGGTAAGCCAAAGGACAGTGGAAAGATACATTGTAAACAAGTAAACTTCATCTTAGTTCTAGTTATAAACACTACACAAGAAATAGTATAATAAGTATCATCCAGGAAAGTGTATGATTGGAAAAGTATGCAGGCTACTCACATAGTTCCAAGTTTGAAATAACAGGTGTACTAGTACTGATGAAATGTGAAGACTTCAAAGAAGGAATACATTTGCTAGATGGTCTTTGAAGGTTCTTTTGAAGAATATGGCCCAGAATCATATAGTGTGAAAAACCATAGATCTGTTGCAAAGGAAAAAGCAGTCCAACTTAATTTTTCTTCTTTTCCTTTATTATGAAAATGTAGATACTGATATGATTTACTTCTCTTAATGATGCCAGTTAAGTTGACCAGATAAAGATATAAAATACCAACACTCAGTATTATAAATGATCGGGAAAAAAATGTGATTATTGGTACTCTCTTTTCTCCCTTTCCTACCTTCTGGTGTAATCACTGCAGAAAGGGACTACACAGAACTGATACATTTTTAATTTTTCATTCATAGGTTGTAGTGGTCAAAGACCTAAATCTCCTAAAAGCCCACCTACTGGCAATAAACTGTAACTGGTTGTTCTGAGATAATAATAGCAGACCTATTTTACCACTGGAATTGTATTTAAAATCTTTTCAAATTGATAGAAGCTGGAGCTTATGTCTTCCTAGGGTAGTCTTCAGGAACTCAAGGTCATCATCTTGTCACAGTAAAAATCAAAGTAGGACTTTGAGCGCATATTCCTCCACAGAAAATACAAAATTTAATTCCAATTAAAATTCTAACATAAAATTTAAAATATTTTCAAATAATCTTATTTTGGGGGCTTATTACTTATTAGGTGGTTCAATAGATAGATAGCCAGGCGTGTTGTAAGGAGGATCTGGGTTCAAATCCAACCTCAGATACTTCCTAGATGTGTGACCCTGGGCAAGTCACTTAACCCCAGTTGCCTAGCCAATACCAAATATTGGTTCTAAAACAGAAAGTAAGAGTTTTAAAAATATAAATATATTAGAAAAAAGACCTCAGTCATTTGTACTTTGCAATGATAGGATCATGAAAGTTCTGTTACAGTTTTTAGACTATCTCTAAACATTAACTTAGTCCTTAGCTTTCTAAATTGTATGGGTAAATTTAGGGTTGAGACTGAATATAAATTTAATTGGTTGCCAGGGATTTAATTCAAAATCCCAAATAAAATACTCAAGTCAGTTTGGAAATTTTATGGCTTAATTAATATAGAGGGAAGGAATTAAGAAGAAGAGAGAGGAAAAAGGGTATAGGATTTCTCCAGCCTAGCCTGAGCCAAGGGGAGTTCAGAGATCTTCCAGCCACGAGGCCTCCTCCGAGATGAGGGGCCTCATAGGAGGATGGCATTTTTAGAAAAACTAAAGGAGCAAAAAAAAAAAGAATCAGCCTAAACTCTGAGAGAACTCAGTGAAGATGCCTCACCTGAACTAGGCTACTAAGCTTCTCCCAGTATTGTATCAAGTATGCTTACCGCCAAACCCAGACAATAGCTGCAGCCACACTAAGATGCCAAGACTCCCAGCGCGCTGCCACCAGCCACAAGAGCCAGAGTCACCTTTCCACAAAAAAAGAACCAGAGAGAGGAAGTAACGCAAAATATATAGACCGTTTTTATATCACTTCCTGTGTCTCACATGTACCAATGGTAGCTTAGGACATCCCAGTTGTTTCTGATTTGTTATTTGTTAGCACATGTCTGTCATAGGCCATCCTTCTCAACACTTGATTCTTAAGTAGGAGTGTAGGCATTCCTGTTTTGTTAAACTAAGCAGGGTGGAGTAAATCTAAAACTCACAAAATGTAAATTCCTTGGCCAGTGGGCATGATTAAATCCTGGGAAAAACAGAATTTTATTGATTTTGATCTCACTTAAAAATTAAACCTGAATACTAAAGAAAGCAACAGCTGACACAGACTTTTCTTGAAGACTCAAAGATTTGATAGTTTGAATAAGAAATGCCAGTTTTAAAGAATTCTTTATTATTTACCAAGAAAGCTACCATGAAGATAAAGTAGGTTATGAACCAACATCTTTGGCAGAGGATAAAGAGGAGAAATCCTATCAAAGTAAATAAGACTCTAGCAGCCAAAACTAAGCCTAAATTTCACTAAGCATTGGTAAGGTAGAAAGAGGAAGTTGATAATTTTCATGATCTGCAAAAACAATTCTAATTATTATAATCAATACCAAAAAAGAAAAATGTTCTTGTATACTTTTAGTATGCCCATAATTAGCAGGGATAAAGAATGTATAATTTTTTCATCAGCAACTGACTTCCCAATGTAAGCCAATACTGAATTGGGGTATTTTAACATTGTTTGACTAATAAAGAATTTTCTATTTGTATTTGTAGTTCCTTCATTTTCACCATCAAAGAGACCCAGTCATCCAATCATGGACTTTTTCAGCTCACAGCATTTCAATGACACTTCCTCACCAGGAACTTCTAGTCCCAAGGAAAAAGAATGTTGTGAAAAAGTTGTGACTGAATCATTTATTACTGATGAAAACCTTCGAAAGATAGAAAGCATAATTGAACTCTGGTGTTCAGGTCTTAAGGTATGATATTTGTAAAAAAGTTGTAATTTATTTGTTGTTCACCATTCTGTTTTTCCATCCTGAATTCATGGTTATTTTGTTTCATGTTTCACCTTTCTAGATAGACTGAATAACTTCCTCAAATGGTTTCTAGACTGTCCCAATTTATTTTGCTGAATTCCAAAGTACCTAGAAGCTTTGTGACCTATTTGGGCACCCTACTGATTTTTTTTTAAGCACAGAACTACATTATTTTTTAACTTTGATCATAGCAGATCAAGGATTGCATTGAAGCCAGTCAAGCTCTGAAGCCTTATTCCAAAGGCACAGAGGTGAAACATGCCAATTTGAGGAAGGCATGTCATTCTTTTCATTGCAATATTTGCTTTTTGGGGCCTCTAGTGTAAAATAAATAAATAAATAATGGTGAGCTACACAAAATAGATAGAAAAACTGTTCAAAACTGTTCAAAAAATATTCAGATACTTTTGATAGAGGTAAGACCAGATTTTTCTTTGGTCTTCTCAGAGTTAAACAATCTATAAAAACCACAATAGATAGTTAATAATGTTTCCCAAGTTGGGAAAGAAAAACACTGAGCTCCTTCAGACAGAGAGGCAAAGATGTTACCTCTTCCAGCCCTGAGAGAGAGTCTCTGAGTGTGTGTCTGCCAACTGCCAGAGAGAGTAATTGACACAGAAAAACAGTTATAACTGTCCACATCTGAAATCAACATGTCCTCTCAGCTCTGCTTCAAACTCCAGTTCTTTTCTCGAGCAGCCACTTTACAGCTTATCTCTAAACTAATAAAACAACTTATTTTCTAATATCATCCTTATAGTAGGTATTATAATAGATCATAGGATCATAGTTTTTTAGAGCTAGAAGAGAACTTAAAAACCAATGGGTTCAACCCCTTCATTTTATAAATGAGAAAACTCAAAAAAAACTTAGGTTGAGTAATTTGCTTATGTCTACACAGCTAGTAAACCTCTGAGATAGTCTATAAACCCAGGTATTTCTGACTGCAAATCCTATTACTACCCATTACACCATGCTACTTCTCAAATTAAGTTGACAAACCTCAATTTAAAATGTTAGTGTGAGGGAGAAGCTGAGTAGCTCAGTGGATTGAGAACCAGGCATGGAAACAGGTCCTAGGTTCAAATCTGGCCTCAGACACTTCCCAGCTGTCTGACACTGGGCAAGTCACTTGACCCCTCATTGCCTAGCCCTTACCACTCTTCTGCCTTGGAACCAATACACAGTGTTGATTCCAAGACAGAAGTTAAAGGTTTAAAAAAAATGTTAGTGTATTATCTTTCTGACTAAATGGAAATAGCACCTACATCAAAGAAAAATCTTAGACATCCTCTTGATTTCTAGTTTTTATTTAAAAAAATATAGTCCATAATAAACAAACCTAGCAAAATTAATATACTATTTTGCATATAGTATATTATATACTGCTGTTGTCATAACATAGAATGTCTATGGTATTCAGATGAATAAATTAATACTTATGTAGTAAAAAATTGCTGGAAGTATGATTCCCCAAGCTTTGCATTTTTGTTTATAATTACATTTGCATAAATATGTATGTATATAAGCACACACATTGATAAATAGTTCTTTTTTTATTTTAAAAGTATGTGAAGCCATCAATGAACTACCTAAGAAAAAATCCCCAGGGCCAGGTGTATTCATAAGTACCAAACTATAAACTATTTGGAAAAATAGACCCAAAAAAATCCCCAATACTATTAAATTCCTTTTATGACACAGATGTGGTATTGACACATAACCAAGAAGAGCAATAGCAGAGAAAGAAAACTATCAACTAATTTCCCTTAATGAATATTGATAGAAAATTTTTAAATTAAATATTGACAAGGAGATTGCAGCAATATATCACAAGAATCAGATTAGATTTATATCAGGAATGTAGGGTGGTTTCAGTATTAGGAAAACTATCAGTGTAATTGGACATATCAATAACAAAATCAACAGAAAACTTATGATTCAGATGTAGAAAAGGCTTTGACAAAATACAAACCCATTCCTATTAGAAACACTAGAGAGTGTAGGAATAAATAAAGCTTTTCTTAAAATGACAAGTAGTATCTATCTAAAGTCATCAGCATAAGCATTATCTATAATGAGGATAAGATAGAAATCTTCCCAATAAAATTAGGAAATAGGAATACCCATTATCAAATATATTATTCAATATTGTACCAGAAATGTTAGCTGTAGCAAAAAGAGAAGAAAAAATATTGAAGGAATTAGAATAAGCAGTGAGGAAACAAAATTCATTGTAGATAATATGGAAGTATACTCAGAAAATCCTAGAAAATCAACCAAAAACCTAATTGAAATAATTGATGACTTAGCAAAATTGCAGAATAAAACAAACCCATACAAATCACCAGCATTGCCAACAAAGTCCAAAAGCAAGAGATAGAAAGACAAATTCCCTTTAATATAACTAGAAAAAATATTTGTAGCAACTCTTATTTATCTTTTTTTTTTATGGCAAAGAATTGGAAATTGAAGAAATGTCCATTAACTGGGGAATGGCTGAACAAGTTGTGGCATATGCTTGTAATAGAATACTATTGTACTGTAAGAAGTGATGAATTGTCTGATTTCATAAAAACCTGCAAAGATTTACATGAACTCATACAAAGTGAAGTGAGCAGAACCAGGAGAATATTATACACAATAATAGCAAAATTATATGATGATCAATTATGAATGACTTAACTATTCTCAGCAGTAATCTAAGACCATTCCAAAGGTCTCATGATGAAAAATTCCTTCCACTTCCAGAGAAAGAACTGATGGAGCCTAAATGCAGATTAAAGAATACTATTTTTCATTTTCTTTTTTTGTTTTAAGCACATTTCTTACAAAATATGAACAATATGGAATTTTTAAAAAACTAATGAATTAAATAAAATAACTCTAAACAATATAAAATACATGGGAGTCTGCCCAGACCAACCCAAGAACCCTTTGATGTGAATGTTAAAAACTGTAAATGCCAAACTGTAAAGGTTTTGGCCAAACTGTAAAGGATAATTTTTAGTGTTTTGACTTAAAATCTAAAATAAGTGGTTGCCATGGGAAATTCCCAAATATGAAATACCCAAGTCAGTTGGGATTTATGGAGGTTTTTAATTAATAAAGAATGAAGGAAGTAAGGGACGGAGAGAAAGAGAGAATTAATTGCTCTGGCTCAGGCTGAGCCAAGCCTAGGGGCCTAGTCCTGAGCTTAAGGGAGAGGGAGTCAGTCTTTATCACTCACCACAAGATTGTCTCCAAGCAAGGCTCCAGTCCTTCACTGAATCTCCTGAACTGAGTTCAGGCCCCCACTCAATTCAACTGACCTCCTTTTAAAGAGAATTTTCTCTTATGTCACCTCCCCTAAATTTTCACATCTACCAATCACACGCTTTTTCCCAGTACTGCCCATTCTTAGTTCTCACCTTCTCTGGGTAGATTATATCTTCTGAGTACTTAACACCTCTTTGTTAAGCTTGCCTTTTATAGGTTACTTGACCTTTTAGGCACTAACTTAACCTTTACAGGTACTTAACACCCTTTTGTATTAGATCTAAAAATAGACCTAGCTTAAGGTTCTAGCTTTACTATAAGGTATGAGTTGGGGACTTTCATTGTTCAATCAGGAGTTTACAACTTTATCTTTCCCTAAGGCACTGTCTGAGTAGGGTGGAGTAATTTTAAAAGTTCCCAATACATTCCTGATTCTTAAGTATCTCCAGTGTTACAGTAGGGAATAGCTAGACCAAATCTTCTAAGGTACAGTCTGAGTAGTTTTAAGATTCACCCTGAACAAAAATTACATTACATTTTTCACATAAATCAAATCAAATCCAAACAATTGGAAAAATATTAATTACTCAGGGGTAGGCCAAACCAATATAATGAAACTGATAATTCTGCCCAAATTAATTTACTTAGTATCATACCAGTCAACCAACCAATTATTTTATAGAGATAGAAAAAATAATAACAAAATTCATTTGGAAGAACAAAAGGTCAAGAATATGAAGGAAATTTTAAAAATATGAAAGAAGGTGGCCATACCAGATCTCAAACTGAATTATAAAGCATCAAAACAAGTTGGTACTGACTAAGAAATAGAGTGGTAGATCAGTGGAACAAACTAGGTATACAATACACAGTAGCAAAAAACCATAGTAATCTAGTGTTTTTATAAACCCAGAGATCCAAGCTTTTGGAACAAGAACTCACTATTTGACAAAAAGTGTTGGGAAAACTGGAAAACGGTATGGCAGAAAGTATGCATAGATCAGCATCTCCATATACCAAGCTAAGGTCAAAATGGGTACTTGGTTTAGTTAGAAAGAGTGCTACCATAAGTAAATTTGGGGGATTTCGAATAGTTTATCTCTGAACTCTTGATATTGTAAGAATTTATGATGAAATAAGAGAAAGAGAGCATTATAAGAAAAATGGGTAATTTTGATTATATTAAATTTGAGAGGTTTTACATAAACAAAACCAATACAACCAAGATCAGAAGGAAATCAGAAAGGGGGGGGGGGGGTGTTACACTAAGTGTCTCTGATAAAGGCCTCATTTCTGAAATACACAGGGAGCTGAGTCAAATTTATAAGAATACAAATCATTCCCCAATTAATAGGTGGTCAAAGGATATGGAATGGCAGCTTTTAAAAAAAGAAACCAAAGCTATCTATAGTCACATGAAAAATGCTCTAAATCACTATTAATTAGAGAAATGTAAATTAAAACAACTGAGATACCACTTCATACTTATCAGATTAGCTAATATGACAGTAAAGGAAAATGATAATTGTTAGAGGGGATGTGGGAAAATTGAGACACTGATGCACTGTTGGCCAAATTGTCAACTGATCTAACCATTCTGGAGAACAATTTGGAACTATGCCCAAGGGCTGTAAAAAAAAGTTATATAAGCTTTGATCCAGAAATACCACTACCAGGTCCATATCCCAAAGAGATTCACAAGGAGAAAGGACCTATTTGTACAAAAATATTTATAGCAGCCCTTCTTTGTGGCAGCAAAAGAATGGAAACCGAAGAGATCTTCATCGGTTGGGGAATAGATGAACAAGTTGTAGCATAGATTGAAATAGAATAATATTGTGCTACTAAGAAATGATGAGCAGGATGATTTCAGAAAAATTTACATGAACATCAGCAAAGTAAAGTGAGCAGAATCAGGAGAATATACATAGTAACAGCAATATTGTATGATGATCAGTTGTGAATGACTTACCTATTCTTTTTTTTTTTAAACATTATTTGGACATTTTCAAACATTATTCATTGGAAACAAAGGTCATTTTCTTTTCCTCCCCTCCCTCCTACCACCCCTCCCATAGCCAACACGCGATTCCAATGTGTATCACATGTCCTTGATTTGAACCCATTTCCATGTTGTTGGTATATTTGCATTAGGGTGTTCATTTAGAGTCTCTCCTCAATCATGTCCCCTCAACCCCTGTAGTCAAGCAGTTGCTTTTCCTCAGTGTTTTTACTCCCTCAGTTTGTCCTCTGCTTGAGGATAGTTGTTTTTTTTGTTTGTTTTTTTTTCTCATAGATCGCTGCAGATTGTTCAGGGACATTGTAACGCCATTACTGGAGAAGTCCATTACGTTCTCTTGTACCACAATGTGTCAGTCTCTGTGTACAGTGTTCTCCTGGTTCTGCTCCTCTCACTCTGCATCACTTCCTGGAGGTTGTTCCAGTCTCCATGGAATTCTTCCATGTTATTATTCCTTTTAGCACAATAGTATTCCATCACTAACATATACCACAATCTGTTCAGTCATTCCCCAATTGAAGGGCATCCCCTCGTTTTCCAATTTTTGGCCACCACAAAGAGCGCAGCTATGAATATTCCTGTACAAGTCTTTTTCCTTATTATCTCTTTGGGGTACAAACCCAGCAGTGCTATGGCTGGATCAAAGAGCAGACAGTCTTTTATCACCCTTTGGGCATAGTTCTAGATTGCTCTCCAGAATGGTTAGATCATAACTCCAATGACTCACCTATTCTTAACAATACAATGATCCAAGACAATTCCAAAGGACTCATGATGAACAGAGGAATCTGAATATTAATCAAAGCATACTATTTTTCATCTTACTTTCCTTGTGGGTTTACTTTTTTTAATATGTGTCTTCTATAACACGACTACTATGAAAATATGTTCTGAATGATTTTACAAGTATAATCTATGTATCACATTGCTTACTACTTGGGTGGGGTAGAAGGGAGCTAATTGGAACAAAAAAAATTTAAACATGTTAAAAATTGTTTTTCCATGTAATTGAGGAAAAAAATGTATATGTGTGAGAGAAAGAGAGATCTGAACCACCAAAAATATAATTACGGCTATGGAGAAACTTTGGTCCCTGTATGTTCTGGTATAGTTTTGTTTTGTTATTCTTTGGAGTCATACAGTCTAGAAATGATCATCTTTTTTTAAATTCTACTACTTCCCTAAATATAGTCAGTGGCTTCAAATAGCTGTACCCCACAAAGGCTTAATTCTTGCCTCCTTCCCTACCTAATTAATGAAATTTCAACCATTTAAAATGTCCAGCCCCTGACCTACTTGTCAAAATCCTACTAAACTCCAATGATACCTTCTTTGACGATCCCCGCCAAAAGAGACCTCTCCTAAGCTTCTCATCCCAGGTATTATCCAGACTTCCCACATGTGATTTATCATATTTTTCCTTATGTTGTAGTTAAATTATGAGGCATAGCTTATTGCCTCTTCTGGATTATAAGTTTCTGTGTCATTGTCCTCCAACCACCCTATAGCCTGTAACATAATACTATATATATAGAATATGTTCAGTAAATATTTGAATAAAAATGAACGATTTGATTCTTCAGACTCCATTTTTTTCCACATTTAGTATAGCTGTTTACCATGAATAAGCACATGGACTGCACTCAGAGTGAACAGAGAATCTTTTTTTACTAAAACCCTTAACTTCCATCTTATAATCAATCCTATGTGTTGGTTCCAAGGCAGAAGAATGGTAAGGGTTAGACAATTGGGGGGAGGGGGGAAGGGGTGTTAAGTGACTTGCCCAGGGTCCCACAGCTAAGTTCAGATTTTGAACCATTTGTAGGCCTGGCTCTCAATCTACTGAGCCACCTAACTGTCCCCTGAACAGAGTCTTTCAATTTTAAGGGGAAAAATGTTTCATGTGCTAAATGTTTGGAGTAGAATAAGTTAATTTCTTTAGCATGACTGTTGATTACTTGATAGGTTTGCATGTTCGTATTATGTTTTGGAGAAATAATGGTTTGATAAAGGGAAAATGCCAAATTTCAGTATTTGCATTAGAAGACTGAATTTTTTTGTTTTGCCTTTAGCTCTCATCTTGAGCCACAGTAACAAGTTGGATTGAATTTCACTAAAGTGTGGTTTTTTGGAACAAGTGTCTGGCAATAGATGAACCATGCTTTAAAAACAAAGTTTTAAAATCTCTAAATACTCATATATATTGACTGTCAATTTTCTTGTTCCTCAGAAAAATGTTCTTGCTGAACTAAGCAAATGGAAACTTAATTTTATTGATTGGCATAGAGGAGAAATGAAAAAAGAGAAGGATAAAAGTGCAACGCAATTAGAAAAATTGCAGAACCAGGTAGATGACTTGACTGAGCTGCAGCAAACTTATGAAACTTCAGCTGGGAGAAAAGATGAGGTAATTTTGCTTCTATTTCCTTCATTTTAAATTTCAGATCCATTCAAAATTTGGAAATTATTTTTGATCGTGTAACATGTAAGAGAAAAAACTGCCTCCAAAATCCAAAGAGAAATATCTATCTACCCACAAGACTTTTTACATGTACTAATACAACATATAAATAAGGAACTTCTCCATAGGCTCCAGGAAATCAACTGTTAACTGGTTCTTGGCTGGCACTAATATTTCATGAAATGTAACATCTTGAAGGCCTTTATCAGGAAACTACTGCGAGACCTCCTGAGCCTCAAGGAAGAGATCCAAGATCACACAGCTAGTAAATGTCTGAGGTCAAATTTGAACCCAGGACCTCCTGTCTCTAGTCCTGACCCTCAATCCACTGAGCCACCTAGCTACCCCCAAGCATATCATATATTAAAGAATGAAACTTATATATATTCAATTAAATTATTTGCATGCAATTCTTTTTTTCCATTTTTAAAATTGATGCCTTTTGAGATTTTTTCCTTGATATTAATCATTTCCATTTTCCCCTCCCCCTCTCTAAAACTTTATATAAAACCTACTGGCAAAACAATATTCTCTACCCATGGTAAAAATTTTTGTGTATTAACAGAACTCTGATCCTTGTTTAGCACCCATTTCCATCACCACCCTGAAGAAGCAGTAGCAAGGTATATCAGAGACAGAGAGATGGCCAGCTTGGCTGAATCTCAGTGTAGAGGAAGAGTAATATTAAGTTGGAACCTGGTTGTTTAGGCCTTTAAAAACTAAACAGAGGGAAGAAATTCTTATAACAAAATTCTTTGACAGAGGTCTAATTTCTCAAATATACGAAGAACTAAGCCAAATTCATAAGAAATTAAATCATTTCCCAATTGACAAATGGTCAAGGGATATGAATAAGCAGTTTTCAGATGAAAAAAATAAAAACTATCAATAATCATATGAAAAAAATGTTCTGAATCCCTCCTGTTTAGAGAAAATGCAAATCAAAACACCTCTGAGGTACCACCTTATACCTAACTGGCTGGCCAATATGTCAGTAAAGTAAAATAATGTTGGAGGGACTGTGACAAAATTGGGACGCTACTGCATTGCTGATGGAGTTGTGAACTGATCCAACCATTCTGGAGGGCAATTTGGAATTATGTCCAAAGGGCGATAAAAGAATGCATGCTCTTTGATCCAACCATAGCACTACTAGGTTTGTATCCCAAAAAGATTTTTTTTAAATGGAAAAGGTTCTATTTGTACAAAAATATTTATAGCTGCGCTTTTTGTAGTGGCAAAAAGTTGGAAAATGGGAGTGGGGGGTGTCCCTCGATTGGGGAATGTTGTTGAACTAATTGTGGTATCTGATGGTGATGGAATATTATATAGTGCTATAAAGAATGATGAACTACTTGATTTCTATAAGAACTGAAAAGACCTTCATGAATTGATGCAGAATAAAATGAGCAGAACCAGGAGAACATTGTACACAGTAACTGAAACATTATGAGATGATCAAATATAATTGACTACTAAAAGCAATGCAACGATCCAGACAATTCTGAGGGACTTATGAAAAGAATGTTATCCACATCTAGAAAAAGAAATGTGGGAGTAGAAATCCAGAAAACAGCATATGATTTATCACTTGTTTATATGGATATATGATTTGGGGTTTTAGTTTTAAAAGATTACCCTATTACAAAAATGACTAATATGGAAATAAGTTTTGAGTAATGGCATATGTATAATCCAGTGAAATTGCCTGTCAACTCTAGGAGTGGGAGAGGGAAGAAAAACGGGAGACAAAAAGATTTTTTTTAATAAATTTTAGAAAAGAAAAGAAAAAGAAAAACCAAGAAATATCATCTGCCAAAAAAAAACTAAACAGAGAAATTTACTTTTTATCCTATGGGAAACCACTGGAGTTGATTGAGTAGGGAAATAAAATCAAGGATTTTTTAAAGTATTGATAAAAATGTATGATTATGTTTTAATAGTAATATAAAATTATCCAATCTAAGCATATAGTTCAATCCCTTTATTATTCATATAACAGTTACATTAGTACAAATTGTTAATGTGATAAATGTTCATTGTTTTTATAGGTAATTTCTACCTTGACTGAAGCTTCAAATAAGCAGAAGGAAAGAGCAGATGTATTGAAAATATTCTTCCACTGGCGAATTGAACAACTCAAGGCCAAACAGGAGGTATGTATAAAAAGACAGTTTAATAAATGTCTGTGCTTGGATGGGGATAGAGTGATATAGTGAAGCTTTCATTGGAGTCACGGGGGTTTATTTCATAATTTTGGCAAAAACTTAAGTTACTGACTTTATGTGACCTTATTTAGAAGACATTTACATGCCTCATTCCTCATGAATGTGTTTATCATATATTGAAAGAAATTCCTCTTAAGTGTAATGCTGCCCTGGAATATGTTAATGCCGATCATTTTTTTCTGACAATTAGGTTTTTGACTTTGGGAAGTTTTTACGCTCTCAGTGCCCCAGGCACTTCTCTAAGTCTATAAATTAAAAAACAGATTAGCCTTGATAGAAAAAGCTTGCTCAATGAAGTTTCCTACTTTAGTGAAGTGACAGGTCATGGACTGTCAAAAGACTGCAAATGTTAATTAAAGGGAAAATGTCATTCATTTCTATTTGTTCATTTTGGTGCTAATGATACTACCTGGGCAAATTGAGGTTAACCATATTGATTGTCACATTGAAAGGGTTGAAATCATTACACTAGATATATATGTGTGTGTGTGTGTGTGTGTGTGTGTGTGTGTGTGTATATATATATATATATATATATATAGTTCTCTCAAGTTCAACCTATCCAAAACAAATTCATTATCTTTCTCTCCTAATCCATCTCTCTTCCAGACTTCTGTTGAAGGCATGACCATCTTCCCAGACACTCAGATTCACATCCTTGGTCATCCTCAATTCCTCACTTTCAACACATGTCCAGTTAGTTTCCTAGACTTTTCATTTCTGCCTCCACAAAATCTCTTCCATCTGTCCCTTTATCTCTACTCTCAAGGCCACCAATCTAATTCCAGCCTTAACGTGTACCTAGGCTTTTATAATAACATCTTAATCCATCCAGCTGCCATAGTGATTTACCTAAAGAGTAGGTATAGGGGGAAGCTAGGATAAAGAGCCAGTCCTAGAGATGGGTGGTCCTAGAGGAATGCAAATTAAAACAACTCTTGACTTCACACCTAGCAGACTGGCCAATATGGCAGCAAAGGAAAGTGATAAATGTTGGAGGGAATGTGGCAAAATTGGGACACTTAAGACACTGCTGGTGGAGTTGTGAATTGGTCCAACCATTCTGAAGGGCAATTTGTAATTATGCCCAAAGAGCTTTAAAAGAATGTCTGCCCTTTGATCCAGTCATATACCATTGCTGGGTTTGTACTCCAATGAGAGAGAGAGGGAGGAAAAAGACTTGTAAAAGAATATTTATAGCCATACTCTTTGTAGTGGCAAAAAACTGGAAAATTGGGGTGTCCATCAATTGGGGAATGGCAGAATAAATTGTGGTTTCTGATGGCAATGGAATACAATTGTGCTGAAAGGAATAATGAACTAGAAGAATTCCATGTGAACTGGAATGACCTCCAGGAATTGATGCAGAGTGAAAGGAGCAGAACCAGGAGAATATTGTACACAGAAGCTGAGACATTATGGCACAATTGAATGTGATAGACTTTTCTACTAGCAGCAATGCAATGACCCAGGACAATCTAGAGGAACTTAAAAGAAAGAACACTATCTACATTCAGAGGAAGAACTGTGGGAGTGAAAAGGCAAAAGAAAAAACATATAATCAATCATGTGGTTCAATGGGGATATGATTGGGGTTTTGATGTTAAAAGATCACCCTATTTCAAATATGAACAACATGGAAATACGTTTTGAACAATAATACATGTATAATCCAGTGAAATTGCTTGTCAGCTCTGGGAGGGGGCAGGGAAGAGGGGTGGGGAAAATCATGAATCATGGAACCATGGAAAAAATATTCTAAATTTAAAAAAATAAAAGATTACTGGTAGAGATGGGAAGACCTGGGTTCAAATGTGACCTCACACATTTCCTAACTGTATGACTTTGGACAAGTCTCTTAACCCTCATTGCCTAGCCCTTATTGCTCTTCTGCCTCGGAGCTAATATATAGTATTGATGCTAAGATAGAAGGTAAGGTTTAAAAAAAAGACAGGCCTAACCATGTGACTGTACTACTCGGTAAACTCCAGGGTCTTCCTCTTACCTCACAGGACAAATAAATACTACCCCTTGGGGCATTTAAAGTCCTTTACAACCTGACTCATTGAAAGTGAGATGCCTGACTCCTATCTGCCTTATGAACCTTATTATATATTAATCCCCTCATGCATCCTAGAGTCCAGCCAAATTGGCCTCCCACCTACAACACTCCATCTCCCCCACTCTGTTTCTTTGTTTAGGCTCATCCCCATGCCTGGAATATACTTTCTCCCTGCCCCTACCTCTTAGAATCCCTAGTTTCCATCAAAACTCAAGCATTACCTGCTAGAAGGAATCATTTCCTCATCCTTCCAGATGCTAGTGTCTTCTCCCTGCATCTAAGCATTTGTTTTATACATATGTATACAGTATATGTTGCCTCTCATAATAAGCTCCTTGGCCTAGCAGAATGCTTTTCTCTGTTCCTTCTCACTCAGCCTCTACTATTCTATTGACCCTATTTTCATTTTAAGAAGTATCAGGTGAGTCTGTTGTTGATATGAAACATGGATTTATGAATTGTTTTTTTCCCTTCCAACATCATGGTGAAAGTAGAAAGAGCACCCACTGTGTTGGGAAGCAAACAACTTATCTTCATGTTCCAGCCTTATCACTAATTTCTCATGTGACTAATGTGGAAGAGAAATGAAGAGAGAGGACTTGCAAGCCAGGTCATGCAAGAAACAAGGCTGGGGACCTGTCTGGCAATCAAGATGAAGATTCCAAACGGAATGTTCCCAGGAGGAGGAGACAGTTGAAGCTGACCAGGGGGAGAGAAACTGTTTTCTGTCTCTCTCTCTCTCTGGGGGTGACTGACTAAAAAAGGAGACTTTGATTCTCTGGGGTTTTTCTGACCAAGGGAGGCAAGCCTGGCTGTAGGGGGAGGAAGCTGAACTGATCTTGTTAGTTTTTGGCCCAGGCTGAAGGACCCTTGAGAAGGGGGGCTTCTGGAGTTAAGCTGAGAGACCTTGGTGGTTTTGTGAATTGAAAGAAGAAAAGAAGATTTTAAACAGTTGTCCTCTATCTCTCTGGCTGTCTTGGAGTCACAGCTGTGACTGGACTGACTTCCCAAACCCTCAAATTCTCCTTATAGATTAGGGAAACCCTCATTCCCTCTCCCCTCAGTTCTCTATCCTGTTGTTTCCCAATAAACCCCTTACCTGAGAAAGAAAACAAGTATTTTATGGTCCACTCAGGGGGGGGGGGGGCAGCCAAAAGGCTTCAAGAAGTGGGTGGTTAAGGGAGGGAGGGAGGGAGGAAGAGGGTAGGAAATAGATTGATCCATTGGCCATCAAATAGGGATCAATAGACAAACCCCAGGGCATTCCCCTGTAGCAGCATCTCTCTGCATCTCTGTCTATCTCTCAAAATACATCTATCCCCATTATAACTAAGCAGCCTCAAGTGTTCCCCTATTAGCAGCCCTCTAGTCACAAGCCAAGAGTACCCAGTTACAACAACCAGAAATAGTTTCCACACAGATCATCTATTTTATTACACTAAGAGGAAGTAACAACATCTCCCTCAGTGTTCTCATTTACAACATGGGGTACTACAGACCTCACAAACTGTTTATGACGAGGTATTTTTAATATAAATGCATAAAGCCACAGTACATATATTTTTAAAGCAACAGTTTACATATATTGTCTATGAACTTTGAGAATTCTTTCATTTTCCTTTTGGTGTTACTTTCATTAAGATATATGAAGCTAAGCTAGCTGACCAGCACTATAACAGAGCTTTGATGAAGAGAGTTTGGAAGGCCTGGCGCTCCATACTGCAATCACAGTGGAAAAATACATTCGAAAGAGCTTGTCAAACCAGAGCCGAAGAAATTTGTCTTCAGATTTCCAGGGATTATGAAACTCAAATTGTATCAGTAAGTTCTTTTCCATTTAAGCTTTTTAACCCATTGTATGATAAAGAAAATAAGCAAGGTAGCTTACTTCAACAGATATCCCTTATAATATGAATTTGAATAGTACGTTTGAAAGCAGAATACTCCAAATAATGGGCAGTCCAAAGAATCAGATTTCTTAATTATCTTTAAATTGGGCCTCTAAATTTTTATCCTTTTTATATATGCATTTCTTTTTTTAATTATTTATTTATTAAATATTAAAAATGCAAATTATGTATTTACTCAACAACATTTAAGTATCCATTACAGTATTCTATGTTAAACATGATGAGAGAAACCTTTATGGAACCTGCATCCTCTTGAGATGATTTGATCTTAGGGCATGAAGACTTTAAAGTTACCCTTCAAAATATACATGGATGTTAGCCAAAATAAAATTAACAGATATTTTGTTGTTCACTTATTACAGTCATGTCCAATTCTTCATGACCCAATTCAGGGTGTACTTGGAAAAGACACTAGAGTGATTTACTTTTTCCTTCTCCAGATCATTTTACCATTGAGGAAACCAAGGCAAATAGGATTAGGTGATTTGTCCAGGGTTACACAGCCAGTAAGTGTCTGAGGTCTTCTTGACCTCAGCATTCCATCCATTGTGTCACCTAGCTGCCCTAATAATACAAATAAACCTTTGATTAATTAATAAAATATGTACCTTTGGAACAGCGTTGCTTGTTAAGTTTTTCCTTATATTAAGTCAAAAATTAATCTCTCCATCTTCAACCCTTCATTCATGACTGTCCCCTATCAACTAACCAAGCAGAACAAAGCTCTCTTTCACATGACAGCTTTTCAGGTACTTCAAGTATATATATCATATCCTCCCAAACTTTCTTTTCCTAAAGCTTTATGTCCCGTGTCATTTTTGTGAAACCTCATGTAGCATGGACTGCAGGGACCTCAGCCTTCTGGTGCCCTTCTCTATATGCACTCCAGTTTAAATGTAGCAGATCTGAACTCCATATTCTAAATGCAATCTGACTGAGGCAGAGTACAACAGGGCTATCATGTCCCTTGTTTGGGCTCAGTATTTTGCTTTGATTTAAGTTTTAGCAATGCCTTTTGTTTTTACATAACTCATTTTTGGAAAATTCTTTACAACAGAGAAAAATTTAAGCAAGAATGTGTTATATACTGTGACCACATCTAGCAATGTAGACTGTGCTTTGTATTGTGCATTGTATCCTTTTCCAGTTAATCTGGGAATGAAGCTCACTCTCCCCATTATTTATTTTTAAACCCCTACTTTCTATCTTGGAATCAGTTCTAAGACAGAAGAGCAGTTAGGACTAGCCAGTTGGGGTTAAATGAACTACCCAGGGTCACATAGCTGGATGTGTCTGTGTCTCCTATCACCAGGCCTGGCTCTAAACACAGAGCCACCTCACTGTCCATGCCCCCTACTGACATAGTTCTGAAAATGCTAGCAACAACAAAACAAGAGAAAGAAGTTAAAGGCATAAAGATAAGTAAAGATGTAAAACTATCCCTATTTGCTGATGATATGATAGTACACTTGGAAAGTCATAGGGAATCAGCAAGATACTAATTGAGACAATACCTTCAGCAGAGTTTCAGACTACAAAACAAATACTCAAAAATCAGATGAATTTCAATATAATAATAGGAAAATCTAAGAAGGAATAAAAGAAAAAGAAAAATCTTATTCTGAATTATTATACAATGCATTGATCCATCAAAGCACACAAAAGACTTGTATAGATTAAATTATAAAGTGCTCCTTGAAAAAATAAAGAATAAGTAACTGGAGGGATATTCAGGGTTTATATATGGGCCATGCCCATATATTTAAAAAGGCAATACTATCAAAATTAATTTGCACTTTGATACTATGCCAATCAAAGGGATTCATCCATAGAACTTGATAAAATAGTAACACAATTCATTTAGGGGAAATGGTTAAAAGGGAAAATAATAAACACATCTAGACCTCAAACTATATTGTAAAGCAATAGTCATCAAAACCATCTGGTCTTGCTTAAAAAAATAGAATCAGTGGAATAGACTGCACAGGGAAAAATAAGAAACATGATGTACTGAGGATTATTTAAATATTTATGTATTAAGGAACTTAATGTACCTTTTTCTTTTGGTCTTGAATCTTTTAATAAGTTCTTGAAATAATGATTTTTAAAAAGTAATTTTTTAAAACCTCCATACTGTTGAAAATTTCTATTTAGTATGAATCTTCTTAACCATTCAAACTTAGAATAGTGCAAATTTTGTGGATTAATTTTTACAAACTCAAATCCCCTTGATTTGTTTACTTGCTACAAGTACTGGCAAAAACTGAACTTCAGATTCACATTTTTGGCTGTCTAATTTTAGCTTTATATCACTTAATATCATTGTTTTCTATCCCAAATGTTCAAAAGTCTCTGATGGCAGAACCATCAGCCATTATCCGATACACTGTACATTGACCCCCAACATTATGATGTCATTTTGGTCCTCTTTGAATATGGAGAACAACAAACAATATCATTCGTTTAGTGTCTTTTGTAAGTTCTCAAGTGAAAAAAGGCATCTATTTCTGCAAAGTTAAACTGTTGGTAGTTTGGAAGTGTCTGAGATTCCAACGTCTATTAAAAAACAAGTAAAATTTAATATTTAATCTCAAATAATAAAAATATTATATTTTAGGAGGTTTATTAATTGATCATTAGAAATCAAGGAATAAAGAGGATACAAAATAAAAACCATGGGCCCATGGCTGGTTATCCATTTTCAAAATTCCTACCTTACCACCATCACCTCTAGCTGCAAGCCAAAGAGTGCGTGGGAGGAGTTATCACCAGTTAAATACCAATAACGAGATCTTGCCAACATGGAGACACAGGAGAGATTATAGGGAATTTGGGGAAATACTAAGGACTTCTGGGGAATGAAGTCAAAGGTTCAAAATCTCCATTTATACAACCAAAAGGATAATTTAATGGACACATCAGAAGAGCTACATGGAGGGCAATTGGGTGGCAGCTAGGTGACTCAGTGGATTGAGAGCCAGACCTAGAGACAGGAGGTGCCAGGTTCAAATCTAATCTCAGATACTTCCTAACTATGTGACCCTGGACAAGTCACTTAACCCTGATTGCCTATCCCTTACCGCTCTTCCGCCTTAGAACCAATACCCACTATTGATTCTTAAGACTGAAGGGTAAGGGTTTAAAAAAAAAAAAGTAGAGGCACATGATAGGTATATAGATATATGTATGTATATGTACATATGTGTGTATACAAATACATTTTAAACATTACCTATTTTAAATTAAGAACACTAAAAGAAGGGATGTTTATGATTACCTTTAAAAACATTCATAAATGGGAAGTTGTTTCTATGGAACAGCTAAATAATTTTCTTTCTGATATCTCAAATCTTTATCATTCTTTTTTTTCTGTTTTAGTTAAATGATGCTTTGGAAGCTGCAAAAACTGAGATCCAAAAGCTCCAATATGAAAAAGATCAATATCAAGAGTCCTTGAAAAAAGCTTTCATGCGAGGCGTGTGTGCATTAAATCTAGAAGCCCTGAGTATCTTTCAGAGTAGACATGACAATGGTTAGTATGGCAAATAATGTTAAAATACTATTTTATTGCTTTTATATCTCTTGCCAAAACAATATTGTCTGACTTCATGATATTATAGAACGTAAATTTCATGAGGGCAGACACTGCTTTTTGTATTCTTTGTAATATAAGCACTTAGCACTGTACCTTTGCACATAATGAATGAATGAATGCCTACATGAAAAAGCACTTGCAGTCAATCCTCATTATCTAAGTATTCTTAGGATTTAAGGATTCTAAGTATTACTTATAAATTCACCTCCCCCAAATTTATTTGTTAACCCCACAATCAATACTTAGTGATGCTTTTGAGTACATGTGCAGAGCAGCAAAAAAATTTGAGTTGCCCAGCATGCAGTCTGAGGTCAGACAAGGCAATAAATGCCTCCTTGTTTTAGCTGTCATATTAAATAAGTGTTCTTTTATTGCTCTATTGCTTTTTTTGCCTTTTTCGGATACTTATTGGTGATTTCACTGTTTAAAATAGCCCCCAAGTGTAGTGTTAAAATGCTCTCTGGTGTTCATCAGCACAAGACTGTGATATGCCTTACAGAAAAAAATACCTGTGTTAGATAAGCTTCATTCAGGTATGACTTATTGGCCCTGAGTTCAGTGTTAAGGGTACGTCCAGGAAAAGGAAAAAGAAATTGACTAATCTATACATGATGCCACAATGGTTAAATATTCACTCATTGGTGTTTGCAGCAATTTTATAAAACATAACTGTCACAGGTGACTAGAATCAATTGTATTAAATGCATACTGTGGACCACACAATGTGCTAAGTGCTGGTTGCACAAATAAAAAAAGAATGACTAACAATTCCTATTCCCAAGAAGCTTACATTCTAATAGGGATAGAAAACATTTAGGGAAGTAGTGGCCAGGGAAGGATATTTTGTTTGGAAAGTTACAGGGCTAATAAGTGCAGCCATATGAGAGCTGATTACCATTCTCTTTCCAAGAACAATGACAAATTGATTTAATTTAATTAATGCTTCCTACCTGTGTGACCCTGGGCAAGTCACTTAACCCCATTGCCAACCTTTTAGCACTCTTCTGCCTTGGAACAGATACTTAGTATAAAAGCAGAAGATAAGGATTTTTAAAAATCTAATTGCTTCTCCATTCTGCTTTTAGGAGCTTCTACAACTAAACTCTCATTCCAGACAAATGTAAAAATTATGGCAGTTGAGTTCTTTCTTAGTAGTCAGTAAATAGAATTACTTCAAAGAAATATTCAGTGACTTTTTCCAGTAGTAAAGCATTGTCATTGTAATATAATGTGAAAAAGCATCCAACTATAGCCAAAAGACCTAATTTCTTGTCCTGGCATTGCTTCAAACTTGTTTTTTAATATTAATTTATTATCTCTACCTGTTTTATTTTTCTATCAAATGGAAAATTATTGTACAAAGGCATGTCAGAATTGAGCAATACCTTGAGAATCATGAAATCTAGAAGGATGAGTTGGAGCCTAATTTTGCACTTTAAATACCAGGCTACTACCCTGAAGACAATAGGGAGCTCTGATCACCCTCTCCTATCCTGCTTCTTCCAATTGATTGATTCTTCTTAAACCTCTTCATCCAATCTCTCAATCCTTCCTTTTCCTCACAATCTATTTAGCCCTCTTCTGGCCTGACTAGCCTTTCTTCAATCTAGGGACACTGGTTAACCTGTTTAACAGGCACACTCCTTTTTATCCTTGAATCCTTTATCCGCTTGTCCTCCCACATTCAACCCCTGCTTAATCCTCAAGCTAAGGTCACCCCCCACCATCTGCCTTACTTCTTCCTACTCTTGATCTATGTAACACTGTTGGAAGAAAGAAGAAAAAAAAACATGCCAACTTCATCCTCTATAATTTCAAATTTCAAGTGAACTTGCATTTCTTATTCATCTCCTATTGCCACCTGTCTCTACAACATCCCAGCAAGTAATCATTTGGCCTTTCCTTGAAGACCTCAGTAAGTGTGAACCCACTACCTCCTGAGATAGTCCATTCCACTTTGGGGCAGTTCTAATTGTTGGAAGGTTTTTTCCCTCCCTTGAGCCTAACTGCAACGTCCATCCATTGCTACCACTTTTACTGCCTCGGGACAAGCAGAACAAGCCTAGTTCCCTCTTCACGAGAGAGCCCTTCAAATTCTTGAAGAAAGCTGTCTTTTCTCAATCTTGTACTTGTGCCACTGGGTTTTTTTTTTTAATCTAAATATCTGCCTAATTTATGTTTATATCTTTAAATTTTCATTTTAGGCAATCATTTTAGCCTTTTAGTCTTTTTCAAATCCTAATGCCCGTTCGAGTGCACTATCACTCCTAGCCTTGCATCATCAGCAAATGGGATTAGAATACCATCTGTGCATTTAACCATATCCCTGACAACAATGTCACTCAACACATGGCTAAGACCAGATCCCTTGAGATCTGTGCTCTAGCACGCACCTGGAGACACCTTTATAAGTGTGCTGTTAATGACTTCTCTTTGGTCATTCACCAGTTCTGAATCCACCAAACTGTACTAGGGTTCTCAAGACATCTTGTTAGGAGTTCCTCATCTCACTGTATCATAGAATCTTTGAATTAAAAGGGAACTCCCAAGGACAGCTACACCAGTGCATATGTGAACTAGAATCCCCCTTAACATTGTAACCTTTAAGCTTTTCTTGAAGACTTTCAGTAAAGAAGAATCCCGTGGCATTTCTACTTTTCAGTAGCTTTCATAGTTAGTAAGTTTCTCCATCAATCCTAAATTTCCCTCTTTGCCACTTCCCCCCAATTCTATGCTATAGAACCACATAGAATATTAAAGCTCATAGCTTTTACAGAATACTTTTTTTTTAATAATTCTGTGAGTCATATAGTCCATGCAATGTTAGCCCTACTTCATAGATGAGAAAACTGAGGCAATTTGTAGTCATCGGATCTATTGGGTCTTTACTTTAGGTCTTGAACTCAGAACTTCAGATCCCAAGTCCCAGGGCACTGTCTGCTATATTGAGCTGCCTCCCAAGACCACTTATTAATAAACCTGCAAGTTTAATTAAGCTTTTCCATTGATCTTATTTCAGTATTAGGACTTAGCCTGGAAATGTAATTAATTCTTTTAAGAACTTGCTTTTTCAAGTATAATTTCCACACAGCAAGTAGCTTCTCTTTGCCTTCAATTTCCATACTTTTAAGATGATGGTAAAGAAAAACATTCTAGAAAAAGTAATGGGTTTTTCAAATTATCCACATGAAGTGATTGGATTTATGTGGTTTATAAAGTAAAAATATGTTGTTATTAAATGACAGGTTTAAAATTTTAAATGACAATTTGATGGTATAATGGAAGAAACCACTGGCATAAGAACGAAGACACAGATTTTAGGTCCAGCTCTACCTCTAACTTTGCTTGTGTTTATTAAACTTCCCATTGCCTCCACATCCACATCCCCATGTGAAAAAGAGGTTGAATCTTAGATTCAGAAAGTTATTACAAATTTTTTTTGTCCAGACTTGTAATTTAATTGGCTTTGGGAATACCTAATGAAGAAACCCCACACACATACCCATCAACTTCCTTTCACCTTATGTAGTCTTAGAAAGTTACCTATCATGGCAGCTAGGTGGCTCAGTGAACTGAGTCAGGCCTAGAGACAGGAGGTCTTAGGTTCAAATCTGACCTCAGAAACTTCCTAGCTATGTGACCCTAGGCAAGTCATTTGAGCCCATTGCCTAACCCTTACCACTCTTCTGCTTTAGAACCAATCCATAGTATTGATTCTAAGACAGAAGGTAAAGGTTTAAAAGAGGAGGGGGGGAGAGAGAAAGTTTCCTAGCACTAGAACATGTGTCCTAAATTTTATGTCATTTACAAAAGAAAAGAAACCTATATCTAATTAAATGAGAATAAGTTAATGTTTGCTTCCTATCCTAAAATAGTATTAAATTTTCTATTCAAATATTTGGTTTGGATTGCTATAATTACTTTCTATACATTAATATTACATGGCTAAATTCATTATAAAAATAATAGGTTTTAGATATCTTAAGTTGGACATCTCTGTTTATTGTGAAGTGATTTTAACAACTGTTACTTTTGTCTAAGGATAATTTGTTTTTTCATATGTACTTGAAGTGTTTTCCTGAATATAAATGATATATTTGTCAAAATGGAGACTTAGACTTGGAACTGGGGGACCTAGACCAAATCTCACCCTTGCCATTTCCTGCTTCTGGCAATAACAAAAAAAAAACCCTAAAAGTCAAGGAAGTTTGACCAACTGACTTCTAAAACATCTTGCAGTTATAAATATTAATGACAAAGATAAAAATCTAAGGGACTACTTCCCTAGGTTTCCAGCTATTTGATTACATTATTTTCATTTCCTGCTTTTAGCACTTTAATATTACAATACCAAAGATAATATTATAAGATGACAGAACAAGAAAAAAACAGAATTTCTTTTCCATTTCAATTCCAGCCAAGTACAGAGAATAGTTTTTACTTTTTATTTAATAAATGAGAAGGAGGCTATTTAGATCTATTAAACAGGGAAAGGAAACTTAATCTCAACAATGACTAAATATGGGCATTAGCCAGGTATTTTGATCCCAATCATATTAATGTAGCCATATCTACTGTGTTTAAGAATTCTGTTATCCTCAATTTAGCCCATTTTATTGGCTTCAGTTCCCTTGATATTTTAAATAATTTTGGGGTTTTTTCTCTTAACTATTTTAATTAATATCATTTTGGGCAGGTTGTGATTTTAGCCATTCTGTCTGTATCTGTGTCATTGGTGAGTAACATGGTAATCAAAGAATAGTGAAGTGTTTTAATAGTGTTCATCTTTGGTTTTTGTTTTGTTTTGACTTTTTTTAGGAATAGAGAGCACAAATAAGAAAGATGACTATGGCCCCGGTGATTCAGGGAAAGATGGTCCTCTTCATTTTGACCCTTCACTTCTTTCAGTAACAGCACTAGCACCAGGAGCATCAGTATCAGCACAGGCATCATCTCAGGCACCATCACACATACATTCACAGATACCATCACACTTACATTCACAAGTACCATCGCAGGTATTATCACAAGTACCATCACACTTACATTCACAGGGACCACCACAGGGACCATCACACTTACATTCGCAGGGACCATCACACTTACATTCACAGGGACCATCACAGGGACCACCACACTTACATTCACAGGGACCATCACAGGGACCACCACACTTACACTCACAGGGACCATCGCAGGGACCATCACAGGGACCACCACACTTACATTCACAGGGACCATCACAGGGACCATCATACTTACATTCACAGGGACCATCACAGGGACCACCACACTTACATTCACAGGGACCATCGCAGGGACCACCACACTTACATTCACAGGGACCATCGCAGGGACCACCACACTTACATTCGCAGGGACCATCACAGGGACCACCACACTTACATTCACAGGGGCAATCTTACTTACATTCACAGGGACCATCACAGGGACCATCACATTTACATTCACAGGGACCATCGCAGGGACCATCACAGGGACCATCACAGGGACCATCACACTTAAATTCACAGGGACCGTCACAGGGACCACCATACTTACACTCACAGGGATCATCGCAGGGACCATCACAGGGACCACCACATTTACATTCACAGGGACCATTATATTTAAATTCACAAGTACCGTCACACTTACATTCGCAGGTACCATCTCAGGTACCATCACACTTACATTCGCAGGTACCATCACAGGTAACATCACACTTACATTCGCAGGTACCATCACAGGTACCATCACACATACCAGCAGTAAAAGATGAAATGGTGAGTATAATTTTGTGGAGTCCCTAATTTATGAACAATTCAATTCTAACCAAAATTTAGGTTTGGGAGGGAATTGTTGTTATTGTTTTTGTTTTTTTATAGGAACGGGAAAGAGGACAAACTCAGAATGCACTTTCCCATAGAAATAGTGTTGTAAGAGGCTATTAGGGAGCAGCTAGGTGGCTTAATGAATAGATAAGCAAGCTTGGAGATGGGAGGTTCAAATCTGGCCTCAGATACTCCCTAGCTGTGTGACCCTGGGCAAGTCACTTCACCTTAGTTGCCTAGCCTTTACCATTTTTCTGTCTTGGACCTGATACTTAGTATCCATTAGTCTTTTTATTACCTATTAATTGTTAGATTCCAGGCAAACCCACAGAAATCTTGATCAGTTTACTATGTAGCTAAAAATATTATCAGTTCTTAATAGGTAGTAAAACACATTGATGTTAAAACAAAAAATGCATAGGGATAAAATAGTACTTTTATAATAATAATTGTTAAACCAAATACAAAGTAAGGAAATTGGTTAAGAAAAAGATTTTTATATTTCTCAAATGTTGAAAAGAAAGAGGATTATGAAAAGGGTTTTAAAAGTAGATATTGTTGATACTTTTACTGTCAGTTTTCACTTAAGCTTTCATTACTACATTTGTAGTACCAGCTCACCATTGATATGTTAGTTTTTGATTCGCATGGAATCTAGTGAAGAAAACAAAGTGGCTTTCCCACACAAACTGGACAAGAGTCCTAAATTCTTTTTAGATGGGATTAAGATGGAAATGTCACTACATAAGAGAAAGATTACGTGACTGATGGCTGTGACTGACAGATAAGAAGAGGACAGCTTGGTACCAGAGATGGAAGAGAAAGGGCATGAGCAACTTCCGAAGCTTGGCCATAAGGTGGTGCCATTTTCCCAGAATAGATTAGTTTTATTCCACAAACACGTACTATGTTCTAAGCAAAGCATGAATAATTGTGGAATTCAGAATAGATTTAGCTACAGAAGAAACATTTAAATATGTGCAGAAATACTTTTTTTTGGAAATTATAACCTTATGTTTCCTTGCCCTTTTTGTGGTTTTTCTTTATAAATTATCAGCTTATTGAAATACATATATATATATGAAACATGATACAGTACCATAAAAAATACGGCTGTGTTAATGACACATTTTGATATCCTACATATTTAGATTATTTAAATCATCATGAGCATGTTTGTTTAAATCTTTTACTTGAAATTTATGCTATAGTTCTGGGTAAAATCCAGTTAGATTTTTTCAGATTAGCTGCTTATCATGTTACCACACCAATATCAGTATTCTTACCTTTCTATGAATCTTTAACTGGGTATGAATAATTCATAAATCATTAGTAGCAATGATGATGAAAGTACTTGGTCAACTTCTTATCCTCAAAATAGAAACACTTCTGTGCAAATACACACATTTGAAAAGAAAATCCATTTTGCTTACATTCAAATCACTTAAATCATGAAGTGAGACAGCCTACATTAAGGTGAAAGTGAGATACTGATATCTAGAGTACGGCTTAAATATAAGAATGACAGTCTCCAGGCCAGAAATGAACTTCACCAAACAGGTTTATTTGCCTGGAATCTTGCAAATCACAAAAGGAAGGGGGAACAAGAAAACTGTCTGGGTCTACCACTAAGATACCACAGTATAGGGAGGAGAATGGTAATTACTACATCTAAAAAGTCAAAATAGACAGAAGTCCAAGAGAGGATTCAGTTAAGACCTCAACATTCAGAAAATATGACTGTCAAGCAAATTTGACCTCCTAAGTAATAGAAACAACTAATCATATAAGGTTTTAAGTCTCATAACTAAAATCCATTTTATAGTGGAGGAAATTGTAACAAATTAAATGGCTTGTCAATGGTTAGAGAACAGCAGATATCAGAGGCCAGATCTGACCCTGGGCCTTATGACTCTAGCCAGACACATCTCTGTCCTTTAGTATACATGCTCTTTTGATGGGATTTGGGGTGAGAAAAGAACAAAAGGGAACATTAAAATAAATTCAAATTTATTAATTGGAAGGGTAGGAAGGAATAGGGGTTTTAGGAGTAAATTATACTTCTCTTAAAAGCTAAATTTTATAAACTAACTAAACTATCTTATTAAGCTAAATATTAACTTTCTAATATCCAAGTCTCATACCAGGAGTCCAATCAAATGGGCCAGGATCTTCAGTTGGTTGATATACAAGAAGGTCCAGAGATCTTATTGATGCTGCCAGTAGCCAGATCCAAAAACCTCTTTCCTCTGCCGGTCTCAGGAGCAAAATCTTCTTCAAGCCTTAGGTCCTTCCAGAACAGACTCCAAGAATGAAGCAACTGTTGGGCATAGAATTTTCCCAGATCCCAAGGCTCAGGCTCCCATGTGACCCTTAGTCACCTGCTCCTATCAATCATTCTCTGAGGTTTGCATCTCTCAGTTTTTGCAACAGTTTTTGCAAACCTTTCATCCTTTATCACAATGCTACCTAGAGACTTGATGGGACCACTTCCATGCCTAGAATATGGCTCTGGGACTCCCAAAAAAAAAGGACAGGTGAGGTGAGGTGGTAGGTGCTGAGACAGGAAGGGTGGAAATAAAGTATAGCTTGGCTATAAGTGGGACTGGATTCCTTTAAAAGGCTAAGCAGTATCTAGGAATCTTCCTTCTTTTTCCCTCTCCCTTCTCTTGGTATCGAAGAGACTGGAGAACCTCTCTGTAGTAGTAGGGTATATCCAAACAGACATCAATGGGATATGAAAGAATAAAGGTGCTAGGGTCTCAGCAGGTGTTTGAAGATACAGACAAGAAAGTGAAAAGCAGGGCATAGAAAGCTCAGAACAGATAAGAAAACATACAGATTTGAGTTTATTTAGTAGAAGATCAGTAGAGGAAGGCAGAAATGACGTTGCCATCAGAGTATGCTGCTGTAGATTACCAGTGCAGAGAAGGGTTAGAAATAGGTTTGAGAAAGAAATCACAAGCATGATGTAGTAGTGATGGAAATTTCATCAATATGGACATCAGTCAGAATATTCTCTGCCCTAAGAGAACAACTATTAATTTCTTGGTTTGCCTTAATTTGAGTTGCAGCTTTCAAAATATCAAGTTTATTCAAGGCAACAGGGAAGCACTGGTTGCTATGTAGAAATGATAAGAATCTTTGAGGGGATCTATGTTTCCTCTTAGGATTTGTGGTAGAAAGATGACAAAAGCTGAGGATAGATTTTAGGAGAGCAGATTTCAAAGAGTCTAAGATTCTGTGACCTAAAATCTTACAAAGGAAGTCAGCTCAGGAGGGATGGAAAGCTCTCAGGAAAAAAATTTTTGGAGAAGAGAAAAAAAAAGAAACATTACTTTGTTTAGACCAGTGGTTCTCAACCTTTCTAATGCCGTGACCCCGCAATACAGTTCCTCATGTTGCGGTGACCCCAAACCAAAAAATTATTTTGGTGGCTACTTCAAAACTAATTTTGCTACAGTTATTATTCAGAATGTAAATACCTGATATGCATTATGTATTCTCATTGCTACAAATCAAACATAATTTAAACAGTGATTAATCACAAAAACTATTTAATTATATGTTGAGAAATATTAATCCAGCAGGAGGCAGCCTGAGTGCTGGGGCGGGAGGTAAGTCCTGCCTGGGGAGGGGGTCTGCAGATGCTGCCTTCTTCCTGTCATCTCCCTCCAGCTCAAGCTGAGGCTTCACTTTGCTGGGGTTACTCGGCTCTGTTATCCGCTCTAGGAGTTATCCGCCCCAGGACTCGTACTTAACCCCTCTGGAGCCAGCGCCCCGGTGCTCTCTCTGGGTCAGTTTGAGTCCAGTCTCCAGGCAACAGGGTAAATCCATCACCCCCTCATAGGGGGAGGGCTGCTGATAGGTAACTAATATCAGTACAATGTGTGGGCAGCAGGGTCTCCATTCTTTCCAAGATCTTACTGTAAAATAGCGCGATTTCTCAGCGGCTAAAGCCATCAGAAATATTTTATTTTCCAATGATTTTAGGCAACCCCTGTGTTTTGGTCATTCGACCCCTGCCAGGGTCGCATCCCTCAGGTTGAGAACCACTGGTTTAGACAGAAAAGGGATAGTTAATTAAAGAGAGTCACATGGTATACAGGGAATTCACCAACCAACTTAGGTTTTTTTAAACATCCATGCCAGAAGGTGGAATCATGTGCAAGTAATAGAAATGCATGTTCCTCTATTTCGCAAAAAAGGCAACAAAGCTGTCCCTGGGAATTGATTGCCCTCTGCTTCCCTTTATTATGCTGCTTCCCAGTCACCTAAGGATATAAAAATTCCCTTCTGGAGGGAGTTATTTCCCCTCTGATATATGTCTGAAGATTACTTACCCTAACCTGAGACACTTTTCTTGGTGGAGACAAGTCATCCAGGGAAGTGCCAGTATCTGTCACATAACTCTATGTTAAGGCAAAGTAAACCTTTTGTTAACAGTGACATTTTGTCCCAACGTGAACCTGAAAAAACAGGGAGCTGGTGTTAAGCCCACCCCTAACAAGAGGGCAAATACCAAAATATGACAGTTTAAAGAATTGTATCAAAAAAAAAAAAAGAATTGTATCAGAAATTCTAGATCTTCAAAAAAGGTAAGGATAGTAGCAAGGAAAGCTGAAGAAGGCAAAAAGAGTTGCATATTGGGATAAAGAGAACAATCAAAAAAGAAATCAGACTACCAGTTTGAACTTGATATACAAGCAGTGATGACTGACAACTAAAAGAAGGGCAAGGTGCCAAATAATTACTTTGCTTTTTTCTGTGCCAAGGAAAATTATATTGGGCCTGGAAGGGACAGATTTTTTTTTAATAGCTAATAGAGTTGATACCCAAGATAAGTAAGGAGAGAGTAAAAATTTAAGTGGCATAGTGGTGGGTTCAAATTTGATCTCTAACATTTACATAACTCTGTGACTGTGCTAGTCACTTAACCTTAAAACCTGTTTCTTATTTACTTCTAAGTTCTCTTTCAGCTGTAAGTCTACCTAATTGGCCTTGAAGAGTACAAGTCACAACTCTAAAGAACAGAGTTCCTTGGGTCGTGAAAAGTACTAAAGGACTGAAGAAGGGCAAATTTCTTGACTTTCAAAAGAGGAATGAGAAGAGAATAAGCAAACTATAGACCAGTGAAGTTTAATTTCTTGAGGAATTCTAGAATGTGTTACTTTTTAAATAGATGGGAAGTATCTAGAAAGAGAAGCAGCTATCAGGACTATCATGGTCTATCAAGAGCAGGTCTATTAAAAACATGGTTTATCAGGTCCTGACTTCCTTTCTTCTTTGACAAAGATAATAGATTACTAAATCAAGGGAATTGAGATATATATATCTATATCTATATATAGATATAGATATAGATATCTATATCTATATATATATATAGATAGATATATACTATAGATATATCTTACCTAGATTTTAGCAAAATATCTTTAAAGTATTCCATGCACTTTTAGTGGATAAGTTAGCTATAAGCTGGACACTAGTTCAGTTGTACAAATTTGGAACTGGTTGAAATACCAGCTGTGACAAGTAATCATTAATGGCTTGGTATCAGCTTGGAAGGAAGTACCTGGTGTCAGGGATCTGTGCTGTTTAACTTTTTTATCAGTGATTTAAATAAAGGCATATATGGCACACTGATTTGAATTTAAAGGTGGCACAAAACTAGAGGAATATAGTTGGCACACTTGTTGATAGAATTGGGATTCAAACAGATCTTGAAAGACTTCTACATTGGGTAAAATAAAATGAAATTCAGTAAGTATAAACATATCTTATATTTGTATCCAAAAGCCACCTTCCCAAGAACAAGGTGAGAGAAGCATAGTAGTTCTTCTGAGAAAGATCTGGGGGACTTAGTGGATCATAAGCTCAGTAGGAGTTAGTAATATAATGTGACTGCCAAGAAAGCCAATGTGATTTTAGGCTACATTTTTTTGGAGGTCTTAGTCTTCTTTACTCAGGCCTGATCAGACCAAATATATAGAATTGGGTCCTCTTTTGGATGCTACATTTTAAGAAGGTAATTGATAAGCTAAAGACTATCTAGAGAAGGGCAACCAAGATGTTGAAAGGCCTTAGGTTCATGCCATATGAAGATGAGTTTAGAGAAGACTTGGGAGAGACACCCTTATTCAACATGAGAGCTGTCCCATATTACCACCTTTCCGCTAGGCTTCTTCCCCTCAATTTCACAATTTCACAGAGGCATCTTGTACTTAACATGTCTAAAACAAAACTCATTATCATCTTCCTAAAATTCACCCCTCTTCTAGACTTTCCTATTTTTATTGAGGGCATCACTATCTTCCAGACACACAAATTCAATACCTTTGAGTTGTGCTCAACACTTCCCTCTCCCTCATCCCCCATATCTAATCAGTTGCCAAATCTTATCAACTCTACTTTACCACAAATCTTGCATCTTTCCCTTCCCTCTATTCATATACCTGCCACTTTCATCATCTATCACCTCTAATGCTTGGTCTCCCTGCTTCCATTCTTTTTTTTTTTTAAACATTATTTTATTTGGTCATTTCTGAACATTATTCATTGGAGACAAAGATCATTTTCTTTTCCTCTCCCCCCCATAGCCGACGCGCGATTCCACTGGGTTTCACATGTGTTCTTGATTCGAACCCATTTCCATGTTGTTGGTATTTGCATTAGAGTGTTCATTTAGAGTCTCTCCTCAATCATGTCCCCTCAACCCCTGTAGTCAAGCAGTTGCCTTTCCTCGGTGTTTTTACTCCCAGTTTGTCCTCTGCTTATGGATAGTATTTTTCCTCCTAGATCCCTGCAGATTGTTCAGGGACACTGCATTGACATTAATGGAGAAGTCCATTACGTTCGATTGTACCACAGTGTTTCAGTCTCTGTGTACAATGTTTTCCTGGTTTTGCTCCTTTCGCTCTGCATCACTTCCTGGAGCCTGCTTCCATTCTTAGCCGTCACTAAACCATTCCCCGTATAACTTACAAATTTCTATTACTAAATTGCAGGTCTGCCATGACATTTCCTTTGCTCCCAGAGGCTCCTTACTATCTCTAGGATGACACAAAATTACCTTGTCAGCTTTTAACTTTTTTCACAATTCAGGACCATTCTGGCTTTCCAGGCTTATTTTTTTATCATTCTAGCTCACACCCTCCAAGTTATAACCACATTGGTTTTCTTGCCAGTATTTCTCTCCTTTTTGCTATTGCACAGGTTGTTCCCTAGGCTTGGATTATTCTCTTCATCTCTCAGTCTTATTCAAGGCGTTACAAGTGCCATCTTCTTCAAGAGACCTATTCCCCTCCCCACCCCATTGCTGTTTCTTCCAAAATTGCTTTTTTTTTTAATTTTGTATATATTTGGCATTTAGTATCTATTTACATTTTGTTTCTGAAACCCCAGTAGAATACAAGCTTCTTGAGGGCAGGAACTATTTTCATTTTTGTTGTATTCCCTTACCTCGTCCAGAACATATACATATACTCCCTACTACTAACCATTGAATCTATGTTTCAGTCAAATTAAACTACTATTCTCATATCTCTGGGCCTTTGCTCACATTCCTTCTACTCCCTACCCCCCAACAGCCCCACCAGAATATTTCCTATCCTTTCCTTTCAAGCATAGCTTATACTACGGGAGCAGCACAAGAAGATCAGGGACTTCCATGCCCAGTGCACCCAAGATGTAAAACTTCTGGGTAGATAGGAAGTCAGGGGCTTTCCATTCAGCAAGGCTGTGGAAATAAGCCCAGAACACCTTAGAATGCAAGGCATTCAGTGTAACCATTAACTTAGAAGCAGTAAGACACATAGCTTTTCCCCTTAGCATGAACTCAATCCATTTTTGTTACAAAGAAAAAATCAGGAAAATGGAGACTATTACAAGACTTGAGAGCCATGAATGCTATGATGGAAATCGGGCCTACCAGCAATTTCTGCCATCCTAAAAGATTTTCACATCATAGTTATAGATTGTTTCTTTAGCATTCCCCTATATCCAGATGACTGCAAGTATTTTGCTTTAGCCTGTCCTCGGAAAATCTTAGAGCTAAACAAAAGTTATACCTGGTTGAATCTCCCACAAGGCATGGCCAATTGCCCTGCCTTGTGTCAGAAGTATCATAGACAGTAAATCCAATTCAAGAAAATATCCCACTTTGTACTTAATCCATTACATGGTTGATTTTCTCTTAGCATAACCAGACAAACAGGTTTTGCAAGAGATTCATCATGAACTTTTGCAATCCTTTGAAATTTTTCATTTAATTGTAGCTTATACCACCTCTCATATTTATCTATTTACACATCTTATGGTCCCTATTAGGCTCTTGCCCTCAAGAAGATATATAGAGAGGGTATAAAACACTTTTACAAATAAATACAATAGAAGGTACATATCAAAGTTATTCATCTTAACCTTCCCCATCACATTTATATAAAATCTTGCAACCTAGTAGGTACTGTTTATAGAATTAACTTCATAACTGGGTTATTCCAACAAGATCACAGAAGACAAATATGAGGAACCCTGATGCTAAGAATCAAAGCATTAGCTGTTCCATATTTATTTGATTCCCATTGACTCAAATTGTACCCTTGTTATTGGTGTATCCAGTAATCAGAAAGCTTCACTGGGAGGAAAAAAAACTGCATTTTAACAGAGTGAGAAGCAGGCAAGGACAAATATTAGTTTAATAGTACTATGGAAACAAGACCTACAGCTGGGAATCTGACTCCTTTGGGAAAAGCCACAATAGTGTTCAACTAAATAAAGGGAAAATATTTGGAAACCACTACATAGTATTGATTCTAAGATAGAAGGTTTGGGTTTAAAAAAAAAAAGAAAATCTCAAATACCAGTTTTATATAAGCAGATGCCACGTGCAGTTGGTTCGTGTTGGCCGGTAGATGGCATTCTAATCTCTACTAATTCTGATTCTAGAATTATTGAAAAATTTCCCTATACTTTTGTTTCTACTTATTTAGATATTTTCTTCTGTTGGGCTGAGTTGAAAGGAAAAGGAAGGGAACAAGAGCTACATATGTCTTGAGTTGACATGACAATGTCATGTCAATGACATGTCAATGAAAAAACTTGAGCAGTGATTTGAAAATCTGAGCTTGTCATTTTTCCCCCTACTTTCCTTTGAGAAATTTTTCTTATCATTTCTAGAACCCCAGGAATTTTTATTTCTGGGCTTTGAAAATTTTTTAAACCTTATTTTGTGCTGAAGTACACTTGTATCTTTTTGAAAATGCCTCTCACTGTTCAAAAAAGATTTGGCTTATTCATAATTTTTGTAATGCTGTTACTTACGAAAGTATAAAGCAAAGTTTTTGTTCTTCATTACTTGTTTGAAAGTAGGGTTTTAACTATAATTAGACATAATACTACATAGACTATAGAGCAATAATTCAATTGAGTGTTATATGTAGAATGTTATATGTCATTTATCCAAAGTGATTATCTCCTTGTTATTTCCTCTTCATCCAGTTTGAGCCAAAAGTTGTGACATCTGTTCAGCAGAAGGCAGGAAGAACAATTACCGCTCGAATTGCAGGGAGATCTGATTTGCCTCTGAAAGCCAGTAGAAATTGTGGTGGTTTAGCGATAATGGGAGTCTTGCCTCCCATGAGTTCTGTTGTTATAGAAAAACATCATCCAGTCACACAGGTAAGTCCTTATTCAATGACTTTTTGTGAAAAATATTCATGCAACCCAAAAAGAATTTTTCCCCCCAGAGGGTTCCTTTTCCAATAAACACTTTTAAAAGGTGACATGCTGAAGCTGTCAACAACACTGATAAAAAGTCCTTTGTTTACATCTTCCCACATGTTCTCAAAATTTTGATTTGCTCCATTGTTCTATGTCAACTTTTCCTCCAATTTAGAAAGTCATTTTTTATAGAATCATTGCCTACATGATATTGTGAATACATATAAAGCTTTTATATGAATTGATCAATGTAGCAAATAGAGAAAGAACTGGGAGTGTCCTGGCAATAAGGGCAAATAATAACATCATTGATTTCTAATTTTTCTAATGGTTATGTTATCAATCAGAAAAAATGAATCACAAAACAGATTCAAGAGATGAAAAATTTTCCCTATTTTCTCAGTTTTTATTCCCTTCTCAGGTAAACAGTTAAATGTGTATTTAGCTAAGTTGCATTCCTTTAGCAAAGCTAGCCATGCCTGTAAATAGAAATTTGTGAGAAAGAGAATAATTTCTACATCCATTCTTAGTATTACATGATCTTCTTGTGAACTACAGAAACCAAAGTGATGATGATTTAATTATCTTCCTTCCTGAATGATGCTGCCTGATAGAATATCTAAATTAAGGATTCAGATTAATAAAATTAAGGAGAAATTTGATAATATAACTTCAACTGTAATGAATTCTAGTGAGGCTGAAGACCAGAGCCAAGGAGGAAGCCAGGGAGGAAAAAGCTCAAAGCACCTGGAGGAGTTGGTACTGTTATCTTAAGTTTAATTAGTTGAACAAAATTATGGTTAACTTTCAAATGTACGGGGTTTTTTCTTTCATTTTGAACAGTGGGCCAAATGATGAGATTGACATATTAGCCATTGTTTTTTGTCTAGTCCTGCTCAACAAATTACTTGTGGGTCAGCAAGCCAGAATGAGAAAAATGATTCTGGGATTTCAGGAGAGTCGAACTGACAGAAAAACATGCAGAATCTTCTTGCTGAACAGTGAAAAAGTTTAATGATTTGGGGTACATGCTTTATCGGGAAAATGACATAGGCTAAGGGATTAGGTAAGCTTCTTGCAGAGACAGTGGTTAGTAATGATTTACAAGATAGAGACAATGGATTTAGATTACCTCAGTGGTTCTAAACAGTTTTCTATAGATGATAAGTCAATATGTCAATGTGTACCCATAGAATTCTTGCACCAGTGATTTCTTCGAAGAACATAGTTTTTGTAAAGGGGGAAAGTTTGGTTTTCTCATGCTGAGGAGCAGGCTGCTTGTTTGGCAATTCCTATACTATGGCTACCCGGAGGACTTGCATTCTTGGGGTAATAGGTTTATTGTTGGTCTCAGAAAGTCAAGCCAATAACAAAATTAGAGAAGGACAAATGTTTGGCTCTATTGGGAATAATCTAATAACTAGAGCTCTGAGAATGGAATGGGCTGCATTGGATGGGTAACTGTATAACTGAAGACCTTTACTCATCTTTTTTTTCTTTTTAAACCCTTACTTCCATCTTGGAGTCAATACTGTGTATTGGCTCCAAGTCAGAAGAGTGGTAAGGACTAGGCAATGGGGTTATGTGACTTGCCCAGGGTCACACAGCTGGGAAGTGTCTGAGGCCAGATTTGAACCTGGTTCTCCTGTGTCTAGGCCTGACTCTCAATCCACTGAGCTACCCAGCTCCCCTCTTCACTCATTTTCTAGGAAATCTTGACAGTCCTTTCTCAATTAGACATTTCACTAATATTTTATCGTTTTGAAAAAAGGTCTGGAATACACTCTAGCCCTTCACTTCAAACCCCTTACCTTTTTTATTTACATAATTATGAACTGAAGTGGTCTTCTTAGCAACCAGTAATTTTTATACTTTGTAACTGATACAGAGCTTGGAGTTTCAAAATTTCAGCTTATACCAGAAATTGTTTCCTTAAAATGACCATTATCTCATCCATTTTAAAAGCAGTATCTGAACAGAAGATATTGGCAGAGTTTTCAAATAGAGATAGAAAATGGTTCACAACAAAGTAATATGTCACCTTGACCTAGCATCTCCTATCAGAATTTTTTTCTTTGTTAGTAAGAATATGAATGTTTCTCAACCACTTAATGCTAATATATTTCCTTTTTCTTTTATGTAGAAAGCATATCAAAAAAGTTATCTTGTTTCTAAGAACAGACATTTTTCCAATTCAAATGCCATCTTAGATGTGATAAAGTATCCAAAATCACTAACCATATTTCCTTCAACATCTCAGAATATTTCTGTGCTCTTTCTGACTTGTCCATCACTATATATATAATTCTCTAAAGAATCTTTAGAGAATGTGTACTTTGTCAGTAATTTCTGCCTTCAGTGTATTACAGATCGGTATCAGTAGTCATAAACTTGGGTCATAGTTTTATAGCTGATGAAAATAGGATAGTTCAAAATATAATGCAAATTATCAGAAACTGCACTTCAGGAATGCTTCACAAAAGTAGTTGCCTTATCTGAGAATTTCAGCTATACAGAACACAGCTGAGAACCAGGAAATACACAAAATCTGAACAGCAAAAATAAGAGCCACAGAGCCCATGAAACCCTGGTCTCATGAATGGAAAAAGCTCTTGGGCCACATTTGGTACCTTTTTACTCTTTAAGTGGAATTCTAAAAAGCTTACTTTTCTGGAGGAGAGTGATTTCTAGCGAAAAGAAAGTTTAAATCATAGCTAACGACCTGATAGTGAGAAAAGACAGAAAAAATCATGAAATTTTAAACTAGAAAAATTATAAAAGGCAGACAAACATGTAATTGGGTTGACAATTTAGGGCCATTAAAAGAAAAAGATAAATGCATTCAACCAAGCACAAGCACATCCTAAAATGATCATTGCTATTCAAACTATGACCTTCTGAGTCATCAAGTATAATTTTTCTAAGAAGGCAAGGGAATGCAAAATACATTGTAGAAAAAGTCTCAACTAAAATTACTCATCCAATTTGTTTTGGCACATAATGAAATATATTATCATTTATCTGAAAAACTTGTGTGGAATACTTCCTTTCCTATTACTTCTTCAGTTCTTCAAAGACCTCTGATTTCATCAATTTGTGGTAATCGGCACCAAAACAAACTATAATCTCTTTTTGCAATAGGAAACTGTTTTTGAGTTGTTGCTGAAACAAATCATTGCAGTGGCCTTTTTGATAAATTTAGCTAGGCCGGTCCTAGATGAATACAACATATCCACCAGGCCCATGCTCAAAGCCTTAAAAGAGTTTGCATTCTTCTGGTACAGCCTTTGAGAATCTGTGGTCCCTTCTATGCCAGAATATGGGATCAAACTATTCCATTAGTAATGGTTCTGCATAAACAAGGAAGTCAATAATGCTACTTTTCTCTAATAGCACCTAAAGGGCTTTGCAGATTTTTTGACATATTAATATAATCCCTGTTATATTCCTAAAGCATATGACAACAAACAATACACTCATTTTACCTGTGAGGAAGCAAGCTCAGAGAGATCGAGGTGACTTAAAATTACAAAATGAATCAATTCATAGGATTGTGGATGTGGAAGAGGAAGACAAAGCCTAGACATGAGCTGGTACAGTCTCTTCATTTTATAGATAAGGAAGCCAAGGCCCTAGAGAGGTTATATGACTTGCCCAAAGTCACGCAAGTATAATAAGTGACAAAGATGAGACTTGAATCCAGGTCCCCTGATTCCAAATCCAGTACTCTTTCTATTGTACCAAAAGTTGGAAATAAAATTCCAATACCCTGCCTTGAAATTTAAATACTTTTCTAATTTAACTTTGCTATAATTTTCCCTCTTTGTTGTTTTTCCCATTCTTGTAGTGAATAACAAATAAGGAAAGAATATGTCATGGTCTATGTTTATTCAAAACAATTGTGAATTCTGCACCCACCATCTTAATCCTTCTTTCCAGGCTTTTTGCTTTACCTTTTAGAAATTAACTTTTTATTTGCTACTTTTATTTACTAATTTTTTTTTCCTGCTTATCTTTGGTCTGGTTTCTTTTGCCACCAAATTCATCATTTATTAAATGCCAACTTTGTGTAGCACATGCATGTAGTAGAAAGAACTAAGATTACAAAGATTTTTTTTTTTAATTCATAGTCCCTAACTTCAAATAGCCTGAAATATCCAATAGGGATGAATCCAACACAATTAGGTACAGGGAAGGTAGAGTATGATTTTTTTTTTTAATGAAAGGATTAGGCCAAGTGCTATAAGAAATTTAATAAGGGAGAGATACTTTGAGCTCAAGCATCAGGGAAAGTTTCATGCAGAAGGTGCTACCTGAACTGGGCCTTGAAGAAAGAGGATTTCATTAGACATGGATGTGGAGGGAGCACATTTCAGGTATGGTTAAATCATTTGTGTGAATGTAGAGATAAGCAGCTAGTGGCCCAATTTGGCCCAAACATGGAATATACAGAGCAGAAATAGTGGGAACAAGAATCTGGAAGTTGAAGTCAGATATTATGAAGGAAGGACTTCAAAACCAAGCTAAAGAGTTTTTATTTTTGTCTACTAAGCATTGGGGAGCCACTGAAGGTTTTTGAGCAAAGAATAAGTGATAAATTAAATTGGGAAATCAAGGGCCCAGAGATCGGGAAAAATGTAAAAAGGGAGAAGTATAAGGACAGGAGGTTGTATTTATAGAAGAGAATTTCAGGGGTTCACAAACTCCACTGAGCTTATTTGTCTCTTCCCACAATTCCTATGTGCTCTGACCTGTGGTGATAAGGTAGAGAATGGGCCTGTGATTTCATTGGGATAGGGAACTCGCAGATGGAAAACATTCTAACAGTGCAGGTTGGCACCTTTTCTGTAACTTAGATTCTTACAGAGTTGCCAGGGGCACTGAAAGAATAAATGACTTGCCCAGAGTCAGAAAGTCAGCATGTGTGAGAAGCAGGACTTGAATGCTAGTTCTGTCTGCCATACCACACAGCTTCCTTCCTCCTGTTCTGTAGATTTCTTTTTTTTTTTAGTGCTTGAAAAAAAAGTTTTATTGAAGTTCACTTTCACATTACAATCTTTTATAGTTAACTCCTACTTATAACAAAGTAAAACAGTCAAGTACAAGTAATAATGTGGCAACTTCCTCAGAAAGTGCATGCGACATTTAACATAGGGAACAATTCCACCTCTATTTAAGAAAAAAGGAAAGGTCTGATCTATTTTCTCTCCCTTCCAACATTTGCCCCATCGGGAAGAAAAAGAAATTTCTTATATAACAAATATGTAGTTAAGCAAAACAAATTCTTTCAGTGGCTCTACACAAAAATATACATACTCCTGGGGAAGGGAAAGATGTAGGGAATTAGCGAAAGCTTTAGTGTCAGACTGGATCCCATTTTGCTCTTCTGTAAGTTGGGGAAAGGAAATTAACATCTAGAAGGCTTCTAGAACATCTTTTAGACCTAAATGTTATGATCTTTAATGCCAGGATGTGCAGAGAATTATTCAGTGCTGGAGGAGAAAAATAGATAAGATACTTTACTTTTTTTCTGTTCTCTTTTTTTCCCAGTTTACTCTAGAACTGGGAAAGATTAATGTCATAAGCCAGTTCTGCATACATGATACAGTACTTTCTCCAGACTTCTTCACATCATTTTACAGGAGATATAACTGAGCTCCATCTAGCTGACGTGACTTGCCTGTTATCACCCAAACCAGGGGCTCAAATGCCAGGCATCTGATTTTAATTATAGCACGCACTCATTCTCATTCACTATGCTGCCTCACCATACAAGCAATACATGAAAGCAGAGGAACGTAACTCCTGTGTTTACCTTCCCCAACAATGTGAGAATTTACATTCTTACAAAGAGACTTCTCGCATCCCTTTCATGGGCTAGACAGCAAAGTCAAACAAGGAACTTCATTGGCCCAAAAGGAATTAATGGCCTAGTATTGAAGAGGCCTAGAAAAGAGGTCTCTTCAAACTAGGCCTGGGATCCATTTGCATGTAATGGATAGAAGTGGCGTAGGAGAGAGTACAAATGTCTTTTTCAGAGGGACAAGGCCTTTTTTTGACATTATGCTTGCAGCAAAAAATAAATAAATAAATGATTGGCATTTTCTAGGTAAAAAACAACTGATGCACCAAAAAGCACATTATTTACACCAGCTCCCATTAAGACTTGTCTGCCATGATGTTCCCTTTCAGGAATGTGTTATGCATCTTCATTTAACAGGTTATGGATTATTCAGAGCCATAAATTACTTCTGTTTTGTATAATACGGGGTATGTAAACAAATTTACACTAGTCTGGCTGCATTTCTAAAGGATTTTTGTTTTGTTTGCAGAACCAGGATCTGTGTTCTCAGGTATAGTAAATAATTGGAGCATCTAGACGGTATGGTAGACAAGCCTGAAGTCAGGATAGCTCCTGTTCCTGATTTCAAATTTCTCCTCAGATGCTAGCAAGTCATTTAATCTTATTTGCCTCAGTTTCCTCATTTATAAAATGGGCTCAAGAAGGAAATGGCAAACCACCCTAGTATCTCTGCCAAATGGGGTCTAGAAGAGTCAAACATGACCAAAAAATGACAACAATGAATAGTTAATGATATTAAACTAGGAATCATTCTTGATGCACTAGCCCCATTTGCTAGGTAAGTGATGTCTCTCCTCCAACTTTTTATCCTGTTTGAAGATCAGTTTACAGGAGATTCAAAGGCACAAAACTAGAGACAACTTTTATCTGCTCATGTTTTTTCTCTTACCCCTCTTCCACAAGAGGAAAGTAAAGTTCTTTGAAATAGTCTATCAAATAAATTTAGTAGCAAGTAAGTTTTATAAGCAACTTACTGTCCAGTAGTTCACTGTATTTTAGGCTCCCTTTAGGGCAAGATCAATGTTATTCTTCAGCTTATGCCCCTCAATGTGGTAGTAGTAGTAGTCTCTCGGTAACCGTGCTTTCATACTAATAAGCATTCAATAAATACTTTTCTGAAAGAGCAAATCACATTTTTTCCCTAATTTTTAGAACTCTTACCTTTTGTCTTAGTATCAATTCTAAAACAAGAGTGGTAAGGCTTGGCGATTTGGGTTAGGTGACTTCCCCAGAGTCATACAACTAGAAAGTGTCTGAGGTTGGATTTGAACTCAGATCTTTTTGACTCCAGGTCTGGGCCTCTATCCACTGTGTTACTCAGTTGCCCCTCAGCAAATAGCATTATAAAAGGCTTTGAAGTTTGTTGAATATAAACTCCCATGAAATTGTGTTTTAAGAAAAACTTTCAAGGGTAGTGATTTTGAAGTTTTAATTGTTTTTGTCACTTAGGATTACAAGATCAAATTTAGAGCTGATGGGGGACTTTGGAGATCAACCACAAATCCAACCCCATCTATTTTTTCTTTTCATTTCTTTTTTTTTTAAACCCTTACCTTCTGACTGAATCAATAGTAAGTATTGTCCCAAGGCAAAAGAGTAGTAAGGGCTAGACAACCGGGGTAAAGTGATTTGCAAGATCACACAGCTAAGAAATATCTGGGGCCAGATTTAAAACTAGGACCTCCCATCTCCAGGTCTGGCTGTCTATCCATTGAACCACCCAGCTGCCCCCCAATCCCATCATTTTTTGCAATATGAGGAACAGAAGCTCCAAAAAGTGAAATGGCCTGGCCAAAGGCACTTTTAATTAGAATGTTTAAATATCTTTAATGGAGTCAAACATAAGGGAAAATATTATTTTTAACTGAGTCAAATTACTTTAAGCACATTTTCAGCTTTGTAAAGCTTATGTTAAAAAATTTGATAACATTTATTTTAAATGTTTAGCTCAAAAATATTTAAGTATAAATATCAGTAGGAGAATATAATAGAAATATGTTTGTAGTGAACAGTGATGCTTTTTCTTGCAGGCAACCATTTTATTAAAAACCACATTAACAGTAAATCCTCCTGCTAACCTCCAGAAATAACTATTGTATATTTTAAGTATCCTAACTATAGAGTTATAGGTTATTCCCATTAAATATCCAGTGCTTGAGGTGGCTCAGTGGATAGAGAGCCAGGCTTGGAGTCAGGAGGATCTGGGGTCAAATCTGACCCTAGACACTTCTGTGGGCAAGCTACTTAATCCCCATTGCCTAGTCCTTACCATTCTTCTGCCTTGGAACCAGTACTTAATATCACTTCTAAGACAAAACTTAAGAGTTTGGGGGCTGTCAGAGGGGAGACAATCCAGTGCCAGATATGTGATCTAACAAGCTATATGTACTGCCCTAATGGCAGTAGTTAAGAATTTACATCTGGGGGCAGCTGGGTAGCTCAGTGGATTGAGAGCCAGGCCTAGAGACGGGAGGTCCTAGGTTCAAATCTAGCCTCAGACACTTCCCAGCTGTGTGACCCTGGGCAAGTCACTTGACTCCCTTTGCCTAATCCTTACCACTCCTCTGCCTTGGAGCCAATACACAGTGTTGATTCCAAGACGGAAGGTAAGGGATAAAAAAAAAAAGAATTTACATCTTTTCTCATTTGGGATATCTCTTCTCTCTTGTCGAAAAAAAGTATAAAATACAAAATTAACCACATTTGGATCCTTCACCCCTTAAGCTTGTACAACATACCAACTTGTACTATAAGCATCGGTATTCCCCCCTGTTCTTCCTCTGATGCTTCATTGTGACAGGAAGCTGAGCCAAGGAGTTTGAAGGCTGTGTCAGTGATCTCAAGACAAGTTCCAACAGGTCTTAACAGCAGGAAAGGTTTGGAAGCAATAACAACACAAAGATTGGACCTCCATGTTGTAATGGAGATTGTGATTTATATTACTAGGGGGAACATGCACAGCAGTGAAATCACAGACGGTGGAAGCAGCATCTTAAATTTATTTCTATTTCTGCATTAAGTACTTTCTGTACAACAATGCCCAGGCAAGGGTTGGGTATTGCAGGGTCGCAGGCATTATTTTCCCCATTTTACAGAAAACGATTCAGTATCCACATTAGTAGAACAGTCCTACCTTCAAGTGAAAATAAGCTAAGGTGATGAAAAAAATAGGAATCCTTTGCAAAGCAATGCTTCTTTTTTTCCTGAATACTGTGGTATTCCACATGTGCCCATTGTTGTATCTTTTGAGGCATATGGCAATCCTTCCACCAGAGGATGCCTGTGGATCTCTGATGCGGTAGCAGGGAGTCCATTCTGATCTGACTGCCTCTTCCCTCCCTGAACCTCCTCTCTCGGCTTCCCAGCACTGGAACTACTTCCTAGCTTCGAATTCATAGAAATTGGAAGATGTTATTTTCTTGACAGCTTCAGCACCACAAGCATGATATGAAATTATATTGCATTTTCACTAGAGCAGATTTTTCTCTTTCAGCAAACCATTCCTCAGGCTCTTGCAGCAAAATACCCTCGAACTGTACACTATGAAACAAGCAGTACATCGTCAAGACACCCAGGACACGGTGGAAAAGCATCTGCCCAATCTTGTCACTCCATAAAGGTGGTTGACTAAATTGAGTGGAGATGTTTATAGAAAGGGGATGATTTTTTTTCACTTTCTGATTTCCCGTGCTGAAAAACTCCTATGGATGTGCTATCGTGGAATTTCCCGGTAATGCTTAGGCTGGCACAGCAGAACACTGAATAACATCATGTTCACCTTTTTATGATCATCCAAAGACTGATTCAATGGAAAAATTATTTCAAGGAAAGTAAAATGTCCTTTGTAACTTTATGCAGTAATTATTTTAATGTTGATGAATGTTTATTTAAGAAATAAATTGAATATGTACCATTTTTGATTAAAAAAATGTCTATATGTTTGTTGACCATATGTTGAACTGTCATTACTTCCATATGTATAAATTATGATTCTCTTGACAATTAGAATTCTAGGTTCTTTTGCTACATCATTATTTTCAAAGTTTTTAGCTACAATGAAATCTCTGAAGTGTGAAAACTGTTTGGCATCACTTTTAGATACCCAATCCTTAATCTATTGATATTTCCAGGGATCTGTGAATTCCCGGAAGCATTTTCCTAGATCCTCCTTACCACCAACTGGTAAAGCTTTGTTATGGCATTGAAGATGCCTTGATCAACATGCATGAAGTGCCTCATATCTTACACACTGTGCTGTGTTCTAGGGATCCAGAGACAAGGAATAAAACAATCTTTGCCCTTAAGGAGATATATTCTCCCTCCATTTACAAGGTGACAAGTAACACCATTAGCACCACATATGAAGACATTTGAATATTGTCTAGTTATCACCTGAATTGTGTGCTTGGAATTGGCCTTTAACAAGGAGAACAGGCACAGAGAAAGCCAAGGCTAAGAGGGACCTCACACACTTATCCTTGGTTTCCTGAAAAAGCCTGCACGTCTACAAAAACCCTCCAGGGAAACACATGGGCCTAGAGATATCAGAAGAGGAGCAGTAAGGAGAGTTCTTGGGATAAGCTGGGAATTGTGGTAATATTATACATTTAAAGAGTACCTGAAGAAAAAAAAACCACCTGGAGAAAAAAAATCTTTCCTTAAGGAGGTAGAAACAACTTTATGCCATAAGAATATTATGTGGGAGAAGGAACAAGAGAGTAACTTGAGCTAATGAAGAAATCATGAGGATTTAGAGTATTTTGGAATTAGACATAAAAATTGAATTTGGAGGACTTGAGTGGTTGAAGGAGAACAGCTAGGACTGATGGAAGAGATGGATTTAAGTCAAATATGGAGAACAGGGAGAATTTTTCAATTACTCTCCTAAAAAGTTCTGTGTTTTTATTTTGGGTGTGGCCAAATGGCTGGTCTCTGTTCAAAGATCTTTGTCTTCTCTCCCTCCTAAGAAAGAAGATAAAGGGGCATATGGAATGTCTCTCCTCACTCCAGATATGTCAATGTTAAAGGGAGAAATTGAATATGAAACAGCAGAGGGGGATCCTGAGCGTTATCTGGATCTGAGAAAGTAGAAGAAGGTCACATAGGGAGAAAGAGAAGAAAAACCATTCAGCACTTAAAGCTAAGCAAGAGATAAATACTAACAATCCTACAACCATAAACACTTTTCATATAGTCTTTTTTGAGTGGTCATTATTTGAACATTAGCACCTTACAGGATAAAATGGAATTGCACAGCCTAAAAATTTACAGGTTTAGACAGTCTAAGCAGGGAAGGAAACTCAAGAATGAAATGTGAAGACAACTATTGAGGAGGAAGGGGAGTTAACATTTTTAATATAAAGGCATGGGATGGTCCTGTAGAATTGTGTCAGAAATTCTAATACTTAGAATAAGCCAAGCCTAATAAGGAAAGCTATGGAAAACAAAAAGCATGTCGTAGTGATTTAAGGAAGAAATGATCAAAGGGATCAAACCACTATTAGGAGTAGGTAGGATGAGGATAACCAATGACAAGCTAACTATTCAACTCTTGTTGATTTCTATTCCAAGGAGAATGATATTGGACCAGATAAGACAAAACCCCTAAAGTATGGCCAATAGGAAGCTGATACGTAAGGTAAAGACACTTAGGGGATGCAGTGGGTATAGCATTGGGCCTGAATTCAGTAGACCAATCTTGAGTTCAAATCTGGCCTCAGCCACTTGCTATCTGTTACACTGAGCGAGTCACTTGGCTCTGTTGGCCTCAGATTCCTCATCTATAAAGTGAGCTGGAGAAGGAAATGACAAAGCATTCTAGTATCTTTGCCAAGAAAACTAGAGTCATGAAGAGTTGGACATGACTGAAAAATGACTAACACCCAAGGTAAGTATTTAGATAATGAAAGAGTGCCTAATTGACTTCGATGAACTCAAGTGACCTGACCCAGGTAAACTATATCCCCCAATACTGAAAGACCTGCAGATATGACTACTAGAACACTGATAGTGATTTAGTAAAGATCGTGGGAGATAGAAGTATCGCCTGACTAAACAAGAGGATAGGTAGATCTCATCCAAAAAAAAGAATGGAATCAAAAAAATCAGGAGAGAGCTTGACCTCAACCCTTTGAAAGGTTTCTGAGGGATTTTTAAAAGTTAGGAAACCTCTATAAGGAAGCAGTAATCAAAAAGAAGCTTCATCAAGAGCATGCCATGCCAGACTAACCTCCTTTCCTTTTTTGACCTGCTTAATAAACTGGTAGTACAAGAGACTACTATAGACATATTACCTAGATCTTAGGAAAGGATTTAACAAATGATTCCATTCTTCCATTCCATTCCATTCTAACAAATGATTCCAAAGCATAGACGTAGGTTAGATCAGGTTTGATAATCTATGACTTATGGACTAAATCCAACCCATTACCTGTTTTATATTGCCCATGAGCAATATAAATATGCTTTTTTGCATTTTTAAAATAAAGTTCCATACCAAAAAAACATGGTAGGCTGGATTGTTCATAGTTTGCTGACTCTTGGTCTAGAAGATAAATGCTTTGAAACCAAGTGAATAGCCAGATCCAGTGTTTCAGTGTCAGTTTGGAAGAAAGTCTCTAATGACTAGAATCTAAAGATTCTAATACCCATGTGCTTTTATACCATGTTATCAATGATTTAATTAAAGGCAAGCTTATCAAATTTGCCGATGACATAAGGCTAGGAGATACATTCACATTGGGTGATGAGCCCCCCAAAAAAATCTTGACAGCTAAAACATTAAATCAGAGCTGATGAGATGATTTTATAGTTGAGTTCAAAAAGTCAACTTTACGAGTACAAGGTGGGGAATGGGGTAGGGGATAGGAGGACATCATCTCAACTGAAAAAGATCCTAAGAGGGGACATGGAAAGGAAAAGAGCAACAGATCAGATAAGCAAGATCCAGAAGCACAGTATTTGATGAAAACAACAAAAAGCTACCAGGAGAACTCCCTCTTCAACAAGAATTCTGGACAATGCAAGGTAGCAATTTGGCAGAAAATAGTTTTAGGTCAACATCTTACACCATTATGTGTAAATTGATACAAGACCTAAATCCTAAATATAAAAGGTTACTCTTATTTTAATAAAGGAGAATGAAAGGAAGGAACTTGCCTAATCTATGGTTAGGGAAGGATTTTTAACCAAAAGAGATTATCATAAAATATATGGATAGTTTTCATTACATAAGTTTTTTCATGAAAAAATTATTGTAGCTAGAAGAAACTTCAATAAAAAAGTAATTATCAAATATCTTTTATGCAGTTACATAGAAGACAATCTTTTGACAAAACTATATAATATTCTCCAAATAAGTGGTCAAATGTGATATTTTCACAAGAATGCAGATTGTCACAATTATGAAAAATTCTCCAAATCATTAGCAATGAGAGATTAAAACAACTGAAGTTTTACTGCACACATAAAATTGAAAAGGATAAAAGAGTGGAAATAGTTAATGTTGAAGAGGCTGTGGAGAGACAAGTAAAATTACAATGTCAGCACATTTATGAATTGGTCCAACCATTATACTGTGAATACAATGAGTCAATAGGGTAATATGGCAGTTTAAACAAACAAAAAAAGAGAATGTAATCTTGGGCCACATTGGGAGGTATAGAATAAGAAGGAATATAGTCCTGGAGTCCTACCCACATCAGATCACCCATTTATGATATTCAGTTCAATGTACCATATTCTAAAAAGAATACTAAAAAAGTAGAGAAAATCAAAAGGAAGGCAACCCTGATGACAAAGGTGAAGGAACTGAAGGAGCAAGGGATGTTTAGTTTGATTTTGGATATAATATGCATAGTCAAGTGTGTGGAAAGGAAACTAAAACAAGTTCTGGACTTTCTGCCACTGTGTCAGAACAAGCAACAGTGGGAATATTAGAGAGAGAAGAAATTGACAAGACTGACAGTTGGTGGGGGGAGGGGCAACTGGGAGTGGCAGTTGGTCTTGTGACTAGCACTTCCTTCCTGGTGTGGGAAGTGGGAGGAGTTTTTTCCTTCCCAGTCTGTAGATAGAGGTGCCTCTATTTTCTTCAGCCCAAAGAGACAGGCCCAAGCAGCTCTAAAAGTCAGAACTTTTCTTGTTGCTTGCTGTCTACTGCTAAAATTTTGAAATTAAGAAAACTAGCACAGATATAGTGTAGACAGGAATAAGAGAAACCCTCCATCAGCCTGTGAGGCCTGGTGTCAGCTCCAAAGCTGAGAAAGACTCAAACATTATCTAGAGCAGCGGTTCTCAACCTGCGGGTCATGACCCCAGTGGGGGTTGAACAACCAAAATACAGGGGTCCCCTAAAGCCATCGAAAAACACATTTCCGATGGCTTTATCCGCTGAGAAATCGTGCTACTTTACAGCAAGATCTCGGAAAGAATGGGGACCCTGCTGTCCGCACATTGTACTAATATTAGTTACCTATCAGCAGCCCTCCCCCTATGAGGGGCGATGGATTTACCCTGTTGCCTGGAGACCAGACTCAAACTGACCCAGAGAGAGCACCCAGGCACTGGCTCCGCAGGAGTTAAGAATGAGTCCTGGAGCGGATAATGGAGCCGAGTAACCCCAGCAAAGGAAGCCTCAGCTCGAGCTGGAGGGAGACGACAGGAATAAGAAGGCAGCATCTGCGGACCCCCTCCCCAGGCAGGACTTACCTCCTGTCCCAGTGTTCAGGCTGCCTCCTGCTGGATTAATATTTCTCAACATATAATTAAATATTGTTTTTGTGATTAATCACTATGTTTTAATTATGTTTGATTTGTAGCAATGAGAACACATAATGCATATCAGGTATTTACATTCCGAATTATAACTGTAGAAAAATTACAGTTTTGAAGTAGCCACCAAAATAATTTTTTGGTTTGGGGTCACCGCAACACGAGGAACTGTATTGCAGGGTCACGGCATTAGAAAGGTTGAGAACCACTGATCTAGGGAATATCCCTCTTCCCTGATACCTCTCCAATCCGAACTGGTTATTAAAATTTATCTTATTTGAATATCGCAGTCAGATAAGAGGACTATCTTTTCAGGGGCATAGAGCAAGCTGAACCTCAGTTCAGTCATTCAACTACAAAAGATCCTTATTGGACCCCCTCTGGGTGACCAAAGTCTGGGGAAAGGCTTGTCCCTCAGGAGGGTCCATGTTTACCTGCTCTGGGGCATCTTTGACATCCATTCATAGAAAAGAGAGGCCCTGCAGGCTATCATAAGTGGCTCATTTCTTGGACACCCCATTTTGTTCAAAAATAACCTCTTGGCAGGGGGCATCTCTCTCTTTTTGCCTCCCTGGCAGCCATATTCCTTCTCTCCCTTCAACTCCTCCATTCCCTGTTATAAACCTTCCATATCCCCTGTTCTTCATATCCACCCATCTTTCCCTATAAATATTACAAGTGAAACAAAACCTTTCATTAACCATGTCTGAAAATATGTGTCATTCTATACCTTGAGTACCTTGGTGTACCATTCTATACCTTGAGTAGCATATTTCATCACCATTTCTTTGGAATTCTGGATGGTCATTACATTGATCAGAGTTCCGACGTCTCTCGAGGTTGTTTCTCATGGCAATGTTATTCTATTAATTGTTCTCATGGTTCTGCTCTCCTTACTCCATATCAGTTCATAAATATTTTCTCAGGTTTGTTGGAAACTTCCACTTTTTTCATTTCTTATATCACAATAATATCCCTTATATTCAGATAACCTAATTTATTGAGCCACTTCCCAATTGATAGGTACCCCCCTTAGTTTCTAGTTCTTTGCCACAACAAGGGAATTTGCTGTAATTTTGGATATCTTTTCTTCTTTCTTTGATCTTACTGTAGTACAGGCCTAGTCGTTTTATCGCGGGGTCAAAGGGTATACACATAGCTTTGAGAAGCTATGAAACTGCACATCTCTTAGAGCTTGCATCTGTACTGCTTTGCAGTTGGCGAATCTTTTCTGAAAAGAAAATACTTTTATTAGAGATAGGTTGCTAAAAGCTGATTTTTTAAAAAACATCAAAATATCACATATTGAAGAATTGTTAAAAATGTGATCAATACTCAACAAAAAATGTACATTTTTCTATTAGCCAGATTCAATGAAAGAAAAAAACTCTGAAATAGCAAAGATGTAGTCATCAGCTTGGTACAAAATATGGCTTTGAGGGGGGGGGGGGGGGGAGGCTTTGACTCATTGAATTTTAGCCATACCAATTCTAACAAGTACAATTTCTATTTATGTGACAAGCTTCATATACTAAGGTCCCTGCCACATAAGCTAGGCTAGTTTTTCCCCTAAAAGATAGTGAGACTCCCTTTGAAAAGGAATTGGTCCAGGGGACTAAAGCAATGTACCTAATTATTTAAAAAATGGCACAAGAAGACTCAAAACTTCTTAGACTTCCTGCGCATTTTTGCTCAGGTTTTTCACTGTGGCAAATGCAAAGGCAAGGGAGTTACACCAGACAGAACTGATGTGATATCCTGGCTGAATATCCTTCCACTTAACCATAGTTAAGTTAACGTTCTTTTTTAAAACATTAAAATGTCTGCAAATGTTTCATTTTGTTCTAATCCCAAACCAGAATCACCGGGACCAGCCCAAGTCAGACCTGGGCCAGAATGCTATTCTTACTTAGATGTGGATTATCGCCATCTCTGGAAGGCCATCTCTGATATTCTGAGGTTTCTTAAAACTTTGCCCTGTGATACTTTCTGATGCACAATCATTCTAAATCATCATCGGATTTAAAAAGAAAACTGGAATAAGTTCCTCAAATTCAAGGCCTGAGTACCTAGCCAACCCACTCCAATGTCAACTAGAATGACTGCTAAGATAAGCAGGATCGAAGCTGCTTGGTATAGTGGATTAGAACGTAAGTTTCTTGAGAGCAACGATTATTTTTCTTCTTATTTATTATATCTCTAGCACTTAGCACAGTTCCTGGCATGTAAACTAGTGAATGTTTATTAACTTGAATTGTTTAATGGATACAGTATTGGATTTTGTTCAAGAAGACTGAAGTTCATAGTCTGTCTCAGTGCTTACTAGCTGTGTGGACCTCTTTCAGCCCCAGTTTCACCATCTGCAAAATGAGGATAATAATAGGGCCTATCTCACAGGGTTGTTGTGATAATTAAGTGAGATATGCCTGATATATGTAAAGTATTTTGTAAATCTCAAAACATAAATTTTAGCTATTATTTTTTTTGTTACATCCAATAATAATAAGACAGCCATTATTTAGGATGTCACCTACAAACAAGTCCTATTGGTTCTGGTTTTATTTGGTTTAGAATAATCAACCATTGCTGTTGCTCTAGGATTAACTACGGGATTCTGATTAAGGGAAAAAATAATCTAGGCATTCTCGAATTTAGGAATACCCAGGGGTATGCTTGAACTGGCTCAAAGCCACTAAGAAAACCAATTCTTACATTTTTGGCGTGGGCACTTGTACGTTGGTAATCAGCAAAGCGAAAAATCAGGGTTTGATTTATTGTTTTGTTGATTGTTTAGACTGAAGAAAATATTAAGGATGCAGATTAGATTTAAAAGTTTATCATAGGAGGTTATTAAACATTTGCCAGCAGATTCTTACGAATTCCCATCTTACATGTAAATGGGCAACAAGAGAAGAGAAAAGGCTTCCCTCAACGTCTAGGCATTTTCCCTAAGCTTTGGCAAAAGAAGAAAGGTGCTTTCTGCACTCTCTCCTCACCACACACAGAGAATTCATGTCTTCATAAAACACCTAGCATTAAGAATTGTTCCCTGCCTCACGCACAAAAGTCCATTAATCCATGATGTGGAATGGAAATTCTAGCCCTAATAAATCATGCCTGTTATTTTGTTGTTGTGCCTCGAGAAGCTTGGAACAACTGCAAAAGCCTATTGCTAGCTGAAGAACTAAAGGAAAGCGTTTTCCCATGGGAAACCTCAATGCCTTCAGGAAGAACAATCAGAGATGCTTAACTTGCCAAAATCAATTTCTCATTAATATTTGACACTTTTCTCAGAGTATTCCCCCAAAATGCACTGACCCTCAATGACTCAACTCCATATACCGTCATTATTAATCTCCCAACTTCATACCATGCTCATGTCATTATATTTTATTTTTCTCAAAAGATTATAAAATGTTCCACCAGGCTCCTTTGCCACTTCTTCACAGACCCTCGGGATCTGTGTCTTTGTTGAATGCTTTCCCCCTTGTTGCAATAAGAATAAAACTGCTTTGAGTAAGCAGGAGACAGGAGCTCCTGGGTTCAGATCCTACCTTAGACACTTCAAGCTATGTGACCCTGAGCAAGTCACTCACCTCCAATTACCTAGCCCTTGCTGTTTTTCTGCCTCAAAACTAATACTTAGTACCAATTCTTTTTTTTTAAACCCTTACCTTCCGTCTTGGAGTCAATACTGTGTATTGGCTCCAAGGCAGAAGAGTGGTAAGGGTAGGCAATGGGGATCAAGTGACTTGCCCAGGGTCACACAGCTGGGACGTGTCTGAGGCCAGATTTGAACCTAGAACCTCCCGTCTCTAGGACTGGCTCTCAATCCACTGAGCTACCCAGCTGCCCCTACTTAGTACCAATTCTAAGACAGAAGGGTTTTTAAAAAATCAAAGGCTTTCAATTTTTCACATCAGCAGCCTGTTTCTTTACCTTCATACTTTCTTCTTAAAGAAAATATTTTTATTCGAATATGTGGAGAGTTATGAATGCACACAGCAGACATGAAGGATAGAAAAACAAAAAGATTTGGGGGAGAAAAAATAGGTTACAATCAACACTAGTGAAGATGGTACCACCATTAGCAAGATGACAGATATATAGAATATATATATAGAATAGAAACAGGGGACAGCTGGGTAGCTCAGTAGACTGAGATCCAGCCCTAGAGACGGGAGGTCCTAGGTTCAAATCTGGCCTCAGACACGTCCCAGCTGTGTGACCCTGGGCAAGTCACTTGACCCCCATTGCCTAGCCCTTACCACTTTTCTGCCTTGGAGCCAATATACAGTATTGACTCCAAGACAGAAGGTAAGGGTTTAAAAAAAAAGAATAGAAACAAATTTTCTCATAAATATCCCCTGGGGATATGATTAGAGTTTTGATGTTAAAGATGACTCTATTGCAAATATGAATAACATGGAAATGGGTTTTGAACAATGAATCCTGAATCAGTAAGTGATGGGGATGTCCCCTACATTTAGCTACAATGAGTGAATTCACTAATAAGTGTCAGCATATCTATTATGTGAGGAAGGCTACTCCCGGTCTAAGGCACCAGAAAGGCAGGTCAGCTCAGAAGCACAAAGGACCCCGTTGCTAGAGGGAATCCATGACATCATTAGTGGGGTACTCTAGCAAGGAAGACTTCAGACAGGACTATTTATAAATAGAGAGTCTACTAGTAAAGCCTCTTTCTGTCTCCCTTCCGTTTCTATCTGACTGAAGACAACTCTTGGTTGGGATCATGGATTTTAGACCTGGAAGAGATTTTTTTTTTCTTTTTTAAACCCTTCCTTTCTGTCTTAATATCAGTTCTGAGACAGCAGAGCAATGAGGGCTAGACAATCAGAATTATGTGACTTGACTAGGATCAAACAGAGGAACTATCTGAGGTCAGATTTGAATCCAGAACTCCCATCTCTAGACCTGGAATTCTATCTACTGAGCCACCTAGCTGCTTCCCCCTGGAAGAGATTTTAAAGGTAACTTGTCATGTCCAACTCTTCCTAACCCCATTGGGGATCTTCTTGGCAAAGATCTTAGAGTCATTTGCCATTTTCTTCTCCAATTCATGGATGAGGAAACTGAGGGAAACAAGATGAAGGATCTAATGTATAATTGAAATTCTGTTAGCCTAAAAAAAGAACTACATTTCCCAGGAGCCCACTGACTTCCTGTTATTACATACTTCCTGTAGACAGAGGATTAAAGTGAGTGGGCATTGAGGCTCTTCCTCCTCTTTTGGCATGCTGCAGCAATCAGCAGTGATAGTGGTAAGGTAGGGATTTTGAAAATGGCTAACCAGCCATGAGCACTTGGTTTTTATTTTGTATCCTCTTTATTCCTTGATTTCTAATGATCATTTAATAGATCCCTTAAAAGATAATATATTTTTATTATTTGAGATTTAATTTTAATTTTTACAGTTGCCTAGGGTCACACAGATAGTAAGTGTCCTAAACCGGATTTAAAGCTCAGGAAGATGAGTCCTCTTAACTCTAGGCCCACATTCTCTCCACTGGGCTTCCCAGCTGTCCTTATAAACTCCATACACCAAGGCAGTTCTCAATAACATAACTGAATATAGTTGGTGGTGTTGTAAAGGAAAAGCAAGAAGTCCTAGCCTGAAGTCTTATAATAGTTTCCTCACAATAACCCTATGAGGCTGGCAGTTCAAATATAATTACCCCCATTTTATAGATGCGAAGCTGAAATCCATAGGGATCATGTGACTCATGTGTAGGACACCTGGTACGTGTCGGAGTCAATAATTGAAGCTGGGTCATTGCATCATGGAGCTGGAAGAGACCTTGGGGCCAACTAGTCTGACCTCCTTATTCTACAGACAAGTAAAGGGAGGCCCAGGGAGATTAAGTGACTTGCCCAAGGCCACACAGGTAGTAAGCCTCTGAGGAGGGGTAGGAACCCAGATCCTTTGATGCCAGAGCCAATGCCCTTTCCACTGTATCATGCTGCCTTACTGATGATAATTCTTACCTCTGTCCTCTGCCATTTATGCAGAAGTACCACCTGCAGGGTGTGGAAGGAAGAAAAAGTAGTGATAATAGTTTATTTTTAAAACTCTTTGTTTGGAGGCAGCTAAGTGGCTCAGTGGATAGAGAGGAGGGCCTAGAGATGAGTTCAAATCTGGCCTCAGACACTTCCCAGCTGTGTGACCCTGGGCAAGTCACCTAATCTCCATTGCCTAACCTTTACCCCTCTTCTGCCTTGGAACCAATACACAGTATTGATTGTGAGATGGAATGTAAAAAAAAAATGTAATGAAAAAAATCTTTGCTCACCTGCTAGTTCTGGGAACCCTGCCTTGACCAGATCTTCGTATAAGCGTCTCTCGGGGTTCTCACGTCTCATCAGGATCCCATGTAACCAGATGAGCAGCATTCTGTGGCCATGCTCACAAGAGCTCTTGCTTCCTATGCAACACACATGTTTCCTTTGATGCAAGATCTTCAGGTTTGCTAAATATTCTCTAGCTTTACATATCCTCATTCATTTATTTTCTGTTCTAAGCCAGAGTAGAGGGCAAAGGGAGAGAAAAGACTAATACTGTCCCTTTGAACTGTACTTGATTCCTTGGTAGGATGATCGCTCTCTGACAGAGGCTTCCTTGAGTGTTTGCTGGGACCCCACAAAACATGCTCTCTCCCCCTAGAATTGACAAATATAAACATAGACCACCTTGGGCTCCCTTTGCCTAAAGGCCAAGCTAGGTTGGATCCCACTCTCCCCCCTGGGTTCTCCAGTGGGCTTGAAGGGTTTGGGGTGTCTAGGCTCTTCGCCATTGGCTCCAACTCCCATCAATCATCTTCCCTCGTGTATAGGGGATGCATGGGCTCCATGCTAGGGAAATTGGACATGCTGGAAAGGCTCCTCAATGCTATCTCCATATTAAGAGAACTTGACCTGCCCAGAGAAGCATCGCTGACGCAGTCAAACCGTGAGGTTTGGGACTTCAAACTTCTTATTTTCTGCTATAAATCCAATCTAAACATAGGGGGCCTTCAAAGTAAACACATCATTCATATGAGATTGTTGTGGGGGGGTTTAAACCCTTACCTTGGGATCCATCCTGTCTCTAGGCCTGGCTCTCAATCACTGAACTTCCCCCATATGAACTTTTGAAATAATAACAAATGTCTATGTAACCCAGGGGGCAGTTAGGTGGCTCCATTGAAAGCAAGATCTAGCAACAGGGCTTCAAGTCTGATCTCAGACAGTTCCTAGCTGTGTGACCCTGGGCAAGTCACCTGACCCCCATTGCCTAGTCCCTTAGTGCTTTTCTGCCTTGGAACCAATACGTCGTATTGATTCTAAGATGGGAGGTAAAGGTTTAAAAAAAAGATTATATGAGAGGCACCCAAGTTTGAATCTAGTCTATGTAAGTGCAAAGCTAATTTCCTTTAGGAGTGGGTTTAGCACCTTGCAGGTGGTACTTCTGTGGGTATGGCAGATGACAGGGGCAAGAATTATCATCAGTAAAGCATCCTGATACAGTGGAAAGGGCATTGGCTCTGGCATCAAAGAATCTAGGTTCATACCTCTCCTCAGAGGCTTACTACCTGAGTGGCCTTGGGCAAGTCACTTAATCTCCCTGGGCCTCAGTTTCCTTGTCTACAGAATAGAGGTCAGAATAGATGGCCTCTGAGGTCCCTTCCTCAGATTATGGTAATGAATGGAGACCAGCCTGTTCTCTAACTCTGACAAATGTAGTTTAGTTTCAATCCTTTAATTCCTGTGAAGGACTATCTTTCAGTAATTGCTGTAGAACATTTTGTAGAAACCAGAGATGCCAGAATACATGAGCCTATTCACCACAGAGCAGTCCTAAGAAATATTCTTTAGCTGCCCTTCTTGTGGTGGCCATTTATCGATCACTGGTGGCCAACCAGTCACAGAACTACTAGGTAAGGATGGAGGGCATTTCTTTTGGTACCCATTCTACTCTGCATTTATTCAGTCAGAAAATATCAATTCCTTTTTAAGATAAAGGCCCCTTTATGACTACTCAAAAAAGAAATAACCATTTACAAGAATTGTTTTCAAAGGGATCCTCCTTAAAGAGTCATTGGCTGAAAATACCTAAAAACCTCAGTAATCTTCTTTCACAGGATGAAAGTAGCTGCTAAATGCTGGTCCCCAGTAATTAATCAGACTTCTAGTTTCATCCTTCCTTGCTCCCCTTTTCTTCCAGTAAATTCCACTGGGTTATTACCTGACCACTGTTCTTCAATAGCTTTGATCTGTTCATCCAAAAATTCCCAGGAGCGAGCCAACTTCCGCCACTCTTGGGCTTTTAGTTGATGGTAAGCCAACTTCCAGAGGCTAGAGCGGATCTGCTTTGTCTCCAAACTGTGATCTTGTTTGAATGTCAGCGCAGGGCCTATGGGTGAGTCATAGTTCTTTTCTTTATGGTCCTAATTTGAAAATAAAGATAACAGACAATTTCAGATGTACTGTGTTTATAGTCTTAATGGGAGTGGTTTTCTCCCTTGATAAAACTGATAAAGGGCCAGTCCAAATGAATTTGTTCAGGGACATTTGTTTTCAGGCCAAATTTTATCATCCAGAATGCAAGGGGATATCTCTAACAAAAAATATCAAACACTGCCTGTCTGACCTTGGGATGTGGGGATTCTGCAACATGTGACAGCATGTTTTCACCCCAGGACTGACCTGATTGAGGTTAGAATGCCCAAAGGGAGAATGAGAACAGCTCAGCCAGAGCAATGCCACTTAACAGATAACCTTCAGCACACTGACTCTCTTCCCACTCCCTTGGGCAGCTCCTCCCTGAACTTTCTAGTTTGGTTTCATTCTTCAAGGTTGAGTCTCTCTCAGGGTTGTAATCTTGAAATCTTTCATAGTCAGGGTAGTTTTTTTCAGGTGACCTTGTAAAAGCTCATTTGTTTTTTTCCTTCTCCCTGGTCACAAAGTACAAGGTTGTGGGGAAAGGGGGAAAGGAATGAGAGAATCACAAAAAGAGATGGACGGGAATTCGGAAACCATCTCTCCTAAACCTCTTTTCTTCCAGATGAGAAAACTTAGGACTAAAGAATTCAAAACAAAAAATGAATGAAAACCTCCCCAACATTAGCTCTGAAAGCTATGAAGATCTAGGTTTGAATCCTATCCTTGGTACATGTTTAGACAGCTAGACAAAGGTTAGTGTAATTGGAGCAAACAGAATAGTGAAAGTCAACTGAAAAGTACCCCGGACCCCAAAAGCATGAGCCCGGGCCACTTCTGGTAGGCTATGTATGCTCTGACTCAGAGTTGAAGGATTTGGCACTTTGAGAGGAGAATATCTCAGAGCTGAGTCATAGGTCAGCTACCCATCAGTAGACCTTAATAGGAATAACTCTACCTCCTCCTGGGACTTTCTCCTTTCCTTCCTTCTAGAATGTATGGCATGGAATTTTCTCAGGAACTTCTCAGGACACGTCTGAAATGTAGCCGACACATATAAGTAGAGCACTTGTTTGGCTAGGAAAGTGTGAGGATGGACTTCAGGTCTTTGGCTGCATCATCTGCCTTTCCCTGAGCAAAGATTACTAAATAGTGACCCTGAAAAGTCACAGCCTTGGAAGCTACCTGATGAGTGTGAGAGGTTAGTGACCCCCTGGGCCCTTCAATCAATGCTAGATACAGTATGGGAGGTGCTCCCTAAAGTTACTAGGGTACCACCTGGGCGAGAAGATAACCAAGATAAACCAAGAGGAAGAGCCAAACACCTGCAGAGTCTGACTTACTAGATGTGAATCCTGAGTGCAAAGATGAGTCAAAGATGAAGTAAATTCTGATTCGTTATTTCCAAAAAAATGTTTTGTGTCTTAAAGTTTTAAATATCAACTTCTTAGGAGAGTAGAACAGTAATTATAAGTTACTGCTTCACATTTTTCTTTGTCAGTGTGCATTTTTGTATTTTCTAATATTTCTTTTGTGTGAAAGAAAGAAATAGCTATTCTATGGCTTATTTACTTTGTATATTGACTACTTTTCCACTTCTCCATTTGGGAAGAGGTTAGATCTAGCAACAAATCTAAGCTTTAAGTTATTTCCCTGGGGCTATAGGATTGGGAGCAAGAGGCAATGAAAAAAGGAATCTAAATCCTCTCTATAGAGACCAGGCTTCCCCAGGACTGATCCATGCATGTGGTTTGACACACATGCAGTTCCCATGAAGAGGAAAGGATGAGTACCTTGGGCCACCTAGACCCAGTGGGTCTACCCATAAGAATAAATTGTGGCATATTCATGTCAGATCCAAAAGAGGTTAACATTGTTCTAAAAAGAATACTCACAAACTTCATTTAAAATCACCCTAGACAAAATAAAATATTTGGGAATCTACCTGCCAAGATAAACACAGGAATTATATGAACACAATTACAAAACATTTTTCATGCAAATAAAACTAAATCTAAACAATTAGAAAAGCATTAATTGCTCATGGATAGCATGAGCTAATATAACAAAAAATGACAACCTACCTAAATTAATTTACTTATTCAGAGCCATGCCTATCAAACTACCAAAAAAACTATTTTATAGAATTAGAAAAAATAGTAACAAAATTTATCTGGAAGAACAAAAGATCGAGAATATCAAGGGAACTAATGAAACAAAGTGTGAAGAATGCTGGCCTAGTTGTACTAGATCTTAAACTGTACTATAAAGCAATGATCATCAAAACAATCTGGGACTCTGCTAGGTCTGTACTCCAAAGAGATAATAAGGAAAAATACTTGTACAAGAATATTCATAGCTGTGCTCTTTGTGGTGGTAAAAAATTGGAAAATGAGGGGATGCCCGTCAATTGGGGATTGGCTGAACAAATTGTGGTATCTGTTGGTGATGGAATACTATTGTGCTCAAAGGAATAACGAACTGGAGAAATTCCATGTGAACTGGAATGACCTCCAGGAATCAAAGCAAAGCAAAAGGAGCAGAACCAGGAGAACATTGTACACAGAGACTGATACACTGTGGCACAATTGAACATAATGGACTTCTCTACTAGCAGCAATGCAATGATCCGGGACAATTCTGAGAGACTTATGAGAAAGAACACTATCCACATTCAGAGGAAGAACTGTGGGAGTAGAAACACAGAAGAAAAAAACATCTCCTTGACCACATGATTCAATGGGGATATGATTGGGAATGTAGACTCTAAATGACCACCCTATTGCAAATATTAATAATATGGAAATAGGTCTTGATCAATGATACATGTAAAACCCAATTGAATTTCTCATTGGCTACAGGAGGGGGGAGGAAAGAGGAGAGAGAAAGAATATGAATATGTAACCATGGGAAAATATTCTAAATTAATTAATTATTTTTTTAAAAGATCAAGATGGTACTGACTAAGTGATAGAAGGGGGATCAATAGAATAGACTAGGGGTAAATGACCTCAGCAGCCTAGTATCCAATAAACCCAAAGATCCCAGCTCTGGGTATAAGAACCCACTATTTGACAAAAACTGCTTGGAAAATTGGGGGGAAAGTATGGCAAAAATTAGGTTTAAATCAATATCTCACATCTTATACCAAGATAAATTCAAAATGGGCATATGACTTAAACACAAAGACTGATACTTTGAGTAAATTAGGGGAACATGGAATAGTTGACCTGTCAGATCTATGAAGGGAAGAATTTATGACTAAAGACCAAGCAAGAGACAGAGAATATGAAAAGATATAAAATGAATAAATTTGATTATATTAAATTAAAGAGTTTTTGTACAAATAAACCAAATGCAAACAAAATTAGAAGGTAAGCAACAAAGTGGGGCGAAATTTATAACAAATTTCTCTGACAAAGGTCTAATTTCTCAAATATACAAAGAACTAAGTCAAATTTATAAGAAATCAAATCATTCCCCAACTCACAAATGGTCAAGTAACATGAATAGGCAGTTTTCAAATGAAGAAATCAAAACTATCAATAACCATATGAAAAAATGTTCTAAATCCCTCCTGATTAGAGAAATGCAAATCAAAACAACTCTGAGGTACCACCTTATACCTAATAGAGTGACCAATATGACAGTAAAGGAAAATAATAAGTGTTGGAGGGGATGTGGCAAAAGTTGGGACACTAATGCATTGCTGGTGGAGTTGTGAAATGATCTGACCATTCTGGAGGGCAATTTGTAATCATGCCCAAAGGGCCTTAAAACAATGCATGTGTTTTGATCCAGCAATACCACTACTGGGTTTATATCCCAAAGAAATTTTTTTTAAAAATCTGGGCAAGGATCTGTCTGTACACAAATTTTTTTAGTTGCACTTTTTGTGTTGGCAAAAAATTGGAAAATAAGGAGGTGTCCCTCAATTTGGAAATGGCTGAACAAATTGTGGTATCTGATGGTGATGGAATACTATTGTGCTATAAGGACTGATGAATTGATGCATCTATAAGAACTGAAAAGACCTACATGATCTATGTGGGATGATCTTAGACTGTATTGCTTTTACATTTTCATCTCCAGCTCATTTAACAGATGAGAAAACTGCATCAAACAGGGTTCAATGACTTGCCCAGAGTTACACAGCTAGGTACTGTCTGAGGCCAGATTTGAATTCAGATTTTCCTAACTCTAAACCTGGAGTATAAACACACACAGACACAGATTTATATACAAATATTATATATGTGTATACATATATGTACATATATTCATACTATCTGTATTCACTTAAATATTAGGTAATTGACTTCGCCACTAAAAGCAATGCAATGATCCAGGACAATCCTCAGGGAGTTATGAGAAAGAATGTTATTCATATCTAGAGAAAAAACTTTGGGAGTAAAAATCCAGAAAGAAAATGTATGATTTATCACTTAGTTGTGGGATTTGGGATTTTGGTTTTAAAGGATTACTATTTTACAAAAATGAATAATATGGAAATGGGTTCAAGTGATGTGTAACCCTGTAGAACTGTTTGTCAACTCCAGGAAGGGGTAGGAATGAGAGGAGGGAGAAAACATAAATCATGGAATCATGGGAATAAATAAATAAATAAATAAATAAATAAATAAATAAATAAATAAATAAATAAATGAAAGAATACTCACCCTTCTGTTTCAATTCTTAAATCGATGAGTTTTCTCTGCTCCCCCCTAAGAAGACTAAAGTTTCCAAAATAACCACTTCATTTCATAAACCTTTCCAAGGCTCTTCTATCTAATAATAACTCCCATTTATAAAATGTTCCAAGGTACAACTAAGTGATAAATAGTGTACTATTATAGTACCTTCTTAACAGTTAGAAAAAATAAGGCTCATAGGTAATCCCACAACTGATTAAGTATCAAAGGGGAGAACCGGACCCAGGTTACCTGACCTTAGGCTCAGTGTTCTTTCTACCACATCGCTTGTGAAATTCATCCCAAAGGTTTCATTACAAAAGCCCATCTGTCTCTAAAGATGCTGCTCGGTCACTCAAACTCAATGCCACAACAGGGCATAAGAAGCAGGAATTAAGGGAAAAGTTAAGTGTCGTATCGCTCTGTCCAAGTTCTTTGTACATTGAACAGTTTTATCGTAATGAGCATCTATCTCTGAGTAGCAGAGGAATAGTTCTATTTTCTGAGTACAGCCCTTTGTACTGCTAGGCATATCTATCAAGACTGCTGGGGCAGCTTAGCTATACAGTCCTTTCAGCATCCTTTAGAAAAGCTTGAGTAGGACACCAAAGCCCTAATCTCTCTTTCTCATTTTCAACAGGCAAGAGAAGCACAAAGCTGCCTGCCTGCCAAAAAGCATGCTGTCAGCAAGTGCAGTGGCCAGGCAGAACTGGAGGAAATCAAAGGATGAGGAAATGAGCAGGCTTTAGGAGGCTCTCATTATCCTCAAAAGCACAGAATTTTGCTAACTTATATGAAAAGAAATTTCTTTCTACACTTTTATCAGTTTCTCAGAAATTGAGGACAAAATATGACATTTCTTTTTCAAACTTTCATTAAATTCTCAGATTCTGAAGCTTTGTTGTAATGGAGAATTCATTTTTTCAGGAGAAATATGTTTAGTGAATAAAGAACTGGCCTTGAAACTGTGCAGACTTAGGTCCCAAACTCTGCCTCTGACATATGTTGGCTGTATAAACCCAGGTAAATCATTGCACTTCTCAGGGCTCTCGGCATCTCTCATAGTAGAAACTGAAAAGAAGATTCTGATTTTCATCAAGGCAGAGGAGGGTTTTTTTTTTTGCCTGGGCATAATCTAAATCATAGGTTATGGGGCCACATAGGGCCACATGAATTCCTACAAGTAATGCAACAAGAACTAAAAAATTAAACAAAAGCTCTTCAGGAAAGAATGGGAAGGAGAATAAAAACCTTAGAAGAGAATGTAGTAAACTCTACCAGAGGAATGGACTCCTTGAAAACTAAAATAGAGCAAATAGAAATCAATGACTCCATGAGCCAACAAGAAATATTAAAACAAAATCAAGATTGAAAATATAGAAGAAAATGTAAGATTTCTGATATTTAAAATCTGACCCAAATAATATGACAAAGATATATAACTTAAGAATACTTCGATTCTCTGAAAACCATGATTATTAAAAACCTAGACATTTTCAGTATAATCCAAACATCATAAGTTTTAAGCTTTTGGCTTCATTAAAAGTTATTGAACTTCATATATAATAAACCCATTAAAGTTTGAAACTGCATGAAGACTTTTGGGACACTCTATATTTCAAGAAATCATAATGGAAAACTGGCCATATTTTAAATAAAATACTAACAAGAAAATTATAGTAGTGTATCACAAAGATTATACACTATGACCAAGTAGGATTTTGTGGCATCCCAGGTATATTCTAATCTTGAAAGTATTATTGATTTACTAACATTATAACCTGTGTGCTCATGTATCAGACCATTCAATACTCCTTTTATATCTAAATCATGTATCCATTTTGATTTAAACAATTGGAAGGGGTTGTATGGTGATGTAGTGCTAACATTCTAAAAGGGGGGGAAAATTGTCCTCTGAGCACATTAATGTCTTCAAATGTTAACTGAGGAAATTGTGTAAGAAAAATGGAACCAAGGATTCAAGAAGTAGATTGTTTGTGTTCTTAGGGTTTTTAGGGGAAAGAGAAGAAAGACCAAGTGAGTAGAAAAGAAATACACCTTTGTAGCGAAGGGTGGGTAGCGCTTGCTATTTCTTCTTAGTTGTGGAGCCTGAAAAGAATATACAAAGATGGAGGAAGGGGTGGGGGAATGGTCAACATTGGTTTGTTTGAATTGACTATGTTTGTTTGTTCCAAGTGTCATAAAAGAATTTTTTGGGTTTGATTCTGTTTTTGCCATTTTCTTGAGGCAGCAGATCATTTCACTAGCTAAAGGCTGAAGAATTTAGCTAAGACATCATCCTTTATTTAGTTCAGATGACTAACTGGTTAATGATAAGAGATTTTCTGGCTCAACTTTATTACCTCTAATTGTTTAAAACAAGAATGTCATATCACCAGATACAACTCTGATGTTAATGGTTAATCTGCAAGTTCCAATTATATTCCCAGTGTTTACTGACCAATTTATTATTTTATCTGATGCATATCTGCATCTTCTGCTGCTCATGTTTTTATGTGTAAATCTTTATCTTCCCCTTTTTCCCTCTACAAAATAAAAATTACATTGTATCTATCCTATGTAACCAAATCTTTGCAGAGCATATAACAATTTGGTTATTAAAAAGTCTCTGAGTTGATAAGTATGATTAGCAGCAATATCTATCAATGAATCCCTGGACAATTTTTATGTCACAAAAATGATTTTTCCATATATTTTTAATTAGATGGGAGAGATAAAGAAAGGGAAGAGAAGTTAGCTATTGTGATAACAACAACAAAAAAGAGCTATTGAAACATTTCAAAATATGCATGGGTGGGAAAAGAAGTTCAGGAGAGAGAACAAGCAGACAGGAAGGATCATTTCAAAAATAATTTGGATTTTTTACATTTTTTTAAAAGAAAGCTATACAAAATGGAAGTTAAGGAGCAGCTAAGTGGCTCAAGAGATACAGAGCCAGATCTGAAGATAGGAGGTCCTGGTTCAAATCTGTCCTCAAATTCATCCATCCTAGCTATGTGATCCTAGGCAAGTCACATAAATAACCCCAGTAGCTTAGCCCTTATTTCTCTTCTGCCTTGGGACCCATATTTTAAATTGATACTAAGAAGGTAAGGGTTTGTGTTTTTATAATACAGATTAATCATTTCACTTATAATTTCTGTGCATTCCAGCATTTATTAGGAAATACTTTTTGATGGCATTAAGTTCAGCATAAAAATAAATAATTTTACAATCTGTTTTACTTTGACTTTCATAAAACAACATTAGCTCAAGACAAAGGTATTTTACTAAAATAGCATAGTGGCATTGTGGATATAGCACTAGACTTAGAGTCAGAAAGACCTGGGTTCAAATCCTTCCTCAGCTATTTTCTAGGTATGTAACTGGCCAAATCACTTAACTCTTCCTCAGCCTTTTTTTTCCTCATCTGCAAAATGGGGATAATAATATCACCAACCCACAGGGTTGTGGTAAGGACCAAATGTGATACAAGTGAAGTACTTTTCAAAAGTACTTTAAAACACTGAGGGGTGAAGAACAAACATTCATTAAGCATCTACTATCCAGATACTTGTTAAGTGCTTTACAAATTTTATCTCATTTGATCTGTATATAAATGCAGTAATAATATATATGTATTACATAAATTAAGCAATTCTTATAAATAATAATAATATGTCTTTCCCACAAACCTAGCTATACTTCTGTAAAGGGTAGAGTCATTGAATTGATGACCTAGCAGGTCTCAGGAGAGACAGATCAAACATTTTTTGTTCTTTTCTTTTAAACCCTCACCTTCCGTCTTAGAATCAATACTGTATATTGGCTCCAAGGCAGAAGAGTGGTAAGGGCTAGGCAATGGGGGTCAAGTGACTTGCCCAAGGTCACACAGCTGGGAAGTGTCTACCTAGCTGCCCCCAGATCAAGTTTTGAAAAGATGATTAAGTAGAAATTAAGGAGGTCAAAAAGCTGGGGATTCCAAAATGGTGTGGTACAGTGTCCTGCTGAGAGTTTGGAACTTGAGATTTCCCCTCCTTTCCTGCTGAGATAAAGAACCATTGAGGTTGCTGATTCCTGATTGGGTGTCTTTATGTAATCCATGCTCTGCTAGACCCTGGGCAAACTTCCCCTCTCCAGAAACAAGAGCATGTTCAGCTATTGAAGGCTGGTTCCCATATCCTGCAGATGCAGTGGCCTGGCTTTGAGAGACACATTGCTATCCCCTTTCTGGCTTCCCCAAGACTCAGATTCACAAGCTTCCGTGGCTGGGGATGGGCAGGAAGTAGGGAGAAAAGGTGTTGTGGGGAGGCTACCATGGTTTGCTTGGTCAGTGTGTGTCAGCAATGTTAGTGGGTGATTTTCTGGATGTCCCCAAACCTTGTTATGTTAAATAAACTTCTTGGTTTCTTTTTGCTGTGATATCACATGGTTAGCAGTAAATTAGTTGTTCTTTCCAGGGAGGGAACTTCAGAGAGCAAATGAGTCATTCGAATAAAGGGCTGAGTAGAATCTTGGAGAGACAATTTGGGTCATTTGTCACATCCAGAACTATTGAAATGGAGCTCCCCCTCCCTCAGCACCAGAAGCATCCATTATGCCGGGCAAGAGAAACAACAAGAAAATAAACTTAAATATGAGATTTGGGTTCCAGGCTCAGAGAGCATCTTTAGGAGTCCAAATGTATTGAGGCTGCCTCCTCTACCCAGTCCTAAATAGGGAGATTTTATGAGAAGCAAGGGACGTTCTTAGACTCAAAAGACCTAGAATTGCCCACTCAGTAATTATGTGATCTTGGGCATGTGGCTCACCTGTGCTACATCTCAGTTCCCTCATGTATAAAATAAGGTAGGAGTAAATAATGATGATGATAAGTTAGTTAGGTGGTGCAGTGTGTAGAATGCTTAGCCTGGAGTCAGGAGGACCTGAGTTCAAATCCCACCTCAGACATTTAACAGCTGTGTGACCCTAGAAGAGTAACTCAACCCTGTTTGCCTCAGTTTCCTCATCTGTAAAATGAGCTGGAGAAAGGAAAACACTTCAGGATCTTTGCCAAGGAAACATCAGACATGACCAAAACAACTGAATGACAACAATGCATTTGTATATATACATATATGGTAAATAACAGATTTTATTATTATATGATTTTTTAAAATACCTGCTTTACTTATCTTACAAAGGTAGGATGAAGATCATTTGCCTCCATGGGATGGGAGTGGGGAGAAGGAGGAGCAGACCAGTGATTTAATTAGTATAGAAAACTCAGTGAGAAAATATTCTATCTACCAATTTGGATCACCAACTATGCTGCAACTTATATCCTTAGAGGTCATGGAGACATTAAGTGACTCACCCAAGGTCACACAGTCATTAAGTGTCAGATTCAGGCTCTGATCCCAGGTCTTTCTGAGGTGTCTGTCTGACCACTGACACCAGGCTGCCTCCTTCTATTTGTAACCATTAAGCAATAGGCTCTGTGCCCAGATGATGACTGAGGAAATGTATAAAATACATTATGCTGAGACCTGAAAGTGGTGGCACCCTTCCCTTTCCCCCAAACCACCAGTCTTGCCTCAGCCCAGTCATCATTCTGGGAATGGAGCTGGAGTCTGGCAACTGTTCCTCCAGGTGCTCTGTCCCTATCTACTGAAGATGGACAAAAGAAAGTTCTTGCAACCTAAGGGCTTGGCACTGTCCATCGGTTCAGCAGTTTTGCTATGATCTGATCAGTGGAAATAATATTAAAGAAGAAGCGTTACCTTCCATTTGCTGCAGTGCCCTAAGAACCCTGGAGCATCTCCATCTGTGTGGCAGCTGACATCTTCTTTGTGCATTTTGTCCACCATGACAATGTGAGCTCCTGGAAAGGAGGGACTGTGTTCCTTGTTTCTTTGTATCCCCAGTGCTTTCCACAAACCAAGCAACAATAATGATAATATCTAACATTTATGTTATGCTTATAACGTGCTAGGTGCTCTGCTAGCTCTTTACAATTATCATCTCATATGATTCTCACAACAGTCCTGTGAGATTATCATCATAATGATAGCTGACATTTATCCAGCACCTACTATGTGCCAGGCTCTGGGCTAAGCACTTTATAAATACTATCTCATTTGATCCTTAAAACAACCTTGAGAGGCAGGTGTTAGTATTATCTCCATCTTACAGAAGAGGAAACTGAGGCAAATGAGGATTCAGTGACTTGCCCATTGTCACACAGCTAGTAAGCACATGAGATGGGATTTGAATTTAGGTCTTTCTTCCTGACTCCTAGCTGGTCATTCTCTCCACTGTGCCACATATCAGAAATAAGTGCTCCATTTATTTCTTTGTTCATTTAGAAAGAGTTTTTCAACCATAATGGATTTCCAGTTAACGTCCATTTAAGGAAGAAGTACATTTGACCAGAGAAAACAATTTCTCAACCAGTAATTCCATTTCCCACCAAGGTTTTTTGGTTTGGTTTTAACGGTTTTGCCCTTTGCAAGTTTTCCATTTTATTAATATGTTTCTCTTTTACCAATCTTTAATAGGGCATAGGTCATCACAATGACATTCAGCTAAATTACAGTGGAAATAAAGCAATAATAGAATATTTTCCTTTTAAACCCTTAACTGACTATCTCACAAATACAGTCACAATAGGAAGAGTAGCTCTTTCCAAGAATACATGGGAGATATCATCTAGATTTCCCACCAAGTTAAGGAAGAAATAGCATAGAAAACAGAACTCAGCTACTATCCCAGCTACCCCATTTTCCCTGAGGCGTAGTTTGGCATGCCATCCATCCTACTGCTTCCTCAGAAGATGAATGATACATTCATTTACCTAAGAGGAAACCAAAGGGAAACTAGAGAGGCAGGAAGGTAGGGAAGAAAGAAAAAGGAGGAAGAAGCAAAACAAGGAAAAGAGGAGGACATTTCGGTCAGGATTTTTTGAAGACTCCCTTTTAAAACTCTGTACCAGACTGAGTGGTGTATGTTTATAACTCTGTGTGGTGACTCAGGGGACCAGGCCTGGCCTGTATATAAATTGTGAAACAGATACAATTCTTGGTCTTTCTTATTCCCCAATGCAACCCTACTTTATGCTCTTTCTTTCCTTGTAGAGGTCTCTAGCTTCTCCCTTTCTCCCCCTAATAATTAAAAAAAAAAAGAAAATGGCCCGGGTCCTAATTAATGACTTGTTCTTTGTAACTACTTTAGTGGTCCTGTGTTTTTCCATGTAGACAGGGAAATTTTCTTAGCAAAGATTCTTAAGTTGCTGTGTCATTTCCTTCTTCAGTTCATTTTACAAATGAGGAAACTGAGGGAAACAAGAGTTAAGTGACTTGCCCAGGGTCACACAGCTTAGTGTCTGAGACTGGATTTAAACTCAGTTCCTCCAGTCTTCTATTGGCTGTGCCCCCCCTCTTATGCATGGAATACAAATATCTTAAAGGAATTTTCTAGCCAGCAGGAAGAAGGTGGCATTTCAAAAAAACTAAAAGAGCCTCAGGCTGTGAATTTTGCACAGCTGAGATCCCTGCAGCTACCAAGGCAGCTCCGCATAGAATCCTGTCATGGCCAGCAGATGGTAGCAGAGAGCAGCACAAGGCTATCTCCAGAAGTCACCTTGAGGAGTCCCTAAATATGTAGTCTTCTACATGTATGCCCCTTCGATGCATGTTCCCTGGCCATAAGGATTCCCTTTCCTCACTGAGAATGTGCCGTGCTGTGCAAGAGTATTGGGAATCCTGTCGTATATTTTACTGTTCTTTATTCAATGCCTTTTGTTTTTACTTCATATGTCCTATGGTCGATCTAGTAAAAGACTCAGCTGTGGGGGCTCAGGGGGCTGGGACTTTGATAGAAACTGCCCCACAAGTTGTCTTGAATAAGGTGCTAAAGCTTTCGTGTGCGTGCGTGCGTGCGTGTGTGTGGAGGGGAGACTAGGGGAGCGGAGCTGATGTGATTTGGGCTCTTTCCTCTACATGGTTAGCAGTTGTGGAAAGGAACAAAACCTAAGAAGGTCCCATAGGCGTGAAAGCAGCTTTTGTTGTTCAGTTGGGTTCATCTCTTCGGGATTCTGCTTACACACAGCATGCCACTGGAGTGGTGTGCATTTCCTTCTCCGGCGCATTAAGGCAAACCGAGATTAAGGGACTTGCCTTGGGTCGTGGAATAAGGGTCGGAGGCTGCATCGGAACTCAGGTCTTCCAGACTCAGAACCCAGAATTTTCTCCACTGAGCCACCTAGCTTCCTCTGAGAGCCTCTTTGGTCACCTCTGAACCTCCTAGGCAAAGAGAGGTTCAAGAACTTGCCCAAGGTCATACAGCTGAAAGCATCTCAGGCTGGATTTGAGAGCAACTTTAAGGGATCTCTTTTAAAGAAATACCCCCAACTTCCTTGTAGGGAGCCCCACAGATGAGTCACAACCCTTCTCTTTCCTTACCTTTTTCCAAGCGTAATATCTTTCTGCTTTGATGATCATGTCTACGATGAGAGAATGGTGGCTCCTGGATGCTACAGCTAATGCTGTCTTTCCTTGCTGAGAACAAAAGACGTCATGACTGATAGTGGCTCTGAGAACCGCCATTCATTTCCAAGCATACCATTGCAAGGATGTCATGTGGGAAGGGGAGATTTGGGCTATTGGGTTGCCTCATCAAAAAAGAAACCAAAAAAGTCTCAGGACTTCCCTCAATCTCTCCAGTCTGCCCTGTGGTGGAGAAGTTCAGCTCAGCATGAACAAAACCACATCACTTTCTCCCACTTAACCCCGCCCCTCTCCCCAAACAGGGTAGACCAGGACTCCGGGTCCCCACTGTTGGGCCTGCCTCCCATTTTCTCCTAGCTTCCCGACCCTTGGCAGCTCATGAGGCTTTTCTGTGCCTCCCCATTCCCTCTTCTGTAAACTCAGGGGATTGAGCTCTAAAATCTGTCGAGGCTCGGACCCTGGGACCCACTACCCCCTTTCAGCTCTGATTGGAGTCTCCTAAAGTAATTTGAGCAAAGATATTAGTGGTAGGACTTTCCTCCGGGACCAGTCTCAGACATTTACTAGCCGGGTGCCCCTTAGGCAAGTCTTTTCCCCATGCCTTAATTTCCTCGTCTGTAAAATGAGCCGGAGAGGGAAATGGCAAACCACTCCAGTATCTTTGCCAAGAAAACCCCCTGTGGGGTCACAAAGAGTCAGACACGGCTGGAAAATGGCACAGTAACAATGGCTTCTAGGGGAGTTCATTTTTAAAAACGGAAAACTCGGAAGCCGACTGGTGACTGGCGCTTATGAAGTTGGAGCCATAATGGTCACACGTGCCCTTCAGGAGAATCTCTGACTGCCCAGCAAAGGACACGGCTGGAGTGACTAGAGACCAGGGCAGAGACCAATGACAGGGCAATAACCCACGTGATAAGGGCCTGGCTGCAGGGGCAGGCTGGTCTGAGCAGAAAGGACGGAGAAGATGCTAAGAAGAAAAAAGCTTCTGCTTGACAAAGCAAGAACCAGAGAAGGGTCGTCGGGTACAAAGAACATTTCCATGACCCAGCACCGCCTTTTACTTTGGTAGAGGAACACAGCAACCTCACGGACTAGAACCACCAACAAAGGAAATGGGTTTGCTTTTATTGCGTTTCCTCGTTGGGGAGATGTTCATGGGAAGAGCTGTTGGCTATTCTATCTATGTGTTCTAAAGACCAGGCTCCAGGCTGAACTGTCTATGGGATGAATTCAAATATATGGGAGAGATCTACATCCAGAACCCCCGACTGCTATCTCTGAGGACTGGAGCTCTCTAATCTTTGAATGCATCTGGACACTCCCCAGAAGTCCAATCCCCACAGGCACCAGGGTTGGCTGTTTTCCATGTACTGAGAGTCTTAGATGAGTCTGGAAATTAGGGCTGAAAGCAATCAGCCTCTAATCAGGGGCCCAGTAATTGGATTACAAAGTACTGCTACTCTGAGGCCTTTGCACAACCCCCTAATCTCTGCCATCTGAGTGCTGCCTTTCAACACACCATTCACAAGCATGGCAATTAGCCCGTTAGGAGAGAAGCATGCTGGGAGCCAAAGGTTTTTTTGCTCTTAGGAGCACATTTTCCTTAGGAACATTGCTCAAATGGGAATCTGAAGGCTCCTGATATTGGTATTATCATTAAGCCTGTAATACTCTCCAGAGGTTAAACTTAAGGCAGAGGAGAGAGCCACACTGGGTCATAGCTATTACAACGCTTTTCTATTTCTTTTTTCTATCCATTAATAATGTGCCAGGTCCAGGAAGCATCTCATATCTGGGGTGGGTAAAACTGAAATGCTTGTAGAGGAGATTAATGAAGCAACTTGAAAGTGTAATCTCCCTTGGAGGTAAATACTATGGGAATTATTGTCTTTTTTTTTTAACCCTTACTTTCTGTTTTAATTACAACTCTAAGACAGAAGGGCAAGGGCTAGGCAAATGAGGTAAGTGACTTGCTCAGGGTCACACAGCTAGGAAGTGTCTGAGGCCACATTTGAACCCAGGAACTCCTGCCTCCAGCACTACACTGTGTGACCCAGCTGCTCCACCTGGGTATTACTATCCCCAATTTACAGGTGACTCAGTAACTTGTTCTTTGTACAAAGCTCATATCAGAGGCAGGATTCTAACTCTCATCTTTTCTGACCCTTTTCCCTGCACCTGGTATAGCTTAACTTTCAAGGAAAAGGCAGGAGAATGAGGGAGGAAGACAGAGGGGGCTAGATGAGGGCTATTTCCAAACTATTTACTACTGAGGGGACTCCTTGAGGCAAAGCCTTCGGATATCCCAAATCTCTTTGTCAGCATTATCCATTACTTTCAATGCCCTCTAGGGCATGGGTACAACTTCAAGGCTTTAGGTGAAATCCTTCAAGCAGAAAGTAAACTGACTGATTCTTCGCTCAGCTACATTTTCTGGGCCATCATAAGCAGCCTTCCTAAGCCATTTACATGTCTCCCCCTGCTTCAGGACTTTTGGCTAGTTCAAGAAGTAAAGTAAAATGATGATAAAACCACATTCCTTCAGACCTGACTAGTGCAAAGATGGTCATATAGGAAATTGGTGGAGTTGAAGTTCACCTTTGCCCTGTGAAAAAGGATTTCCAAAAAGAACAATAATAAAATTAAATGCTATATATGAGAATCAAACTTGGTTCCAAGTAGAAATGGGAGAAAAAAATTTCCCTCCCTCACCTCCTTGCAGAAGTAGGGGTCTGTGGGTGAGGAATATTATATATATATATGTATTACCAGCAGGGGTTGATGTATTCATTTTGCTGAGCTACTTAAAATTTTTTTTTAATTTTTTGGGGGGTGGGTTTGTTGGGGAAAGGAGAGAGAAAGAATAGATTCAGAAAATGGAAGTTGATGTCAAAAGAAAAGAAGTAAATAATAATTAAAGAAAGGGAGGGGTCTCTAAACAAGTAAATACTTTCAACAAGATTGAAACCAAGGGGTTCCTCCACCCCCTTTAAAGGTCGAAGAATAAGGAAGCTTTCTAGCACCTTAGAAACCAATACTAAGTTATGAGTAATTTGTGCTTTAAAATTCATTTGGAGACTGGCTTTAAGTAATACAAGTTGATATACTTGGAAGATAGAAAGTCTCCTTTTCAAAAATACACAGTTCAGACTTACTCATTTGGCTTCCCCAATGACCCTTGCAAATTCCAAATGGCACTAAAAGACACAAATTTGACATCAAGCTAGCCTTTCATGTGAAGATGTGCTAACGCTGAGCCTGGAGCAGAAGACAGTTACCTTATCAACAGCCTTGAGATCACAGCCTGCCTTCAGCAGGGTTTCCACCAATTCCACATTTCCAAGATCAGCTGCTAAGTGCAGAGGGGTTTGCTGCTTCTGTAACAATAATTTTGATATTCAATCATATATGACTCTCTGTGACTCCATTTGAGGTTTTCTTGGTAAAGATATTGCAGTGGTTACCATTTTCTTCTCCAATTCATTTTACAGATGAGGAAACTGAGGCATACAGGGTTAAATGACTTGCCCAAGGTCACACAGCTAAGAGTATCTTGAATCCAGATTTGAATTCAGGAAGATGAATCTTTCTGCCTCTGGGTCTGATACTCTATCCACATACCACCTAGTTGTCCCTGTTGCATGTTAAACATAAATAACATTAAAAAAAACCTTTCTAAAACAAAAAAATACTGATATTGACATTCTTTTTAATTTTTGCAAATATCTTTAATATCTAGCTTAAAAGGTAACTTGATGCTTATATCTGCTTCTGCATTCAATCTATTGTAATGTGTTGTTTTGGTCAAAGTCTAGAAAGACAATTTGGCCTCCTAAAGATATGGAAAAGGGAGGAGTTTTAATAGGTAAGTTATATTTTAGGATTATTATGAACATTTTCTTGTCCCCTGTGAAAAGGAGAGGAGGGCAACCTTAAGTCTATACATTAAAAACTACTGTTTATCTAGTTCTATGATACTGAACCTGTGGCATATATTCCAAAAAGGGATCCACATCATGGCCTGCCAGACTTGGTTACTAGAAAGGCAGAGGAACTTGAGCAGAGCTGCTCCCTTCCCCTTCTCCACAGCACTTGCAGACATTTTTTTCACCTCACCTGCCCCTCTGCCCGGCTGCCCAATAGGAGTGCTTCCTCCCCTCCCCCTCTCCACCTGGGCCTAAGGACATTTCTCACAGGCCCCTCTCCTCTGCCTAGAAGCCCAATGGGAGCATTTCCTCTCTCCCCTATCTGGGGAAAGGGGAGTAGGACACACTCCATGGTGGGGGGGGAGGGGTATGGCACAGCACTCAGTCTCTAAAAGGTTCGCCAGCACTCATCTAGTCCCAGTCCATCACTTTGCTGATTAGAGAATTGAAGCTCAGAAAGATTGTTATTTGACCAAGTTATGGTATAGTGCTAGTTCTGAGATATGAGAGCATAAAGGTGACCATCCCAACATTCAACAAATATAGATTCAATGAATCAAAGAATAGAAATTAATGCTTTATATAGCTTTAAAAAAAGATAGGAAAAAGCCTTACCTTCTGTCTTAAAAGCAATACTGTGTATTGGTTCCAAGATAGAAGAGCTATAAGGGCCAGGTAACTAGAAATTAAGTGACTTTCCCAGAGTCACACAGCTAGGAAGTCTGGGGTCAGATTTAAAGCCAGGACCTCCAGTCTAGGTCTGGCTCTCAATCCACTGAGTTACCTGGCTGCTCCCTTTTACAAAGCATTTTCAAGTTTTAGGGAGGTTGGTGGCACAGTTACTGTGTGATCCTGGACAAGTCATTTAACCTCTGCCTCAAATGAGTTTGCTCATCTATAAAATTACATTAATAATACCACCTACCTCCCAGGTAGGATAGCTAAGTGCAATGGGTAGAGTGTCATTTCTGGAGTCAGGAAGATTCAGCTTTCTGCATTCAAATTTGGCCTTGGAAACTTGCTAGCCGTGTGATGCCAAGCAAATCACTTAATCCTGTTTGCCTCAGTTTCCTCGTCTGTAAAATGAGTTGGAGAAGGAAATGGCAAACCACTCCACTATCTTTGCCAAGTAAACCCCAAATAGGGTCACAAATAGTTGCACAGGACTGAAACAACTGAACAACAGCAACACCTCCCAGGGTTGTTGTGAGGATAAAAGGAGATCATTTTGTAAAGTGCTTTGAAAACTTTAAAGCACTCAATAAATGTTAGTTGTTATCATCATCTTCTTTGACCTTCACTAATAACTTACTAAAATAGTCCAATTCCGATGCTGAAACTTTAAAATCCCAAACTCAATTTTCTACTTACAGTCATCAGAGAAACATAATTTTCTTTCAAATAAAGGAAAATTTTGTTGGATTTGGAACTTGAATGACCAGAAACAAATATATTTTAATGATTACATGTTGACTTAGTAGGAATTTTCTGGTATTGTGTCCCAGAGGACCTGTGCTTGGTTCAGTGTGTGTGAACATTTTTATTAATTACTTTGGATAAAGACCAGACAACTGGAACTGCTAGGTGACTCAATGAATTAAGAGCAAAGCCCCCAATTGGGAAGTCCTGGGTTCAAATGTGACTTCAAAGCCCCCAAATGGGAGGTCCTGGGTTCAAATGTGACCCCAGACACTTCCCAGCTGTGTGACCCTGGGCAAGTCACTTGACCCTCATTATCTAGCCCTTACCACTCTTTTGCCTTGGAACCAATACACAGTATTGACTTTAAGACTGAAGATGAGGGTTTAAAGAAAAAAAAAGACAATACTCTACTAATCAGATTTACAGATGACCCAAGGCTAGGAGAGATAGCTAACAGTCTCAGATCATACAATCCTGGGACCAGGCAGTTGGAATAAATTTAATATAGAAGATGTGGAAGGTTCCTCCAAGCCCTAGAGTTCTTTGGCTCTAAATCATATTCATGGTTCGGGCTCAGCATTTCCAGATGGAGCCGGTGATAGACTGATCTCGTGGGGGTTTGCTGCTTCTTCAGTTAATTGAATCCAGGTAATTTTACATTCCGTGTGGCCTTTCCGTCTTCAGGCTAAAGGAAGAGCTGAGCACAGAAACAGAGCTTCCTCTTGTGGGAAGGGGCCCTGCCAGGGACAGCGCATCCTCTTTGGGGACTGGCTGCCTCGAAGCCATCGTTTTTCTACTCAGATATGGACAGGTCAAAGGCGAGCCTTCTAATGCTACGCTGGCTCCATCCACCCGCCGGAGGAAGCCTGAGCTCCGCTGTCCTTCCAGACGCCTGGGCCAATGAGATGAAGATGAGGACACCCCAGTGGGTCCGGCCTCTCTTTGCGTACCTGATTTAAGGCATCCACGTTGTGCTTTGCCCCCAGTAAGCGGCTCACTAAGGTGACGTGGTTGTTGGCAATGGCCAAGTGAAGAGGGGAATCCTGCTGCAGAAAGACAGAAAGCAATTCAAAATGGGGATGCTCTTCCTGGCTGTACTACTCGTACGCCTCAGCCATGGGGTATCATGTATTGGCATCAGACTCAGAGGTCATGAGTTCAAGTCTCATTTCTTCCACTTATTAGCTTGGAAACTGGAAAGATGAGAGGATCCCAGATCTAGAGTTACAGGGGACCTAGGAGGCCATCGAATCCCTGGCATAGTGGATAGAGGGAGCTGACTGTGGATTCAGAAAGATCTGGGCCACCTTCTGCTACATCCTGGCTGTGTGGCCATGGGGAAGTAACTTAACTTCCCTGTTCTCTAGGCCAAAAGTATCAAATACCAGTTGAATGGGAGAACAACATTAAAATGTAATTGGCTCAGTGAATTGAGAACCAGGCCTAGAGATGGAAGGTCCTAGGTTCAAATCTGGCCTCTTAGCTATATTGCTCTGAGTAAATCACTGACCCCCCCATTGCCTAGCCCTTTTCTTTTCTTTCTTTCTTTTTTTTTAAGCCCTTACCTTCTGTCTTAGAATCAATTGGTTCCAAAGCAGAAGATTGGTAAGGGCTAGGCAATGGGGGTCAAGTGACTTGTTCAGGGTCACACAGCTGGGAAGTGTCTGAGACTAGATTTGAACCCAGGACCTCCCACCTTTGGCCTAGCTCTCAATCCATTGAGCCACCCATCTGCCCGCTGCCTAGCCCTTTTCTGCCTTGGAACCCATACATAGCATTGATTCTAAGATAGAAAATAAGGGGTTTTTAAAAATGTAATTGGGGGGAAAATACTATTTAAAAATGCAATTGGAAAATTATTAACAAAATAAATAAAAATATACTAAAACAGATAAAGTTATATTTTAAAATTAAGTCTATATATAGCCCACAGGGATACTTACGTAGTAAGTTTGTTATTATCGAGTCTGTTCAGTCAGTGTTAACTCTTTGTGATCTCATCTGGGGTTTTCCTGGCAGAGACACTGGAGTGGTTCACCACTTCCTTCTCCAGCTTATTTTACAGATGAGGAAACTGAGGCAAGTGGAGTGAAGTGACTTGCCCAGACTCACTCGGGCTATGAAGTAGCTGAGGTGTTAAGGGTTAACAAGTTTCTAATGCTTTTGTGATGTTTATAACTGCTTTAGAATATCAAGATTCTGGAATGGTGAAGTATGCTTAGAATAACTTTTCACCCCAAAAGGTCAGCATACCCTGAAGAGTGTCCACACTTCCCTTTATCTTATTGAAGTTAAATCCTACTACATTCCAAAAGATCGATAGTATATTTCCCAATCTTAAAAAAAAAAAAACACCTGTTTGACAGATTTCTCTTGAAACACTATATAAAACCATAACCTCCTCCAGTCTCTTCTGGGGGCCTTGGGTCAATCCCAAACCCACCCCCATCCCATGTGTATTCTAAAATTCTCTCAATGGAAACAGACATCTTTCACTACAGAGCTTCACGCTTGTTTGGTTTTAAGGTTGGCAGAGCCTAGATTTGAACTCATGAAGATGAGTCTGCCTGACCATAGTCCTGGCACTCTGCCCATGACACCACCTAACTACTCCCCAATAAAACATAGATGAATATTATATTTTAAAACGACACCAATATGCAACCCACAATGATACTTAGGTGTGATTTAGTGGTCCCCCTATGCACTTCAGTTTGACAGCCCTGCTCCAGGCAACCCTCAGGTTATCTGATTTGTAGAGGGAGGGTTTTCTCTTGAGGATTCTTGATATCAAAGAAGTCAGATTTTCCCTTGTCCTCCCGTGCCCTGAAATTCCTTTATATTTTTATATTTTATATATTATATAAATATATTTTATATTTTATATTTATATTTATATTATATTTATATATATTTATATATATTTATATTTTATATATTTATATATTTTATATATATATTACATTTATATATATTAATAAATATATATTTATATATTTATATTTTATATTTATATATATATAAAATAATATATATTTTATATTTATATTTATATATATTTATATAAATATTTATATTTATATTTTATATTTATATTATATATATTTGTATTATATATATTTATATATAAATATAAATATTTATATTTTATATTTTATATATAATTATATATATTATATATTTATATTTATATTTTATATTTTATATATTTATATTTATATTTATATATTTATATTTATATTATATAGAAATATTTTATATTTCTAAGCAAAATATATATATTTTGTGCCCATGTTGTACATGGGAACTGCCAGATGATGGGAGTCTCTTGAAGGCAGAGACGTTTGTTTTTGATTCACTTGCCCCTGAATACCTAGAAGCCACTTAATAAATTCTTGCTGAATTGAAGTTAATTGAATTCCTCTTAGAGCACATAGCCATTTCTAAAGTCCAGTTCTAATGTACTACTCAAGATTTGCTAGTTGCTTCCTCCTACCTCAATCTAACCCCCAGTGGCACCCAACCCAACTTGTCCCTCTTCTAGCCTTCTGCTTTCCTACTCCCAAACCATCAACTCCCAACACCCTTAGTTAATACCAGACCATAATGCCCCTTTGGGAACCAGAGGCAAAACAAATTGGAGTGCCAGTGGATGGGGGGCAGGTCATCAAGAAGTGGCAAAGAAGGTGAATAATTAAAAATGAGACCAGGATTGGTAGGAACCTAGAGTTAGTTGTGTGGAAAACTGATACTGAACTCTAGTCATTTTCATAGGAAATGTTTCTTAAACCATGGACTTAGAAGGTCAGCCAGCTCCCAAACCTCAGGGTATCTCATTGAGCTGGCTTTGGTGGAGAGCTGCTCCTTGTTTATCTAAAGAAGAACTCTCTGGGGTGACAAAGTCAACAAGGTCTAACCAACCTACCACAGGGAACCACCATTTTGGACCTCAGTGGCCCACCCACACGGAAGAATGTTTTGGCATTTTTCAGGTCTGTTGACCTTACAATATTGTCCTTACACCTACCATAGGGAACCGCCATTTTGGACCTCAGTGGCCCACCCACACGGAAGAATGTGTTGGCATTTTTCAGGTCTGTTGACCTTACAATATTGTCCTTACTGTAATGGGGAGGAGTTGAGATCTCTAAGTCTAATTCCTTTGTGACTATTTTCCAATAACTGCCCTGGAAGGGAGGGAGGAGACTGAGTGATGACAGTACAAGGGATTGGCTTGTGCCACAGGAAGTAGCTCTCTTTGGCCCCCCTTCTGGCCAGGTTCTCACTCTCTCTGGCCCAGCTCTCCTGCCTGGATGCTCAAACCTTTGCCCTCCCCCCAGGCCCATAGTTTTGCTTCCACTTTTGTTCTTTGGTGTCTATTCAGACTGTGGAGGGAGACCATTAGCTAGTTAGATTTTCTTTGAGCCATCTTTAAAGAAACGAATTTTTTAAATTAAAAAATGGAACCTCCAGAGAATTTCATTCTTTACCCTTGAGATAACCCAAAATGTGGAGAGTCAATGATAATATTTAGGGAAAGGGAAGCGCTAGGTTGGAAAGAATGGGTGATTCAGAGATGTGTCATTGAGGGCAGGTGGATGAGTGGCTAAGCAGGCAGGTGTGCCCACAGGCAGATCAGTGGAAACAGGTGTGGGGTTGGTTGAATAGAAGACTAATTGATCAAGCAAGAAAGATAACTCAGATGGGAGGAAGGCAAAGACTTGAGAGAGGATAAGAGAATGGAAAAGGCATCCAAGTGCCAAGAGGTAGGAGCAAGCACGACATAAGAGAACAGAACACTGAACTGAGTTGGGAGACCTGGGTTCAAGCCTCAGTTGCTACTATTTAGGTATTTTCATGACAGTGGATATTTAAGCCTTCTAATCCTCAGTTCTCTCATATGGAAAAGGAGGGGATCTGGTTAAATTAGAGGCTCTCTGAGCTCCTTTCCAAGGTCTGCCCATCTATGACTCTCTACTCAGGTAGGGAGAATTACTTTAATGGCCAGGAACAGCTAGGCAACTCAGTGGATAGAGAGCCAAGCCCAAAGATGGGAGGTCCTGGGCTCAAATCTGGCCTCAGACACTTCCTAGCTGTGTGACCCTGGGCAAGTCACTCAACCCCCATTGCCTAGCCCTTACTGAACTTCTGTCTTAGAATAAATACGTACAGAAGGTAAGGGTTTAAAAAAAAAGAATTATAGGTCAATGGTGTCAAGCTCAAATAGAAAAAGTGGCCACTAATTCCCTGCAGGCCACAGGATAGTTTTAAAATATAATATTATCTATGTTATATTGTATTTTATATATTTTGTTAAATATTTTTCAATGTATATTTTAATCTGCTTCATGCAACGCAAGGACTGGCCAATATTGAACTCTTCTAATATAAGTCTCTATGTCCAGAACGAACTGGACTGTGTTATCAGACATTTCCCATTTCCCCTTTTACCTTCAAACCTTCTTGAACACTTAAGTAGAAGGAAGAAGAAAAAAAAAATCAGACCAAATAATAAATATTCTTGGAAGGAATGGCCTTCTGCAGGGAAGAAAAGAAAAATTGTAAAAACAATCTAGGACCCATTTCTATAACATGTTAATTTTTTAAAACCTAAGGAAACAGATAGTGACAATATTATCCCCATTTTACAGAATAGAAAACTAGACCCAGGTGGTGTGACTTTTCCAGGGTCACGCAACTAAGGATGAGTCTGAACCAGGACTCAAACTCAGATCTCCTAACCCCAATTTGAAATGGCAGTGAATACCACAACAACCCAACTGACATGCTATCCAAAGCACTTCTGCAAATCAGGAAGTTCTTTGAACTGAACCAAGAAAGTTTCAAGCCAGTTCCAATGAAAACTTTTCATCCAAAACAACCAAACCCAGTTCAAGTCACACCCTCAGTCTGGAATTATCAGAACATATAGTAATAGATAATCAGAATCAGAATGAGTAATATTCTCAGGGGGAAAAAATAGAGTAAAAAATGTGAAAAGATTTTCTTGGTCTATTTCCAACACAGAAGGTCACTGTCAAAATGTTTGCTTTGGGTGTGTTGGGTCTCTGTGAAAGCCAACATGAAATTCCAGAAACCCAGGGTTAGAATGATTGATTGAATTTTAAAGAAAAAAGATAGCTTTGCAGAAGAGACAAATGAAAATTTTTCATAGAGGAGCTATGCATTTAGATACTCTAATAAATGTAGTTTCCTCATCTTCCCAGACAAATTTAATAAGAGAATTGCATCTTGGGCATTTATGAATGTTCTATTGCTCTAAATATTCAAATGTAAAAAAAACAAACAAACAAAAACATTTATTTTTTTCTGCATTAGAACTTGTCATCCCTGCCTCAAAAAAAAATATTTCTAGTCTCCACCATAAATAAATATATCTTTCACAAATGTAGCAATCCATCCTAAAACTAATAATACCTCCTTAGCCACAGCAAAGCATGTTGGTCAGTATGACCCACCAAATGAGTAATTACTATCCCCAACTCACCTCAGCTTTCTGGTCCAGAACAATGTCTTCACTGAGAAGAAACATGACAAGGGATGTGTGCCCATTCTGGATTGCTATTTGCAAAGCATTAATGTTGTTCTGAGAGAAAAACAAGAGTTGAGGAGGGCAAAAGGATTTTGAAGTTAGAAATCATAATGAGGCTTTCAACATGGCAAGGATCTGTAATTTTAACTGTAAATATAAACTTCAAACCTTATTAATAATCATGGCTAACATTCATATATTGCTTCAAGTCTGCAAATTATTTTATTCTGTAGGCAAAAAAAAAAAAAATTATAACCAGGAGGCCAGCCCTCTGATGGTGTGTGCCTCTGAATTTAATGAAGATTGTTTCCCAATTTGTTGCTTCCCTTCTAATTTTGGATGCATTAGTTTTGTTTGTACAAAAAAACATTTTAATTTGATGTAATCAACATTATTGATTTTACGTTTTGTGATTTTTTTCTAGCTCTTGCTTGATTTTAAAGTCTTTCCTTTCCCAAAGATCTGACAAGTATACTATTCTGTGTTCGCCTAATTTACTTATTGTTTCCTTTATGTTCAAGTCATTCGTCCATTCTGAGTTTATCTTGGTATAGGGTGTGAGGTGTTGATCCAAACCTAATTTCTCCCACACTGTCTTCCAATTTTCCCAGCAGTTTTTATCAAATAGTGGGTTTTGGTCCCAAAAACTGGGATCTTTGGGCTGCCTCTGAATTAAGTAAAAGTCCAATGGTGGACCAAAATGTCAGGGCTTCCATTTTGGTCTGACCCACAAACCTGGCAGTTTTCTGCCATGGCCTTAAGAACCAAAGGTGATATCCATGCCAGATGACCCATCAGAGCATAATATTAGAGAATTCATAATGGTTCTAATTATTTTTACAATAGGTATTTCTGGTTGTCTCCCATTCGTAGAGCTATGGCCCAAATGAATCCATGTTCCCCAAGATGCCAGTGAAGCAGAAGCACAATTTCCTTTCTCCCAGGAATAGGAAATAAATTTCTGGCTTTATTTCCTACTAATTCCCACATAAACCCCAATTATTTTACTGGATGTACTTTGAACTCTGCAGTTCCTGAAAGATCCTTTCCATAGTTCTTTTCCCCTGATTCCCCACCATTCTTCAAGATGCAGATTCAAAACCTACTTCCTCCAGGTAGTCTTTTCCCAATAATCCAGTCAGAAGTTTATTCTCACTCTTCTGAACACCTTTAGGCCATATTGTCTGGGTCACCTATAGTTACCCACTGCCTTACACTGTTCCTTCATGTGGTAGGAGCAATATTTGCTAATCTGGTGGGGGCCCAGAGAAGTTGGACATATGGCCATAAAGAGACAGCCAACCCAGCTTCAAAACTTACTTGTTCCTGGGAACTAAGATATTTAGGCAATTTCCTTATCTTGTAAGGCATAAAAAACTAGTGCTAGAATACTTGGCAATTCTCTAGCTTGATGACACTCCTTTGTGGATGGACAGCATTCCGAGTAGACCCACCATCAAAGCAATGGAAGGAAGGGAGCTGCATTCAAAAGATGGGAAAGTGTCTATTATGGGCCAGGCATAGTGCTAACTACTTTATTTCATTTGATCCTCACAGCACTCATAAAGTAGGAACAATATTCCCAATTTACAGCTGAGGAAATTGAGGCACAGATTAAGTCACATAGGTAGGATGTGTCCAAAGCCAGATTTGAACTCACATATTCCTGACTAAGCCCAGCATTTGTTCTGTGCGCTATTTTTTTTTTTTGGATGTGGGTTAATTTATGAAAGATAACAAAAGAGAGTGTGGAATTAAAAAAAAAAAAACTTACCTTCTGTCTTAGAATCAACACAGTATATTGGTTCCAAGGCCAAACTAGAGTAAGGGGTAGTCAAAGGGGGTTAAATGACTTGCCCAGGGTCACATAGCTAGGAAGTTCCTGAGGCTAAATTTGAACCCAGCACCTCCTATCTCTAGGCCTGGCTCTAACTGCCCCATCCATGTAGAGTCTTAAATTGAATGTGAATTAGTGAAAAAAAAAATGAAGCACCAAAATGGCAACGAAATTATTCTAACTAGTCTGTCGTTATTTCCCAGAGTGAATCCGTTTGCTATTTGTTGAGGAAATTTCTTTTGTGAAATGTTACACGGTCTACACGTGGTTCATTTCATTCCAGACCTGGCTTACATCAGGCCTGGGCTAGATGATTTAATAATGCAAATATAGCGTCCAGAACAAGGGAAGTGATAGTCCTCGCAAGGCCAACGGCATCTGGAGTATTATGTCCAATTCTGGGTTCCATATTTGAACCAATTTCCAATTTTCCAATTTTCCCAGCAGTTTTTATCAAATAGTGGATTTTTGTCCCCAAACTGGGATCTTTGGGTTTGTCATAGACTGTCTTGCTGAGGTCACTTACCCCTAGTCTATTTCACTGGTCCTCCCTCCTGTCTCTTAGCCAGTACCAAAAAGCAAGGCCATTTCCAGAGAATAGTGACCAGGAAAAGGCCAAGGCTACACATTGTGCCAAACAAGTCAGTTAGAGGTCGCTTAGAATAGAAAAAAGGCCTTGTGGAGGTCACCATAATGGTTTTCAAGGATTTAAAAAGTTCTCTTCTGGGAGAGGGATTAAAGTTTTAGGATCAGCACCAGAGGGGCTTCCCTAGGAAAAAAAAAAGACCAATGGATTTCACCTTGTTTACTGAATTAAAATTAAGTCCAAAATGACTTTGGGTCTAGCTCTCACTGGGTTTTCTTGGCTCCAAATCCTATCTAGTCTTCCTACCAAATAATCTTCCCAACATTCTGCTCCAATCATGTTATTCTTTAATCTAAAAAAAATTATAATCGTTTCATGACATTTAATAATTCCAAATTGCCAATTTAACAAACAGGAAACATCATCTTCTGGCATCCCAGGCCTTTTGCGATCTGGCTTCCATCTATATTCTTCCGATTTCATATACAATATCTCCAAAGATTTAGTGCCGAGATGGAACAGTTTCTCTCTCCTAGCTGTCCTTTGGGGAGTTCCTTCTTTTCTTGCCTCAAGGTCCAGCTCTGGGCCCGTGCTCCGGAAAGAGCTGGAAGGCTCTGTAGGTTCAGAGCTCCAGGCTTCCCTCTGGCCCTGGGGATTCAGTCACAGACCTCCTCTCCTGCTCAGCCTTCTCTGGCCCTCTTCAGAACTCTGCCTGGATCTTCAGGTACTGTGAATTTTAGCTGGATCTGCCATATCTTGAAGACTTCTAGTCTAGGGGTTTAGCTGCTCGACTCACCTCCTGCTCACTTCCAGGTCCATTCCACCCTAACAGGAGCTGTTTTTCTCATACACTCCCCTTTATGTTTTGTCTTTTCTTATTAGAAAGCAAAGGGGCAGTTGGGTGGCTCAGTGGATTCAAATTCCAGGATTCCTGGGTTCAAATATGGCCTCAGACACTTCCCAGCTGGGTGACCCTGGGCAAGTCACTTGACCCCCATTGCCTAGCCCTTTCCACTCTTCTGCCTTGGAACCAATACACAGTATTGACTCCAAGATGGAAGGGAAGGGTTTAAAAAAAAAAAGAAAACAAAGGCCTCAAAAGCAGGAAGTATTTGGGCAGGTCAATGACTCAGTGGCTAGAGACCGAAGGTCTTGGGTTGAAATGTGGTCTCAGACACTTCCAGCTGTGTGGCCTTGCCTGGCCCTCGATACTCAGAATCAGTTCTAAGACAGAAGATAGCAGTTTTCTCTAAAAGGGTAGGGATTTAGCAGTAATCATCAAAACAATACAATACTGGCTAAGAAATAGAATGGTGGATCAATGGAATAGACTAGGGATGAATGACCTCAGCAGCCTCGTATTTGATAAGCCCAAAGACCCCAGCTTTGGGGACAAACACCCACTCTTTAAAGGGTAGGCGCTGTTTTGTTGTCTTGTTTTTATAACCCCGTCATTTAGCACTGTATCTGGTGCCTAGAAAGTGCTTAATAAATGTTTTCTCTAACGAGCAAGCTTTTTCCCTCTTCCCATGCTCTCCGGAGATGATTTCTTCCTCCTCAAATGTCTTCTTGTTCTTTGCCACCAACTTTTAACTTTGGCACGTTCTCATTGTACTGTGATCCACAGGAGCCTAGAAGGAGAGCCAGAAAGGACCTTAGAAACCATTCAGTCCCCTCTTCTTACAGATGAGGAAACTGAAACCCACAGACATTCTGACTTGCCCAAAGTCACTCAAGTAGTTAGTGAGTCAGAGTCAGTCTCCGGGGTCGGTGCTAGTCCCCTGAACCTCTAAACCCCGTGTTCTTAGTTGGCAAAACCTGCAGAGGCCACCAACCAAAAGTGAGTCAAACTCAGATTGTGTGGAAGAGCAGAGTCACACAGAGAAGCACCAAGTTTCTTGTGTTTTTCTTCATTTTCTCTTTTTTAATGAGCTCAGTCTATGGGCTTGTGGTAGTTCTCAATAACCCCTGAGAAGTACATGAGTGAGTCTCGTTTTGATTCCTCAGATGTTCTGGGAGGAAGTGGCTGTTTGGTTACTGGACATGTACCGCCTCATAGTTCATGTAGCTGAATTTTAGTGTTTTGTACACACCCTTTCCTCACCAGGATGCGGTTTCTTTCCAGAAATTTCTCTTCAGCCATTTGGAACAATGACCAAAGTTCTCTAAACCTTTTGATCCAGTATTACTACTACCTGATCTGTATAGATAAGAAAAAAAGGGGCGGGGGTAAAAGGCCCTATTTGTACAAAAATATTTACTTTGCTTCTTTTTGTGGTGGCAAAGAATTGGAAATTGGAGGATTGTCCATCCTTTGAGGAATGGCTGAACAAGTTGTGGTTGATACGAATAATAAAGGAATATTGTTGTGTTAGAAGAAGTGATGATAAGGATGATTTCAGAAAACTCGGGAAAGACTTAAATGAACTGATGCAAATGAAGTGAAGAGAACCAAAACTACTGTGTATGCAGAGACAGCAATGTTTTTTTTGATAAACAACTGTGAAAAAACTAGTTCTCAGCAATAGTGATCTAAGACAATCCCAGTCTCATGATGAAAAATGCCATTTGCCTTCAGAGAGAGAACTGTTGGAATCTAAATGCAGATTAGAATATAGTTCTTTTTTCCTTCCTTCCTTCCTTCCTTCCTTCCTTCCTTCCTTCCTTCCTTCCTTCCTTCCTTCCTTCCTTCCTTCCTTCCTTCCTTCTTTCCTTCCTTCCTTCCTTTCATTTCTTTCCTTTGTTTCTTTCTTTCTTTTTTCCTTCCTTCCTTCCTTCTTTCTTTCTTTCTTTCTTTCTTTCTTTCTTTCTTTCTTTCTTTCTTTCTTTCTTTCTTTCTTTCTTTCTTTCTTTCTTTCTTTCTTTCTTTCTTTCTTTCTTTCTTTCTTTCTTTCTTTCTTTCTCTTTCCTTCTTCCTTCCTTCCTTCCTTCCTTCCTTCCTTCTTTCCTTCCTTCTTAGATCTCTTCCACAAAATGACTAATATTACAAAATGTTTTACATGTTTCTACATGCAACATTTCTCAGATTGCTTATCTCAGGGAGAGGGGAAGGAGGGAGGATCAGAGGGAGGGAGAGAATATGGAACTCAACAATTTAAAAAAGTGAATGTTAAAAATTATTTTTGTATATAATTGGGGGAAATGAAATAGTATTTAAAATAAAAAGAAGTTTCTCTCTCCTTCCCTACTTATTACTTCAGTGAACATAGCTAAGAGCATTCAGGGAACCTTGAGCTTTCTACCTCAATTTGTTATCAAGTGAGAATATTTTGTTCAGTTTTGTTCCAGCCAGAGTAGAGTGCTTTGGAGAATAGGCTAATGAGCCCTTTCTGGTCTGTGCCTTTGCTTCAGTACTTTCTAATATACTCGAGTGATATAACTTGGAGCAATCACCTTAAATTCAGTCCTCAGATGACATGAAAAGTAAAAAAAAAAGCAAAACCCCCAAACCCAGATATGTCCTCTTGTGCCCATCAGATCCCCAGCAGTGCCATTTGACCTACTGACCTAATCTAGGAAACAGTAGAGCCTTGTCATCTACCCCATCGTTTAGCATTTTTCTAGGACTCTCTCTCTTCTCCTGAACACATATATTCTCTCTCCCAGTTAGAGGATGAGATCCCCAAGAGCAGGGACCAGCTCACATTTTCAATTTGCATTTCCAATACTTAGCACATGGTAGATGTGTAATAAATGCTTGCTTAATTCATTCCTTCATTTTCTATCCTTCTACCAAAAAAGTAACTTCCCCGAAGTGAGCATGAAGAAGGGTGTTCCTTTGGAGTAGACACCAATGGGGATGTGAGAAATCACTCCAACCAAAAGTTCTTCAAAAGGCCAATGCCTAGACTTTCTCTTGTCCCCAGATGACATATGAAGCACCCCCCCCCCGAAAACCCCGTGTTACCTACTTTATTTGGAATGTTGATATCACTTCCCGCATCCAATAACAATTTGCTGCCTTCTTTGTAACCTCCAGCAACAGCCAAAAAGAATGGTGTTTCTCCATCCTGTAATAATAAAGAAATAAGAGTGACAAGAAATACTCTCATCAGTTCCCCATGAGCCAATGCCAGCACTCAAATTCTTTCTTTAAAAAAACAACAACAAAACCATTACCTTCTGCTTTAGAATTGAATTGAAGGGTCATTTCCAAGTCAGAAGAACAGTAATTATTAGGCAACTGAGGTTAAGTGACTTGCCCAGGGTCACACAGCTGGGAAGTGTCTGAGGTCAGATTTGAAACCAAGACCTCCCATCTCTGGGTTTGGCTCCCAATCCACTGAGCTACCCAGCTGCCCCTTTATGATGCCAATAAATGATTTTAGCTTCTAAGAAGTTAAAGACAAGAAAGGATTTACTTTACCATATTTGCTTATGCATGTCCCCCTCTAAAATCTCATCTCTCAGAATCTGGAGGTAGAAATATGTGATTATTCTTGACAAAGTCCCCCTCCAAAGGCCTGTTTTGCTGTTCCCAGCCAGGGAAGCTATTATAAAAGTTTGGCAAAATGGCAATCAAAGAATAAATAGTTCTAGAATTTAGCTATGGATTCAGAAAATATAGGGGGAAAGGAATAGAAATGATGTTCAAGGTTGCAATCCCCAGTTCATCTTTGTCCCAGGGAGAAACCTCCTCAATCTTTCTCCCCTGTCAGCAGGAGAATGTGTTAAGAATGTGAGCGCCTTGAAGGCAAGAATGATTTTTGGGGTGGAGGCTGCATTTCTAGTGTTTAGAACAGTGCCAGCACAGAGTTGGCACTTGGGAAGCAAGTTAGCAGTTGTTGAAGTGAATTAAATTAAGAAAGGAAGTGAGAATTTAACATGCTGGTTTTGATGCCAGTAGAGCATTTCAAGTTTGTTGAATGCCAGGAAAGAACCCTGGTTTTGGAGTCAGAGGACCAGAGTTGGAATGCCAGCTCTTCAATTGATTACTGTATGACCTTTAGAAGTAACTTATACTCCCTGTGCTTTGGTCAGCCAATTTAGATATGAGGGAGTTAGATTAGAAGACCATTAAGGTTCTTTCTACCTAAATCTATGATCCTACAAATAAATGCACCCTAGAGACTCATTGCTAGTGTTTACACTAGAAATAATCCAGAGTAGTAGTCTCCAAACTTCTTTGCCAGTTAAAAAAAATTGAGTATCCCTAATATATGCATATTAATTTATTTATAAGTAAATGTAAATATACTCCTGTTATTCATCCTTTGTTTTCTTCTTTTTTTTAAACCCTTACCTTCCATCTTGTAATTAATATTGTGTATTGGGTCTAAGGAAGAAGAATGGTAAAGGCTAGGCAATGGGGGTTAAGTGACTTGCCCAGGGTCACACAGCTGGGAAGTAACTGAGGTCAGATTTGAACCCAGGCCTGACTCTCAACCCACTGAGTTACCCAGCTACCCCAATATTATTCATTCTTCAACTTACAAGAATTATATATATATGTATATATAGACACATATACATTACACATTCACAATTATATGTATGTGCGTACATATGTGTATACATATACACATTATAAAACACATTTTTTGTTTGTTTGTTTTTTTACTTTTTATTTAGAATATTTTTCCATGGTTACATGATTCATGATCCCCCTCCCTTTCTCTTCCCCCCTCCCAAAGCCAATAAGCAGTTCCACTGGGTTATACATGTATCATTGTTCAAAGCCTATTTCCATATTATTCATATTTGCAGTAGATGATCTTTTAATACCAAAACCCTAATCACATCCCATTACACTACTTCGTTGATTAAATATTTTCCACAGTTCTTCCTCTGGATGTGGATAGCATTCTTTCTCATGAGTCCCTCAGAATTGTCCTGGATCATTGCATTGCTGCTAGTAGAGAAGTCCATTCTGTTCAATTGTGCCCAGTGTATCAGTCTCTGTGTATAATGATTTCCTGGTTCTGCTCCTTTCGCTCTGCATCACTTCCTGGAGGTTGTTCCAGTCTCCATGGAATTCCTCCACTTAATTGTTCCTTTGAGCACAATAGTATTCCATCACCAACATATACCACAATTTGTTCAGCCATTCCCCAATTGATGGGCATCCCCTCATTTTCCAAATTTTTGCCACCACAAAGAGCGCAGCTATGAATATTCTTGTACATGTCTTTTTCCTTATTATCTCTTTGGGCTACAAACCCAGCAGTGCTATGGCTGGATCAAAGGGCAGACAGTCTTTTAGCGCCCTTTGGGCATAGTCCCAAATTGCACCCCAAAATGGTTGGATCAAATTCACAATTCCACCAGCAATGAATTAATGTCCCTACTTTGCCACATCCCCTCCAGCATTCATTACTTTCCATAGCTGTCATGTTAGCCAATCTGCTAGGTGTGAGGTGATACCTCAGAGTTGTCATGATTTGCATTTCTCTTATCAAGAGAGATTTAGAACACTTTTTCCTGTGCTTGTTGATACTTTTGATTTCATCACATGAAAACTGCCTATTTATTCCCTTGACCATTTGTCGATTGGGGAATGGCTTGATTTTTTGTAAATTTGACTTAGTTCCTTATGTATTTGGGAAATTAAACCTTTGTCAGAGAGTTTTGTTATTAAAATGTTCTCCCAGTTTGCTGCTTTCCTTCTAATTTTGGTTGCATTGGTAAAACACATTATTTCTAAAGAATGAGATAAAGATGAAATAATATTTAGTCCCAGGGATAGTAGGGAGCCATTGGAATTTATTGAATCATAGAGTAACATGATCAGAATGACACTTTAGGAAAAACACTTTGGTATCTGCCCAAAGGATGGATTACAGAGAGGAGAGTTTGGAGAGAGAAAGCCAGTTAGAAGATGACAGTAATAGTTCAGGTCAGAGATGAAGAAGTCCAGTATTAGGGTGATAGTAGTGCGATTAGAAGAAAAGGACCAAGGCTGAAAATAGACAAGATTTGACTACTGATGGAGAGTGAGGATGCTGCTGAGATTGCAAACCAGAATGATACTAAGGATTGGTGGTGTCCTTAGACAGGGAGAGGGAAGCTAGAGAGAGGGATGGGTTAGAACAATCTAATGAGATCTATGATGCAGGTAGCAGCCCATTCTTGCTCATACCTTACAAGTCACTTTGAAAAACCAAAACAAAAAAGGGGGGGACCTGACTCTTACCAGCCACTACCCAGGGACATAGGACCGGTTAAGGAGCAAACATTCAGCTGAAATAGACTAGGGGAAAAGGTATGGGTATACTATTGGGGAAAGGAGAAGAGAAATTTTCCCAGTGGAACCTGTGTAACTGTTGGTACGAGTCATCAGGGTGCAGTTAAGTTATAATGTCCCCGAGAGGGCCATATCCTGCACAGAATGGGAGGAATTGGGAGCTTGTACAACCTCAAGAAAAGACAGAATAGGGAGCAGAGGGGAATGATGGATGATAAGGGAGAAGAAAGTAGAGAGCCCTGCTTGATTAGAGACAAACCCTGTGACTGACTACTGCAAAGAAGGGGGGGTATGATTTTCCTTTGGGGTTCCCTGGACTTCAGAGTCCCTAATTTGGTGATCTCAATATGAATGAAGACTTTCATAGGCATTAATCCATCTCTACCCTGGCAATCTGTTTAATTAAGAAAACAGCAATTTTTAAAAGGCTCACAGGAGCTCATGACTGAATTAGAATTATTGGCTTTGTGGAGTAGGACAATGTAGTCATTGTATAACTTATATATATAACTTATATATAACTTATATTGTATAGAGGAAATTGATCATAAATGGCGATTATGGCCACTTGGACTTTATGCGTTTTCTCTAGCATGCTTTTTTTTCCTGTAAATAGCTAAAAAAGAATTGAAATCCAGCTGTGCACATTTCTAATAGTAAAGCATTAAAACTTAAACTTGAATAAAGCTATTCAATACTCAGAACTAAGCTGCTGATTAATAACTCTCACCCCCCAACCCCCTCTTACATAGCATTCTGCTTGTACCTCTCTTCTGGACTTAGATCTGTGTAACATATCATACAAGAATGAAAGCTCCCTGTGGACAAGTCAGATCTTATCTAACTAAGCCTTGTATCTCTTCCAGGGACTAGTCCAGTTCTTTCCATAGAACTTTGAACCTTCATAAATGTTTGTTGTTTGTTGAATGAGATTTAATTATGTAGCTAGCTAATTTTTAAAGGTTAATCTTTCCTAATAACTATTCTAGGAGTAAATGGACTCCATTTCTAAGCATCACAATAAATCTGTGTTTATATGATACTTAAAGGATTTCCTGCCCCACTTAAATTCCCCCCCCTGAATTTTTGCTCAGAGCTAATTCCTCCATCTTCCCCTCACTACATGCATAAACCAGAAGAGAGTAACTAGGGAGGATATAAACCAAGAAACACAAGAACCCATTTGTTTACTCAACAAACATATATTTTGGACCAAGTACTGCATATGGAGCACCAGGCTAAGCACTACATCAAGATGCAAAGTTTGGAAAAGATATTGTCCCTTCCCTTATGAAGACTAATAGAGGGATAACTGAAATAACAAGACAATTATAATCAACTGCTACATGACCAGTGCATTGGAGAGTGTAGGGTTCCAGGTATAAACAGATCATGAAAGTATCAAAGCTGTATTCAAAAGCTGACACTTATGAGCAAAGTGCTCATGTATCAGACTTATGGATAGATTTCTAATATTTCACATGATTGATCTGGATCCTTGAACTGAACTTGTGGTATTCTAACCCCTGCCCACAGCTGCAGTCCAGAAGGCTGGCTACCTAGCTCTCTAGCCTCTTTGTAATGTCAAAGGCACTCAATTAGCATTTGTATGACATATGACCTGTGTGGGGAGGTGAAATGAACTTCTGGGCTGGGCGTTGGCTAATCCATTGTCTTAGAATCTTGTCCTTGATTACAGATAGGATGCTAGTTTCTTGGCTAAGTCACCTGTTTGATTAACCTTCCCACATCCCCATTCCTAAAAACCCTCAATAAAAATCCAGTCTGTTTGTCTGTCTAAAGAAGAAAAAGCTCTAACGCCATCCGAGCTAGACAGCACAGGTTTGACATTATGCTGAAGTATCCTCATTTGCTTCCCTTCCTTAATCTTTAAGCCCTTCACCCTCAGTTCCCAGCTTCCCTTGCAGGTGGTCAACAAGAATATTTTGTGGCTGCTGGTCAGCTACAGAGAGTTTTCAGTAAATGGTACCCTCTGCTACCAGCTGAATAGATCTCTTCATATGTACATTCTAGATCTAAAATGAGTCTAGCCCAATCAATAACAAGCATATGGGCCAAGGCAGTTTGTCCACTCAAAGAGACAGCCCCAGAGATTGTGACCATTATTTATTATGTACACAATGATCAAGCACTTACTAAATGCTGACAATGTCCCAGGAATTTTCAGTTTAGCAAAATAGTCCCTGTCCTCAAGGAGTTTGCCTTATATGGGGGAAAACAACACATTCACATATAAACACACACTCAAACAAAATTATAAGGCGCAGTCATAGTGAATCAGGAACTGACCTCAAAGTCAGGAAGTCCTATTGAAGTCTTGTCTAGGACACATGCTGATCCTGAAGAAATTACTTAACCAACTTTAAATTATAGCAAATACCTTAACCTGGACTGGTAGAGAAAGTTTCCTCACCTGGGAGTTCCCTCCACCATTTAAAATAAGTGTATGAACATAGTAACTGAAACATTATGGAATGATCAAATGTAATTGACTTTGCTACTAAAAGTAATGCAATGATCCAGGACAACCCTGTGGGACTTATGAGAAAGAATGCTATCCACCTCTAGAGAAAGAACTGTGGGAGTAGAAATCTGGGAAAAAAAATATGATTTATCACTTGTTTATATGGGTTTATGATTTGGGGTTTGAGTTTTAAAAGATTCCTCTATTATAAAAATAAAATTAATATGGAAATAAGATTTGAGTGATAACATAGGTATAACCGAGTGAAATTGCTTGTCAACTCCAGGAACAGGGAGGGAAGAGGAGAGGGAGACAACAAGAATCATGTAACCATGGAAACATTTTTTAAACTAAATAATTAAAATCAAAATTTAAAGAATATATGAGGTATTCAGTAAAGACTAAAACCTCTGGTATGAGGGCTTGCTGAGCCCTTTTCAGTTTGCTCAAACATCTTTGTTGTCCACCTGTTACCCAGCTCTTACCTGTGGCTCCAAGAAACTGTAGTATGTACAGAAGCCACACTCCAGTAAAACTCTCTCAAGGGATACCAGGTTTTGAGTAATCAACAGTGGGTTAGGTGAATGTTTCCCCCAAGCTTCAACAGATCTGAAAGTGGCTGAAGCAGGTGCTGTGAGGCACTCAGAGCTTGGTCATCTTTATGGACATAATTCTGGCAAGCAGCAATAAGGGTCTGCACGAGAGGAGTGCTTGTGTGAGGAGAAAGAAGAAAATAATTCAGAAATGATGTTGAGATAGAAATGTCAAGATTTGGAACTAATTGGAAATGTGGAATGAGAGGGAATAAGAAGAGGTTAAGACCAAAATGTTGATAAAGAGGGATTAAAGAAAACAAAGGTTGAAAATTAATCAGATTGAATACAGCTTTCTTGAGACATCATCAGAACCATCAGAGGGACATTAGGAATCGTTGACATAAACTCCTGGAGGGTGTTAAGTGATACTGAATTGGAAAATTGTCATGCAATATTTAAGAAAAAATTAATATTTCTCTTTTTTTAGAACCTTTACCTTCTTAGAATTAATACTAAATATTGGGTCCAAGGCAATGGGTTAGGCACCCAGCTGTCCCTAAATTTCTTTTAATGGTATATAATTTGTACAGCCAGAAAGAGGAGATTTTTTTCTTCTTCCTGGAATCTTTCCTTAAAAGTCATTGCAGGGGCAACTAAATGACTCAGTGGGTAAACAGCCAGGCCTGGAGACAGGAGGTCCTGGGTTCAAATGTGACCTCAGACACTTCCTAACTGTGTGACCCTGGGCAAGACACAAACTCAATTGCCTAGCCTTGGCAATGATATTATATTTCCATTCTAAGACAGAAAGTAAGGTTTTTTAAAAAAAAGTTATTGCTGTATGTCTTTGATGTCATCACACCCTTACCCTTCTATGGCTAGTGTAAACCTCAAATTTCCTTAGACTTATAAATGTTGGAAATTTCACCATTGGGATATTTCATACTTGGAAAATTTCTTACTGATAGTCTATTGGAATGGGAACCCCATTGGCATGGGAGGTTCCTTCTCTTCCCTTCTTAAGATTACTTTAGGACAGAAACCCTTTGCTGAACAATGGAAAGGACTTTGACCTATGCTTAAGCATAGAACAGGAATTTCTTTGAGTCTTGATTGATTTTAGAATTGATACAATGGAGATACTTGGAATAAATCTCCACCCTATTCAGTCCTAATAGGATTGAGTAAGGGCTGCAGCCTAGATCAAAATTTAATTATTCCAATCTCTACCCTACTCAAGTTAACAGGATTTAGAAAGGGCTGTAGCAAAGGAGTAAAGATTTAATCATTTGAAAATATGACCTTCAACAGACATGTGCAAAAGCCAGAAACCTCTGGGCGGTCCTGGGTTAAGCTAGAGCCTCCATTGACAGGGAAATTGATGAACAGTGATTGGTAGATGTGAGGACTGAGGGGAGGCAACTTGGAGGGTTTCCTTAAAGATAGGGGGTCTGAAGACTCTGGGAGGTTGTTGAGGTTTTGGTCGGTGTGGTTCCTGGGCTCTGAGAAGGCTTGCTCTGAAGGAAGCTGAAGGTGGGGGCCTCTGAGACTGTTTCTCCATTTTGGACACGTGAGTAATAGGGACTGATCTCTTTTCTTTGCCCCAGCTATCTAAGGGCTTGGGCCTTTTGGCCCAGCCTAAACAGAAGGGGTATTTAAGCCCTATTCCCTTCTCTCCCTTTTTCTCTCTCTCTATCTCTAATTCCTTTCTTACTCCTATTGTAATTAAACTCCAAAAAAGGCTGATGGCTGACTTGAGTTTTTCATTTAGGAATTACATAGCTGATTCCTTGGCGACCTTAAATTAATATATATCAGTCCTTTTAAAGTGATTCCCTTGTAACACTAGGACACTCACCTCATTGGGTTGATTTATTTCTTGCCACTGGGTTATCAGCATCTCTACAATACTGGTGTGACCATGCTTTGCTGCTAGGTGCAAGGCTGTATTTCCTTCCTACAATTAGAAACATAGGAGGTAAAATCCCAAGGAAGGGAAAACAAGGCCCTCCGATATCTGGATCTTCTAAAAGATTTAATCTGATTTCATTTGACATTCAAAATAAGATTATTCCACATATACAGTTGCCAATCGCTTTTTTTTTAACCCACTCTTGGGTGAAGATGCTATTGACTGGGTAAGTGGCTCAGATTTATAATAGAAAAAAATTACCAAAGAAAGCTTGTTCTGGATATTTCAACCAGAATAATTAAGTTCTGGACTAAGTCAAATTTATAAGAAAATGTCATTTCCCCAATTGACAAATGGTCAAAGGATATGAGTGGGCAGTTTTCAGAGGAAGAAGTCAAAGCTATTAATAATCATACAAAAAATGTTCTAAACCCCTTTTGATTAGAAAAATGCAAAATAAACACCTCTGAGGTACCACCTTGGACCAATCAGATTGGCCAATCTGTCAGTAAAGGAAAATGATAAATGTTGTAAGGGATGTGGCAAAGTTGGGACACTAATGCCTTGCTGGTGGAGTTGCAAACTTATCCATTCTTCTTGGAGAGGAGTTCAGAACTATGCCCAAAGAGCTATAAAGCAGTGCATCCCCTCTGATCCAATAATATGACTACTAGGTCTGTATCCCAAAGAGATTAAAAAAGAGAGAGAGAGAAAGACTTGCTTGTACAAAAATAAGTTCTGGCTATGCCACTCAATAGCATCTTCTGCTTGAAAACTTTTCTGATCTCCCCAGCTGCTAATGAACTTTGTATTTATGCTGTATATTTTATAAATACCTGTTATCTCTCTTATTAGAATGTAAGTTCATTGTAAGTAAAGATTGTTTCCTTTTTTTTGTTTTTGCATTTGGGACTTGTACATGGTAGGTGCTTAATAAAGTTAGTAGTAAGTGCTTAATACAGAATAAAAAGTTATCTAAAAGTAGATAATTCTTCAGAATATTCTGCCAAAATTTGGATTTAATCTCCACTATGCTTTTTGGTGATGCTTTTCCTACTACTTAATCATGAAAAATAAAGGCAAAGAGAGAAGAAGGCATGTACAGACTATTTTAGAATTATAGAATGTTAAAAATGGAAGGGATATTGGAAGTCCAATCTCTCACTAATGCAGTCATCCTCCCTCTAGCTAGCTGTCCATTTGTTATTAGCTTAGGGGTAGCAATAATACAATGAGAAACAGCAAGGAGGCCAGTTTGTCTGAGCTGTAGAGCTCACTGAGTGGATCATACCACATTGTGCTGCCTTAACCTAATAAAATCTAGAGAAAGAACTGTGGGAGTAGAAATTCAGAAGAAAACATGATTTATCACTTGTTTAAATGGAGATAGCATTTGGGGTTTGGTTTTAAAAGATTATTAATGAATAATATGGAAATAGGATTTGAGTGATAATATATGAATAACCCAGTGAAATTGACTGTCAACTCTGGGAGGGGGAGGGAAGAAGGGAGGGAGACGACAAGAATCATGGGAAAAATATTTTTTTAAAAAGCTGCTGATTGCTGATTGTCACTTCAAAGGGTTCCGCCAACGATATGGAAAAAGTAAGTCACCTTGTCTTTTTCTGAAGTGAGCAAATTGAGCTCAATGAGTTTTTCTATCATTTCAACATGTCCCCTTTCAGCAGCCAAAAGGAATGGCTTTCTTCCTTTCTGAAAAGCAATCACAAGACTTGTATTTTTATTTGATCTCTCAAATGCTATGAGCTTGTGTGTTAGGTGCTTTACAATTATAATCTCATCAGATCTTGGGAGGTAGGTGCTATTATTATTTCCCCTTTATGGATGAAGAAACTGAGGCAAGATGTAATTGGCTCCAGCACTAAAGCTTCTTCTTTACCAGAGGACAAAAGAGCCCGGACAAAGAGCTGAGGCTTCTGACTGGCAGAGGAGCATCATGACCAACACCTATCCAGGGAAGCTGCCTTTAGCTGAATCCTCAGGGATTAGCCTGACCCTGTTTAAATGTACTTTCCTTGCTTTGGCTAAGGAAACTTCTTTCAATGAACTGCAAAGGTTGACAAGTCCCTTAACCCTGTTGGCCTCAGTTTCCTTATCTGTAAAAATAGCTGGAGAAGGAAATTGAGAACTATTCCAATATCTCCACTAAATCAGGAAGAGTTAGGGAAGTACACAATTGCTACTCTTTCCCTCTCCTGTGTCCTGAGGTCTTTGTCCCACTCTATCCCTCAGCAGAGTCATATCCAGCTCCCCTACTATGCCAAGAACAACCTTGGTGATGCTTACCATATTTATTTATTTATTTTAAACCCTCTTCAGTCTTGGAACCAATACTGGGTATGGGTTCTAAGGCAGAAGAGCAGTAAGGTCTAGGCAATGGGGGTTAAGTGACTTGCCCAGGGTCACACAGCTGGAAGTGTCTCAGCCCACATTTGAACTCAGGACCTCCCATCTCTAGGCCTGGCTCTCAATTTATTGAGTCACCCTGCTGCCCCCACTTATCCCATTAAAAATTTCTAGCTACAGTTCTAGGTGCTGGAATATCAGCAACTCCTTTTTAGTCTCTGAGCTTACTTGTGCATACATTTTCAACATGCCTTGATAATGCACATGAATGAAAAATGCCATCTCCCCTCCAAGAAAGGGCAGGGATCTAAATACAGACTGAAATATACTACATTTAATTTTCTTTTTTTTCCATTTAAGTATTCTTCCACAAAACAACTAATATGGAAAAATGTTTTACATGTTTATACATGTAAAATCTATATCAGATTGTTTGCTGTCTCAAGGAAGGGGGAAAGTCAGAAGAAGGAAGAGAATTTAGAACTCAAAACTTAAAAAAAAAAAGAATGCTGAAACATTGTAACAGGGAAAAAATAAAATATTATTTAAAAAAAAAAGAAAATATACATGGATCTGCTTATTACCACAAAGTAAAATAGAGGAAACTATCCAGCCAATCCAAGCCACAAAAAAGGTTTTGCTGAGTGTGGGTTGTTTTTATTTTTGTTTTAATACAGGATTTTCTGGTCACGGTAATTGCCCCAACTCTCACTTGGCCCACTTTGAGACAGCTAAGATGGTATCAGCAAAGTTGAGAGACTCTGAAAATGCTTTTCCAACTCAAGGGATTAAAGAGAGGTTAGAGTTCGTTCCTGGGAGTAGGGGGGTTGGGGCTAGTTTAAAGGGAAAACATTTACAATTTGGTCTAGTATTCTATAACCGCAACCATAGTAAGAATAGACAAAAGCATGTATTATTTAGTAAGGGATAATGGGAGGAGGGGAGAGGAAGAGAGAAGGAGGAAGGAAAGCCTTTTTATGGAAGGTTCCTGAAGCCAGAGCTTCGAATTCTCCCCTTCTAGACTGAATCAACTGCTTACTCTTCATGGTTTTCCAATAACTAAAGCAAGAAGATGAGGTAGTGGGAAACCTGTAAAGATAAAAATGGCATAAATTTCTGTGGGAAGCAGTTCTATGAAGCTTCACAACACACCTTATTTTCCTTTAGCAAAAAGAGAGAAAAGTCTAGAACCATTCTCCCTGCTCTGTTTAAATTCATTTTCAATAGGATTTAAATAGGAAGATATTTCCTGGAATCCTTCTTTTACTTGGCATGGTAGAAAGCACCAGTGTGGGAATCAGGAGATTTGGGTCCTTATCCCAACTCTGATGCTAGCTAGCAATGTAACCTTGGGCCTATGTAACCTTTCTATGCCTCAGTTTCCCCTCAGGAAAATGAGGAAAATAGCCTAGGTGACCTATAAAATGCCTTCTAGAATGGTACAAAGGAAAGCATTCCAGATTTGGGGGGAAGATACGGATTTAAATAGTCACCAGTAGACAGGGAGAAGATGAAAAAAAAATGAATGAGTAGAGATGACAGAAGAGGCAATCTACCCGGGAAAAGGAAATAGATTGGATCACTTGTTCCTGGGGGGGGGGGGGGGGGTGACCTTGGCAAGGAGAATGATGTGACAAGGCAATCAAGGAAGAGATAATGGCAGAAGGGCAACTGAGTGATAAGTATTAAGAAGGAGGGAGAAAGGGATAGTTGTTGGCAAATCACTTCCATTTTTTCAATGAAATATGAGGCAAAGTTTGCCTGGTAAAATCAAGAACATGATATACAAAATGACTATAATAATGGAAAAAGAAGGAATAAAAAGAGAAACTGAATAGTGTGTCATTATGACCAAAACTGGCCCCAGAGAGAAAACTCTGTCCCTTTGCAGAGATCTGGAACTATGGATATAGAATACTAAAAATACATATTAAAATTAATTTTTAATTTGTATGCCTCACTTCACAAATACCAAGGGACAATGGGCATTTACATATATACTGTAGAACAGAAAAAAATAAGAGGATCGATTGTATATGAAACTGCAGGTCTCTATCATGTACACTTGTTTTTCTTTTTAAGATCAACTTGTAGCTATCAAAACTATTCTGTTTGTCTGGCCTTCCTTTGGTTCTTTTCTCTTCACTTCAAAAAAAAATGCCTCAGTGATTACTTTTTCTTTCTGCTTATGCTTTCAGATACAGTTGATAGGTTTGTTGGTTTTGCTGAGCTGGATTTTTCCACCTTGTTTTTAAATCTTTGTTACAGGGAATGATTACTGAATAAGGGAGAGATCAAAAGATGTGTCCATTACTAATTGTGAAATAAAAACAAAAAACATCCAACAAACAAATAGAGCTAGAAGGTGAATTAAACTAACCCCCTCTTTTTTACATTTTCTGTTGCTTGTCTTTTGTTTTCAAAGAGGACCAGTGATATCATAGGGGGATGCCTTGACTTTCTCATGTAAAAATGGAGATTTGAATCCTGGACTTCAATTCCCAGAAGTCCTTGGTAGCTCCCAGAATTCACTATAATCCCACCTGAATTCCCACCTGGGCCGAGAACAGAGATTGTATTTAAGCTGACTCTCCGCCTACTTCGGGTCTCTCTGCTTCTGCTTCTAGGGACATGGGTCTCCCAAGATGTAGTAAATGAAATTGAATGGGCCTGTCGGCCCTCCTAGGCACGTGCTTTCTTATTTTGTATTTTCTTTACTTCTTAATCTTTAATAAACTACATAAAAATATAATACTTTTAGCAGAGAGACTAATTTTAACTGCTACACTCATGAACTGAATTTAAGTGAAGCACAGTTACACAGTCATTGGCCTCACTCTCTCTTCCAGAGTCATCCGAGTCTTGTGTCAAGACAAAAGTCAGGACAACTGGCAATGGCCCAAGAGGGAGTTGACAACCTCAGCATCTGACCAAGATCTGGGTACTCCATAGTGTCTGCTTCAGCTTTCTTCATGGCTATGGGAACAAAGTGTTCTCGTCTATCCATTCCATTGGGGAAGGTCTACATCCCCCTAATTCCTGATGGATTTGAGGCCTGATGGTTACCTTCAACCTGGTTTAGGCCACAGCATATGCTACAGCTTCTTGGATCCACAGGTAAGAGGTAGATAAAAGGTGGACACTTAAGGTGGATGAACAGCTAGTCCTCCCTGAACACCCCACATACCCTGCCTCTACTCAAATTGCATATTACCTGGGGCCCAGAGAAATGATCTAGTACTCTGTGACTTGAGGTGAATAATTAAACTTTCCTGGACCTCAGCGGTTTTTTAATCTGTAAAACCAAAGGAGTCTTGCCAGCATGATATCTATCATCCTAAGTCTGATTCTTTTTCTCCTTCTTTTGAATATGCTGCAGAAGGGCAGGAGAGCCAGTTCCTTGGTGTCTTTTTTGCTCAGTGGCCTGTTCAGTTTTAATTTTATGTGCACTATAGATAAGGGACTTTCATTATGTCGGGGAAAGTCTGGGAGGCTGAGATTTCCTGTTCATTTTTTTTTTCTTTTAAAAAATACATTACAGATCTGTGAACCATCAAAGCTAGCAACGATTATGTAAACAATCGCTGTTGCCATTGAAACCTAAGCCGGTCACTTTCTTCTCATTGGAATTACCCTTTTCAAACCCAAGCATTTCCATGAGTTGAATTTATAGGGAGGCCCCTTTCCATCAAATTCAGCTTCCTTCCCACAGTCCCTTATGTTCATTCTGATACTTCCTCACCAGATTCGAGGATCCAGAATAGAAACAAGAACCGCCACAGAAGGAAAAGATAATTAGCTCTAAAAACAAGCGGGAGATTTGAGGAAAGAGAGGTTGGGGTGGGAACGAGGCAGCTGGTTGTGTGTTTTGCATATATTCGTGTATGAGTATATGCTGGATCCTTAGTCATCTGGTCCCACCAGACGAGGACACTACAGCCCAAGGTTAAATGATTTGTCCCAAGTAGTCACAGAGCTGATACTTTAACCTCACCCCTTTGAATTCAAATCCAGATATGCACATGTGGAGGGAGGTGGGGTGTGTGTGTGTCTCAACCTAAGGAAAACTTTCTGTACATAATAAAATCACTTAAAAATGCGGTTAGATCAACTCTGATGAGAGGCCCGTTGGGTCAGCTTTGCCCTTTCTGACTGAGGTTAAAGTGTTTGACTTCATTTATGCTGTTTGTATAATTGAAACTGTAGTTATCCTCCCTTAACCAAGCTAGCTGGCCTTTTCCCCTTGACTGAAGTCTTCCGGCCTTTAAATTATATGCCATTCCTAAGCTTTTAAAAAATGTTAAAATCGTCTTCCAAGATGTATATACATTATTAAAGTTATTCAATTCCTGTTCCAAGATGAATCTTCCGCAGACTCTAAAGGAGTCCATTCTCTTCTCTAATGGACTTAAAGTCTTGATAGTTTCACCCCCATTTACTGGGAAAATCCTCCACTTAAATTGATTGCTGTATTGACTGTTGACCTCAGTTCCATAAAACAACTCACATTTCTTCTCAGGGACCTTCATGCTCATTATTTTCCCCCTCCACAAGGCCTCCCTCCTCCAAGACCTCACACATCTTTCCTCTTTGGGGCCAACAGAATCTCCCATTATTTGAATCTGACCCAAGATTGTAAAGCCATATAAACATTCACAAATGCTCAGCAATTTATGGATATCCCCCAAGGCCTTTCCTTATGCCTTTTCTCAAATATTTTTGCACATTTCTTTTTCTAGAGCCAGAAGGGAGTTTGCACATTGATACAGGATGTCTATATATCATTACAAACGTGTCCTCCCTTTCTCTGTCCTCTCTGGTAGAGCAACTTGAGAATGGGAGAATTGGGAGGGACCTCTAGACTCTCCCATCACTCCTTGCCCATGCCCTATCTTTCCAGGAGGGGAAGGGTCCTATTAATTTTCAAGTGACCCAGTCTAATCTGTAGCGTGGGGAGCTCCCTCTAGGCAAACACCTTTTTATCTTTATCTTCCCAGTCCAGAGCAAATATTCTGCCGCCTATTATTTTCTGTTTACAATAGAATGGGGGTGAAGGTGACACATCTCTTTCTATCTGATTAGGTTTATGAACAAAATGTTCCTGATTTCACAATCCCTTTTAAGCTGAGCAAAGGTAAAAGCTGCATTTGATCTGCTCAACCCCAACTCACAGACCTCAGATGCTGACTAATAAAAGCAGGACTCCAGGAGAGCAGGGACCAAACTAAGGTGCTGTTCAGGGATGGGCAATTCATTTTGGCTAGGAGAAGGCACAGGTGATACCACAGGCCATAGACCTAGGATTGAAAGATAACTCAGACACCATTTGGTCCAACCCACTTATTGTATGAATGAGGGAACAGAGGGGACACAGGCTAAATCATTTGACAAAAGTGAAATAAGTAGTTCAGTGATAGTGCTATTGGACTGGATCTCGGACAAGTACATTTTATGGTTGTTGTTCTGAGACAGCCTCAATAATGCAAGATTCCAACAAGGAGGTAAAGCTCGGTATTGCTCAGGGAGTCCCCAGTCTTTTCAAATTCCCCAGTGACAGAGAGAGGAGAGACTGTAAGCAGAGCCTCTGCGTGTTATAAAAAGAGGCAGGAAAAGTGGCACAAAGGTTTTCTTGGTCACCAAACCTGCTCTGTATATTTGACTCTCTAGCAGCCGGACTAATGGGTCAGCCCTATCTAATGCTCACCACCCAGACTTCCTTGATATACATGAGAGCACTACAAGACTCCATGCAGAGAGCACACCAGTTCCATATTGGGAGACTTCTTCAGTGACATGTAACAACTATATTGATTATCCCTGTGATATGTATTGTTGTTCAGTTATGTTCAATACTTGGTGACTCCATCTGGGGTTTTCTTGGCAAAGATCACGAGTGTTTTGCCATTTCCTTCTCCAGCTCATTTTACAGATAAGGAAACTAAGGTAAATAGGATTAAGTGACTTGCCTAGGACCATACAACTAGTAAGTATCTGGGGCCAGATTCAAACTCAGGGAGATGAGTCTTTCTGACTCTAGGACCAGCACTCTCTCCACCGTGCCACTAGTTGCCCCTATAATGAGATGAGGTCAAAAAAACCCAAACCCAACTATTGCTTGAGAAAATCAGATACCCAGTAGAAGGCAGCAAAAATAACTAAATTAATTTTAAAAGGAATTTAATTGAATTGAAATTAAAACAGGAAGCTAGGAGCAACTAGATGGCTCAGTAGATAGAGAGCCAGACCTAGAGATGGCAGGTCATGGGTTCAAATTTGGCCTCAAATATTTTCTAGCTGTGTGACCCTATGAATGTCATTTAACCCTTACTGCCTATCCCTTACCACTCTTCTGCCTTAGAACCAATATATAGTTCTAAGACAGAAGGTAGGGTTTTAAAGAAAAACTAAAAAAAAAACAATAAAAATACACACACATACACACCCTTCTCGGTCAACAGGAACTGGTATCCAGAGGTCTTTGTTTTCTCCCCTCAGTTGAATTGGTCTTAAAAAGTTAATTTGTGGACACTTACACTGCTGACCCTAGCTGCATATTATGAAAGGCCGGGAGGAGATCAAGGCAAGGTTTTTAAGTATAAAATCAAAAGTATATGATTTTTAGGTTTTCTCCATCTTGCTTGGTCTAGCACCCAGGAATGTGCACACCCACACTACATAGGCATATGTTAGCAAATGACAAATCAGAAACAATTGACTGCCCCCCTGGGCTGTCCTAAGCCAAGCTTGAGCCACCATTGGCACATGTGAGATGCAGGAAGTGAGGTAGAGAACTGCCTTTGGAGTTCTTGTGACTTCCTGTGGAGAGGGCTAGACATGGGTTCGATCCTGGAACTCGAGCTTGGAGGAGCCCCACAGACAGCTTTCCTTCAGATTGGTCACGTGAGTGATAAGGACTGACTCCCTTCTTTACCTTGGCTCTCCAAGGACTTAAACTCCTGCCTGGCTCACCTTGAGCCAGAGCGGTTTTGAGTTAACTCCTTTCCCTCTCTCCCTCTCTCTCTCTCTTAATTTCTTCCTCCTGTTGTAATTAAATCACCATAAACTCCATTCTGACTTGAGTGTTTTCATTTTAGGATTTCATAAATAAAATCCTTGGTGACCAAATCATTGTTACATTCAGTCTCAACCCTAAATTTAACCTTTACAAGTGGCATGGTTTGATTTATTTAGATATTGGCCACATTTATTTAGATATTGTCACCAGAGTATAGGGCACAGGGCAGGGAAGGATCCACAAACCAGCCTCTACCCCTTCCAAGGGGCCCATGGATAAATTTTCAGAGCATCTGTCAACTTAGGAAAAAGAACATCTTTATTTTAACAAAATTATTTTCCTTTGAATCCTATATGTCTTTACTACTTATATTTTTAGTGTTTATGCATCTAAAAACATTATTCTGAGAAGGGTTCCTAGACTTCATTAGACTACCAAAGGAGTCCATGGCAGAGAGAAAAAGTTAAGAACCTCTGATCTAGTTAGCTATTGTTTCTGCCTTCCCCATATAGGGGTATACTACAGGCTGCTCTCACTGCCAACCCTATCCTTACTTACCTCCTAGTTCCCAGTCCCAGTTCTGCTAATACATAAGCTTAGGCCCCTTCATGATGGTTGAACAGGCTCTGGCTGGACAGAGAGTAGGAATCAGACCCATGAGAAGCTTATCCAACATCTGCAGACACATACCTCATCTTGCTGATTTAGTTCTCTCAGATGAAGATCCTGGATAAGGTAATCCACAATTCTCACATTATTGTTCTGAGCTGCAAAATGGAGTATGGTCATCCCATCCTAAAGAAAGTCGAACAAGATTAAGGATCAGAAGTTCCCAGCACCAATAGGGCAGGTGCTTATTTGACGCAAGTGACCAAGTAGGGCAGACATACCTGATTCTTGGCTTTCTGATCGGCTCCAGCTTTCACTAACATTAGCATGATTTCTAGACTCCCAAACCAGGCTGCAAGATGAAGGACGGTCAAGCCATGCTTCCAAAAAAAATCAATGAGAGACAAGATATAAACTTTCTTATATTTCATGGTACCATATATATTGTCATTATAGAAAAAGGTGACTAACTCGGGTTTTTACAAATGAGAAAACTGAGGCAAAGAGCGTTAAAGTGACTTGCTCAAGGTGACACAGTAGTCAGTGTCTGAAGTCGGTTTTGAACTACAGTCTTCCTGACTCTAGGTCTGACACTCTTCCAATGAATAGAGATTCATTGGACTACCTACCTGTTCCACAAGACATTTGTATAAAGAGTCAAGTAGTATCTCAAGTAAAAATCCATCCTCTACCACACCATTCCCCACCCCCAAATAATCCCTAATCTCAAATCTATCATTATTTAGAAGCTTCATAGATATGTAGAAAACAAAAACTAGGAAAAATGGATCACAGTCAAAATTACGTTACAAAAAGCTTGACTTTCCATAACCAAAAGGTCAGACTTTAGTCATTTTTTGAAATTAATGAATAGATTTCAGAAACTTCAGAACAAAGTCTTTAACAAATTTCATATGGTTTGGTGAGATACAAAATTGATGAGCCAAAGTTGTTAAGGGCATGAGTTATTATTAATCATTAGAATCGCATCATTGGGAATCAGGTTGACAGCTATTCTTATTATTATTATATAAGATAATCAGGATAGTTATAAGATTATATAAGATGATAATGATATTTATATAAGATAATTATTATTCTATAAGATAATAGTTATAAGATTGTTTAAGATAATAATTATTATTATGTAAGATAATAATAATTAACATTTCTATAGTACTTACTATGTACCAGGCACTATACAAAATGCTTTGCAAGGGGAAACTGGGTACTTCCATGGATTGAGAACCAGGCCTAGAGATGGGAGCTCCTAGTTCAAATCTGGCCTCAGATACTTCTTAGCTGTGTGACCCTGAGCAAGTCACTTAACCCCATTGCCTAGAGCTTACTACTCTTCTGCCTTAGAACCAATACACAGTATTTATTCTAAGGTGGAAGGTAAGGGTTTAAAAGAAAGTGCTGTGCAATTATTCTGTCATTTGATCCTCACAATAATTCTGAAAGGTATGTATTATGATCCCCATTTTACAAATGAGGAAATGGAGACAAATAGAAATTGATATTTTGCCCAGAATCACACAGCTAATAAGTGTCTGAGAGCAGATTTGAACTCAAGTCTTTCTTACTCCAGACATGCTACTCTATCAACTATAGCCCTTTTAGGGAAAATGAATCCCTGTGGTGAGAAATACGAGAGCTCTGGTCACATTATTTACCTTCATCCATTGGTTCACTGTGATCTCCAGATCTAACTTTGACATTTTCAATGTCTATATTCCATTGACATACATTAAGAATTTTATGTATTTAAAAACATTATTCTGAGCGGGTATTTATTTTTAAATCTTTGGACAAAGATTTATGATGAAGGAGCTATTTTTAATTTGCTTTTCAGTGGAATCATATAACTTAATGTCATTCATCTACATCAAAGGGTTAATAAAGTGTTTTTGTTTGACTCCTTTAAAAAAAATAAAACCCTTACCTTCCATCTTAGAATCAATATCATGTATTGGTTCCAAGACAGAAGAACAGTAAGGGCTAGGCAATTGGAGTTGTGATCTGCTCAGGGTCACATAGCTAGGAAGTATCTGAGGCCACATTTGAACCCAGGAGTTCCTGTCTCTAGGACTGGCTCTCTATCCACTGAGCCATCTAGCTTCCCCTTGAATTCTTTTTAAAGGAGAAATTAGAAATTGTTAGGAAATATAGTAGAAGAAGTAGAATATCATTTAATGAGACTAGAAAGGTAGTCTGGATTCAGATTATGAGAGACCTTGTATGCCAAACAGGAGACTTTCTGCCTTCTATCCCAGAGGCAATAGGAGGTCACTAGAATTTCTTTTTTGTTGTTATTGTGGTTATTGTAATACTATATACATAAATTTATTTTAAGGAATTATATGTAATAACAAATTTCCACAAAAGTTTTCTGAAATTATATGATCCAAATTGTCTTCCTTCCTCCCTTCTCTCCCTGCTCTCAGAGCTGGCAAGCAATTTGTTCTGAGTTATACATTTTATTATCATGCAAAACATTTCCATATTGTTCAAAATACTTATATAAATCCCAAACCCCCAAACAAAAATCCAAATAAATAAATTCAAAATCATGTGCTTTGATCTGCATTCTGATTCCAATAGTTCTTCCTCTGGAGTTCAATAGTAGTCTTTGTTGTAAGTCCCTCAGAATTGTTCTAGACTGTTGTGTTGTTAGTAGCAAAGTCTATCACATTTGATCATTCCACAATGTTGCTGTTACTGTGCACAATGTTCTTCTGGTCCTGCTTATTTCACCCTGCATCAGTTCATGTAGGTCTTTCCAGCTCTTTCTGAAATCATCCTTTTCATCATTCCTTAGAGCACATTGGTATTCTATCACATACCACAATTTGTTCAGCCATTCCCTAACTGAGGGATATCCCTTTTGTTTCCAATTCTTGGCCTCCATAAAAAAGAACAGCTATAAATATTTTTGTACAAATAGGTCCTTTCTCCCTTTTTAAAAAAATCTCTTTGGGATACAAAACTAGTAGTGGTATTACTGGAACAAAAAGTAACCTTAGTGCTAATATCTTCTAGCTGATGGTAAAAGTGCTAATATGTTTACAGACTCTCGTTATGCATTTTCAATATGTCATGCAACAGGGGAGATCTGGAAACAATGAGATCTTATTACTACATCAGGAAAACCAATTGCACATGCAGAAATAATAACTGAGTTGTTGGATACTATCCCAAAACCTAAACAGCTAGCAATGATCCATTGTAGAAGTCATATTTGTGGCAGAGATTCAGTTTCTAAAGGAAAGTTTGCAGCCTGGAATGCTCCAGTGTATGTAATGAATTTGTCAACTATTGAGTCTGATGATTTAGAAAGAGCTTATGTAGATTCAGAAATTCAGAAGTGGAAGGAGAAATTTGGAGCAAGGAAAGAACATGAAATATGGGTTGCAGACACAGGAAAACCACTGTTACCAAAAGATTTATATACCTATTTGTGTCAAGCCATTCACACAAAAGGTCATTTTGGTACTCAAGCTGTAGTAGACTATGTAAAAAGTATATGGGTAGCACTGGAAATAAGTGCTGTTGCAAATAAGATCTGTACTAGTTCTGTTTGCCAAAAATTCAATCAAGGTGCATTCAGAAAGAAAGGTTTGGGTGGTAGACCTTTGGCATACTGTCCATTTGAGAGTTTGCAAATTGATTACAACAGCATGCCAAAAGCTGGGAAATCAAGTTTTGTCTGGTAATTGTGGACAGGTTAACTAAATGGCCTGAAGCTTTTCCATTTAATAGTAATACAGATAGCTTTGTGGTGAAAGTGTTGCTTAAGGAAATTGTTCCTAGGTTTGGTGTACTAATTATCATAGATTCTGATAAAGGATCTCATTTTACACAAGATATCCTGAAAAGAATCTATGAGAATCTAGGAATAACACCTAAATATCATATTCCTTAGCATCTACAAAGGTCAAGTGGAGTGTGAATAGGAAGCTCAAGACTGGGGGTGGGGGGGCGGGGAATTTGTACTGAAACTTATCTAAAATGGCCAGATATTCTTCCCATTGCTTTGTTTTACCTACTACAAGACCAAGAGCAGATTTACATATATCATCTTATGAAATGCTCTTTGGACATGTTCTATTGCAGGCAAAAACTTGTAGGCTGTTTATACATCTCTTAGTTTGTCAACTTGCTTCATATTTAAGTGCATTACAACAACGACTTAGAGAACTGCATGATATGGGAGTATTGATCCAATCTGGTCCATTGGATTATTCTTTTCATAATTTTCAACCAGGTGATATGGTGTATATGAAAAATGTTGCAAAAACATCAGCAACACAAGAGAGTTGGGTAGGTCCTTATGCAATTGTGTTAGTTTCACCATCTTCTGTGAAAGTATTAGGAAGAGATTTGTGACTTTATTGATCACATATTAAATTGTCTCATGGAATTAATAATGAAAATGTAGAAATTTTAGAATAAGGAAATGAAGAATAATGAATTGTGGGAATCTGAGATTCATCAATCAAACAGAATCTGCAGTCAAAAAGATCAATAAGGAGAGAACCATTCCAGTGGAAGAGGACATTCAAATGGAAGAGAACATTGCAGAGGAAGAGAAGGATTCAGAAAATTAATGGACATTGTACAAAGAATGAGACTTATAAATACTAAGCAGATAAAGTTTTTGAAGGGAATTTTCAATGAAGAGGATCAAGTGATTGATGGACTAATGGTTCTAAGGAATTTGGTTAATGTAATATAACACAACATAACATATATTCACAAGCATTCATTAATACATTTTACTACCATGGATTTTTGAGAGGAAGAATTCTTCAAACAAGATGAGAAGAGAAGAAAAATCTTAAATTGTGGTATATTGCATGGAACAGAAACACAACACTAACACAATAGTAATACTGTCATAACACTAACAAAACAACATAACATAGCTTGAATAACAACATGACAAAAACAAATACACAAAAATATAAACATGGTTAGGATACATTGAATCACTAGTTGAATGAGTGAAACAATGTATAGTTAGATATTAACAATGTTATAGTTAGTTATAAAGTAGTTACTAACAAAAAATACTTAGCTACTTGGTTTAGAATGTTAGTATAGGTAGATAAGATTAGTTTTAGGAGATTTTAGGAAGATAGGGCTACAGATAGATAGATTAGAGTTTAAGATTGATAAGATAAGGTAAGACACTGAATTGCATTACAAAATACATTGCAACATACATAACATACATTATATAGTATATATGGCATATAACATTACACATCACAAAAATGTAAATACATATATTAATATATGTAAATAATATGTATAAATATGAAGTGTATGTGTGTTTTAGCATACATGTATATATGTATATATGTAAAATTATGTAAATAGACAATTTATGTTTGCTTTTCATCTATTGTTAAATGTATTTTGCATAAGTAAGTTTGATGATTTGGTTTATTTTTTTTTTAAACTTATACAATGTTGGGCTTATTGTATTTTTTCAAAATTTTACCTTAGTTTGCTGTTTATACATTGCACCATAGTAGAATTTTCTGTATTAGTTGATAAGAGTAATATTTTATGATTTTAATGTTTTACATGAATGTACATTTGTATTTTGATTTTGATGTTATTTTCTTGTTTTGCTTTTGTATATGTTGGATCTGTATTTTGAACTTTGTAATTGTTTATTGTCTACTTTCCCATTTTCCTTTCCTTGATCAAAATTCCTAGAATAGGATAGTATTAGATAGGATAAGATAGTTGAGTGTAGGTTGTTTATTATTTTGGATAGAAATTTTAATTTAAGGAAAATATAAGTATGTTAGTGCACAAATGCCAAAATCGTGTTTTCAACATGATTTTGGCTTTGTGCAAAGGGGGGACCATAGTAAGGGATTTTAACAGGGACAAGTTGACAGTAAGAGATCTTGCAAACCAACATTCCACACAGAACTCTCAGGAGCTGGGGAACTGAACACACAGGCAGTTTCTGAGAGCAATTGGTGAACTCCTCTGGAAGAGAGAAAGAGGATGCTGCTTTTCCCCTAGCAGTCAGGAGAGCCAAGAGGCTCTTTGGTATTTCTGGGGTGGACCCAGAGTGCCAGTGATTTCCTCTTCTTTGGCTTTCTTGATATGCTGCCTGTCCTTGGTGTTGTCAGTGCTGCTGCTGCTGTCAAGTGGATTTCAACAGAGCTGTAACTGGTACTATTGCTTGACTCAAAGAGGACTCCTGGTTGTGAGATTCTTTGGCCCTTGTCCTTGTTCCTACAAAACCCCCTGGCCTTAATTACTACTGTAAAGAATTTAGTTTAGAATAATTATAGAAGGTATAAGGGTTTTAATCTCTCTTTGGGTTGAGTTAGTTATTCCCTAATTCCCTTTTTTCCCCTCCTCCCATTAGCTAAATAAACCTGTTATTTATATATATGTAGTTAATTAGTTAGTTAGTTTTGAACCCTTCTTTTAACCCACCTATTATACTACTTACTCAATGTGAAATAGACATGGACTGAATTTAAATGATTCTCTACAACTGGGCCAATTTCACGTCTACTTATAAAAAAAAAAAAAGTAAAATTTGGAACAGCCAGTGAATGCAACTTTTTCCATCACCAAAAAGGAAAGACAGGCTAATCTCATTGAGAATCATTAGCAAAGCCTCCTGGGAACAGGATAACTAGGGTTGACATAAATAAGAAATGTTTCCCGGTACTATAAAGTACTGGACCTGGAATCAGGAAGATTCATCTTTCTGAGTTCAGTTCTGGCTACAAGCCTTTACCAGCTATGTGACCCTGGGTAAGTCACTTCACCCTGATTACCTCAGTCTCCAGCACTGTCAAATGAGTTGGAGAAGGAAATGGTAAACCACTCTGGTATCTTTGCTAAGAAACCCAGAAATGGATTAATGAATAATCCGATACAACTGAACAACTTCAATGAGTAATAGTAGTTAAAATTAGAAAGGGAAGTTGGCATCTGATTTCTGTTCAAGTATGACTACAGCCAGATGGCACAGTGGACCTGGAATTAGGAAGATTTATCTTCCTAAGTTCAAATATGGCCTCAGACATTTACTACCTATGGGACCCTGGGCAAATCCATTAATCCTGTTGGCCACAGTTTTTTAAATCCATACCTTCTGTTTTAAGAATTAATATGAAGTATTTGGTTCCAAGGCAGAAGAGCAGTAAGGGCTAGCCAATGGGGGTTAAGTAACTTACCCAGGGTCACACAGCTAGGATGTGTCTGAGGTCAGATTTGAACCCAGGACTTTCTGACTCTAGAACTGGGTCTCTATCCTTTAATTCATCTCCTTGCTCCTCTTGCTTACTTTCAATGTCACTCTGGACAAGTCAATCTAGGTATCTGTTCCTCTGTAAAATGAAGGGGTTAGATTTTATTATCATAAAGGTTCCTCCTAGTTCTTAATCCCATGACTTTATTAGCATGATATGGGGTAACCCCACCCTCCACGCGCGCCCGCACACACACACACACACACACACACACACACATATACATGCACACATTAATTCCTTGAACTTGGTACTGAGCAGTAATACAAAGGAGAAACAGGGTAGGTGGGCAGGAAGCATTGTGGGTAGGACAGTTTGTGTATATAAGGAGACATGTCTGTGGTTTATTAGCTCAGGTGACTGGTACATTTTTATCTCAAGAGCAAAGTCATGGGTTCAGTCCCTCTGAACTAATTTGCTAAAGGCTGTTCCATAGCCATAGACTGTATTTTTTGCTTTCTTGCAAATAAATATGAGCTATTGGTCCCAAGGGTCACTTGTGGAATTCATCACCATCACGGAACAAACAGTCCAAAGCTTAGCTCCTGTCTGTGGTGGGTTAGGAGTGTCATTTCTGCCTATAAAGGACATTCAATATCTATGTGAAGATGTTGCAAGTAAACCTTATATATTACTACCACCAGAAAAAAAAAAAAAGACAATTCATTAGGGATAAAAGACCATCTTTTTTTTTTTAAATCAGTAGCTTTTTTTTTCTACGATACTAGTTGTTTCATGGAAATGTTTCAAATGATTCTATTAGGGGAAGATGAGCTTACCTTATCAGCAATGTCCACTCTGGCCTTGTGATTGAGAAGGAATTCTACTGCTGATAAATGGTTTCCACCCACAGCAAAATGCAGGGCTGTGCGCTTCATCTAAGTAAACATAATTTATAAGAAATGCTTATTGAGGGTTTGGTATAGTAAGGAGTAAAAACTTGTGTTTTTTAATGATATAGCTAGAAATGAAAAGCTTGGTAATCTCATCAAAATAGTGTTTGCTCCTTATAAAAAAATATTTTTATTTCTGGAATAGCCACATTTACTCAGGGATATTAGTACATTTTTAAAATATTCAACTCAATTTCTTCTTCCTCTTTTTTTCCTTTAAAAATATTATTTGTTATATGGGATGACTTTCTAGAGGGGGCAAGGGAAGGAATTGGGAGAAACTATGGTAATTTAAACTATAAAAGATAGCAATAAAAATTATTTTAAAAATTATTCATCTCTGTACTTTTAGTTTGACATGAAAGTACTATGTATTATTTCCAGCATAATGGGAAATGCATTAGGGAAAACATAGCTTTGGAGAGCTTTATAGCCCCCTGGGATGTATGCCAGAAACATAAGGAATATAAAATTTAATAGGAAGAACTGAAACCCAACACGGAGCTAGTCATTCTTGTAATATAACAAAAATGTTAGCTTGTAACAGATGCTATTTCTTTTTCTTAGCACAAAATCCTTGATAGAGCTTAGGAATTTTTTTAAATTTAATTTAAAATTTTTTCCATTGTTACAGGATTCATGTTGTCTCTCTCTCCCCTCCCAGAGATGACAATCAGTTCCACTGTATCACCAGGAATTTTAATACAATAAAAAATGTAAATGTATGGAAGAAATTTTCCTAGGCATATTTTTTTTTGCCAATACAGCTTATTTTGAAAAATCTTAATTTTTTTTTTCTTTAAGAACATATATTCTATGCTCTTGAGCTTTTAGGAATGATGCACAGAACGATTTCAGAAGCAGCTGCAAAGACCTTCCTGAACTCATGCAGAGTAAAATAAGCAGAACCAGGGGAACATTATACACAGAGCTACTCTCAGCAATGCAATGATCCAGGACAATTCTGAGGGACTTACAACAAAGACTGCTATCAACCTCCAGAGAAAGACCTGGTGGAGTCAGAATGCAATCAAAGTAATGATTTATCACTTGTTTATTTGGGTTTATGTTTGGGGGTTTTGGTTTTATAAGATTATTCTCTAACAAAAATGAACAATATGGAAATACATTTTGCATGACAATACATGCATAACCCAGACCTAATCTACTGCCAGCAGAGGGAGGGGGAAGGGAAGGAGGGAAATAAGTTCAATTGTATAACTTGGGAAAATTTGTGGGGAAACTTAATACATGTAATTGTCAATTTTAAAAATATTAAAGAATATATATTCTGTCTATTATTTAGGAGGGAATATATGATGTGGTAATCCAGAACTAAAATACACAATCTAAGGATAGCATCAGTGTTACCCAGTTGATTGACTGATGTAAAAGTAGTTAGTTATCCCCATAGACTAGTTTAAAAATTGAACCAATTATAAACACCATAAAAATAGAAATCTCCATATATAGAATAATAGAACAAGAAGATTGTACAGAAATTTTAAATTATATTTACCTTGCTTTCTTATATATAATACAATCACACATACACCCCCATACATCGGGCAGTTAGGGAGACTCATCTTCCTGATTTCAAATCTGGCCTCAGATACTTCCTAGCTGTGTGACCCTGGCAAAATCATTTAACCCTTTTTGCCCCAGTTTCCTCATTGGTAAAATGAACTGGAGAAGGAAAAGGCAAACCACTCCAATATCCCTGCCAAGAAAATCCCAAAATGGGGTCTTGAAAAGTCAGATATGATTGAAACAACCGAATGACAGCAAAAATCTCTCTCTCTCTCTCTCTCTCTCTCTCTCTCTCTCTCTCTCTCTCTCTCTCTCTCTCTCTCTTCTCTCTCTCTCTCTCTCTCTCTCTCTCTCTCTCTCTCTCTCTCTCTCTCTCTGTCTCTCTCTCTCTGTCTCTGTCTCTCTCTGTCTCTCTCTTTCTCTCTCCCTTTTTCTCTATCTCCCTCTCTGTAGCTAAAGCTGTCTTACTTGGCTGATTCTTTCTGGCCTTCCTTCCCTACTGTTTTCTTCTGTACAATTTTTTAAAATGCTTCTTTTCATTTTCTCTCCCCCCCAACCCCATTCTTATTTCCCCTTTCCCTCTTATCCCCTACCAGTGGGGGTGGGGGTGGAGGGAGAATGAAAACAAAGCTTTTGTAACAAATATTTTATCCTACTTTTTAATAATGCTACCACCTATCTATCTCTGAGGACACCTACAGTTAACTTCAATGCCCCATAGAAATCCACATGAAAGGAAGAATGGCAATGGGCCTCTGAGTCAGAAAGATGCATGTTCAATTCCTGCCTCTGACACATACCAGCTGTTTGACCTTGAGCAAATCACTTAATGTCTCAGTGTGTCAAGTGGCTCTCTAAGATTTGCTTTTGTAAAGCAGTCAGTGATCTGCACTGGAAGGGGAGGACGGTGCTCCCTAACTGGGAGTTTCTTACACCAATGAAATCGTAAGGCCAGACCAGAAAAAAAACAAAACAAAAAAAAGAGAAAGAAAGAAAACCTTCAGAGAGAGGGAGAAAGAAAGAAAGAAAGAAAGAAAGAAAGAAAGAAAGAAAGAAAGAAAGAAAGAAAGAAAGAAAGAAAGAAAGAAAGAAAGAAAGAAAGAAAGAAAGAAAGAAAGAAAGAAAGAAAGAAAGAAAGAAAGAAAGAAAGAAAGAAAGAGAGAAAGAAAGAAAGAAAGAGAGAAAGAAAGAAAGAAAGAGAGAAAGAAAGAAAGAGAGAAAGAGAGAAAGAAAGAAAGAAAGAAAGAAAGAAAGAAAGAAAGAAAGAAAGAAAGAAAGAAAGAAAGAAAGAAAGAAAGAAAGAAAGAAAGAAAGAAAGAAAGAAAGAAAGAAAGAAAGAAAGAAAGAAAGAAAGAAAAGAAAAGAGAGAGAGAAAGAAAGAAAGAAAGAGAGAAAGAGAGAAAGAGAGAAAGAGAGAAAGAGAGAAAGAGAGAAGAAAGAGAGAAAGAGAGAAAGAGAGAAAGAGAGAAAGAGAGAAAGAGAGAAAGAGAGAAAGAGAGAAAGAGAGAAAGAGAGAAAGAGAGAAAGAGAGAAAGAGAGAAAGAGAGAAAGAGAAGAAAGAAAGAAAGAAAGAAAGAAAGAAAGAAAGAAAGAAAGAAAGAAAGAAAGAAAGAAAGAAAGAAAGAAAGAAAGAAAGAAAGAAAGAAAGAAAGAAAGAAAACCTTCAGAGGGAGAGGGGGTGGAGAGAGAGAGAGAGAGAGAGAGTGAGTTAGCCTTGGAGTCAGAAGACCTTGAGGCAGGTCTTGCCTGTGACATATATTGGCAGTGAGACCAAGGCCAAATCCTTTTATCTTCTTGGTGTCCCTGGCCAACTCCCTAAGATTTCCAGTTACTTTTACAAGTTGTTGAGCAACATACCTAGATAAGAAATTCTGTGCTAGAAGTTCTCCTATGCTGATAAAAACACAAGGCCTGTCCTTCCTCTTAAAAAAAAGCAAAAACGAATCTTCATTGGGGGCTGAGGAAAGAAGCTTATCAGTTTTTATGGAAATTGCTAGCAGCAAACAATCATTTGGTATTCTGTGCTTTAGTTTCTTTTCTTTTTTAAACCTTTACTTTCTTTCTTAGAAATGATACTAAGGATCCATTCCAACACAGAAGAGCAGTAAGGGGTAGTAGGCAACTGGGGTTAAGTGACTTGCCCAGGGTCACACAGCTAGGAAGTGTCTGAGACTAGATTTAAACCTTCCCTTCCATCTCCAAGCCTGCTTCTATCCATTGAGCCACCTAGCTATTATGACACTGACATACACACATATACACACACACATGAACATGTGTGCATGCACACAGAGACCCACTCACACATTTTGAAATGCTCCCAGACTACCATAAGCACCTGGCCCTCTCCATGCCCTTTCTTTCCTCTGCCCCTGTCCCCCTTTCAGAAACATTATTAGAGGCAACCAGAGATTTCCATCAAGAAGAGTTTCAGGAAATCCACAGAAACAGGAGACCCATATTTCTAGCAATGGACCCATTTAGCCATCCCCTGCTCTCTGAAACCTGACACCAGAGAGATAGAAGCTAAAATGGAAAGGTTTCTGGCCAAACAGGAACTCAGCAACAATGCCATTAAAGAAGTCATTTTTTTCCCTAAAGATTTCAGCTTCAGAGGAACCTAGCTACAAATGACATTCCTTGGAAGAAAATCAACTAAGATCAAATAGCCAAGGATGTTCTGACTTTCCAGAATTTGAGAGACCCAGAAGATAAACAGACTGTGTTGACTTACCACACACCCACAATGGATTAAGTTTGGCAGAGGAGATTAAAAAGCAAGCAAACACCCTACATCCCTGCCCAAAGATAAGATAAGATAAACTCATTCTCAGGGAAGGTGGTACCCTCTGATTTCATCTTTTCAATTTCATTAAACCAACAAACTTTTTTAATATAATAAAAACAATTGACATTCATATAGCTCTTGAAGGTCTAACTAGTTCTTGTTTCTATGGCCTCTAGTGCAAATATGAATGCCTGTATTTTAGAAAAAGAGACGACTTGAAGGACTTGTCTATGGCTAGATGATGGAAGTGTTAGAACAGGAATTCAATCAAAGCACTGGATTCTTGATTTTAAATCCAGTTCACTTTCTTCTACTCACATTAAACCTTACTTGCTTTGGTGGAGGGAATGCAAAGAGAACTACCATATGGAACAATGAGAATTTCTTTTTCAGATATTATATTAATTCTTATATGAGGAACACGGAGTAGAAGAGCTCCAGTTCCTGTATATTAGAGAGAATTACTGTGTATTCCTGTATCTGGGGTCTAAGTCACAGATTTCATGCAGTCTGCAGTTTTTTGCATTTTCTTTTGCTTAGAAATCCCCAAGAATGTATTTCTTTCACAGATTCTGGCTTACAGGAAGATTCTTTAAAATTATTCTGTGGGGACAGGGAAGAATGGATAGTTTGATGGACCACTTCCTAATTACCTACTTACCAATTAGAGATGGCTTGGATTATTCAAGGGAAGGGCTGAATAATAAGCTCTTAAAATTCTATTTATTAAGCTGCCTTACCAGGATTCAGAGTCTCTGGTCATTCAAGAGGGCTCTTGGCCTTTATGTTGATTATGATCCTGATCTAACCAATAAATTGACATAATCAATAAAGTGATATTTCTTACCCAGAATCAACAGATCCGCCTCCCAAGGAGTTGCTCTCTAAATGGAAAGAGGCCATCCACCGACACACCAATGCTACAGGAGAAGATCAAGGCTGAGGATAGTTTAGTGTGCTTTGAGGAGTTTGAAAAGGGAGAGATTTCTTTTCCCTGTGATTGGGAGTGTCATGAGAGCCTTCACTGAGGAAGTGAGCTAGGAAGGAAGGAGTGGGATTCCAATAGATGGAGGTGAGGCGGGGAGCAGCCCATGCCAGGCAAGGCTGATGTAAGTAAAAGTGTGATAATATTTCAGGCAGCAAAGGAAGAGGGCAGGCACAAGGCATGGTTCAACTGGGCTGTACAAGTAGAGTGAATGAGACAAGAAGACTGAATCCAGGTGGCGGAGGACCTGGACTGTCAAAGTCAGGAGTTTATATAGTATTTGGCATATAATGGGGAACTACTAAAAGTTCTTGAGTGATTAGAGTAACAGATTAAGAGGATTATTCTAGCAACAGTGTGAAGCATAGCCTGGGGAAAGGTGAGGAAAACAGGTGAGAATTGATGAAGCTATGACCATAATTCAAGATGATTTGAACAAAGGAGGATGAGATAAGGAGGTAGAATTGGAACTGGTAACTGACTTGATGGAGGAGAGGAGGGCATTGTAAAATGGAGATTTGAACCCCGGACTTCAATTCCCAGAAGTCCTTGGTAGTTCCCAGAATTCCCTGAAATCTCACCGGAGGTCCTCACCTGGGCCAAGAGCAAAAGGGGCATTTAAACTGACTGTACTGCCTGGCTGGCTCCTCTCTCTCCCTGCTTCCCCTTCCAAACACACACCTCTCTCAAGATGTAGAGTAAGTGAAATTGAGTGGGCCTTTCGGCCCTCCTAGGCACGTGCTTTCTCATTTTGTATTTTCTTTATTTCTTAATCTTTCATAAACCTTATGAAAATATACTTTTAGCAGAGAAACTAATTTTAAATGTTACAGAGTGTAGATGGTATGAAGCAGGAAAAAGAACATTGATGCTGGAGTCAGAGGCCCTGGGTTCAAATCCTATCTTTGAAATTTATTACCAGTGTGACCTTGACCAAATCATTTAATATCCCTGGTTTCAGTTTCCTCAACTATAAAATGAAGAGTTGGACTAGACCAGCTCCGAGGGGTCCTTTTGAGCTCTAGATCTAAGAGTTTTTGAGTCAAAAATGACAGTTTATGGACTTGGGTATTTGGAAAGTATGGCAGTATTATCAAGAGGAAGAGAAAAATTATAAGGAGTAGGCATAGGGGAGAAGGGGATGAATTCAATTTTAGATAGGATGAATTTAATTTCATACTGCAAGCTTTTGGTGGTCATCCTGTTGGAGAGATCCAGAAAGTTGGAAATAGGGATGGAATGCCAGGGATGTTTGCTAGGCCTGCTGAGAGAATTCTCAGCATCAACCATCACTCTCAACGATATTCTACTATGTGTATGGTCTCTACTCACACTGTTCATGGCATTAATGTTAACCTTCTTTTCAACCAGCTGCTCCATGATATCCAGATTGTTTCTTTTAGCAGCAGCATGAAAGCTTCTCTCATTTGGCAGCACTGGAGAAAGAACAAGCAGGAATGAGAAAGGGGATTTGAGGGTATATATATATATTTTTTTTAAGCCATAATCCAATTTATTTATTTTTAAATTGTATTTAATTGATTAATTTAGAGCATTTTTCCAGGATTACAAAAATCATGTTCTTTCCCTCCCCTCCCTCCAACTCTCTCCCATATCCAACACATAATTCCACTGGGTTTTACATGTGTCTTTGGTCAAGACCTATTTCCATCTATAATCCAATTTAAAAATACATTTATGAAGCATGAACTATATGTAGGGAACTGGGGTAGTTGGGGATAATGGAAAGAACTATGATTTTGCCAGCCTTGAGAGCTCCCCATCAAGGTGTTACAGGGATTTTCTTAGTCTCTCCCTCTGTCTAGCTTGAGAGGGGAGAGAGCAGGTTTTCTCAGTGGATCAGAGAACTGATAGGTTCAGTAAGCAGTGAGCCAGAGCTAAAGATTCCATTACCAAAGAGACCAGGACACTGAGGAGAGGAAGTCGGAACAGCTTTCTGGCAGGAAGGTGGTAAAGAGGCAGTTGGCCAGTGAGGAGATAAAGGAAGCAGCTGCTGAGGGAAGGAAATCTCTTCACTGATGCAGATCACAACTCATCTATGATTTAGTTGATATGTCTCAGATATGGAGTAATGTGATTTTCCCAAGACTCCTTAGCTAGTAAGGGTTAGGATTGTTATTTGGATCCATGTCTTCCTAATTCCAAAGTTAGAACTCTAGTTAAGCTACCTCTTACTGGAAATCTAAAAACCAAAAGGGAATTAGTGCCTGCCCTTAAGCAGCATATATTCTACTGGATACAAACTTAATAAAGTATTATTAAACTTAAATTATAGCTTTCCCACCTTGTAATCTAGGATAAATGAGCTCCTCTCCCTTCCTTTCCTTTCTTCCCTTTTTCATTTCCTTCCTTTCTTTTCTTTTGCTTTCCTTCTTTTCTTCTTCCCTTCTCTCTCCTTCCCTCCCTTCCTACCAACACAATTTTTATAACATAAAGCAAAAAGCAGGGCTCACCAGACTACCCAGAAGATGATAATGCATTCTCCATCCTGAGACATCACATGAGAGCCCCTGATTTCTTGGGAAGAGTCTAGAGAGGCAGGACCAGGAGGAAAGAGAGAGGGGGATCTTTGATAACTACTTTGGCCAGGATGAAAGAGGAGGAGCCCAGCTTCACTAATATAAACTGATTGAGAGAAAAGATCCACCTGCAAAAAAAATGCCTCCTGACTAGGGCTGCTTTAAAAACAACACATTGCATAAATATGAGCAACATCTGTGTCTAATAATAATGTTTTATTGCTTTATTTGTGCAGCAGGGTGACCCTCAACCATGTATTATCCAAGGACTTGAAGCTTTCAAAATGGTAGCACTGGTCACTGAACACCTTGACTAGGAACACTTTTGTGTCCCAGCATTATGGGAAAGTACTTCAGGGATTGTTCTGCTTTTCTATAACACTAAAGCTTGTCTGGCATAAATGAGGCAGTCCCATTCTTCTAAACACAAAGAGATAATGCTGATATTTAAGTTCTCATGCTGGACTTCTAAGTCAAGAAGTTTTGGGTTTTAATCCTGCCTCTGATACTTACTAGCTCTTTGGCCATGATCAAGTCATTTAACCTGAGCCTCGGTTTCCTTAAATGTAAAATGGTGGGGAGGCAGGGTACAGGAATCACTTTCGGATTTCTTCTATCCTCCATCTGGAAGGACTTCCAAGAATGCTCTTAGAATGGTAAGGCTGCCTTTCTTGGATTTCAGAAACTATGAAACCCTTGTGGTCTCAGGATTATTAGTCTCTGTCTTTTCTCTTTCCTACCACAGCTCAGTCAATAATGTGAAGAGGCAAACCCTTAAAGAAGTTTCTTAGATAGGAGGTTGACAACCTAAATGGCACTTGATCCATTGTACCAGGGATTAATCTAAGACCTATAAACTTGGTTTTGTTTGTTTGATATTTGATAACTATGTTTCCATATAACTAGTTTCCTTTCTTTATACATTTTACTTTATGCATTTAAAAACATTATTCTGAGAGGAATCCATGGCACTAAAAAGATAACTTCTGCATTAAACTAATATGGTATTTTCAGTATTTTGGGAAGGCAGAGCTAAAATGGCAGAATAGAGGCCCAGAAAGTTGGAACCATTCTAAGAATCTACTCCAACCAACTGTAAAGTAATGTTTCAAAATGAATCCTGGAGTGATAGGACCAACAAGGGGACCAAGAGAAACAACTCTCCTCAAGAAAGCAACTTGAAAAAAGTAGGCAGAGAGGGTCCATTTTCACTGGGGTGAGAGGGGAATGTAACTGACAGCAAAGCCACACCAAGGAATATGGACCCAAACCAAAAGAAAGTTGCCCACCCCCCACATACTACTCCAGGTTCTAATCCTGGGTTCACTCCAACTTGAGTATTTTGGTTTTTGACTGAGAAAGTGAGATGTCGGATTTCATGGACCAAGACTACAGCCCATGGGCTAATTATGGCCCCTGCCTGAGCTCATGGGCCTTATAAAAATAACCAACAGGTTGTAGTTTGCTGACCCTTGGACTAAGGGAACATTTGATTCAAAAACAAACTCCTCTTTCTCAGGCAAAAGGCCAGAGAACCCAGAGGAAGATATTGAGTGCAGAGATCTTGATTTCTTTGTGTCCCTATGAAGGAAGGAGGGAAGAAGAAGAAGGAAGGAAGAAAAGAAAGAAGGAAGGACTTTCTTTTCCACTGAATGCCTTCTATGTGCTAAGCACTGTAAGGGAGAAAAGGGGTTTATTTTTAAAAGGGTTGGATTTTATATTTTAAGAGGGTGGTCACCAGGAATTTAATTAATTCCAAAGAGAATTTTTTTACAATTTATTTACAAAATGTAGAAAGAGTGAAACAAAAAATCAGAGAGAGGATAAGGTAAGATATCTAGGCTGAGCACTAAGCAATTTACTCCCGGCCCCTCCAGGCAGGGAGAATTAGTTTCAGCCAGCCTCAGCAAAGCTGAGAACCCAGAAAGTGTCTCTCAAGAGTAGGTCTCTCCAGCGGATAGTTTTTCCAGAAAAATCCAGTTAGGAGTCAGCTTTTCACTCATCATGTGTCAGTCTAACAGCAGATCAAAGAATGAAGAATTCCTCCAGTCTCCACTTCCAAAAAACAAATAATTCAATCTCACAGGAAGTAACAGCTCCTTTTCAAGATGCTTCTTTTACATCACTTCCTATGTCTTCCCCTAATTTTACATCTACCAATCACAGTTGATGCTTTGTTTTAGGACTGCCCAAAAAGCAGTCAGTCGACTCTGATTCGTCATCCACTATCACACATGTGAGTCACAGATCTTCCCCACTCAATGTGTGAAATGAGATGTTTGCACCTTTGAAGAATAAATCTAAAAATGGGTAGATCTCCATACTTAACTTTTAAGTACTGTGTTCTAAAAATAGATAGGGGTTACAATTTAATCTTCACAATCAGGGAAGAGTTAAGTATTTTCATTGTTATAATCAGGGGAGTTAAATTTAATCTTCACAGCACTATGCTAAACACTTTGCGGAATATTATCTCATTTATTCTTATAGCACTCCTTGTGGTAAGAAGTAGGTGCTATTAGTATCCCCATTTTACAGTCAGGGAAACTGAGGCAAACAGAGATTATTTTTTGTTTGTTTGTTTGTTTTTAAATGACCTGCCCAAAGTCACCCAACCAGTAAGTGTCTGAGGCCAGATTTGAGCTCAGATCTTTCTGACTCCAGGTCCAGTACTATACCCATTATGCTACCTAGTTGTACACATCCATAAATATAAATCCACACAAAGTAAATGCCAGCTCATGGGGCAGGAGAAAACACTAATGGCTAGCAGAGATAGAAAAGACCTCTTCTAGGAGAGGCACTTAAGCCTTGAAGAACCCACAGGATTCTAAGAAATCAAAAGGTGAAGAGGGAAAGCCCTCTTTCAACCTGTCCCCAAATGACCAATAGCCTGTGATTTCCCTAGTATAGGGACCTCCTGGGTGAGGAAACTCCTGCCATTGTCAACTTACAGTGCCAGAGAGCTGCCTTGAGCATTAGCAGGTCAAGGGTCGTACAGTCAAGATTTGTCAGAAGTGGGTCTTGGGGCTTTCTGGTTCCAAGACTGTCCAAGCACTGTGCTGTGCTGCTTCTTCAACAGAAGCTTTAACGAGGGTAACAAGCTGATGACCTTGGTGGGCTTTACTGGCACATTCTCTGGCCTAACCAAGATAAGCCCCCCTGACAGTTTCACAATGTCATATGAAAGAAACACTTAGCCCAGCCTGATTCTTTTCTTTATGATTCCCTTGCATATATACTCTCTCTGGGATCAGAAAGTTCTTCAAGACTACTGGGAAATGATGACTGGCCTCCCTGGCACAGAATAAACTTCAACTCTCTGAAGTCACTCTTTCCTCTTTGCTGTTTTTCATCCCTAGGGTCAGAGCCAATTAGGAGACTTGGTCAACTGTTGTGCTCTCTACAAGCAGCTTTCATTCAGGAAGCTGGAGGTGGAACATTTTGAAATGTGAAACATGCTAGAGAACATTCCATCCAATATTCTCTCCAAAATGACCTCCTCAACCAGCACTAACCCAAAACTGTTTGCCTCCTTCCCAAGTCAGTGGCTATTAGAATTTGCCTTCCCATTCCCCATAACATCTTGGCACTAACGAATAGCAGTGTTGGGATGAAACAAAAGTTCCCATTGCCTGTATGCATGAACATTTGTCGCTTTTAAAAGGATATTTCCATTATTTTTATTAAATTAAAGGAGGAAGCAGCCAGAAGAGTTTATCGTGACATTGAACACAATGAACACAGCTCTCTTCTCTAGTTCAGATCCTTCTCCATAGCTCTGCTGTGCAGAGAAGTTTTCGGATATTTTTCTTAGGGCAGATCATCCAACTGATGTAGAGCATGCAATAAAAATACAAGGTCTTTCCAAGTTCTGAAAGTAGCCCAGGGAGAGTGCTGGGTGAAGGGATGACAACAGGGAACCTGACCTGCTGAGACCACTGGCTCAACCTCTGATCACCCTAGAGCTAGCTTTGGCTTGGTTCTTCCCTCTCTGCCAAACCTGTGATTTCATTGGTGTAGAGAACTACTAATAACGAAATTCCTTCTACCAAAAGAGGTCTGCAATTCTTCTACAATTTAAAAAGTTCTCAAAGGAGATTCTACTTACCCAGGCTTCTACCCTAAGGAGGTCCAGAGAGATCATGGCTTCAGGAAAGGAGAAAAGTTTTCCCCAAACATTTTGAAGTACTTTCACATGTTTTATTAAGCTTAGATTTATGATATCTTTGAAATAGACTGGGACAGGTATGCTGGTCCTTTTTGAATTTGAAAGAAACCTTTGTAACTCAATAGACATCCAATGAAAACCAGTGAAATCATAACTGCGAGGGATGCTATGGACCACATAAAAGAAGCAATGCACACACACACACACACACACACACACACACACATACACACACCCTCATCTAGATAGAAAGACAAAAGAATATAACACTATTGATGAACCAATTAGAGAATAATTCTAAGGCAATCCACAGATCTGGTAGTAGAAAATGTACAAATTCAAAAGGCTCTCATTGCTCTAAGGCTGAGTAGAAATATTATCTGAGATACAGCTACGAGACTCGGAATCAGAAGGAATTAAGTTCAAATGCAGTCTCATATATTTACTAGCTATGTGACCTTGGTCAAGTCACTTACCTTGTTTGTCTCAGTTTCCTCATCTGTAAAATGAGCTGGAGAAGGATATGACAAACCATTCCAGTACTTTTAATTAGAAAACTCCAAATGGGGTCACAGAGAGTTAGAAAAACAACTGAACAACAAATTTTCCTGCCTTCCCCCCCAGCCCTTTATCTACCACTATAGTACTGCTATGATTTATGTAAAAAGGCATTCACAGTGTACACAAATGACAGGAATTATCTGATCCATTGCTTTAAGGATGTTCCTTAGAAAGAACATCTATCTACACCAACAGGTAGCATGATATGCCTTCCATTTCCTTTCCTCTGACTTCTTACTCCCTTCCCAGCTGACCCTGTCCCTCATTTTTCAGTTGAAACTGCTCTCTCCAAAGTTGTCAATGACCCCTCCTCCCCTTAAAAAACAAACAAACAACAACAACAAAAAAACCCTCTTACCTTCAGTCTTAGAATGAATACTAAACATTGGCCAGGCAATTGGAGTGACTTGCCCAGGATCACATAGCTAGAAAGTATGTGAGGTCAAATTTGAACTCAGGACTTCCTCTATGCTTGACTCTCTATCCACTGAGCCACCTAACTGTCCCTCTTTTTAACCCTCTTTATAAAGAAAAGGATTTTTTAATTGATATTTTTCTTACACTGCTGTAGCTACCCCCAGTATCTCCATTTTCCATTCCCCTTCCCAGAATGCATTCCTTATGGCAAGTAGTATTTTTTTTTGAGAAGAAAAAAAAGTCAATAAACTGTTCAATACATTGAAGAAGTCTGAAAACACATGTAGTGTGTACCACCTGTGGACCCCAATCTCCCCAAAGTGGTAGTTTAGGAATTTCTTCTCACCATTCTTCATTTGAGTCTTACTTGATGTTGTTTATACTTTTGTTACATTTACTTTTTTTTTTTTTAACCCTTACCTTCCTTCTTGGAATCAATATGGTGTATTGGTTCCACAGCAGAAGAAAAGTAAGAGCTTGGCAATGGAGGGTTAAATGACTTGCCCAGGCTCACACAGCTCCCATCTCCTAGTCTGACTCTCAAAGCACTGAGTCACCTAACATTTACTTTTTGAATTTTTGGTGTGTAGTTGTTCATCCCACTTCCCTTGTTGTAGTTACTGTGTATATTATTTTCTTGACTCTGCTTATCTTACTCTGCTTCATTTCATATAGATATTTCCATGTTTCTCTGTATTCATCATCATTTCTTATAATACAACAATATTCCATTACATTCATATGCCGCATTTTGGTTAGCATTTTCTTGTTAATGGGCTTCTACTTTGTTTCCAATTCTGAGCTATCCTAAAAGGTGCTGCTCTAAATATTTTGGAATATATGGGGAATTTTTTTTCTAATTAATGGTTTTCTTGGGATATAAGCCCAGTAATGAGATCTCTGGTTCAAAGAATATGGGAGTTACATTCCCTTTGTTTGCATAATTCCAAAATGGTTGCACCATTTCACAGCTCTATCTACATTACCTTCCTACGCCCCTCCAACACTGACTGCTGCCATTTTGTCTCATTTTTGCCTGTTTGCAGGGTGTGGCCAATGGCCTCTTGATGGTCAAGTCCAGCAACCTTTCTTCAGTTCTCATCCTTCCTGCTATGTGCATCTACTCTCCTGGGGAATGTCTCCTCTCTTCGTTTTCAGCGCCCTGCCCTCTCTTGGCACTTTTCCTACCTGACGGACCACTTCTCAGCTTCTTTTGCTGGGTCATCACGCAGACTCTGCCATCTAACTGCAGTTATATTCTAAAACTTGTTCTATATCTTCCCTTAACAGTAAGTTTGTGCCATGTCAATTGAGAGCCAGACCTAGAAGCAGGAGGTCCTGAGTTCAAACGTAGCCTTAGCCACTTCCTAGTTGTGTAACTCTGGGCAAGTCACTTAAATCCCATTGCCCAGCCCTTCTGCCTGCAAAACAAGATATTGATTCTAAAACGGAAGATAAGAGTTTTGAAAGAAAAAAAAGATTTTGCTTTATTGTATAATCTGAAAGAATAAGAAAATAAGAGTGATTCAGTCTGGTTTCCTATCTCCGATCTCATCAGCTCCCATGGGTTTATTTATCATCTCCCAGATGTATTTATCCAGGTCCAGACTCTCTCCTTAGTTCTAGTCCCATACCTTCTGCAGCCCCTTCCCCGGTGTAAGACTAAAATTAATATCTAATAACTCCAAGTATTATATTTTATAAAGTTTATCATAATCACTTAAAGTAGAAGAAATAAAAAGAACAAAAGCAAAACCTGAGTAAAAAACACCTGAGTAAAATCCTCCTGCCTCTCACCATACCCCACCTCCACAGGGGAAGAGAGGGAGAACGGAGCTACCCAAAACTTATATCTTCCCTATGTTAGTTTACCTAAAGTAGACATGGAAATGGAATGCTGGGAAAGAGTAAAATCCTAATTATGCCCCTGGGTATTTCTACTTGTTCTATCTTTATTTTTTAAAATAATTTTATAATTATAACATAATTATAATAATATAATAAATAGATAATTACATATATTATAATTTTAATAATATATAATATATATTTAATATAATAATAAAATTTAAAAATTTTAAATTATTTCCACATAAGTTTTCCAAATATGATTCCTGTTTTCTCCCTCCCTTCTTCCCTTCCCACTCCCAGAGTTGACAAACAATTTAGTCTGGGTTGTACTTATAAGGGTATTTCTACTTGAATGTTCCATTGATACCTCAACACATCCAAAGTGGAACCCGTTACCTTCCCCTAAACTCACCTTCCTCCAAACTTTCCTATTTTTATGTTTCATTGTAAAAGATCCATCCTATCCATCTATCCCCTTGGAGTTTATGCTGATCTTCAAATATTCTTCCTGCTCTGGGGGGTGGGGTCCACATAGGAGCAGAAGCAAGAATAAGCAGGCTTCTGTCTCTGTCTGACTCCTTGCAGTTGGGTTAAGGAAGCTAGAAAGGCGGATGATGCCGGATGCCACATTTGGAAGAAGAAGGTGGCATCTGGCTGGTTCTTAGCTCCAGCTCTCCAGCTAGCATGATATGATTTCAGCAAGAGAATCAGAAGTAGATGCTTCTCTATCTTTGAATAATGAGAGGGATTTCAAGGAGAGGAAAGTGTAGAATCCTGCATCTTTTCTGCATTTTCTTTCTTTTTCATCAGCTTTTTTGTTGTTTTGTTCAGGGGTTTTGGTTGTATTCAACTCTGTGACTCAATTTGGGATTTTCTTGGGAAATGTACTGGAGTGGTTTGCCATTTTCTTCTCCAAGTTCAGAAGAAGAAACTGAGGCAACAAGGTAAAGTGACTTGCACACAGTCACATCGCTAGGCTGCTTTTGAACTCAGGACTTCCTGACTACAGGACCTGAGTGCTATCCAGTGTTCCACCTACCTGTCAAAAGACCTTAGAGTCCTAGAAAGAAATAGCAGCATATCAAATGACTGGGCAACAGCATAAAGGAGAGCTGCAGGCAGAGAGAGGCCGTGAGAAAACTTGGCTATTTGACCCAGCACTGCCAGGTCAGAGAGACGGAATATCAAATAGCCATCTTGCAAACATTATTTGTGCTCCCTTGAGACCTACATATTCTGTTTGCCTTCCAGATGATGGCAGAAGTAGTGATAAGCTGGTCCCTCTGAAGTGTACATCATGCCTCTTTGTTTTGCATCCCCCTCTTCCACGTCTGATTCATGCTTGAACTTTGGGTTATTGTTACTGTTCTTCCTTTGCTTCAAAGAGGACCAAAGACATCAAGGGGTGGGGCTTTGATTCTAGTTTGAAATGGATTTAAGTGAGGCTGAATAATGGTTAGCCTCATTCTCTTGCAGAATCCTCAAAATCGAGCAGCAAGACAATAGTCCTGACCTTGGTGTCTTTGATGTCTGAGCAAGCTCTAAGTACCCCATAGTACCTGCTTCAGCCCCCTCCAAGGCTGTCGGAATGAATTGTTCTCATCTACCCCATTCTGCCAGAGTCCTCACCCTAAGTCACTGATGGGCATTAGCCCATCTTTTGAGATGGTTTTGTCTGAATGTGAGAGTTGTACGTGCTGCAACTTTTTTTTTTTTTTGCAAAAAGGCTTTAAATATTTTTTAGGTGTTTATTCAAAGATATTTTATTTTCCCAATTACATGTAATAACAATTTTCTAAATACATTTTCTGAAATTATAAGATCCAAATTGTCTCCTTTCTTCACTTCCCTCCCCCCTCTTGGAGATGGTAAGCAATTTGATCTGGATTATACATGTATTATCATGCAAAACATACTTCCATATTGGTCATTGTTGTAAGAATCCTCATATAGAATCAAAATTCTAAAATAATACTGTAAATAGACTAATATGAAAAATAGCATGCTTTGATCTGTCTTCTAACTCTAACTGTTCTTTCTCTGGAGGTGAATAGCATCCTTTGTCGTAAGTCCCTCAGAATTGTCCTGGATCATTGCATTGAGAGAGTAGCTAGTCTATCACAGTTGATCGTCCCACAATAGTGCTGTTACTGTGTACAATGTTCTCCTGGTTCTGCTTATTTCACTCTGCATCAGTTCCTGCAGATCTTTCCAGCTTTTTCTGAGATCATCCTGCTTATCATTTCTTATAGTACAATAGTATTTCATCACCAACACGCACCACAATTTGTTCAGTCATCACCCAATTGATGGACATTCCCTCAATGTCAATTTCTTTGTCATCACAAAAAGAGCTGTTATAAATGTTTGTGTACAAGTAGGTCCTTTCCCCTTTTTTATAATCTCTTTGGTATACATACCCAGTAGCGGTATTATAGGATCAAAGAGTATGCACAGTTTTATATATGCTACAGCTTCTTGGAGCTACAGGCAAGGGTTGGGTGAAAGGTGGACACCAAAGTTGGGTACCTTGCTTGCATTTCCTCCTTTTGAAGGAAACCCTAGACCAGAGCTAAATGTAACACCCTTAGAATTTGCAGCTTTCCTTGGGAGAGAGTATGAGGTAGGGAAGAATAAGTGAATGTGTGAATGGGAAAGCCTGCTTCTCTCATTGAAAAATCAACCCACCACAGAGCAATGAACCAAGGACAAACCAGGATGGCAGGTAAAGGATGGGGATTGGCATGGATTGCCAGTCCCTATGGTTTCAGCAGAGTGGTGTCTTGCTAGCCACTGGCCTGGTCACATCAGTTGGCAATCTTAGAGTGATCTTCAACTCTCCCCATGTCAAATTAAGTCTTGATGAGTTTACTTCCACGATATCTCTCACATCAGGACCCTTCTCTCTCTTTACTTGGACATCAGCCTAGTTCTGACTCTTAAAAACTCTAGCCTGCATCATTATTATAGATTCCTAATAAGTCTCCATGATTTCAGTCTATATCCCCTCTAATCCATCCTCTACACAGCTTCCAAAATAATCTTCTTAAAGCATGGTTCCTTACTCAATAATCTTTGGTGGCTCCCAATTACATTGAAAAAAAGAAAAAAAAACTTTACCTCTGTCTTAGAATGAATACTAAGAAAAGTGCTAAGGCCTAGACAATTGGGGTTATGTGACTTATCTAGGGGCACACAGCTAGGAAGTGTCTGAGGCCATATTTGAATCCAAGACCTCCCATCTCTAGGCCTGCCTCTTAATCCACTGAGCCACCTAACTGCTCCTTTCCCAATTGCTTTTAATTATTTTTTTTTTGGTCTTGGCCCTTTCCACTCTTCCAACATCACAGAAAGTATCATCTGGGAGACAGACATGTTCATATAAATTAAGACTTGCATGTTTTCACCTTTTATTTCACTCTCTGAAGATAGCATTCACAATTTATTCTCCAAGTATTAATTCCATAGCTGTGTATAATGCTCTCTTGGCTCTATTCATTTCACTATTTATTATCCCGTGTAGTTCTTTGCAAGCTTTAAAAAATTTAGCCTGCTCATCACTCCTTATGGCGCAGTAGTATTTTATCACAACCATATACCACAATTTGTTTAGTCATTCCCCAATTAATGGGCATCCCCTCATTCTAGTTCATTGCACTACAAATAGAACTGCTATAAATATTTTGGAACAGATGGGTTCCTTTCCTTTTCCCTTGATCTCCTTGGGAAACAGACCCAGTAATGGCATTGCTGGGTGTAAGGGTATACACAGTTTTATGTTTCTCCCATTTGCTTTTCAAATTAAACAAAACAAAACAAAATTCAGCCTGACAAGACCTCATACTCAAGCTTTAGTTTTCTTTTCCTGTCTTATCTAACAGTATTCCCCTCTATGAAATTCTAGCCAAACTAGATTACTTGCTGAAACTCCATACCTGCATCACGGTGCTTTTCCACAGGTTATTGCCATCACTGCAAATGTGTTCCCTCCTCAAATGTGACTATTAGAATTACTAGTTTCCTTGAAGGTTCAGCTCAGATGCATCTCTAGCAAGTCTTTTCTGATATTTCCCTCTCAAATGATCAAACTCTCAGTCTTTTCCTCTCCCTTTCTCTCTCCCCCAATTGTCTTGTATTTACTTATCTTATAAAAACTATATTCAGGGGCAGCTAAGTGGATAGTGGCTAGAGAACCAGGACTCAAGATAGTAGGTTCTGGGTTCAAATCTAGCCTCAGATATTTGCTAGTTGTGTGACCCCAGGGAAATAACTTAATTCCAGTTGCCCAAATCTTACCGCTCTTCTGTCTTGGAATTGGTATTGGTATCAATTCGAAGACAGAAGGTAAGGGTTAAAAAAAAAGAAGTGTTCCCATTCTCAGTAGAACATTAGCTTCTTAAGGATAAGAACTGTTCCTTTTTCTTTGTTTCCCTATCAATTAGCACAGAGCCTTTCATATGGTAGGTACTTAGCAAATCCTTATTGCATACTTTTTTGGAGTACTGGAACATAAAAAGATTAAATTATTTGCTTAAAGTCATGTAATAAGTCAACAGGTGAGTAAGAAGTAGACTTCAAGATATAAATGATATTGAATTTTTTCTCAAAACACTCCTGAATCTTAAGGTCTAGTTAGAAGGAATCTTGAAAGCCACATAGTCCAACTCTTTCATTTTACAAGGAAGGAAACTGAGGTTGTAAAAAATAGAGTTTCCCCTAAATTTTAATCTTTACAAGGTCCAGGAGGGTTGTGACTTGCCCAAGGTCATACAGGTAGTTAAATATCAAAAGTGGACGTCTTCTGACTCCAGAGACAGTACCCATTCCATTGTAGCACACAAAAGTTCTTCTTTCTTTAAAAAATGAGAGGAGGAAAATAATTGGAAACATTTAAATGTTTCCCAGCCATAAGTACTTTCACTGAATTTCTAATGGAAAAAAAATGAAACATCGTATTTTGTCAGAATTCCAAACTTGGCCTTGAAAATCGGCTATCAGGGTGGAGTGGGGTGGGGGGGAAAGGGAGGCACTGGCAGGAACCATCTGGTCAGTTCCAATAAGCTTCTTCCTTGGGGCCCTAGGTTTATTGTAGGTCTGACTTTTCCTACGTGGGAGTGGTGGGGTGGAGGAGGGAGCCAGAGCAGGGACTGAATAGCTCTCTGCCTTGTGTGCTCCACAGCTGCTAGCTTCCCTCAGTTCTCAAATGCAGCCCTTCTTCCTCCAATCTCAACCTTGTCTAGGTTTGGCGTCGTCTCCCCACCTCCTTCCTCATCTCCTATCTCTCCCCTTCCCCCCTGCCAGTCGAATACTTACAAATGTCGTGTCTGACCAATGCTTCCTTCTCCCAAGCGTCCTCTTTAGCAGTTTTTGAAAGACCCTTCCAGGACCAGGCCAGAGTGGTCCTCAGGTGGTCACTCAGGCCCTGCATCACTCCTTCCAGCCTCCCCTTCTCCGGGGTCCCCGGTTCCGAAGTGACCTCTGCCGGTACCATGCCTTCTCTGCTTCCCTGCTCAGACCCCAGGGCAGAATGCTTGTGGCAGGCACAAGGAAGTGGCCAGGCTTGGCTTTCCCAAAGGTAGGTGTGTGTAGAATGGGTGGGTAAGCTGAGAAGGGAAGTAGCCAAGATTAGCCTCAGCCAGGCCTCTGGATTCCCTCAGGAGGGAACGCTTGGGGTGTCTTGGTGTCCTGAATGCTTAGCACAGAGCTTGGCACTCAGCAGACATTCAGTAAAGGCTGCTTTATTGATTTATGGAGAGAAGAAAATCTTGGAGACTCATATGGGTCTGCAGCTGAGAAAATCTGGTGAATGAAGGTGCTGGGCCCCCGCCATGGAGGAAAAAGGAAGTAGCCTATAACCAAGGACATTGGATGCCTATTTCTTAGTTCTCTGTTCTTCCTCTCAATGGCTTTTCCAGAACGGGGATGATTTTGCCTTAACAGCTGTTATGCAGTGAAACGAATGTTTATCTGACTTTTAAAATTAAACATAAAAATCCCAGGGAATCAGCAAAAAGACCCTGAGATGGTTAATAGCTCCAGCAAAGCTGGAGGCTACACTAAAATCCATAGCCTTTCTAGATAATAAAAACAAAATCCGAGAGACAATAAAGAAAGAAATCACATTCATAATAAGAAAGTTATAAAATCTTTGGAGGTTAAAGCACATTTAATACTTCTATAGTTTTAGTTACAGATTTCTCTTTTTAAATGGAATTGGTTTTGTTTTTCAATTGGCAAAAATAGGTCTTTTCTCCCTTCTTTCTCAACCTCACTCCCACTGAAAAAGAGAAGGGGAAAAAAGAACTGCAAGACTAATTGTCCTATTGGACATGCCCCCCCCCAAATATGACTCAATCTGTACTCTTATCAGGAGATACTGAGGGAGGCCTGAGCAGGAAACTGCCCAGCCTTGGAAGTTCAGAACATCTGTAAGCAGACCCCCGATGGAAAACAAAAACATGTCAAGGTCCCAGCAGCAGTATGTACCAGATAAGAACTTAGGGGCCAAGCAGACTCCCGGCGGAAAACATAAACATGTCAAGCTTCCAACCATAGTATGTACCAGATAAGGACTTGAGGGCCATACATGCTGGTGGGTAGCAGGTATATCAATCTCTGGATTCACGAATTACAATTGGAACTCTTTTGCTGAGCTCCCCTGGTACGCACCAGAGCAATAAATGACCCTTTTGCTTAATTGCATTGTCTATTGGTCTTCTGTGGTGGTGGGTGAAAACCTGAACCCTAACATATGGGGGCTCATCCTCCTAGTCCCCACCTAGGAACCCCTTGACAGAAGGGCTGAAGGCACTGCCTTGGACCAGACCTTCAGGAGGTGAGCCGAGTGGTGTGTGTGTGTGTGTGTGTGTGTGTGTGTGTGTGTGTGTGTGTGTGTGTTGATCACAAGTGTATGGGGGAGAGGAGGACTCTCGATGAACATATGGCTCAGTGGATGATAAAGTAAGGGAGAGACAGGGCAGCCGGCCTCTGACAAGCAGTCGCCGGTATCAGGATTCTTCGAACTCCCCGGTATCACTCCCCTCCTCATCTTCCTCTCTCTGATTTATCTCCTCATCCTCTCCTTAACCTCTCGACCCAATATGGGCCAAGGCCAGTCTACCCCCTTGGATCTGGTCCTCCAACATTATGCTGACTTTAAGTCAAGAGCTGCAAACCTAAGCCTGACAGTTCATAAAGGAAAGTTGCAGACTTTCTGTAATGTAGAATGGCCCTCCTTTGGATGCAGGTGGCCCCGAGGAGGTACTTGGCAGAACAGTGTCATCTCTGCCGTTTGGGGGCAGGTCTTCCTCCCCGACCAGAAGGACACCCAGACCAGGTCCCCTACATCTTGACCTGGCAAGACTTAGCTTTAAACCCCCCACCCTGGTTGAAACCTTACACAGGAGCTGTCCACATCCTTGCGGTTTCTTTAGACAACAGAACTGAGCCCAGGGACTCCCCTGAGAAGCCTAAACTAGAGTCCCTCCCTCCACCCCCAGTTCTTCCTCCTCCCGAGGAACTGCCACCTGACCCTCCTTTACCACTGCCTCCCTACAACCATCAGCTGTATCCTCCTCTTCCCCTTGATGGGAATGAGGCAGCAGCGGTAGGCAGAGCTGACTTGCCCAGCCCTCCCCCAGCTCACCACACCAGAAGCCGGGTGCCCCTAATGCAGCTGCCACCCCCAGATTCATCGGAAGCCCCCTCCTCTACCATTGTTTTACCCCTCCGCACTGTCAGGTCCATGGTGGAAGGGGGTCCCCTTGTTTTCCAGTACTGGCTTTTCACTTCATCTAACCTCTATAATTGGAAACATCAAAACCCCCCTTTCTCTGAGCAGCCCCAGAAACTGATAGACTTGGTTGAGACCGTTTTTCTCACCCACAGTCCCACGTGGGATGACTGTCAGCAATTACTCCACATTCTCTTCACTGGTGAAGAATGTGATCGGATCATCGCTGAAAGCAAAAAATTGGTTCTTGGGGACGATGGGAGGCCCACCACCGACCCTGCACACCTTGCCACAGCGCTCCGCACCAAGGGGCCTGATTGGAACTTCCCCACTGATCAAGGTAGGGAGCGTCTTCAGTCCTACTGCCAGACCCTCCTCCCTGGGCTTCGGGCAGCGGCTGGTAAGCCCACTAATTTGGCTAAAATTGACTGTGAGGCAGGGCCCCGAGGAGACCCCCGTTGTGTTTCTTGAGTAGCTGCAGGAAGCTTTCCGCATCTATTCCCCAGTGGACCCAACAGCACCCAATAGCCAGACAGCTGTTCTCCTTGCTTTTGTCAATCAATCAGCCCCTTACATGCATAGGAAGCTCCAGAGGGGCGGATGCATTTACAGCCCAATCTCTGACTGAGTTACTTAAAGTGGCAGAGAAAGTTTTTAACTCCCATGAAACCCTTGAGGAATGGGCTGACCACCAACTAAGGCAGGAGGACATTACTAGGCAGAAACAGAGACAGAAGGAGGCCAAAGAACAAGAACTCAAATGTTTGCAGGACCTCCAGTTTAGGGAAGAGAAGGCTAGGAAGCAATTGATCCTAACCCAACAGCAGACAACCCGGGTCCTCGTGGCAGCCTTGACCCAGCCCCCTCCCCCTGGTGGGCAGCCATCTGATCAGCGCCCACGGGGCCCCTGTTTCCTTTGTGGTAAAACTGGCCATTGGCAGTGTCACTGCCCCCAGAGAATACAAGGCAGAATGAGACAAGGCCGGCAGGGCCCCCCAAGATGGTGGGATAGCCCCCCCCAAACACTGGCCCAACAGGAATGTTATCGCCTTTGCTGAGGATGACTGAGGGGGACGGGTCTCAGGTCCCCTCCCTGAGTCTTGGGTAACAGCTTACATTGAGGGGAAACCCCTTCCCATGCTTGTAGACACTGGAGCTGAACACTCGGTCCTCCTGTCACCCTTGGGGAAGACCACTTCCAAATCCTCCTTGATCCAAGGGGTGACAGGGTTCAACCGGTACCCCTGGACCACAGCACAGACTGTCAATCTGGGAACTCACCAAGTTTCCCATTCCTTCCTTATTATTCCTGAGAGCCCGGCCCCCCTTATCGGTTGAGACCTCCTCCAAAAGATTGGGGCCCATGTTCATTTTTCCCGTGGGACCGTGTCCCTTACCGATGGCTCAGGAGCCCCTCTCACAGTCCTCACCCTAGCTCTCCAGGATGAACACCTTCTATATTCCAACCCAGCCCCTCTGGACATTGCCCCCCATGTGCGGCCGTGGGTGGACTCCATTCCTAAGGTCTGGGCTGAACTTTCTGGAGTCTGGCTGGCCATAAATCAACCACCCATTATCTTCCCCCTCAAGAGTGGGGCCACCCCCATATGGGTTAAACAATACCCGATGTCATCTAAGGCCAGAGATGGCATTCAACCCCATATTCAGCGCCTCCTGGCCTCTGGGATTCTCACGCCTTGCCAATCTCCATGAAACACCCCACTCTTCCCTGTCCATAAGCCAGGCACGGGGGATTACAGGCTCCTTCAGGACTTGCATGAAGTCAACAAGAGTGTGGAGGATGTTCACCCCACCATCTCAAACCCATATACTCTCCTTAGCAATCTATACCCTTCCTTGACCTGGTACACTACTTTGGACCTAAAAGATGCTTTCTTCTCCCTTCCACTGGCCACTGTTAGCCCATTTTTGCTTTTGAGTGGTTCTCCCCTGAAACTCACTCAACCATTAAATTCACATGGACTCGGCTCCCCCAAGGGCTGAAACTCAGCCCTACCATCTTTAGCAACGCATTGGCGGAGGACTTGAAACCTCTTCGCCAACTCCACCCCACTGTGACTCTCTTACAATATGTAGACGACTTGCTGATCACCTCTCCCACAGAGGAATCCTGCAAGGAGGCTACAAGGGACCTCTTGCTCTGCCTCAAGGATGCTGGCTATCATGTCAGTGCCAAGAAAGCACACATAGCCTGCCAAGAGGTCACCTTCCTTGGCTATCGCCTGCACGATGGTCTCTGCTGGCTCATCCCAGCCAAGACTCAGGCCATCCTCTCCATCCCCACCTCCTCATCACCCCAGCGGGTACGGGAATTCCTGGGGTCTGTGGGATACTGTCGTCTTTGGGTCCCCAACTTTGCAGAGACAGCCAAACCCCTCTACGCTTCCGCCCAGGAAACCTCAAAATGGGTCTGGATGGAGGACATGGAAATCGCCTTCCAGGACCTCCGAAAGGCTATGCTGCAGGCCCCGGCCCTAGCCCTACCTGACCCAGAAAAACCTTACCAGCTGTTCGTTGATGAAAGTCAGGGGGTGGCGAAAGGGGTTCTCACTCAGAAACTGGGACCCTGGGACCGGCCGGTGGCCTACCTGTCCAAACGGCTCGACTCTGTCTCAGCAGGATGGACTTCCTGTTTCCGCATCATCGCAGCATTGGCCCTTCTGGTCAAGGATGCTGACACACTTACACATGGCCAGTCACTGCTCATTGCCACCTCGCACGCCATTGAGAGCGTCCTCCAGGCCAGCCTCCAGCGTGCTGGCTGTCCCAGCCCGGCTGACCCACTACCAATCGCTCCTCCTGAATGAGGCTCGGCTGTCCTTCTGGGTAGTGTCCACCCTGAACCCCGCCACGCTTCTCCCCACAGGGGATGACAACACCGAGACGCACTCCTGCCAGGAGATCCTTGTGGAATCGATATCTGCACGGCCTGACCTTGCGGACCGCCTCTTCTTCACCGACCACAGCAGCTTCATGTCCCTGCAAGGTAGGAGGGCCGGAGCCGCTGTAGTAGATCACACTGGCCAGGTCCTCTGGGACGCCTCCCTCCCCGAGGGGACGTCGGCACAGAAAGCTGAACTGATGGCCTTGGCCGAAGCCTTGCGGGCAGTCACTATATACACTGACAGTCACTATGCCTTTGCGACCCTGCATGTGCATGCACCGATATACCGGGAAAGGGGGTTTGTGGGAAGTTGGTGGCCCACCTTGAGGACATCCAAGATCTCCTCGCAGCAGTATGGGAGCCCCGTGCCGTGGCCGTTGTCCACACCCCTGGACACCAAAGTGGCTCCTCCCTCCCCGCCACGGGGAACCGCTGGGCAGACGAGGCGGCTAAAGCAGCCTCAGTGTGGGACCGAGCCTGTACTCTAGTGCTGCCCATCCAGACTGACCTAGAGCCACATGGCCCCTCATCTCCCATCCAAACCCCCCACCGGACCCTCCACAATATTCAGACAGTGACCGCAAAAAGGGAAGGAAGGACGGCCTGTTGGATCTTTCTTCCAGGATCCTGCTGGTAACTTGCTCTTACCTAGAGTCGCTGGCCAACGCTTGACCACCCACCTCCACCATCTCACACCCATGGGAGCTAACAAACTTCATGAACTACTCGGGAAGGGACGGATTCGCTTTCAAGGCTCCGGGGCCTTCCTGACAGAGTTGGTCCACAAATGTGCTGCTTGCCAGCTGACTCGGCCGGAAAATCTGAACTCGCCCCCCGGGACCCCTCTCCAAGGCACCCAGCCCTGTGAACATTGGGAGCTTGATTTCACTGAAGTGCGGCCTGGAAAGTTTGGATTCCGGTACCTCCTAGTTCTTGTAGACACCTTCACGGGGTGACCTGAGGCTTTTGCAACAAAAACAGAAACTGCCCACGCAGTTGTTAAAATCTTGCTGGAAGAAATAATTCCCCGGTTGGGAGTGTTCTCCTCCCTAGGCTCAGACAATGGCCCTGCGTTTGTGGCCAAGACTCTACAGGCGCTGGCAGGGGGTCTCGGGGTCAAATGGAAATTACGCTGTGAGTATAACCCCCAGAGTTCAGGGCAGGTGGAGAGATGGAATCGGACCCTAAAAGAGACCCTTACTAAACTCTCTTTGGAGACTGGCCGGGATGGGTGACGCTCCTTCCCCTAGCCCTCTTTAAGGCCCACAGTACCCCGGGCCCCTGTCCCTCACCCCTTATGAGATCCTTTATGGTTCAATCCCCCGTCCTCTCCGCTTTCCCAACTGCGACCCTTAGTAGTCCCTCGTGGCGAGGCTTCGTTCTCTCCCTCTCTCAGATCCAGTCTGACCTCTGGCCCAGGCTCCAGGCGCGGTTCCAACCTCCTCCCCATGACCCCCATCCCTTTAAACCCGGGGATTGGGTCTGGGTGAAGCGACACGGCAAGGCCAACCTTCAGCCGCGGTGGAAGGGGCCCTATATAGCCCTCTCTGTCACCCCTTCCGCTCTGAAGGTCGACGGAATCGGCCCTTGGATCCACCACTCGCACGCGAGAACCGCAGACCCACCAGAGGCTACCGGAGTCTGGACAGCCGCGTCCCATCCTGACACTCCCGGACAGCGTGACTTTCCCTTCGCCTCCTTTTCTCTCGCTCGCCTTCTCTCTGTTCTACAGGCAGGCGTCTCCCACCAGCCCTGGAAATGGACCCTCGCCAGCTGGGACACCTCAATAACTATTGCCTCCATCACGGCTCCCGACTCTCCGAGCTTCCTCTTTACACCCTGCCAAGCTCTCCCTTCCATTAACTGTGATGGCCCGGGCATTAGGTCTTTGGTTCTTTTTGATCTGTGCCCGGCCTCGAACCCGGGTCGATCCTATTGTAACTCCCCCAACCAATTTTATTGTACATACTGGGGGTGTGAAACCGCAGCTACTGCATGGCAGGCCCGGCCCCTGATTCCTCGTTACTCCTAACCTGGTCCCCTCCGGGATGTAATCCTCATGGTGTGATTCCTTGGTCCAGTGGAATGGGCCACCAGGGCGTAGTAGAAGTGGCAGGGAACTGCCGGTTCCTGAATATAACCATCCTAAATCCCCAGGACCAGGGCTGGCTCCTAGGGAGGACCTGGGGGTTTAGGGTGTATGTATTAGGAACTGACCCAGGCAATCTCGTATTTAACCCCAGTTCAGCCGGGTCCCCCCAGCCCCCTCCCCTTACAGGACCTCCCCCCTGCAGAGACCACCACTGCTCCCTCCCCGCAAGGGCTCACTCCACCCCTGCTGCCCAAGTTCCCCCTCAACGCCACCCGGTGCGTGACCACCCCCTTTTTCCCCTACTACAAGCCTCCTTTTCAGCCCTCAACCATTCCTCACCCAACCTCACTGAACACTGCTGGCTTTGCCTCGTCCCATCCCCACCCTATTACGAGGCCTTCGGCCTGAATGCTTCCTGTAACATCCCACAGGAAGACAACCCCGCAGTGCCGCTGGAGCGAGCCGGGCCCTGGAAACCCGGGCCATGGCTTAACCCTTTCTGCAGTGATTGGGCGCCGCAACTGTGTAGCGGGAAAATCCAGCCACCCCGACCCCCGCCTTGGCTCAACCTCGGAGTATCCCTCCACCGGGAAATAGCTTATCCCACCCGCAGGAGCGCCCTGGCTGTGCTCCCGCTCTGGCCTGCAGCCCTGTGTCTCCCCTAACTCCCTCGCTGACTGCCGTCACAATAGTGCCTCGAATGACTTACTACACTGAGCAGAACCTCCTTCAAACATGGGGCCACATAGCGTCTGGGCGATGGAGGTGAGAACCTGCCACTATCGCTATCACCGTAGCCACCCTCTCAGCAGCAACAGGGGCGAGCATCGCCGCCCTCCCCACGCAGGCTAAGGGTACCACCACCTCCGCAAGACAGTCAATGAGGATACGGCTAGGCTAGAATCCTCGGTTCACTTCCTTGAGAGGCCCCAGGCCTCCTTAGCCGAGGTTGCCCTTCAAAATCCACGAGGCCTGGACCTGCTCTTCCTTAAGGAAGGGGGCCTCCGTGCAGCCGAAGAATGCTGCTTCTGTGTTAACCACTCGGGGACTCCCCGAGCAAGCTACAAGAAGGTCTAGAAGCCCTGCGGAAGGAGAGGGAAAATGCCAGCCCCTGGTACGCCCACCTTTTTAACTCCTCTCCCTGGCTCACCACCCTAGTCACGTCTCTTATAGGGCCCCTTATAATCTTCATCCTACGCTTAACATTTGGCCCCTGCATTTTTAACCGCCTCGTTTGTGAAAGACCGCCTGGATGCCATCCAGGTGTTGGCCCTCTGACAACAGTATCAACCCCTAGCCACCTTTGAGCCCGGGCCGAGGGCTATGAGCTGTCTCAGCGGGCGGACCTTCCTTCTGCCCCCTAAGAGAAAAAGAAGTGGGGAACGAGGGAGGCCTGAGCAGGAAGCTGCCCAGCCTTGGAAGTTCAGAACATCCCCCGATGGTAAACAAAAACATGCCGAGGTCCCAGCAACAGTATCTACCAGATAAGAACTTAGGGGCCAAGCAGACCCCCAGAGGAAAACATAAACATGTCAAGGTTCCAACAATAGTATGTTAGATAAGGATTTAGGGGCCATACATGCTGGTGGGTAGCAGGTATATCAATCTCTGGATTCATGAATTACAATTGGAACTCTTTTGCTGAGCTCCCCTGGTACGCACCAGAGCAATAAATGACCCTTTTGCTTAATTGCATTGTCTATTGGTCTTCCGTGGTGGTGGGCGAAAGAAAACCCGGACCCTAACAATACCCTAAAATAATAATTGGTCATTGAACTGATTGGAGGTCCTATTTCTTTCAAAGTTTTTACCTTTGCAATATAAGTGTAAATTTTTCTGGTTATGTTCACGTCATTCTGCATTAGTTCATACAAGTCTTCCCATCTTTTTCTGAAACTATGTCTTACAGCACAATAGTATGCTCTCACATTTCTATACCATAACTTATTCAGCCATTCCATAATTGATGATTACCACTTCAGTTTCAAAATCTTTGACATAGCAAAGAAGAGCTGTTACAGATTGACCTTGGTTTGACAAAATTTACAAAAACATGGAAAGAATGCTCCTTGGGTTTTGAGAAATATGAATATTTAATCATGAGAATTTAGATAATAACTTCTTTTGAGATTGTGTGGCATCATTTGTAAATAAAATTTATACTAAGGACTCACTTCTTGATAGTGAAATTTCAAGATGCTTTTGTTTCTTTCTCTCTTAATGATATTGGATTATACTGAGCATGAGATTAAAAAGAATCCAACAGCTGAAAATCATATTAAAACCCATTCAGTTTATTTTATTTCTTTATTTTTTGGAAATTTTTATTTAATTAATTTATAGTATTTTTCCACACTTACAAGAATCATTTTCTTTCCCTTCCTTTTCGCCACCTCCCTCCCATAGCTGAGGCGCAGTTCCACTGGGTTTTACATGTGTCGCTGATCAAGACCTATTTCCATATTATTGATATTTGCTCTAGGGTGATCATTTAGAATCTATATCCCCAATGATATCCCCATCGACTTATGTGATCAAGCAGTTGTTTTAAATTCTGTGTTTCTAATCCCACAGTTCCTCCTCTGAATGTGGATAGTGTTCTTCCTCATAAGTCCCTCTGAATTGTACTGGATCATTGCATCGCTGCTAGTAGAGAAGTCCATTACATTCGATTGTACCATAGTGTATCAGTCTGTGTGTATCATGTTCTCCTGGTTCTGCTCCTTTCACTCTGCATCACTTCCTGGAGCTTGTTCCAGTTCACATGGAATCCCTCCAATTCATTATTCCTTTGAGCACAATAGTATTCCATCACCAACATATACCACAATTTGTTCAGCCATTCCCCAATTGATGGACAACTCCTCATTTTCCAATTTTTGGCCACCACAAAGAGCTTGGCTATGAATATTTTTGTACAAGTCTTTTTCTTTATTATCTCTTTAGGATACAAACCCAGCAGTGCTATGACTGGATTAAAAGAAAGCCCATTCAGTTTAAATGACGAATTATCTGCATAACAAATGATCACCTAGTCTCTGTTCAAAGATGTGTTTCTTATATCAAGTCAAGTCAGCCCCTGTAGCTCATGTCTATTGCTCCTAAATTAGCCCTCTTGGTCTAAGAAGAACAACATTTTTCCATGAGATAGCTCTTCAAAAACAACTATACTTCTTTAAATATAACTATAACATAATTTGTTCAAGCATTCCTTGATAGCAACTACTCTAGTGTGAGGGTCAGCCCAGCCCTTTTCAGGGCTGTTCATTGTTAAGGGTAAAATTTAGGGCTGAGACTGAATATATTTTTTAGGGGTGACCAGGGATTTAAATTCTAAATCCCAATGAAATACTCAAGTCAGAATGGAATTTTATGGTGATTTATTTACAATAGAAGGAAGAAATTAAGAACGAGGGAGTGAGAGAAAGAGAAAGGGAAGAAGTTCTGCTCTGGCCTGGTCTGAGCCAGGGGGAGTTCAGAGGCCTCAGTCAAGGGGCCTTCCCAGAAGATTAAATCTAGCTCGGTTTCCAGCCATAAGGTCTTCTCCAAGATTAGGGGCCTCCTTGGAGGCTAGTGCCTCCAGAAAGAGCCAAGGAAAGGGAAGTCAGCCTTAACACTCAGCACGTGGTTGTCTAAGGGAAGCAGTCTGATATCCCACACTGGAGCCCCTCCAAGTTAAGTTCTACCTCCAAAGTCCCTCTCACAGGAAGTGATGTGAAATATAAAGGCAGTTCTTTACATCACTTCCTGTGCCTCACATGTCCCAATGGTGGCTTAAACTTGACTTTTTTGATCTGATTTTTATTGATACCTCATGCTTTTATATAAATTTCATCACTACCTACATCCTTTTCAACCCTAGTAAGCCATTCTTCATAACACAAATTTTAAAAAGTGGTGAAATCCTTATGACTTTCTTAAGCCTCAGGTTAAGCCTCCTACCTTCTGCAAAAAAGACTTTTCTCATTCTTCTTAACCTTATTGCCTGCCCTTTGATGGTTTCTCAAATTAATCTGCATGTCTTATTTGTACATAGTTGTTTGCATGTATTCTCTCCTTAGATTGTGAGCTCCTTGAGACTTTTGTCTTTCTTTGAGTCCCTAGCACTTAGCACAGTGCCTGATACAAAGTGTCACATTTAATATGTTTGCTGACTTGAGGAGGGCATGGGGGTGGGTGGGTGGGGAAACAGAACAGGTCAGAAAAACTAACCAAGATATCCAAATATGTTTGACAGTATATACTATATTCTAAACCCTAAATCCCCTGCTTCTGGAAAGAAAATAAAAAGATGCATTTTTTTTCAACTCTTCTCCGGGGTTTGAATCACAAAAGAACTAAAATAGACCCAAGGTTGTGGGTTGTTTTATAAAGGATCTGTAACCATTTGAGCCCAGAATGTGCCCTTAATAGCTGCATCATAACAGAAAGGTGATGAATGACACTAGTTTGGTAGAGAATCTACAGATGGCAGTAGCAGCTCAGCAGAGGACTAAATGGGAAGTAGAGAGAGCATTTCAGCTGATGACTTCAGCAGCTCACAATTAGAGGAGAAAGTAACTACCTCAGCAGGAAAGCAGCCAGAGATATTCTAGCTAGGATGCACCTCTAGAAATACAAAATGTCCAGCTCATGTGTATTCTATTTCTCACTTGTGATGTAGGAATAAACTGTAAAAATATGACCTTCTCCATTAGTGGCAATGCAATGTCCCTGAACAATCTGCAGGGATCTAAAAAACACTATCCACAAGCAGAGGATAAACTGTGGGAGTAAAAACACCAATGAAAAGCAACTGTGTGACTACAGGGGTGGAGGGGATATGACTGAGGAGAGACTCTAAATGAACACTCTAATGCAAATACCAACAACATGGAAATGGGTTTGAATCAAGAACACATGTGATACCCAGTGGAATTGTGCGTCCGGCTATGGGAGAGGTGGTGGGAGGGGGGGGAGGGAAGAAAAGAAAATGATCTTTGTTTCCAATGAATAATGTTTGGAAATGACCAAATAAAAATTAAAAAAAAATATGACCTTCTATATATGGGGAGATGTTATTCTCTTGGTTCTGACCACTTTACTCTATAGCAATTCAAATGCTACAAAGATTTTTCCCCATTATGTTTCTCTTCTATTTTTACCTATTAATTGGTTTCGCTTGTACAAAATGTTTTAAATTTTATATAATCAAAACTATATTCAAATTATCTACTATGGTCTTCTCTATTTCCTATTTGGTCATGAATTATTTCCTTATCCATAGATCTGAAAGGAAATTTTTTCCAAGTTGCTCTAAACTGCTTACAATGTTGCCTCTTATTACAGAGCCACATATGGCAGCAGATGGTGATCTATACCTAATTTCTGCCAGTCTGTATTCCAGTGTTCCCAGTACTTTTTGTCAAATAGTCAAATACTGCAGTAGCTGGGGTCTTTAGGTTTATCATTTGCACCTATATGTAGTATATTTAATCAGTTCCATTGATCAATTTTTTTTTTAACCAGTACTAATCACTTTGGAGGTTATTGCAGTAGACTAGTTTGAAATCTGGTAATTAGCCCCCCACCTAACTTCTTGTGTTTTTTCCTCCATTATTTCTCTTGTCATTCTCTACTTTTTTATTCCTCCAGATTAATTTCATTCTTTTTTCTAGCTCCATAAAATAATCTTTGAAAGTTTGATTGGCATGGTATTGAATAATTTGGATAAATTTTTTTATTTTATTGGTATGACCTACCACTGGGCAATTACTCTATTTTTTTAAACCCTTACCTTCTGTCTTAAAATCAGTATGAAGTATCAGTTCCAAGGCAGAAAAGTGGTAAGGGATTGGCAATAGGAGTGAATTGTCTTGCCTGGGAGGGATGTCACAGGGCCAGAAAATGTCTGAGGTCAAATGTGTACTCAGGACCTCTTGTCTCTAGGACTGGCTCTTTGGCCACTATCACCCAACTGCCCCAGCAATTACTGCTTTCCCAAACTTTGTTAATTCTCTAAAGAGTGCTTCCTAGTTACGTTCCTATAGTTCTTGGATATGCTTTGATTGATTCCCAAATATTTTATACATTATTTATTTTTTTAAGTGGAATTTCTCTTTTGTGTTTCTTCCTCCTGAGTTTTATTGGTAATCACAGCAATGCTGATGATTTATGTGAATTTGTTTTATACCCTATGACTGCTCAACATGTTTCAAATTTTTTAGTTGATTGTTTAGGATTCTCCTATGTTGGTAGGAGTCTCGGAGTGTGACAGAGGGGGCTTCTCCCCTCCCGCTCTCCACTTGTGCCTGAGGACATTTCTCTATCACTCACTCCTCAGCCCAGCAGCCCAATGCCAGTGCTTCCTCCCTCCCCTGTCTGGGGTGGGGGGGGGAGGAGGGGTTCACAGGCAGCTTAAGGATTGCAGTTTGGACACTTGGTCTTTAAGGTCTCTAAAAGGTTTACCATCACTGAGATAAGACCCTTGTGTTATCTGTAAAAACTGAATTTTGTTTCCTTTCCTTATTTTTTCTCTGAAAAATTTTCCCTGTTGTATAAATAGACTCGAATCCAGGACTTCAATCCCCAGAAGCCCTTGCTCCACTTCCCCAAAATGCTTTGTAATCTCACTGAATTCTCACGTGGGCCGAGATCGAGAAGGTATTTAACCTGATTGGAAAGGCCCTTTTGCTCTTTTTTTTCTTTCCTGTTTCCGTTTACAAGCAGACGCGGCTTTTTTGATAATGTAGGTGAGGTTGTGTCTAGGCTTCTCTGTGGGCCTAGACACGTGTTTTCTTCTTCTGTAATTTCTTTAATCTTCAACCTTTAATAAACCTCTAAAAATATAATACTCCTTGCAGAAACTAATTTCTTCCTGCCTCAGTCTCCCCTAAATTTTAATCTTTACACTGTTATTGCTAGGGCTAGCATTTCTAGCATTGTTAAGTACTGATGACAATATGTATCCTCACTTTATTCCTAATCTTACTGGAAAGGCTCTTAACTTTTTGCCTATTACACATGTGTGCCCATACCCACACATCTACATACCCATGCACTCTTAGAAAGATCCTACTATTAAGAAGTCCATTTATTCCTGTGCTTTCTAACATTTTTAAGAGAAAAGATTTTGGATTTCATCAAATGCCTTTCCATTTCTATTGATTTAATTGTGCTTTAAAATTATTTTTATCAATATGGTTTTTTGTGCTTTAGTTTCTTTATACTGAACCAAACTTGCTTTCCTAATATAAATCATACATGGTCATAATATGTAATCTTTTAAAAAAGTAATTTATTTGCCACTATTTTATTTTAAAATGTTACTTCAGGAGTCACTAGAGATATAGTTTTATATAGTCTATAGTTTTGTTTCTTCCTGATTTATTCATCAAAATCTTATTTGTGACAGAGTTTGGAAGAGTGATTTAGTGTAGAAGACTGGAAAAGGTACCTGAAGGAGAGACCCTCATTTGGATGAGTGAAAAAAACTAGCAACCTAAACTAAGGTTAAATTGTCATTACACTTGGGCTCTCCCAGTCATGATTACTGTGCAAACACCACGAGAACAAGTGCTTTGTGGACAGACATGGGAACTTGGTGGGAAGTGCAAAAGGTAACCCAAAGGTTTATAATAGGAAGAATTTGCTTCTGATCATGTTGGACTGACTTGACATGATTAAGAGAAACTAACAGGAAAAAAATATTGCTTTCCTTGAAGGCCACAGGATCACTAAGGAAACTAGGCCCAGATAATCCCTCAAAACAATAGTTGGTATTTAAGTATCAGCAAAGAGGCAGAGGCTGTCTTACCTCATTCAAACTAAACAAGTTAAAAAGCTCAGGGTTTTGCAAGAGTAGGATTAGCAAGAAATGGATGTCACTGGGACCTAAAGTAGAGGCAAGAGACCTCTAATAAGGCCTGATGCCCAAGAATTCTTTAGAGTTGACATAATGGAGGGTTTGCCTTTTCTGGGATACCAGGTGGGGAAGGGGCAACATAGGGCATGACTGTTAACGTTACTGTATTGTGTATACTGTATTGACTTTCACTTTCATAATTGCTTATCATGTACAAATATTTAACATTTCTGCCTGTGATCACATTTTATAACTTGCTGTTAAGATACTATTTTGTATCTCTCTTTGGTATTTAGGCTAAGTGAAGTGGGTGGGTAGGGGCAAATTGTGGCATTATATAAAAAATCTCTTTCCAGAGAGGTCTACTGAAGGGGCTACTAACTTAAATCAAAAAACCATTCATAATTCCAAAATGTCCCCCTAACACAAAAAAGATAATTTATTGAAATGCCTCTTATATAATGTAAGAAGTAATCTTCTATCTTATGAGCATACTTTTACTGTTAAGAACATTACCCATAAGCTGTTGGTACCTCCTGAATTGTGCATGTCATAAAAATAACATGTTAAACATATATAATCTTTATGGTGCACTTGTTTTACTTAAGAATTTTTCTGTTTCTTCTAAATGATTAGTTTATCAATAAAATATCTCATTTACTTTCTTTGCTAATTTTAAGAATGTCATGTGTGTTTAAATTTTAAAGTCTAAAAGCAATCAAAGTATACCCCTCTGTCTTCTATCTTTTTAATTGCCAGCCCTCTTTAGAAAGAGGAAAAAAGCATAGCATAATACTTAAAAATCACATACATCTTTTTGCAATTTTTTTAGACAGTTTCAAATCAATTCTGATTTTTAAAATTCAATGACAGAAAAGGAATGTTTAGGCTCAGATCAGTTTTTGTATCTTGAAATTTGAAATGTTGTTGATAACTTTCACCAAGTTGGCTTGTATCAAAGGTCTGTAGTCTAAATAATATCTCAGAGCCTCTATTTGCTCATGAAACATTCTAGCTATCTGCATCTTTTATTTAACCCTCAATACTCTGTGTACTCAAAGCATATCTCTTACAGACTGTGAAGAGACCTTTATAGTTATTCAGAACAGGAGCTATCGATACATGTCAATTTATTCTGGCAAAAATTGAGTAAATGAAGTCAGGTACATTTGTTATAATCTTTTGCCATTAATAATGCATCTAAAGTCCATTCTGTTTTTTTTTTTAAAGTTTTAATGGTTATTTACTATCATTACAAATTTTATGTTGTGATGAAGGCAAGGGTTAGGAGCAAGACCGGCTGTGTAATGATGTCTAGTTTCTATAGTCCACATAAA